>NC_136063.1:584126727-585326727 GCF_964261635.1 Lissotriton helveticus | reverse complement strand
CCAAACCCAGTAATAGAGTATTTGGTTCCTCTTTTTCCCAGCCAATGCAAAAAGGGAAACATTTGGTAGGCACAGCAGAAAGGCAGAAACGATCTCTCCCTAAAAGTACACCACTCCCAAAAAAGATATGTGTTAAAAAGGAAAGAAAAAAAATCAGTTGATCAAAATATAACTGGTCTGGCGGCTTAGTGGACTAATGTGACCACTGTAGGGGCCTGTGTTCGACCTCATGGTCACAGGTTCAAACCCGGCATTTTCACTCAGCCTTTCATCCTTCTGAGGTCGATAAAATGAGTACCATTGAGTTGGTTAACAATTAACATGTGTTATTCAGCGCCAAGAATGTTTTGTTATGTTACTTTCAAACTGAATAGCAAAGCCACTTCACCAACCTTTCTGCAGCATAATATGTCATTATCCTTCCAACTGCCTTTTACCTGAAAGTGATCCTCCACCAAAGAAACGATGTTGGCATGGCTGCCTTGTCTCACCAATTTCAATTGTGAAAAGGCCGTAAATCTAATTGAATTTCACCTGTATTTCGGCCATCTTCCAGCAAATTCATCATCAATTATTCCACTGCAAAAACCTTTTATGTAATTATAGTTTCTTTCCACTTGACTCTGGGGGAATATTTACCCTCCATGAGGTAAAATAACCTCAATGGTAACTGGACGATTTGCTTCCATGAATAAATCTACATGTTCGAAGGTTTGAGGTTTTATATTGCTGTATTTGGGGAATATTTTCCTCAAAATATTTCAGAGTGTACATCTTTCTTCGACCTCCCTAGGTGGTTCTAGTATATCTTTTAGGTCACATAAAGTTAGCAAATATGCAGCTGCCATTAGTGGGCCTCAGCGTAGATGCATCACAACAGACCAAAAGTCGCCACCAACAGTTGCATCCTGATCCACACGCTTTAGGTTAGCCCTTCAACAGCCTATTCTTATGTGAGGGCATTTCATAACAGGTGTGGACCAATCTGCTTTTTTGTAACAAATCCATCCCTCATACCAACTGCCATGTTTAATAACCCACAGCCATTTTGTATCCCCAGGTTCCATTAACCAACTGCCTGACCATTATCTGAGATAGCTTGAAATGCACTGTATAGAGTATAGCCAGAGAATTAGATTGGAAGACCATGATAAACAATACACCCCACCTTCTAGTGTTATCAATGATGAGGAACTTCACCCGGACTTCCTGGTTGTCCGTAGTCCTGTTGGAGCCTACTCCAGCTCTGGAGGCAAGGTAATAGCCCATGCCCCTAGGTCGACTGCTGACTTAATGTAAATAAACAGTTGCCCAACCAATGTGACAATTCCACAAAGCTCCAAGAAGAACTGCAGATATGGTTTGAGGTGCACATGCAGAATTGGGCAGAAGTCAATCAGTTCTTTAGATTGGTAGTACCGAGTGAGAAGAGCAGATTGATGTGACATGCCCCTCCAGGCGATGATGGCTTGGCAGTGGAAAAGGATGACTTGTCGAATGTTATGATGGAAATGTGTCCAGTCTAGGTAGACTAGACAAAGATTTTGAAAAGCAAACAGAACAAAGGAGAGTCAATGTAGAGGCTAGAGGATGTGTTCAAATAATATGTGGGCATACTCAGTCCTGCATAACAAGCTTGGGCATCAATAAGTGCTGCTTTGGTGCAGGGATGATTACTTAACATGCAGAATCAGCTGCACATCCCTCTGCATTGGCTGGCAAACTGAGAATTTAGCAGAATTGATCTCAGTGCAGGGCTCGAAAAATTCACTCCACCGCCAGCATTTGCAAGTCAGATTAATTCAGTACGAGCTATTTTTAGGTCCTACTTGCCCCTTCTTGCAGTAGGAATGCAAACTGACACTTGACCTCTGCCTCTGAAAGCAGAGGAAATGTGACAAGATAGCAAGATTTATAGGCATCTTTATTGCTCACAAAGTAAATAAGCAATAAAAATGCTTTTAAATCTTGTTAATTTGTCACATTTGCTCAGCTTTCAGAGGTAGAGGTCAAGTGCATTTCAGTTAGGTCGAGGAGATTTTGTAGGTTACTAGACCTGCAGGTCTAGTGCATTGTATATGATGTTTTGAGCCCTGCAGTGGCTAATCACTGTGTGGGAGTACAGGAAAGGAATCAAACTACACTAATGGCTTTACAAATGGAATTTAAAGAGGAGAGGGAGAAGGGCCCCGTTCAGAGACAAGAACAGAGTGGACAGGCAGGTGGACTGGCAAGCGGAAACAAAGGAGGAGAGGTAAGCACATTTCCTCAGGGGGCCCTGGACATTAGAAAAGAGACTGCCCAACCTAACCTCCAGTTACACAAAATCAGTATCCAGACTACTTGGACAGCCGGACAGGTACAGGCTGTCTTGAATATCTTAATCCTTGTTGATCAAAAGGCTGGTACATAAAAAGGTAACACTAATGGTAAATCTCCTTGCCTTATTGATGCCGGCAGCAGTAGATCGGCCCTAAAATCCTCACAGTTCCCTTCAATACCTCTCTCGGGCTCATCTATTGATGCAATCTTTTCCAAAGATCCTGCATTCTCTATGTTCCTACCATCTGCATCTGTGGTCCTGGATGATTAAATATAGTGGTTGAGTCCACTGAAAGACACTGTATAATATGGACTATTTCCAACACTGCTGTGGTTAACACCAACATGACCTAAAGGTTAAGGTTGTCTGGAATACTCCCAGCTCCTCCCATTTCCATCCTATTTTTCACTCCAGAAGTCCCTTTCTGCCTCATCGTTTTCTGCTAACACTCACCACCATAAAGGTCATATTCTTTGTCACTGCATTTGCCCTTCCCTACATGCTACGTCTCCTCTCCTGGATGTTCCACCTCATTTGCAGGACAGAATGCAGGGACAAAAACATAAGGTGGTGAGGAGCTATGGCCATGTACAATGAAACTGCAGAATTTACATACGTCAATATTTTCTGTATTTTGAATCTGTGTTGCAGAGATATTTTTTTCCAATAAATTTTGCCCAGTCTTTAATACTTTAAGAAAAGTATTTAAAATTGGCATTATCCCTTTCCACCCGGGACCTATGGCAAAAGAAATGAAGTCCCCCATTTAGATTTTCTGTTTTCTAAGGATCGTTTCCAAATCACAGGAGTAGGGCTTAAATACAAACCATTAGAAGTGTAATCTAAGGTCCCTGTTAAAACGTCCAGATGACGTGAATATCCGGGTCAGTGAAATATTTTCAACCATACACATTGATACGCATGTCCCTATTATGCTCTAGGGGGCATGCCCTGGGGGGACAAGCTTGTGATCATAAAAGCTAGTACCCATAGTTCACAGAAGCAGCTTCTGTCATACACCTACGTGGCTGTCGGTGTGACCACCTAGGCAAGTACACATTCATGCACAGTCATTTTGAC
Source organism: Lissotriton helveticus (assembly GCF_964261635.1). NCBI lineage: Eukaryota > Metazoa > Chordata > Amphibia > Caudata > Salamandridae > Lissotriton > Lissotriton helveticus. Next base: position 585,323,324 of record NC_136063.1, on the reverse strand, counting down.
TTCTTCCTACCTGGCAGCTAAAACCTGGAACTCACTTCCCACTTACCTTCGCCTTACCCAGAACCACCTAGCATTCAGAAAGCAACTTAAAACGTGGATATTTGACAAGTAATTCCCCACCCCTCCTTAAGCGCCTTGAGACCCTCTGGGTATGTAGTGCGCTATATAAATCCTTTGACTTGACTTGACTTAATGACAAGAGAAAATCAGGTGACAAAGCTCGGACAACAATCCTGGACTTCCCTAGCTAAAAGATGCCGGTTGTGATGCAGTGTGAAACTGGCCTGTGCCTGTACCAGAGGAAAGAGGAAGCCAGTTACATTTTACAGCGTGAAAGGCAGCCACACATTTGGTAAAACAGAAAAGTAAAGAAACATTCAGCTTAACTAATATATGCACATTGAAATATAATCTAGCTAGAAGAAAGAGTTAATACAATAGAATATTTTAACACAAGTATTTCTCCAGACTAAACTGAAATAGATTTAATTCGTAAGAGAATAAGAACTTCCAGGATGCACTCAGCAAAGACACACCAGAAAGCTTCTACTGCCTTAGCCCGTAATAATCCTCCGTCAACATACCTTTTATATGTGTAATTTCTTCCAGAAAATACTCTGCCAGAAGAACTATTATCCCTATAGCTCATTCAGAGCCATTTTGAATCCCAGGGAGCGGTAAAGAAGTGGCTTTTCCTGGACACACTAAACTGTTGAGGCTTATGCCACACAAGAAAAAGACTGTGCATAACAGCGAAAGTCACTCTATCCATATTACACCTTTCAACATCACATCATGCACCACGGCGAAACATTATGCACCAAAGACTTCCTACGCACACCGCTCCAACCATATACAAGAAACCGGTGAGTTTCTTACCAAGTCAACAGAGAAGGCACTATGGGACCATGACAGCAGTAAAGAGATATGGAAATATATATATATAACTATAACTCGTGCCCCCCCAAAGCACTGCTGATGACATCTCATATTTCATCACTCATGACATGCTCAATGACATCACTGATGACATACATCACTGATGACATCTCAAATGACATCACTGATGACATCATCCATGTGATCATCTGATGCACCTCCTCATACCCTAATAAAACCTTTCATACACTCAATCTAAAATACAGATCACCAATATCGAAACCATAGACAGACCAATAGCAGTTAGTGCATACCTGCTCAGTGATTCATATGTCTACACATACATCCACCCACTAACCCATACAGTCACTCATACACAGTCATTCATCTGTACAGCCACTGATATATCTACCCATACACCCATACAGACACACACACACTGCCACTCACCCAAAGAGTTACTCATTCACCTGGTCAGTCATGCAAAGAAACTATCACACATCCATTTCCTTGCTTATACATACACACACCAACGCACTTATTTATACAGATACTAACATATACTTACTCTCTTAAACATTCACTCATAGAAACACACACTCATCCATACAGATATTCTTGAAATCACTCTCTCACATATAGTCATCTATATACTCCAACACTCACATATACTGCTTTAAAATATATGTAGTTACTCACACATGCACCACTGAGACATCCATTCACTCGCCAACACACCCATACACACACTCACCACCCATAAAGCTGTTTCCATACGCACTCTTGAACCCATACACCCAGTGAAACAACCACTCGCATATCTATGCAGAATTACACACACCCCCACAAAGACACTCAGGCACCAATATAGATACAGACAACCAATCAATAACCCATATAGACACTCATATAGCTACTCACCAAGCCATGCAGCAGTTGACACACCAACTAACAGACTAATAAAGAAATTCACACAGTTTAGTCACTAACCCATGTATTCAGTAAGACACATTTAATCACTCACTTATACAGTCAGTCACACACCTACTAAATCATCCATTCAGACACTCCTACTTCAATACACCTTGGTATATATATATATATATATATATATATATATATTTATTTATTTTTATATATATACTTTATAGAAACACATTCACTGGATGATGTCATCAGTGATGTCATTTGAGAGGTCATCAGTGATGTCACTGAGCATGTCATGAGTGAGGTGATATGTGATGTCATCAGCAGTGCATTGCGGGGGCGCGGGTTATAGTTAGGCCTACTAACTATAACGGCCAAATTTCTATGGTTTTGTACGAGTGAAATTTCCAACTAACTATAAAGTCTCTGAAACCTATTGTTTTTTCTGTGAATTTCTAAGGTTTTTTAAATGCTAATTGCGAACTATAACGTCCCTGAAACCTATGTTTTTTTCAGTGAATTTCTAAGGTTTTTTTAAATACTAATTTCTAACTATGCCTACAAAGGTAGGACATATGAAGAAAGAGAAAGAAAAGCGCAGAAAGAAGCAAGACAAATGTAGAAAGAGGCAACAGAAGTCCAGAAAGGCGAAGAAAAGTGCAGGAAGAAGAAGAGATGTGCAGAAAGAACCAACAGAGGAGCAGAAAGTCCTCCTGTGCTCCCAACTTTTTGCTGATGGGTACTGGTAGTAACTGACTCAGACTAACCAGGCCTAGAGCTAGTGCTATGCTAAAAGACACTTAGAATACAGTGAAACTACCTACATACATTAGGGAACACTATGCATTGGGACACCCCTGTGATTAGCATGACCTCCTCTGTATTTGCCATGAGTTAATGCCTGGGTCATTGCATGAGTAGCGACTGGATGATTAGAGTGCTACAAGGAGAGTTTGTGGTGAATTTACAAGTACTTGGGTATTGAAGGAGTGTTTGGATTAGTACATGGTAGTGGCTAGGTGACTGGAGGAATGCACAGGGAGTGACAGTGTAATTGCGGGACTGCATGGGTACTACCTGGGGGATTGAAGAAGCAAATGAGAAGTGTGTAAGAGGGTACAGAACTGTATGAATAGGGAAAATGGGATTGTAACAGTGATCAGTTAGAGCCTGGATCATTGCATGAGTACATAGCTACTGAATGAAAGATTAGAATACTGCAAAGAGAGTGCCTGAGTGAATTTATAAGTGATTGGGTATTGGCGGAGTGTGTGGATTAGTACATGGGAGTGGTTGGGTGACTGGAGGACTGCACGGGGAGTGACAGGGTGATTGCTGGACTGCATCGGTACTACCAGGGGAATTGAAGGAGCGAATGAGAAGTTTATAGGTGGTTAGAGGACTGCATGGGTGGTACACAGGGATTGTAGTAGTGCATGCATTCGTGCCTGGATCATTGCATGACTACATGGGTAGTGACTGGATGATTAGAGTACTGCGAGGAGAGAGCATGGTGAATTTATAAGTGCTTGGGTTTTGGTGCAGTGATTGGATAAGGACATAGGACTGGCTGGGTGATTGGAGGACTGCATAGGTAGTACCAGGGATATTACTGGACTGAATAGGTAGTCCTCAATGGATTGCAGCAGTGCATGTGTTAGTAACTGGGTCATTGCAGGAGTATATGGGTAGTGACTGGATGATTAGAGTGCTGCAAGGACAGGACAGTGCATGGTGATTTTATAACTGCTTTGGTTTTGGCGGAGGGATTGGATAAGTACATAGTGCTGGCTGGGTGATTGGAGGAGTGCATGGGTAGTGACAGAGTGATTTCTGGAGTGCATGGGTACTACCTGGGTAATTGGAAGAGTGAATCAGTAGTGTGTAGGTGGTTAGAGGTCTGCATGGGAAGTGCTTAGGTGATTGTAGCAGTGCATGTGTTAGTGCCTGGGCCATTCCATGAGTACATGGGTACTGACTGGAAGATTAGAGTACTGCAAGGACAGTGCATGGCGAATTTATAAGTGCTTGGGTTTTAGTGGAGTGATTGGATAAGTACATGGTGCTGGCTGGGTGATTGAAGGAGTGCATGGGTACTGACAGGGCTATGGCTGGACTGCATGGGTACTGACAGGGCTATGGCTGGACTGCATGGGTAGTGCTCAGGGTATTGTAGAAGTGCATGAGTTAGTGCATGGGTCATTGCATGAGTACTGACTGGATGACTAAAGTACTGCAAGGAGAGTGCATGGTGAATTTATAAGTGCTTGGGTTTTGGCGGAGTGATTGGATAAGCACACACATGTGACATCAGACCCGCCCCCTCCCTTCACCACTGTGCAAACCCTCCCCCTGGCAGGTTTTAAGTTGGGGGATTAATTCCCCTTGAATCCTGAGGGTCCCTGGGGGACAACTAGCCCACCAGGTTCCTCCAGTAAGCGCCACAGAGCTGCGTTGCAGAGACGTGGTCCAAGGCCACACTCCTTTTTACACCTCTCTGCAACGCAGCTCTGTGGCGCTTACTGGACATACCTGGTGGGCTAGTTGGACCCAATGGACCCTCAGGATTCAAGGTGACTTGATCCCCCTACTTACAACGCACCAGAGGGCCAATTGGCACAGTGGTGAAGTGAGGGGGTGGGGCCTGATGTGACAAGTGTGCAAATGCGCCCCATGGCGTGTTTCAAGTTGGGGGATTAATTCCCCTTGAAACCTGAGGGTCCCTGGCGCCCAACTAGCTCACCAGGTACCCATAGTAAGCAACACAGAGCTGCGTTGCAGAGAGGTGGTCCGAGGCCACGCCCCTTTTTCCACCTCTCTGCAACGCAACTCTGTTGTGCTTACTGAAGGTACCTGGTGGACTAGTTGGCCCCTAGGGACCCTCAGGATACAAGGGGACTTGATCCCCCTACTTAAAATGCACCACGGAGCACTTTTGCACACTTGTCATATCAGACCCCGCCCCTGCCTTCACCACTGTGCAAACGCGCCACGTGGCTCGTTTTAGGTTGGGGGATTAAGTCCCCTTAAATCCTGAAGGTCCCTGGGGTCCAACTAGCCCACCAGGTATCTCTAGTAAGTGCCACAGAGCTACGTTGCAGAGAGGTGTTCAAAGGGGCGTGGCCTCGGACAATCTCTCTGCAAGGCAGCCCTGTGGCACATACTGAAGGTACCTGGTGGGCTAGTTTGCCCCCAGGGACCCCCAGTATTGAAGGGGAATTAATTCCCCAACGTGCCACAGGACGCGTTTGCAGAGTGTTGCTGGGAGGGGGCGGGCCTTTTTTTCTTTCTTTTTTTTTTAGAAGGGGGCTGTGTGTCCCCCCTTCTTTTTCTTTTTTTTGGGCCCTGGGGACCCCATCCCATAGGGCCTGACCTCTTTTTTAAAAACAATAATAATAATAATAATAATCTGATCGGGAAGGGTGCTGCTTGAGCCCCCTCCCGTGGCTAATTCAGGCCCCGGGGACCCCATCCCCCAGGGCATGGCAGCACCCCCTCCTGAGGCCTCAATTGGCCCCGGGGACACAACCCCCGGGCTGGCCTTTATATATTTATTTATTTTAACTTTTTGGGGAGGGGAGCCGCATGGCCCCCCTCCCAGGCCACTTCTAGCCCCGGGGGCCCCATCCCCCGAGCATGGCCACATATAATTCTTTTTTATGGAGGGGGCTTATTGGCCCCCCCCTCCTGAGGCCTCTATTGGCCTCGGGGAGCCCATCCCCCGGGGCCGGCCTTTATTTATTTTTTATTATATTTTGTGGGGGGAGGGGGGCATCGTAACCTCCCTCCATGGCCACTTCTAGCCCCGGGACCCCATCCCCCGGGGCCGGCCCTATCCGTTGGGGACCTCAATTCCCCCACGTGGTCCCTCCGGCTCCCTGCGTCCTGCAGGAGCCGACATTGCTTTTCCACATGGGGAGCTGTTGACATGCAGCTCCCAGTGTGGAAAAACAATCTGCTTTGGATTTTAGAAGAGAGAGCAGGTTCCCCTGCTCGCGCTTCCAAAATCCAAAGTAAGTTTGCTATGGTGCTCCCGCCCTACCATAGCAAACAGCAGTGTCCCGGGGCTGGGCACCCCGGGACACTGCAGGAGCCGGCCCTGGGAGGTGGCGGTCCCCAGGACCATCGAGGGCTCCAGGAGGGGGGCCGCGCGGCCCCCCCTCCCAACGTGAGTATAGACCCGTGGAGGTGCGGGTCCCTGGGACCCCCCAATTTCCAAATTTAGTGCCCCGCGGAGGTGGTTGTCCCCAAGGCGTGTGGGGGGGGCTCAAGCCCCCCCACACATACTTTTTGATTAAAAAAAGAGCCCCAGGGAGGTGGCGGTCCCCGGGGCTGCCACGAGCCACCCGCGGTTTATTTTGAAAGCCCCGGGGAGGTGGCGGTCCCCAGGGCAGTGTGAGGGGGATTGAGACCCCCACACTTTTATTTTACAGCCCCGGGGAGGTGGCGGTCCCCGGGGGGCCGTTGTGCCCCCCGCATACATTATAACAAGCCCCGGGGAGGTGGTGGTCCCCGGGGAAGTGGGGCCCCAACAAGCCCCGCAATTATTTTTTAAGCAATGCCCCGGGACCTGGCCCACCCAGGGGCCTTATTAAAATGTAGAGCAGGGAGGAGGAGCTTCGCGCGTAACCAAGATGGCCGCGTGAGCACAGGGCTCCCGAGACCCTCGCAACCTCCCGCATCTATCCTGAAACGTATCCTGATCACATTGACGGGTTATCGAAGACGAGCTATAGCTGAGGCGGACTCCGTTGTTCAAATTTGAATCGGACATCAGGAACCGGAATAACACCGATTTGAATATTGCGGCCTGCACCTCGAAATTGCCCGGAGCTCGAGTTGGTATGATGCCCGGGCAGTAGTTGAACAACAGCGGCCTGAGGAGACACTGATCTGACTTTCACTTTCGTTTCCGAGGCCCCAGTCTGATCCTATCTGAGAGCGAGCCTTCTACTGGCAGAAGCTATTTGACAGCTAAGCGATCAAAGGTGCTGTTCCAACTGTGTATACTGGGCCCGGACGAACTGTGCCCTCTGGTCGCCACTGCTGGTTGGATTGCAGTTTCCGGTGCGGCCATTTTCTCTCGTTGCCCACTACTCTGGAAGGCCTCCTTGTCCGTGATGGCGACTAAACCTGATGGCGACAAGCAAAAACCCAAGACCACTCGGCGAGGTGGCTACACCCAAGCGAACAATATGGATCGATATGCTCAATCTAAAGGATCCCCTGGTGGACCGAGTAGATCACTAGATGGTACTAAGGTAGAATTGACTTTGCAAGACGTTATGGGTGCCCTGGACGGGATGAAGGCATCCATCGGCCAACAATTTGAGACTCTCGCCCACAAGCTGGACACCGTATCGATCGATGTTAATTTAATCCGTACGGATTTATCAAAAACCAATGAAAAGGTCAAATCGTTAAGATCTGAAAACTTCCAGCCTCACGGGTGATGTGTCCAACTTGCAGACAGAGGTCCGCAACCTGAGGACCTCGAATGACTTTTTTGCCCGCCGGTTGGAGGACTTTGAAAGCAGGGCCCGGCGTAATAACATACACATTATAGGGGTCCAGGAAAAATCCGAGGATCCGAGGATCCAGCGGCCGATCTTTTTGTGGAAGAACTCATCATCAAGCACCTCGCTCCTAAAGGTCTGAGCAAGTTTTTTGCGGTTGAACGGGCCCACAGAGTACCGGGTGGTAAACCGAAGGTGGGTGCTCTGCCGCAACCTCTCATCGACAGAATCTTTAATTTCAGGGACAGAGACGCTATCCTGCAGGCCTCGCGGACGAATGGACCCACGACATATAAAAATACCACTGTAAGTTTCTACCCGGACTTTACACAGTCTGTCCAAAAGCAAAGACTTGGATTTCTGGGCGTCAAACGCCGACTGAGGGAGATGGAACTGAAATACGCGATGCTTTTTCCAGCCAGGCTGCGCGTTGAATTTGGGGAACGAACATATTTTTTTGATCGTCCAGAGATGGCGGGGAACTGGCTAGACACTTTGCCACACCAACGTAGCCGGTAGGAACATTCTGGAGGAGCGGAGGGTAGCCCGACAGAGCAGGAATAGGAGCATGATTTCCGGTCTCTGAACTTTATGGATAACCCGGTCTATGGTTCGATGACTTTTATTGCATGATTTGATGTGTCGGTGGCGGGGCGATTGATGGGACTCTTTCCTCCTCTAGGGTTTCTTTTTGTAGACTAGTTTGATGTTAGGGCGACAGGCACACTGCAAGTTGGGGTGGCTATTTAGTCTTACGCAGGGGTGCAGGGTGGGGGGATTTGTAACGGGTTTCTGGTTTGAGGGTGGGGGGGGTGTTTAAGTGGGTATGTTTTGGTTCAGAGCAAGGCAACATATTGTTCTGTCAATGGATTTTGATGCGGAGTTCCGAGGGGGGTTGGATCCGCTTTCACTTTTGGGATGGGGGGTAGGGGATTGAGATTAATGAGTTGGAATGTGAATGGGTTGGGGGACAGGATAAAACGAGGGGTTGTGTTACAATTGTTGAAGTGGCTTTCCCCAGATGTGGTATTGTTACAGGAAACACACTTGATTGGTAACACTTGTCATGCCATGAACCGGAGAGGGTATCGCCTGGTTGCCCATGCGGGGTTCTCCTCTGGATCTAGAGGGGTGGGTATCCTAATTAGGAATTCTCTCCCCTTAGCAATAGATGCAACACTCTTAGATGATATGGGGCGCTACGTGGCTATCACTGGACGATGGGAGGGTAGGATTATATCCTTGCTCTCTGTTTACGTCCCCCCGGGTCTACAGTCGACAACTTTTGTGGACTTGGGACGAGTAATATTGGGGCTTCCTGAGGGGACTCTGATTGTGGGCGGAGATTTTAACTCAGTTGTCTCCGGTAGGGAAGATCGATACCCACCCAGGGACCTCGCAGGGTCTCAGAATTGGCTTAGTGGCTTAATAGACACACTGGGGTTGCTAGACTGCTGGAGACTGCTACACCCGGCCCAGAACCAATACACTTTCCACTCAGGTGCCCACGGTAGCCTTTCCAGGATTGATTACATTCTGATACCAGCTGCGCATGCCCCCTCTGTTACTGAGGTCCGACATCTAGCTCGGGGAATATCCGACCACTCCCCATTGTGGCTTCGGTTGGTGTTGCGTGTAGGTGCGGAGGGGCCGGTGGCCCCAATTAATCCGTGGTATCTCCGTACTCCTAAGACCCGTGCGGCGTTGGTCAAATCCCTCGACCACTATTTTGTTGAGAACCAGGGATCGGTGTCTTCTGCAGTGTCGCTCTGGGAGGCTTTTAAGACGGTCAGGCGTGGTCATTGATTGCTGGTACAAAGAAGAGTAGAAATGAGGAGGTGGTTAGACTAGAGACAGAGATCGCCGAGTTGAAGCGTGATCTGGAACAAGGCGTCACCCATGAGAAGATGCATATCCTGAGTCTTAAACAACTCGACTACAGGGCACTGGTCACGGATGCCGCGAAAGTCATGGGCAGGGAGCAGCAGGGTCGGTTGTACGATGTCGGGGATAAAGCTGGCAAACTGATAGCATGGTTAGACAAAAAAGAGAGGGCTAGTCGTGTGGTTCCCGTGATTGAGAGAGTGAATGGTATGCGTGTGACTGAACCCGAGGAGATCGTCCAGAGTTTTCCGGAGCATTTCCAGGAAGTGTACTCCCCCGTGTCTGATAGGCCGGAGGAAGATTCCCATTTATTGTTGCGCGATATAGCATTGCCCAGCTTGTCTGACGCGGATAGAGAGTCGCTGGATGCCCTAATAACCGCAGATGAAGTAGCTCTTGCTATTCGTTCCATTCGTTCGGGAAAGGCGATGGGCCCTAATGGTCTCCCCATTGAACTTTATAAACTGCGCCCGATAAAGTAGCGCCGTATCTTCGTGACATGTTCTTGGAATCGCGAGATATAGGCACCCTTCCCCGTGATCAGCGTCTTGCGACCATAGTGGTGATTCATAAGGAAGGGAAGCCAAGGGACCGCTGTGCCTCTTATAGGCCGATATCACTCCTCAACGCAGAACCCAAGATTCTCGCTAAATTATTGGTCAACCGTATAATAAAGGTGACTAGTGACTTGATTCATCCAGACCAATCCGGTTTCATCCCTCATCGGAATACGGCCCTGAATCTGCGACGGTTGCATGGCGTTCTCGCGAGGACTTCGTCATTGAGTGAGCCGGCCATCTTGGCTATCTTGGCCTCCTTGGATGCCACGATGGCTTTTGATACTGTGGAGTGGCCATATTTGTGGGCCGTGCTGGCCAAGTTTGGTTTTGGTCCTGGCTTTATTAGCTGGGTCAAGCTCCTCTATGAGGATCCGTTGGCTCAAATTGTGGTGAATGGTCGGGTCTCTAAGCCTTTCGTTCTTGGAAGAGGTACAAGACAGGGTTGTCCATTGTCTCCACTCTTATTTGCCCTTGCTCTTGAGCCCCTTGCTGCATGGATTAGATGGGAACCGCCGATGAAGGGTATTCAGTGGGCCCCAGATTTTGAAGATCGTATATCGCTCTATGCGGACGATATACTGTTGTACCGGACGTCGCCTAGGAAGTCGTTAATTGTTTTGTTCGATGTCCTCACATCTTTTGGTAGAAATTCAGGCCTAGTCATCAACTGGACGAAATCTTATTTATATGTCCTCTCGGGTGATGTCCCTCTTTTGCCGCGTGATTGTCCCATCCAGGTCACACATACGGGTTTTAAGTACGTTGGGGTTTATATATCGTTGAACCCAACTGTCCGACATGAACAGAATTTGCTCCCGCTACTAAACCGGTTGAAGCTGGACGTGGTGCGCTGGCGCAAGCGGCTGCTTTCGCCACTCGGCCGTGCGGCGCTTTTTAAGATGATGTCATTGCCACGCTTTCTATATGCTCTTCAGAACACCTTTGATGTAATCCCCGCAAGCTATTTTCGGGCTATTGAAGGTTTCCAGAGGAAGTTGATGGCCCTCGCCAAGCTGACGCTCCCATGGTATGATGGTGGTATCGCTCTCCCCGACATCAAACGGTATTACTGGGCGTCTCAATTGGGGGCCATTAATCATGGTATGTATGGCCCCGAATTGAACCCTGCGTTTGCGATGGATAGGTGGTTGTTGCCGGGGGCGATTATTATAGAGCGCTTTATTGTAGACTAGATGAAGGGAAACTCTCGGGGCCCACAAAGATTTCGGTACGAATATGGAACTGCGCAAACAGTGCGATGGGTTGGAAAGATCGACTGACCCGGGCGACTCCGCTTTTTGCTTCCGAGGAGCTAGGTAGCTTGTGGAAAACAAAAGGATTTGAGAAATGGGATATGATTGGGATCAGTAAGGTGAGTGACCTCTGGGTCAAAGGCAAGTTTAAAACTTTTGAGGAATTACAAGTCGAGTTCCAACTTAGTAACAAGGAATATTTTCGATATGCCCAGGTCCGTCATGCCTTGCGGTCGGTTTTTTCCGAGAGTGCATATATTCTGGAGTCCTCTCCGCTTGAGGATAGAATACTGGACGGTCATGTGCCGGATAGTACTATCTCCTTGATCTACAAAAAGCTGATCAATGTTAGGACTGACCTGTTGGTGCTCCTCCGGGACGTATAGACCCGAGACGGTCTTGAATTAGATGATGAGGATTGGCAGTCTGCGATCTCATCTCCTAAGGAGGTCGCGATTCCGGCCCGTCTCCGGTTGGTGCAACTTAAAATGCTGCACAGAGTCTATGTGACTGGCCCCCGCTTGATAAAAATGGGTTATTCAGAGGATGGTCTTTGTAAGCGTGGTTGTGGGCTGCTCGGGACTTTTTTGCATATAATTTGGGAGTGTCCCGTAGTTGCTACCTTCTGGACTGGGGAACACAATAAGATGGGGGAGGCTTTTTGTACAGTCTGTGAGCAGGTTTTTTAGTGTTCAGAAATTTGGCGCTCAACTTCTCACGGTAAAGTTTCAGAGTATCGTGGCTTTAAGGTAGGTGCTTCTTGGCCAGAGGAAAACCTTAACCTCTGTAAGGAGAAGAGGTTTCCGGGACCCCCCTCTTATTGTGATTGAGCAGAAATCCAGAGCACACTATGCGTATCAAATAAAATTTCTATCTTCAAGTAGTCATATATATGGGATAGATCAGACCAAACGTAAGTTTTCAAATGTTTTATTCATCAACAGTGTTCTCTTCTCGGGAATCACTGTACCTGTCACTCTAGCCTACACGTGTTTCATCACAGCATGTGGCTGTGAATCTTCAGGGCTGATCTTAATGATCGAGGCGCGTTGTCGGGTGACCGGTGATAATTCCGACCCGGTCCTTATCGGGTAGTTTCTGTTGAAACGAGAACGGCACCGATGGTATTCGGTTGCCGTCAGTCAAAAAGTTGGGTGTAGGGTTTCACAGCGTAAATAATCAAATATCTGTATATTAGGGCCGTTTGTTGCCCCTTGTTCAAGCTTGGTGCAGCTTCGGTTTCCAAGTGCGGGAGGCTACCGGTGTTGCTCTACAGCCTGAGGCTAGACGTTGTCTCCTGAATGTTTGGGAACCAACTGACTATAATGTCGCACAGACGCAGTGGGCAACCCTGGGAAATATGGTGGCCAAGAGAGACATTGCACAGCTGTGGGGCTCCCTGAGGCCACCCACGGTCGAGTCTTGGATGGAAAACGTGGATTGGTGCATGTTTAGGGAGAAGACGGTTTATGTGGCACGGGGGCGACCCAGGAAGTGGGGTAAGGTTTGTGGTTAATGGAACACTTATCGTGGAGATATTTGCACTCCTCCTCTTTTTGATGTCCCTGAAGTTCCACTTTCCCCCTGACCTACCATCCCTTGTAATGCAATATATGTAACTGATCTGGAGCTCGTCTTTCCCCTGCTTCCCTTCCCTGATATGATTTATATAATTTAGTGTATGGTTCTTTTTGCTCCTCCTTCCTCGTTCGGGCTGATATCCTATTGTACTGTATTTTTTGCCTTGTTTGTTTTTCATTTTCATTAAAAAGATTTATAAAAAAAAACCACAATTTTAGAGCAGGAGCCCGCGCTTCATTTTTTTAAAAATTCCGGCGGGATTCGCAACCCCAGCGCAAATTCCGCCGAATTTTTTTTTACAAAAAATGCTTTATTTGGCACTGGTGGTCCTTGTGGGACCCCATGAGCAGGCCTAGGGGGTCAGGGTATTTCTACCCTGCCCCTTTTTCTTGTTTTATATCTTTGTTTCACTGTTTTCTTGTGACTCGGTTCTATCGAGTCACAAGATGGCTGCCAACACATTCTGGTTTAGAGTGAGGGCAGCCAATTAGAATAAAGCTTGTGGTCGGGAGCGGTGGCGACTCCACCGCGCCCTAGATATCGAAACTTTTATTATTTGAATTTCTCAGCAACTACTGAATGGCTTTAAAACATTTTTTTAAAAATCACTTTCTGAACCAAGCACTACCTTTTTGCCAAATTTGGGGTAATTCTGTTCAGCAGTTCGGGCTGTAGCCTGTCTCAAACAGAAACAGGACTGTAAAGTCTAAAGAATTGCCTTATAAAGGGAAAGAGAAGCCTCAACTCGGGTTTGTGACGGATAATGATCTCTAAAATACAAATTAGACCATCCCTATTAGTGACAGGACTAAGGGCCCAAATAGGATTGCGGTGAATCCGCATCCTCTGGGCCGGCAGAAGCCACCGCCGGCCCGGAGGATGCGGATTCACCCTGCCAGATTAGGATGGCAGGGGGATCATCTGCGGACGGGGAGACCGTCCGCCGCTTTTCCACCGCGGTCCCGCGGCGGAAAAGCTCTAATATGGTGGCGGTGTCTATCAGATACCGCCAGCCATATTATGATGCATGGGGAAACATGCTTTTCCACGGCGGGTTTTCCGCCGTGGAAAAGCATGTGGTCTTTGGCGTTTGGGGGCCCGTTGCGGGCCCCCAGGGTGTCAGGCGGTGGGGGTTGCACATGGGGGGTACCTATGGTACCCCCCAGCATTTACATGCACAAAGTGTCAGGCACCGCGCGGTGCCTGCCGCTTTGTGCATGTAAATGTTAAACATGCATTTTTAACCTTGCGGCGGGTGCTGCTTCAAGCAGCACCCGCCGCAAGGTTAAAGATACAGGATGTGACCGCCAGGGTGGCGGTCACATCCTAATTGCACTGGAGGGACCGCCCCTGCCCCTGCGGACGGTCCTTCCACCTCGGGGGTGGCGGACGGACGCAGGTCCGTCCGCGATCCTAATAGGCCCCTTAGTTTCCAAATAACAGAATACATAACAGTGCAAAGCAATGCGAGCATGCCAAACCATGAAGTGTTAAACCGGGCACAAAGAACTTACTTTCAAAAAAGGTATGTTCCTCTTATGTAGTCAATCCAGAGGATTCCAACTGTACTGCTTTCACCCTACGGTCAGCAGGCTCCAGCAGTGCAAGTAAGATTAGCTAACAGTGGTACTCAACTCGACAGTTAGTTAAACAGATTTCTGGGAGAACACAAATATATTTTAAAGTTTATTAAAAAAACAATGATCGTTCAGACAGGAGAAGTGCATGTATTTCTCTATGAATGAACATAACCAAAAAAGGTACAGCTCCCCCAACGACCCTGATATATATATATCAGATGGGCAACAACAGTGTGCGTTTTTTTATCGGGCGCTTCTGCTAGCGCAACCAGGTTTGATAAAGGCTTACATGTCAGCTGTCCAGGATTATATTGAGAGGGTGGGTCCAGTCTCACCGAAGAAAGCAAATGCGATGAAATTTCCCTTGACTTAAACACCTAAAAGGTGCAATTAAAACGCACCACTGCCCCTTAATACAGAGAAAATTAAAGACCTTGGATTAAAGTGCAATTTGATCAGGACACACCAACAACCGAATACAAAAACGTTTTGTTTAGGGTTAATGGCAAGCAAACAGTCCCTAACAACCGGAGACTCTGGAATTGGCAGCAGAAACTACAATCGTGGAGTTTTTCACTTTTCTCGATGACTTCCAGCCCTCTCGCGCAACATAACTCATAACATAACATGACGCAACTAAAAGGACAACACAAAAACCCAAGCAGACTTAATTCACGGTCGGACATCCAACCCTTTTAACCTGTGACCAGTGCGTGCTGCGCTCAAGGGCCTGCCTACAGAGGCGAACAAAGGGCGTGTTGTTCCGCGCCCCCGGGGTCAGGGAGACGGCCCTGCCCACACAAAAGGACCGTGACAGAGCCCGGGCATCTGCCGCGAGCCCACGGCCCATCTGCAAAGCGGGCCTGCAGCAGGCCGCCCAAGTGCACAATGCCACCGCAAGCTGCTTCGGGGGGGACGAGAGGCTGGCACACCTTCATTTGCATTATGCATCCGAACTGCTGTGGAGCAAGCATTCTCGAGCACAGTGCCATCGGACACAACTTATTTATTGAAGGGATTCACGGTAGGGGCGCGGGTGGATACACAGGAAAAAGAATCCAAACGTGTCCCCCTTTACACGCTTGATTTACAGTGCTGAGGTTAGATCTAGTAATACATATGACGGAAAAAAATTAAACAAAAGCTTAGATTTTATCATCATACAATGATCTTTCTCCACTTACTCATGCTTTGGGTCTTTTATGTGATCCACCGGGTCATGGATATAACAGAAAAAGCATTGGATATAACAGAAAAAGCATTTAAATAGTCACTATTCTAAAACTCTGCCGACCCAGTTCTAAAGTGGCATCCACGATACCGACTCAAAAATGAAATCTGTTGGGCGGGAACATGCCCCCTTAAGTTTCTATAGATGCTAAAGTTGGCGCCATTGGCCACATAGTCATCTTATCTCTGCGACATTCGGTGCGGGCGAGAAAAAGGCGCGGGTTCTGTCTGCACACGCATGTCCGACTCAGTTAGCCTTTCTCTGCTGTGACGACCGAGCAGGTGTTGCAGGGTCAGGAAGCGCCTCAATTAATTCTGAGAAGACAAACAGGCAGCAAAAATGGCGCAGGGGAGGAATCATCAGCTCAGCGAGGGAGACAATGGCGACTATTTGATTTTAATCAGATTTCTACTAGCAAGTGAATAATTAAAAAGAGAACGCCACATGTCTTCATTACAGGAAATGATGTGAAATGGACGCAAACAAAATACGAGTATATGGTGAAATTCTGTAACCAAAAGTAGGAAGGGGCGCGAAAGTTCAGGACGTTTGCAATAATTCGTACATTTTATACTACTATACCATTTCATTGCAAGCTGATTTGTACTTCTTGGAGATGAATGGATAAAAGCACAACTTGCAATGAACTTCAAACTAACTGAAGCGCTTTCCACAATAATGTTTGCTGTGATATTATTGCGAGATGAGATCTAATACAAACTGCTTTTGCACACCACAAAAATGCTTTTTACAGTGTTTACCACTAGCTAGCGCGAGGCCTGTGGTGTATTCGCCGGTCGTGTGTTTTGATCATGTGTGACTCAATTACTGAAAATACACCCACGAATACACGCATACCATTAATTCATACAGATTGCAGGTTGTAAGAGCAGCAGCCAAAGCAAAACCTTCCACAATCTTGGAGTTTAACACTTCCCAATACACTGCGCGACAGTTGTCAGGATTTCATGCACCTTTCTTGATCAACAAGAAAAAAATGCGGCTTCCAGTAGGCTTGTCAAGTAACATCAGTATGTTATACTTTGTGCTTCGTTGTTTGACCAGATAAAAAGGTATCACTAAGATCAACTAAGTCTTTTATTAAAAAGAGAATAGTTGCCAATGACCGTGCAAATGTGAAGTACACTAAGCTTAAAACAGAAGTGATCCAACATGTTTATTTTATATGAGCAGCATTCAGCTCTTCAAATGGTCCCAAACTCTATCAATATATTGCTTCCATTTTCCCCAGCAGGGTATGACATCTTCTACAAAACTGTCATCTGTGTTCACTTACAATCCTTTAAAAAACGCATCGAGCCCCAAGTCCTTAGATTAATTGTTACTTTTTTTTTAAAACGCTTATTTCAGATTACGCATCTCATGGTTTCCACAGAAGAGAACCCAGGGCCCAACCACAGAAGTAAGGGTGGAAGTGTGAGCTAGTGGAAGGCTGCCAACAGAACTATGAGATCAGAGTGTTTAATCACAGCGTCTGCTCATCTGGTCTGAGGTCAGGCGCCTACTAGAAAAGGTTTCAATTCTGGTAGCACGTGTTAGAGAAATAAATGGACATTCACATTTAAAAAACTATTTGTAGGCTTAATCAAGTGCTCCCTTAGAGACACAGTGAACAGATTTCTTAAAACTCTGGCATGGCAGCACAGCACGACATACTTCAGTTATTAGTCGGAGGAAACGTTTTCACAATGTTACACATCAATAGTTAAAAAAAACAAAGCCAATCATCTCTGTTGACAGGCCTGCACACTTTATCAAAACAGAAAATGTTGCCTATGAAGGTTCTGAAGAGACAAGGCTAGACTGAAGCACGGAGTATTCAGTTTCATAGGTGTTTATCTTTGGAAATTCGGAACTGGGCTTTTGACTACACTGATTGCAATGCAGTGCCAACTGAAGAGTTGGCTCTTTAAGGAACATCAATTTAGCTCCTAGGAAAAAAAGCAACGATTTAAACACTCAAGCCCTTGGATGCTGGATTTCTCAAATTCTGAGCCTGGGGTATCCTGCTTTGGTGTGAGATAAACAATCTACACAATAGCATTGTATGTACAATCATTCTTGATTTGCCAATCAATTTTAATGAACATCAACGTTTAGGCTGCTATAGTTAATTTTAGAAAATTCATTTGTTTAACCTTTAAATTAAACCAAGGAGATTCCATACTCAGAAAAAAGGACCTACTGGACAAAATGGGATCTGGCTGCAAAGCTGAAAAATCCATTGCTTGTAAATGGAGAATTTCCACCAACACACTCCAGACATAGCTCCTGGTGTGGATGATCCTGTCTCTCCATCACCGCCACGAGTGGATCAACTTTCTGAAGGCCATTCCAGGACTGGCTGTGACTCAGATCACCTGCTGAAGTGGATGGCAGGGAACGGTTGGCTTCCGGAACATTCACATTGTTTGAAAATAGACTCCTTCCAGAGCCTACAACTATGGACTACTGCTGAAGTGAAGGTTTACCAGAGTGGGGTGGTCAGACTGTGAAACAGCTGGTAAGTGAGCATTGTGTCTGTGGTGCAGCAGCGGCACTGATTTTATGTTTCTAAGATTAAGTTCTCATCCACTTAAGGAAACTGCATGTGGTGTTACCCATACCATAGAATGAAACTAATGTTTTTTTTCAAACATAAACTCCAATACCATCAGAGATATTAAAATATCTGTGCACTAACTTAACAGTGTGGGTGAGTCATATGGTGAAAAAGCATAAAAGTATTGAAGGGGCGAGATTTTGATCGATACCTTATATCTATTGATCCAAACCTCGATCTGGTCGACTGAACCTTTATTGCCTGTCTTGGAAGGAAACAGTACACCTATCTGCAAATTAGTTCACCCAAGAAAGGACTCTACTCTCAAAGATCACGGACAACTTCTAGGTTTCGAAAGTTTATTGTAAAGATATAATGAGCTGCAAATACAAGCATCTCAGAATGAGATTCACGAGGTACACAGGTCCAATTACATACATGTGCTCTCGAAAAGCCCTCAGACGAGCAACAGAAATCACTAACACAAGTTCTAAAAATAGCAAAGCTATCAGCATAGACGCATATCTCTCCTTCATTTAGGTTGGAGGAAAACAAACACAGGTTAGGCGTCCCTACCCTGTTCTAGATGGTATCCCTACTTAACCAAATCCCAACCTAACAAAGGTGTCAGCAATGAATGACCCCCAAGGGAAGTCACCCACTCTAAGTCTCTTGGTGAAAACCTAAAGTTCTCCAGTCATGACCCCTCACTGCCTACCCATCCGCTCTCTAAAGGGTCCTCAGGTCTCTGCTCTAACTCCACCCAGGGGTGCTGTCCCTAATACAAAACAGTCAACAACATTTGAGACGCCCCTTGCGAAACGCCTCTCACGTGGTGCAACTTCAGGCTTTTTCCATGATGCTTTGTATTGGGCCTCAGACGTTAGAGTTGACCTTGCTTCTCAGTCTCTTCTCCGGCCCGCTGATACCCCTTAAACATTCCAGAACCCTCCTCCATGTCTGGGCCGTCTACTGAACAGGCCTCTATTCATTCACTTATAATTGGATCCCCCCTTTCCTGTTGCAGACAGATATCTGCCGCCAAGAACCCAACTCTCATAGACTTCTAAAAAGGCTTGCAACATTTCTCAGCCCAGACATGTACGTGTAAATCAATGCTAAAACATTTCAGGCCTACAATATTTCACATTATGATTATAGCATTCAATTCCTTCATTATTAAAGCATGTTAAAACTCTTATTCTATTATTTAGAAAACATTACTCTAAATCATGGCCCATTAATGCAATGACCAAAAACGTTAAACAATCTGTGTCGTGAAAAGAAACACCTTCCCTTTTAGCTCCAGCTCTGGCCCTGAGGCCTACCACGTTCTGCGTTTTACCACAGACCATCTTATATGTTAACAGCTACACGACATAGATTCAAAATAATCACGTCTAATAAAATCATATAATGTCACACATTTCTGTATTAGTTCCACTTCTACTTAAATCTCTATATTAGCTATACATTTAGAATATAATTTCAGATACTATTAGCACTCATGGCATTTCTCTTCATGAATTATGCTCTCTATAGGTAAGTGTGATGTACTCATATATTTATATCAGTTTGCGCTCTCTCAGTTCCCCCCTTTGATGACCTCTCGGGGTCATCACTAACATTTAAACTGCAGTTATTGCTGGCATTCTCTGCGCTTCCAGAGCTCTCAGGCTCCTGTACTGATTATCTTGTATGGCAGCCAATCTTTGCAACTGTTCTCTTTGGGCCCTTTCTGACCTTCTTGCTCTGTACCATTTGAATACCCTCACCAATCCCCACAATATTATCCCACAGATCAATATTATGATGATAGGCTTTAGGATATACCAAATAAAGCTTTTGCCTAAGGTGGAAAACCACCCTCCAACTGTACTCATTCCGTGGCCCACCTTTTCCCAGACATTTTCTCTACTCAAGTCTTCGATCTCTTTGTGTATATTAGTTATGTTCTTAATAACTTTCTCAAGGGGTTTTGAAAGGTCTGGAATGTAAGTGCAACATTCCTGAACCTTCAAAGCCTTACAGACTCCGCCCTCTTTTGCTAATAAGACATCTAATGCAAGCCGATTTTGAAGAACCATAGCCCTTATCGATTGCATCTCTCCTTCTACCAGCATTAAGGACTGAGCAGTGCTGGCAGACAACCTGTCGACAACTGTTGCCAGTCGTCTAATTTTAACATCATTAAGGATTATTCCCAAAAGAGGGAACATAGCTCCAAAGACATCTCCAACCATTTCTGCATCGCCTAAATCTCTCCTTCCCCTCGATGATGTCTGGCCCTCAATGATCAATAAGTCTTGTGCATGATATATTTTGGGGAAGACAATTGCCAAGTAACATGATCCATACCAGTTGTCAGGTAGTCTCACGTAAGCATTTCTTCCACATACAAAATACACATTTGGGATCACTTGCATTCCCTTCAGGAAATCCTTAGTGTAGTACTCTAAATTAAAAGCATGTTCACAGTCAACTTCACCCACGTATACATTTTCATAATACGTTTTGGCTCGGTGAAGACATAACTTTCCTTTCTGCGCTTTATCTAAAGCTATTGGACCACTACTACCCTTTCTCTTGTGTGACTTCTCTTCCTCGGTCCAATCTAATTTCCCTTGTCCTGATTTTTTCAAAATCTTTTGTCTCCTGTAACGATCATCCACCTGCCCTATGAACTTCTTCTCGACTTCTGACACCTTGCATGTCAGGTTATTTCTACGGGCATGTGAAGTATCTAAGGTAATCCAAGGAATGAAGAACTTGGCCAATCTGTCTTCACTCCTCCAGTAATCCCATTTATTCATCTGCTTATAATTCGGGACTTCTGGCAACACAGAATCATAATTGGAGAAATAGTATTCAAAACTATCTCTCTCATAAAATATACTAAGCAATAAGCTACATGTAATGCCATATGTCAGAGGGAGGTGATGATATCGAATTCCCTCATCTACAGACGCAGGCAACTGCATGCAGACGTAGCAATCCTTAACCTCCATGGCATCCACGTATTCATACAAAAGTTTAGCATAAGCATTTGACCTAAAGTCTCCTTGGGACTCGTCTACATGTAACCTGCGGGCTTCTGCAGCCAATAACGCTTTCTCTTGAGTGTTTTCCCTTTTCTCACCTGCAACAGTGGGTGTAAGAGTTACTACAGAATTCGCATCAGTTACCTTTACCTCTTCCTCATGTCCCTTTACATAAGAAATTGTTACCACTAAAGCTATTAATATTATCACTCCTACTATTAGTGTACCTATTATACATTTAGCTCTGCGGTTCGGGGTGCCGGCCTCCATTTCGTCAGACAATCTAGCTTTTCCCTTTCTCTTTGCAAAAAAAGTTCTTTTCCTCTCGTTCCTTTACAGTCTCTTTCAATCCTTTTTTTGTCTTTAGAATCCACACAGCTGGAGGCTGACAGCCTTTTTCGCAAAAAGTCCTTTCTCAGTTCAAAAAGACAACCCTAGCCCTTCTCCATCCACTCAAGGGGTTCCCTAAAATTCTCTGCTTCCTGGGCGCTAGGTAATCTTCTTTTCTTCTGCTTGCTTTATTTACAAAGTCCTTTAACAATCGACTATTAGATTTGTGGTTGCAGCTTCAATAGCATAGTTCAATATTTCCATGCGAAGAGTATGCTCTTCATGTGCTGTTATCGTGGTACCAAAGTCGGGGAATTTCAATTCTGTAAGAAACATGTGTTTTAACTTGCTGAGGCGGGGAGGTCTGGGGAGCACGAATGTTAGTGACCCTTCTTGTTCGACACCGGGTACCAACAGTTGTATTTCCACGGTGATAATGGGCTCAGAACTGGACACCACCACCGCTCGGATCCTCCCTGTCTCCGGTTTCACAGACATTTGTCGCCAGATATGTCCACTCAGGTGTGGAGTATCTTCTGTTAGGCACACGCACTCTTCTTGACCTCCTTCGGTTCGGTGCCTCAGCGCCCTGAGCACCTTCTTCTGGGTCTGAGTCTTCTGATATCGGAGGAAGGGTTGCTTCTGGAGTTGACCTCAGGCTAGAACTTCTTCTTTGCGGCCAATTTGCTTCTCCACGTGCCCTTCTACTCCTTCTCCTTCTGGTCTGTTCTCGCTCTCTTTCAGACCTGTCAGGGTCAGACTCGTACTCCCAGCTGTCTTCTCCTTCTGTAGCGTCTTCTGTTTCGCTGTTGTACTGACCGTCCTCAGCTTGGTCAGACTCGTTCCCTGCTTCCACTGGCACCTCTACAGCTTGGCTAGCCCCCTCTATGGCTTCTTGGTCCTCAGCTGGACGTCCATCCGAGAGAGGAGCTGTTTCCAGAGGTGCTGGAACCCTTTTCGTATGCGACGCGTGTATCCAGTTGGGCAGGCCTCCCACCTTTACAGCTGTACTTGTGATCAGGATGACCTGGTAGGGCCCACGCCAACGAATATCCAAGCAGCTTCTTCTCACATGTTTCTTCACCAGGACCCAGTCCCCAGGATACAGGTCATGGCAAGGGCCCTGGCACGCTGGAACCTCTGCAGCCTGCACCTGAAGGGACACAGAACGCATGGCGTCAGACAGCCCCTTACAATAGTCCAGGATCATATCATCTGTGATATTTAACAGTGCAGTAGCTGGAATAGATGGCAGTCTCATTGCTCTCCCCATTAACACCTCATGTGGTGACAACCCTGTTCTTCTGTCTGGGGTACTACGAAGGCTCATGAGTACTAATGGCAGGGCGTCAGGCCAACTCAGGGTCGTTGAGGAGCAAACTTTCGCTATTCTGGACTTGATCGTGCCATTAATTTGTTCCACAATTCCTGAGGCTTCTGGTCGGTAACTGCAATGGAGCTTTTGGTCTATATTCAGTGCAACACAAATCATCTTCACAAGCTCGCTGTTAAAATGTGTTCCCCTATCTGATTCCAAAAAGGCCGGCACCCCGAAACGAGGGATAAGTTCTCTAAGCAGTAACTTAGCCACTGTGAGGGTGTCGCACCTACGTGTAGGGTATGCCTCAACCCATCTGGAGAACACACAAACAACCACCAGGACATAGCGGAGGCGGTTGCATCTTGGCATTTCAATGAAATCTATCTGCATTCTGTTGAATGGACCTCCAGACCTTCCTATGTGACTTAGTGCAACTGGTGTTCTTTTCCCTACATTCAGCTGCTGGCAGGTCACACAACGCTGGCACACTGCTTCTGCTGCTATTCTAAACTTAGGATTGTACCAAGTCTGTCTAAACACTCTCAGCATAGCATCTCTCCCTAAGTGTACGGGACCATGTATGAGTCTAGCCATTGGACTCACCATCTCATTGGGCAACACTGCTCTGCCGTCTGCTGAGACCCAAAAATGAGTCTCACCCATTACACATCCTGCCTTTACCCATGTTTCCTTTTCTGAATCAGGAGCATTTTCTTGCATGGTTGACAATTCATCCCAAGTATCAACAGTTTCCAGTATCATGGCTAATTCAGTTCTTACATTTATTCCACCCACATCCACCTCTGTGAAAGAGTAACCTTGTTCTGCGCAATACCGCGCAACTTCATCAGCATATCTATTGCCTTTCGAAACAAAGTCCTCATTTTTGGTATGTGCGATGCACTTTACAACTGCGATACTTGCTGGACATTGCAATGCTTCTAACAACAAGCGCACAAACTCTCCATTGCGAATGGGAGAGCCTGAAGAAGTCATGAACCCTCTTTGAGACCATAACTGCCCGTAATCATGAACTACCCCAAACCCGTATTGGCTGTCGGTGTAGATGGTGACTCGAATTTGATTGCCTGCTAAGCAAGCACGTGTTAGGGCAATAATCTCGGCTACCTGAGCGGAGTTTACTCCTTCCAGGCACCCTGCTTCCACAACTCCTTCAATGGTACAAACAGCATAAGCTGCTCTCAACTGCCCAACTTCGTCTCTTACACATGAGCCATCGACAAAGAAAACTTCGTCTGGGTCGGTCAGTGGCTCATCTACGATGTCGGGTCTGGGTTTGGTGCATAGTTCAGTCACATCGAGACAGTCATGGTCTGTATATTCATCATCATCATCAATATCATTTGGAAGTGGCATTAAGGTAGCAGGGTTCAAAACAGAGCATCTCTTGAGGGTCACGTTCTCTGCAGCAAGAATAACTTGCTCATAGCGCGTGAGCCTGCTATTGGTCAGATGCTGTGTTTTGGTCCTGGTCATCAACAGTTCAACAGAATGTGGCACGCACACCTCTAACGGGTGCCCCATGACGATATTTTCACATCTCTCAATGCTGACACCCGTTGCAGCAACGGATTTGAGACATCCGGGCAACGCTGCGGCTACTGGGTCTAAAGTAGCTGAGAAATAAGCAACTGGTCTACGGGCATTCCCATGGATTTGGACCAACACAGACAACGCACAACCTTCTCTCTCACAACAGTAAAGAAAGAATTGTTTATTGTAATCAGGCATTCCCAATGCCGGAGCACGACACAGGTCCTCTCTCAGCTGTAAGAATGCCATCAAACAGTCTTTGTCCCATGGTACCGGATCACTCACCTCCTTGTGCGTCAGTTTTTGCAAAGGTTTTGCTTTCAGTGAAAAGTTCACGATCCACTGTCGGCAATAACCCACCATCCCTAGGAACATCCTGACCTCTCTCTGGGTCTGAGGCGCATTCATTTTCATGATCGCCTCTATCCTATCTGGTGACACTTTTCGTTTGCCTTTCTCAATTCTGTGTCCCAAGTACTGCACTTCTGTCAGGCAGTACTGCAATTTTCCCGGGGATACCTTATGCCCATTGGCAGCTAGGTGATTTAACAAAGCAATGGAGTCTTCCCTGCAAGCTTCTTCTGTCTCTGACGCCACAAGGAGGTCGTCTATGTACTGGACCAGAACTGACTTCTGGGGCAGCACTAGACTTTCAAGATTTTTCTTCAGAAGCTGGTTAAAGATCGATGGACTCTCTGTATACCCCTGAGGGATACGACACCATGTTAGGACGCGATTTTCCAGTTTAAATGCGAAAAGAAAATGGCTATCTTCGTCCAAAGGGATCGAAAAGAAAGCCTGACAAAGATCTATCACAGTGAACCACTCAGCTTGGAATGGAATCTGAAACAGTATCACTGATGGATTCGGTACCACTGGACAACATGAAACGACTATGTTATTAATCTTTCGCAGGTCCTGTACTATCCGAAATTTCCCATTGGGTTTCTGCAGACCCATAATCGGGGAGTTACATGGACTACCCACGATTTCTTTCAGTATTCCCTGTTTAATCATGGACTCGATCACGGGTTTTATGCCTGCAATCGTTTCTGGAGTCAATTTATACTGGGGTGTTCTTGGGAACTCAGCATGCGGTTTCACTACAATTTTCACTGGGTCCACCCCTTTGACCAATCCAATCTCTTCCCCAGTGAAATCCCATACCTCTGATGCCACTGTCTCTCTCAAATCCCAGGGAAGCTCGTCTACTGTCAAAGTAGGGTACAGCTCCACACATATTCTTGAGTTTGCAACTTTGAAATCTGCATCATCATCATTAGTCAATACCTCCACTCCCTGGGGTGTACAATATATAGTACAATTCAATTTGCACAACAGGTCTCTTCCTAGCAGACACACAGGGCTTGAATCGCAAACCACAAATTGGTGCTCATCGCTGTACTTCCCTATTTTCACCTGTACCGGTTCTGTCAATTGGCTGGTTATTCTCCTGTTTGCGACCCCTACCACCTGTATGGTCTCTCCAGACATGGGCAGGTCTGGAACTGCAGCTGATCTGATCGTGGATCTAGTGGCTCCTGTGTCCACCAGAAATGTCGTAGGGCACCCTGCTACTTCTGCTTCCACATAGGGTCCCCTCTGATCTACCTCTAAGGCTGCCCCAAGGGTGCAGTCTTCTCTTTCCACTCTCTGTCCGGTTAATGGGTCCACATAATAGCATTCTTCACCTTCCACAAACAGGGGCATTTGTCTATAGGTCTTACCCATACTCCCTACTCGAGGAGGTTGCGGGAACTGGGCTCGGGGAGGAGCCCCCCCCCCTTTGAGCACCTTTCCTTGGTATGGCGTCGCCCCTCTCATAGGTGCGCTCTGGACCTCTTCCTCCTCTATCTCTTGCTCTCCGATCTCTACATTGTAAGGGCACTCGCGTTTCCAATGCCCCAACTCGTTGCACTGGTGGCACCTAGTCGTTTTCTTCAAGGTAGCTATGTCTACTCTGGGTCTAAAGGTAGTACTCTCCTCATTACCCTTGTTCTGACTGTACTGCTTCTTACCTCCTGTACCTGTCCCTTGCTGCTGTTGTTGCGGTCCCCCCTTTCCTGCTGTCTGCAATTGTACCACCATCAGCTTCTCTTTTAGTTTCTTAGTCTTGGAGTCTACCTCATCACAGCAGTACCTGGCATATCTCAGTATTTCATCTAGGGGTCTACTTTGCCAACAAATCGAGTGTTGCTGAATCATTAAACTAATATCCGGTCTCAGTCCCAGGACGAACTTGGACACAAATTGCCCTATGTCCTTTGGATCCATTACATCCAAGCCGCTATACTGTTTAAACGCCTTCAGCAATCTCTCGTAATATTCATGGACTGTCTCTTTGGGTTCCTGTCTCGTTCTGTCTATTCTGACCCAATCTATGTCTTGCATTGGCACTTTTTCTTTCAGCCAAGTCATCACTCTCTCGAATTTTGCCATCACGATCTCGGACGGCCCATTAGTCCTAGCATCTCTCTCTGGCTCCGTTATGGGCCACTCAGCGCTAACCTTGCATGCTGTCCACAGATCTCCTGGTACTACAATGTCAAACAGCGTGTTCAGATCTATCCATAGGACTTTTGAGATCTTTACAAACCTCTCGACTTGCTTGTACCACTCCACGGGGCTCTCTCGTAACTTGGGGAAAGATGTGGTAAAAGCAGCTAAATCTCCCCTACTCCAAGGGACATGTACATAGCTCCCATTGGCAACTTCACGCAAAGGGTAAGCTTCTATCCCCTGCTGTCCTGGAGTCATACCAATCATGCTTCTCCTGCCGGTCCCTTTCTTGGACCACCTCTCTTCCCATTTATCTAGTGCTCTCCATGTCCTTATTCCAGTAATCAGTTCCCTTATGTGTGTTTTCAGCCCAATCGTTCTCCTCTCATCTAGGTCTCGATCTGAGTAATGTAGCCTGTGGTTACCCTGTAATGCCTTGGTTCTTGACAGATCCACCATATATTTGCCTGCTAGTTCGACTAACTTCTCATGGACTGCTCTCGCCTTTCGTGTGATGTCCTTTGCCATATACAGTATTTCATCCTGTTCATACATTTCCATTCTTTCTAAAGGCAGGGTACCATCTACCATGTCATCCAGATCTGACCTTAAGCTGGAGACATCAAGTCTCTTGGCTTTTATCTCAGCTCGCAATATGTCTTTTGAAGGGGGCTCACTGGTCTCCCTACCATCCCAACTTCGAGCTCTGCGTTTGGGCTCAGGAGAATTAATGGGTGGCCTCCCTTGCTCCCATCTCTCCAGGTCCCATGCTCGGCCATCCGATCTTGGAAGGTGATGGAACACGGGCCTTTTATCCCTACTCTCTCTCTGCCCACTCTCGTCTTCTTCTCTCCTCACACCGCACATCTCTCTGTTATTTTCCCTCTGGTCGCTACACTCCCTTTGCCTCGTATCGCTCAGTATCCGATACGATCCTTCCTGGTTCCCCATATTCCCTGGGCTGCGCTCATTTCTGTCATCACAGGGACTATGGTGCGACCTCTCACAACTCCCATTCTGTTCTCTGGTGGCAGGCACACAGTGTGGACACCTAAAGCTGTTCCTGTACTCTTGCGCTCTCCTCTCCCCTTCACTGAGTATTGGGCACGCCACCCCTTCACTCCCGGGGCCCCCGTTTTCCAGGTCTGTTCTACCTCCATTCCGGGCCCAATGGGTGACTCCCCTACTCCCTCTACAGTCCCACTCCGGGCTACTCTCCCCAGCCCCGCAGTGAGTTCGTGCTCTGCTGTCCTGACTTTCCCTTTCTGCTTCTGCAGCATTGATGCACTTTTGAGCCTTCACTGCCTCATCCCACTGCTTCATGTACTCATTTAGCTCTTGAAAGGATTTTCGTCCAGATCCCCTCAGATCCATTGGCCATTTAGGGCCCCCAGGATCCCCTCCTGGGTCCCCTGCTGTGTGCATCGGGGTGCTCCACTCTCTGGGTATCGGCATCTGACTTGGTGAATTAGTGGTATCGTTCCTCCTTGCCTGCTCTGCTCTTTCTCTGTCTTTCCGTTTCCGTTCTTCCCCTTTTGCTCTCTCTTGATCATATATCGATATTATAGGACCTATGGTAACAGGTACCTGTAGTGCATCTGGTAATGGGTAGGATGTGGCGCTTTCCGTTTCCGGCGCTCTTTGTACCACAAACCTACCGACTACCTGTTGCACCTGACTAGGCTGGAGCAACTCTTTCTTTGGCTCAGGATCCCACTCTGAACTGGGAAGCGGTCTATGCTCTCCTGCATTGCCCCCCTTTTCTCCTTCAGTATTCTCGACCTCTCCCCCTGCTCTATTATACGGGGGTGGCCTGTCTGTCAGTAATCTGTTTATCAGGCTGTCCTCTGTTTCGCTCTCATCATCTTCTTCTAGGGGGCTTTTATTTACTGGCGCCTCTAACACTGGGTACAGTTTATTTATTTCCAAATTATGCACTCTCCATCTTTTAGCATCCGCATCCCACCTGGCATCCTGTACTGCCCTTACCGAGCGTTTCACCCTTTCTTGTCGTCTGTTCATATTCCTTTCATGCGCTGCCCTAAGCCATGCTTCAAGGGCTTCAAACTGGGTTGGTCTAGGCAAGGGTCTCTTTGAGGTCATGACTGATTTCAATCGATGTAACACCTCTAATCTGAACGTCCCGTACTTCGGGAACGTCAGTTCCTCGTTTCCTTCTGTAATCTTACTCCACTCTGATATCCAAAGGATCGTATGCAACCCAACATTTACTGCCATATAACGAGCTGGCGTACCCTCCGGCGGGGCTTCTTCCCCTTCATACGATCCTCGCCTCTCTTTCTTAAACAGCGCTTTCAACCATTTAAAACACTTCATAATTATGCGCACAAAATTCAGCCTCGCTACTCTGTTTACTTCCTGATGACAATCCACCAATCCTGTCGCGGCTTTGCTAGCTTGGCCTATCACAGCGCGGTCTTTCTCCTGTCAGCCAATCACTTCGCGACCCTGTATGACGTGTTCGCTAGCTGGCCTATCACAGCGCGGTCTTTCTCCTGTCAGCCAATCACTGCGCGACACCACCTGTCGTCTCTTTTCTCCGCTTCGCAGCAGCACCCCTCCTTTCTCAACTCGTCTCCCGGTTATGCATGCGTCCCATTCATACACTGAAAAATGACTACTTCCGACCAAGCGGTCACTTCTCTCGACTGTACGTCCACAGTCTATCTGTAATTGTCAACCAACTGACGAGATGTCTATCGTCTCTCTGATAGGTTACTTACACACACAGTAACTTCCGACCAGCGTCCGTTACTCACGCACTCACTCTTACGTTCCCCCTATCTCGGTCTCTCGGGTGATCAATGGTACCTCATGACCCCCTTCACACTAGTTGACAATTACTCTGGGTGTCCGATACACCCGAACCACTTAAGCTCTCCTTGAACTTAAGATTTCCACCGGTTGCGCGCGCTCACAACCTGTTCCACAGTCACTCTACAGACATTCAACTCCGCCAGACATTACAACATAGATACAATACAAAAACACCGCAATCTAACACGCATAACCCTTTATACTCACTCTCGACCGATACTGCTGCTTTTTCTGTCTCACGTCATCCGGATCTTCATCTGCGGGCTGTTCTTCCGATCATCGATTTCTAGGGGCCTTGGGGTAAGCTAACCTGGCCTAGGTCACCGTCCTCAAGAAGGCAACCATCCTCTATAGCTACCAACTGAAGGGGCGAGATTTTGATCGATACCTTATATCTATTGATCCAAACCTCGATCTGGTCGACTGAACCTTTATTGCCTGTCTTGGAAGGAAACAGTACACCTATCTGCAAATTAGTTCACCCAAGAAAGGACTCTACTCTCAAAGATCACGGACAACTTCTAGGTTTCGAAAGTTTATTGTAAAGATATAATGAGCTGCAAATACAAGCATCTCAGAATGAGATTCACGAGGTACACAGGTCCAATTACATACATGTGCTCTCGAAAAGCCCTCAGACGAGCAACAGAAATCACTAACACAAGTTCTAAAAATAGCAAAGCTATCAGCATAGACGCATATCTCTCCTTCATTTAGGTTGGAGGAAAACAAACACAGGTTAGGCGTCCCTACCCTGTTCTAGATGGTATCCCTACTTAACCAAATCCCAACCTAACAAAGGTGTCAGCAATGAATGACCCCCAAGGGAAGTCACCCACTCTAAGTCTCTTGGTGAAAACCTAAAGTTCTCCAGTCATGACCCCTCACTGCCTACCCATCCGCTCTCTAAAGGGTCCTCAGGTCTCTGCTCTAACTCCACCCAGGGGTGCTGTCCCTAATACAAAACAGTCAACAACATTTGAGACGCCCCTTGCGAAACGCCTCTCACGTGGTGCAACTTCAGGCTTTTTCCATGATGCTTTGTATTGGGCCTCAGACGTTAGAGTTGACCTTGCTTCTCAGTCTCTTCTCCGGCCCGCTGATACCCCTTAAACATTCCAGAACCCTCCTCCATGTCTGGGCCGTCTACTGAACAGGCCTCTATTCATTCACTTATAATTGGATCCCCCCTTTCCTGTTGCAGACAGATATCTGCCGCCAAGAACCCAACTCTCATAGACTTCTAAAAAGGCTTGCAACATTTCTCAGCCCAGACATGTACGTGTAAATCAATGCTAAAACATTTCAGGCCTACAATATTTCACATTATGATTATAGCATTCAATTCCTTCATTATTAAAGCATGTTAAAACTCTTATTCTATTATTTAGAAAACATTACTCTAAATCATGGCCCATTAATGCAATGACCAAAAACGTTAAACAATCTGTGTCGTGAAAAGAAACACCTTCCCTTTTAGCTCCAGCTCTGGCCCTGAGGCCTACCACGTTCTGCGTTTTACCACAGACCATCTTATATGTTAACAGCTACACGACATAGATTCAAAATAATCACGTCTAATAAAATCATATAATGTCACACATTTCTGTATTAGTTCCACTTCTACTTAAATCTCTATATTAGCTATACATTTAGAATATAATTTCAGATACTATTAGCACTCATGGCATTTCTCTTCATGAATTATGCTCTCTATAGGTAAGTGTGATGTACTCATATATTTATATCAGTTTGCGCTCTCTCAGTATCACTTAGCGTGTCTGGCCATCTTGTATTGTGCAACAATTAACTATTTTTCTTAGTTCTGGGAACTCACTTTTAGCCAAAACTGAAACTTTCCTACCAACCCCACACAGCACTGAAATGTAACTAGGCTCGGGCTCTCAGTGTCATCAGGGTCTCTCAAGCCAAACAGATCTTGGCAACTGCACCTTCAGTTTACACAACCTGCTGATAGGTAGTTAACAGGCAGATGCAATACTTTAAAGCAGTGGCAGCTGGTGAATTCACAAAGTAGTAGGGTTTCAATTGTTGCCCCACATTACAATATGTGGCTGGGTGAAGGAAGCTACAAAGTCAAATCTCCACTCGAGTTCTGCTGAGTGGGTTTGAGAGGCCGGAGAAAAGGTTCCTTCTCAGAGAAGAGGAAACCTATACAAAAATTGGGGTCAAATGTTGCACTTTTCAGATCAATGTTCCAATAAATTAACCACGTTTTGCACAAATAGTGACTATTACACCAATCAAGTCTGGCACTCGATAGGGGCATTTGGGTGGGAGAGGTTGCCAGTAAATAATATTGTGAAAAAATGAGGCTACAGTATTATTTTCAGCCAAGTTTTAAAAGCACTGGCTGAAAAGTCATTGTTTATACATGCGCTTCAGATACCTAGGCTCAAGAATTCAACCAGGCCTCCAGTCCGTTTTCAAGATGTTTATAGTCTACTCCTTCAATTTACAGATCCTGTCCCTTCCAAGTAAATAAGCAACCAACTTATACCACAAAAAAATCTACTTTGAGGATGTGATAGGACAATGAAAAGTTACACTCATCTCACACCTGTAGGCTTTAGACAGCAGCACTATTTGTGAGGTTGGAGAAGTCACACTGGTAGCGCTATATTCCCAACTGCAGAAACAGCAGACATATCTCCTCCCTTACACAACACTTAGCTGTGCAAGCCTCCAGAAAACTTAACAATATCATCAAAGAAACTATAAAAATGAAGACCGGTCTTAAAACAATTGAGAATGTAAGAACCGTGTCAGCAACTGCCCTGTAGTATCATCCTGTTTAAAATGCCTGGGATTCTGGAAAGATGTCAAGGATGCCCAATTTATGTTAGTCGGCTGTCAGATAACAAGAATTCCCAGACCGCCAGATCCAGAGACAGCATTAAATTAGTGTGAAAAAACATTAGTCTCAGCTCGACAAAGGTCATCCAGGCTACCAATTCAAACTCCAAAGTTTATCAACTCTCTTCTTTATGCAAACGACGAAAGCAACTTTCAGGAAGTTGACTACATTTGCAGACATTTGGGGACTTATCACACCCAATTGGTTTAGAGCTGGATGACAACTTTGGTTAGTCAAAACCTTTTTTGACGTTCTGTCAATTTCAGGCACACGCATACAAGGCGAAGTAAATATTAAACCTACGCATCACATTGTCCGCAACACTTCAGGCACCTTTTTATGATGGCCACGCAGATCTAAAGTTCAGTAAACAAACAGTTGAATACAGATTTATATAAAATGTAGACTTGTCCTTTATGCCACTGGACCCAATAAGCAGTGTGCCAATTTCCCCTGGCAGGACTGTCCATGACTTATTTATTTAGTGCTGGAGCTGTTGGTGCATAACCGTCATGTGTTCAGGGCATTTTGCAAGTGTATTATCCAAGGGCAGTTTGAGTAATGTCTTCCCAAAAGGGTCTCCCAAACGGCTGCTCTAAGAGTGTTCTCCATGGACTGGCGTGGAAAAATCACCAAAAGCAGATCAACATTGGGGAATCAGCTTATGGGATGGTTGCTGCATGTTAACCCCTTCCACGCTGATGACCAGCTCAGCTCGTCATGAGGTACACCTCTCGTACGCTCATGACGAGCTGAGCTCATCATGTAACGCGGTATTTACAAAACTTCAGCGCACAGCGGGAAAACCGCTAGCGCTGATGCGGTTAAACGCTAATCTAATTAATGGCTGGCTAGTCGAATTTAGCAGTCAAAAAACGTGGTTAAATGCTTTACACTGCACGCTATCTATCAAGGGTTTGGTTGCTTGTTTGCTTTGTAACTAGGTTCCCACGATGTATATCACTGCCGTACTGTAGCCATCCCTTGTATAATTGTTGCTGTCCATGCAGTGTGGGCATCCCCAGAATCTGGTGGGTGTCCCTAGCTAAGAACGAATATATGATGATAAAACGAATTCCGTTGCAACGCATGCCTTTACCACGCATGCGTTACAACGGAATTCGTTTACCACGGATAAACTTTTCCTCGAATAATTGCGTGGTGACGTCATACGTCGTTAAGAGAAAACGGCATTTTTTTCCGATTTCTCTTAAACGACGCTGACGCCGACGTGACTTATGGTGAGTTGTTTTATTTGGGGGGGAAACCCCCCAAGCCCCCCTTTTTTTCTTTTAACCTTTACCACATATGCCTTTACTACAAACATCGTAGTAAAGGTATGCGTGGTAAAGGCATTAGTGGTAACCACGCATGCGTTGTACTGCATGCGTGGTTAAAGATTTCGGGGAAACGGCTTCGTTGTAAAGGCCGTTTCCCCTAAGAACAACATCTCTGCTATAGAGTGTACATCTGTGGCTTCTGGTGGACACCCTTAGTGAGTAATGGCCACATCTATGGATAAGCCACTGCTACTTTTTTGGCGTCATCAGGTGGTCCTCCCTGGCATAATTTTAGCCAATCCAAATGTAGTGGTGGCCTTCTATTGCTCAAGTGCACTCAACAGCAGCAAGTCATGATGCACTCTCTCCTGAGGTAAAAGTGTAGCTCTTGTTCTTCCATGCACACGAGCTCTCCTTCAAGGTCAAATGGACCAACTTTCAATTTTACATTAAGAACAAAACACCACAAGATATGGTTAGTCACTGAGCTCTACTTTGAGCTTTCAACCAAAAGATAAAATCCAACATTTGTATGCTTCTTGGGGGTTTTGTAAATATTAAACCAAGACATTACAGCCATAAACCACAAATTACACACAGATATGTCAACAAAAACCTATGGCAGAGTCAGTGGTGCACAATACTTGTTTAATGAGGGGTAAGGAGATGGCAGTAAGGGGATAGTTCAAGCCACTGTTTACTTTTTTGCTTCTTGGGAGGCTGCAATGACATGCAGGGTGTAAATCTTTTTTTTTAAATTTCAGTGAGAATGAATGCAGAGGAGAATTAATCACTGTATGCTTTATTCAAGAAGAGTGACGGGAGTCACCACCAACAGCGGTGAAGCCCTCGCATGCCTGGCTCCTCTCACTACATTTGTTAATGACTCCAGTAAGAAACTGGTTTATTTGAAAAGGGACCTTCGCACCTCAAGGAATAGTCATACCCTTGTCAGGGTTAGCCCTCACATTCACAAAATTAGCCTGAGCTCTACACCCTGGTATCTATAACACAAAGCAGACAGACTTAGCTTACAGCAAGGTGTGAAATATTTATGCATGACCAAAACAGCAATAACGTTGAAATGCAAAACTATAAAACTCCTAAACCGAATTAGAAAGATAGGGTCAACTGTAATATATAAAATGACACCAACAGGACAAAAATCCAGTAAGGGGAACTTGAGATATGATTTTTTTTTTAAGTTTTAGGTTGGAACAGTTCAAAGTGCCAATGATAGTCACTGGTCACAGTAGACCGGGGCCTAGATGCAATTTGGCGCTGACCGCTATGGTGCGTGGGTCAGATACACCAACCTTCTCACTTTAGTCCTGTGAGTCCCAATCCACCACTTGAGGACATTTCTGAAGGTCCCCACCACTTCAGAGAGGTATTAAGAGACTCACAGAGAGTCAGACAGAGGCCAACAGCAGGGTCCAGTCCATGTCCAGTTGCCGCTGACCAATCAGGTAGTTGCAGGAAAAGCATCTTGTGCCTTGCTGTTTCCCTGTAGATTGATCAGGAGGTCAGCTTTAGGTCCCTTGGAGCTCACTTCTTTGTCCTGGTTACAAGAGAGCAGGTCCAGTCCTTCAGGCCTCTCCTCGGGTCGGAGACAGCAGGTTCAGTCCTCTTCTGATTTTCCTCAGGTCCAGCAGCGTTCTGAAGTGGGTGCCTGGAGATGCCATATTTATACATGGCACAAGATTTTGGGGGGGATGACTCTTGGGCATGCCCTAACGAATAGGGTACAAACGTTCCCCGAGACAACCTGACCTACTTTGGGCATATTTAATATAGCAAAAGTCTTCAGTCACACTAAACTTGGGCTTTGAGGCCTTGGGGTGGAGGAAGGGGGTAGTGTACTATAGTAGTCCTAGTCGCCTACCACATCTAACACTAAAATCCAGTTTGAGGCCGCCCACTGTATGCCCAAAAAAACAGGAGACAGACAGCTGATAGAAATAAAGTAGGGTTTTTGAAGCACAGGGTTTGAAAATAATGTCAAAAAGGATGATCACAGTCCCCACCCTACATAGCCGGAGAGTTTTCAAGAGTCATCTCTGCCCATTTTTTGCTCCTGGGGGCATTTCATACCTATTCAAATGCCAAATAGTGGCAGGGAGAAGTTTGAGAGCAAATGAAAATCAACCTGCAGTTTTCCAGAGTTATGTTTCCTTCATATTTATTAAAAATCTGAGTTCCCCATTGAATTGGATTTTTAATAACTGTTAAAATAGTTGTTTAATTATTTTTGTAGATACTCTCATCCCTCAGATAGAATATCAAGATGTTCATCTGTATGGACAAACCCCTCAGATGCAAGGCGATCTCCCTTATATACAGAAAGCGCATGAATAATCTGACAGACGCTTTGCAGGCGTTGCGGGACTATGGGAGCAAGGTCATTGCGAAATGTCCAATGAGGAGTGGACTGAGACACTCATGGGTCCTAGGGACGTAGCAATTAAGACTGGGTTTCACCTCATTCAGCAAAATATTTTATATAGGACCTATTATACTAGAGCACTGCTGGCCATGATTGGAGGGCTGATAGCAAGGTGAGCCTTAGGAGCAGCAGCCCAAAAGGGAACATTTATGCATATGATGGAAGAGTTCCACGCCATATAGCAGTGCCGGGGAAGGGTACTGTGGGTCCTGCAGGCAGCATCAGGCTTACAGCTGCTCCCAGAAGGAAGACTGTGTCCTTACCATTTGGAGTGATAATGAAGATACCCGATTCCAACGCCTGTTCTGTAACCTGGGCCTTGTAGTAGCATGAAAATGTGGCACAATTGTGGGGATCCTCAGTACTATGGCAACTGGAGAGATGGCACTTGGACTAAGCTTGGTGCATGACACATTAAAAAAAAATTCTACAAGGGGAGAGGTTGCCCCCATAAATTCCACAAAATATGGGACATGTGAAGAAACTACTGTGGCCTGCCTTAGTCCCCACTACTGTACACAGCTCTTGTGGGACAAGTTTCTTGCGACTGGCTCCGAGGGGGCATCTTGGGATTCTCGTCAGTGTGCTGCTTATGTTATTGGGTCTATCTCTGTGTACCACCGCACAATTGAGCCAGCCTGTGTGCTAGGTTATGCACCGCATGTCACAAGCTGTACCACTGTATTGTTTTTTGTTCATTAATGAAGAGAATTTTTTTTAAAAAGGATATTTAATCTGTATCTGTGTTTTCTATATAGGACAGCTAAGCCTCCACAGTGAAAAATAGCTTTTGGGTGCTAGTCATTGTAAGGACATTTTTTTTCTACATGTCCTATTTTTAAATACCATGCATTCTGTCTTGTGGGCTACAAGGCCTAAAAAAGGGTGACATTAATATTTAAAGGGGACGTTTCGTTCTGTTAAAAGGGTTACTTTTAAGACATTGAATTGCAGTTTTTTTACACTGGTACAGTCATGCTACCTTTACACTGCTACAATCAGGCCACACTGGTAGGCCTGAAGCCATGTTTTACACCATCACTGTAGTAGACCGCACAACAGGAGCTATAGTCTGCTAGTGACATTTAACTTAATTTTTGAAACCGTTTAGTAGGGACAGATACGCAAGTTAAATGTACCAATTAGGAACATGCCAATTCAACCATGTTAAAAAGGGAGAAAATGCACTTTACTGCTGGTTAGCACGAGTAAAATGCACAGAGTTCTAAGGCCAGAAAATGTAAAGAGTCCAGTAAAAGTTAAAAACAAACCAAAAAAAAAAAGCTTAGAACGCAGAAAAGACAGTTATTTTACCCCTGCTCTCTCTTATCTTTTAAGCATGTTCTCCTTTGGCGTCCCACACCCCACTACCTCACCCGCAATCACCAACCACTTGGCCCTCGCATTTCTTTTCATTTTCCTTGTTTTTTAAAGGTTTGTCTAGCAACTGCAAGTGGTGCTGTGCCGCTTGCTCCTTTTTTCCTTCTTTGCACAATGTTATTTGACTATGTTATATTTACAATTTAATTTGCTGTTCTAATATGGTTGTCCAACATGTCAGAGTTGTAAATTAAATTGGCCACTATGAATCAAGATGCATACCTAAGGTCAGTTCACGACACACCCCTTTGCAGCCACCTTGGAAAGGGTTTCCTTTAATAGAAAGGCCATTCAAACATTGTCAGCCATGCATATAGATATGTTTTCACGCAAACATTAGCATGACATTACCAAGAAGCATTGGCAAATCCAACCACTTGGCCTTTTAACGCCAGAACCTATTGGCTTTGCCAATGCTTGTTAAACGTAATCAGCTCACTGGAATAGTGTTTACATTTCCAGAGACAAGCAGTGGTTTGAAACAACTTAAGAGTCTCTAAAGTGTTATCTCTGTCTGGCAATAGGATGATAGTGTACATTTCCTTTTACTCTTGAATAAGCTGTAAACGTAACTTCAATGTAAGCATTACTGTTATAATTTACCAGGCTTCCCCTTCAAAAGTGGTGCTAATCCTGACCTTGAAATGTGGCCGTACAGCTTTTCTGGGGCTAATGCCTCGTTCTGAGAGCCCTTCTCCACACAACTGTGAATTCATACATGCGCTGTAACCTCTAACACGATACCACACTCCTATCACATCTTATCACACAAACAAGAAAACCTAGGATTACCTGAATAGTATGTCACTTGCAGGTTTCCGTGCCAATGTATACTATGAAAGATATTAGAATTTTAAAAAATCCCAACGTTTCCTTGTATTCGCAACCCTGCCAGGCAGCCATCCAGCTTGCCTCTCTTTTCACTCTATACCTCTCTACACAGCATTGCCCCAGGCCACAAACCTGTATCCTTGTTTAATGCTCATGTGACAACGCACGCTTCCCAGCACTTCCCTACAGATTGAATGTGTAGACCGTACAATATTTCTAGCAGTTAAAATAGGAGTAGCAATATTAAAAGGAAAATGAAAACCAGTAGAGTCAAGCCTCTGGTATAATGCACACCTTGCTAGGGCCTTTATTCAGAGCTTGGCTAGAAGAATTCCACCAACAATTGTAGTAGAGATTCCACTGCCACACAGGTGGCATTGGAAAATCCATTATATTTAGACCTCTCCTCCAAGACGCTGAAAGATTTTCAACCAAAGCGACTCGATCTGCCATGTACGAAGCCACTTTAAGGGATAAACCTCTGGCAGAAAAGAAACCAGAGCCATGCTATATACTATAATGTATGAATCCAAATGCAGTTGTTGAAAAAGGAAATATAAATTGGGGGGGTTTGTTTGCAATTGCCCCATACCGAAATTCCTAATATGCTGAGTGGCTGCCCAGCACGTTAGGAACACTATACTAAAAACTTTTTCTGAAAGTCTGCATCCTTTCTAGGGCAGTCTTTCATGTGCCAAGATCCGCCAGACGCACTTAATCTCCAGATTTATGGTGGGCGACCGGCCATTATGACTGGAACTAAATTGCCATGGGTGTCAGACAGAACAGGTTTTACCACCATGCTATTTCTGCAACATGTCTGGATTCTAAATCATGTGTAGCCCCCAGAACTGATGGTTAACCTGACTCTGTTGAAGGACGTTCCATTACTGTTCTGTCCTAAATCAGTTTGGAAGTTCTAGTTTCAGCTCCATCCCAGAGTGGACAGTGCACAGATTGAAGCTCTTTGCAACATTATAAGTAGGAGACACTAATCTCCCTATAATTGCGTGTGTATCATTTTCTTATGGCAAGAAGACTTAATATTAATTAAGAAAACATCATTACCTTCTTGTAATACCTTACTGCAAGTGAGTAGTAATATCCCAGCAGGACCGGCATGTGCAGCAGAGAGGGCACTCATGTAGGCGAATCCACATGTCGAGGTCCTCAAGAGCGCAAATGCCGCACACATGGGGGCAGGCAAGGCCCACTTATTAGGACTACCACCTTGGACTTTCACACGCATTTTAAGGTACTCTGCCTATAGCCTCTTTACAGTCCTGGAACCTCTGTGACATGCAATATATTTATAACGTATACATGAAGATACACCATCCCATTATTATTTATTC
This sequence comes from Lissotriton helveticus, assembly GCF_964261635.1. Lineage (NCBI taxonomy): Eukaryota > Metazoa > Chordata > Amphibia > Caudata > Salamandridae > Lissotriton > Lissotriton helveticus. The sequence continues at coordinate 585,283,597 of NC_136063.1, read as the reverse complement.
AAGTACTTTTTGATTAGGACCTACCTAGAAAGTATAAGGAGCACTGTACATGTATCTTAAAAAAATATTAATATAGAAAGTAGCTTTGAAACAACAGCCGTCAACACTATTCGGTTTACATCTGAACTTTCAACAAAGATTATTTAAATAGGCCTGTTGTTAGTGTACTGGAACATCTATCTATGGCACAGTAAAAGGAATAATATTCTTCTCAAACTGTACAGTTCCTTCTTAGATAATATACTTTGTAAGCTTGAGAAAAGTTTACTTAAAGGAAACGTCCTTGGGTAAATTAGGTTGATGGCAGTTTTAATTGAGAACAAATTAAAGTTCTGAATCGAGATGTAACGTTTACGTTGGAAAATGAAGATAAAAAGATGCGCAAAACTAATGTAATCACACATCAAAAACATGTACGTGAAAGCAATTTTTTTGCTTAAAATTCTAGACATGAGTCATAACCAGTGTAGGCCTGCAGCATTTTCTAGTTTGTTGCAGGGCTAAACTCAGTGCACACGAAATCAGAACCCCAAAACAAAAAAAAGCCTAGTATAAGGCCACTGCATCTATTGCTATCTATAAAATGCAAATATGAATTTTTAAACTGCCACTAAGCAAAAGTGCATAGATGGAAAATAGTACCTATGTCTGGTTATCAGCCATGTGGACCATCCAGTCTGCTTTTATTACTAAAGAACTGACTACCATTCGCTCAACGTTTAGACAATAAAATCCACCCACAACTATGAAGACTGACCTAAACACGACGGTAATTGATTCATTGTGGTGAGCAACGATCTATGCTGTCCACCAAACGCGTAGTGCAATTGAGGAGGTCCTCTGGCTAAATTAGAAAATACATTTGGAAAAAAGTTTTCATGGAATTGCTAAAAATAAAAACATCTAGACGACACATCAAAAGAGATGACAACCATCACCATAAGAAACAAACTAGAGATTAACAAGGGTTAGTAATTGACTCCAACAATACCAACTAATGAGAGTTATTAAAACTGCAAGACCTGGATATGATGGTGGCATTTGAGCATGCCCACAATGCTGCAATCCCTCTCCTGAATATCCCTCCTATCCACTGTATTACTTGTGGGCCACGCCACACTCAGCACTATAATTAGTCGACCAAAAAACAACACGTTTTACGAGCCAACATACTACACATCGAGGAAATGGGCGCACGATTGGCCACTGGAGAGAAGAGGTAAACTTACGAGTGTTATGAAGCACTGTGAAAATACCACATTAAACGGAGTGATTTCGAAACTACAAATATTTGCATCCACGAGCACTATGTTTAAAAAACATTACAGTATATTGACACGAAGATATGCGGCCACTGGATATGGTCGGATTTTTAGCAAAACAATTTCAGGCCATTTTATCCCTTTGCTATAGGACGGTAACAGGTCCGTCGCCAGTCACAGCGAATCCGCAGTCATCTGTGCAGTCGTGTTTTAAGTGCAAGGTGCGAATCACAAACCTAGGCAACTCTTCTAGCAATTTAAGACGCCAGGCATGGAAATTACCTTTCTTGGTCACCATTCGTTGAAAATGAAGCGACAAGCGAGTCATCGCTCCAAAATATGAACCTGCCAGACTTGATACGATCATTCTTCCTAGACACGCCGGGCACACCTTTCCAAAGATACCAGCTATAGGGCGACATATCCAGAAGTCTAAATGACCGGTCCTATATGCCAAACGACTCGCCAATGAGTAAATAGAAATTGCCAGCACAAGAAATTTAAAGCGATATACTCTCATTTTTTTTTAAAAATAAAAAGTTTCCCTCGTTATTACTAATGGCGCTTGTCCATTTCCATTACTACATTTTAGATATACATCGTCATTACAAATTAAGGTTCAATGCCCACTATCACTCCTGAATATTTCTGACGCCTGCTCGTATTACTCGGTTTCCGGTGTTCATCGCTATTTCTAAATCTCGGGTAACTATTGCTACATTCTAGGCGGCAGAGACTATTAATAAAACTCAGGCGTCTTTCACTGTTACTAACTATAATGCGACCATTCCCAGTCCATCGATGTCCCAGAGCCCCCTTAGGTCTCACTGGCATTGATCAGTTTCTGACAGGGAAGGCGCCTGGCACGCATCCGTCCCGGGCATCCTCTCAGAGGCACCTGTGACTCCTAGCCCTGGGCCGGTCTGCCTGTCAGGGAGACAAAAGCGGCTCCCTAAGTGGGGCATGTGCAGATTAATTTCCCTTTTTCAGTTTTTGGATCCCCACTCTAAACATGGTGCAGATCACCTCCATGAGCTCGGATCCCCTCTGGCGGGTGCAGACGCTTACCTGCGTAGCGGTCTCCGGGCCATGCCCGCACTGAGGGTGCAGCTCGTGGGATGCGATGTCTACTCAGCGCCGACGGTGCGGGGGCCGTGGCATGGTCACCCTCAGTGCTCTGCCTCAGGAGGGGATCGGATCCTGTCAGAGCCTGTCCACGGCGCTGCGCGGCTTGGCACCGTCCCCGGCTATGGCTAGCGGCTGCTTTTCCCTCTGTTGATGATCTAGTTTGTCTGTGCCGCCGAATCTTGCAGCCCGCCTCCTTCCAGAACGCTGTTTGAATGTGCGCACGCGGCCTCGCTCCCCATTGGCTGACAGGGCAGCACGCGAGGCGGTGGGTGTGCGTGAGCGCGCGCTGGCACGAAAACACCACACGAGCTACTGACAGGGAGGGAAGGAGGGCCTCGAAGATCACTGAGCTGACAGTGTCCTAGTCTGTTTCACTTCGGAGGGATTCTCTTTAGGCGTCCCTAGCAACAACATCACGTGACGTGACGGTCACGTAATCTGGCATTCTGAGCCTGGTCTCTCCCGCCTTCACCCGTTACTCGGCGATTTCCGGGGTCGCAGCTGATCGGGACAGTGGTTATAGCGTGCCTCCTGGGCTGCCGCCTTTCCCAGGGCTACACGTCTTCGGCAATGTGCCCCAGTGTGACGTGACATGAGCAGAAATACTTTAAGTCAGACTCACGACGAAAGAGGCACGCTTCGATGCTAGGAACTTCTCACAGAAATCTCTGTTTTCAGATATCTTGCGTGTTCAACCAAAGTAAAATAGGATAGCGAATCCGAAATTGCGTTAGGTCGTCAAATGAAAACGCAGGACGGGGGCACCCTGTCTATGGTGAGGTGGAGTCTTCTGGTGACTTTTATTGACACCGCACCAGTCAGCTCACTCCTAAACCGTCACCGTTTATGTACAAGGAGCTCTCATTCCAAAAAATAGCTAAAAACACTCAAGCTAACCTCATCCTCTAATCCAATGATGCTTCTGTCATGCCTAAAAAATATTTAATTAGCATGATTGGGTATATTTTCATAAAAGAGATGTTAGCAGGGGAGTATTAGTAAAACAAACCCACCTTGATGAATGCCGCAGACCATTTTTAGCCATTAGTGTAGACAGAAACATGTTGGCACTATAAGGGTTACAGGACCATCAAATCAAAACTGCCCCTTATATAGTTTATTTTAATCTCCCCCCACCCACCTGGCGAACAAAGGGATACCTTGGGAGTGGATGAGTAATTTTTGATTGTAGCTCCCCTGACTAGTAATATACAAAAAGCACCCTGGAATATGGTCAAGCCAGCCCGATCTTTAGGAGTCAGGGCAAACCTGATGATATAGCATTCCACTAATAGAGTGGGAGAGGATATTAAATAAACAAGCATTGGCATAGCCAATAGGTCTCACTTTTGGGTCTTTATAAGTGTTTAGTGATGCAGAACAATATCCTTACTGCAACAACATTAACTGTTGCATGGCTAAACACTTATAAGGTCCCAAAGGCTGTTGCAAGGATCCTGCTCCTACACAGAACTGTGCACAGAGACCCAGGACACCAGTGAATTGTGGTGTGCCAGAAAATCACCTTAGTGCCTAGAAACCCTAACCAGCTAGCATCAGTGTCACATTAGCTCTTCGTCCTACAGCAAAGTAACCAATGATTAGACAACCCAGAACATGCGACTAAAGATAAACTCAGGAATGGTGGGAAGTGAGAACACTCTTTCGTTATACTCTCATACCAGTCCACAACAGGAGTAAATAAGAGACACGGGTAAGGTTAAAATATTTATTTTAACGACGTGCTCTCAGGTGCAGTATCTTTGCCAACATAAGCAGACATATGATTAGAAATAATATGGTCAGCATTGTTACAATTCCATAAAACACAAAGAGAGAAATCATATTACAATGATGGTGAAAACAGGTTGTATAGCGTCTAGTTATAACACCCTCCCTATCTAGGAACTATGATGTTTTATAAACTAAAAAAGATCTCTTAGGCTTGTTTGAGGGACCCCATTACCTCTCAGCTCAGCAAGAGTGAATCACATCAGGATCAGCAAAAGCTCTCTGCATCCCTAGAAACAGAAAATCTTCCAAGTCCTTGAAATCATGGCTGCAGTGCAATATTAAAGGCGCCAGGATTTCAGTTGGCTCACAGCTGCCATTTGTTGTGTCTAAAAAACGTTAGCCGATCAGTTTGAACAACAGCTACCATGCTATGATAATCTTGACGGCTTCAGCACTCACTGTGCAGACTAGGGTCACGATGTAAGTCTAGGGATGTCGAAAACAAGCTTTTCTCATGTGAAGACATTCGCGCAGCCTAACATACAAAAACAGCTATATGCAGTGTCGTGTGCAACAGCAGCAACAGGTAAAATGGTTTAACAACTTCTAATAAGCCATGCTAACATAAGCACGTGTGCAAATCAGGCCTAGCCCACACTACACCCTCCCTTGATCGGAGAACCCACAATAAAGGGGGAAATATTTGTAGAACGCAGAGTTCAAGTTCGAATGAGACAGAACCAAGTTCAGAAATTTTGCCAAACATGTCAATTGGGAGTAAAAATCCGAATTAATAAATATAAAACATAGCAGAACATGTATTGGTGGCCATGGTGTGAAGAAAACCTCAAATTAAAAAAGATGGAAAAAATAATGCATCAGTGAAAAAATCACGAGTCCAGTACGTGTCTATGAAGTAGAGAAAAAAAAGTCACTTCCATCTAACAGCGTATAGGCACAGTATGTTGCAAACGCCTCCAATAGGAAGTCGTTGTTATCATCCAAGAACATTTCAGCCATCCAGTTTAGTAATGGAAAGGAACACACATGTTCTTCAAGAGCCGGAGCCTCTAGCACCATCAGAGGACAACTCGGATGTTCTTCAAAATAACTGTGTGCCAAGAAGTCATGGGCTGCAGACCATATATTCCAATTGCCTAGGACTCCATGAGCCACTGCGCAGGCCATAATCCCAATACCAGAACAATTTAGTTCATGAGCAACTAAGGGACTCATTAGTAGATCATAATCCGCGTTAGGAGACACCGTATTGCAGAGACACAAATCCAGAGCCCATTCAAACTTGCAATCCAGGCAGTGGAGAACTGGCTGCACGCATGTAAAATATGGAAACCGGAAGGATAAACCATACGCCACACTCAAAGTAGCCAGAGGTAGCGATCCATAGTATTCAAGCATTCCGGTTACGAAGCTGGAGCAGCCGGGACAGGTTGTCGAGGGGCACAGGATGTGCAACCATTTTTCAGCAAGAAAATCAACAGTAGCGCACCGGCTCCTAAGGCGAGAATTAACGGGAAACCGCCAAACAGGCTGGAAAAAATAGAATGAAAAAATGCCGTATCACACCAAATATAGGGGCAGATTAGGATGGCGGACGGACTTGCGTCCGTCCGCCACCCCTGAGTAGGAGGGACCGTCCGCATGGGCAGCGGCGGTCCCTCCATGGCAATTAGGATGTGACCGCCACCCTGGCGGTCACATCCTGTATGTTTTACATTGCGGCGGGTGCTGCTTCAAGCAGCACCCGCCGCAATGTAAAAAACGAAAGCAGTGCATTTGCATGCACAAAGCGGCAGGCACCGCGCGGTGCCTGCCGCTTCGTGCACGCAAAGGCAGGGGGGTACCATAGGTACCCCCCATGTGCACCCCCCACGCAACCTTCACCCAGGGGGCCCGCAACGGGCCCCCAAAGTGAATGTCCGTATGCTTTTCCACGACGGCAAAGCCGCCGCGGAAAAGCATTACTTTCCCTACATCCTAATATGGCTGGCGGTGTCTGATAGACACCGCCAGCCATGTTAGTGCTTTTCCTCCGTGGTCGCCTTCCGACCGAGGCGGAAAAGCGGCGGACAGATTGTGAGACCCACCAGCCATCCTAATTTGGCGGTGGGTCTTTCAGGCCTCCTCAGCGGATTTCCCGCATACTCCGGGCCGGCGGTGGCTTCCGCCGGCCCGGAGTATGTGGAAAATCCGCCATCATAATGACCCCCATAGTTTGGAATGAGGTCACAAGGCCAGAACTTACTACTTTAAAAAAGTGTGCCAAGCCCGTAGTGGAAGAGGCATTGAATATTGTGTGAATCAATGCACCAAAATGCAGGAGCAGATCTGTATTTAACAAGGCATGTACCTCAGTACGAGTGTTAGCAACGTGAAGGACGAATGTTTGACGCGCAGATGTAAGGGCAACTTCTTTCTGGGACAATAGAGCTCTTATTCGACTCATTTTGTTGAACTCTGCTTTCAAGGTCAGAATAGAAGGCCAGATGGATACATCGAGCGTCCCATGTGGAGGAGGTAACAGAACATTCTTACAGCAAACAACATGTTGGGAAACAGTAACGACGTACGGAATTCCCGCAAGCATACAACAGCAATCTTCATTATTTAATAACAAATAACTACCGTTTGCTTACGATGTGAAAGTAGGTGTGGCAGGGGTGCCTTTCAAAACACATGCCAAATTCGGTGCTGTCATGTTACATGAACCGTGCAATTGAAGATTCCGACAGACCAAAGAATGATCTGGAGTGGAAGTGCAGTCTTCACCTTTTAAATAAACCTCCTTCCCTTCCCTCAACCACCTGTATGTAAAGGGGAGATTCCAAACTTCATGGAGAAAAGCGCTACCTAAAGGCTCAAACCTGCCTATGGCATAATGTTTCATGCAAGCTTCAAATTTAAACAGAGGGAAAGGGAGAGTTATTAACCCATGGATAAGCCAAACTGCAGAATTTGTTTCGGCCACAGAAAATGGTAATGGTTCTAACTTTTCAATATGCAACAGAGAAAACGTGGCATCTTTCATTGACATACATTGTTGTTTAACAGTCAAATTAAAAGGCAAAAATAGCGGAGTAGTGTTCATGTAATCCCAAGGCACCTTCCCAGATTTTAACATCTGCAAAGTCCATGCAAACTGCATAATAGAACACAATTGATTTTGACCATGGTACAGAACTGAAACATCTTCTTGCACAATATCAACAACAGATGAAACAATATTATCCAACGTGTAAATTCGGGAAGAAAGAATGTAAATGCTGTTATCTACGACTGCAAGCACTTTTTCTAAATTAGCTTGATCTATAGCCCTAAGCCTAAAAGCAGCTTCAATTTGGGACAGTTTCCAAACTTTGTTGTAAATAGCATATAATCCATCGTTTTGATCTGCCAGGGGCAGGACCTTTCACAAAATCATTCAAATCGACGGAGTCAGTTAATTAGGATAAATGTCATTTTACTGACGCCAAGGTGGAGTGTTGGCACAGCTTGCCTACCGAGTAGGAAGTGACAGAATGACCATTCTCAAAACGGGGATCTACTCTAACCGCTGTATAGCCAGGAGTCAGTCCTAGAAAACAGTGTTGACAAGAATCTGCACTTTTTTGCCACAAGAGCCAGCCTTCGGGATTCAGACCAGAAATGTTAAAGGACGAGTTTTGTAACAGGGTCTGTAAATCAGTAAGGGAAGCACTGGTGTAATTATTCCAGTGGGGGAATTCACCCAAATCAGGAATAGAGGGAGCATTTAATTTTTTAGACGTGGCCAATCCAAAGCAGGTGGTTTGAGAAATAGTTGAATTCAGAAACAACATATGGCGAGGGATAAGACATGCACGGTGCAAAGCTTCAGTACCTTGCACTTGCCAAATCTTAGAACCCCAAACAGATTTAAGATCAATAGTATCTTTCCACAGCTCATAGCCCCCTACAGCTAATTGGTCAATAAAGGACTTTGAATACAGTAATTTTGTGTGGGTAAGTCTAACCTTGGAAGAGGACTTCTCAGTCATCTTAAAATAAAATGCATCAGGATTTGATTGATCAAAATCCGTAACGTAAGAAAACTTTTTTGAAAAGCGTTTTAGAGCTGCCTTCAACAGGAGCGGGACAATGTTCCCACTTTGTGTAATTTACCACATTTCTAAATGTGTTTGCTTTATGCAGAAAGTGATTTCCAAAGTGTTGGTAACAGAACAAATCACCATAATTAGCAGAATCTAAATACAAATCTTCAGCATCAATGGAAGCATATTTCAAATCAGAAAATAGAGCCTCTACGTCTTGGACGTCCCAATCATCAGAGCGAATATTTTGTTTAACCACATCTCTCATCGAAACACGAAGTACATTAGGGACAATAATAACCTCTGTGGGTCCATGAATCTCAAACTTTACAGCATCCCATACAATCCCATCTAAGACAGGCCATGCAGTGATATTCACAAATGTCTGGTCCCTCTTCATTCTGTGCGATGAAGAGTGGGTGCCAAAGTTCCATCAATTAGTCTAATTGTAGATCTTTCTTTTACATAGTGTCCATTCACAAGAAGTAAAAAATACACCACAAATCCAATTGACATGAACAGAAAAATTGAAAAAAGCACCAGCCAAATGTAAGTCCAAGGGGGAATCAAAATATGTTTCTTAAACCAAACAGCAAAAATTGAAACTTTTGAAGGGGACTTTGAGGTGGTAGAGTCAGAGTCAAACGAAAAACGTGATTGATTAGCCACAAAGGTCTCCAAATCAGGCATAGATAAGTCAGTGGGGTAAGTATATTCAGTATCATTAATTGGATCACCAGCCGGTGGATTCAGTAAAGGATTAGTAACTGTATTCATCTCAAAGGAAACATCAGATCTGGTGGCACTTGCCGGAGTCAAAACAGAGTTTCGCAGTGCTGGACAAGAGACTGCAGGTGTCATACTAAGAAGAATCGGCCACTCTGTGTAGTTTGGCATTGTCAATGGAGATGTACCTGTTCCCCTTTCGTCCAGGAAGAGGAGGTAAAATGACTGTTCTTGTGCCCTGCACGCCAAGCACGGGGACTGGAGCTCGATGGGAGGGGCCAAATTATTTCTTATTCTCGACTTTCTCTCGGACCAGTTCACCAACTTTGGGTAGCCAGCCAACTACCAGAATCTGCAACGCAGCATCAGATGTGGAGGGCAAATGTTCCTTTGCAAGACTGTCTCGGGTCTTTTGGAGATTCTGGAAAACAGTACAATGTTCATCTACGTCAAAGGGAGCGGCCAACACCGCTTGGTCTAGACCCTCAAGGTATGGAACAAACATTTTGATACCAAAGAGCATTTCGTATGGGGTCCGCTCATCCAGAGACCTTCTAGGGAGATTATTAAGTGCACGCTGAACGCTTTGGAGGGGAGCAAGCCAGTTCCGGCCTGTACCTAATACCTTTGTGGTCAAGGATTGCTTTAAGTCACGGTTCATCCGCTCCACAACACTATTGCCCTCAGGCCGATATGGAGACGAAAATTTGACCTGGGCCCCCAAAGAACTCATGGCATCCTTGTATGCCTTAGAGGCAAACGCTGGACCCTGGTCCAAATGGAAGGTGCCACATGCAAAAATTCCCCCAAAGACACGCAAATCCCTTACAACAGTTCTGGAATCAGCACTGCGTTGTGGCCACACCCACACAAAGCGCGTGCAAGAATCAACTGCAACTAAGATGTACCTATACGCAGTATCAGATGAGAAAGGACCACAATGATCTAAATAAACACACCCAAGTGGCCTATTAGATATGTACAACTGTGTCTGGGGCAGGCGCGTAGCAGATGAAGGTTTAATCTGCTGACATATGTCATAAAGAAGGACATAACACGCATTTGTTTGTATAATCCGCGCCACCAGTAACGTTGTTGTAGGAGAGATACAGTAGCTGACACGCCGGCTTGCGCGGAGGCCATTCTCTTGTGGGCTGCTGTAATCAATATCTGCCTGCGGTCCGCGTTGGGAATTAATCTGTCACCAACGTAGTTAATTCTCACATAAGGAACTTTATCAGGACTTAAATGATAAGAGTATTTAGAAGGGAAACCTTTTGGGTAATTGCCTCCCTTCTCTGTTGCGGCAATAGCTGCCAAGATGTCATAATCAATCTTACTTTTGGAACGTGTAACTGCTGCTACTGAATATGTTGCAACTGCTGTCTTGGCGGCCTCGTCGGCAAGACTGTTGCCCACAGCGTGAACTCCGAAATGCTGGTGACCAAGAGTATGAATTACAAACACGAGTGGAAGCCGTTCTTTAAGTTCAGCCACTTAAACTCAGATCATTTTATGTTATATTGTGCGGCCTTTGGAATCACGATCGTCATTCTGAGTCCAAAAGTGTAAATTGTCATTGTATGATTAAACACAGTAGTAAGAATCACTTACGACAAGAGTAGTCACAGTAGGATCTGCATACTCCAACGCAAGTATCAGAGCGTGAAGCTCTGCCAATTAGGCGTTACAGTCTTCTAATGTCTGTGTATGCATGACATTGGACTTGAACTCACCGTTCACCATAGTACCTACTACAATTGCGCAGGCCGCAGAAAATGCGTGCTTTGAACCTGTGGCGGGCTGCGCCGACCCGCCAGTATAAATGATACAATGGAAATCCTCCAGCGGGCGCATGGTCAGAGGAGCAGGATGAATGAATTCATACTGTTAAAACTCCTGTGTCTGCAAGGAGGCGTCAAAAATGAACGTGACATCAGGGGATGTCAAGGACGTGGCCCATTGTATCCACCTTGGGTGCAAAGCTTTCGAATTTGGTACACTGGCTTTCATCACTGCCTCTAAGGCAGGTTAAGGGGTAACAACCAAAATGCGTTTTCCCTGCGACAGTGCACGTTCCTTCAGAATCGCCATCTGCACTGCTGTCATGACTTTTTCCACAGTGGAAAACCGCAACTCCGCCAAAGTGTACAGGTGTGACTTGTAAGCGATAGGGACTGTGTCACTCTAATTAAAAGTCAGGTAAGTGAAACCCACCGCCCCATGGACGATCCTTATCACCAGGTTGGTGTGGTTATCACGAGTCGACAAGAACTTAGATTCTAGAAGATCAGCCTGCGAAGATTGCAAAAATGGGTGAATGCTCCGGCAACTAGCAAGATTTGGAAAAAGTAGGTTGTACCAGAGCGTAAAGAGTATTGATACGATGGGCATATTCGGGAATCTATGAATGCCCGAAATTCAAAAAGCTGAGTAAAGACTGTAGTTTCTTCAGCGTTGTAGGTGCGCGCAGCCGTACCCACTTATCCAGAAAGTGAGGAGCCAAACCTCGACCTTCATTATTGAGCTCATAGCCCAGGAACAACACTGTAAACTCTGCAATGTGAGACTTTGCAAAGTTAAATTTGTAACCGAAGTCCGCAAACGGACAAATAATACAGTCAACGTGACACAGATGCGGCCATAACTCGTCGTCTGTGAGATAAATGTCATCCACATAAGAACATGCATCTGGGAGGAGGAGCCTAGCCTGCAGCCGAGATGGCCGCCTAGTCTCTCGGCTCCGCCGACCCTTGTGTCCCTTTTCACTATCCTGATGCATATCCTGTGCCTCCATACGACGAGTGAACTCGTGAAGTGCTCCTGACCGCGTCGAGGTGCTTCCCGGCGCAATCCGAGCGTTACCGGTGGTGAAGCGTCCCTGCTCTCTTCCCGGCCCTCCGAGGGATCGCAGCCGGGCCATAGCCTGTGGGTACGGCCGGAAGCGGCCGCGACAGCAGCGGCCGCCGTGGTGGAGGAGGAGCCGGTCGGCTCGAATCGCATTGCTTGGCTGGTATTGTCGCTGCAGCGCTTCCCTCCGCCGGCGGCCCTACGCGCCTGGCCACATTGTACCGGCGCTCACACATTGTATCTTTGCCTGGCTTGGAGGTGTCTGGTTTGCTTCTTTGTTACTCTACCCCGGTAGCGGCCGCCATCTTCCGCATAGGGAACCCAGCGCCTGCCATCGGATCCCTCTGCTCGTTTCAGGGGATACTTGTTTGCCGGCATTACCACAGCTGGAGCTGCTTTCTGATCAGCTGTCCCCATGTTGCTGTCCCAGCGGCATTTCGCAGATCCTCGGCGGACCTGTTGTGAGTCGGTGATTGAAATTGGCGGCTCGCTTTCGAACGGGCTCTGCGGCAGTTCGCCCTGGGCGGGGAGCAATGCTGTGTCCTCCATTTCAGATGCACCGTTGGGGCCTCGTGCTGTGTTGGTTGCTTTGGAAGATCTACTGATCGCTTTTCATGACGCTGCCCAAGGATTGGGAGACCTGCTTGATAAGATTTCTCCGGCGGGCAGTGGTTGCCTTTCTGTGCTGCACACTATGCCACATCCTCCACCTGTATACGGTGGACTGTCTATCCTGGAGTGTGTGGAGGCGATAGATGGTCAGGCCTCACCTTCCGCTGCAGTACTCTCCGTAGTTGACTTGAAGAGGTCTGGCGATGATGATCCTTCCCGATGGCTGGTGCAACTGCTTCGGACGCCATGTTTTCCATTTCCTTTGTCTTCGGATGGTGTGCCTCTTCGCTTCGCCTTGGATTTGATGCCCTCGCCTTTGCCTGCAGCTATGGTTGGACTTTTGCTTTGTTTTGCTTTCCACTGTACCATCTCCGGGCAAGCAGCAGTGGCTTCTACTGATTTTTGTGATCGACCTCCCAGCTGGTGTTGCTCATCTCAAGTGCCTCGTCTTCTGCGGTGGATTTCGCGGTTGCCTTCCTCGTCCACGTTGGCTGTTTTGGACCTGGACTCTGCTCTCATGCTGGATCGTAGGGGACAGGGCTGAGGTTATTCTTCCTTTTTGTTGTAACCTGCTGTGTGTGTTGCTGGCAGTAATGGACAATGGTTGGAGGTAAATATTAATTAGATGCTGGGTCGGGGTCCGGGGCTGGGTGGCCGCGGGTTAAAGTACTGAGTGTTTTGGTAATTTCTCTGGCCCTCCTCCGGTCTTCTGTGATTTTCTTTTTCCTTCTTCCTTCTTTTTCTTTCTTCTGAATTTCGGGTACTCTTTTGGGGCGACAGACACACTGCTAGGGGGGGGGTAGGCCGTAGCCTCTGCATGCGTGTAGGGTGGGGGGTGTGTGGGGGGGTTTTTCTTTGTTCTTTTTAGTTCCTATGGGCCTTTATTTTTTGCTTCTTCTTCTACTCTTTTCTTCTCTTATTTCTTTGGGTCATGGGGTGGATTGGGAGATGTGGGTAGTGGCTGGGGTGTATTGTACGGTGTGTATTTGTCATTTATCCTGACCTACTCGCCTCCAGCCGTTGGTTTTGTGCATAATGTTTGCTGATTTCTCTGAAGACCGCTGCTCACTCCTGTCCTGAACGTATTGACTGGACTCTGATCCTTCTTGACTTTCCTTGCTTTGGACACGCTTAAAACATTAAAACCGAAACCTTCACTTATCCTCCTTCTCGGCAGCGCACGTACTGATAGTGTACCTCGGATTAATCATGTTTGTTTTGCTAAGCTGCTGAGTCGCCCAATTACTTGTTATTATGTATCCAATGTTGTCGAGGCCAGCCTCTGGGTTGTGGGCCCGTATTTGTCTGCTTATATTATCTAATAAAGGTTTTCAAAAAAAAAAAAAAAAAGAACATGCATCTGGGTCGAGCCTCTCCAAAAGAGAGACTATGCGGGCAGCAAGGAAGCCTTATAGCCCATCGCCAAATGACAAAATTGGCATTGTTTGCCACCACTGGTAAAAGCTGTCCATTGACTACTAATAGAGGACAGGTCATGGGCGAAAAAGCCACTGGATATGTCAAGTGTGGTTTTAAACCTTTTGCACACAAGACTATCCGCAAGGGCAGAACTGTGAGTGTTTTGCACCGCGCACGTACGACAATGAGAGTTTAAGTGCCGGTAATCCAATACCAAACGGTACGAGTCATCAGGCTTAGTCACAGTAAAAGTAGGGTTATTCATCGGAGACACAAAAGTTTCAATCACACCCTGATATTCCAATTGTTCAAGGATTTCTGCCACGGGAGCTTTCACTTCACGCTGCATGGGGTATTGTGGTTGAGGCTGTGGCATAGATCGTAAGGGAATCTCATGACTGGAGGAGAACTTATCTCAGACACAATGAGTATAGTACAATGCAGGCGTGAGCGCCGTAGCCCAATCTTCTACAAAACGCAGAGCCTGCTCCTTCGGGACTGTGTGCGCAAAACTAGGGAGGATTACCTACTCCCCTTGCGGAGCGGCTAGGACAAAAGGTGGGGGCCAGTCGACCTCCTCCAACAAAATGTCATAGGTAGTAGTAAGATTTTCCCCCCCAAAAACTTTTTTAGTACGTTGTATGTCACATTCAATTAAAAGATCAATTTCAAAAAGCCTATCGGGGGAGCCACTCTAGTGTCAGCTGTCTCAATTACAACAAACGTGTCAGTCGCTGTCACCTTCAGTAGTAGACGCAGCGCCTCTCGCACTATGGTAATCTCCACCGTGCTGTCCAATAATGTCAGCGACCGCGTCAGATTCCGAAGCCGCATTCTCACTATCTGTGGCGTATCTCGCTGTTAAAGCTGCAACTTTCTTCTTCTGAAACTGAGGTCTTTGACGCGGTGAGTCATCTTGCTTGCCTTTACCGTCAGCCTTGCAAGGCTGCTCAAGGCTCTACTGGTTTCCCTGTCCTCTGCCGCCGCCGCCTCCTCCACCGGTTGGTGAGACCGATGTTTCCTGTAAAGAGCGAGGAGAACGTTGATCAGGAAACTGAAATCTATCAGGTGACTTAATCGTAATGCGGTCGCGCAACTCATATGTATGCTTATTGGGCGCAGGTATTGGCGAAGCAGGATGGGACCCCTGTTTCTGTTGCTGTTTCCCCTGTTTCTTATTCTTACTCCAATTTTGTTTCGGAACTTTCTCGCGATCATCTTTATCAGAATTCGCCGACTGAGTTATCTGCTGTGTTTGTTTTTTAGCAAAAGGCTTAACATCCAAACTATTACGGCCAATTGTTTTATAAGCCTCCGTAATAATTTTCGGTAATTGACGGGGCTTCTCTGCCTCGGGAATATCGCGCAAAGCATTAGACCCCTGGGAGCTTACCGCATCTCCCTTAACATTACCAAGGACGAGATCGCGAACCATGAAGACGCTCCCACGAGGCGCATTCCCAACTCAGCAGCCACCTCCGGCCCCTGTTCATACTGAAGACGCTTAATGACGGAGGGTAGGACAGCCATAAACGGTGTGACGAAGCACCTAGTATAGCCTGCCGCAAAAATCACACCCCATGTGGTACAGTCAGTTACGTCTAGCACTAAGTCTTTTTGCAAACTTATTGTTAGGATCCTGTGTTTCTCCACAGGAGTGGTATTAGTAAAGACTGCCTCCAGTTGGTCAAATTTCTCGGCAAGCTAGAAAGGCATCTCATCCTTATCCTGGGGACGCTTGCCCATAACCGCATTAATTATAATGGGACTAAGCTTCAGCCCACACAGTCCAACTGGATGCGCCGCACCTCCAGGGGCCCCACCCAGGAGGTTGCGAGAAATGTAATGAACTAGACCTCTTATAACTGCGACTGCAGAGGCATAAAGGGGCCTCAATTCAACAGCTGTACATCGCGCCGCAGCATTATGCGGGGCAAAACCAGCTAAAACAGGCCAATAAGTGCCTGGAATGGGCAACAGTCCCATTCGAACCGCTGTAATATTGGGGGGGAGGATGCCATTTAACCAAACGCTGTGCTGACGAGCAGAAATCAGAACCTCCTGTGTTCTATACGGAGTCTACTCTTCAGGCACGGCAGTGGGCGTGTAAGAATGAAACACTTGAGTGTTCGCATCAACCGCAGAAAAAAGTAACCCATGAGTAAAACAGCTCAAACGGGTAACCGGCATCAGCAGATACTACAAAAACTACTGCCATGCCCTCCAAGGAGATGTTGAAATCCTGCAAGTGATTGCGTACAGCCAATCTACTGTGCTGCGGGATGTCAAGGGCCATAATGACACAGAAAGAAATTAGTACAATGCAAAGAAATGAATCACAACTGGGTAGTAATTCAAATAGAAACCATTTTCAATTATAAAGCTTGAGAGACCAATTTAATTATAGGTAGGTTTATATTTACACCACTGTCATCTGGAAACAATAGTGAGGGAGTTGTGGAATGATAAAAGCACTACTCGAGAGTCTCAAATTAAGAACACTATGTTAGGTGCGCCATGTTGCAAGGATCCTGCTCCTACACGGAACTGTGCACAGAGACCCAGGATATCAGTGAATTGTGGTGTACCAGAAACTCACCTCAGTACCTAGAAAACCCCAACCAGCTAGCATCAGTGTTACATTAGCTCTTCGTCCTATAGCAGAGTAACCAATGATTCGACAACCCAGAACATGCAACTAAGGATAAACTCAGGAATGGTGGGAAGTGAGAACACTCTTTCGTTATACTCTCATACCAGTCCACAACAGGAGTAAATAAGAGACACAGGTAAGGTTAAAATATTTATTTTAACGACAGTATCTTTGCCAACATAAGCAGACATATGATTAGAAATAATATGGTCAGCATTGTTACAATTCCATAAAACACAAAGGGAGAAATCATATTACAAACATGGTGAAAACAGGTCGTATAGCGCCTAGTTATAACACCCTCCCTATCTAGGAACTATGTTTTATAAACTAAAGAAGGTCTCTTAGGCTTGTTTGGGGGACCCCATTCCCTCTCAGCTCAGCAAGAGTGAATCACATCTGGATCAGCAAAAGCTCTCTGCATCCCTGGAAACAGAAAATCTTCCAAGTCCTTGAAATCATGGCTGCAGTGCAATAATAAAGGCGCAGGGATTTCAGTTGGCTTGCAGCTTCCATTTGTTGTGTCTAAAAAACAATAGCCGATCAGTTCGAACAACAGCCACCATGTTTTGATAACCTTGATGGCTTCAGCACTCACTGTGCAGACTAGGGTCACGATGTAAGTCTAGGGATGTCGAAAACAAGCTTTTCTCATGTGAAGACATTCGCGCAGCCTAACTTACAAAAACAGTGATTCAGAAAAGGGGGTGGTGATGAACAGAGTGCCTGAATTAAGCAGACCACTCTTACCCAGTCCAAAGATCAGGGCTTGATCCATCACCGTTTTTTAGCTCACTGCACCATCCCAGCTCAGAACTTGGCTATATGCAAATTAGTCTGTTCCTGTCCCAGTGCATGATGGGAACAGGGCAAACCAAACTACCAAGCCAATTCTTATACTGGGAAGGAAACAAGCTTCCGGGGACCGGTTTCTGCCATTTCAGGCGTCGTCGGCCCGGCTTGCTTGAATCCTGATGGTGCAATGAGCAAGGGACTCATCTCATGGGATCATCTCCTTCCTCGACGGAAGAACACAGAGAGTCCGCCTACCACCGTACAAGTCAGAGGCCACCGAAGTCATCTGCGGCGTCCCTCAAGGATCCTCACTGAGCCCCACCCTCTTCAACGTCTACATGAGCCCCCTCGCGGCAATCGCACGCCAACACAACCTCAACATAATCTCCTACGCCGACGACACCCAGCTGATCCTCTCCCTGACCAACGACCCCGCCACCGCCAGAGCCAACCTGCACGAAGGGATGAGAGAGGTAGCCGAATGGATGACGACCAGCCGCCTGAAACTGAACTCGGACAAGACGGAAGTCCTCATCCTGGGCGCCTCGCCCTCCGCCTGGAACGACGCCTGGTGGCCCTCCGCCCTGGGCACCGCACCCAAACCAACGGACCACGCACGTAACCTGGGCTTCATCCTGGACTCCTCCCTCTCCATGACCAGACAAGTAAACGCCGTCTCCTCATCTTGCTTCAACATCCTGCGCATGCTACGCAAGATCTTCCGGTGGATCCCCACCGACACGAGGAAGACGGTCACCCAGGCCCTCGTCACCAGCCGACTGGACTACGGCAACGCCCTCTACGCCGGTACCACCGCCAAGCTCCAGAAGAGACTCCAGCGGATTCAGAACGCCTCGGCCAGGCTCATCCTCGACATCCCCCGACGCAACCACATCTCCGGACACCTGAGAGATCTGCATTGGCTCCCGGTCAACAAGAGAATCACCTTCCGTCTCCTCACCCACGCACACAAAGCCCTACACAACCAAGGCCCGAGCTACCTCAACAACCGGATCAACTTCTACACTCCAAAGCGCCTCCTCAGATCAACCAGCCACGCCCTCGCCGCCGTCCCCCGCATCCGAAGAGCGACAACAGGAGGAAGGTCCTTCTCCTACCTGGCCGCCAAGACCTGGAACTCACTCCCGACCGACCTACGCCTGACCCAAGACCACCTCTCCTTCAGGAGGAAGCTCAAGACCTGGCTGTTCGAGCAGTAACGGCACCCCCCCCCCCCCAACCCAGCGCCTTGAGACCCTACGGGTGAGTAGTGCGCTCTACAAATGACCTGATTGATTGATTGATTGATTGATTGACTCACATCTGAGTATACCCTTCCACGCTTATGGTGGACAAAATGATTCAGAAAAGGGGGTGGTGATGAACAGAGTGCCTGAATTAAGCAGACCACTCTTACCCAGTCCAAAGATCAGGGCTTGATCCATCACCGTTTTTTAGCTCACTGCACCATCCCAGCTCAGAACTTGGCTATATGCAAATTAGTCTGTTCCTGTCCCAGTGCATGATGGGAACAGGGCAAACCAAACTACCAAGCCAATTCTTATACTGGGAAGGAAACAAGCTTCCGGGGACCGGTTTCTGCCATTTCAGGCGTCGTCGGCCCGGCTTGCTTGAATCCTGATGGTGCAATGAGCAAGGGACTCACATCTGAGTATACCCTTCCACGCTTATGGTGGACAAAATGATTCAGAAAAGGGGGTGGTGATGAACAGAGTGCCTGAATTAAGCAGACCACTCTTACCCAGTCCAAAGATCAGGGCTTGATCCATCACCGTTTTTTAGCTCACTGCACCATCCCAGCTCAGAACTTGGCTATATGCAAATTAGTCTGTTCCTGTCCCAGTGCATGATGGGAACAGGGCAAACCAAACTACCAAGCCAATTCTTATACTGGGAAGGAAACAAGCTTCCGGGGACCGGTTTCTGCCATTTCAGGCGTCGTCGGCCCGGCTTGCTTGAATCCTGATGGTGCAATGAGCAAGGGACTCACATCTGAGTATACCCTTCCACGCTTATGGTGGACAAAATGATTCAGAAAAGGGGGTGGTGATGAACAGAGTGCCTGAATTAAGCAGACCACTCTTACCCAGTCCAAAGATCAGGGCTTGATCCATCACCGTTTTTTAGCTCACTGCACCATCCCAGCTCAGAACTTGGCTATATGCAAATTAGTCTGTTCCTGTCCCAGTGCATGATGGGAACAGGGCAAACCAAACTACCAAGCCAATTCTTATACTGGGAAGGAAACAAGCTTCCGGGGACCGGTTTCTGCCATTTGAGGCGTCGTCGGCCCGGCTTGCTTGAATCCTGATGGTGCAATGAGCAAGGGACTCACATCTGAGTATACCCTTCCACGCTTATGGTGGACAAAATGATTCAGAAAAGGGGGTGGTGATGAACAGAGTGCCTGAATTAAGCAGACCACTCTTACCCAGTCCAAAGATCAGGGCTTGATCCATCACCGTTTTTTAGCTCACTGCACCATCCCAGCTCAGAACTTGGCTATATGCAAATTAGTCTGTTCCTGTCCCAGTGCATGATGGGAACAGGGCAAACCAAACTACCAAGCCAATTCTTATACTGGGAAGGAAACAAGCTTCCGGGGACCGGTTTCTGCCATTTCAGGCGTCGTCGGCCCGGCTTGCTTGAATCCTGATGGTGCAATGAGCAAGGGACTCACATCTGAGTATACCCTTCCACGCTTATGGTGGACAAAATGATTCAGAAAAGGGGGTGGTGATGAACAGAGTGCCTGAATTAAGCAGACCACTCTTACCCAGTCCAAAGATCAGGGCTTGATCCATCACCGTTTTTTAGCTCACTGCACCATCCCAGATCAGAACTTGGCTATATGCAAATTAGTCTGTTCCTGTCCCAGTGCATGATGGGAACAGGGCAAACCAAACTACCAAGCCAATTCTTATATTGGGAAGGAAACAAGCTTCCGGGGACCGGTTTCTGCCATTTCAGGCGTCGTCGGCCCGGCTTGCTTGAATCCTGATGGTGCAATGAGCAAGGGACTCACATCTGAGTATACCCTTCCACGCTTATGGTGGACAAAATGATTCAGAAAAGGGGGTGGTGATGAACAGAGTGCCTGAATTAAGCAGACCACTCTTACCCAGTCCAAAGATCAGGGCTTGATCCATCACCATTTTTTAGCTCACTGCACCATCCCAGCTCAGAACTTGGCTATATGCAAATTAGTCTGTTCCTGTCCCAGTGAATGATGGGAACAGGGCAAACCAAACTACCAAGCCAATTCTTATACTGGGAAGGAAACAAGCTTCCGGGGACTGGTTTCTGCCATTTCAGGCGTCGTCGGCCCGGCTTGCTTGAATCCTGATGGTGCAATGAGCAAGGGACTCACATCTGAGTATACCCTTCCACGCTTATGGTGGACAAAATGATTCAGAAAAGGGGGTGGTGATGAACAGAGTGCCTGAATTAAGCAGACCACTCTTACCCAGTCCAAAGATCAGGGCTTGATCCATCACCGTTTTTTAGCTCACTGCACCATCCCAGCTCAGAACTTGGCTATATGCAAATTAGTCTGTTCCTGTCCCAGTGCATGATGGGAACAGGGCAAACCAAACTACCAAGCCAATTCTTATACTGGGAAGGAAACAAGTTTCCGGGGACCGGTTTCTGCCATTTCAGGCGTCGTCGGCCCGGCTTGCTTGAATCCTGATGGTGCAATGAGCAAGGGACTCACATCTGAGTAACCACCCCTTTTCTGAATCGTTTTTGGCCACTATAGGTGTGGCAGGGTATACTCAGACATGAGTCCCTTGCTCACTGCTCCATCAGGATTCAAGCAAGCCGGGCCGACGACGCCTGAAATGGCAGAAACCGGTCCCCGGAAGCTTGTCTCCTTTCTGGTGAAGAATTGGCTTGGTAGTTTGATCTGCCCTGTTCCCATGATGCACTGGGCCAGGGACAGACTAATTTGCATATAGCCAGGTTCTGAGCTGGGATGGGGCAGTGAGCTAAATAACGGTGATGGATCAAGCCCTGATCTTTGGACTGGGTAAGAGTGGTCTGCTTGATTCAGACACTCTGTTCATCACCACCCCTTTTCTGAATCGTTTTTGGCCACTATAGGTGTGGCAGGGTATACTCAGACATGAGTCCCTTGCTCACTGCTCCATCAGGATTCAAGCAAGCCGGGCCGACGACGCCTGAAATGGCAGAAACCGATCCCCGGAAGCTTGTCTCCATTCTGGTGAAGAATTGGCTTGGTAGTTTGGTCTGCCCTGTTCCCATGATGCACTGGGCCAGGGACAGACTAATTTGCATATAGCCAGGTTCTGAGCTGGGATGGGGCAGTGAGCTAAATAACGGTGATGGATCAAGCCCTGATCTTTGGACTGGGTAAGAGTGGTATGCTTAATTCAGACACTCTGTTCATCACCACCCCTTTTCTGAATCGTTTTTGGCCACTATAGTTGTGGCAGGGTATACTCAGACATGAGTCCCTTGCTCACTGCTCCATCAGGATTCAAGCAAGCCGGGCCGACGACGCCTGAAATGGCAGAAACCGGTCCCCGGAAGCTTGTCTCCTTTCTGGTGAAGAATTGGCTTGGTAGTTTGGTCTGCCCTGTTCCCATGATGCACTGGGCCAGGGACAGACTAATTTGCATAAAGCCAGGTTCTGAGCTGGGATGGGGCAGTGAGCTAAATAACGGTGATGGATCAAGCCCTGATCTTTGGACTTGGTAAGAGTGGTCTGCTTAATTCAGACACTCTGTTCATCACCACCCCTTTTCTGAATCGTTTTTGGCCACTATAGGTGTGGCAGGGTATACTCAGACATGAGCCCTTGCTCACTGCTCCATCAGGATTCAAGCAAGCCGGGCCGACGACGCCTGAAATGGCAGAAACCGGTCCCCGGAAGCTTGTCTCCTTTCTGGTGAAGAATTGGCTTGGTAGTTTGGTCTGCCCTGTTCCCATGATGCACTGGGCCAGGGACAGACTAATTTGCATATAGCCAGGTTCTGAGCTGGGATGGGGCAGTGAGCTAAATAACGGTGATGGATCAAGCCCTGATCCTTGGACTGGGTAAGAGTGGTCTGCTTAATTCAGACACTCTGTTCATCACCACCCCTTTTCTGAATCGTTTTTGGCCACTATAGGTGTGGCAGGGTATACTCAGACATGAGTCCCTTGCTCACTGCTCCATCAGGATTCAAGCAAGCCGGGCCGACGACGCCTGAAATGGCAGAAACCGGTCCCCGGAAGCTTGTCTCCTTTCTGGTGAAGAATTGGCTTGGTAGTTTGGTCTGCCCTGTTCCCATAATGCACTGGGCCAGGGACAGACTAATTTGCATATAGCCAGGTTCTGAGCTGGGATGGGGCAGTGAGCTAAATAACGGTGACGGATCAAGCCCTGATCCTTGGACTGGGTAAGAGTGGTCTGCTTAATTCAGACACTCTGTTCATCACCACCCCTTTTCTGAATCGTTTTTGGCCACTATAGGTGTGGCAGGGTATACTCAGACATGAGTCCCTTGCTCACTGCTCCATCAGGATTCAAGCAAGCCGGGCCGACGACGCCTGAAATGGCAGAAACCGGTCCCCGGAAGCTTGTCTCCTTTCTGGTGAAGAATTGGCTTGGTAGTTTGGTCTGCCCTGTTCCCATGATGCACTGGGCCAGGGACAGACTAATTTGCATATAGCCTGGTTCTGAGCTGGGATGGGGCAGTGAGCTAAATAATGGTGATGGGTCAAGCCCTGATCTTTGGACTGGGTAAGAGTGGTCTGCTTAATTCAGGCACTCTGTTCATCACCACCCCTTTTCTGAATCGTTTTTTGGCCACTATAGGTGTGGCAGGGTATACTCAGACATGAGTCCCTTGCTCACTGCTCCATCAGGATTCAAGCAAGCCGGGCCGACGACGCCTGAAATGGCAGAAACCGGTCCCCGGAAGCTTGTCTCCTTTCTGGTGAAGAATTGGCTTGGTAGTTTGGTCTGCCCTGTTCCCATGATGCACTGGGCCAGGGAGAGACTAATTTGCATATAGCCAGGTTCTGAGCTGGGATGGGGCAGTGAGCTAAATAACGGTGATGGATCAAGCCCTGATCCTTGGACTGGGTAAGAGTGGTCTGCTTAATTCAGACACTCTGATCATCACCACCCCTTTTCTGAATAGTTTTTGGCCACTATAGGTGTGGCAGGGTATACTCAGACATGAGTCCCTTGCTCACTGCTCCATCAGGATTCAAGCAAGCCGGGCCGACGACGCCTGAAATGGCAGAAACCGGTCCCCGGAAGCTTGTCTCCTTTCTGGTGAAGAATTGGCTTGGTAGTTTGGTCTGCCCTGTTCCCATGATGCACTGGGCCAGGGACAGACTAATTTGCATATAGCCAGGTTCTGAGCTGGGATGGGGCAGTGAGCTAAATAACGGTGATGGATCAAGCCCTAATCCTTGGACTGGGTAAGAGTGGTCTGCTTAATTCAGACACTCTGTTCATCACCACCCCTTTTCTGAATCGTTTTTGGCCACTATAGGTGTGGCAGGGTATACTCAGACATGAGTCCCTTGCTCACTGCTCCATCAGGATTCAAGCAAGCCGGGCCGACGACGCCTGAAATGGCAGAAACCGGTCCCCGGAAGCTTGTCTCCTTTCTGGTGAAGAATTGGCTTGGTAGTTTGGTCTGCCCTGTTCCCATGATGCACTGGGCCAGGGACAGACTAATTTGCATATAGCCAGGTTCTGAGCTGGGATGGGGCAGTGAGCTAAATAACGGTGATGGATCAAGCCCTGATCTTTGGACTGGGTAAGAGTGGTCTGCTTAATTCAGACACTCTGTTCATCACCACCCCTTTTCTGAATCGTTTTTGGCCACTATAGGTGTGGCAGGGTATACTCAGACATGAGTCCCTTGCTCACTGCTCCATCAGGATTCAAGCAAGCCGGGCCGACGACGCCTGAAATGGCAGAAACCGGTCCCCGGAAGCTTGTCTCCTTTCTGGTGAAGAATTGGCTTGGTAGTTTGGTCTGCCCTGTTCCCATGATGCACTGGGCCAGGGACAGACTAATTTGCATATAGCCAGGTTCTGAGCTGGGATGGGGCAGTGAGCTAAATAACGGTGAGGGATCAAGCCCTGATCTTTGGACTGGGTAAGAGTGGTCTGCTTAATTCAGACACTCTGTTCATCACCACCCCTTTTCTGAATCGTTTTTGGCCACTACAGGTGTGGCAGGGTATACTCAGACATGAGTCCCTTGCTCACTGCTCCATCAGGATTCAAGCAAGCCGGGCCGACGACGCCTGAAATGGCAGAAACCGGTCCCCGGAAGCTTGTCTCCTTTCTGGTGAAGAATTGGCTTGGTAGTTTGGTCTGCCCTGTTCCCATAATGCACTGGGCCAGGGACAGACTAATTTGCATATAGCCAGGTTCTGAGCTGGGATGGGGCAGTGAGCTAAATAACGGTGACGGATCAAGCCCTGATCCTTGGACTGGGTAAGAGTGGTCTGCTTAATTCAGACACTCTGTTCATCACCACCCCTTTTCTGAATCGTTTTTGGCCACTATAGGTGTGGCAGGGTATACTCAGACATGAGTCCCTTGCTCACTGCTCCATCAGGATTCAAGCAAGCCGGGCCGACGACGCCTGAAATGGCAGAAACCGGTCCCCGGAAGCTTGTCTCCTTTCTGGTGAAGAATTGGCTTGGTAGTTTGGTCTGCCCTGTTCCCATGATGCACTGGGCCAGGGACAGACTAATTTGCATATAGCCTGGTTCTGAGCTGGGATGGGGCAGTGAGCTAAATAATGGTGATGGGTCAAGCCCTGATCTTTGGACTGGGTAAGAGTGGTCTGCTTAATTCAGGCACTCTGTTCATCACCACCCCTTTTCTGAATCGTTTTTTGGCCACTATAGGTGTGGCAGGGTATACTCAGACATGAGTCCCTTGCTCACTGCTCCATCAGGATTCAAGCAAGCCGGGCCGACGACGCCTGAAATGGCAGAAACCGGTCCCCGGAAGCTTGTCTCCTTTCTGGTGAAGAATTGGCTTGGTAGTTTGGTCTGCCCTGTTCCCATGATGCACTGGGCCAGGGAGAGACTAATTTGCATATAGCCAGGTTCTGAGCTGGGATGGGGCAGTGAGCTAAATAACGGTGATGGATCAAGCCCTGATCCTTGGACTGGGTAAGAGTGGTCTGCTTAATTCAGACACTCTGATCATCACCACCCCTTTTCTGAATAGTTTTTGGCCACTATAGGTGTGGCAGGGTATACTCAGACATGAGTCCCTTGCTCACTGCTCCATCAGGATTCAAGCAAGCCGGGCCGACGACGCCTGAAATGGCAGAAACCGGTCCCCGGAAGCTTGTCTCCTTTCTGGTGAAGAATTGGCTTGGTAGTTTGGTCTGCCCTGTTCCCATGATGCACTGGGCCAGGGACAGACTAATTTGCATATAGCCAGGTTCTGAGCTGGGATGGGGCAGTGAGCTAAATAACGGTGATGGATCAAGCCCTAATCCTTGGACTGGGTAAGAGTGGTCTGCTTAATTCAGACACTCTGTTCATCACCACCCCTTTTCTGAATCGTTTTTGGCCACTATAGGTGTGGCAGGGTATACTCAGACATGAGTCCCTTGCTCACTGCTCCATCAGGATTCAAGCAAGCCGGGCCGACGACGCCTGAAATGGCAGAAACCGGTCCCCGGAAGCTTGTCTCCTTTCTGGTGAAGAATTGGCTTGGTAGTTTGGTCTGCCCTGTTCCCATGATGCACTGGGCCAGGGACAGACTAATTTGCATATAGCCAGGTTCTGAGCTGGGATGGGGCAGTGAGCTAAATAACGGTGATGGATCAAGCCCTGATCTTTGGACTGGGTAAGAGTGGTCTGCTTAATTCAGACACTCTGTTCATCACCACCCCTTTTCTGAATCGTTTTTGGCCACTATAGGTGTGGCAGGGTATACTCAGACATGAGTCCCTTGCTCACTGCTCCATCAGGATTCAAGCAAGCCGGGCCGACGACGCCTGAAATGGCAGAAACCGGTCCCCGGAAGCTTGTCTCCTTTCTGGTGAAGAATTGGCTTGGTAGTTTGGTCTGCCCTGTTCCCATGATGCACTGGGCCAGGGACAGACTAATTTGCATATAGCCAGGTTCTGAGCTGGGATGGGGCAATGAGCTAAATAACGGTGATGGATCAAGCCCTGATCTTTGGACTGGGTAAGAGTGGTCTGCTTAATTCAGACACTCTGTTCATCACCACCCCTTTTCTGAAACGTTTTTGGCCACTATAGGTGTGGCAGGGTATACTCAGACATGAGTCCCTTGCTCACTGCTCCATCACGATTCAAGCAAGCCGGGCCGACGACGCCTGAAATGGCAGAAACCGGTCCCCGGAAGCTTGTCTCCTTTCTGGTGAAGAATTGGCTTGGTAGTTTGGTCTGCCCTGTTCCCATGATGCACTGGGCCAGGGACAGACTAATTTGCATATAGCCAGGTTCTGAGCTGGGATGGGGCAGTGAGCTAAATAACGGTGATGGATCAAGCCCTGATCTTTGGACTGGGTAAGAGTGGTCTGCTTAATTCAGACACTCTGTTCATCACCACCCCTTTTCTGAATCGTTTTTGGCCACTATAGGTGTGGCAGGGTATACTCAGACATGAGTCCCTTGCTCACTGCTCCATCAGGATTCAAGCAAGCCGGGCCGACGACGCCTGAAATGGCAGAAACCGGTCCCCGGAAGCTTGTCTCCTTTCTGGTGAAGAATTGGCTTGGTAGTTTGGTCTGCCCTGTTCCCATGATGCACTGGGCCAGGGACAGACTAATTTGCATATAGCCAGGTTCTGAGCTGGGATGGGGCAGTGAGCTAAATAACGGTGAGGGATCAAGCCCTGATCTTTGGACTGGGTAAGAGTGGTCTGCTTAATTCAGACACTCTGTTCATCACCACCCCTTTTCTGAATCGTTTTTGGCCACTACAGGTGTGGCAGGGTATACTCAGACATGAGTCCCTTGCTCACTGCTCCATCAGGATTCAAGCAAGCCGGGCCGACGACGCCTGAAATGGCAGAAACCGGTCCCCGGAAGCTTGTCTCCTTTCTGGTGAAGAATTGGCTTGGTAGTTTGGTCTGCCCTGTTCCCATGATGCACTGGGCCAGGGACAGACTAATTTGCATATAGCCAGGTTCTGAGCTGGGATGGGGCAGTGAGCTAAATAACGGTGATGGATCAAGCCCTGATCTTTGGACTGGGTAAGAGTGGTCTGCTTAATTCAGACACTCTGTTCATCACCACCCCTTTTCTGAATCGTAACTTACAAAAACAGCTATATGCAGTGTCGTGTGCAAGAGCAGCTTGTGGTTCTGAAATTCTGGGTTCGTATAATCGTTTTGGACTTGAGAATTAAAACTCTCCGAAACATGACGAATTTGGTATCAAAAGACCGAGAATGACGAGTACATTATGCACAAGCATTTTCATCGCATTCGAGTGATGGTTTCACCTCAAAATCGTCACTTGTACCTTGAACCCTTGGCTTCCATTTTGTATATGGCAGCCATTTTGTGTGTTGCCCTTTACATAGGCCTTAATCCAGCTGAATTCAATTCCACAAGGACACATACTCCTTAAATCGACTTTTCGTTGACCTATACAAGTTGGAACCATTGCCCCAGGCCGAACTCGTTAGGTCAGTTCCCCTCCCAGTGGCCGAGCAAGATAGCATCAAGGCTCAAGCAGCCATAAAACCATTTCAGCGCGCACACCTGCCGTATCTCGCTCACATCTGTCTCCACTCCTTTCTCTTCATTTCTTTATGATGGGGAGGTGCCCGTTTTTATTGGGGGTCCACCGATATCTGATGAAATGTTGGGCCCTGCCGAGTGATTTGTTGTGGGCAGCACGACGTGAAATATGGACATGTCATCATGACTCTGCTTTTTCTTTGTATTGGAAATATGTTAACGATATACTTTACAACCAAGAATGTTTGCCTGAAGCTTAAAATTGTGTATAAGAAGAGAAGCCTGACTTTGTAAATTTGAGCAGTCTCCTGAGAATATACTTCCCGTGTGTTGTACTTCTAGGACACTTGTTACCTTGGTTGCAGCCAATAAAATCGATCTTTGACTTCACCTAGAAGACTCTGAGTTTCTGTGGTCTGGATCAGGAAGAACCCGAGGTCTCTGGGTGTACCCTGAAACCGCTGGGTTACCGGTGTCTGTGCCGGTTCTGAAAAACCCAGTACCTCAGTTGGCGCCCAACGTTTGGGGCGATTCCAGTGGTACCAGTCAGCCAGAGGTTCGTGAGGAGCTTCGTGTGAAAATTCCGGAGGACGGCCAACCACCTCATCGACCCCTGCATGTCGACGTGGTCCGAAGGTCTTTGCTGCGAGGTTCCCCGCTTCCCGACGGCTACGAGGACTGCTGCCTTGGCTATCGCTCTGATTTGGACCCTTGAAGTTTGGTAGAGCGAAACACTAAGACGAGTCTTCTGGTGAAGTCATCGATATTTCAGTGAAGTATAAGTGGAGCGTCTCCCAGTCCTTAGTTGGTCTTAGTCTTTGGTATTTTTGGGATAGTTTTGTGTTGGTACTTGCAAGCACCAAAACCGAGGGACTTGTGTATTCACAAGAACTATCGTAATCGATAATCCTTCGAAGTTTGGAACTAGACTAGAGAGCGAAGATGCCTAGTCTTAGACTTGGAAATTTGTTTTGTCTTGGTGGTAATAATAGGGACTCCCAATTGGAGGACTCGTGTCCGGTTCCTCCGGTTGGAACTCCAACTTACGAGCTATATGTGAAACATGGGGTAGGCCCCATCACATACAATGAAGTGTGGATCAAATACACCAGAAAAGATGGTGTTTTAAAATGGCCCCAATACGGTAGCTTTGATACCGAAATCTTAGATAACCTTGAAGTTAAACTGTTCAAAAAGAAAGCCCGGCCGGCAATGTTTGACTCTTTCCGCCTATGGCGTAAAGAAGCCAAACAAAAGGAAATAAAATTAGCTAAGAAAAATAAGAGAGAAGGGGAACTTTCAGTAATGCAAGCTGCTATACAGTTTAAAGACAATGAAGAAGAGCAGATGAGTGAGCAGTTGCACAGGCAACGTAAAATGGCAATAGATAAATGCTATCCAGTTTTGCCGTCTCTTCAGCAAGAGGCAGAAAAAGAGCGTGAAAAAGATCAGTTAATGTCACATTTATTAAGTTCGCCACCACCCTATGCGCAAAATGCCACAGCACCTCCGCAACCTTTAGTTGCGCCCCCTGTAGCTGTTATGCCTGCTTCTCTACAGCACCCACCAGCTACTCTTCAGATGGCTCATACTTCTCTGGTGCAGCCTCCTCAAGGCTCACCGACCACATCTACTTCTCCTAATGCTCCCTCTACGATTTTGCCTAGCGCTCCTTCTACTTCTTCTGATGCCTCCTCTGCTATGGCTTCTGACTCTGCCTTGTCTCACCCCGTTTTTCCGCCTGTTCTTCCTTCAGTTTCACCTTCCATTCGGCAGAAAATGGCCAGCACTGTCACTAGCCTTCTTTCACCTCTTTTTGGGTCGCCTAATACGACTCCTAAAACGGAACGAAGACAGTTGCGAAGTCGACTGCCTGATTATCAAGAAAGAGACTCACTGAATCGTTTGGCACGAAAGTGGGCTATGGACACCGTAAAATATGATGTAGAGTCGGTCATGGAAGTCTTCCATCAATGGGAAGCACCGACGCAGAGATATGTTTTCGAACAAATGTGTGTTTTCCTTTGTGAGGATTTGGAGGACAATGATATGGAATGCATCCCGCAAGAGATGTGTCGTGTACGGTTTAAGTTTGGGGAGGGCATGATTGTAGGTCCTGATGTGGAGAAAGCAGTTGAAATGTTGTTATCATATCGGTGTAAGGGAAGCGGTTCTGAGTCACGATCTGAGCCTAGTGCATCTGGTAGGAAAAAGGCGCGACAATACTCCATGAGAGAAGTTCCCCCACAATGGAGAGAGGGCGACACGACTGTCGACCCCCCTATTCTGCCACATTTTCAGCGTGTATGGGTACATGTCCTATGGAAGCGAGCTGAAGTTTTAGCACTCAAACAGACATTGCCTGATCCGCGTAAGAATCCTTCAGGGTATTACAAAGAGCTGTCGCAAACTGCTGGATCATGTATAATGAATTTAGCCGATATAGATATGCTATTTGGGAATGTTGTTCCACAGCCTTTATGGAGTAAGATTCGTCATACAGATCACGATCAGGAATTAGGTGACTCATGGGCTAATATTGCTGCTACAGATGCCCGACAAGTTGGTGGTGCCAAGCCTGAGCCTTTGATAGCAGAACTCCCCGGTAAAATAGTAGATTACATGAAAACGATAATGCCTGCAATACGTGTAAATTGGGACAAGTTGTCTGCATGCAAGCAGAAGAAAGAAGAAACTGTCTCAGATTTCTTCACCAGGTTTGAAGAAACATTTGTCGATCACAGTGGTCAGGATATGACCACCGAAGGTGGTCAGAGATTGTTCGTCGATAAATTCGTGCACAATCTACTTCCAGAATTGTGTAAAAAGTTGAAGGATTCAGAAAGTTCTTGGGCAGTTTCGTCTTCAGCGCAGATATTAGCTACAGCCCAGTACTACGAAAATAGGGACAAAGACGAGAAAGACAGAGCAGAAAAGAAAACTAAGGAGTTGAAAACGAAGGTTTTGTTACAACAAGCATATCCGCCACGTGGTGGTGGTAATCAGAATAATAACGGCCAGAATTACTATCAGAATAATTTTCAACAGCCTCAACAGTATCAAAGGAACTCGCAAAGAGTCGAGTATACTCAGCCACGGGCACCTATAGGCCCCAATCAGTGTCTATATTGCAAGGAAGAAGGTCATTTTAAGAATAATTGTCCAATTCTGTTACAGCGTGCAAATGGTGGTTCAAACACAAGAGGTCGAGGTATTCAGCAAGCCTCTAGAGGTAGAGGACGTGGAAACGTCCCACAAAACACATGTCCACTTCCACCACAAAATTCTATGAATAGGTTCGATCAACAGAACAACACATCTGACAGAACAGCTCAGTACTATGTTGATGATTACTATACAGAAAGTGAGAATTGGGAAACTAATGATTGCTGGGACAGCCATAGACAAAGAGAGGGAGTTGTTTCAGTTCCAGTAGATCAGAGTGGACCATACGTTGAGGTGATTACATCAGGTGTGTCAGAACCTTTTCTGTTGGATACTGGTGCTACAAAGAGTTCTATTATGCACTCCAAACTCCCTGGCGCACCTTTGTCTGGCGAAATGAACGTTTCTGTAGGTTTTTCTGGCGCCCCAGTTAAAAATCCGATTTCTGACCCTTTCTCTCTTTCTGTTGGTCCATGCGAATTCGAAGCACCCCTCATTCTGACAACAGGTTGTGGTGTAAACTTGCTAGGATTGGATTTGTTAAAGAGATTATATGCGACTTTGTACTGTTCTCCTTCAGGAGTACAACTTACTTTAGGTAAGAAAGTGGTTTCTCCCATGTACCTGTCAAGAGACAAACTTCCAGCAAAATTGTCGTTTCTTCCAGATATCCTTTGGGCCGCTGGTCCCAATGATGTGGGTCTTTTAGAAATACCACCATATGTTGTGACATTGAAAGCCAATGTGAAAATGCCACGAATTCCCCAATACCGAATTTCTAGTGAGGGTGAAAAAGCGTTGCTAGCGATCGTTTATGAATTGATTGAAAAGGATGTGATTGAAGAAACACGAGGCAACGTGTGCAATAGTCCGGTTCTGCCTGTTTTAAAACAAACTGACCCTTCTCAGCCACCCGTGTACAGTTTTGTGATTGATCTTAGAGAGGGCAATAAAATAGTTGTGCCACAATTCCCAGTTGTCCCCGACATTACGACATTATTGACTATGATTCCAGCTTCTGCATCTTGGTTTTCGGTGATTGACTTGAAGAATGCTTTCTTCAGCATCCCTATTGCTGAGGAAAGCAGGGATATTTTTTCCTTCAGTTTAGGAGGTCGCAGCTTCCGTTTTAAACCGCGCTCCTCAGGGCTACTGTGAAAGTCCATCGATATACAGTCAAGCTCTAAAAACACAGCTTGATACGATTGTTTTGCCAAAAGGTGCTACTCTTGTGCAGTATGTTGACGATCTACTTATTGCTGCAGATACCGAGAAAATTTGTAAGAAAGCAACAACGTCATTGTTACTCCATCTGTGTGATTTACATCATAAGGTGTCACTTTCCAAACTGCAATACTGCCGACAAGAAGTGACCTACTTAGGTCACCTCCTATCGAAGGAGGGAAGGAAACTGACCCCAGAGAGAATTCAGGCAATAGCGAAATTGAGTGTGCCTAGAACACAAAGAGAAGTGCGTGCTTTCTTGGGTATTACATCGTACTGTAGACAGTGGATTCCAAATTTTTCATTATTGGCCAAACCTTTGGTGGCATTAACATGTAAAGGCACACCCAATCCCATTCCTTGGTCTGAAGAGTGTCAGAAAAGTTTTCTCGAATTATGCACAGCATTGTGTTCGGCTCCTGTGTTGGGTACCCCCGACTACAGTAAGCCTTTCACATTATATGTCCACGAGAAAGAGGGCTGTGCATTGTCTGTGTTGACTCAGTTGTTTGGAGGTAGGCAGCGTCCATGTGCCTATTTTTCATCGACTTTGGATCTGGTAGCTAAAGCATTGCCGAGTTGTTTAAGAGCCACAGCAGCAGCGGCTGTCTCTATTCGACAGTCTGCTGGTCTAGTAATGAATAATACACTAATCGTGATGGTCCCACATGCAGTAGACACGTTGTTAAACAGAACCAAGCCACAGCACTTAACTAGTGCTTGATTGTCCAGCTACGAATTGACACTGCTAGCGAGTCATGTGCACATCAAAAGATGCAGTACCTTAAACCTAGCTACGTTGTTACCAATTGCAGAGGAATCAGATGGTTCAGAACAACACGATTGTTTTCTCAGAACAGAGGAAGAGACGAAAGGGAGAATAGATTTATTCGATACTCCTCTTGCTGAGTGTGATGGAACACTATGGGTGGATGGTTCATGCTTCAAGCTCCCGAGTGGTGACACGACTGCGGCATATGCCGTTACGACTTTGCATACAATTGTTGAAGCTGCACGTGTCCCGCATAATTCAGCTCAAGCCGCAGAATTGATTGCACTCACGAGAGCATGTGTGTTGTCTAAAGGGATGAAAGTGACTGTCTACACCGACAGCCAGTATGCTTTTGGAGTGGCTCACAGTTTTGGACGATTGTGGAGAGAACGTGGATTCCTGACTTCGCATGGAGCTAAGATTCAGCATGGTCAGTTGGTGAATGAGCTTCTTGAGTCACTGACCCTGCCTCTGCAAGTGGCGATTGTGAAATGTAGTGCTCACAAGAAGGTGACTGATGATGTTGGTCGTGGAAATGCATTTGCTGATGAGATCGCAAAGGAAACGGCAAAGAATGTGATGAGCGGAATGAATGTTGCAGGCCCTGCAAGATGGACAGGTGATGTTGGGATGTGTGAAGACACGATAGAGAGTGTGAAGTCCATTCAAGCTGAGGCCACAGAGAAAGAGTTGAGTACGTGGAGAGAAAGTACATGTAGAATGGATGCAAATGGATGCTGGATTGACCTATCAGAGCATCAGAGATGGTTGTTACCCGATGCATATGTGCTTGCAATGGTTACAATGGCTCATGGAATGGCTCATATCAGCGTGAAAGGGATTTGCGAATTGTTGGCCCCAGTATGGAAGAATTCAGGGATTCCCAAGTGTGCAGAGAATGTTGTCAAGAATTGCATGGTATGTTTGAAACACAATCCTGGTAGGGGAACCCCAACTCCAGCTGGTCACTTTTCACCTCCTACGTATCCATTTGAGGTTTTGCAGCTAGATTTCATCCACATGGAGAGGTGCAACAACTTAAAATACGTACTTGTTGTTGTTTGTGCTTTCTCAAGATGGGTAGAAGCCTATCCCCTAAAAGACAATACTGCCTTGTCCACAGCAAAAGCCCTTGTAAAAGAGTACTTCCCTAGATTCGGAATGCCAAGAATGGTCTGGTCTGACAACGGGAGTGAATTTGTGGGTCGTGTAATGAAGAATGTATGTGAAGGACTAGGTATCCGGCAGAAGTTTCACGCTGCAAATCACCCCCAATCAGCTGGATTAGTAGAATGTTACAATGGCACGCTTAAACTTAAACTGGCCAAAATCCAAGCGAGCACAGGTCTTAAATGGCCTGACGCTCTACCCTTAGCACTCCTGTCCACTAGGATGACTGTGCATTCACGAGTGAAACTTAGCCCGTATGAGATCGTTTTTGGTCGGCCAGCCAACATATGGGGAGTGCCTAGGCCCAAAAAGTTTAGCGAGCTTGAACACTCTGTTTTGCTTGATTACCTGTATGAATTGACGGCTAAATTGCGTGTTTTGCATCAACAGGTTCATGACACCCTGCCTCCGGTCTCTGAGACTCCAGGACATGCCATTGAACCTGGATCCTGGGTGCTGGTAAAGAATTTCCAGAGGACAAAAAACGACCAGCCCAGGTGGACTGGACCTCACCTCGTCCTTCTTTCTACGAGATCTGCTGTTCGGGTGGAGGGGAAGGCCAACTGGGTCCACCGATCCATTTCGCTTTCCCTCTGCCTCATGACCAGTGGGTCCAGAAGTGAGGTTCCGTGACAATTTTTAGGTGGTGTTTTCACTCGCACGAATATGGTCGAGTCTGGTATCTAAGAACCGTAAATGACGAGTCTAGTAGTTGTGCGCAGTTTCGCTGTGCTAACTTGTACCGTTCATTTGATATGTGAGTTTTCCATTTGTACCCACGGGTTCCATCTTAGATACGGCATCCATTTTTGTCTCTTGCCCTCAAGTAGGCAGCGAACGGACACTGTCCGCTTCGCGACCCTGGGACTCCCACGATATTTGCGGAAGACGCATGTTCTTTGTAAGTTTCTTTATGATGAGGGGGATGATACTGTAAGGCAGATGGCCCCGCTCGAGGCTCATCTTGCCGTGCCAGTTTATTGTCTCAGCCGTGCATCTCATTAGGCACGTCCCTTTGATGCCTGTATCTCGTGTTTCCCGATACCTCCCCTTTTACACCCTTTTCGACTCGCCCACTGTTTCCATCTTCCTCTCCACCTGTTTTAGTTCCTATTTCGATCTGTTTTACTGCCGGTTGGAATTTGCTAATGTTGGGAAGATGGGTTTTTACAGTTGGGAACCACCAAATGTTTCCGCACTCATGTTCCGGACCTTATGTGCTTCAAAGTGACCAAAGCGACCCCTCTGAGGAATAATTATGGGAACCGGTTGTAAACTTTGTGTATCATGATGTCCTATGAGGAAAATCTGTATAAAAGGAGCGATCCACAGAACCAATTTGAAGCAGTCTCCCCAAGTTGCACGTGTTGTACTTGTCGTGACATCTGTGTTCCCTGCAGTAATAAACCTTGAATCTTTGACGCCGAAGGAAGTGTCCCGTGTCTCTGTAGTTTGTGCGCCGAAACAGGTATCCCATGAAGGTTATAGGTGTTGTTCCCTGGCACCGCTGATACTGTTAAAAAGTCCAGTCCTTCAGTTGGCGCCCAACGTGGGGCGACTTCAGCGGTACCGGTCCGGTCCAAAGCCTGATGTTCGTGAGGAACTTCGTGTGAAATCTCCGAGGGAAGGTGCACCCCGCTTCATCGATCCTGTTGTCGAAATAAGTGGCCCGAAGTTTTTCCCTGCGAAGATTCCCGCCTCCTGACGGCTGCAACGGACCGATGCCCTGACTGTCGACCTGTCTTTGACGCCCGGCGTAGACCTTTGTACAAAGCGAGACGATAGACGGGCCTTCCTGGTGACGCCATTGAAGTTCTGAGTTAAGTATTTGTGGGTCGCTCCCAGTCCTTAGTGATTGTTTTTAGCTTTTTGAAAGCTTTGGTGTTAACCTTTAAGGTTTTTGTTGTAATAGCTCATTGAGCTTTGTAATAGCCTCCTCAGGCTTTGTGGTAATAGCTCTCCGAGCTTTGTAATAGCCTTACGGCTTTGTTGTATTGCATGGTTCCATTGCATTTGTGGTTCTTAGTATTGGTTCTTAGTATTATTTGACAGTTGCAATTGCCAAAAACCGAGGGTTTTGACTTACACGAGGTGTTATTGCTTCGGTAATCCTTGAAGTTTGATACTAGGTTAGTGTGCACGATGCCTAGCCATAGTGGTTTGTTTCGTATTTTCAAATGTTGCGCAATGGACTCCCGGTTGGAGGACTCATGTCCGATACCTCCAGTTGGAACTCCGATACATGATCTATATAGTCGACACGGTATGGGTCCCATAATCTATAATGATTACTGGATCCGCTACACGAAGAAGGACGGTGACCTTAGATGGCCACCACACGGAACTTTTGAACTTTCGATTTTAGATAATCTTGAGGCTAAATTATTTTTAAAGAAAGCTAGGCCAGCTATGTTTGATTCCTTTCGGATATGGCGTAAAGAGGCCAAACAGAAAGAAATCAAACAACTTAAAAAGGATAAAAAGCAAGAATTTGTTCCGATAATGCAAGCTATAAAAGAATGTAGACAAGACAAAGAAGAAAAAGACCTGGAAATAGCTACTAGATTGCATCATATGAAAATAGATAAATGTTACCCAGCTTTACCGAATAAATCAGAAAAGAAAGAAGAAGATTTGAAGGAGGATTCCTTGCTATCATACTTGATGAAATCACCACCTCCTTATGTACAGGGTGCTACTGCTCCTGTAGTTCCTCCTGTAGTACCCCCTGTTGTTCCCCTTGTTGCTCCAGCGGCTGCGGGCCAGCCCGCTGTTAATCCTACGTTTGTACCTCCATCTGTTATCGTTCCTACTGCTCTTGTACCTGTACCTTCTCAGACTGTTGTTTCTGCTTCTCCGACTACCTTGTCCGTTCCTACTATGTCTTCTTTTACCTCTAATGTTGTTGCTCCTGTTTTTCTTTCTCCTTCTGTTCGTAAGCGTGTTCCTAATTCTGTTGCTACCCTTTATTCACCTCTTTCTGGTCCGTTATTTTTGTCTGATACATCTGAAACTCCTCAGAGACGGAGTCAGATCCCTAGTGGTAGGGAGAAAGAGACGTTAGTAACAATGGCCCATAGGTGGATAAGACATCCTGCTAATTACACTCCACGTATAGTCTTTGAGACATTTTCTCAGTTTAATGAGCCTACGCAGAGATTCGTATTTGAGGAAATGTGTAACTTTTTGAGAGAAGAATGGTACAATAATGATGTAGATGATGTACCGTCCGACATAATTGAACTCCAGAGTAACTTTTCGAATGGTATGATTGTAGGTGACGATGTACGACGTGCCGTGGAACGTTTATTAGCATTTAGACCCGCAGCACGTTCTCGAGTGTCATTAGATGATACCACTGAGAATTGGAAAGCGGTTCCTGGTCAGTATCCCATGAGAGAAGTCCCGCCCCTGTGGGTGCCTGGAGATCCGCAAGCTAACCCTCCGGTTTTACCACATTTCCAAAGGGTGTGGATACATCTTCCATGGAAACGATCGGAAGTTTTGCAGGTGAAGCAATCCTTACCCGATCCGCGTAAAAATCCGGCTGGTTATTATAAGGAGTTATCACAACTGGTGGAAGCTTCTATTATGAATATTGCCGACATCGACATGTTGTTTGGCAATGTTGTACCGCAACCAGTTTGGGCTAAAATTCGTCAAGCCAATCACGCTGTTGAATTAGGGGGTGATTGGGCTGCACTGCTAGCAGCTGATGCATTACAAGTTGGTGGAGCTAAACCTGAACAATTGATCTTGGATTTGCCTCAGAGAATCATTACGCTCATGAAAACTCTCATGCCAGCGATGAAGGTGAACTGGGATAAGTTGTCAGCTTGTAAGCAAAAGAAAGACGAAAGCGTCTCGGATTTCTTTACGAGGTTTGAGGAAGCGTTTATCGACCACAGCGGCCAGGACATGGGCGCTGAGGGAGGTCAGCGGTTATTCGTTGACAAATTTGTGTCAAATTTGCTGCCTGAGCTATGCAACAAATTAAAGAATTCAGAAAGTGCGTGGGCAGTCTCAACCCCTGCGCAAATATTGGCAACGGCTCAGTATTATGAGAATAGGGAAAAGGAAGAAAGTGATCGTGTAGAAAAGAAAACGAAAGAACTTAAAACGAAGGTCTTGTTGCAACAAGCATACCCTCCGCGATCGAACCAAAATGATGCGCAACAGCAGTATCGACCCCGTGCACAGCCTGATAGGATGCAGCAGCGTCCTGACAACTTTGATCCCAGATCTACACTAGGATATAATCAATGCGCATATTGTAGGAAAGAGGGACATCTGAAATATGAGTGTCTTGCTTTAAAAGACCGTTTAAATGGTGTGTCAGCTCGAGGAAATCGTGGCAGTGGTCCTCAGCAGGCACCACGTGGTAGAGGTCGTGGTTCATCCCACAATCAGATTGATCGTCATCAGAATCAATCGGATGCAAATAATTATTTTGACCAGCGAAATGCGGGATCAGTTCGGTCTGCACAATATAATGTTGATGATTATTATATAGACCACGAGACTGTTGTAAATGACCACTACTAGGACAGCCTAAGACAAAGAGAGGGAGTAGTGTCAGTTCCAGTCGATCAGAGTGGGCCTTACGTTGCAGTGACTACATCGGGTGTAGTTGAGCCTTTTCTGTTAGACACTGGTGCGACGAAAAGTTCCATCATGCATTCAAAACTCCCTGGCGCACCTTTGTCTGGCTTAACGAATGTTTCCGTTGGATTCTCTGGCGCCCCTGTTAGTAACCCAGTCTCTAACCCTTTGCCTCTTATGATTGGATCACGTGAGCTAACGGCTCCACTGATTCTATCTACAGGCTGTGGTGAAAATCTTTTGGGCTTGGATTTGTTGAAACGATTATATGCAACATTGTATTGTTCCCCTGAAGGAGTGGAACTTACATTGGGGAGGAGAGTGATCTCTCCCATGTATTTATCGGTTGATAAATTCCCACCGGAATTGAATTCCCTCCCAGCGTCCTTATGGGCCACAGGTCCCAATGATGTGGGCCTGTTGGACAT
The DNA here is from genome assembly GCF_964261635.1 of Lissotriton helveticus. Classification (NCBI taxonomy): domain Eukaryota; kingdom Metazoa; phylum Chordata; class Amphibia; order Caudata; family Salamandridae; genus Lissotriton; species Lissotriton helveticus. The sequence goes on along the minus strand of NC_136063.1, from coordinate 585,244,230 downwards.
TCCACCCTATGTGATCCAATTAAAACCAAATGCGCGATTACCGCGGTTACCTCAATATCGTATTTCTCTTGAAGGCGAACGAGCACTGTTAGGAATCATTCATGATCTCATTGGAAAGGGTGTTGTTGAAGAAACTCGTGGAAACGTGTGTAATAGCCCTGTATTGCCAATTTTGAAACGAACTGACCCAACTAAACCTCCTGTGTATCGTTTTGTTATAGATTTGAGAGAGGTAAACAAAATAGTGGTTCCGCAATTTCCTGTGGTTCCCGACATTACGGCTTTACTAACAATGATTCCGGCATCTGCCTCCTGGTTCACAGTGATCGATTTAAAGAATGCTTTCTTTAGTATTCCGATCGCAGAAGAAAGCAGAGACCTGTTCGGATTCTCATTAGGAGGTCGCAGTTTTAGGCTAAAACGCGCTCCACAGGGTTACTGTGAGAGTCCATCAATCTACAGTCAAGCACTTAAAAGTCAGCTTGATGACTTTATATTGCCTAAAGGTGCAGCTTTGATTCAATACGTAGACGATCTTTTAGTGGCAGCTGATACAGAAGCTATTTGCAAAACGGCTACAGTATCATTATTGCACTATTTACATGACTTGCACCACAAGGTATCACCTTCGAAGCTACAGTATTGTTGCCAAGAAGTTACCTATTTAGGTCACTTATTGTCAAAAGAAGGGAGAAGGTTGACCCCAGAGAGAATTGCAGTGATTTCCCGAATGACTGTGCCGAAAACCCAGAGAGATGTTCGTGCCTTTTTAGGTATTACGTCTTACTGCAGACAATGGATTCCAAATTTTTCATTGTTGGCAAAACCATTGATAGCCCTTACGTGCAAGGATGTTTCATCTCCAGTACCTTGGTCTGAAGAATGTCAGAAAAGTTTTTCTGAATTGCGTGATGCGTTGTGTTCGGCTCCTGTGTTGGGTACTCCTGATTACAGTAAGCCGTTTACACTATACGTTCACGAGAGGGATGGTTGCGCGTTGAGTGTTTTGACACAATCTTTTGGTGGTAAGCAACGCCCATGTGCATACTTTTCTTCGACTTTAGACCCAGTAGCAAGAGCCTTGCCAAGTTGCTTAAGGGCAACAGCGGCAGCTGCGGCGTCCATTCGACAGTCTGCAGGTCTAGTCATGGGTAATATGCTCACGGTAATGGTTCCGCATGCAGTCGACACTCTATTAAACCGAACGAAAACTCAACATCTGACGAGCGCAAGATTGTCTGGGTATGAGTTGACGTTGTTGGCCAGTCATATACGGATAAAACGATGTAATGTGTTGAGTCCAGCAACATTGCTGCCGATCGACACAGAATCAAGCAGTGAAGCAGTACATGACTGTTACCTCAGAACTGAGGAAGAAACCAAGGGTCGCATTGACCTAAAAGATACTCCATTGATAGATCCTGATGGTACTCTGTATGTGGATGGTTCTTGTTTTAAATTACCGAATGGTGATGTGACAACTGCGTACGCTATAGTTACATTGAGAACGATTGTGGAGAGCGCAAGGTTGAGTCAAAATTCAGCTCAGGCTGCTGAGCTCATTGCCTTGACGAGAGCATGTGTATTGTCTAAAGATAAACGAGTGAATGTGTTTACAGATAGCCAGTATGCATTTGGTGTGGCACATAGTTTTGGACGACTGTGGAGAGAGAGAGGATTCCTTACGTCACATGGTAAGAAGATTCAGCATGGCCAGCTTGTGAATGATCTTCTGGATGCACTTACGTTGCCTAAGCAAGTGGCGATTGTTAAGTGTAGTGCGCATTGTAAAGTGACGGATGATGTTGGTCGTGGTAACGCGTTTGCGGATGAGACTGCTAAGGAGACTGCTCGGAACCTTAGCACTCGAATGTATGTGACGAGTTCGGTAAGGTGGCCTACAGAATCAAGTATGTGTGAAAACACTATTGAGAGTGTGAAAGCAATTCAGAATGAGGCCACCGAAACTGAAAAGACGAAGTGGAGAGAAAGTACGGGGAAGTTGGATACGAATGGTTGTTGGATTGACTTGTCGGAACAGAAAAGATGGATGTTGCCTGATGCGTATGTGCTGGCTGTTGTGACTATGGCACACGGGTTAGCACATATTAGCGCGAAAGGTATCTGTAAATTGCTGTTTCCTGTGTGGAAGAATGATGGTATTACGAAATGTGCTGAACGTTTGGTTAAGAATTGCATGGTATGTTTGATGCATAATCCTGGTAAGGGCACTCCCACTCCACCTGGCCATTTTGCTCCTCCTGCATACCCTTTCGAAGTTATCCAGTTGGACTTTATTCACATGGAAAGATGTAATAACTTGAAGTATGTATTGGTTGTGGTGTGCGCATTCTCCCGATGGATTGAGGCCTACCCCCTTAAGGATAATACGGCTTTGTCCACGGCAAAAATTTTACTCAAAGAATATTTTTCCCGTTACGGAATGCCTCGGGTTGTGTGGTCAGACAACGGAAGTGAGTTTGTTGGGAGCGTGATGAAGAGTGTGTGTCGCGGATTAGGGATTGTTCAAAAATTTCATAGTGCAAACCATCCACAATCAGCAGGATTGGTGGAAGGGTACAATGGCACCCTTAAACTAAAACTAGCAAAGATTCAGGCTACGACAGGTCTTTCGTGGCCTGACGCTTTACCCTTAGCATTACTGTCAACAAGGGCAACTGTACACTCCCGAGTAGGGCTCAGTCCCTATGAAATAGTGTTCGGTCGTCCTGCCAATGTTTGGGGGGTCCCTAGACCAGGTGTCTTTTGTGAACTTGAGTATCCAATGTTAATCGATTATCTTCATGACTTGACTGCTAAACTGAGGTTAATTCACCAACAGGTTCACGAAGCATTGCCAACACAGACGGAGGGTCCAGGCCACCAACTCCAGCCCGGAGATTGGGTGGTAACGCGCAACTTTTCACGCAAGAACAATTTGGACCCTAGATTCACTGGACCCTACCAAGTCCTCCTTGCCACGAGAACTGCAGTTCGTCTTGAGGGGCGCAGAAATTGGGTGCATGCCACCCACACCAAGAAAGTCCCCATTCCGTTGCCAGCAGACTCGTGGGTGAGAAAAGGCATTGCATCAACTGAAACCGAAGGATTGCCAGCGTTTGTACCTTTCAGCGACGCACAACCTGTCGGAGAATCCCAAGTGCAGCAAAAAGGCAATACTGAACATTTGTCAACAGAAAACTCAAGACCAGAGCATTCAGCTGATCAACAGGGCGTTGTCCCTTCTACAGATCTTTTGTTTAATGAACAGACACGTTCTGGGAAAACTCGTTATTTTCTGCGATCAAGCACCAGAGACTAATAAAAAATCCGTTCTGTCCCTTGATAAGTGCATTATCCCGTTTTTCCTGAACACTGTAAAACACTCACGTTATTACAATTATTTTGTATATTTATTGAGCTCCGTTCTTTACACCTTTTTGTTTCCACAGCTGAGAGACATTGTTTTTTCGTATATATATATATATATTTATGAAATAAAGACCGTAGGGCCGCGCGTGTACTTCCTCCTGGTTAGTAGGTCTTGACGCTAGGTTAAAGACCGTCGATTCCTGGGAACTCCTAGGAATTGACTATTGCTACACAGAACGAAGTGCGTCAAGAAACGTTGCGGACGGTCATAGGGAATGGCATTTTCGAAGCTGATGGACTTGGAAAGAGCTCAAGCAGGAAGATTTAAGCTGCAGCAACTCAGTCGTACCAAATGTTTCATATTTCAAATATTCGTATTGTTTATGACTATTTCTGCATTTTTGGTAGGTGCAGTGTATTACACAATGTTTCACTTCTTGTCTTCTATCATACCTACTCCTACCCCTGACCTTAAACTCATCCCCACTGACTCTCCTCATTCTTTTCACATCTTACCTGAACACGAGCAGGCTAGACGTGCAGAATTCCGCAATAATTCCTTTATTCAACTCCTTCATCAGCATCAGTTAGTGGTTAACACTACTAATTGTTGGGTATGTGGGTTGATGCCACATACTACGGATAAGGGAATTCCATATCTGATGTTACCGTATAGCTCCCAAGGGTCTGCTCGAGCATTTCAAACAATGTTTCGAAGCGCACTGGGTTTCCACCCCATTAGAGAACCACGTTCCCCTTACTCTGGTCCTACCTCGTACCAAAAATCTTTGTCGATAGCAATAGAGGATTTAGATAGCGATATCTATGATCCTTCGCTTATCCCTGAAGAAGAGGTACAAGCCTATAGGATCCTAAGTAGAGGCGAATATAGTGTGTTCACTAATGAAAAACAGCTTAAAAGCTCGCCTCCGATATGGGTCGTACCCCACATTGGTAATTTTTGTCTAATAGGTCGTGGCCGTAGATCGAAAGCTCGACTTGGAGAGAGTGCTTGCACTGAAAATTATATATTGCCAATGGTCTCGTCCCCTGTGTTCCTGGCTGCCAAGGGTACCTACTTTATCTGTCATGATCGTGCATATGCATGGTTACCCTCTGACTTTGTGGGCTCATGTTTTATCGCAAACTTGTTGCCTCCGACGTTCACTGTAGACGCAGATTATCACAAGACTAGAGTTGTGAGAGGCGTAATTAACGAAGAGGATACTGCCGGTCAAGAGGCAGGAGACTTTTTCAAGGGTTTCCTCCCGTTTTGGGGACCTATGGTTAATAGTAGGAATCTGAGACAGTTGACTCGAGTGGTAGAATCGACAGCTAATATTACTGCCAGTGCCCTTGGTAATATCACCACAGAACTTCAGGCGGATAGACTTATGACGTTACAAAACCGTATGGTTTTAGATGTAATCTTGGCAGACCGAGGTGGAGTTTGTAAGGTGATCCATTCATCTTGCTGTATTTTTATTCCTGATAACGCTCCGACTGTCTATCAAGCCATCTCGAGGTTGCATAAAATTTCCGAATCCATACACGTGGATGTAGGGGATTGGACGCTACTTGGATGGTTTTGGGGCCTGATGTCGACTTGGGGTTGGAAAATTCTGACGATCATTGGAGTCGTTGTAGTGTTCCTGTTCACGTGTTGCCTTTGTGTACAGTGCGGTCCTGCCTTATGTGGCCTCTGTGCTACAACGTGTATGAGACAGCCACCTGTTACCAAAGGGTCTCGATTGGACAGAGCTATGCTGCAACAACATCTCGAGGGTCTGATGAATATCGAATATGATTCCGACTAGTGCTTGCCTACATGAGGGCAAAAGGAGCGTCTGAGGTTCCGTGACAATTTTTAGGTGGTGTTTTCACTCGCACGAATATGGTCGAGTCTGGTATCTAAGAACCGTAAATGACGAGTCTAGTAGTTGTGCGCAGTTTCGCTGTGCTAACTTGTACCGTTCATTTGATATGTGAGTTTTCCATTTGTACCCACGGGTTCCATCTTAGATACGGCATCCATTTTTGTCTCTTGCCCTCAAGTAGGCAGCGAACGGACACTGTCCGCTTCGCGACCCTGGGACTCCCACGATATTTGCGGAAGACGCATGTTCTTTGTAAGTTTCTTTATGATGAGGGGGATGATACTGTAAGGCAGATGGCCCCGCTCGAGGCTCATCTTGCCGTGCCAGTTTATTGTCTCAGCCGTGCATCTCATTAGGCACGTCCCTTTGATGCCTGTATCTCGTGTTTCCCGATACCTCCCCTTTTACACCCTTTTCGACTCGCCCACTGTTTCCATCTTCCTCTCCACCTGTTTTAGTTCCTATTTCGATCTGTTTTACTGCCGGTTGGAATTTGCTAATGTTGGGAAGATGGGTTTTTACAGTTGGGAACCACCAAATGTTTCCGCACTCATGTTCCGGACCTTATGTGCTTCAAAGTGACCAAAGCGACCCCTCTGAGGAATAATTATGGGAACCGGTTGTAAACTTTGTGTATCATGATGTCCTATGAGGAAAATCTGTATAAAAGGAGCGATCCACAGAACCAATTTGAAGCAGTCTCCCCAAGTTGCACGTGTTGTACTTGTCGTGACATCTGTGTTCCCTGCAGTAATAAACCTTGAATCTTTGACGCCGAAGGAAGTGTCCCGTGTCTCTGTAGTTTGTGCGCCGAAACAGGTATCCCATGAAGGTTATAGGTGTTGTTCCCTGGCACCGCTGATACTGTTAAAAAGTCCAGTCCTTCAGAAGGGTGTCACTGACCCAGAACCTGATACCGTGGCACATGCCGTCCCTTTTAATGATTTGCACATAAAAAGAACTGACTCAGGACCAGAAAATGAGAACGTTTCGCACAAGGCTGTGCCACCATCCAAGCTATTGAACACTGCAGAGCCTGACCTTTTGTTTCCGGATCAGACAATACCTGGGAAACAACGATATAACTTGAGACCGAGAAAAACGAACTAAGAAAACAATTTCTTTTTGCAATTTGAGACAAAAGATTCATAGACTAATAAAATCAATATTTTCCTTTCCCCCAAGTACTATTTTTGAAAGTGCAGCTCTCCCATCCAGGAAACTTGCTTATTTCTGTTTTTCGAACCGCCATCCGGGTTCCGCTGCTAGGGCCGCGGTTGCCTAAAAAGTCTTTTGGGTGCAGCTAACGACGTTAGGTCGGTAGTTCCGGTTGGTCTAAGGGAGTTGCCCTGGATTGACGGAAGCATCCTTTAGCAGAATCAACCTCCCACCGCGGGCAGCACTCTAGAGAGGATGGAGTTTCCCGATGTGGAGAGACCTGCCAAACGAACGAACTTTAAGATCAAATTGCGCAACGTGATGACAAAGAGAAGTTTTATAATATTGTGCGCTTTTATGCTGTCTAGTATAATGGTATTTTTAATAAGTTATGTTTTGTTCTCTTTTCGTGTAACATTTGCACCCACTGCATCACCTCCTCCTCCCACTGTTTCCTCTCATTCTTTTCACCCCCTTCCTGATCATGAATCCAATAGAAGGTTAGAGTTCATTAATAACTCCTTCGTTCAGCTTTTGCACCAACACCAACTAGTAATGAACACAACTAACTGTTGGGTGTGTGGTCTTATGCCTCACACTACGGATAAAGGTATCCCTTATCTAGTTCTGCCTTTCAGTCATAATGGCTCTGTGTGGGCATACAGAACAATGTTCATATATGCACGAGAAGTCCAACCCCTACGTTCTGTAAAAGACAACCTCAAGACTAGCGCCCTAGTCAAAGGTATAGTTGACATGATTAAGGAAGTAATTTCTTATGAAGACACCCCGGATGATGAGATACTTGCATATGTAGGTTGGAACGTGACCGGATATGGAGCTACTTTAAGTGAGAAACAGCAAGCAAAGAGGTCTTCCCCGATCTGGATTGTACCCCATCAGGGTAACCTGTGTCTGCAAGGTATTGGCAATAATCCCAGAGCTAAGTTAGGGAGAAGTGTCTGTACAGAAACGTATGTTTTTGGGTCTCAGACCTCCCCTGCCTTTTTAGCAGCTAAGGGTACTTATTTCATCTGCCATGATAGAGCCTATACATGGTTGCCCCCTGACTTTTCGGGCTCATGTTTTGATTCATTCCTGTTGCCTCCCACCTACACAGCAGCGGCAGACTACCACCGGACAAGGATAGTTAGAGGTGTTTTGAGTAAAGAAGACAGTGCAGGTCAAGAATTTGGGGACTTTGCAAAGGGTTTTCTGCCGTTCTGGGGATCCATGGCTAACAGTAGGAACATAAGGCAATTGACAAGGGTAGTTGAGTCCACCGTGACCGAAACTGCTGGTGCCCTTAGTAACTTGACTGCTGAGCTCCAGTCGGTCGACTTATGACCCTTCAGAACCGGGTCGCTTTAGATGTTATGCTTGCAGACCGAGGTAGGGTATGCAGATTGATCCAATCTAGCTGCTGCATTTTCATCCCAGATAACGCTCCAGCGGTGTACCAGGCCATCTCCAAACTACATAAGATTTCCGAATCTATTCATGTGGATAAAGGAGATTGGTCGTTAATGGGATGGTTCTGGGAACTGATATCTGCCTGGGGATGGAACATTCTAATGGTCATTGGGATGGTCTTACCCATTCTTTTCCTGTTCTGTCTGTGCATACAGTGTGCTCCTGCAATATGTGGCCTCTGTGTTACATCATGCGTAAGGAAGCCTGTGTCAAGAGATGAACTAAGTACTAGAGTGATGTTACAGCAACATCTCAATGACTTTAGGAATATAGATCTGGACTCAGACTAACATGAGGATAGATTAATTGCCTATGTAAGGGCAAAAGGAGGGTTTGTGGTTCTGAAATTCTGGATTCGTATAATCGTTTTGGACTCGAGAATTAAAACTCTCCGAAACATGACGAATTTGGTATCAAAAGACCGAGAATGACGAGTACATTATGCACAAGCATTTTCATCGCATTCGAGTGATGGTTTCACCTCAAAATCGTCACTTGTACCTTGAACCCGTGGCTTCCATTTTGTATATGGCAGCCATTTTGTGTGTTGCACTTTACATAGGCCTTAATCCAGCTGAATTCAATTCCACAAGGACACATACTCCTTAAATCGACTTTTCGTTGACCTATACAAGTTGGAACCATTGCCCCAGGCCGAACTCGTTAGGTCAGTTCCCCTCCCAGTGGCCGAGCAAGATAACATCAAGGCTCAACCAGCCATAAAACCATTTCAGCGCGCACACCTGCCGTATCTCGCTCACATCTGTCTCCACTCCTTTCTCTTCATTTCTTTATGATGGGGAGGTGCCCGTTTTTATTGGGGGTCCACCGATATCTGATGAAATGTTGGGCCCTGCCGAGTGATTTGTTGTGGGCAGCACGACATGAAATATGGACATGTCATCATGACTCTGCTTTTTCTTTGTATTGGAAATATGTTAACGATTTACTTTACAACCAAGAATGTTTGCCTGAAGCTTAAAATTGTGTATAAGAAGAGAAGCCTGACTTTGTAAATTTGAGCAGTCTCCTGAGAATATACCTCCCGTGTGTTGTACTTCTAGGACACTTGTTACCTTGGTTGCAGCCAATAAAATCGATCTTTGACTTCACCTAGAAGACTCTGAGTTTCTGTGGTCTGGATCAGGAAGAACCCGAGGTCTCTGGGTGTACCCTGACACCGCTGGGTTACCGGTGTCTGTGCCAGTTCTGAAAAACCCAGTACCTCAAGCTACAGGTAAAATTGCGTTTAAACTTCTAATAAGCCATGCTAACATAACCATGTGTGCAAACCAGGCCTAGCCCAAACTACAAGGCGAGACCTATTGGCTATGCGTACTATGCGTACACTAAGGGGTCGATTCCGATCCGGTAAAATTAACATCCGTACAAATCGTATCCGGAGCCATCTCCGTACGACTCGTACACACGCGGTACGACCCGACAAGTACGATCCGGACCGGGGCACCAGGACGCGATCCGTACAGTCCACGTCAGGTAAGCCGATTCGTACGGAAAAGCGCACAATCACATACACACCGTAAGGTGCGTACCCCCCCATGCTCGCAGGGGTACGCCCTGTACACCTGCGATCATGGGGGGTACGCACCGTACCCCGCGATCATGGGGTGTACGTACCGTACACCCAGCGAACATGGGGTACGGTGCGTACATCCCATGATCGGGGGGTACGGTGCGTACCCCCCGTGATCGCAGGTGTACGGGTCGTACCCCTGCGAGCATGGGGGGTACGCACCGTACCCAGGGGGGCCGCTCCGTACCTGTTTCGGCGCGAACTCTGCTTTTACGGCTGTTTAAAGCTCCTGTAAAAAAAGGGTCGTACGGTGCGTACCCGACACGTATCGTACTTGCTGGGTCGTAAAAACCAGCCGCGAGCCGTACAGATCTCGCGTACAGCGGGTTCCGACAGAGACTCGTACGGGGATTCGAGTCGTACGGTCTCTGTACGATTCGTACGGAGTCCGGCTCCTGGTACGAATCGTACTTCGTCGTACGTACGGCGGACGTTGCAGGGTACGATTTGTACGGGAAAAATGCTCCGAACGACTATTCGGAGCGGTTTTTACCGGATCGGAATCGACGCCTAAGTGTACTCTCAGGGAAAGCAATATTCATTTCTTTATTTCTAGGTTCAAGTGGTGTCCGCAATCTTCAATTGATAAAGAAAAGACAAAGAAAATAGCACCTGCGTCATACCACTGGCATGCACAAGCATTTTAATGCATGTACAAACCAGCCGAGTGACACAACTGGTTGCACCATTGTGCCTTTTTTCTATTTTTTTTAACCGCTATTACACAGCATTATGAAAAAAACATTTTGCTTTTCCCCCTGAAGCTGCACATTGTACAGTGTTGCAAAAAGCCATTGGCAAAGCCAACAGATAACAGAAGGGTGACCTATTGGCTTTGCCAATGCATGCTTTTTCAAATATTTCTTTTATAAATGAAGGCTCAGTAGAAAGGCAGTCAGGCTGCTTCACATCTTATCACGTGAACTAGTAGGTGGAAGGAGGGACGGGACATGGGTTAATAAGATAAGCTGGGTGACCAGGGGTTGAAACATTTACAGTAGTAGTACAGTAAGAAAGCTCAAGTTGGACATGAGGACTAAATACAGAGGGACACTCGGAGAGGGTGGGTATATGTCAGTGATTATTTGGGTGTGGGAACAAGAAAAAGTGAGTGACCAGTGTGTGCTGTGTTCCTAGGTTTTGAAGACTGGATCACCAACGCAGAAAAATAAAAGTAAATTAGATTTCTAAATACGGCAATGTCAACAAAAGCTCTGATCTACCTCAAGCAGGGTAGCCGCAAAGGCAAGAAGGAAATGCTGCTGGACATTCTGACATGATCAGCCCTCCTCTGGGGGACTTCCGGCACACCATCCATATTTGAACTGAGGGAGAGAACGACATGTTTAGCGACATCTCCTTCCTGCAAGGAAAGTTTCATTTGCTGCCACGGATGCAGGGGAACCGCGGTGCGCATAGAAGCAGTCAGTATGAGGTGCCATTTGAGTTTTCAAGGACTGCTACCGTAGCTGGTCATGAGCAGCGACTGGCGGAAAACCCGTCCCCTCTCCTAAACAAGGGAGAGTATAAAGGGAGTGGTGTGCGCGAAAGTGACCGCGATCAAGCGCGCGGCGTGCATGTGTGCTTAATGAGCATGAGGAAAACCGTATGGCGCCTCTGCTCATAAGCGCGCGCCCGCGCACATGCACGCAAGCTGTAGGCCGGCAGTAGCATTTTTTGAAGCGCCCTTACTTAAAGTCTCGCCAGATCAGCGCAAGTGCTGGGTCTGGCAACACTTAAAAAGGATTATTTTCCCTTTTTCTCACCTTTTACTGAAGTGGCGTTGAGTCCGGACGCACACACTCCATCGCACTTTTTCTAATCAGGCAAAGGGATACTTTTTGTTTGATGAATATCCTTCCATATCCTCAGTGCATTGATGGAGATGGCCTTTTGCTTGTTTTTTTTTATTTTTCCAATCTGTCTTCCATTTGAAGGTGTCCTGGCAATGGGTGTGCGGAGAGCCACTCCAGATGGTGAGCATTTCATCCAAGAGGGCAAGGATGCCAGTTGTAAAGGCTTTGAATATGATGCAGCTGGTTTTGAAAGTGGTGCGGGCTGGCGAGGGGAATCTGTGGATTTCCATCCAGATGGGACGATGTGGCCATATTTCTTTAGGCACTAAGAAGACATGCAGCAGTATGTAGGATGCCTATAAAGGGGGCAAACAAAACAGATGAAAATAGCTTGACTTCTCAGTTTATAAATTATTTATTTTAAGACAAAAGTCTCCACAACTACAAATGCAACAATCATAAAATACTTTCTACTAAATACACATCAAAATATAAAACCATTAAAAATCTTGCCAGCACACAGGTGACATCCATAAATTGCATAGAGAATAACATTTCACAGCTGACATGCTTGTTGTTATATCATACTTTAAAAAGATTGGCTTTAAAAGTGTCACAAGTCTAAAAAATATAGGCAATCTATTATGTAATCCCTTTTGCAAATCAAAACTAAAGAGCCCATCCATATTAATAACTGATTTTTAACTAAATGGATACGTGTACGAAGGATGTAACCCTATCCTAAAATTTAATATTGTGCTACGCTTTTACTGATTTGGTAGGAAGTATAAATATAGAAACAATGTATAATTCTATTACAGGACCGGAGGCTTCGGATTATGCTTTCTCTTTCTATTTATTGCCACTCACAGCAGCCAATGAAAATGTTTTGTTATGTGTATAGACTACATTTCCCATGATGCATATCTTGCACATCACATCCTGAAAGACCCTATAAGAGCCACAATAACCGGAAATCATCCTCTTTCTATGCTGCTCATGCAGGAAGTTAAGTGCTGAAAGTTTTATTCATCCTTACTGTAATTAATTGCTTATTAAATGCGTTTACTGATAAGGAAAAGGATTTAATGTATGCAGCTTATGTACGCATTCATCGCTCTGTTCTTATACTTCCAATTACTATTTTGCACATAACGCTCTTCTGCCTTCAACTAAAAATCTCAGCTTTCGATATGAGCGACTCGCGCTGCAGCGTTCAACTCTTTAAATGAAGCGCGTGCATCGCGCTGTGTTTCTAGCGCTTTGCCGATGCCCCACGAAGCAGCAGAAGTTCATATGTATGCGGGCGGCCCGGTCGGGCTGTTTTCAGATCCCGCTTTGTCTGATTCAGGGCCGCGCTGCCGTCAGAAGTGTATAATCCTTCATAATTGACGCAGCAGGCTTCCCTGATTGTCGGTGCGTCCCTGAGAGCTCTTTTCACTCGATCCCTCATGTTTTTGGTAGGATTGGGCTACACACTACGTTTTTCGCCCTGAATTGCTCCAGAGCTCACTTTGCTTGGAGCTCTTTTGAATGAGAGCTCCTGTTTACGCCTGAGGTGGTTGTAAGAAATCTCAGGCCTTGGAGTGTGCACAAACTCCTTATATTCTTTGCTCTCCCAACGCCCTGTGGGCTGCAGGAACTTTTATACAGCTTTTGCTGAGGAGCTAGGTACTTATTGGTGTGTGCTTTGGGTTGGCTCCCCCTTTTCTCCTCTTTCTGTCCAGCAATTTAAATTCTACCCTGCCATGGAGGACTGGGTCAGTTATGAGGATGAAAATCTATATGAAGAGGAAGTGTCTTCCTTGGAAGATAATATTGTGGAGGCTCTGGACGCTACTGTACAAGAGTCAGTGAATAAGGCCGTGGAGAAGGTAACCCCTGGGACTGTGCAGCAAGCGTTGGCTGCTGCGTTGAAGCAGATAACTCAACAACTGGAGAGTTTTGCAAGCGTCACAGCTTTACTACCCCTGCTGAACTGGCTAAAGATAACACGGGCAGTGGCCCCCCAGGCCAAATCTTGGTCCCATGCTGATGCTCTTTCTTCACTACCTCCTTCTGGTAAGACTAAGCATCCAGACATGGACACTGATACCACAGGGAGTGACACCCCTGATGAGGCTCCCAGAAGAAGAAAACTAAGAAGACAAAACACGTGGAGCAAGACCTATCCCAGACTATGTCTACCCCGTTCACCTTCAATCCTACCGACATAGTCTACCCTAGGTCTTCGGGCTGGGCTCCTGCGCCGGAAATTGCAGCGTATCTGCATGATAATCTCCAACAGAGTTTTGATAAGGACGTGTGTAGTAGATTACATTCAGAATGCCCCAGGCCGGACATTCTGTACAAGGTGGAAGAAACCCCAGATATCGACCCGAGCCTGCTTACCTTCCTCAAGAAGTTTGCGAAGGACCCAAAGAAAGGTATTGATCGGGCCTTGCGAGGCTGTCAGGACAAACTCCTGGACGTGGCAGGACCTCTTGCTAAGACCCTAGAAATGGCCTTGCAAGCTCAAGAGTCGGCCACTGCAGTGGATCCAGATGTACTGGCAGGGTGGACCCAGCGGGCCATTTGCCTCTTAGGTAACGCAAATTGCACTCTATCTACAGAACGACGCAAGTCGCTTCCCATGCGGATGGACTCTAACCTCACTGAATTGGTGGCAGCAGAACCAGGGCCCCCAGCAGAGAGAAATCTCTTCGGAGAACGCTTTGTCAAGGATGTTTCCAAATACGTGGGCACATTCATGACGCTAGATAAGGCCCAGTCTGGCATTAAACGAGTCTTTCAAGCTGGCCTTTTTCGACGGGCTGGGCGAGGCCGAGGACGCTCGCCAGGCCGCCACTTCTCCCAAGGTCCTCAACGAGGAGACTAAGGAAGAGGCCGCGGAGAGTGGGATTCCACTCGTGGAGGAACTTTCTACCCCACCAGACAACGCTTCAACCAAAGGCGTTTCCACAGAGGTCTTCCCCAGAGAGGGGGCTTCCAAGCCCCAGACTCTGCAGGTAAGTGCTCCCGACAACTTTCTGATGCCATTGGGGGGGTCGCATTCAGTTTTTCTATCACAATTGGTTTACAATTTCCCAGGATGCATGGATTTTGCAGACTATTCAGGGGTTCCATTTAGATTTCTACCAGACTCCTTATCAGGTCAACCGACCCAGACAGCTTTCTTTTTCCCAACTACAATGTGATTTTATCGATTCCGAACTAGGCAAATTGCTACAGAAACACATGATAGCGCATTGCAACGAGTGCCCTCGCGGTTTTTGCAGCAATATTTTCTTGGTGCAGAAGAAGGGCGGAGGTCAAAGGTTAGTTTTGAATTTGAAGGAGTTCAATCAGTTTATGACTTACAAGCACTTCAAGATGGAAGGCATCCATCTTTTGGTGGAGAAGGAGACTGGATGGTCCGGCTGGACCTGAAGGATGCCTATCTGTCAATACCTATTTTTCCTCCTCACCGTAGCTTCCTTCAATTTTAATGGCGGAACCAGTGGTTCGATTACTTGGTACTTCCTTTCGGGCTCTCCTCAGCACCATGGTGCTTCACCAGGGTGAGAAAACCGGTGATAGCTCACCTACGAGAGCAAGGTATTCACATGATAGTTTATCTAGACGACATACTCATTATGGCGCAATCTCCAACACTGGCTGTTCATCATTTACAACTGACCATAGCTACTTTGCAAAACCTAGGGTTCATGATCAACAAATCCAAATCAGCTCTTGCCCCCTCGCAGAATGTGGATTTTCTAGGGTTTGTCATAGATTCTCAGACGTCCCAGTTGAGTCTTCCCCGCTCCAAACTGAAACTCATCAGAAAGGAGCTCACCACGCTGTTATCCAAACTGATAGTCTCACTCAGAGTAATGGCCAGGATAGTGGGTCATCTGGCATCCTCCATACAAGCAATCTTCCCAGGTCCTTTTCATTATCGGGCCCTTCAGATGTTAAAGATTCGACACCTCCAGAAAGGTCTTTCTTACACGGACGTTATCCCTCTCTCTCAGGAAGCGCGGGAAGAAATACAGTGGTGGCTAAGCCACGGGGAGGCATGGAACGGCAGAGCCATTGTCGAGTTTCAACCAGAGGTGGTTATAGAATCCGACACAAGCCGTTGGGGCTGGGGTGCACGTTGCGGAGATATCTCCACAGGCGGGCGGTGGTCCCTGCGCAAACTCGATCTTCACACCAACTGTCTGGAACTCTTAGCTGGATCGTTCGGTGCACAGTCAAAATATCGATTCCAAATTATCGACCAACATTAATATCGAGTTAAAAATATCGAAGGTGAAGAATATCGAGGTCAAGAATATCGTTGGACAGAATATCGACCCTAAGGTAAGTAATATTGGTTTTTTTTATATCGATGTAAGTAATATCGAAGTTAGTAATATCGATATCAATTATATCGATGTTACTAATTTCGATGTTACTAATATTGATATTTGTTTGTTGTTATGTATTTTATTATGTATTTTATATGTATGTGTTATATGTTTTTTGTTAAGTTTTTTATTTGTTTTAAATTATATGTGTACTATTTTTTATATATTAAAATTTTTATATTTAATTTAATTTTATGTTTTAGTACTGGAGTGGGTTGTGGGTTTATAGGGGAATAGGGTGGGAAGTAATTTAATTATAGTAAATGAATTATTAGTTTTTAGTAATTGTCAATTAATTGTAATTTATTTTTGCGTTTAAGTTCTGTAGCGGGTTGTGGGTTTATAGGGGAATTGGGTGGTAAGTAATTTAATTGTAATTAAGTAATTATTTATTTTTAATTGATATTGATGATTATTTTATTTATAATTAAATATTAATTGGTAAATAATTAATTTAATTGCTAATTAATTTTTGTAATTGGTAATTAAGGTTTGTTATTGGTAATTACATTTTTTAATTGTCAATTAATTTTTTTAATTGGTAATTAAGGTTTGTTATTAGAATTAAATTTTTTAATTGGCAATTACAGTTTTTAATTGGTAATTCATTTTTTAATTGGTAATTGATATTTTTAATTGTTAATTACTTTTTATTAATTGGAAATTCATTTTATTAATTGGTAAATAATTTTTCATTATAAAGAAACATTTTGTTTACCATTTTTTAATTGTTAATCAATTTTAAATTTTTAATGTTTTTTGTTTTGAAAAATATTTTAGTGTTCAATATTTATTATTTGGCAATTTATATTTCTTAAGTAATATTTATTGGTATTTATTGTTAATTTATTGTTAATTAATTTTTCAATTGGAATTATGTTTTTAGTAATTATTAATGGGTATTTGCAAATGAGTTATTTAAAAATTTAATTTTTTATTATTTTATTCACAACCATTATTTATAAGTATGTTATATTTAACTTCTATGCTATCCAATGCTTTCCCTACTGTTGCACTCTCTGGAGTTGGAATAGTAATTTTTACCCCTACGCTATCAAACGCTTTCCCTACTGTTGCACTCTCTGGAGTTGGAATAGTAATTTTTACCCCTAAGCTATCCAACGCTTTCCCTACTGTTGCACTCTCTGGAGTTGGAATAGTAATTTTTACCCCTACGATATCCAACGTTTTCCCTACTGTTGCACTCTTTGGAGTGGGAATAGTACTTTTTACACCTACGCTATACAACGCTTTCCCTACTGTTGCACTCTCTGGAGTTGGAATAGTAATTTTTACCTCTACGCTATCCGTTTTCCCTACTGTTGCACTCTCTGGAGTGGGAATAGTAAGTTTTACCCCTACGCTATCCAACACTTTCCCTACTGTTCCACTCTCTGGAGTTGGAATAGTCATTTTTACCCCTACGCTATCCAATGTTTTCTCTACTGTTGCACTCTCTGGATTGGGAATAGTAATTTTTACCCCTACGCTATTCAACGCTTTCCCTACTGTTGCACGCTCTAGAGTTGGAATAGTAATTTTTACCCGTACGCTATCCAATGTTTTCCCTACTGTTGCACTCACTGGAGTGGGAATAGTAATTTTTACCCACCCGCTATCCAACACTTTCCCTACTGTTGTACTCTCTGGAGTTGGAATAGTAATTTTTACCCCTACGCTATCCAATGTTTTCCCTACTGTTGCACTGTTTGGAGTTGGAATAGTAATTGTTACCCCTACGCTATCCAACGTTTACTCTACTGTTGCACTCTCTGGAGTTGGAATAGTAATTTTTACCCCTACGCTATCCAACGTTTTCCCTACTGTTGCACTGTTTGGATTGGGAATAGTAATTTTTACCCCTACGCTATCCAACGCTTTCCCTACTGTTGCACTCTCTGGAGTTGGAATAGTAATTTTTTACCCTACGTTATCCAACGTTTTCCCTACTGTTGCACGCTCTGGAGTGGGAATAGTAATTTTTACCCCTACGCTATCCAACGCTTTCCCTACTGTTGCACTCTCTGGAGTTGGAATAGTAATTTTTACCTCTACGCTTATACAACGGTTTCTCTACTATTGTGGTCTCTGGAGTGGGAATGGTAATTTTAAGTTCTATGCTATCCAACATTTTTATTAATGTTTTTTTTACTTATGGATTTTGAATAGTATTTTTATTTATTTAGTTATTTAAATGTTTTTGTATACATTTAGATAATATAGTATATAATTAATTTTAAGAATATTAAAGGTATATTTAATTGGTTTAATTTATTAAACATAATTCTTTACTTTTTATTTATGTTTATGTTTTATGTTTGTAAATGTATTTGTAATTTATAATATTTTTTATTAATTTATAAATTATTAAAATACTTATTACAACTTATTGTTAAGTGTGTATATATTATATATGTTCTGTATATGTTTAATTAATGTATTATTATTATATATGTATTATTTATTAATTTTAAACATTATTAGATATTTGTAACTATGTTTATTTTATTTATTAGTGTTATTTACTTTATTTTACATTTATATTTTTACAGAAAAAAAACAATATTTTTAACATCGATATTTTTAACATCTATATTTTTTCTCTCGATATTTTTGTACTTACTATGTTGTAGATAGGATGTCGATATTCTTGCCTTTGATATTTCTGCATCAATATTCCTGTAGGTCGATATTTTCAACGTCGATATTTTGTCAGTGATTCGGATCGTTCGCCATCCGGACACTGTCACCCAAACATCCTGCTTTCGGATGAACAACATCTTGGTGGTGAGGCACATCAACAAATTGGGAGGCACAAGGTCCTCTCTTCTCGCAGAAATAGCAAAGGACTTTTGGCATTACTGCCTGATTCATCAGATAT
Organism: Lissotriton helveticus; assembly: GCF_964261635.1. Lineage (NCBI taxonomy): Eukaryota > Metazoa > Chordata > Amphibia > Caudata > Salamandridae > Lissotriton > Lissotriton helveticus. The sequence goes on along the minus strand of NC_136063.1, from coordinate 585,225,685 downwards.
CGGTGATAGCCGAAAGTATCCCGGGGCAGTTGAACATAGTAGCAGACTGGAACTCTCGACATCTCAAGGATTACAGCGATTGGCACCTTCATCCCCAGATGGTTACAAGCGATCTGGGGCAGTTGCGAGATCGACCTATTTGCGTCCAGACTAAATCGTCAGTTGGAGAAGTTCTTCAGCTGGAGACCGGATCCATTAGCTCTGGCGAAGGATGCGTTTTCTCAGGACTGGTCCAAGGGCCTGAATGATGCCTTTCCCACATTCATATTGATTCCCAGGATGACTACCCAGGTGTCTCGCCATCTGGCAGAAGTGATTTTAGTAACCCCCATGTGGAAGTCGCAGCCTTGGTTCCTAATTTTATGGTTTAAATCTTTTATTAATTTTTAAGACAGAATAAGAACAGGACCCTCAGCTCCCACGTTAGAATGCGAAGGAGACTAAAAGGTCGCAATGTATAACATTACCACAGGCAAGAAGCATGGAGAGGGTCGACAGTATCAACAAAAGAAAAACAAGTAAAGAGTTTCCCAAACTAACCCCCCACCCTTACCCCCCACCCGGCCCACCATCCCTCATACACCGAAAAACTTAACATTGGAAGGAGAGAGGAAGAAGGGGAAGGCTACACCTTGACTAGCGACGTCTTTTACGACTTTTCGTGGAGCTGTCACTTGGAATCTGCATGTCAGGGAGACGCAGTAGTCGAAGATATCTGGGGCACGTCAACTCTCGGAATTCGGACACCAGGAGGGTCAAGAAAGGACGCCACAGCTCAGGGAACTCCGACCCTCTACCAGCCAGTGTAAGTGTGAGTTTCTCCATACCCAGCACCATCCAAAGCCGTTGCAGCCAGCCAGAGAGCGTGGGGATTTGGGCGGTGCACCAGTGGATCAAGATGTTCTGCAGAGCCGCTCCTATGGCAATCACTATTAGTCGTCCCCGTCTGGATTTAAGTGGGTACATTAATGGGTTGGGTAAGCCAAGAGGATGTAGGAGGGAGAACGAGGGAGCTGAGTTTCTAAGTGAAGATCTATTTCATCCAGCACTTGGGACCAGTATGGCTGTATGTAGGTGCAGCTCCAGAGGATGTGTTTCAGTGTACCTCTCTCCCCGCACTCCCTCCAGCACCGATCTCTGTGTCGAGGGTCAAAGCGATGCACGCGCTCCGGCGTATAGTACCAATAAGTAACTATCTTTGTCAATGTCTCCGTGAGGCCCATATGGTACGTCGAGTGCCGTGCCCTATGGTAGATGCCCTCCCATTCCTTATGACTTAGGGTTCTCTCAAGTCCCTCTCCCATCGGGCGCGGCCTGCATTATAGGTATGAATGGTGGGGCCTAGGAGCATCTTATAGAGATCACATATGATCCTCTTATCAGAGGTGCGAGTTAACAGCCATTTTTCGTAAGGGGATAATAGTCGTTGTGCTTGTGGCCTAATGTGAGGGTGTAGTGCCCAGTGTTGTACCTGAAGGTATGACAGGCGTTCCGCTTCGGGGAGGCCGTAGTGTTCCCTAAGCTGCAGAAACGGGATAATACCCTCTAAGTCAAACAGATGTCCCAGGGATCTGCAAGGGGAGGAACGCCAGGCTTGAAAGACTCGGGCTTCAGTACCGGGTTGAAACTCTGGGTTATCGAATAGTGGTGTGAGAGGTGATGGGAACGTGGTCAATTGTGCATGAGTGTTGGTGCGATCCCAGGATTCCATGATGATGCTTGTGATGTACGATGCATAAAGATTGGCTGGCCGGTGAGGCTTGTGGATAAAGGGGATCTCTTGTAGCGGTCTGCCAGCCACTGCCTGGTCCTGAAACAGCCAGTGCTTTTCTGATTTCAGCCGTTGCCACTCTACCACAAATCTGAGCTGAGCAGCATGAAAATATGACTGGAGGTCGGGCACTCCCACTCCTCCCTTCTCCGGAGGTAGAATTGCGACCTGATGGCGGAAGCGCGGTTTGTGGCCATGCCATATAAAACATGAGAGGTCTGCCTGTGTTTGCCGGATCCAACCTAACGGTGGTCGGAGGGTAAGGGTCTGAAATATGTATAAGATTTGAGGGAGTATAATCATTTTAGTAGCTGCTATCCTACCCAGCCAGGATATTGTGCAGTGTTGCCACCTGCTGAATTCCTTTCTGACGCGTGTTCGGAGGTTGGAGTAGTTAATGTCGGAGGTGGCTTGAATGGTGGGAGCAAGCTGGATGCCTAAGTATGAAATTGCCTCATTTGACCACTGCATCGGGTGTTCCTCTTGGAGGTGGGCAAGAACATGTGGAGAGAGAGAGACTAAGGGCCAAAGATTTATCCATGTTAATTTAAAAACCCGACGCCTGAGTAAAATTGTGTAGTTCCATGAAGGGGGCTCGCACGAACATGATCGGGTCAGAGAGGGACATTAGGACATCGTCAGCATAAAGGCTAATGGTGAAGGTATCTCCTCCAAACTGAATTCCAGTAATTAGAGGATGGCGGCGAATTTTGAGTGCTAGGGGTTCCATATAAAGCGCGAAGAGGAGGGGAGACAGGGGGCAACCCTGTCTAGTGCCCCTCCCGATAGAGAACCGGGAAGACGTGTGGCCGTTAACGTGGACTGTCGCCATTGGCGACCTGTAGCAGTTTAGGATGCGGGTGCGGAGCTTTTCACCAAAGCCAGCTGCAATCAACACTATCTCCAAATAGGGCCAGTGCACCATATCAAAGGACTTTTCTGCATCGATGGCTAGAAGCATATATTCGCCTTGGGTGCAGGGCGCTTTCTCTATTAGGTGTAGTATGCGCTTAGTGTTGTCACTAGTCTGCCTCTGGGAAATAAATCCGGCCTGGTCAGGTTTGACCAATTGTGTCATGTAGGGCGCCAATCGGGTCGCTATAATGCTGGTGTAAAGTTTAATATTGATATTAAGCAGTGAGATGGGCCTATATGCGCTACAGGTCGTCTTGTCTTTTCCGGGTTTCGGGATTACGACCACTGCCACCCCAGCATCTCTACCGGGATTGTGCCAGTGTGCTCAAAAGAGGTAAACAGTTGCTTCAGAGTGGGAGCCAAATGGTTGCAGAAGGTCTTATAAAAGGCGGCAGTATAGCCGTCTGGGCCTGGCGATTTACCCACTTTGAGGCGGGAAATTGCCGAGATGACCTCCTCCACTTGTATGGCCCTGTCAAGATATTCAGCCTGCGCTGAGGAAAGGGAGGGCATGCCAGACCCAGCTATGTAGTCTGCACTACATTGGAGAGCAAGCTAGTCTCCTGCATAGAGGTCCGCATAGAAATCCCGAAAGATTTCAGCTATAGTTGCGTCATCTGTCACTGGGTCGCCTTCTGGCGTACGTATGGTGTGGACCCCTTGTCGCTGTCTAGCCTCACAGAGTTTGTTGGCGAGAAGGCGACCGCAACTGTCGCCCCCAGTGTAGTAAGTGTTGCAGCCGAAAGGCTGCGTATTCCGCTTTATCTTGATCTAGGGCTGTACGTTGTTTCCTCTCTAGACAAAGTTGGCGCCATGCTCTGGAAGCCCCCGTCCTCTGATGTAGCTGTTCAAGTTCTGAGACCTTCAGGGTAAGTTCCGCCCTCTTACTTTCCCTATCTCGATTGTGAGCTATGAATTCCCCCCGGAGGACAGCTTTTAAGGCTGCCCACTGTGTAGCTAGGGGCGTCCCCGGATTATCGTTGATTGAGTTAAAATCTGTGATGGCTTTCTGGATTTGAGTCAGTACAGGTGGGAGCTGCAGCAGCGTGTCACGCAAGCGCCAATGTCTGATGGGGCGCGGTGAGCAAGGGAGGTGAAAGCTGGCCAGGACAGGGGAGTGGTCACAATATCAATGTTGGTCATATGGGTCCAGAGGGAGGAGGAGCCTAGAAGATAGTCCAGGCGCGCATACGTTTTGTCTGCCCCTAAGTAAAAGGTGTAGCTACGAGTGCAGGGATGGGAGTGGCACCAGAGGTCAGATAGTCCCAGCTCCTGCAGCAGTGCTTGCCCTTAGGGCGGGAAGACCCCGGCTTGCGTCGTCCTCTGGCAGGAGCGATCTAGGTCATTGTCAAAAACAACATTGAGGTCTCCCCCAATCACCAAATGCCTATCTGTGGCTGCAGCCACCTCCCTTATTGCCTTGAGGAGGAACTTTGTCTGCCCCTCTTTAGGTGCATAAATAGATCCCATGACAAAGGTTGTTTCTCCTAGTGAGAACTGGTACGTCAGCAAGTGGCCCCCTGATCTCTGCATGCTTCTATAGAACCCTCCCCGAGAAGGATCTAGAGACTAGGATGGCCACCCCCACTGATTTTGTGGTGTTGGAGGAGAACAACTGGATGGGGAATGCCTTAGCCCTCAATCTGTGATGATCTTTAGAGAGGAGGTGGGTCTCTTGGAGCAAGCATATGTCAGCCTTAGAATGCTCAAGGTAATGTAGTATGGCCCTGCGTTTGATTGGGTTGTTCAGGCCACGCACATTAAGGGTAAGGACTTTAGGAGAATTGTGCGCCATCAGGAACCTGGGATCGGGGATAAATGCAATACATGGCGCTGGTCATGTTGTGCAGCCACTAATCCACTAAGGTGAAAGAAAGCATAAAGTGGCCAGCGGGATAGAATACGACAATTCGTTAAGGACACCCAGGGAAGGTGGACGAGGAAACCGAAACAAAAAAAATACCAAAAATAGTTGCATTAGTACTAATGTTTCTGCGAACAACAAGAAGTTCAGAAATACAGAAAAAACCCAGTCTCTAGGGTATAGTCCGCCAACCCGGAGGAGCTGGGCGGTCGTCGTGTGGGCGCCATCCGCCAGAAATCAGAGAATCGCGACAAGGGTACATAATAGCCAGTGTCTCACTTGATGGCGGGTTTCGTTCCAGCAAGGGCATCGGCCGCGGAGGCAAGGGCTTCCTGCTGCCCCCTCACAACATCTGCCTTGCTCGGCTTTCGGTCTCGCTGCCGCCTCCTCTGACTCTGCCAACCTGAGGGTGTGATCTTGGGCCCAGGGCTGCCGCTGCAGCGATCATCGTCCTCGTCATCCGGCACCGTCAGGCCCAGCAACCTACAGGATTCTGTGAGAGAGCGCATCTGGTGGAGCTTGCCATCAAAGCGGAAGATGAGGCGGAATGGGTGCCCCCAGGAGTAGGTGATGTTGTGTTGTCTAAGATGGTCCGTCACCGGGCGGAATTGTCTACGGCGCTGTAGGGTGACCAGGGCTAGGTCCTGGTATAGCACAGGAGAATGACCTTGATAGGTGAGAGGGCGGAGGGTTCTCATCTTTGCCAGGATGGCTTCCTTGGTTTTGAAGTCCTGTAGGCATACTAAAATGTCCGCTGGGGGGGGCGTTGGGTGCCCTCGGGGGGCCGACTCTGTGTGCTCTATCTAGGACAATGTCCACGTCTTGATCAGTTGCCAAGATATGGCGGAAAAGGCCCTGTGTGAAGGCGAAGAGATCCTTGGTATTCTCCGTCATCTTCACCCCTCGGATCCGGATGTTATACAGACGCGATCTGTTCTCAAGGTCCTCCAAGTGTATTTGGAGATCCAGCTGCTGATCTTGGAGCCGCAGGACCTCCTGCTGGAGCATGGTCACCTCCGTCGTGGTGGAGTCGTGTTTAATCTCCAGCGTTGCGACCCGCCCCCCCACCTTGTCTACGTCTCTGCGTATTTCCCGCATCTTGGCCGTCAGATCCGTCTTCACCGTTTGTATGTCAGCCCTGAGAGCATTGAAGAGCGATTCTAGGAATGCCTTAGTGATAGGCTCCGCTCTGGCGCCGGGGGTGGGCTGCGTATTCGCCATTGAGTGAGGTGTCACTGTGGTATCAGAAACAGGCTGGGCTTTCCCAAAGATGTCTTGCAATGTTTTCTGCTTCCTCGTCCGAGCTGAGGACATAGTCTTAAGGGCTCCAAGAGAAAGCCTGGGCCGGATAAAGTGGTTGTGGGAGGTGTGGAGGAGCAGAGAAAAGCTCCCAGCACCATCGTCCGCTGTGATATGGATCTGGCCTTGCAGCCTCCTGGTCCCAAGGAGCCACGCACGTGTTCAGTAGGAGAAAGCCCCCAGCAGGCCAGAGAGACGTTGATTTGCGGTCACTAGAAGTACCACCATCAGCAATAGGGCCGCCCAGTCGTCAGGGTGGGCCAGCACGACATGCGTGGTCTCCGGAGGTGGGCAGCGAAGTAAGCGAGAGCGATCAGGGCCGTGAGTGCGTGTTCTACTAGGGCAGTTAGACAAGCTTACACTACCGTGGGCCACTCTCTCTTTCAAACCTCAAAGGTGCCACTTGGTTGAACCTTGCATGTGTCACCGCAGGGCAGTAGAGGCCTGTGAGCCGTGGGCTAGTCACTCTCGTCAGGTAGAAAAGTTCGCCCTACAAGGACAGCCAAGGCGGAGGGGGCTGGAGCGTCGGGAACCCAGTGCTTGAAGTCAGTTGCACAACCTCCAGCTGCGTATCCCCACCGAGGGGCTCTTCCAATCGTGCCCAGTAGGGCCCTACCTCCTCCGCCGGCCCCTGGGCTGTCTCCATCGCCGAGCCTCTCAGTGCGCGCCAATCCCACCGCCTTGCGCTCTGTCACTGCAGTCAGGCTACCGCTCGCAGTCCTGCGCCATCGGGCCCCGAGCCGACCAGGCGAGCCCGCCAGCGCTGCCTCTCCAGTAATCGGGGTGGATGAGGTTGGATGGGTGCAATCTAGGCCCCTCCGGCCCAGTCAGCGGCTTCCGCCAGGTGTCTTGGTAGCCTGCTCGTGTGTGTGGTAGGTGAGGCAGAGCTCTCCGCCGCCAAAGTCTTAGTGGTGGCCTCCCACGGAAGGATAGGGCCCCATCCGACCCTCTCCACTAAATACCTCAGATCCCCGCTGGTTCCGGGCCCCGGTGCTGACTCTGGCGCCACGCGTGGCAGTACTGTGTCTCTCAAGATTGGCGTGGCGGTGAGGTAGGTAGACCGCAGCTCATGGGCACCCCGGGTGACTCTCCCCCGGTCCCGGGGCTCTAGCGGCGATTCTGTTCAGGCACTCCGAGGGGGTGGCAGGTCCAGCCCCCCTCGAATCCCTGTAGAAAATGGCGCCAGTCTTGGGTGCAGCTGTGCTGGGGCACCCCCACGCTCGGCCGCCCGCCATGTCGCTGAAGCTAGAACGCTGCAGGAGAGGAGGCGGTAGGGTGGAGAGGACTCACCCCCACTCCCGGTTGCCGCCGCAGGCCCGGCCCAGCTCCTAAGGTCCCGCAGTGCACTGCAAGTGTCGCCCGGGCCGTTTCACATCCGACCACCGGCTCCACGGGTCTCGCAGGCCCCCGACCAGGAACGCAGCCCCCACTGTGCAGCAGATGATGAGGCAGGCAGAGGCCACGATTTTGAAAGCCGGCCACAGCGGTTTCCGTCACGGGCCGCCCCTATTGCTAGGCCTCTGCCACGCTGATGATGCAGCCGCCGGGCTCACCTCTCTCCGGCCCGTGCACAGCACCCGCTGCCAGTCGTTAGTCCCCTGACGGTAGAAAGGGACAGCGGGGACTTCCGCCACCGATTTGGGCGCTTCCCAGCTGTCTTAGGAGCGATTAGATGCTATAGACGGCGGTCGGCGAGCAGGCGCTCAGAAGAACACGTCCTGCCTCGCCGCCATCTTGGCCACGCCCCCTGGTTCCTAATTTTAATGGAGATGAACTGCGACTCCCTCAGGATTATTCTGTCATCCTCGACGACGCTCCGGGGCCCTCATGGAGAAATACAACTGATGATGCTATTGGGACAGTTGTCTCAGATGGCCTGGAGACTTTCAGGCAAAGATGGTAAATGCTGGGCCTTTTGGACGCAGCTGCGTCTTTCATCACCCAAGCCTGGGCTCCCTCCACCAGGAAACTATATTCTTCAGCCTGGTAAGGCTGGGTTCATTGGTGCGTGGAACAAAACGTAGATCCCGTGGGGACCGACCTATCCCATGTTGTAATTTTTTTGTCTGAGAAGGCCTCGGAAGGTCTGGCGTACCGTTCTGTTAACAATTTACGTTCGGCTATTGCAGCTGGTCACTCTCAGATAGATGGCAAGCCGGTAGGTATGCATCCAGTAATTTGTAAGTTACTAAAAGGTATTCGGGTTGCGAATCCACCAAAACCAAAGTATTCCTCTCTGTGGGACATATCTCTAGTTCTTTCCTTATTGGACAAATGGCCACAGAATGACATGTTGACGCGGAAACAACTATCGGGTAAGTTAGCAATGCTTCTATGCCTATCTGCCTGTCGGTGGTCTTCTGATGTGAAAGCCCTGAACCTTACAAGTAGAGTATTTACTCTAAAAGGAGTTTCTTTTAATATTACAGCCAGACCTAAGACATTGTTGAGAAGTGTTGAATATCATGCTATTCCTGGTAATGCAAAGCTATGTGTAGTTCAATGTCTAAAGGCTTATGAACAATGTACAAGATCTATACGACCTGATGGTGTGGTTCAATTGTTAATTGCTCTGCAAAAACCTTATAAATTGGTCTCTGCGGTTACTATAGCCAGATGGTTGAAATATGTCACGAAAGAGGCGGGTATTGATACCCAAGTGTATGGAGCGCATTCTGTTCGTGGAGCTATGGCCTCCAAAACCTTCATGTTGGGTTCTACTGTTCAGCATATCATGCGGTCTACTGACTGGTCTTCTGAATCAACTTTTAAACAGTTTTACTAAAAATCGGTGGGTGATATAGTCTCAGTTGTATTTGATAAGCATTAAACTAGCATAATCCAAAGCCTCTGGTCCTGTAATAAAATAAACAATTAGCTAGCATTCGCACCAAGAATTTTCAATTCTATTAAGGACTTGGAGGCAAGGATTATCCCAGCCGGTTATATTACAAAAAATTGTAATGTTTACCCAACCGTATGTATTTATATTCTGTCTAAGCAGAAGTTACGGGTTTTTCCTGTGTTTCATTCCTATCAGATCTGAGAAGAAGATGGAATAAGAGTACTTCTGGTTAAGAAGACGTTACTTTCCAGTTGGTTCTGTTCTTCCACGTTGGAGGATGTTATTTGGATTTAAGTTATTGTTATTGGACTTTTACTGTTCGAACAAAGAAAGAAGATGATTTCCGGTTATTGTGGCTCTTATAGGGTTTTTCAGGATGTGATGTGAAAGATATGCATCATGGGAAACGTAGTTTATTTACATAACTTGGCGCGAATGCTAGCTCATTTTTTATTCTCCCACAACTCTCTTTCAAGAATGGTTGAGTTTTTTCTCTTAAGTCCTGCTCTCCTAACTCTGTCAAGCTTTTTAGATAATGCTATCTGGATACCTAGAGTAGTGACATTATTCAACCCATTTTTAGGTTTCGCCTGCACAGCGCTTGCAGGCGGCTGGTGACATTTGAAAGTGGTGGGCGTAAAACAATTGCTGTACTGCACTGCGGTGAGCGAACGTAGCGAGCGAGCCTGAACCACCTACAGGGGGTATGGGGGGGTCTCTCCCCGAGGAAAGTTTGAAAAAAGGGTGGGCAAATGGTGCATTTTCAAGCAAATTTGAGAAAGCAGAAAGGTTAATAAAGCAATTCTAGGTCCATTTATCATACCTTCAGGGTGGAATGTTAACTACTCAAAAATAAAATAAATTGTGCCCAGAAAAAACTGGTGCTTAAATGTACATGCCGGCGAACAGCTTTGCACCTTTAAACCAGGGATATGTGGGCCATCTCAGCCAGTGAAATATCGGGTAAAGCCAGTTTTATTAAAAAAACATGAACTGCGCAATTTGTAAATATGGACCGTGTCTCAAATGATTTGAGATTTATAAAAAATAATGTCCAGAGCGAAGCTTGTCATGCCATTTGTTTCGGTGACTTTACTTGAGGAAGCGTATTCATTTTCACTACTTGCACTGAGGCTCAAAACACCCTTGCTACGCCACTGATTTTTTTCTTTCATTCTGTGTCTCGCTGCACCCACCAACGCACTGGAAGGAGCTTACACGATTAAACCAAGGACAAAAGCCAGAACATCAAACTTGCTTCATGTCACAAGCCAGTGCATTACAAAACAGTAAAATCCACAAATGGTGGTGTCACTTAAAGACATGTTATGCTAATTATTTGTTTAGTAACCAGACCTGTTCTCTTGCACTTCTCCATAATGGAGAGTTGTTATTGTGCTCATCTCTGAGGTGCGTTTGAGTTATGTGAAGGAGGGTGCTGCTTACAGTCAGCAGACACAAGCATGCCCATGAGATTATACCCATGCAAGTTTCACTCAATGGGCCGCCTTTGCTATGCACCTATTCACCTCTATTGTAACAAACGTGGTGTAAAACACACCGGCCTTTCTTATTGAAAAGCTGTGCATGTATGTTGACTTTAAGTATTCAGACAAGGTATTAAATGATGTCTGCTACGTGAAATTTGATAAATAGGTCTGTTCCGGGAACTACAACAGACCACGTGGATTACAATGAAGGTGTAGACAAGCAAATTAATCCATCTATCGCTTTATGTTTTAACCATCTATTAGAAATGCATGATTACGTAAAGGTAATCTTAATTCCATAATGTCGCCTCATGTTACCTCATGTCGTGTAGATACTGGTACAAGGAAGGGTTGATGCATACAATATATGTGTAATCCCAATCACTGTCTAGGCGTCTGCATTGGAATGTATGGTCACTGCTAGCAACAACCATAACAGGCTGCGTTAGCATCAATCCTGGCACGCGCCAACAACCCCAGCACCCGCTTCATTCGATGACCGGCGCGGTTGTACAAACTACGCGACAGTTCCCTGCAGTGAGCAATGTTACCATATGCATTCCAACCAGATGCCCCGGTGCTGAATGCTCCTATTTAAGCATGAGGTGATCGGCTGGTCACAAGTTTGAATACCAGCAAGAAGTACTTGAATTTCCATCGTTTCGATGAGGGTAAATACCATTAAATTTGGCAATGAAGCATGCGTTTTGTTTTTTTCTAAATAGAGACCATTTAGGCATTCTTTCATTCCCGCTGTCGTAAAAAGCATATCTTCCGTTTTAAACTTTACAGTTGGCCTCTTTTAGAAATCCTGCAATACTAAATTAGGATGTTGTGTCCCAGTAGTATTCCATTCCCTTAACAACATTTCAACAAAGGTGTTCTAAAAAACAATCACACCGTGCACTAAATTAAAAAAACAGAAAAAGACTTCTAAGTCAAATGAAATCAAATGTATGCACTGCCAAGCTTTCTCATGGCGCTTACCTTCCTGTGGGCTTGTTCTAGAATGCCAGTGCGAGTGATACCTGCCAGGTTCCAGGGGTGTTGTCCCGTCAGCAGGGCTTCTGTCTCCTCTCTGACTACAGGCCCGAAATACCATTAAGACCTGTCTCCGAAGTTGAAGCGCTGGAGATCAAATGGCAGCCTCCACACAGTCCTGCAGTTAGCAGCGCAGGAAACAGACACCTCCTCGAGTCTGCAAAGTGTCTCTTCAGAAGTCCATATGGCAAACTGCGCACAATCGACTTTTGAGCTTCCCGCCTGCCGGCAGCCTCTAACCCACCCCTCCACAACTCGTCATAGGGCAGGTACCGCCCCCTGTGATGAATTGGGAAAGGGTGGGGTGACCATCATCTCCACTCCCTGGCTGATGTGGATCCCCGTGCTACAGGGCTTCAACCTGAAGCGCCCGGGACAAACTTTAGCTACACTTCATCAGGGGGTGGAGAATGGAGCTCAAGTCTATATCTTTGCCAAGCTGATGACCTCACAGGTCGCAGGGCTATGAGCTCATCTGCCTGGAAAATACATTAAACTCAGGCGCAAGGGCCAGCCCAGAGGCAGAAAGTTTAGGAATGTATGCGGAATCACTGGCAGTGTGTCGGCACATCGACAGCCCTGCCCCCAAACAATGTGTGTAATTTTTTGTTTAATAATAGATTTAAAGAGTTTTTTTTTTACTTTAGCAATGCCGACGCTGGGGGGATGAAAATAAAGGGGGCAGAGCCCCAAAGCCCTATATCAGAAACCGCCGCTGACTGTGCTTATGAACTCTATTGTGTTTAATATAAATCTTAAAACGGGCTTACATCTTGCCCTTGCTTTTCATTGGTCTGTGTGCTTGCCACTTACTTTTCCGCTGTTTCTATTGGCTTTAGGATACCATTTCCTATTGTTCCTATGTGTTTCTCTTATCAATATCCCATGGCCCAAGAACTGTTTTCACCCGCTTTGGTAGAACTTCATTTAAGCACATCTGCTTGCTTTGTGGGAAGCCAAATGCCCCAATCGCAATTGCGCACTCATTAGTCCCCCTGGCGCCGAAGCTGGGACCCATCTAGTGCTCAGTTTTGAGCAGCGCACTCACCAGTACCCACGGGCCTAACTAAGGGACCCACTCTAGTGCTCCCTTGTGAGCAGCACACTCAAAAGCAAAGGTATTCACAGGAAGACAAGGTTGGGGCATTGGAGTTGGAGGCTGCTCTGATTTATGCAGGCTATCCCACCACCTGGTCTGTCGGTTCTGTTGAGTCTGGGGATGTCATACTTAGGGGGTAACAAAATGTCCATGATGAGAGTGGAAGTATCATTTAACCAAGTTTCAGTTAGGATAAGAATGTCTGGTTCGTTAGGGACTAATATCTCAGCTGCATGTCTGGATGCAGATCTGTAGTTAAGGAGAATACAATTTAGTCGCGTCTTGATGGGTACTGTGTTGGGTTCGCTTGTGAGGGGGATTCTAGTGAGGTTATTCTCAACTATGCCTCTGGATATATGTTTGGAGGCTCTGTGTGTGTTGATAGGGATAGATTGAATTTGTGATTCTGTGAGAACCATAGCAGGATGCCCAGTGTTCAGTGGAAGGGGAGGAAGCTCGTATGAGGAGGGCTCCTACTTCTATAGTGGAGAGAGGGTTTATCACCCTGTTGGGGCGGGGTGTGGCACTGTACTCCAACGAAGAGACCACTGAACCTGGGAACTTGCCGGTAGATGTTGGGTGTGACTAGAGTTCTTGGATCGAGGGAAAGATCTGTATTCCTGTTTATTGCGAGAGCTTGGGTTGTTGTAGGATCAGATCGTAAAGGGTTCAGATGTCAGATTTGATTTGCTGTAGGGCTGATAATATCTGGTCGAGTTTGGGGTCAGGCGTGAGAGTTTCCAAATTGAAAAGATGGGCTGAGGAAATAGGAGGAGTACTAGCATCTTTGGGGTCGATTGAGGGGTAATCTTGGTCTTGGATAAAACAAGGTGGTCTATCTGAGAGTATGTCGATGGAGGGGGGGACCGAGAAGGTCAGGGGGGGATCTGGGCGACTGCTGAGTCAGGAACAGTGGAGGTAAAGGTGGATTTGCTGGGCAGATGGGAGGAGCTGAGGATAGAGATGAGGGGGGAAGGAGGGGGAGCAGTAGGTATAGGGTGAGTTGGCAGAGAGACGATTAAGTCGAGATCAGTAGGGGTACAGGTGGGGTTGACCGGGTGGAGAGGGGGCAAAGAGATGGCTAAGAAGGGAACAGTGGGGGTAGAGGTGGAGTTCGTGGGCTGAAGGGAGGTGCTGTGAGAAACGGTGAGGTGGGAGAGTGGTGGAGGATGGGTAGGGTGGGGGGCTGGAGGAGGGCAGTGCTAGGATCAATGGTGGTGAAGGTGAGGTTGAGGGGCTGAAAGCGATGTTGGGACGGTGGGGTGCGGGGGAGGATGTGGGGGTGTAGGGTGAGGTGCCAGAGAGACGGTTAAGTCATACTTAGAGGGAGTATAGGTGGGGTAGTTGGACTGAGGGGGGTGCATGAGGGGATGGTGAGGGGGAGGGTGGGGGAGGTGATGCAGGGAGAGAGAGTGTGTTGGTAGGGTTTATGAGGGCGACGGATGTAAGGTGGGATGAGTTCTTTGGTTGATAATCATTGCGGTCTAGAGTATGTAGCGAAGCAGAAGGGGATAACTGGGAATCCTGAATTATAACTGGAAGAGGAATGGGACTGAAAATTTCGGAATGATTGGATGGAGAGGAGGGGTGAGTTAGCCAGACTCTCTCCATGATGAGTGGAAATATGTGGTCTAACATATTAAGGTTGCGGTCTGAAGATTGTATGAGGATGATTCCATTGTGATAGATATTAACGGTGGCTGCAGCATTGAAAAATGTGGAAGGTAGGATAGATAGAGTGAATCCGTGCGCTGTTTTCTTCATGGAAGAGACTTTACAGAGAGCGAGAAAGGCTTTCCTCCATTGAGCTCTTCTAGTAAAAAAGATGATGTTGTTCTTGATGAGCCCTTTGTTCATAGAGAAGTATGGGTCAGAGACAGGGGTTTCAGGATGGCATTTTAATAAGTTATGTTTGTAGCATTTTTCTGCTTTTTTGTGAGGTTTGGAGGGTAAGTGATGGAGAAAGTGACGATCCCAGTGCGCTCCATAGTGTGGGTAAATACTAGAAACACTGAGGGTAAACAAAAGGAAAAAGTGTCTTTGCAATGTGCTGCTCACCTTAGGGGGAAAGAGTAGCAGGGTTATGCATGTAGAGAATCCAAGATGGCTGCACAGTTAGTTAACTAGTCCTTTTTCTGTGTTGCCTTTATCGTGGCCATTTTGTATGTTATCAGAGGATTTCCTCTCAAGAGGTTCTTGGATCGGTATGTAAAGGCGGATCTGACTAAGTAATGATGTTAAGTTGCCTGATTCCCAGAATAAGATAGGTTAAGGAGTGAGACCGAGTGTTTCTGACAATGCCCCCACTGAAACTGAAAGTTTCTGCAGAGCTCCAACTATGCTTGCAGGGCATTTAAAGGGATGCAGAGAGATCATGAGGCTCCTAGATCATAAGACCTCTGAACCGAAATACACAAAAGGGGGGTCGTGAGTCAATCAGGAAACTGTTAAAAGTTAAAAGGATAATGAGGTTCGTGCTGCGGAATACGAAGGAGGGGGAAGGGGGACGCTGGCCATGTGTACCTTAGTGTGTTGTTATCGAAGGTACTGGAGACTCCGCTTCGACATCTCTATTTCGACCCCTCTGCTCTCTTGCCAGGGAGGCTTCCCGAGGCTCCGCACAACTCCGCTCCGAAGTGAGTAAACAGCTTTGTACTCTGCACTATCGTCGGTCGACGGACATAGCTCTTCGACACTAGCCTGGTCCGTCGGATCTCGGGTGCACCGATACCTGAAGCGGTTGCTGATTCAGTTAGAAGAGCTTGCCAGGCATCGGTGCGGGGGGGGGGGGTGCGACCTGGATGTACAATAGATTCCAATGTGGGGGGGGGGGCATCAGGGAAGCACAAAAGAGACTGCTCAAACAGACGGTATCAGCCCGGTGGAGGTGCCCGCAGGTCAGCGAGTTTTACCCTCTACAATGTGCTCTCCGGAGTCTTAAACAGTTTTATATCTACAGAAAACCATACCAGCAATTACAAATAAAGTTTTCCCACAAACTACACAAGAACTCTTTTTGAAAGCTGCAGTTCTTCCCGCCATTGAGTAACATCTTTTGAACTTACCTTCGCTTTCTTGAAAGAATCTGACCTAGTCCTGGGCCTGAGGAGAACCCCCAAAGAAAAATCGGGTTCAGAAATGCGTCGAACACACACAACTAGCCGCAACCGACATCACTTCACTGAATAAATACAGTGTGCAAAGAAGACATTCCGCCTGTTGTAATATAAATATGGTCTAGTTGTTCATAGCAGGAGAAAACGCGGCCTGCACGCCACGTTGAGACCGGGGCTTCGAGTAACAGCTGGACCCGCGGAGGTGTGGGGCCAAGGGGGACTGGGAACGGCCGAACACCCCTGCACACACGTTAGCCCTGTCAGACTCAAAGCCCTCGACTCGCGCTGCGAAGCGCAGCAGAATTTGGAGAACTACGTCCTGGTGGCGGAGGAAGGGCGGCTGCACCAAGTTGATCACACAAGTGAGTGCGGGACTAGATATTATCCAGGGATCAGAAGACCCTTGCCGGGGGAAACAACTCATGCACGCCGTATAAGGACTGCAGGAACGGGCTCCAGAAGGCCTAGGGAGACCAAAGGCGAGAAACTACTAACGCTGGGGGCCTCAGAGAAAAATCACTAGAGATCGCTGAGAAAGCCACTAGAATGCATGAGACAGGGATGATGAGAGCTGATTAGGCCTGAAACAACGCACAGAGACGGGACTCCCCACTGACATTAAACGGGTTCGCGCGACGCAACAGGCTCTCCTCCCCTTGGTCACTCACCAGTGCTGGGTGGGGCGAGACTGACAGGAACGGTCCCTCCGGCCTTTACCCGGCATAAAAGATAGAAGCCCAAATTATTTGGTGGACTCACGCCACGACGGAGCACAGGCATAACCTCCCACCCATAGAAGTTAAGTGTGGACAGGAAAGCCGGAAGGCCGCGTGTGAAGACAGACAACACGGCAGGCAACGGTGACTACTGCCTGCATCAACTGCACCTTACACTAAACTAGGTGGGCGCAATGGGAGGAAGCGGCCCCAGGACACACCCTGTTACCAGACTGGACAAATACGCATATTCTTCCGCTTTTGCCCATCTCAAAAATACATCGACCGAATATTTCGTAGCACACCTTTCTTGTCACTTTTTCGTTTTTTTATGTATATATTTTGCAAATGTTTGTATATTTCTTTGTAAGAAATGACCTGTGAAGAATACAACAAAAGATTTTTATAAACAAAATTCAATTGAAAAATAACCAAAAATATTTAAAACAATGAAAACGATGATAAAATAAAAACAACAAGGTTTATATAAAAACTTTCTCTGAATTTGTGGTCATATATTGTTTGTGATAAAAAATATGTCGCTGTTTAAGTGTTGAATACCTATAACCAAATTTAAAGGCCATAGATATATGTTAGTTTGCTATATGTCCTTTTCCCTATTTGCCAAATACGCATATACTAAAGACTCATCGGAGCCCCAGCAAATGGATGAGGCGCGGGCGGCCGCCCTGACAGCGGAAACTCGGACAATGCAGAAGAGGTCACCCTTACAGACGTGATGGCCGCCTTACAAATAGTCCAGTCCTCAATCGGATCAATCTCTACAGATATCTCCCTAATACGTGCAGGCTTCTCAAAAATGACAGACAGGCTGGTGGATGTTGAAAAAACAACGGCTGGGCTCGCCACTGATACGGCGGCTCTGCAGCAGCAAGTGAAGCACCTGGAAGCTGACAACAAAGTGATCTGGGCTAAACTGGATGATCAGGAAGGCTGCTCCCGACGCAACAACGTGCGCCTAGTCGGCGTACCAGAGAAAGCAGGTGAACCAGCCCCAGATCTTTTCGTGTAAGACCTAATCAAGAACCAGCTACAACCACGGGGACTGTCCAATTACTTTTCTGTAGAAAGGGCCCATCGCGTACCGGGAGGTAAACTCCGCCCTGGGCACCACCGAGACCAATTTTGGTGCTCCTCTTCAACTTTCGCAACACCATTCTACAGGCGGCGCGCATAGCCCCCCCGATAAGGATTGATAATTGCGAAATTACATTCTATCCACACTACACGGCTGCGGTTACACAACAAAGGCGCAGTTTCATAGAAGTGAAAAAAGAAATGCGCACCAGAGAACTAAAGTACTCAATGATTTTCCTGGCAAAACTGAGACTGGAGGCTGAGGGGAAAACATGCTTCTTTACAACACCAGAAGAAGCACAAGAATAGCTGGAAGGATGGTGCCCAGCCAAGGGATCCAAGACACTTGGGAAGTCCCAACACACTAAATGATGAAAGAACATGGATTCAAGACAAGACTGCACAATGACTCTAAAAACTGAACATATTGGAAGAACAAAGTGACGCTCAAACACTACAATGGCCTTACCATTGATGCCTGATAGTGACAAGGGGCCACTGTCGCAGTCATGGACCGCAGAACAGGAACATCGCCGGAAGTAAGAAGGTAATAATAGAGAATGATCTTTGCAGAACACTGAAAGGTGTGAGCAGGCGAGATATATATTAAGTACCATGACAACAGACTCATTCGAAAAGAGAGACTCAGTCGAGTCACTGGTAGACTCAACCCCACACGCAATGAGAACAGTTCGGGCATAAAACACTCTGCTCAGTTGGGGTGGCGGGAAGTTCTAGAACTGCCAGGCAGGGAGGCAGGGTGGGGGGAGGCGAATGGGTATAGATTAAGGGATTTCAATTTTTGTTGTTATTTAGTTTTATTCCACAAAATGTTTCAAGATAATGACCATTATGTACTGTCACACTACATGTTTCACCATCTGATGCACAAAACGACTATAACACCCACACATGGCATATACAGTGACGTGAACTGAAGACCCGAATGCCCACTCACTGACACCGATGCTACCGCCCCCCCCCGACTGTCATATCCTGGAATGTCAATGGGCTGGGTAATAAGATTAAGAGAGGGCTGGTCCTCCAATACCTGAAGCGCAGGACCCCGATGGTGGCACTGATCCAGGCGTCTCACCTTGTGGAATCAGCCTGCAAGGCGCTAGACCGTTGGGGATTTAAGATGGTAGCCCACTCGGCATTCACCTCAGGGTCCCGGGGAGTGGGAATACTGAGCCTCAAAAGCTCGCCTCTGATTATAAAGGGAACATGGACAGACAAAAAAGGCCGCTTTGCAGCACTGTAATGTCAGTGGGAGGGAAGAGAATTTAATCTGGTCTCTGTCTACATCCCCCCTACACTCCATCAGACAGCATTCCAGGACTTGGAAACTTTCTGCTTGACCTCACAGATGGTGAGCTGATTGTAGGCAGGAACTTTAATGATTTAATGGATACCACCATAGATCGCAGACCCCCCAGAGAACCCACTAGCCCCAATCAGGCTCTGAAGGAATTTATAGAGGCGATGGGACTAATTGATGTCTGGCGCACTAGATACCCTCTCGAGCGACAGTACACTTTTCATTCTGGAGTACACAATAGTCTCTCGAGGATAGACTACATCTTTACGGTAGCAATAACCCCGGGGAAGATTATAGAAATATCACACTAACCTAGGGGCATCGCAGATTACTCACCGATACAATTTACATACACATCATATGTCCAAGGTAGAAGATGAGTCTTTCCGCTCTATCCCGGATATCTAAAGGTCCCTAAGATTAGTAAAGAACTTCTAAAGACCACAGGGCAATACTTCAAGGAAAACTAACAGACGTTGGTGTCACCGAGCACTTTATAGGAGGTATACAAATCAGTGATTCGGGGACAGGCTATGTCGTTAATCACTAGCCACAGATGGGAACACCGGCAACATATAGATGCCCTGGAAGAAGGAGACATCCAAGCAGAAATAGCCCGCGCTGCAAACACTAACGATACCACGAAACATGACTTATAGCTAGCGTGCCAGGAATATAGAACGTTTGCATGGGAAGAAGCCAAGGCAAAGCACACCGCAACACAACACTTGCTATACGAATTAGGGGACAAAACGGGCAAACTACTGGCATGGCTAGAAAGACGGGAGAGGGGTGGACTGCACAATTAGCACTAGATGACGGTACTACTACGGCAGACCCACAGCAAATAGTTGAGGAGCTCGCAACCCATTATGAAAAAGTCTATTTGCCCATGGCCACATCTACCGTAGACGACAATCTAGAATTTTTCCGAGACATCCGACTACCTACACTTTCACAGGCAGCAATGCTTGACTTAAAAACGGCACTGACTTTGGACGAGTTGGGGCTGGCACTGTCCACACTCCACACAGGGAAAGCACTGGGGCCCAACTGGTCTACCGGTTGAATTATATAAAAAGGCAACAACATCTCTTATGCCCCACCTACTTAATATGTACAATGAGAGCCTAGATAATAGTACTTTGCCGAGAGATCAACGTTTGGCCACCATCTTGGCGATACACAAACCAGGTAAACCATTATTAAATTGCTCGTCCTATCGCCCAATGTCCTTAATAAATGCAGAAGCCAAAATATTAGCAAAAACACTCGCACTCCGCTTACAACCACACCTTGCAGCACTAATTCACCCAGACCAGTCAGGGTTTATGCCGGGATGCAATACCCCCCTCAATCTTCGACGTTTGCACAGAGTGATGGCCCGTATATCAACCATACGAGAGGATGCAGCTGTCCTCTCACTGGATGAAAATATGGCATTTGACCTCGTGGAATGGCCGTTTCTATTTGCGGTCCTCGGTGCACAGACATAATATCGACTCCAAAATATCGTTTGGACAGAATATCGACTCCAAAATATCGTTTGGACAAAATATCGACAGGACAGAATATAGACAGCCAAAATATCGTTTTTAAGGTAAGTGAAGTAATATCGACTGTAAATAATATAGAAAGTGAAAATATGTAAGTATATAATATAGATAGTAAAAACATTCGTTTTTATTTTTAGGGTTCAGGGTCAGTTTTGGGTTTTTGGGTAAAGGGGTATTTTTAGGGTTCAGGGTCAGTTTTGGGTTTTTGGGTAAAGGGGTATTTTTAGGGTTCAGGGTCAGTTTTCAGTTTTTGGGTAAAGGGGTATTTTTAGGGTTCAGGGTCAGTTTTCAGTTTTTGGGTAAAGGGGTATTTTTAGGGTTTAGGGTCAGTTTTCACTTTTTGGGTAAAGGGGTATTTTTAGGGTTCAGGGTCAGTTTTCATTTTTTGGGTAAAGGGGTATTTTTAGGGTTCAGGGTCAGTTTTCAGTTTTTGGGTAAAGGGGTATTTTTAGGGTTTAGGGTCAGTTTTCAGTTTTTGGGTAAAGGGGTATTTTTAGGGTTCAGGGTCAGTTTTGGGTTTTTGGGTAAAGGGGTATTTTTAGGGTTCAGGGTCAGTTTGGGGTTTTTGGGTAAAGGGGTATTTTTAGGGTTCAGGGTCAGTTTTCAGTTTTCAGTTTTTGGGTAAAGGGGTATTTTTAGGGTTCAGGGTCAGTTTTCAGTTTTTGGGTAAAGGGGTATTTTTAGGGTTTAGGGTCAGTTTTCAGTTTTTGGGTAAAGGGGTATTTTTAGGGTTCAGGGTCAGTTTTCAGTTTTTGGGTAAAGGGGTATTTTTAGGGTTCAGGGTCAGTTTTCAGTTTTTGGGTAAAGGGGTATTTTTAGGGTTTAGGGTCAGTTTTCAGTTTTTGGGTAAAGGGGTATTTTTAGGGTTCAGGGTCAGTTTTGGGTTTTTGGGTAAAGGGGTATTTTTAGGGTTCAGGGTCAGTTTTCAGTTTTTGGGTATTATTTTATTATATTTTGTTACTATATATATATGTTTTAATAAATATGAAATAAAAAAATATTTATTTAACTTTCATTAATTATTTAATTATTATAAGTTAATTTAAGTAATTTTAAGTATATTTTAGTAATTAATTATTAATTTAATTTAATTTAACACTATTTTTAGTAAATACGATATTTTTTACAACTATATTTTTGTAAACGATATTTTTAACTCAATATTTTTGTACTTACCTGTTTGTAGATAGAAACTCGATATTTTGACTGTCGATATTTTCTCAACGATATTTTTGATGGTCGATATTCTGTCCCTCGATATTATTTCAGTGATCCGCGGTCCTCCAGAGGATGGGATTTGGCCCCAAGTTCTGCGCATGGATTAAACTGCTCTATACGGCACCCCTAGCACAGGTGGTGGTGAATGGACGAATCTTGAGAGATTTTGCACTAGGCAGAGGCACGAGGCAGGGCTGCCCACTATCACCACTCATTTTCGCATTAATATTAGAACCGCTCGCGGCCTGGATAAGACAGGTTGTGATGATCCGAGGGATGAGATGGGAGGTGGGTTGGGAGGACCGCATCTCACTTTATGCAGACGATGTGTTGATATACCTGACGTCCCCGGCACGATCATTGAGCTGCTTACTGGACATTTGCACCGCATACGGGAAGGTGTCTGGGTACACTACAAATTGGTCAGAATCGCTCCTGTACATATTACATAGTCCCACTCCAAGGCTCCCGCCGGGCTGTGAGCTACAAATCGCAACTAGGGGTTTTGAATATTTAGGAATATATGCTACACCACAGACAACAATTTTCGTCGAAGAAAACCTCATGAAACCACTGACAAAGTTCCGAAGAGACGTAAAACACTGGAGGTCGCTTCCACTGATGCTCCTAGGTAGGGCAGCCCTCTTTAAAATGATGGCTCTGCCTAGGTTTTTGTATGTCCTCCAAAATACCCCATTCCCGGTCCCCTCTACATATTTCAAAGCAATCGATGCTGAAGTCTCCGCTCTACTATGAGATGGGAAGCCGGCACGCATAGCACAACACAAATTGGTTTGAAGCTGGTACAATGGGGGAATCGCACTGCCCAACATAAAACTGTATTACTGTGCCTCACAACTTACGATAATAAATCAGTGGCTACATGCCCCGCAGGAAGAACCGGCTTTTAGAATGGACAGATATGTTTTACCTTCCGACCACTTCATGAAAGCCCTATACACTAACAAACAAAACAACACGCTCACGGGCCCGGCAGCTCAAACAATCAAAATATGGCATACGGCGCAACGAGCATTGGGATGGGAAGGGGTGCTGACGCAGGCCACACCCCTCTGGGAGACCTAGCACTCAGGTAATCTATCCAACACGAAGGGGTTCAAGAAATGGGACCTCATTGGTATTACCAAAATAGGAGACCTTTGGGTAAAAGGGGAGGTTATTTCATTTGCAAAACTACAAGAGACATACGGCATGGCAAAGACCGAAATCTACAGATACACACAAATCAGACACGCACTTAGGAGTGCCATTCCCCCAGAGGCGCAATTACCGGAGACCTCACCTTTAGAAGACAGACTCCTCACTGACCAAATGCAAAAAAAGGCCATCTCCCAGACATATCGAAAGATCATAAATAACCTACCAGATCCCACGACGACCCTATGGGAGTGCTGGCAGACAGACCTGGGAAAAATAGACGATTCAGACTGGCAGGATGCTTTGGCATCGCCACGTAAAGGAGAGATCTCATCCAAGCTCAAATGAATACAGCTCAAGGTCCTTCATCGTATGTATTACTCACGCATTACAATGCATTAACTAGGGCGAGCGCTTGACCCACTATGTATGCGACACTGCGGACTCCCAGGAACATTCTATCACATAATATGGGAATGCCCGCGACTTCAACCCTACTGGGAAAAGGTAATTAGTGTGATCTCACGGGTGGGTGGGGCAGACGTCCGGCTGGACTACCAGGAGATGCCTCCTCAACATTTGGGAGCCCACAGATTTAAATCTACGGCAACAGAATTGTGCAACACTGGGGAGGACGATTGCAAAGCGGAACATAGTTAGGAACTGGGGCTCGGGTGTAGTCCCCACATACCAACAATGGAGGAACGATATAGATTCAGCAATGGTGGCTGAAAGGGTAGTGTATACTCACAGGGATTGCCCCAAGAAATGGTCTAGGATATGGGGAAAGTGGAACTAATTTAGAGGACACATATGCGAACCTCCACAAATAGAGTCAAGCCCGGACATCAGCCCATAGTAGTGGCCAGGAAAGTACTTGCTTTCTGTTTCACTACGCTGCAATGTACCCAGTTGGGATGGGAACGAAATCAAGAGATTGTTTTGTGTTTGTTGAAACAACAAAAAATGCGTATTATATTATACTGCATAAAAAGTCATAATGGTGATTTCAGAAATGATGTAAACCAAAAACAAGTGGATAATGTTGAGTTTTATCTTGAAAAACGAAATAAAAAATGTAAAAAAAAATACAAATACAAATAAGTCTGTACCGCTATTTTTTCATTTCCAAATTTAGGACTGGTCATTTATGTTGCCAAAGTGTCTTTGTTGTATAATTGTCCATTGTTTATTGTATTATATTTATTATTGATGTCTTGTTGAATGGTCACACGTATTTCTCTTTTCTATGACATGAGTTTGATGCAATCGTTCATGTATGTTGTATAAATGAATATATAAAGAAAAGGTAAAGTAAAAACACCAAACCCACTTTTCGTGTTGAAAGGGGCTTTCTTGAAATAGATTAAGTTGAACAGCACGTCCAAACAATCTTCTGTTAATAGTTTGATTGGTGGCCTTGTTTGGGCAGATATATAGGCCCAACCCCCCATTGTTATTAAATGATTCGAAACTAGGCGCTATTGGTTCCTAAGTTTGGCCATGTGATCATACTCGCTACTCCAAGGGTCGTATCCTGCAGACAAACCTATTCGTCCTGACCGCTCCCCCAGCTAGTAGCAGGAGGTTTGGGCAGGGCTGCATCTTAAAGCCTGTCTGCGGTGATCGTGTGTGGAAGTTCCGGTCACGTGACGCAGGTGGTGCCAATACACCTCCCTGACCCCAGTCTCCATGGTGATCAGACTGCGCCCCTTGACGTCAGTGACGTCATTACACCTGCAGTAAACCAGTCTCCCTGGTGATCTGGTCAACTTACTGGATTAGGACTCTATTTTCTTCTTTATTTTTAACAGGAATAATATTCTATGGTTTGCGTGATACTCCAAAAAGAGGTTAATTATGTTGCATCACTATAAGGGTACCACGTCGGGAGGCATAGTGTAGGGTATCCTTGATATTAAAATTAAAATCGTTTTCCACAGACGTGATAACATTGCCTTCTGGGAATTGTGGTCCTGAAAAGGGCAATGTAATAATGTAAACTAATCGTTGTCATAAGAGGATATTACCAAATACTTCACTTGTACAAAAAAGGCCCATCTATTTTCAATTGGAAGGCAGAAGGTAATGTAAACTAATGTAACAGTCTAGAATAAATTATCATTTGTCCCAACTAACAATGTGGATCATAGGGGTGGCGTGTCTAGATTATCAACAAGAGGGTTATGTATAGGTATGTCAAGGTGCTCTGCAGCCCTGCATAGGTTTGGTAGCAGCTATGTGATCTTCTCAACCTATGTTACAATACAGAAGTAAGGGTAGTGTTAATCTTACTTGATTCTACTGCTGACAAAGGGAAGGATTGTTTTAGAGGCACAGTTGATGCCACGGTATTTATTCATTCAGCTCGTAATATTGGTCTGAAGTTTGTAGAACCATCTTTGTTCTGAGGAAAATGAAATTTTGCTTGGCCAATATGTCCCCTGCGTGTACCCTGCGTTTAGTGTATGTGCATGTCACCCATGCATTTTCCCGTAGCGGCCTGAATTACAAGGCCTCTGCAATTACGTCCTGCATTAGGATGCCAGTCATCAAGTCTCCCATGTAAGAGACGTTAAGTTAGCATTAAGGCCCATGTGTTTGCATTGTGCACTTTTAATATCGACATGAACCCATTTTGTGGCTCAGTCTGAACCAGTCTTTGAATTAGGGTTTTCATGGCTCAGACACTCTGAGAGCTACAGTTACGTATCCCTGACCTCGCATACTTCTGGCTCAGCTGAGAGAAGCCCAGCAAGGGGTGCCAAGACAGTGTTTTGCATTACAGTTATCTGCTTGCTCTACAGAATCACATTCCTGCCTGGTGAAGAAGGTAAACAGAACCCGTCTGCAGAGATAGGGCCCAGCCTTTCTGTCTCCGTTTAAGTGATTTACAGAACTCGCATCCATAGAAAGCCCACGGCCCCCACGCAATGAACGAAGAAATATAAGCCCTCTCTGGCTCTTAGTGATGAGCGACCTTTGCTTCAGACAATACATTCCCTGACTTAAGATATCAGATAATACCAGACGTGCCGGTCGCTTTGACACCGAAGGCCTCCCTACTAGAACGAAAGTCAGCTCTTCCCCCAGTTGCACGTCAATTGCACGTCATGATCAAGTTGCGCACACAAGTAGGGCAAAGTTCCAGCTGGCCATGCAACCCTCTCCATATATCCACCCACCTATGACTCACCTATGACTCATCAAGTGTACACCCTCATGCACGCCCACATGCTCTTATCTTCTTTTCTCTCTTGCTCTGCCTCAAGCGCTCCTCCCTATGTACAAGATTGTACGTATAAATATGTACTCTGTAAATAATGTTTAGAAGACACTTCCTGAACCTCAGTGGTGATGGAACAGATTCTCCCTTAACTCGAGTTATTGGAATAAAGCCCTTTAATTCGGACATCACGGACTCTGCCTCTCATTTAATGCATGATGCTTTGTTTATGTCTAGAAATTATGACAGGGTAATATTTTATTTACCACATAATGGCGCCCGAATAGGGACGTATCCCTTTCCCCACTCGCCGGTGATGTAGGTCCAGCCCTTGCCCCCTGCTACAGCCGTGACGGACTCCAAAGTGTACACGCCATCGGGATTTCCCGCTTACTCCCTCAGGCCCACGGAGGAGGACGGACTGCGACCAGGCATCCATACGAGGCGGTGAGGATCGCGGATCATCCCATCCAGAGCCTAGCCTGTGAGAGAGCAAGGTCCGAGGTCTCCAGAGGTCCACCTGTTCCGCGGCGCATGCGCAGTATCAAGTTTCCGAGGCCTTCAAGTTCTGCTTCCCGGTGAGTACCACTATGGGGAACGCATAAAGTTTTCAAGACGGGTTCATTTTATATGAACACGGTAAAGACGGGTTCATTTTATATGAACACGGTAAAGACGGGTTCACGTTATACGTGAGCACGGTAAAGACGTGTCTCATTTATGAGACCGGTATGGTTGTGCTGTATTACAGTGCATAAAGTTAATTGTTTTCAAGGACATGTGTAACTCTCTGTATCAGTTTAAACTGTATCTGTTTTAGTGGTTGAGTGTTTTAATGTGAATGATTGTTTAGTCAGTCTATTTTTGTGTATATTTGTGTTTTCATTGGGTTGGTTTCAACATGCCACTGTTTTCGAAATTGCGTCAGATAGGGACCAGAAAAGGTATACTAGAAGAGTCAGTTAACATCCCGCCTAGAGACACAACTGGCCATTATATGTATAATAAGCACGGGCTAGATGCCATTTTGTTTTTAGACTTATGGGTACATTACACGAAGGATTTAGAGGAGAAGTATAGATGGCCTGTCTCGGGGACATGGGATTCTGAATGCATTATGAGAGTAGAGGAAGCACTATGGAAAAAGAAGGCAAGACCCTCTCAGAAAGATGCCATTGAGTTATGGCGCAAAGAGTCACATAGGAGAACAGAGAAAGAATTCAATAAAGTAGAGAGAACTAAACAAGCAGCGGAAAAAGCCAAAGAAAAAGAACTGCGGGAGGAGGGGGAACGGGTCAAAACAGAACAGACTGATAGAGAAAGAAATGCCGTCGTTACTGGTATTTACCCCGTCCTTTCAGAAGAACTAGCTAGAGTGACCACCCCGGAAAGACCCAGTAGGTCGCGAACGCTACCACCTGTACCATATAGAGCACGTAGAATAAAGCCGACAGCATCCGAGGCGTTCATTTCCTCGTATTTAGACGAGCCCCTACCGGACTATGCAAACGCAGATTTCCCTCCGCCTCCAGCAGCGGATCAGCTCCAGCAACTCGTGAAAGACGACGTAGGGCCCGGAGCAGTAGGAGGGGCGCCTACTGTAGATGTAGCAATTCCCCAATGTATATACGACCCAGAACCAGGAAAGGGTTCAATGCTCGTGATATCACTAAGACTAAGACAAGCCGTCGCATATTTGGACGGATTACCAGACATGAAAGAGCACCTAGATAAAATGTACCGTTTCATCAGAACGGGAAAGGATCCCGATTGTATAGCACAAGCCATGTTACACAGAAAGGTAGGAGTTAAGAACTACATCCTACGTTTTGTTATTAACTGCCTGATCAGGGAACGAGATGAAGGTGACGGAGACGTAAAGTCTGGTTTGATCGAATGGAGTGACCACATAGATGCCGGTCGACATGATAAACAGGGACAGACAGATAACATGATGAAGAAAATTCGGAAGGAAATATTAGAAACACATAAAGTAGGGTCTGACGAGAAGAATGAGTCCTCATCGGAAGAGGTAGACGAGCCAAAGGACAAAATAAATTATGTAGGCAATGCACGACAGTTTGACAGACCCAAGTGCCTCGACTACCGAAAACAAGGGCCGGCTATAAAAGAAAGATATTCCCTTGAAAATCTATTCCAAGCTACCGAAAAAGCACTGAACCGACGGATAAAAAGTGAACAACCTCACACACCACACGAAATGGAGTTGGCCCGGTCAGCCATCCAGTGGGTGTCCAATTCCAATATATATAGCAGCGATATAGTGGCTCAGACTTTCTTGAGCCTTCCACCGAACGAACAGCGTTTGGCTGGTCTTTACATGGTCCAACACTTAATAACGTTGTATGAGAATCAATATACCGAACCTAGTCACTTGTATAAATTATTACACGACATTTTACTAGAAAGATGGACAGGCCTAGGTACTGAATTAATTAATGTTATCCTGGATCAACGACATAAGTACATAAATTGTTTGACCACATGTATGCTTCCAGCCTCACACCACGACAGAAATAACCTATACGTAGACAGACAGAACCCCCTACGAGAGGTACATCCCGTCAAAAATGCGGCCAATGAGTTAGAACGAGTGTATGTTTACACCCCCTTAACGAAATTAGAAATACTAGAAATGAAAAAGATGCTGCCTTGCCACGATAAAGACCCGGGGGGGTTTCATCGAGAATTAAAAGACATCCTCCGCATAGGAGATTATACGTACGCTGACATTCTGAAGCTACTGAAAGTACTGTTACCTGCAGGGATTTATGAAAAGCTTAAGGAAAAAGACTGGGAGGTGGGCCAGAAAAAGTTAAGTTGGGATGCATTGGAAACAGAAGAGAAAGGCAGGCCCCCGTGGGTTGGTCTTGGGGACAAAGCTAGAGAACTACCTGAACTCCTGATACAGGTTTTGCCGAGACTATTGATTACTAAAAAGGAAGACTGGGATGCTATTTCAGCCTGTAAAAAAAAGCAAGAAGAGGACACAAGTGATTTCTATTCCAGATTCGAGAAATGCTTTACTATTAATAGTGGCCTTAAGCCTGGTAGCGAATCATATCCACATCTTTTCGTGAGCAAATTAGTAGAGAATTCCTTGCCCCAGATCAAGAATAGAGTACTGAAGGTTGAGAGTACCTGGCAAGCAAACAGCCCTTCACAAATGTTACAGATGCTACAATATCACCAGAACAGGATTAGAGAAGAGCAGGATCAGGAAAAGAGACGCATGAAAGAGACAAAAATGAAGGTGCTGGTTGCCCAGATGGTACCGGCAAATGCGAACAGAAATAGCACGACACCTGTTAAGGGGAACTGTAATTATTGCAAACAACCAGGTCACTATGTAAAGGACTGTGCTGTCCTGAAACACAATATTGCTACAGGCAAGACAAAAGAACGACAATACACTCCTAGACAGAATAACACCCAACCGAGCACACAACAGACAATAGCGACTTTTCCACCCCCACCACCGCCTGTTCATGCCACACCACAAATGTATCAGTACACGCAGTCAGACTATCCAGAATATCAACAGTTCTCATGAAATAGCCTCGAGAGGGAAGTTGGCTTGCCCCTTATTGAGGTTCCTGTAGATCAAGAGGGCCCGTATGTACATAGTCGTGTATTAGGTCAGGACCGAAAGTTTCTGATTGACACGGGGGCGAGCAGAACTACCATCAGCCATGACGAGGTTCCAGGGGCACCTCTCTCGGGCTCACAGAATGTTTCCCTGGGATTTTCAGGAAAGCCTATTGTTAATGAAATATCGAAACCAGTCTCCCTAGGGGTTGGTCCACTGTCACGTACCACAGACTTGCTACTTACTAAATCATGTCCAGAAAACTTACTTGGTATAAAGACATTAAAAGAACTAGGAGCAGTTATCTGTTGTTCTCCAGAAGGAGTGCGACTGTTCTGACGTGATTTTAAGGGACATTATGTGCTGACGGATTTTGACCACAGACTCCAGAATGTGCCACCGCACCTATGGGCACAAGGACCGACTGACGTAGGTTACATGGACATAACATCACACCATGTCACTCTCAAAGCAGGAGCAGTACTACCACGTATAAGACAATACAAGTTACCACCTGATGCCGAAATAGCCTTATTGAAAATAATTGACGAACTTATTGAACAAGGGGTAGTGGTAGAGACTGACTCGAATGTATGTAACTCGCCTGTCATTCCAATACTTAAACGATCAGACCCTAGTGTACTACCAGTGTACAGACTAGTAGTTGACCTACGAGAATTGAACAAATGTGTAGTACCACAATACCCAGTGGTTCCAGACATTTCTTCATTACTGACTGCTATTGATTCAGAGGCCACGTTCTTTACAGTCATTGACTTGAAAAATGCCTTTTTCAGCATTCCCATTCATCCTGACAGCCAATACCTTTTCGGATTTAGTTTAAATGGACGAAGCTATAAATTTACAAGAGCACCACAAGGATTCACAGAAAGCCCTAGCATTTACAGTCAAGCATTGAAGAAACAGCTGGACTGCATTTATATGCCTACCAACACAGCACTGATACAGTACGTAGACGACATCCTGATTACAGCACGATCAGAAACAGACTGCGAGAATGCATCACTGACAGTCTTACATTTTCTGGCTGACAAGGGGCACAAGGTGTCCCCTTCAAAGTTACAGTTCTGTGAACAGCAAGTGGTGTACCTTGGACACTTGCTGTCCAAGGAGGGGAGACAGTTAACACAAGAACGTATTCAGTTAATTTCTAACCTTCCACAGCCCAAGACACAGAAGGAAGTACGTGCATTCATTGGCCTCACTTCATACTGTAGGCAATGGATTCCCCAGTATGCCTATCTAGCCAAACCACTCATACAGTTAACTACACAGGAGGCAGCCACTTCGACTGTCCTCCCTTGGACACAAGAACACACCTTGGCATTTGAGGAATTAAAAAGAGCTTTATGTCAAGCGCCAGTTTTAGCGACTCCATGTTACAGCAAACCTTTTATGCTTTTCGTAACTGAACGGGACGGAACAGCATTATCTGTCCTCACACAAGATCAAGCAGGAAAACACAAGCCTTGTGCTTATTTTTCTAGTACACTAGACCCAGTGGCCCAGGCTCTGCCTGCGTGCCTGAAATCAGTTACAGCAACAGCCCTAGCCATACGACAAAGTGACTCAATAGTGCTGGGACACCCCCTGACAGTACAGGTACCGCATGCAGTAGAAGTTCTCTTGAACAGGACACAGACACAACATTTGACTGTAGCGAGACTGACAGGATATGAACTGACATTATTTCAACCACACATAGAGATCAGACGATGTAACATTCTGAACCCTGCTACACTTTTGCCCTCAAGTATAGACACCGCACCACCACATGACTGTGTGGAAATAATGAATATAGTGACAAAACCAAGACAAGACCTGACAGATATTGCACTTCCAGACCCTGACCTAACACTCTATGTAGATGGATCATGCATGAGAACGAGTACAGGAGTATTAGTGGCAGCATATGCTGTGACCACTGCTACTGAAGTTATAGAGACACAAAGAATAGACACACTATCAGCACAAGCAGCAGAGCTCATCGCTCTGACACAAGCCTGCATAAGAGCTAAGCACTTAAAAGTGAACATTTATACAGACTCACAATATGCTTTTGGCGTAGTTCATGATTTCGGGGTACTATGGAGAGAGAGAGGTTTCTTGACCTCTCATGGTGCCAAGATTCAGCATGGTCCGCTTATTCAAGCCCTGTTGGAAGCAATACATTTACCTACAGCCATAGCTATCCTGAAATGCAATATTCTTTTTCAACAACAAGGGACCCCAAAAAACAGTCAGCCAGGGACCTCGGGGAGCAATTTTTTGAAACAACAATGGTCCCGTGCATGAAAAGATAAACATACAATAAATATAGACGAAATCAAACCTATATTTTGGAAGGACTTGTCCAGCCGGACAGAGGTCTTTCAAGTTTACTGAATAAACAAGAATTACACAAGTGGAACAAAAATACCTTCCACAGAACCCCTGTGTGGTACACAAGCCTGTGCCCAACACTTGCGGGTTGATTACCGTTAGTGAAGATAGGAAAGGTTTGAAGGCAAACAACAAGCGTTTTTCTGTATTACAAATACATTGCACAGAAAATATCATTAAGCACCGTTACAACAAACTATACAATCAATCATCTGTATAGGGTGCATAAGCAAGTCGACGGCGTTTCGGTTCCCCTTAAAGAGTTATGGGAACCATCATCAGGACAAACAGTAATATTGCCTTTCTCATTAAACCTTACTTTGCCTAAAAGAAGGAAAAATACATACTTTAGAATAGAGGAACTAAAAACAATAAAAACAACAAGGAAGAATTGTGACTTCTCGTGCACCGTGCATGGCTTACTGTGCCAGGTGAGTACCGCGTCGGACCGACTGGTAAGGTAGTGATGGTTCTTTACAGTAGTACTAAGATTCTAGGTCACGAGTGTAGATCAAGTAGCCCGTGACTATTCGGCGGGGGAGAGAGAGTGCAGAATAACCGAGAACGGTTTAACAAAAGACAGGCTATCTCTAGAAAATTTCTAACCGTGCGTCTAATTGATGTGGCCACGGCATTTAAAAAGGGATAATTGTGCTAAAGTGCGCGTATGGACTAAAGGTCTCGCAGTGCCCGTGAGCTCTAACGATCTCCTCTCGTGTGAGGGGGTGGCGGATTTGGCTTACCAATGCAGCGCAAGGCATGTCATATCGGGAGTATGGTAACACAAGTGATTTGATTCTGCAGCCCTGCATTAAAAATATAAGAAGCTGCATATTAGAGTGGGGATCAGAGATACCGCTTGGGTCTAAGAGCAGCATGCACATAGTCTTACCAAATGTAGGCGATAGCGGCCGTGTTACAGAATCGTAACTGGTCGGCGCCAGGGTGTGCCTGTATAAAAATAAACGTTCGTTTCAGGGATTTAAAATTTACACAACTACAATCCCAAGTACTACTTCATAATGTTATGCACTTACCGAAAAGCGCGGTCACAACGATCTTCCCTGGCGTGCTGGCGTGCTACAACCAGGAAGTAAAAGAAGGGGAGGGTGTGAATTGTGATTGGACAGTGCCGGTGAGGAGTTTGGGCATAGAAATAAACAAGGGGCAACTTTTATCATAGTCATCTTAGGTGATGTGTAAAAGTGACTAGCATGCAGGGTGATAAATTTAAAAGACGCACATCCCGTATATTCCGGAATAACAGCCACATAAATTTTCAATTAAGCATAAAACAGGACGTTCAGTTCAAGGCATCCAGTTACATTATAAATTCTCAGATTAAAGCAGTCCACTCCTCCTGTAGGTTCAGCCCTGAGTTCAGGCTGTCCGTCTTTAAGATCCATTTTAATTCCTCTCTATTAAGCATCCGGGTTAGGTCACCCCCTCTCGGTGGTATGATGACTTGAGTGATGACTGTCCAGCGGATCTCATTCTCAGTGTGTCCTTTGCTTAGAAAATGTTCAACCAACGGTGCATTTGGAGTTTGGCACCTAATCCGACTGCGATGCTGTGATATTCGCAGTTTAACTTTTTGCTTTGTTTGGCCAACATATATGAAATTGCATGGGCAAAAGATTGCATAAACAAGGTTACTACTATTACCATTAGTAAAACTATGTAGTACATTCCTTACATTTTTATATACAAATTCTTTGCTTTCAATTGCAAATTCACAGACCACACATGAACCGCATTTCGAATGTCCCCGGAGAGGTGGTAGTGACCAATGGTCATGGAGTGTGACATTTCTAACAACCGTGGGTGGTAACGCTGCCCTAACCAATTGGTCTCTGAGGTTTTTACTTTTCTTAAAAGCAAAGAGGGGGGTCTGCCAATTTAAGGGACCAGAATTCAAAATATGCCAGTTTTTGTTTATACATTTCTTGACACGATTTGATACAGTAGTGAAGGTAGTCACACACACTATTTTCTCATTTGTCTGTTTTGGCTTCGGCTCTAGAAGAGTGTCACGAGGACAGTACCAGGCTCTCTTCATAGAGTTTTTTATCAGGCGCTTGGGGTAGCCTCTAGATCTCAACTTTGAAGAGAGTGTGTTCGCCTCAGTGAAATAATCCTCTTTCTTGAAACAATTCCGCCTGAGGAACTGTGAGTAGGGAAGGCTATCCCTCAGGGCCCTTGGGTGACAACTATTATAGCTCAGGAGGGTATTCCTTTCTGTTGGCTTACGAAACAAAGATGTGTATAAGGTTCCCTCATCGTGTTGAATGGTCAGGTCTAAGAAGGAAATACTATCTTTGTTGTGGACTAAGGTAAATGTAAGCCCATTGCAGTTATTATTGAGCCATGGGTTACTACTTGTCTAGTAGTAACCCATTCCATCAGGGTATACACACGTGGAGGCGTTACATAGACGATATTTTCCTAATTTGGGGCGGATCCACTGCGGATTTCCCAGGACTAATACATTGGCTCAATAATAACTGCAATGGGCTTACATTTACCTTAGTCCACAACAAAGATAGTATTTCCTTCTTAGACCTGACCATTCAACACGATGAGGGAACCTTATACACATCTTTGTTTCGTAAGCCAACAGAAAGGAATACCCTCCTGAGCTATAATAGTTGTCACCCAAGGGCCCTGAGGGATAGCCTTCCCTACTCACAGTTCCTCAGGCTCAGGAGGAATTGTTTCAAGAAAGAGGATTATTTCACTGAGGCGAACACACTCTCTTCAAAGTTGAGATCTAGAGGCTACCCCAAGCGCCTGATAAAAAACTCTATGAAGAGAGCCTGGTACTGTCCTCGTGACACTCTTCTAGAGCCGAAGCCAAAACAGACAAATGAGAAAATAGTGTGTGTGACTACCTTCACTACTGTATCAAATCGTGTCAAGAAATGTATAAACAAAAACTGGCATATTTTGAATTCTGGTCCCTTAAATTGGCAGACCCCCCTCTTTGCTTTTAAGAAAAGTAAAAACCTCAGAGACCAATTGGTTAGGGCAGCGTTACCACCCACGGTTGTTAGAAATGTCACACTCCATGACCATTGGTCACTACCACCTCTCCGGGGACATTCGAAATGCGGTTCATGTGTGGTCTGTGAATTTGCAATTGAAAGCAAAGAATTTGTATATAAAAATGTAAGGAATGTACTACATAGTTTTACTAATTGTAATAGTAGTAACCTTGTTTATGCAATCTTTTGCCCATGCAATTTCATATATGTTGGCCAAACAAAGCAAAAAGTTAAACTGCGAATATCACAGCATCGCAGTCGGATTAGGTGCCAAACTCCAAATGCACCGTTGGTTGAACATTTTCTAAGCAAAGGACACACTGAGAATGAGATCCGCTGGACAGTCATCACTCAAGTCATCATACCACCGAGAGGGGGTGACCTAACCCGGATGCTTAATAGAGAGGAATTAAAATGGATCTTAAAGACGGACAGCCTGAACTCAGGGCTGAACCTACAGGAGGAGTGGACTGCTTTAATCTGAGAATTTATAATGTAACTGGATGCCTTGAACTGAACGTCCTGTTTTATGCTTAATTGAAAATTTATGTGGCTGTTATTCCGGAATATACGGGATGTGCGTCTTTTAAATTTATCACCCTGCATGCTAGTCACTTTTACACATCACCTAAGATGACTATGATAAAAGTTGCCCCTTGTTTATTTCTATGCCCAAACTCCTCACCGGCACTGTCCAATCACAATTCACACCCTCCACTTCTTTTACTTCCTGGTTGTAGCACGCCAGCACGCCAGGGAAGATCGTTGTGACCGCGCTTTTCGGTAAGTGCATAACATTATGAAGTAGTACTTGGGATTGTAGTTGTGTAAATTTTAAATCCCTGAAACGAACGTTTATTTTTATACAGGCACACCCTGGCGCCGACCAGTTACGATTCTGTAACACGGCCGCTATCGCCTACATTTGGTAAGACTATGTGCATGCTGCTCTTAGACCCAAGCGGTATCTCTGATCCCCACTCTAATATGCAGCTTCTTATATTTTTAATGCAGGGCTGCAGAATCAAATCACTTGTGTTACCATACTCCCGATATGACATGCCTTGCGCTGCATTGGTAAGCCAAATCCGCCACCCCCTCACACGAGAGGAGATCGTTAGAGCTCACGGGCACTGCGAGACCTTTAGTCCATACGCGCACTTTAGCACAATTGTCCCTTTTTAAATGCCGTGGCCACATCAATTAGACGCACGGTTAGAAATTTTCTAGAGATAGCCTGTCTTTTGTTAAACCGTTCTCGGTTATTCTGCACTCTCTCTCCCCCGCCGAATAGTCACGGGCTACTTGATCTACACTCGTGACCTAGAATCTTAGTACTACTGTAAAGAACCATCACTACCTTACCAGTCGGTCCGACGCGGTACTCACCTGGCACAGTAAGCCATGCACGGTGCACGAGAAGTCACAATTCTTCCTTGTTGTTTTTATTGTTTTTAGTTCCTCTATTCTAAAGTATGTATTTTTCCTTCTTTTAGGCAAAGTAAGGTTTAATGAGAAAGGCAATATTACTGTTTGTCCTGATGATGGTTCCCATAACTCTTTAAGGGGAACCGAAACGCCGTCGACTTGCTTATGCACCCTATACAGATGATTGATTGTATAGTTTGTTGTAACGGTGCTTAATGATATTTTCTGTGCAATGTATTTGTAATACAGGAAAACGCTTGTTGTTTGCCTTCAAACCTTTCCTATCTTCACTAACGGTAATCAACCCGCAAGTGTTGGGCACAGGCTTGTGTACCACACAGGGGTTCTGTGGAAGGTATTTTTGTTCCACTTGTGTAATTCTTGTTTATTCAGTAAACTTGAAAGACCTCTGTCCGGCTGGACAAGTCCTTCCAAAATATAGGTTTGATTTCGTCTATATTTATTGTATGGTTATCTTTTCATGCACGGGACCATTGTTGTTTCAAAAAATCCTGAAATGCAAAGCACACACCAAAGTTACAGACATCATTTCCCAGGGTAATGACCTGGCAGACCGAACTGCTAAACTTACGGCCCAGATACCAACAGACACGACAAGGACAGAGGTACCAGTACTGACAAAAAGCATGACAGTCAGGGATCCTTCTCAAGATGTACTCGACATACAGACACATGCCACTTCAGATGAAATAAAGAAATGGACTGAACAAGGAGGGGTCCAGACTGACCAAGGTTGGATGACTAAGGGAAAAGCCACATGGTTTCTTCCAGATTCCATGGTACAAGTGATCATAAACACAACACATAGTCCAGCACACTTGGGGGAGAAGGCAATGATAGACAGCTTACAGCATATCTGGTTTAACAAGCACCTACGTGCAGCTGCGAAACAAAAAGTAAAAACATGTATGATCTGTTGCCAGTTCAATCCAGGTAAAGGCATTTCGGTGGAACAAGGCGGATTTCATCCTCCTGACCACCCTTTTGAGGTCCTCCAGATGGATTACATCCAGATGGACAGATGTAAAGGTTACAAGTATGTTCTGGTAGTTGTGTGTGCACTATCTAGATGGACAGAAGCGTATCCAGTCCCAGATTATACTGCTGTGACAACAGCCAGGCAATTAGTGCGCGAGTTCTTCCCCAGGTATGGATTGCCTCGTGTCGTGTACTCAGATAACGGTCAGCCATTCTCCTCTGAATTAATGAAACAAGTGTCTCTTCTGTTAGGATATAATTGGAAATTCCATTGTGTACGACACCCTGAAGCAGCAGGTCTCGTAGAAAGACATAATCAGACACTCAAGACGAAACTAGCAAAGATCTGTGCAGAAGAAAGGCGTGGATTGGATGGTAGCCTTGCCGGTTGCCCTCTTTTACATGCGTATGGTGGCCCATTCCAGAACAGGCCTATCTCCATATGAAGTAGTCTTCGGTAGACCGCCAAATATGTGGGGTACGCCTATGCCTAAGAAAATAACTGATGTTGACAGTAACATGCTGACAGATTACCTGGCTTCCTTGATGTCTGCACTACTCTCTTGTCGTTCACAGGTTGCTGCCGCCTTCCCTGACAACACCCAGGTCAAGGAGCATGCCATAGCACCAGGAGATTACGTGCTCATCCGGAACTTTGATCGATCAAGCTCTCTTGAGCCGCGTTGGAAGACACCGAAGCTAGTGTTATTAACAACGAGGACTGCCATCAAGGTTGAAGGAAGAAAAGGATGGCTCCATGCCCATCATTGCAGACGATACTTTGGACATTCTGGAACTTTGGTAAAGGATAAAGACTTTAAAGACAATACAGACTTTGCGCCGCCTTTGCTAGAAAAGACTCCACAACAAGAGTATAGGTCCAAGTTACGATCTAGAAAGTCAGACGAGGTTTAATTGTCTAAGTCCACTAGGTGGTGAATCGGTTAGACTAGATTTCTGACATGTATAAGATCGCATAGGAGAATAGTAAAAAGAGCAAAATGAGAGAGAAATACTGCAAGATATTACGTAGTAGATGTATAGTTACTTTGGTTATTCTTTTTCTTCTGTGCATCGTTATAATCTGTGTCAGTTTGATACTACATGTTTTCTTTCCTCCTATTTCTTCACATATACATCCTTCCATTAGCAGCACCGTAGAGCACACATTTAGTGAACTACCACCCCATGAACTGTCATATCGACTAGCACTGCGTAACAATACTTTCATTCGGATGTTACACCGTTCTCATCAGACCAGCAATGCGACTGATTGCTGGGTCTGTGGCCAACTACCGCCTTATCAAAAGACGAAGGGAATTCTGCCCTTCTTTCCTCTACCGTTCTCCCACAATGGTTCGTGTGGAGCATGGTTTGCCTTAATGACCTCACTAGATAGAAGGACCATAGTTAACCAGGGTGGCTGGATATATGGAAACTTGAATAAAGTAATGAATGAGGTATGTTTTCCAGACAAAGACGGATTTCCCCAAAGGAAAGGAACCGATCTAGAAAATGAAGAGTACGAGCAAGGAAATGCATCTCTTAGTTTTATGATGCTGAATGTTCAGCCCGTGCAAGATGTAGGTCCACCATTTATATCAGTCCTACCAGTAAAAGGTGATTTGTGCGTTAGAAAGAAAGGCTCAGTACATATGGGACACAGCGAGTGTAAAGCTGTAGTAGAGTTTAATGATAAAGGACAGTCTTCTTTCAAAACATCTCGCCATACCTATT
Source organism: Lissotriton helveticus (assembly GCF_964261635.1). Lineage (NCBI taxonomy): Eukaryota > Metazoa > Chordata > Amphibia > Caudata > Salamandridae > Lissotriton > Lissotriton helveticus. The sequence goes on along the minus strand of NC_136063.1, from coordinate 585,186,731 downwards.
TCATTTGCGGTCAGACAGCCTATGTACATCTGCCCTTAGACTGGGGTGGGACATGTTATATAGCATTCCTGTTGCCACCCGTCTTTCTGGCCCCATCCCATTATCATCGAGATTCACGACTAGAGCACGTTAGACAAAGGAGAGAGACCGATGCCGCAGGGATCGATCAGGCTGAGACAGCGTGGGAGCAATATACAGATTTCAACAAAGGATTCTTTTTCTTCATAGGTCCCGTCCAAAACAGTAAACTCATACGCAGGTTAACAAGAACCCTGGAAGCGGTCGTGAATGTGACTGCATCTGCCCTGGCGAACTTGACCCAGGAGCAGTCTGCCATGAGACTTGTTGTTCTTCAGAACCGCCTTGTTCTTGACGTCATCCTGGCGGATAGGGGCGGGGCCTGTAGAGTGATCGGCTCTAGTTGTTGCATTTTCTTTTTTTTTTTTTGAAACTTTTTATTAATTTTATAATACAAACACAAACATCTTGCAAGGAATAAAGAAAAAGAGAGACAGCAATATAAGCAACGTTGCATTACATGGTGTGTGAGCGGGAAGGTCAACCAATGAGCGTTTGTTCCATCGAGAAAGAGTCTCGCAGGGGGGGGGGCAGAAGGAACAAAATGTAACCAATACACAGTAGTAAGTGGAGGAACCCTCGGGTTACGGGGACGTAGGTGCAACATCTGGGTCAGGGAGAGGGGGGGTACATATATCGCCACGGTAAGTGTTCCACTGAGTCCATATCTTCCCCCATTTGCGGGGGGTACCCCGAGAAATATATACAGTTTTTTCCCTGAACATGCACCAGTCCATGTTTTGTTTCCATTTCCGAATCCCGGGTGGTCCCTGAGCGCCCCACAGTTGCGCAATGTCTCTTTTGGCGATCATATTGCCCAAGGTCACCCATCGAAGCTGCGATACGGAGTAATCGTTTGGTTCCCAAACATTCAGCAAGCATCTCCTAGCCTCCGGCATCGATCGCACCCCCGTAACCTCACTCATCACCTAGTGCACACGGGTCCAGAATCGCACTATCTCAGGGCACTCCCAGATGATATGTAAAAAGGTGCCCAGGAGACCGCATCCACGCCGACACAAACCATCCACAGAAAAACCCATGTGTACCAAACGGGGACCAGTCACATACACTCTATGCAGGATTTTGAGTTGCACAAATCTAAGACGCGCCTGGATGGCCACCTCTTTAGGGGAGGAGATCGCTGCCCGCCAGTCCTCATCGTCCAGCTCCAGCCCATCACCAATCCAGACCTCTCTAAGGCGAAACAGGAGATCAGACCTGGAGTTGATCCATTTTTTATAAATAAGCGAAATCGTACTATCAGGAACATGTCCGTCCAGTACCCTGTCCTCAAGCGGGGACGACTCCGGAATCTCCACACCCGAAGGGAAGACCGAGAGCACCGCGTGGCGGACCAGCGCATAGCGAAAAAATTCGCGATCGCTCAGAGCGTACTCGGTTTTCAATTCCTCAAACGTCTTCATTCTCCCCTTAGTCCAAACATCATCAATCCGGCTGATACCGATCAAGTCCCACCTATCAAACCCCTTCGACTGCCAGAGTGAGCCAAGTCTATCGGACGCGTACAGTGGGGTGGCACGAGTCAATTTATCAGACCACCCAAGCGCCATGGAAGCATGTCTCCACACCTGTACAGCCGTCCTAGTGGGGCCCGTCACGTTTCGAGGGGTAAGTTTAGAGTAGAGGGCTCTATTATAGTCACCCCCCGGTAACAACCATTTGTCCATCGTGAAGGCCGGATTCGGCAAAGGGCCATACATGCAAAGTTGTTGCATTTTCATTCCTAATAACGCGCCATCTGTGTACGAAGCAATAACAAGGCTCCACAAGATTGCTCATGTTATACATCAAGACCCAGGCACATGGACTTGGTCCAGTTGGCTCTGGGGTGTGATATCGGCTTGGGGATGGAAAGTGTTGTCGTTCCTCGGAATGATACTGCTTATGATATTTGGCTGCTGTCTCTGTCTGCAGTGTGGCCCGGCCATTTGCGGCCTGTGTGCGACTGCCTGTGTTCCACATCCACAAGTACGAAGGATTAAAGATGAACAAATGATGCTGTATGATCAAATACACAGTCTCATGAATAAAGATGTGTCCTGAAGGGTACAGTAGGGGACAAGGAGGGAATGAGGAAAATGAAATTTTGCTTGGCCAATATGTCCCCTGCGTGTACCCTGCGTTTAGTGTATGTGCATGTCACCCATGCATTTTCCCGTAGCGGCCTGAATTACAAGGCCTCTGTAATTACGTCCTGCATTAGGATGCCAGTCATCAAGTCTCCCATGTAAGAGACGTTAAGTTAGCATTAAGGCCCATGTGTTTGCATTGTGCACTTTTAATATCGACATGAACCCATTTTGTGGCTCAGTCTGAACCAGTCTTTGAATTAGGGTTTTTATGGCTCAGACACTCTGAGAGCTACAGTTACATATCCCTGACCTCGCATACTTCTGGCTCAGCTGAGAGAAGCCCAGCAAGGGGTGCCAAGACAGTGTTTTGCATTACAGTTATCTGCTTGCTCTACAGAATCACATTCCTGCCTGGTGAAGAAGGTAAACAGAACCCGTCTGCAGAGATAGGGCCCAGCCTTTCTGTCTCCGTTTAAGTGATTTACAGAACTCGCATCCATAGAAAGCCCACGGCCCCCACGCAATGAACGAAGAAATATAAGCCCTCTCTGGCTCTTAGTGATGAGCGACCTTTGCTTCAGACAATACATTCCCTGACTTAAGATATCAGATAATACCAGACGTGCCGGTCGCTTTGACACCGAAGGCCTCCCTACTAGAATGAAAGTCTGCTCTTCCCCCAGTTGCACGTCAATTGCACGTCATGATCAAGTTGCGCACACAAGTAGGGCAAAGTTCCAGCTGGCCATGCAACCCTCTCCATATATCCACCCACCTATGACTCACCTATTACTCATCAAGTGTACACCCTCATGCACGCCCACATGCTCTTATCTTCTTTTCTCTCTTGCTCTGCCTCGAGCGCTCCTCCCTATGTACAAGATTGTACGTATAAATATGTACTCTGTAAATAATGTTTAGAAGACCCTTCCTGAACCTCAGTGGTGATGGAACAGATTCTCCCTTAACTCGAGTTATTGGAATAAAGCCCTTTAATTCGGACATCACGGACTCTGCCTCTCATTTAATGCATGATGCTTTGTTTATGTCTAGAAATTATGACAGGGTAATATTTTATTTACCACAGTTCCTTTTCCAAGAGTCTTTTACTGGTGTTGTGGCTCGGTGTTAGTTTTTCAATAATGAACCAGTGTAGGTTTTATCGGAATGATTGTTTTCAATAACATGTGCAGTCAGTCTGGTTGATTGTTTTTTGCAATGTATTGTGCTTCTGCGTCCACATACACGTGTTATTATTTTCCAAGTTGTCATGCCAATGTAGCATAAGCCACAGGGGCATGTAATTATATACACCACATTGTTGCTGTTACAGTTGCCTTGTGATTGTTGTTTCCAAGCTCTTCCCAGGCCATGGTCGAGGGTACATGTATGGGTAGTGAGAATACAGGACGTGCAGTCACCGCAAGGAAAATTGCCTTTCAGTTGGGGTAGGCTCCAAATGCTGTTCTCTGGTTGAGGTTGTCCATGTTGAAATTTACCGTGGCCTATCTCATAAGCTTCTGTTTCTCTTTAAACGAGAATGAATGTATGTGGGTACTGCACACTGTTGTGTTAAGTTTAAGGGCGTTTAGTCGATACGTGTGCTACCTTTGATTGGTGCCTGCTACACCATAGGAAACAAATGTATAAAGCCTGATACCTGAATGGCTGCCAGGGCTCTAGGGTGCACAACTTAATGAGCGAACTCTTAATTAATTCAAACATTTTTGTTTATATTTCAACCGTTGCTTGTTCTATATACATTCCATAGGCATGTTCATCATCATCAAACATAAATTGCCAATCAAATTTACACATTAATGAAATTTACAAACATAAAACAAAACAATTCCATAACATTAACCCAATGCATTTCGGGACCTTTCGTGGCCCCTTCGTCAGGGGTCTGTCAAAGAAAGGACAAAAGTAAGGAAAAAGAAAACTTATTACTTTCAGTGCTTATAAGTTTCTCAGTTACTTACAATAACGAATATTAACTATTTAATTACAGGTCACATGGTGTCTCATTACCTGAGATCAGAACCTTTTCTAGTTTAGGAAATCACGTTACATATTTAATTTTATTTATAAGACTAACCCTTTCAAAGCGAAACAATTTTTTGTTAAACATTAAGCTGTTATTTTGTGATTTATTTACATGGATTGATTCTGAAATAGGCTCTTCACTAAGCCTACCTACCGGTGTCGTAAGGTTGCTTTTAGCGATGAACAGCTTTTCTATTGAAAAAGAAAAGATTAAATGCAAAGCAGTTTACTATGCTGCATTTAAATACATATTGTCTGTGCACATTGTCATTTATCAGCTGAAATTGTTACCTGCGAGCCTATGCGTAACGCGTTGGTCTCGCTTCTGTGGCCAGATAAATTGAGTCTATACTGAAAAAAAGGGGGAAAAACCTATTTTAGTCTAATTTCCTTAAACGAAAATAAAGTGGTTTATTTAGCGTGTTGGCGACAAAAGCCAATTTTTACCTGTTAGGAAGACCGTATCAAAGCCTTTCTTGTTCTTTAGACGAACAGCCTGTACCAACCTATTAAGAGGTTAAAAGTACAGCTTTAGTATACATACACTAGTCATTCTTCTTGGTGCTAACACGCCCTACTCGAGAGGTCGAATTCTCTTTACCTGCGGTCCTATGCAGAAGGGCTTCGGTCCCGCAGTGTTAGTTTCTCCGTTGTTAACTGTGGAAATAACGCCATGTTACTTAGTTGCGGTTTACCAGCAACTTTTTTTTAAAAAAATGTCGGTTCTTTTAACATGTTGAAAAAACGGTTATGCAGCTTACCGAGAACTTAGGTTTGCAGTCCGTTCAATTGGGTTCTGCGCTAGTACGCTTACTTCCGCAACTAGATTTGTAGTCCTTTATCGAGTTTTAGATTCAATGCTTACATTGAAATAGTAAAGGGACTTATGTCTTTCTATCTTGGTTAACAAGTGAAGGAATAGGTGCGGCCATTTTAGAGTGTCTTAAACAAGCGGTCAAGTCGATGTTAGTTTCCTATATTACTGAATTGTTAGGTACAACTATGAGCTTGATGGACTTATGCTAAATTAAAGAAAGACAAAATAAATATAAAAACATATAAAAAATATCCGTGCCAATATGCAAATCTTACATAATTGTTTCATATATATGACATATATGCGACAGTAATAACGAATTCTCGAAATATTGTGGTAAGACAATTACGTATTTTCCAATCTGTGCGTGTTCTATGATACTACCTGCCTATTTATAATCTTATATTTTGTATGTAATTATACAATGTACGTTTTACATTGTGAGGGATGTATTGTTAAATTATGTTTCTGTGAAATTTTTATTCACTGTCCATTACATCGCGTGTCTGAATTCTCGGGGTATCAGGACTAGCCTAGTTTATTATCTATTTAAAGAAAACAAACCATCTCCATTTTATCGTTGAGCCCAAAAGGGACTAAAGTCTGCAGTTTACGCATCCAGAATTCTTCTCTCTGGAGAAGGATCTTTGCATTATCGAATCCTAGTCTCTGCGGAACTTGTTCAACTATCTGAAATCTCAACTGCGCTATAGTATGCCTTGCTTCTGTCCAATGTTGCGCCAGAGGTGATGTAGTATTTTTCAATCGTATCCGACTTTTGTGCTCATTTAACCTCACTTTTAGTTTCCTATCAGTTTTTCCTACGTATAGGAGCCCGCACGGGCACTTGATAGCGTATATCACATGCTCAGAATTGCAGGTTGTACTGTGTTTGAGCTGAATTTTTTCACCAGTTCTTGGGTGTAAAATTACATTCCCTGGTATTATGTTGTTGCAATTTTTACAATTGTGACATTTCATTGTTCCTTTGAATGTTGTTTGCTCTTCAATACTACCTCCAGATTTACTGGGTTTATTGAGCATTTCTTTAAGATTTTGCGCCCTTTTGTAGGCAAACAGAGGTTGTTCGAGAAACAGAGAACCAAAGTCTTTTTCTATTTGTAAGATCTCCAATCTTTTCTTGATTATTTTCTTTATCTCCCAAGATGCTGTGGAGTATTTTGATACGAATACCATCCTTTTGTTTGTTTTTTTCGATTTCTTTTGAAGTAATTCATTTCTAGGGATAGTTTTGATTCTTTCTACATGTGCCTCAAGGAGTTTTTTCGGATAGCCTCTGTCCAAATATTTTTGCTTTTGCTCCTCAATAGTCTTTTCGCAGATATCTGGATTTGATGTAATTCTCTTTATCCGCATGAATTGCGACACGGGTAAGTTGTTAATCAAACTCGCAGGATGAAAACTCCCAAATAGTAGAGCATTGTTTTTGTCTGTTGGTTTTTTATATACACTTGTGTGTATAGAGTTTTCTTTGATTTCCACTAAAACATCAAGAAATGGCAGTGCTTTGGTACTCATGCTATATGTGAACTGGATCCGAGGATCAATGGTATTGAGATTCTGAATATTCTCCACCAGTTTCGTTTGCGACTCTTTCCAAATTATAAAGATATTGTCTATATATCTTTTATAATAGACCAGGCCGTCTTGCCACTCTGGATGTTTCAAAATGTGATCGTCTTCAAATTTGGCCATGAAGATATTGGCGTAAATGCAGGCTCTGGGAAAACCCATTGCTGTGCCGTTTAGTTGTATGTAAAAGTTATTTTGCCATGTAAAATAACTATTTTCCAAACAGAATTCTAATAACTGGATTACCATGCATTTGACTTCTTCAGGCTTTTCTCCCTTCAAGAGAGCCCATTCCATGGCTTCCAAGCCCTGCTTGTGTGGTATCGATGTATACAAAGATGTAACATCTATTGTGCAGATAGTCCACTCCATTGCTGCCTCCTACATCAATAGTCTTAAGGTTCCTTAGGAAGTCTGAAGTGTCTTCCAGATATGTTGGCCATTTCTGTATGAATGACTGCATATGGGTGTCAATGAATATTCCAAGGTTTTCAAAAATTGAAGAGCACCCAGATACTATCGGTCTAAATGGTGGATTCTGAAGACTTTTATGGATCTTTGGTAGAAAATATATCCTCGGTCTTCTTGGATACATTTGTCTCAAATAGCGCTTCGTTGTCAAATTAATCCAGCCCAACTCTTCAGCTTTATTGAGTATTTCATCCAAGACATGTGTTATTTCCACTGTAGGGTCATTGTTGAGTTTTGCGTATGTGGTTGTATCATTGACATGCTCTGTGCCTTTTTGGAGATAAAACGTGGAATCCATAATAACTAGACCCCCTCCTTTGTCCGCCTTCTGGATTACGATTGTTGGATTTTTCGCCAGTGATTGCAGTGCACTGTATTCAGCCTTTGTCAAATTATTCAGTTTCCTTTTAAAATGAATTTTGCTTAAATCAGCCTTGACTAGTATTTCAAAGGTGTCTAGTGTTTTATGCGATATTGGAGCTAGAAAAGTACTCTTTGGTCTAAATTTGACATCTTCATTTTCATCAGTTTGGACTGGATTTACAATTGTAAAAAAATGCTTGAGCCTTAATAGCCGCATGAACTTGAAAAATGCAATTTCAGTTTCTAACTCGTTGGTTTGATATGTCCTCACAAATGTTGTTCCTTTGTTGAGTAGATCTGCCTCAAATTTCGTTAATGGATACTCCGATATGTTTATCGCGAGGTTTTGGCCTGACTTCTGAGGCTTGCTTTCCTTTCCCTTTCCTTTTCTTTTTCCTCTTCTCGTTTTTTGTCCACCTGGGATGTAGCTGTTTGGTCCGGTGGTTTGCTGGGCAATTGGCCCACTTCTAAAAAAGGATCAGAAATGGGAATAGTGCTGCCGGCACCTTCCGTTGAAGTCGAAGGGGCTGTTTGTTGTTTGCTTAGGGGTTGCCTCGATGCGTTAGTGTCACTGTCCGACACACCGCTTTCGTCTGATGTTGTCGGTTGTTGCTTTTTATTTGTGTATCTCCTTTTGGCGTAAACTTCGGCCCAAGTATAAGCTTCGTTGAGCTTATAATCAATTGTATCGCGTTTAAATTTTCGCAATTTAGTTTCTTGTATTTCTTTTCCATATTTGTCAAGTTTTATATCCAAATCAGCCAAAAATGTATCCCAGTGCTCTAACTCCATTCTGGATGACAAATCCTTTTTGATGTTAAATATTTCCTCTTCCAGCTCTTTAATGATTCTTGAGAGCTCTTCCACTAGTAGCAAAATCAAATCTAGCGAACATTTATTTAGGATACAGTACCACTTTTCCATAAATTCGGGATTATTGTTCAGTCTGTATAACATTGGTCTGATGGCTAGTCTGAGGCCTCTCGGAATTCGTCTTACGCGGTGATATTGAATTAATGTTGAGGCGTGTAGGCGTTGATTTAATTCCCGTTTTGTTAAATATTCAAGTTGTTTCAACTGTTGTGTAACTGATCCACTTTTCGCATCAAAAGTTTTGGTCTCCTTGATCAATTGATATATTTGGTCAGCCTCATCTGTGGTATAGATTTTTATATTTGCTCTATTCTCCGTGATACCTGATATTGATTCAAAAGACATTTTTCCTGGTGCTAGTGCCCACCGTTTGCAGAATAATATATGAAAATGAATGTATGTGGGTACTGCACACTGTTGTGTTAAGTTTAAGGGCGTTTAGTCGATACGTGTGCTACCTTTGATTGGTGCCTGCTACACCATAGGAAACAAATGTATAAAGCCTGACACCTGAATGGCTGCCAGGGCTCTAGGGTGCACAACTTAATGAGCTTTAAACGAGAACATAGGTTTGGACACACCAGTGTTTGTTTACAATCTTTTTGATCTTGTCTGACATTTTGTAAGTACTCACGAAGATCAGTGAGTCTGTAGCTTCTCTGGGTTTATTTTCAAGCAATGATTCTCTTGGAATGTTACGGGCTCTTTTGTTTTGTTTTTTATGATACCTTCAGGGTGGGCTTTTCCCCTCAATTTTCTAGAGAGGGATTCTGCTTCCTTTTTATGGTCTTGAAGATCAGCACAGTTCCTGGGAATTCTCAGGAATTTACCTGTGGGTCGGTTTTCCCGTAGTGCTCTGGGATGAGCACTGTTAGTGCAAGAGACTATTGCAGTCCATCGGTTTCTTGTACAGATTTGTCCTGAGTTTTCCATTTCTGGCCATGATGGTGATATGCAGAAAGGATTGTTTTTTTTTTTTTGTAAACCTTAATTGGTATAGACAGGATATACAAATCTGGGCCTACAACCAAACTGGCCGGCCATAATACGTGAAAGCAGTCAAGAAGTCCAGAATGAAGTTACAGAATCAATCATAGAGGAACGTAAGCAATACAATCTTAAAAAGGGGGAGGAGAGATGATCCAAACGGCCAGCAAACAGGAGCAAAGAAGGTTATTTTTTATAATAGGGCAATAAGGAGCATGACAGGCTCGGCGACAATATAGAGGAATCCGGATTCCCAAATCAAACCATTGGTCACAGAAAGGCTAAAGGGCAGCCATGCAGGAATGTCAGCACTGTATATATCGGTATAAAAACAGGGCCGTGAACACAAGTCAGTATATAATTAAGAACAACTTTGCATCCCCACCACCCAGTATCACATCGGAAACAGAACAAAGGGGCCGGAATAGCGACAACACCAAGACTAACCCGTCATACTGACCTTGGGAGAGAAGGGAAAAGGCAGGGAGGGGGGGAAGAGGAAAGAAGAGAGGGAAAGGAAAACACAGACTGAAAGAGAAGAAGGCCGCGCCTAAACAAGCGCCCCGTAGCAAGGAACACATAAAAGAACGGTAATATCAGCAACGAGGAGGGCATGGGAGTCGCAATGGAAAGCAGCAGAACTACAAAAAGAAGAACAGCGACATTACAGACCCCCCCCCAATCATACCACGGAAGGCAAGGACAGACGCGGCACTCCAATAAAGAGATACAAAAGGGCCATAGAACTGAGGAAAATAAAACATCAAATAAGACCCCACCCACCCATCCCACCCAACACTCCTGCAGAAGACTACGGCCTACCCTCCAAACAGCGCGCCTGTCGCCCTAAACCAGAACCCGAAATGTAGTAGAGACAAGAGAGAAGAAGAATATAGAGACAAAAAAAGGACATGAAAACAAAAGAAATAAATGGGAGGGAGGAGCAAAAGGACAGAAACAAATACGGTCGGCCACAGCCCTCCACCCAACCATACGATCATATCACATGTGAACCAGAACGACACAATCTCGAGCACCAAAAAACGTACAGGGGGGTCTCCCACAGCACTAGAAATATGAGCAACTTCGCCACGGATCTATACACCAATAAACCACCGAGAGCCGTGCATCTCACCCCAGTCCCTTCCTAACCACAATTACCACCCACCACAGGACAGTGTGAAGTAAGCAACACGATGCGAGGCAAGCACACAAATGAAAGAGAGTACGAGCAAAACGTAGGCCAGGGAGGGCAATCAATAAGCAAGTGGGCAAAAGTTCAAATAGGCAGGTCAAATGTCTCAGAAATAGCAACAAGGGCAATAATAGACAGGAGTTCAGTCTCGCCGTTAGGAAAAGCGGGGGTTTCCCTGCAAAATAGAAACACGACCTCATCAAGGCAAAAACAGGCAGCGGTCCACCATTGTTCTCAGGCACCCGGGGAGGATCAGGTCCCCGCACGACATCCAAGTTCCCAAACTCCAAACATCGAAGAGCAGGAGGTTCCAAATCCACCGGCCAGCAAACCCGTCGATGGATAGCGACAGTAACCCTCGTAGCGACCGAGGGAGGTGAGGCAGTGGCATCACTGAGACAAGAGGGGACCATGAAGGAGCGTTCACCCAAGATGGCGGTGGAACGAATCGAGTCTCCCGGAGCACCGGGGGCCAGGGCCGCGCGTAAGGATCGTAAGGCATCAAGAACGTCTCCAATCGTAGGCTCACGCACACACGTCCAGGCCCCCGTGCAGTCCAGCAACCCAAGTCCGTCATCACGAGGAGACCCACAGCACAGGTCGTCGGCAGCCATTTTGTGAATTCAGCCTCCTCACCACCCTCCGCGATTCTCGGAACAGTTCACAAATGCGGGCCTTTACAGATTTCCGGGGGGTCCCAGCAATGGCAGCCTCGGTGAAAAAAAGGAGATTCGCCCAAGGCGGGGGGCCATCTGCAGTATCCCTGGCGCTCCTCTCAAACAGAGTCCGAGGACGAGGGTCCAGGGTCGATGGACGGAGCAGCGGCGGGGGGACCCCTTCACACGATCAGTCCACGGAGCACCGCGCCCCGCACCAGCCTCACGGCCGTCAAGGCGGGCCCGGATCAGGGTCACTGGGATGTTCTCACAACGGCTCTCACCAGTGGCGCAGTCTCTCGGCCGGGGCCGACGGTCACCACAACGCCAGGTCGGATCCGATAGGCGAGGCCCCGGTCTCAACACCACGAAGGCCCAGGTCCCTTCGGGGGGCACAACTTCGGAACCGCAGCACGCCGGAGTCTCCAGGCCAAACGGTGAGTAAGAGCGAAACGTTGCGTTCCTATTTCTTCGGAATTATGTCGTCTCTGGGCAGGATATGCAACAGGATATGCGAGTCAGGCCAGAGGGCTGACGGAGCCGAGCTACAAGGTGACCATTACGCTCGCGAGCTTGGCAAGGATTGTTAATTTCTGACTGTAGTGAGAGTGAACGGGAGGAATGGGTTCCTTCCATTTAGCCAATTTAGAAAATCGATAATGTTTGTGTCTGTATTATTCCATATCACAAAGACGTTCTCAATATATCTTTGCCATAGGTGGACTTCATTTCCGTAGGATTTGTCCAAATGTTGTTGTCTTCAAACCAGCTGACATACAGACACGCCAGACTTGTCCATTTGTACCCAAGCAGAATCATGCTATCTAATGAGACTTTGACCGTAGTAAATTTCCCGAATTAAGGATGTATAGTTTGTGTGTAAACTATGAAATATGAAGGCGGTGAGCAGGCTGTGTTTAACATTGCATATGCCGGCAATAATATGCGTGATAATTCTACCATGAGAGATTGTATTTTGAGATTTGATGAGTGAAATGTGTAATTAATTAATTTTCTGTGGTCTTTGTACCTCTGTCCACAGGATAATTTCCCAAGGAACAGCACGTAGAACCTTTTAACTATTTGTGTTTTTGTATTGTTGCACGCCGGAGCTATCTTTTGACACCGCACGCTCACTTTTGTAAAACTGCAAGGTGACGCTACTGAGGGATCGTTTCTCTGGTATCGCCCTGACAAATGGCCCGGGCCCTCACAGGCCAATAGAGTAGGGAAGAAACATTTTGGCGGATGGAGTTTAGGGTCATAGGACCACAATATCCTCATTGCCCTTTCCCTGTTTACTTTTTTTTTTTTTATAAATCTTTTTATTGAAACAAAACAGCTCCATCAAAAGACACATCAGGTATTGGCGAAAAAGCAGTGGTCTTCATACATTGATTGAGTAGATTACAACAGTCATTAATGGGTAGTACCACAGTCTACCCCCAGGTCTTGCCCCCACCGAATATAAGCTGGTTTACTAATCTGCCCTTCCCTATTTACTTTTAATATCCCCGTTCACCCCACCAAAAAAGAGATACCTGGGTTGAGTTAGGGATTTTTATCTTAATGCTAAAAAACTCTCTAGGCAGTAAGACAATTTGTTTCATAAGTGCATCTTGGAAAACGGTTGAGCCCACCCTAACCTTTACGAGTCAGGGTGAACCCGATGATGAAGCATGCCACTATTAGAGTGGGTGAAGGTTATAAATAAAAATAGGTGTTTCCTCTTTCCCACCTCTGAGTACATTGGAAACTTATATACCTGGTTTTCCCTCTTCGCTTTTCAATCTCTAATCTCAATGAGTGGATACTTGTTTGTGTATTAAGACTGTTTCAATGGGAGTTTGTCTCCTCTCTCCTTTCGTGTAGAAAGTATCTCTCCCTAGGTGTCCGAGGTCTCCTCTAAGCCTACTTGTTGGAAATATTGTATAGACTGCATTGTAATTTTGAATTGGAATTTAAAATAAAATAACCAAAAAAATAGTTAGTCCCCAGATGCACCTTGACTGCATTCTAGGAAATGAGTTGCCGCTGGTGTTAGAGGAGCTGGGAGGGGCAGGCGGGGTCCAGGGCATCCTGAATCTCGGATTTCTGTGGGTACCACTCCCAAAAGCAGGGTACAGAGACCCAGATGGAGGGGCAGGGGAAAGAAGGACTCACCCCTATCCCCTGCTAAACCTCAGGGTACAGGCCCTAGGCTCAGTAGACTGTCCTAGACAACTACCCCTAGACTGGTAGAAAGGAAGGAAAGGAAGAAGGGTGCCTAACACCTGGGGCTGTTGCCCCCCACTCTGAGAAACATCAGAGGTCAGACTGGGGCCTGGCTCTTTATACAGACAGCTGTCATTGACCTCTGTTGCTTGCTGTTCCTATTAACAGGGTTTTCCTTGGGTTGGGAACAGAATTCTGATCCAAGAGGTGGAATGGGCCACATCACTTTGTTCGTCATATTGGTATTGTCTGCCAACTGGGATGCATCTGTGATCAAGATATGGTTCAGTGCTTCACAGATGGGGTCCACAGGTGAGGAGAAGGGTTCACCAATAGGTCAGTTCAGTGGCTCCATAGGGTGTAGACAGAGAGATCCAACTGAGTTCAGGAGCACCTAAAACTGTCAAGGGCCTCGGCAGAGGAGAGCCATTGTCCATGTTCTATCGCCTAAGCAGGGAAGCCCATTAATGTATTGATTAGTCTCCCCTGGCTTTTGGCTGGAGGGAGGTCATGTTGGACTTGGCCCTCTGTGCAGGTTCACCCCAAATGTGTTGCCTTTATCCTTCCTATTTTTTTTTAGTTTGTTTTTGTTAGCCTTAGGTCTCCGTGCATTTTACCACTGATAACCAGTGCTTCTGCTGACTTCCTAAAACATGGTAAAACTGGCTTACACTTGATTGCCATATTTAATTTACTTATAAGTCCCTAGTAACGTGGTGTACTATATACCCAAGGCCTGTAAATTACACGCTACTAGTGGGCTCGCAGCACTTGTTAAAACATGCCTCCGGCCTGCAACTGCAGCCTGCCAGCAGTATAAACTGCCAATTCAACATGGCAAAATAACTCCTTTGGCACGCCTGAAACTCGCTTTTTTAAAACATATGTCACCCCTAAGGTAGGCTCTATACAGCCCATAGGGCAGGGTGCAGGGTATTTAAAAAGGTGTATGTATACTTTCAAGTAGTTTTACCTGCCCTGGTACTAAAAAACTCAGACATTCATTTGTCACCACTGTGAGGCCTACCTCTCCCATAGGATAACCATGGCGTTACCTTATTGCAATTAATAAGTGATAACCTTTGATTGGGAGCAGGTAGGAATGTAATGTGTGGTGTTTGATGAATTGTAATACCCCCCCTCTTTAGTGGTGAAGTTGTATTTTAAGTCACAATTCTGAAAATGCCACTTTTAGTAAGTTGCCATTTCTTGTCCTAGTCATTTGGTGTCTGCAGCCTGTTCCTGGACCACATGACTAGGAGTAGCTGGCAGTTGGCCTTTGTGCATTGCTCCCATACACTGAGACAAAGGGAAGATAGGTGTTGGCTCAATGGGCCACTCTGAGTTAACAAGGGAGGGAGTAGTCACCTACAGCACTTACACAGCACAAGGAGCTGCCTGAGCACACTCACAAAGGGGTTGACACCAGTCTACTGTGACCCCAGACAATCTGGGGCTCAGGCATGGAGGCAGAAAATTCCAGTCACCTCTGGGGAGGGGGGTGGAAACCTCTAGAAACTTCCTCCACTTCAAAGTGGGCACCAGGTATACATATTGGGCCCTTGGACCTAACTCTTCAGTACACTTCTGTACCTGTGGAGACTCTGCCAGGAAGAAGGACTGCTGTGCTGCTGAAAGGCCTGCTCTAAGCTAGACAGCTACCATTAAGGACTGCTGTTTTGACCTGCTGCCTGCTGCCCTCTTGCCTGAGTGAGAATGCCTGGATCTGCCTCTCTGAACACCGGGACCCAGAGTGACTTAAGGAGCTAGTTGCTGGCCTCCTAATCAGAAGTCTCAGGGATATAACAGGCTTCCAACAACGTTGATGCCAGCACCTGGACTCTGCACTCTGTGGGTCCTGCCCTCTCAAGTGGTACCACCCCAGTCCCGGACCATTGGAAGTTGGCCTGAAGGTGCTCTCGGAAACCTAGCTGTAGTCCTCATTGGAACCTAGGCGAAGCCCTGCAAAGTGTCGCCACACAGCTGCCAACCTCATTGGAATCAACGTCCAGCAATACAAAGCCTAACTGCTCAGCTGCCAGCCTCATCAGACCAACGCAAAGTGATACAAAGCTCTACCATGCCACGCCACACAGCTCACCAAAACCGACGCAAAGCTACGCCAAGTCTCGCCGCAAAGTCTGATGCCGGACAATGCAAAATCTCGCAAACCAACACCACACAGACCGTGCACCAGGATTTAAGGTACTGTGTTCAGCTGGCTTAACTTGGTCCCTGTAGCCGGCCCTCACTTCATTGCGGTCGGCCTGAACTTGTGACTTTGTCTCAGTCTGGCACGACCACATAACCACAATTGGTGCTTTGTGCTTTTTGGTGCTATTTTCACTTAAATCTTTTAAATTACATATCTCCAGTTGTACTGATTGAATTTATGTTATTTTTGTCTTGATTTATTTATTAACTTTAGCTCTAGTTTTCTAAACTGGTGTGGGATTTTTCATGTGTTGGGTTTTCACTTTATTATTGTTTGAAGGGGGCTGCCACCTGAGCATTTACAAGGACTCTCCCTCTATTTTTACTGTATATATTATATATTTTTATCGATATGATGTGTGTTAGACCTGTAAGCCCTTTGGGTGGCCCCTCTTAGTTAATTATTTATTTTGTTCCCTTTTTGCCTCTTATCTCTTTTGTTTCTTTTTTTTGTCCACTGGAATTTTTGGCGTTGCCCTAGGGGGTTAGGTGCTACCTTGCCCCTCTACCTTTTTGAGGCTTAGCCGCCCTTATGAAATGGTGAACACAGAGACCTAAAATGGTGGCTTGTAACTGTCATATATTTTTACCTCAGGAACTGGCGCCATAGGAGTGTATGGGAAAAGCTCTAGAACCTTCCAGCTGGTTCTGGTAGCCAGTGGCCAGACTATAAAAGGCCAGAGTCCGGGCGGCAATTTTGGAGAGTGACCAGTGAGCTGTTGTTGAACCTGGTTGTTGGGAGGAGTGAGGCGGTAGCATGGGGAGGAAGGCACTGAGGGGAGTTAGATTGACCTGTGGGCCAGCGGCTTCTCCTGATTGATGTGACCCCCTATCTATCGACCATGCCCTACCTTGGACACTTCCTCCAGTTTTCTACATCTTTTAAGGGCTCCTGAAAAGCTGTTCCTAAGTGATCTCTTGAGAGCTGCCAGCGACTGACTTGAGGGGTATCGGAAGCGTCCGCCTTTCAAAGGACACTGAGGAAATCAGAACTAGAAGAATTCATCCTCGGGCAGACTGCGGCATCGTGGCTAGCGGAGCTGAGACCCTGGTTAACAGGCCGCTGAAGAAGAAAGCGGAGTAGCGGTCCCATCAGCGGGGAACCTCACTCACCGTGGGGGAGATCCTGGCGCACTGTGTGGAGGACCCTTCGCGGAAGCTGTCGGCCCTTCTGCACCGGAGTGTACCTGCTGCGAAGTCCCTTTGCGGAGCTGGTGAGAAGAGAACCAGCGGGCGCAGCTGAGAAGCGGAGCGGTCGCTGAGGACCGCCGACAGCAGGATCGTGGTGTTGACGGAAGAGGCGGGGAGAAGCAGAAGGAGGCCGGCCATGGGCGAGTCCGTCGTGCGTGAGGAGAACACGCCGGAAGATCCGACTGACGGCTCGTCATCCAGCGGTGAGGAAACGGCATCCGAACAGTGAGGCAAGCGAGTGCAGCGGGAAGGAGAAGCTTTCCCCGGTCCGTAGGTAGCAGTGCGGGCATAAGAATTGGAAGCTGACTGTCAGTACTACCAAAACCAAGTAAGCAGGGGAACTAGTCGGGCGGGAGGAGAGGCTCGAGCTCAGACCTGATTTCCTCAAGTTTACCGAACTGCACAATGAACAGTGCTTGCTGAATACCTGACTGACTCATCCCAATCATTACCATCCCTGAGCAGACTCATCTTGTGGGAAAAGTCACTGATTATAGATAACTACCCACGGAAGGAGTTCCGGGTTGTAAAGCGGACTCAGGAGAGGGAAGGTGGGAAGGGATTGTATAAAGGAAACCTGTTCATATTGTATTTGGGCCTCGTAAATGTTACTGAATTACCATCTGCCAAGCGAGTGGGGTCATAGAGCAAACGTACTATCTGTGAAACCTGACCAAGTATTCTGTTTACTTCCATCTAGATAATCAGCTGATTGAAACCATCTGCAAGTATACAAGTGGGGGGAAAAAGGGGTTGCTGAGTAACTGTATCCTCTAACTAATGCTGAACCTATGTCCCCACGGGTAAGGTGCTTATTGGTCTTGACATAAGAGGGCCTTATTCTTGCTGGTTATCCTATTTGAAGTGTGAAACCATTAAGGAAGAGAGTTAAGGTGTAGATGTTTTTGCTAAGACCCTCACAACTGGGGAACACAAGCATTGGCATAGCCAATAGGTCTCGCTTTTGGGACCTTATAAGTGTTTAGTTATGCAGCACAATATCTTTGGTGCAACAACATCAACTGTTGCATGGCTAAACACTTATAAGGTCTCAAAGGCGAGACGTTTTGGCTATGCCAATGCGTGTTCTGTAAGGCTCCCAAAACCGATGTATGCCTGGCGTAGCTGAGGCCTTTTGATTTTACTAAAATTCTGCATCTGATACACTTGCTCATAGGGGATTTCAGCCAGCACTCTTTTATGCATCATCTGTTGTGTCAGTCATATGCCCTTCTGCCTATTACATCATCCAGCATGGGGCGGTAGGTCGGCCACTGCAGTCACTAGCTAACTTCACTGTGAGTGACTGCATACTGCTCTTTCACAAGGAGCACATCCGCAAACAAAGTAATTCCTTCCAGTGCAGGGACTAGTACGGAAATAAGAGTTTTTTAATATTACAATATATTTGTGCCTTCAGCCAATGTTTTTTTTTTTATTGGTGATGGCCTGGCAGGTCCCCTAATACTAAAGTTTTTTTCAAACCATGACATAAAAAGATAAATGCCAAAGTCAAAAGGCTGATTTAAGTTTGAATTTAGCCAAGTCCTTTTCGTCTAATTTTATATATGCAAATATTTTACTTAGTTATAAGGACTTTAAGCCAACTGTTCAAATACACCAGTTAATTCCCGGCAGTACCCTTTTATATTCCTACTTTTCTTCAACCCACTAGGCCATACAGCAGCGGGCAGCCCTCTTCAGCCATTGGCTAACTTCACCATGAGCATGTTATGCAGGCCTCACACAATGAGCACGTCCACACAAAAGCAGCCCTCTTCAGTGCCAGGGGCTGCCCTGCAGTGGCAAGGTGTGCTTTTTTAAAAGAAAAAAAAAGTGGTGAACACATGTGTAGCAGCCAATGTAACTTTTTTTGCAAAACTTTATTATACAAACAGTTTTAGATGGCCGCCTATGCTTGCGCATAAATGAGCACGCATGTACACCCATCTTTATGATGGTTTCAGAAAGTCTCGGCAGTGTTGCAATACTTTCATTCCTGCTGCTGGACACAGCACCAACTTGGCACTCTCTCCGACAGACATATTTATAACAAAAAGGTTGTTTTCAGGTTGGCTTGCGATAAAAATCTGGGGATACATCATTGCAGCTTTGATATCTCAGTGTTCGATCAAACATGCAAGGGGCACGAGGGAAGACAGAAATAACAAAAGCGTCAGAGCAGACACTGAGGCTCGCCAACGCGGCATACATGCGGGGTGGGGGGCGCAGAGAGCGCCTGTGAAAAGGGAACCGACAGGCCATACTAAGACGTTTTTAAAAAAAGTAAATGTAAAAACCCGAAATGAGATAAGAGGGGGAGATGAGAAACGGAGGAGACCTGAGGGAAGATAAACTGAACGTTGCCGATAGGGAGCAGTGAGAGACAAGAGAGAAATGGAGGAGCTATGGGGGGCTTAAAAAACTGAGCAGGACAGGTAAGGGTGGGGGCTGGAGTAAATGAACCTGGGGCAATACAGAGAACAAGGGAAAGGGATACGAAGGGGACGCAGCACACAAGGGAGAGAGGCTGAGTGCTGAAAGCAAAAGAAACAAGAAATAGAAAAGGAAAACGATACTTGTACCAACGTGCCAAACAATAAACATGTTAATAAAATCCTTCATGCCCGTAAGTTTAAATTAGTGCTTACCCGCTCTACATGGAATTAACGTGCATCCGCGATAAAGGAATTGTGCTCACGAAGTAAACGAGTATGGAGAAACCCGGAAGACGCCGGTTTGAAATGACGTGCGAGTGAAATGCCACAAAAATAAAAGACAGACTGGACTCGAGCGGTGAGAAGGGAAATGTATAGCGGACCAGAGAGGGAGCATTTCTGAAAGGAGTTCTGCCTCCTGATTGGCTGTTTAAATAGAAACCTGTGGTGCGCGCGCACCACAGAGGAGCCGACGCGGGAATCGAAACTAGTGGTGCGCGCGGACACCAGAGGAGCGGGGCAAGGGAGCGCGAAGACGCCGAGAGGAGGTAGGGGATGTGTGTGTAAGTGCCGGGGGTTCTCTGCGTATGTGTGCGCGTGCGTGTGTGTATGCGGGAGGGGAGGGGGTTCTGTATGTATGTATGTGTGTGTATGGGGGGGGGCTGTATGTGTGTTGTGAAGAGCCTGCCGGAATCGGAGCGCGTGTTGACGCGCGCGACCTGATCCCGGCAGGCTGCTGCTGCTGCGTGCGCGTGACAGTCTGTTGTCCTCTCCCTTTCAGTCCTTGAAAGCCAGAATGATGACAATAGTCTCGCTCTGCGACAGCAGGCCTTTGGCCTGCAATCGCAGGGCGAGACCTAAAAAAGTATTGATTAATGCATTGAAAAGCCTTTTGAAAGCCAATAATCGAATGTAGAAACATTTACTGTACTGAATTTATACATTGCTAAGACAGAGATATATTCTAAAGAATTTTATAAAGCAGCACGTATTTTTCCAAACTGGTGTAGTGTCATTTTTAGTGATTGGACGCTGGTTTACTGTATGAGTGTGTCACAAGCACAACACAATTGCTTTGGGGATAGGTCTTGCCACTCTGTGCTATGCTACCCTATGTAGACTGGTAACCCCAGGTCTTACATAACTGGTGTTCAGTGGTGGGATGAGAGTTTGTGCTTGCGACCACTTAACAGTAGCTCAGTGTACACCACATACCTACACCTGGAGTTTTCTCCTAAGCGGACTCCCTAATTAAAAGTTTTGTTTTTCCAAATTTTCTCCTGGTGGTGGGCGGAGGTAGCCCTTACTTTACGCCCTTCCTTATCTTCTTCTAAGTGGCTGTCCGTGACCCTGGTGGAAAAATGGAATTTGATTTGGAGGAGTTGGAGACCTATACTGCGGTCCAACTCAGAGACTTTTGCCAGAAAAAGGGGGTGTTTTTCAAGCGAGGTGCGAAAAAGAGTGAACTTCAAACTAGCTTGAGGGCATGGGTGGAAGCTCACCCAGATGGGAAGATGGAGGAGGAAGAGGTGGACCGGGACACTGTCATCGGAGTGGATGTTCTGTACCAACCTGAGGGAGGGAACCTACTAACAGGTCCTAGAACGCTCTCAAGGGAGGGCAGCAGTGTCTCTGTGAGGAGTTTGACTGAAGCCGAACTAGCGGACAGGAGAGAAGAACGGCAGTTAAAATGGGAGTTAGCCAGGTTAGAGAAGGAGAGGGAGTAAAAGAGGTTGGCTCATGAATTGTGTCTCAAGGAGCTAGATCTCAAGGCCCTACAAATAGGGACTCCCAGTACTCCTACTAGTGGCAGCGAATCCAAAGACACAACCAGGGAACCCAGACCCTATTTGCCAAAGGACATAGTCGCCAGCTACAGCGCGGGGGATGACATTGCGAAATGGTTGGCTGCCTATGAGGTCTCCTTAAGAGCCCATGGGATATTGGAAAAACACTGGGGGGTGGCTTGTACAAATATATGCCTCCTGCAGGAAGGGATACACTTTTAGCCCTAGAGCACGGGGAGCAGACCAACTACCCCATCATGAAAGTGGCGCTGATAAAAAAGTTTGGGTTGACTCCTGAAAAGTTCCGACAGAGGTTTAGGAGCAGCCACAAACTGGATACACAGAATTGGGTGGATTTCCTAGACTATGCAAAGAAGGCCCAAGAGGGTTGGGTGCAAGGCAGCGAGGTGGGGGACTACGAGGGGTTGTATGATCATATCCTCAAGGAGCACCTACTCGAGGAATGTTTTCCCGAGCTGCGACAACACCTGGTGGACAGCAAGCTGACCAGCCCCCGGAAGCTTGCTGAGGAGGCGGACATCTGGGCTAGTACCCGGGTGACCTCAAAGGGGACTGGAGGGGATTCCCAAAGGACCGGATACGGCGCTCCCCAGAAGAAAGAGGGGGGAGATAAAAAGAGGGAGTTCTCAAGAGGCCCCCAAAACAGTTTCCAGGGAAAGGGAACAGGATTCATTCCCAAGTGTAACCCGCCAAGAAACCCTCATGCTGACCATAGTCAGCAGCCCAGGGTTGTCCGCTGCTATGAGTGTGGTGGGGTTGGGCACTATAAAGGTGATGTCAAGTGCCCAAAGAGACCACCCCCCTCCCACTGGAGGAAAAGCCCCGGGAGTAGCTAGTGTAGTGCTCGGGGAGGAGTTGCCCTTAGATAAGGGAGAGGAGTGGGCGAGTGTCACCTTAGTGTCCCTGGGAGATCGGGAGATGGTTCCTAAGATCCAGGTGCCCTCAAATACTACCAAGTATGGGCAGTGGGTCACCATCAATGGCCAAAGAGGGGAAGCTCTGAGGGACACAGGTGCCAGTATGACTATGGTAAGGAGTCATCTGGTGTCTCCAGAGCAAGTGATTCCACACGTGCTTCACCCCGCCGCGATGGCTGACGGCAGAATAGGTCACTACCCGGTGGCCGAGGTTCCATTTGAGTGGGAAGGGGTTACAGGTCCTCTTCGAGTTGCCGTAAGCCCTGCCGTGCCAGTCGATTGTCTGTTGGGGAATGATATGGAGCACAATGCTTGGAAGGAGGTGGAATACCAGACTCATTCTGAGATGCTGGGTACACCCGACTGGGCCTGTGCCAGCACAAGGTCCGCGACTACCGGAGGGGGAGTTCGCCAGGGCTGGAGCCTGGAACAAAGGCCCAGCCAGCTGCTAAAAAGGGAAAGATCCGGGGACAGGAGACTCCTGCCTCGGCATCCACGCCCCGTGAGATGGATGGGCCACCGGTGGTGGTGGACCCGGAGTCCACGGAGGGGGATGTAGACTCCCTGGAGAACCTACCCATCCCTGCTGAATGGCACGTGGAGGGGGCCTACTAGGGAAGAGTTTTGTAAGGGCCAAAAGGAGTGCCCTACCCTTGAGGGTCTGAGGTGACAGGCCGAAGCCCAGGCAGCAGGTAACATTGCAGGGAACTACCACATTTACTGGGAGGATGGACTCCTTTACAGTGAACCCAAGGCTCCAGTGCATGGTTCGTCACGGGCCTTGGTTGTCCCCCAACGTTACCAAGCCTTTCTCTTAGAACTGGCTCATGAAATACCCTTGGCAGGACACCTGGGTCAGGACAAGACCTTTGCCCGGCTTGTCCCCCATTTCTACTGGCCTCAGATGAGGGTGGTGTCCGACACCTACTGTCGGACATGTGTGTCATGCCAAGCCAGTGGGAAAACAGGGGTGAAGCTGAAAGCTCCCCTGGAACCACTACCTGTCGTTAGCACCCCCTTTGAAAGGGTGGGCATCGACATTGTTGGGCTACTGGATCCACCAACTTCAGCTGGTCACAGGTTTATCCTGGTTCTGGTGGATCACGCTACACGGTACCCAGAGGCAATTCCTCTGAGGAACATTACTGCACCTGCAGTGGCTAGGGCCCTGATGGGGATCTTTACCCGAGTGGGTTTCCCCAAGGAAGTTGTGTTCGACAGGGGGACCAACTTCATGTCAGCTTACATGCGGGCTATGTGGAAGGAGTGTGGGGTTATCTACCGGTTCACCACTCCTTACCACCCACAGACCAATGGTCTAGTGGAAAGGTTCAACAAAACCTTGAAAGGCATGATCCGAAGTCTGCCTGAGAGCCTGCGGAGGAAATGGGACGTCCTCCTACCCTGTCTGTTGTTTTCCTACAGGGAAGTGCCACAGAAGGCAGTGGGCTTCAGCCCCTTCGAACTTCTGTATGTGCGTGGACCTCTCAGCCTGGTGAAAGACGGATGGGAAAAGACTCCCAGGAAGCTTGCCCAGGATGTGGTGAGCTATATGCTGGCCTTCCGAAGCCAAATGGCTAGGTTGTTGAAGCAAACTTCTGACAACTTGGAAGCCAGCCAGGCAGTGATGAAGAAGTGGTATGACCACAATGCTCACCCTGTGGAGTTGGAGCCTGGCCAGAAAGTGTGTTTGATGGAGCCTGGAGAGCTAAGTGCCCTCCAGGATCGCTGGACAGGCCCTTTTGAGGTGATTGAGAAAAAGGGTAAGGCCACTTACTTAGTGGATCTTAAGACCCCCCTGGCAGCCCCATCGGGTTCTCCATGCCAATCACCTCAAACCCCACCACGAGAGGCCCGAGGTCATCTTAATGATGGTGACTGATGGAGCAGAGGAAGAGGAGAGTGAGCCTCTCCCTGATCTTTTTTCGTCTCAGGAAAAGGATGGGTCGGTGGAGGGAGTGATTCTCTCACCATCCCTGACTCCTGAACAGCGGAGGGACTGCCGCCGGGCCCTGGAGCAATATTCCACGCTGTTCTCCCTTATGCCGGGAAGGACCCACCTGTGTACCCATGATGTGGACACAGGAGACAGCCCACCTGTGAAGTCTAAGATCTACCGGCTGTCAGATAAGGTGAAGGCCAGCATCCACAGTGAAGTCACTAAGATGCTGGAGCTAGGAGTGATCAAACCTTCAAGTAGCCCCTAGTCCAGTCCGGTGATTCTGGTACCAAAAGCTGCCCCACCGGGCACCACTCCCGAACTTAGGTTCTGTGTGGATTACCGGGGACTGAATTCAGTGACCAAAACTGATGCACATCCGATCCCCAGGGCGGATGAACTTATTGACCGGCTGGGAGCTGCCCAATACTTGAGTACCTTTGACCTCACCTCAGGGTACTGGCAAATCTCCCTTACAGATGGAGCAAGGGAAAGGTCAGCCTTCTCCACGCCTGAGGGCCACTACCAGTTCTGTGTGATGCCCTTTGGGCTCAAGAACGCTCCTGCCACTTTTCAACGGCTGGTGAACAAGGTCCTCTCTGGGATGGAGGCCTTCTCTGCTGCTTATCTAGATGACATAAGCAGCAGAGAAGGCCTCCATCCCGGAGAGGACCTTGTTCACCAGCCGCTGAAAAGTTGCCGTCTTCAGCAGCAGCTGGGAGGACCATTTGTGTCACTTACAAGCTGTTCTCCAAGACCTGAAGCAGGCTGGCTTGACCATCAAGGCCAGCAAATGTCAGATTGGGCAGGGGTCGGTGGTGTACCTAGGCCACTTGGTGGGCAGGGGAACGGTGCAGCCCCTCCAGGCAAAGATTGAGGCTATCACGGCCTGGGAACCCCCCAAGACCCAAACCGAGGTCCGAGCTTTCCTGGGCCTCACAGGTTACTACCGTCGCTTTGTGAAGGGGTATGGCACTATTGTGGCACCCCTAACTGAACTCACATCCAAGAAACAACCCCGACGGGTAGTATGGACAGAGGCTTGTCAGCAAGCCTTTGACACCTTGAAGCAAGCAATGTGTGCAGCTCCAGTACTAAGGGCCCCTGATTTTTCCAAGGAATTCATTGTCCAGACAGACGCATCGGAGCATGGCATTGGGGCAGTGTTGTCGCAACTCAATGAAGAGGGTCTGGATCAACCTGTTGTCTTCCTGTCCAGGAGACTGCTTCCCCGGGAACAGAGGTGGAGTGCAATTGAGCGGGAAGCCTTTGCGGTGGTATGGGCTCTGAAGAAGCTGCGGCCATACCTGTTTGGCTCGCACTTCCTGGTGCAGACCGACCACGACCCCTTCGTTGGCTGATGCAAATGAAGGGAGAGAATCCTAAGCTGTTGAGATGGTCTATCTCCCTACAGGGAATGGATTTCCGGGTGGAACATCGGCCTGGAGTGGACCACGCCAATGCAGACGGTCTCTCTAGGTATTTCCGCCTTAGTGATGAGAAATCCCAAGGGATTGTGTAGCTCTCCCCACTTTCAGCTGGGGGGGACGCGTGTTAGACCTGTCAGCCCTTTGGTTGGCCCCTCCTAGTTAATTATTTATTTTGTTCCCTTTTTGCCTCCTATCTCTTTTCTTTCTTTTTTTTGTCCACTGGAATTTTTGGCGTTGCCCTAGGGGGTTAGGTGCTACCTTGCCCCTCTACCTTTTTGAGGCCTAGCCGCCCTTATTAAACGGTGAACACAGAGACCTAAAATGGTGGCTTGTAACTGTCACATATTTTTACCTCAGGAACTGGCGCCATAGGAGTGTATGGGAAAAGCTCTAGAACCTTCCATCTGGTTCTGGTAGCCAGTGGCCAGACTATAAAAGGCCAGAGTCCGGGCGGCCATTTTGGAGAGTGACCAGTGAGCTGTTGTTGAACCTGGTTGTTGGGAGGAGTGAGGTGGTAGTGTGGGGAGGAAGGCACTGAGGGGAGTTAGATTGACCTGTGGGGCAGCGGCTTCTCCTGATTGACGTGACCCCCTATCTATTGACCAGGCCCTACCTTGGACACGTCCTCCAGTTTCCTACATCTTTTAAGGGCTCCTGAAAAGCTGTTCCTAAGTGATCTCTTGAGAGCTGCCAGCGGCTGACTTGAGAGGTATCGGAGGCGTCCGCCTTTCAAAGGACACTGAGGAAATCAGAACTAGAAGAATTCATCCTCGGGCAGAGTGCGGCGTCGTGGCTAGCGGAGCTGAGACCCTGGTTAACAGGCAGCTGAAGAAGAAAGCGGAGTAGCGGTCCCATCAGCGGGGAACCTCACTCACCGTGGGGGAGATCCTGGCGCTCTGTGTGGAGGACCCTTCGCGGAAGCTGTCGGCCCTTCTGCACCGGAGTGTACCTGCTGCGAAGTCCCTCTGCGGAGCTGGTGAGAAGAGAACCAGCGGGCGCAGCTGAGAAGCTGAGCGGTCGCTGAGGACCGCCGACAGCAGGATCATGGTGTTGACGGAAGAGGCGGGGAGAAGCAGAAGGAGGCCGGCCATGGTAGGAGTCCGTCGTGCGTGAGGAGAACAAGCCGGAAGATCCGACTGACGGCTCGTCATCCAGCGGTGAGGAAACGGCATCCGAACAGTGAGGCGAGCGAATGCAGCGGGAAGGAGAAGCTTTCCCCGGTCTGTAGGTAGCAGTGCGGGCATAAGAATTGGAAGCTGACTGTCAGTACTACCAAAACCAAGTAAGCAGGGGAACTAGTCGGGCGGGAGGAGAGGCTCGAGCTCAGACCTGATTTCCTCAAGTTTACCGAACTGCACAATGAACAGTGCTTGCTGAATACCTGACTGACTCACCCCAATGATTACCATCCCTGAGCAGACTCATCTTGTGGGAAAAGTCACTGATTATAGATAACTATCCACAGAAGGAGTTCCGGGTTGTAAAGCGGACTCAGGAGAGGGAAGGTGGGAAGGGATTGTATAAAGGAAACCTATTCATATCGTATTTGGGCCTTGTAAATGTTACTGAATTACCATCTGCCAAGCGAGTGGGGTCATAGAGCAAACGTACTATCTGTGAAACCTGACCAAGTATTCTGTTTACTTCCATCTAGATAATCAGCTGATTGAAACCATCTGCAAGTATACAAATGGGGGGAAAAGAGGTTGCTGAGTAACTGTATCCTCTAACTAATGCTGAATCTATGTCCCCAAGGGTAAGGTGCTTATTGGTCTTGACATAAGAGGGCCTTATTCTTGCTGGTTATCCTATTTGAAGTGTGAAACCATTAAGGAAGAGAGTTAAGGTGTAGATGTTTTTGCTAAGACCCCCACGACTGGGGAACAAAAAGTACTGATTAATGCATTGAAAAGCCTTATGAAAGCCAATATTCAATGTAGAAACATTTACTGTACTGAATTTATACATTGCTAAGACAGAGATATATTCTGAAGAATTTTATAAAGCAGCACGTATTTTTCTAAACTGGTGTAGTGTCATTTTTAGTGATTGGATGCTGGTTTGCTGTATGAGTGTGTCACAAGCACAACACAATTGCTTTGGGGATAGGTCTTGCCACTCTGTGCTATGCTATCCTATGTAGACTGGTAACCCCAGGTCTAACAATGTGTATTTGTTTTTAACTAATCGATCCCGACAACTGCGCTATGTGTTGAGGGTCTGATACTCTATTTTGATGGATTGCTTGTGTATATAACTTTCATTATGTTGCTGCATTAAATGTCTATTTTGTATTGTATTTATAAAATGTTTTTATAGGTTTTATGACACCAGTTGCCGAAATAAAGCTTATATAACTATTGTTTGAAGTGCTGCATTAATACTTTACACATTGCCTCTAAGTTAAGCCTGACCGCTATGTGCCAAGCTACCAGAAGATTGAGCACTGTCAGGCTTGTCAAGATGGACGGCTGTCAAGCTGAAACTGTCAGAGCCAGAGCCTGTAACGAATTTGCAGGTGTCAGTGCCATGCCACTTGAGGACAAACTTACAGTCAAATCCTCCTTAGGCACCAACAAAGGCATGCCAAATGTAGGAGCAGCAAAAATCTTAAACATATTCTACTTAATAGCTTCAATCTGCGCTCTAGATGGCCCAGGCTTAAAGAAGCAACCTGAGAGATAGGCTGAAGAACTGGGACCAACTCTCTAGAGAAGAATGCTGTCTCAGCTCTCTTTATTTATTTATTTAGTGTATTTTATATAGCGCGCAGCTACCCCAACGGGGTGTCCCGGCGCTCCTGTGTGTACAATTATTAGGCCAGATTTTAGAGGGAACATTAGCAAAAGAGGAAGGTTTTTAAAGCTTTTCGAAAGCTCTTCCTGAATCATCCGCATGGAAATGGGTAGCTTTTTCCAGAGGGCAGAAGCGCACACTTGGAAGGTTTTGCCACCGGAGCGTGCTTTTTTGAATCTGGGAGTGGTGAGGAGAATTTTTGAAGAAGAGCGAAGAAGCCTGGCATTACTGTAGGGGCATAGGCAGGTGGAGAGGTAGGCAGAGCCCTTTCCCCTAACTGCACGATGGGCCAGAATAAGTGCTTTAAATTCTGCCCTTTTTTGTATAGGCAGCCAGTGTAATTTACGGTGGTGTGGAGAGATGTGCTCGCGAAGGGAAATGCCACCCACCAACCGTACTGCAGCATTCTGGACTGTCTGGAGTCGGTGGTAGAGACCAGAAGTCAGTCCAATATACAGGCCGTTGGCATAATCTAGATGGGAGGTAATCAGTGCCTGAACGATGGTCTTCCTGGTGTTACAAGGTAGGAAGTTGATGAATTTTTTCACCATCCTGATTTTGGAGAAACAGGCAGCTGATACCGTCTGGACTTGTTGATGAAATGAAAGATTGGAATCCCATCTAACCCCTAGATTTCTTACTGATTCTTTTGGCTGGGGAGGGGCATGATGTAAGGAGTAATGTCCCTTTTTATGCTTCTCGTGTCTGCTGTGAGCCAAGGGAAACTTAGATCTTGGACAAAAACTAGACGTTGATTTTGTCTAAGAATTTAAAATTTATAAAACCACAGAAAAAGAACTATGAATGAAAGTGTTAAGCAACTCATCAGCTCCCGATCTTGCATTCATTGGAGGTGCAGAAAAAAGGAAATTACATCACCATTGTTGTGGCACCTTACATGACGGTCAACTTGTCACTTCTCGTGGAGTTGTCGATGTTGAAAATTGCCACAAGACACCGGTGCTGGAAAATGCCTATAAATAAATTTCAGGGGCTATTCTTGTGCCTGGGGAGAGCTTCAAGTAAAGAATCGAGAGGAGTTACTATTCATTACAACTTTCCATTCATCCCTTTTCAGGATCATACCTTTGTACTGCTGAATACTCAACACTATTGTCAATGTGTTATTGTGTTGTTCTTTGGTCTTAGTTAAAATCACAATATCAATCTGAAATTCAAATACGCCTGGAACATTATAGAATAGCTGGTTTATGCGTTTCTGAGAAACCAAAGCTCAAATGGCATTTTCAGATACATGCATGTGGTGTCACAAAAGTAGTCAGGGAAAATGATTCAGAGGCAAGACGAATCCAGTGGTAAGCTGCCTCTAAGTAAAGTGCTGAGAAATATCTGGCTCTTCGCAACCGTGCAAACATCTCTTGGATTTTTTTAGTTAATGGTGACAATCCACCAAAATGTTTAAATTCAGTGACTGCACTACTGCACACAGCTCTATATCCCTAATTTTCATCTTTGCTATCACCACTGGCGAGACCCATTCTGAGAAATTTGCCTATTGCTTCAACTTGTCTTCACACAACTGGCCTATTAATTTGGGTATACACCTGTTACAACGCATTTTTTACTCCGCACTACCATTACAACGCGACTTTTACTCCGCATACCATTACAACGCATTGCGCTGGGGGGCGCTCTAGGATAGGGAATAAGTATAATTTACTATCCAACACCTTCCCTAGGGTCCACGGGGACTGGAGTTAGAATAGTAAATTATACTTACCACTATCCAGCACCTCTAAGCGCTATGCGTTGTAACGGTATGCGGTGTAAAAGTCGCGTTGTAACGGTCTGCGGAGTAAAAGTATGCGTTGTAACGTCATACATCCATTAATTTGGTATGGGGGTCCCAAATTCCCACGGAAAATGTCTTCATCTGTGACACACTCGGGTTCCATTTTTACTTTGAAACAATTGCATGTTCATACCCCTCTTGCTCTCTCTACCCTATCTAAGAATACCTCTTGGTAACTTTGAAAAATCTCTACTAAAGTTTATATCTGATGTTGAAGAATTCACCCTACATGCCTAGAGGAAGTTTGAGAATGTTTAATAGCAAAACAATCTATAAATCACAGAAATGTGCCACAAAAAATAACCCCTAGTAACCAATAATACACATATGATATGAATGCATCATAAATATATACATTTTCATGTACATTTTATGTTGGACCTGCGATGGGCAAGCCCAGCACAAAGGGGGTAGCTTGGCTCAAGTGACAAGGCAAGTGAAGGCTGTAGTGTTAAGCCTGCTCTGACCCAACAATAACTCCTTGTACATCCACACCAAAAATAAGGACACCACACCACTGCTGTAGAAAAATACGATTCCTTTATATAAAAGTTCTTTGTTGTAAATAGGGTTGACTGGGAAAGCACATATACATTTCTTTTGGTCATACAGTTCTGGTAATAAATCGTATTAATAAATAGAATAACTTCAGAAATGAGTATCACAATAAATATCACAATAAACATCAGAATAAATATCAGAATAAATATTGGTTCATTTAAATAAACAACCGCATGTTTCTTCTGGTATCGCTGCCACCAATTAAATACTTTAGAATCATTACATCTGCAATACGTTTCAAATGGGAAAAATAACTCTTACAGTTTATGCTGTTTTCATTGACCAGGTATACGGCTTCTCTGAGCACAAAATAAGGTTTGGGACTCTTTAATAATCACTCAAGGCGTATGCGCGTATATCTAGAAGGCAAGGAAACACAGTAAATACATCATTTGCACTCGGCGGTCACCGGGATAGGATCTCTGCTTTGCCGGTGAAGTCTATGCGCGCCTACGGGCTTTAGCACCACTTGAGCACAGGCGGCACCAGTTCAAAGTCATCAGACTGTAGAACGGGCTGCCGGAGAGGTCACACAACCTTCGCGCACAGTCAGGTAAATGCCGGTTCACAGTTCCTTCACAACGCTGCATTCACTATGAGGAAACGGGCCCACCTCACATCGGCTGCAATCAAGATACGATTCAGTCGGGCTCAGCACTCCTCCCGTTAGCGACGGGGCTCTCAGGGGCTCCACGGACCTCCCTCCGACTTCCGCATTCAGGGTGGTTCCCGCCCACAGCTACAGCTCCCGGGTCACTGGGGAATGGCGAAGATGCTAGTCCCGCCCAACGAAGGCCGGCCTTTCCCCGCCCCGGCGCACCACCTCACCTTCAATCTGCGCAGGAAGCGCTCTACGCTGGTGGGGCTCGGAGACGTCCGAGCTCCCCTCTAGAGGCACCTGTCGCGAAGGGCGCACAGCTGACGATCGCGGTCGCGGCGAACTTGCTCTCGCCTCGCGACTCGATAAATTGATCACAATTCACCACCGGGGGGGCGGGGAGGCACACGAATCTGGCCACAGTCTTTGGGGGCAATGAGGTACTCGCTGGGCAGGCGCTGTAGGCGCTAGGTCACTTCTCACGTAGCTGACTGGAACGCCAGTCAGACACAACGCCATCAACCCTTTGCTGCTCCACTGCCTGCGCTACCAGCCACCTCAGGGGTCAACAGGGCAGGTGTCAATCTGGTGTCAAGTCTGGAATCTCTTCTCTAGTCTGAACTAATCTAATCTAATCTTCATCTCCATCTACTCTAAAATGGCCGCCAGGGACTGGGCCTTATATAGCCAGTGCCCTGGGGTACTGGCACGAGCCAGAAGGTTCTAGAACCTTCTCTGGCTGTGACAATGACATGGCACTCTTGAGGGGTATTTAGGACACTCACAGCCACCGTACTGAGGTTCTAGAGCAGCCATTTTGTGTACCTGAGGAAAATAAAGGAATTCCTGTCAGAAATGCGCGCCAAACAAAGGGCGCCAAAACCTCAAAAGGCCAGGGTTCATGAAGGCTCCAATGGGAGTCACTTCACATGAGGAAAAAGGGTGTCCACCATTTTAAGTTCATTTACACAGGTTGACAACCCCAGCTTGTAATGCCACAGGTTTGGGCCAGGCGCCTTGTAAATAGGTGCCACGAACCTTGTGAGCAACTGGGCGTCAAGGAACATCTAACCCCATGAAACAACACATGAAAAGTCCTGGTAGACAAATAAAAAGCGACAAATTTTGAGAGGTACAGGGGAACAAAGAAATCATAGTGGTGAGGGGACTCTCAGAAGCAGACGGGTCTAACACGCGTCCCCCCCAGCTGAAAGTGGGGAGAGCTACCCAACCCCTTGGGAGTCCTCAACACTAAGGCGGATATACCTGGAGAGACCGTCTGCATTGGCGTGGTCAACTCCGGGCCGGTGTTCCACCCGAAAGTCCATTCCCTGTAGGGAGATAGACCACCTGAACAGTTTGGGATTTTCCCCCTTCATTTGCATGAGCCAACGAAGGGGTCGGTGGTCTGTCTGAACAAGGAAGTGTGAACCAAACAAATATGGTCGCAGCTTCTTCAGTGCCCAGACCACCGCAAAGGCTTCCCGCTCGATGGTACTCCACCTCTGTTCTCGGGGAAGCAGTCTTCGTGACAGAAAGACCACGGGCTGATCCAGACCCTCTTCATTGAGTTGCGATAGCACCGCCCCAATGCCAATGTCGAAAGCATCTGTCTGGACAATGAACTCTTTTGAAAAATCGGGAGCCTTCAGGACTGGAGCTTTACACAATGCTTGTTTCAGAGTGTCGAAGGCTCGCTGGCAAGCCTCCGTCCAAATGACTCTCCTGGGTTGCTTTTTGGCCGTGAGTTCTGTAAGGGGTGCCACGATAGTGCCATACCCTTTCACGAATCGTCTGTAGTAACCTGTGAGGCCCAGGAAGGCTCGGACCTCAGTCTGGGTCTTGGGGGGTTTCCAGGCCATGATTGCCTCAATCTTCGCCTGAAGGGGCTGCACCGTTCCCCGGCCCACCAAGTGTCCTAAGTACACTACCGACCCCTGTCCAATCTGACATTTGCTGGCCTTGATCGTCAAGCCAGCCCGTTCCAGGGCCTGGAGAACGGCTTGCAAGTGCTACAAGTGATCCTCCCAGCTGCTACTGAAGACAGCTATGTCATCCAAGTAAGCAGCAGAGAATGACTCCATCCCGGTGAGGATCGTGTTCACCAGCCGCTGAAAAGTGGCAGGAGCGTTCTTGAGCCCAAAGGGCATGACGCAAAACTGGTAGTCTCCATCAGGTGTGGAGAAGGCTGACCTTTCCTTGGCTCCATTAGACATGGGAATCTGCCAGTACCCTGCAGTGAGGTCAATGGTACTGAGATATTGGGCAGCTCCCAACCGGTCAATCAATCCGCCCGAGGGATCGGATGAGCATCCGTTTTGGTTACCGAATTTAGTCCTCGGTAGTCCACACAGAATCTCAATTCTGGTGTGGTGCCAGGTGGGGCAGCTTTAGGAACTAACACCACCAGGCTAGACCAAGGGCTACTTGAAGGTTCGATGACTCCTTGCTCCAGCATCTTAGCTACTTCGCTTTGGATACTGGCCTTCAACTTGTCAGATAGCCGGTAAGACTTTGACTTCACAGGTGGGCTGTCCCCTGTGTCCACGTCATGGGTACACATGTGGGTCTTACCCGGGACAAGGGAGAACAGAGGAGCGAATGACCCCAAGACCTGGCGACATTCCTCCTGCTGCTCAGGAGTCAGGGTTGGCGAGAGTTTCACTCCGTCCACTGACCCATCCTTTTCTTGAGACGCAAAAAGGTCGGGGAGAGGCTCCGTGTCCTCTTCCTCCGATCCGTCAGTCACCATAACCAACATGACTTCGGGCCTCTCGTAGTGGGGCTTGAGGCGATTGGCATGTAACACCCGATGCGGATGCCGAGGGGTCTTTACGTCCACCAGATAGGTAGACTTGCCCTTCTTCTCCAATACCTCGTAGGGCCCTGTCCAACGATCCTGGAGGGCACTCAGCTCTCCAGGCTCCATCACCCACACCTTCTGGCCAGGCTCCAACTCCACTGGGTGAGCGTTGTGGTCATACCACACTTTCATAACTGCCTGACTGGCTTCCAAGTTGTCAGAAGCTTGCTTCCACAACTTAGCCATTTGGCTTCGGAAGGCCAGCATGTAGCTCACCACATCCTGGGGAACTTTCTGGAGAGACTTTTCCCAGGAGTCCCTCACCAGGCTGAGAGGTCCACGTACAAGGTGCCCGTACAAAAGCTCGAAGGGGCTGAAGCCCACTCCCTTTTGCGGCACTTCCCTGTAGGAAAAGAGCAAACAGGGTAGGAGGACGTCCCGTTTCCTCCGCAGGCTTTCGGGTAGACTTCTGATCATACCCTTCAAGGTTTGGTTGAACCTTTCCACAAGACCATTGGTCTGTGGGTGATAAGGAGTGGTGAACCTGTAAGTCACTCCACACTCCTTCCACATGGCCCGCATATATGCTGACAGGGAGTTGGTCCCCCTGTCGGACACAACTTCCTTGGGGAATCCCACTCGGGTAAAGATCCCCATCAGGGCCTTGGCCACTACTGGTGCAGTAATGGTTCTCAGAGGAATTGCCTCTGGATACCTTGTGGCGTGATCCACCAGGACGAGGATAAACCTGTGACCGGATGATGTAGGTGGATCTAGGGGCCCAGCAATGTCGATGCCCACCCTTTCAAAGGGGGTGCCAACGACGGGAAGTGGTTCCAGGGGAGCCTTCAGCTTCGTCCCTGTTTTCCCACTGGCTTGGCATGACACGCACGACCGACAGTATGTGTCGGACGCCACCCTCATTCGAGGCCAATAAAAGTGGGGGACAAGCCGGGCAAAGGTCTAGTCCTGACCCAAGTGTCCTGCCAAGGGAATCTCATGAGCCAACTCTAATAGGAAGGCTCGGTAACACTGTGGGACTACCAGGGCCCGTGACAATCCGTGCACTGGCGCCCTGGGTTCACTGTAGAGGAGACCATCCTCCCAGTAAACACGATAGTTCCCAGACTCGTTACCTGCTGCCTGGGCTTCAGCCTGTTGCCTCAGACCCTCAACGGTGGGACATTCCCTTTGTCCCCTGCTCAGTTCCTCCCTGGATGGTCCTCCTTCCACTCGCCACTCAGCGGGGATAGGCAAGTCCTCCAACGGAACCATGTCCTCCTCCGCGGACTCCGGGTCCACCTCCACAGGTGGCCTATCCTTCTCACGGGGCATGGACATCGAGGCAGGCTCCTCCTGTCCTCGAAATGTTCCCTCATCAGCAGCTGGGTGGGCCATTGTTCCAGGCTCCAACCCACGCGACTTCTCCTCCCGAGCAGCCGCAGACCTGGTACTCACACAGGCCCAATCAGGTGTATCGCTTTGTTCACCCTAAGTGTGGCAGGGTATGCTCAGACGTGAGTCCCTTGTTCACTTGGCCACTGGATTCAAGATAGCCTGGCTGATGAGGATTATGAATCCGAAACCGGTCCCAGGATGCTTGTTTCCGGTCCAGGGAAGACATGGCTTGGCAGTTCGGGCTGGACTGTTCCCATAAGGCACAGGGTCAGACTGATTTGCATATAGCCATGTCTGAACTGGGGTGGCTGAGTGAACTAAAGAATGGTGATGGATTAAACCCAGATCAGTTGACTGGGGGTGAGTGTTTGATTTGTTCAAACGCTCCGTCCATTATCCCCTTTTGTATCGCTTTGTTCACCCTAAGTGTGGCAGGGTATGCTCAGACGTGAGTCCCTTGTTCACTTGGCCACTGGATTCAAGATAGCCTGGCTGATGAGGATTATGAATCCGAAACCGGTCCCAGGATGCTTGTTTCCGGTCCAGGGAAGACATGGCTTGGCAGTTCGGGCTGGACTGTTCCCATAAGGCACAGGGTCAGACTGATTTGCATATAGCCATGTCTGAACTGGGGTGGCTGAGTGAACTAAAGAATGGTGATGGATTAAACCCAGATCAGTTGACTGGGGGTGAGTGTTTGATTTGTTCAAACGCTCCGTCCATTATCCCCTTTTGTATCAATCAGGTGTACCCAGCATCTCAGTATGAGTCCGGTATTCCACCTCCTTCCAAGCATTGTGCTCATATCATTGCCCAGCAGACAATCGACTGGCACGGCGGGGCTTACGGCAACTCGAAGTGAACCTGCAACCCCTCCCCACTCAAAGGGAACCTCGGCCACAGGATAGTGGCCCATTCTGCCGTCAGCCATCGCGGCTGGATGAAGTACGCCTGGAATCACCTGATCTGAGGACACCAGATGACTCCTTACCATAGTCATACTGGCTCCTGTATCTCTCAGAGCTTCCCCTCTATGGCCATTGATGGTGACCCATTGCCCATACTTGGTAGTATTTGAGGGCACCTGAATCTTTGGAACCATCTCCCGATCACCCAGGGACACTAAGGTGACACCCGCCCACTCCCCCCCTTAACTAAGGGCATCTCCTCCCCGAGCGCTACACTAGCGACTCCCGGGGCCTTTCCTCCAGTGGGAGGGGGTGGTCTCTTTGGGCATTTCACGTCTCCCTTATAATGTCCAATACCACCGCACTCATAGCAATGGATAACCCTTGGCTGCTGACTCTGGCCAGGATTAGGGTTCTTCTGCGGGTTAGCCTTAGAAGTGGAGAAGAAACTTTTCCCCTTAAAGGTATTTTGGGGGCCTTTGGAGAACTCCTGCTTCTTGTTATCTCCCCCCTCTTTCTTCTGGGGAGCGCCCTGTCCGGACTTCTGAGAATCTCCTCCCGTCCCCTTCGTGGACACTCGGGTACTTGCCCAAATGTCCGCCTCCTCAGCAAGCTTACGGGGGCAAGTAAGTTTGCTGTCTACCAGGTGTTGCCTCAGCTCGGGAAGACATTTCTCGAGTAGATGTTCCTTGAGTATCAAGTCGTACAACCCTCGATAGTCCTCCACCTCATTACCTTGGACCCACCCATCCAGGGCTTTCTTGGCAAAATCCAGGAAGTCAACCCAATTCTGTGAGCTCAGCTTGTGGCTGCCCCTAAACCTTTGCCGGTATTTCTCGGGGGTCAACCCAAACTTCCTGATGAGCGCCACCTTCATGGCGGGGTAATTAACCTGTTCCTCCCGGTCTAGGGCCAATAGGGCATCCCTACCTGTCTCATGGATCCCATGGGCTCTTAAAGAGACCTCATAGGCTGCCAGCCACTTGGCTATGTCGTCTCCAGCAGTATAACTGGCGACTACGTCCTTGGGTAAATGGGGCCTGGGCTCCCTGGCAAATTTCTTTGACTCGACACCCTTCGGAGTAGTGTTAGGGGCCTGGAATTCGAGTTCTCGTAGCTTGAACTTGTGTTCCAACCTCCTCCCCTCCCTCCTTTCTTCCAACTCCATTTTTGCTATTTCCCACCTTAACAGTCTTTCCTCTCTCCTGTCAGCTAACTCGGTTTCTGACAACCCTCTCGATGACACACTGCTGCCCTCCCGTGAGGTTGCCTTGGGGCTGATTGACATCTCACCCACCCCCGGAGGACATTCCGCAGTCCTATCAATGACAGTACCTCTGTCCGATTCCTCCTCCTCCACCGTTCCCTCCGTGTGTGCTTCCACCCATGCTCGCAGACTAGTACGGAGGTCTTCTCTTTTGGCCCCTCGCCTGACAAACACTCCCCTCTCCTGACAGAAATCCTTGAGCTGTGCCACAGTATAGGTCTCCAGCTCTGACATTTCGAATTCCATCTTGTCAGTGAAAAGTGTGGACCACCACCCCGAAGTAGGTGACCAGGATAAGAACTTTGAGGGTCACTTCCACCCACCTCCAGGAAAGAATTTGGAAAAAGCAAAACGTTGAATTTGAGGGCCGCTAGGAGAAAACTCCGGGTGTGTACCTGTGGTGCACACTGAATTATTATGGGGTACAAAACAAGCACGGCTCGCAATCCCACCCGCTGAGCACCAATTTTATGTTGGACCTGCGATGGGCAAGCCCAGCACAAAGGGGGTAGCTTGGCTCAAGTGACAAGGCAAGTGAAGGCTGTAGTGTTAAGCCGGCTCTGACCCAACAATAACTCCTTGTACATCCACACCAAAAAGAAGGACACCACACCACTGCTGTAGAAAAATACGATTCTTTTATATAAAAGTTCTTTGTTGTAAATAGGGTTGACTGGGAAAGCACATATACATTTCTTTTGGTCATACAGTTCTGGTAATAAATCGTATTAATAAATAGAGTAACTTCAGAAATGAGTATCACAATAAATATCACAATAAATATCACAATAAATATCAGAATAAATATTGGTTCATTTAAATAAACAACCACATGTTTCTTCTGGTATCGCTGCCACCAATTAAATACTTTAGAATCATTACATCTGCAATACGTTTCAAATGGGAAAAATAACTCTTACAGTTTATGCTGTTTTCAATGACCAGGTATACGGCTTCTCTGAGCACAAAATAAGGTTTGGGACTCTTTAATAATCACTCAAGGCGTATGCGCGTATATCTAGAAGGCAAGGAAACACAGTAAATACATCATTTGCACTTGGCGGTCACCGGGATAGGATCTCTGCTTTGCCGGTGAAGTCTATGCGCGCCTACGGGCTTTAGCACCACTTGAGCACAGGCGGCACCAGTTCAAAGTCATTAAACTGACGAACGGGCTGCCGGAGAGGTCACACAACCTTCGCGCACAGTCAGGTAAATGCCGGTTCACAGTTCCTTCACAACGCTGCATACACTATGAGGAAACGGGCCCACCTCACATCGGCTGCAATCAAGATACGATTCAGTCGGGCACAGCACTCCTCTTGTTAGCGACGGGGCTCTCAGGGGCTCCACGGACCTCCCTCCGACTTCCACATTCAGGGTGGTTCCCGCCCACAGCTACAGCTCCCGGGTCACTGGGGAATGGCGAAGACGCTAGTCCCGCCCAACGAATGCCGGCCTTTCCCCGCCCCGGCGCACCACCTCACCTTCAATCTGCGCAGGAAGCGCTCTACGCTGGTGGGGCTCGGAGACGTCCGAGCTCCCCTCTAGAGGCACCTGTCGCGAAGGGGGCACAGCTGACGATCGCGGTCACGGCGAACTTGCTCTCGCCTCGCGATTCGATAAATCGATCACAGTTCACCACCGGGGGGCGGGGAGGCACACGAATCTGGCCACAGTCTTTGGGGGCAATGAGGTACTCGCTGGGCAGGCGCTGTAGGCGCTAGGTCACTTCTCACGTAGCTGACTGGAACGCCAGTCAGACACAACGCCAGCAACCCTTTACTGCTCTACTGCCTGCGCTACCAGCCACCTCAGGGGTCAACAGGGCAGGTGTCAATCTGGTGTCAAGTCTGGAATCTCTTCTCTAGTCTGAACTAATCTAATCTAATCTTCATCTCCATCTACTCTAAAATGGCCGCCAGGGACTGGGCC
Organism: Lissotriton helveticus; assembly: GCF_964261635.1. Classification (NCBI taxonomy): domain Eukaryota; kingdom Metazoa; phylum Chordata; class Amphibia; order Caudata; family Salamandridae; genus Lissotriton; species Lissotriton helveticus. Next base: position 585,147,326 of record NC_136063.1, on the reverse strand, counting down.
TTATATAGCCAGTGCCCTGGGGTACTGGGACGAGCCAGAAGGTTCTAGAACCTTCTCTGGCTGTGACAATGACATGGCACTCTTGAGGGGTATTTAGGACACTCACAGCCACCGTACTGGGGTTCTAGAGCAGCCATTTTGTGTACCTGAGGAAAATAAAGGAATTCCTGTCAGAAATGCGCGCCAAACAAAGGGCGCCAAAACCTCAAAAGGCCAGGGTTCATTAAGGCTCCAATGGGAGTCACTTCACATGAGGAAAAAGGGTGTCCACCATTTTAAGTTCATTTACACAGGTTGACAACCCCAGCCTGTAATGCCACAGGTTTGGGCCAGGCGCCTTGTAAATAGGTGCCACGAACCTTGTGAGCAACTGGGCGTCAAGGAACATCTAACCCCATGAAACAACACATAAAAAGTCCTGGTAGACAAATAAAAAGCGACAAATTTTGGGAGGTACAGGGGAACAAAAGAAATCATAGTGGTGAGGGGACTCTCAGAAGCAGACGGGTCTAACACATTTCCATATACATGGCTCCAATGGGATCACATAATGCAACTGAAACAAAGGATTGGTGTGCAGAGGTGTAGAGGCAAAGTGGGATAATACACATTCAACCCTTGAAATAATACAAATGTAAACTGTTAGAGTTGAGCAAGCTACTTGAGAATATCTCGCTTACAGTGCCACACATGACAGTGTCACATTAGACGTCAGAAGCGGCATAACTTGTTAAGCTGGTTAACAATCAAAAGAAAATGGCAGCAGATAGGTTAAGGCAAAATATATAAACATATCCCGTTGTTCATCAACCAACATTAAAGGTGTGCTTATACCCGGTCTCAAGATCATACCCAAACGACACTGATGACTCCAACCCAAGATGTCTTTACCTCTATTGGCAACAATTCTTTTGATGTTCCTGCTTGTTTCTTTAAATTCAATAATTCAATGTTTCAATTGCCCTTTCCCTGTTGGCAATCAGGCTTGTGTCAGAAGGTTCTAATGGCAATGTATCACATTTTTCAGAACATATTTGCGTAGATATCGTTGTAAATGTCCACTCCAACTAAAACCTTTACATGCATATGTCAGCTCCCAATATTCATGTCACAGTCTGGATCTTCTCTTTGTCAACATCCGAATTAATTGTCAGGACAAGGTTTCCCTTAAGAGCTTGCAAATTTTCATCTTGGACACTGACATTATTTGCAGTTTTTTTCTCTCATCAATGTTTAACATCTTGGCATAATGTCTGCACCTTCTGCAAATATTACAAATCCACCTGTTAATTCTTGTTTAAATGTTCAGCGGGTCATTAATCTTTGAACTAGTTTGGCTGTTGTAATGGTCTCTTCCAAAGACAGATTCTGCAGCACAAGCTTGTACTGATTTTTTTTATTGTAATTGTAATTACATTTATATAGCGCTTACTACCCCATTGGAGGTGTCAAATCGCTTTTTCGGCGAGTTGCATGCTACTCCGGAAACCATAAAGGATTAGTTGCAAATTATTATGGTGAAAATATTAAAGTAATTTGAGTGGGGGATATGTTAGACAGTTATTTAGATTGAGAAGGTTAGTAGAGGGATAGAAGAGGGAAAAAAGGTTGCCATTTATATAGCGCTTGCTACCATTGATGGGGTGTTGAAGTGCTTTTTCGGCGAGTAGCATGCTACGTCTGAACCCATAAATGATTAGTGGTGAATTAGTATAGTGAAACTATTAAAATAATTTGAGTGGTGGATATGTTAGTCACTTATTTGGATTGAGAAGGATAGTAGAGGGATAGAGAAGGAAAAAAGGTTTTCATTTATATATCGCTTGCTAACCCTGATGGGGTGACAAAGTGCTTTTTTGGCGAATAGCATGCTACTCTGGAACCCATATAGTGTTAATGGTGAATTAGTAGAGTGAAATATGAAAATAATTTAAGTGATGGACATGTTAGTCTGTTATTTGGATTGAAAAGGATAGTGGAGGTGAGTAACAATGGAGTACAACTGACCCCTACTGAATTTGTCTGTTAAATCTTTGAAATTACAAGCACGGCAAGGATTCTTAGTTATTCCAGGTAACTATCAATTGATTCACGAAAGTTTTGTTGCGTAGTGAAAAAACGATGTCGTCTACGTGAACAAAGATGTAGTGTCGTACTCTATCTAGGAAACATAACAATAATCTTTCTTTCTGTGCTAAATATTTCCCTCTATTTTCACCAAAGAGTTCTTGCCATTTCTGAGCCACTGCTTCCAATTCCGAGCAGGTTATGTATGGGTTTGTAAAAATAACAGAGTGGCACAACATTCTACGATTCTTTTGTTCCCAAAATGAGAAACACACGGCTAGTTGTGGAATAAGCAAATAGAATTTGCCCTTGACGACAAACGGGGAATGTTACCTAGATTTAATACTCCTTACCCTACTGCACAGGTGACGTACTTCATAATTAGAACAGCAGTCCATATTTTCTTGCTTCTGCATATTTTGCCCCCTCGGCAAGCCTCTCTGCAGGAACCCAGCACGGTTCTCCACAACTAGGCCTGTGCAAGCCCTGCCCCATCTCTCAACTGGGCTGACCCTGCCTCGAGACGTCCGATTGTGGCTTACGTAGTTCGGTGAAACGTGCGTCCACTGCGTCCTGTGTGGCTTTTGATGCTACGTGCCCGTTCTTGGCAGCTGGCCTACGCATTAGACAGAGTAACGTTTCTTCTCGGACACCTCTGGGTCGGTCACTCTGACCCACTTCTGCTCCATCCATTCTTCAGGCACCGTGCTGACATTGACAATGACGTCTGCGGCCACTGAATTTTTCACATAATAATGTTGGGTTTATCTTACTTGCCACATAATTCACCATTAGCTGCATAATTTGCAGAGTCGTATGGCAAAAACGTTTCTAGATGAAAGGATCAAAAGGTACTAAAAACAGGTATTGATGAAGCCTATGTAACTGCGTGCTTAATTTGAGTTAGTGGTTGCAGGTGCCTCCCATTGGCACTCGTTTTTTGAGGTTGCCACTTATTTTTACTCATCAGACTTCGACACAGAGCAAGAGAGAGAAAAACACACAAGGAAAAGAAAGAGGAAGAAAAACTAAGACACTGTGACAAAGGAAGAAATCAGGAACCTGCCAGAGTGATATGTCGACAGGGAGTGTCTGATGGTGGAACAAAGGGGCATGCAACGGCATTAGGAGGAGTATGCAGCATTGCTATTCAGCACTCTTAACATTCAATAACACTAGACGTGTGCTTCTGAACAAAGCTTTGGACTCCTTCTTCCATACATTATTCACTGGCTTATACATGTAACAGGCAAGCATTAGGGTGACCAGGTGTCCTCAGTTATGTGAGACAGTCGTGGTTTTTAGTTGTCGCCTGCTGCCGGCATATGCACTATCCATTGGGAGTGGTATTGTTTATTATAAAGGGCTTGAAGCCTAGCCCATTGCTTACCATTTGTTGGCATCATTGTCACTCTTCTTTCTGCCTCCTAATTGGCCAGCGTGTGCCAGGCGTTACTTCCTTTTCTTCATATGGAGCATGGACTAAGCATAGATTGACTCTTTAGTGTCTACTGCTCATGCTGTGATCCAGGTACTATTTTTTTTATATTGTTATATTGCTTATCACCATACATGTACACGTTTCCGGACACTTCCTCTATTTCACCATGCTGCGTTCTCCATTTGTTCTGTTTGAAATACACATTAGGACATTGTTTATCCACGCCTGCGTCTTTTGACTTTCTTGTGCAAGTAAAATAAAATAAAATTTTACGTAGGTTGGATTAAGTTATTATAATGTATAAATGATACACTGATAAAACATTTATACCTTCATCATGTTTGCTGCCACACGCCTTTTTTCAGTGCCTTCCAGCCACTTAGCCCCTTTATACCTTGTACCATTGCTTTGATTATAGGTAGGGCTCCCAGTTTTATGGTACTTTTTTTTTTTACATTTCGGTCTGTATTTATCTATATTTATTTTTGGGTAATTTTATCTGTATTTACCCATATTTATTTTGGGTTTTGTGGAAAAATGTATCTGAAATTAGTATATTTCTACATTTATTTGACCAATAAATGTACACTGATGCCTTAACTACTGACAGGTTTCAGGGATATAAACGCACTCAGATGATAAAATACGCTCTTATGAGAAAACATGCACATTTCAATATCAAAGCTGTGCATATCTATTGATGTGTAAGGCTCTTTACTAAAATTCCTTTATTATTTTAACTCCCTTACCTTTTGAGCGACAGAGCTATTGGCCTGGTAGTCATGACTGACAGCATTTAAAATCGCTCAAAACACAACCCAATTTCCGTTTTTATCCACATTTAAAAATAAATACAGACAGGAAAATAAATATTTTTCTGTCTGTATTTATCTGTAAAATCAGTAAAAACGGAAAACAGGGAGCCCTAATTATAGGGTTGTGTTCCTTGTTTAAGTTACTTATACCCATATATGCACTGCTCTATGCCACTCTACTCTAATCTACTCCTCTCTACACCACTCCACTCTCTGCTACTCCACTCCAGTACACGCTGCTCCACTGTACTCCATGCCAATCCACTCCACGCATCTATACTCTAGGCCACTCCACTTTACGCCACTCCACTCTATGCCACTCCTTTCCACTCTTTTTCACTCCTCGCAACTCTATTCTACACTACTCTGTGCCACTCTACGCCGCTTCATTCTACGCTATGCCACTCCACTCTATGCCACTCCACTGCACTCTACGCCACTCACTCTACTCTATGTCACACTACTCTGCACCTCTCCACTGCACTCTACTCAACACAACTCTATGCCACTTCATACCATTGCAGTCTACTCTGCTTCACTCTATTCTATGCCACTCCACTCTACTCCACTTCACTTCACTCTACACCACTCTACTCCACACCACTTCACTCCACTCCACTCTGTTCCACTTCAAGCCACGCTATTCTACTCTACCACCACAGCAATCTACTCTATGCCACTCCATTCTCCTTTACCCCACTCCATGCCAGTCTAGTTCACTCCACTCTACAGCACTCCACTCACTTCTACGCCACTTCACTCATCGCCATTCTATGCCAAGCCACTCTGTGCCACTATACTGTACATCACTACTCAGGGCTACTGGAATTATGCGATTGTGTGGCGATTTTCTCATAATAATAGAGTAGCCACATTTGCCACCCCACACAATCTGCAGATTTTACCCCCCAACAAATGTTGTTTCTAGCTCAAACAGTTCAAAAGTTACTAAGAAGGCAGCAAAATGTGTAAGAGCGCATTGGAAGGCCCTTTGCAAAGCTCAGCTGGTCACCTTTCTGTTGCGTATTGCTATTGCTTATTGCTATATATGGGTGTTACTTAGGTTCATTAAATGCCCAGGCAGTGTTATCAAGTTTGACAAGCGTTGGCAAATGCAATAGGTTGGTGTAGCACGGTTACAACGAATTTTTTACAACGCACTACCATTACATCGCAACTTTTACCACGCAAACCATTACAACGCAATGCGCTGGGGGGCGCTCTAGGATAGGGAATGTATTTAATATACTATCCAACACCTTCCCTGCTATCCACGGGGACTGGAGTTGGAATAGTAAATTAAATAATTCACTATCCAGCGCCTAAAAGCATTATGCGTTGTAATGGACTGCGTGGTAAAAACCGCGTTGTAAAGGCATGCGTGGTAAAAGCATGCGTTGTAGTGACACCAATCCAATAGGTTTCGCATATGTGATTAATAATATATTTTTGTTGTAAGTTTTAGCTTTTTGAGCAGTTCTGCAATATAAGTTACTGAAACTCTGTAAAAGTGCTATGACTTTTTTAGTGAGAGAGGTAATATATTGGGCAGTAACATAAATTCTGATGGATACTTCTGCCTGTGGATTCCTCACCTTTTGAATATCCCCAGCGCCAGCATTCCGTGGAAATTCTTTCCTAGGTCTCCCACCTCGACGAGGACGTCATAATAGCTCGGCTCCGGGGGCGTGGCTTGGACGCGAGGCGGAATGGCTGCTTGATACTGCAGCTCCGCTGACCGAGCCCATAAATCCGTAAAATATCCGACAAGCTGGCGTGCTGACCCGACCTTCTTTCCCCTCAGGAGAACGGCGAGCAGATAGGGAAGCTGCTGGCTGGAAAAATCAGCGCGGACGGAGAGACTGCGTCTACTCTACAGCGGACTGGCTGAGTACGGAGTGACGGCCTGGTGGCAAGACGGAAGCCGGGCCCTCGCGTGAGTCCAGGCCCGGGAGAGGGCGGCGAGGCGCGAAGAGGAACGTGCGCTGGACACAGGGGGTCGGAGCGGGAGCTCTGCAATCACTGACCGAGCTGTGGGAGGCATCGTGGCGAGGCGCTGAACACTTCGCTGATGCGGTAAGGAGGCTCCGGGTGGGACAGTACCGAGGAGGTGGCGCGCAGTAAGGACGTGCGGCCGCTAAGGAGCCCCGACGGCCCGCTAGGCGGGCGGCTTGGTGAGTCCCACAGCGGGAAAGACTGGGAGCGGGTCAGGATTCTGCTGGGCCCATAGTGACTGAGCAAGCGGTGCAGGCTGGGTGCGAAGCCTGACCTAGTGGCGAAACGGACGGCCGCACTCAGTGCCGGTGGAGATTACATCATACCTGGCCCCCAAAGAGATATTAACCCGTTACCCGCCCCCCTGGGGTCACAGATCGCCCGTGGAGGCGGGATGCTTTCAGTAACTGAGCCTTGGCCCTAGACACTGTGGAAAGACGAGTGGGTCAGGACATTGCGTTGTGGCCAGGGCGCCATTTTGTGCTGCTGCAGCCCAAGCACGATACCCCGCAGTATCAGCCTGCCTGCAAGCGAAAACACTGGGGGGGGAACAGCCCCTCACTGCGGAAAAGACGAACATCACCCACGGGGCAACCCTGCAGGGGCGCGGGCGAAGGACTGACCTGAAGTGAAATCCCTGGCTACTGCTCCCCCCGACAGAGGTGAGGAGGACTGGTAAACCGCGCCTGCCCCTGCCGGTGGCCTGCAGTGAATCCTGTGCCCTCACTACCGAGGCTGCCTGCCAAGATGGGGAAGCCAGACACGAGGCAACCGAAGATCACGTTCGACAGGACAAAACAGAAGACGACGGGCCAGGAGCAGTCGGAAGAGGAGGCCGCGAAGAGCGATCCTGGAGCCGCGCAGGCGTGCGATATAAAGTCCATGTTTCAGGAACTTAAAACGAGTCTACAAGGGATAGACAGCAAGATGGATGACTTGGCAGCGCGCATGGACAATCTGACCAGGCGAATGGACAAACAGGATGGTCGTGTGGATGTGCTAGAAACACGCGTGACTGAAACTGAGGAGGGTCACACCGCCATGGACAGGAAATTACGCGGCATGGACAAGGTACTATCGCTGATTCAGCAGAAGAACGAGGACTTGGAGGCCCGCTCAAGACGTAACAACGTCCGCATCACGGGTGTGGCGGAAACGACCAACATTGCGAAAATGGAAGTGTATGTAGAGACCATGATGTCGGAACTTTTCGGGACGGGGCTCTCTCAAATGTTCCCGGTAGAGAGGGCGCACAGGACACTGGGCCCCCAGCCCAAGCCGGGCGCACCACCGAGAGCAATAATAGCGCGTATCCTGAACTACAGGGACCGAGATACCATTCTGCGCATGGCGAGGGATGTGAAAGATCTTCAATATCAGGGTAATCACATTTCTATTTTCCCGGACTTCACCATGCAAGTTCAAGCTGCAAGAAGAGAATTTGTCCCGGCCAAGAAGATTTTCCAGCAAATTGGAACCAAGTATTCCCTCATCTACCCCGCCAAACTAAGAGTGCAGGGCCCAGGAAAACCTTCCTTTTTTGTGGACGCTAAGGCAGCGTTGAAATATGCAAAGCAACTGTCACGAGACCAGAAAAACCAGACACCGCCGGACGACTCGGAAGCGCAAGCTGGACTGAGTGACATTGAGTGACGGAGAGACGAACTTTGAATGCAATGCGGAGTCAACATTGACATGGAAGCCAGAGGGACTAGCTGCTGAGTTGAGCCACTGCTGCTCTTCCCTACACAGATAAGTTGACCTATGTGGTCGCATATGATATATGGGGGGAGGTCCTAGGGAGGTAAACGTCAGGCTGGCGCTCGGTCGCCCTGGCAAAAGTACAGGGTTAGTGTGCGTACGACCCGCGTTCCCCGAGGGATGATTCCCATTGGACTGGTTCAATTGAGATGCCCTACAGGGTGTTTGATGGTTGGGAGGGAGGGGAGGGTTGAGTTTGCACGACCTGATTGGGGGGTTGGAGCGGGAGGGAGTAGGGAGGGTTTGGGTTTGAAGAGCACGGTTGCTTCTTGTTATGTTGAGCGAATGGAGACACATGCAGAGAATGTAAATACTGTAATACTCACATGGCCGCAGAGGTCAAATGCTGACCGGAGATGTAAGTTGACTAATCGCAATAGACTGTACTGTATCCCGATGTATACAAATCCATGGGGTGTAAAATTGCAAACTCGTCATTACTGGTATGGCTCAAATTAAATTGTTGACCTGGAATGTGCGCGGATTGAATGATAGACGAAAGATCAGGCTGGTCCAGGCCTTCCTACTGCGGAAGAAGATAGATATCTGTTTCCTGCAAGAGACTCACCTGACTGCTAATGCGAATGCGCTGCTCCGACATGGTAGATGGGGGGAAGTCATGCACGCGCACTACTCCAGCTACTCATGTGGGGTGGCGATTCTGGTCAGGAGAGGCCTCCAATGGACAACGTCTGAGGTGATACTGGATTCAGGGGGAAGGTACATAATACTGGTGGGTCACCTCTGTGGCATGCGGATGATATTGGTGAATGTGTATGGACCTAATGATGACAACCCTGAGTTCTATAATGACCTGTGGTACAAAATGCAAGCTCGAGGGCAGGCTGCGGTTGTATGGGGAGGAGATTACAATGTGGTACTTTCAGATACATTGGATAGACAGGGAACGACAAGGGAACACCACCCTAGAGCGGCGGCGGCACTCTGGGACGTAATCTCGGAAGCGCAGCTGGTCGACACATGGAGGGTGCTACACCCGGGAGCGCGTGAAGGCACATGTTTAACAGTACATAGGGCCGCGTGGTCTAGACTTGACTACTGGCTACTATCCGGGGATATCCACACATTAACGACTGACGTCACACACCTACCGAGATCACTCTCTGACCACGCGCCAGTCTGTCTCACTCTATCCACCCCAGCACAGTACATTCAACCTTTTAGCTGGAGATTCCCCTCCCGGGCGCTCCAAGACCAAGTGTTCAAGCAGGAACTGAGGGACAAACTGGAGGAATACTTTGAACTGAATGAGGGCTCGGTAGACTCCCCAGGCACGCTATGGAAAGCATGTAAAGTGGTGACCAGGGGATGCTGCATGTTGCTGAAAACAGGGGTACTCTGCTCCATCAGGGGAACTTTACAAACGCTAGACACTGAACTGGCAGCACTGGAGACACTACTTAGGGAGGAGCCTACAGACAAGATCAGGGCTGAGTTTCGTACGAAACTCACGCAATACCAGGAAGAGGCGGACAGAGAGGTTTCCTTTCTAGCGAAAGATGGCCAGGCCCGGAGATACGGGGAGGGAGACAGGGCAGGCCGGACGCTGGCAAACATGCTTAGGACTCCTAAGGGAGCGACATATGTGTTGGAGCTCAGGGATGAGAAGGGGGACATAGTTAGGGAACCCCAGGCCGTCCTCAAGGTCATGACTGATTACTACCGCACACTCTACACGTCCAAAATCACACCTGACGATCAAACACTTACAGACTACCTAGACACGATTGCTCTGGCTTGGTTCAACAATGGGGCCAGACGATATATGGATTTACCGTTCTCGCAGGAGGACATACGGGTAATAATTGCGAGCATGCCGCCTGGTAAAGCACCGGGACCAGACGGATTGACGTCGTAGTTCTATAAAGAGTATGCCGATATCTTGGTACCTCGACTATACAAGGTCTTCGAGGAGGCGGTCGAAACGGGGGTACTTCCGCAGTCAATGCGTGAGGCATTGATCATCACCTTACTCAAGCCTGGTAAAGACCCTGTTGAGCCGGACTCCTACCGTCCCCTTTCGCTCATCAACGTAGACGCCAAGATCTACGCGAAACTACTGGCGGACCGGCTCAAATATATGCTCCCTCAAATTGCACTCTCGGACCAGTCGGGTTTCGTACTGGAGAGATCCACATCGCACAACCTGAGAGTTCTATTTGGGTTACTCCACTATCTAGACCCCAAGTCGAAGGCAGCTGCCGCACTACTCGATGCGACTAAGGCATTCGACTCACTCGAGTGGAAGTTCCTATATGCCCTATTTACCCGAATGGGATTCAGCCCACTGTTTGCCAAGCGCATCGGCATTCTATATAATAGCCCGACCGCAAGAGTGCGGGTGAACGGTCAAACCTCGGACTCAATCAAGATAACGAGAGGGACGAGGCAGGGATGCCCGCTCTCCCCCTTATTATTTGCGATAGCCACGGAACCGCTTGCGGCACGTATGCGGCAACACCACACCCAGAGGAGCATTGGCTTCACGTCGCGCGGTTTGCTTATCTCGCTCTACGCTGATGACGTTACGATCTATATGATGGACCCGGAGGAAAATTTTGACCCGCTGATGAGGGAGGTTCTTAGATATAGCGGCCTCACGGGGATCAATATTAACTGGTCGAAGTCAACCATGCTGCCACTCACAGATAGCACGGTCAAATGCCATACTGATTTTCCGATTGACTGGGTCGAGGAGGAAGTAAAATACTTGGGTATTAGAGTGAGCCGCACCGTGCACGACATCTGGCTTTTAAACTTTGGAGTGGCGATGGACTGGCTGGAGGGCAAGGTCAAGAAATGGAAGACACTTCCGCTATCACTGACGGGTCGCATTGCCATTGCAAAACTGGTGGTGGTCCCCAAATTCCTATATCTATTCATTAATATACCACTGCCGCTAACGATGGCATTCTTTAGAAGGCTTCGTTCTGCTGTCATTGAATTAGTCTGGGCGGGTAGACAGCCTAGAGTAGCCTGGAACCTGCTTACTCTCCCGTTCCGCCAGGGTGGTCTGGCTGCGCCAGACTTTGAGCTATATGCGTATAGTGCGCAGGCCCAGTATCTATATTACTGGCACCATCCGATTCCGTACCAACCGCACGTGGCCATAGAGATGGACGTGGCATCCCCTTGCCCCCTCAGGGCGGCGGTGTACAAAAAGTATAAACGTCCCCATGAGGATGTTGACACTGTGGAGATGGTGCGCTGGGCATGGGCGGGTATAGCTAAACGCGCAGGCGTAAGCGAACTATATGCACCGAGCATGCCACTGGATGGCAACCCCCTACTGGAACCGCTTACTGACGCGGCAGTGGTTCGAAGAGCGACCGAGAGAGGTCTGAGGGTAGCGGGAGATCTGTACCCGGATGACAACTTCATAGCACTACAAGATATGACTGACTCCACGAACCCGACGGCTTCGGAACTCTTACTATATTACCAACTGCGGGCTGCATGCAAACGTAGATACCCGGTCTTCCCGGAGGCTCCGCCAACACTAGCGGCATTGGAAGAGGTCCTTTCAAATGCCTCCTCGCATAAATTGATAACGCGGATCTACAGGACTACACAAAACGCGACACCTGTCCAACACACTGACTCAAGGATGGCCTGGGAGAGGGAAGCGGGTATAACCATATCAGAAAAGCAATGGACGTTTTGCTGCACGCAACTAGAACACCTATCGCGCAATTACAGGCTGAGGCTCATACATTTTAATTACTTGCACAGAACGTACCGAACACCCTTGCAATTGGTTAGGATGGGACTGACAACTGACGCCTCTTGCTGGAGATGTGGTGAGAGAGAGGCTACATTTTTTCACTTGTCTTGGGGCTGCAGCCAAATAGGCACGTACTGGGAGAACGTGTTTCGCACGATTGGTCTGATGGTGAATATACCCATGGGTCTTGACCCACTAGTGGGTCTACTGGGATTTGTGTTGCCTGTGCCAGGCAAGTCCAGAAAGCTGGTGGCATTATTGCTCCTACTCGCCAAGCGACAAATAGCAATTAAATGGAAACAGGAGTCCCCTCCTACGATGGCTGGTTGGATAAAGTCAGCAATGTACTGCAAAGACCAGCTGTCGGCGTATTGGGAGCTGATGCCGCTTCGCTCTAGGCCCTCCGATATCTGGGAACCAATGGTGGACTGGCTGGCTCGTTCGGGAGGTGAGGAGAGTGACTGAGGGTAGGAACAGGGAATCCTAAAGACGTGACGGGAGGGGGCAGAGGTACAGACTACGAGAATAAGTGGCTGACACTGTGGACTACGGAATCTGGGGATAATCCATAGTAACTGTTTATGCTGACATGTGACAATCTCTCACGAATGTTTATGTTAAATGTTGAATAAGAATATACAGTGAATTAACTGCATAAGTGTACACGACTTGATAACTGGAAGTGTTCGGATTGGTCTAAGCTGCCTGCCTCCGGGTTGTTGGCTGAATAGCAGTGTACACTTAAAGGAAACGAATAAAGGTTTTAGAAAATTTTAAAAAAATAATAGCTCGGCTCCGCTCGCGACTCCCAATGACATAATCGGAGCCATAAGAAGACCTCGTCAGCGTGCTGACATCAGTTCCCTTTGTTCCGCACGTCGATGCGTAACGGTTTTTCTAGGGACTCTCCATTTTCTGTGTTATTACTTTGTTTCCTTGAAGATTTCTATTGGGTGCTTCTACGAAGTCTGCATTTAAGCCCTGCAGGGAGTGTCGCAGTCACATGTCGATCACTGATCAAGATTGCCTCTGGTGTTTATCTTCTGATCACGATGTCGAAGAGTGTTGAAGCTGCAGGAAGATGAATCCTAAAGCCCTTAAAGAATCTGAGGCTAAAATTGTTATGGCAAAAGCCAAAAAAGAGAAGAGGGGTCGGAAGCGTGCAAAGTCATCGTCTTCTCACACTTTGAAGTCAAGAAAACACAAAAAGTCGAAGAAGAACCATGGTTCGTGGTGCAGTTCGTCGAAGAACAGGGCTTCGAGGTCGCCTTCTCCAGCTAAGCAGCTTCAAAGGAAAGACTTTGTTTCTACATCTCGAACTCCATCTCCTCAGGCAACTCCGGTTCAGTCTCCGGCTCCGAGTTTCGTCAGCGTCGAAGGGCCCTTCAACGCCTGAAGGTTCTCTGGCTCCAAGTAAGTCTCCGATGCCCAGGGAGTCGTCTCCACTTTGTTTGGCTTCACCTGTGCAGGCGCCGTCTTCTCCGGCTCCGCAGGTTCCAGATCAGCCTCAGGTGATTCAGGACGGCACGGATCCATATCCTCCTTTTCCTGCTCCTGGAACAGACCCTACGCATTTTTTTAAATGCGATGTTTGGCATGTTTGCCAGGGCTTCTCGTCCATCTGGTGCGCCTTCGGGCCCCATGGGTCCTTTGGCTTACAATTTGGGTATACCTCATCAATATGCCTAGGCGCCCTACGTGTCATTCTTGCCGACGACTCAGGCTTGGCATTTTCTGGCGCCGAGGTCCTCCACTCCCGTTCTTTGGACTCCTTCGACTGTTGAGTCAGCGCCGCCTCTGATTCATTCGACACCGAGAATTGAAGCTGAAGGTCCTCCATTGACGCCGATGCCGTTGTCACTGGCGCCGCATCTGGTGCCGCCGATGCCGATTCTGAAGCAGCATTCTAGAAGGGAGGTGCAGAGGCTCATTGAAGAGAAGGAATATAGACAGGATCAGGTGGAAGGAGAGATTGTTGAATCTGTGGATGAGTTTGAAGGCTTACAAGAGGCCAGTGGGTTAGATACTTCTCCTGAGTATGAACTCTCATCTCCAACGACTGGGGTATGGAGTGATGTTGCTCCTTATCATGTTGTAATAAGGAAGGCTGCTGAGTTGCTTGATCTGCAATCACCTTCAGCTAAGGTAAAATCCAACATCCTGACTGAGGATTTAAATACATCTTCAGCAGTTTCTGAATGAGGCTTTAACAGAGCCTATTTTAGAGGTCTGGCAAAAACCTTTGACTGCTCCTGCAGTTTCACGGGCCATTGCAAGAAGGTACAGACCTGCTCCTGGGGATCCGTCGTTTCTGTCTTCTCATCATTCACCTCAGAGGTTGGTGGTCCAGGCTTCTTGTTCGAAGCAATCTTCTGGTTCATTTCCTAATATACCAGGTGATAGAGATTCTAATAAAATGGAGCAAACGTCAAAGAAAGTATTTTCTTCTGCGAGTATGGCACTAGAGTCCACTAATGCTACATGTCTTTTTGGGAGGTATATCCATGCTCTGATGGACTCAGTCAAGCACTTAGCTCCAAGATTACCTAAAGATGACCAGAATAATTTCCTGGAGGCCCTTTCTGATTCACAGGCTGCGGCCCATCAAGTGAGACAATCGGGTCTGGACACTGCTGACTCTGTAGCTCGTGTAATGGTGTCTTCTGTAGCAACAAGAAGACAAGCTTGGCTCAGGTCATCCGGATTTTCTCCTGATGTTCAGGCAACACTGCTGGATTTGCCCTTTAATGGATCGAGACTGTTTGGCACTAAAGCTGACTCTGCCTTGCAACGCTTTAAGGATAGCAGAGTAACTACAAGATCTCTGGGCCTTCAAACACAGTCTAGAGGGTACAGCTACAAGCGGTATCGTGGTTTTGGAAGGTCTGCTTCCTTTCATGGCCGCCAACAACCTCAGCAGAGCCAGCAGCAGAACCCTTTGTACAAATCCTACAGAGGCAAAAATAAAAGGACGAATTAGGGGAGCCGCCAGGCAGCAGTACTCCTCCTCCTCTTCTTCCCCCCTGCCACTGGTGGTGCCTCAGGAAAGCAGTTCTAGATCCCCCATCTTAGAACATGTTGGTCCTGTAGGGGGTCGGGTGTCCCACTTTCTACAAGATTAGAAATCAATGACTCCAGACCGTTGGGTTTTAAATCTTGTAGAGAACGGGTAGCCTCTCCCTTTTTTAGAGTTTCCTCCTCCTTACCCTCCTCGCAAGGGTTGGTGTTCAGAGGACCACTTACTGCTTTTGCAGCAGGAGGTTCTTACTTTTTTACAGAAAGGTGCGATAGAGGTGGTTCCAGAGCAGGAGAGGGGTCAGGGGTGTTAGTCCATGTATTTCCTGATCCCCAAAAAGGACGGTCGATTGAGGCCGATCTTGGATCTCAGGATTTTGAATCTTTACCTCAGACAGGAAAAGTTCAAAATGTTGACCTTGGCTCGGATTCTTCTAGCGCTGCAACAGAAAGGCTGGATGGTGTCTATCGATCTGCAGGATGCGTATTTTCATCTTCCCATCCTGAAGTCGCATCGCTAGTATCTGCGGTTCACGTGGGGTCGCAACACTACCAGTTTATGGTTCTTCTGTTTGGTTTGACTTCCGCACCTCAGGTCTTTACAAAGGGGATGGCTGTAGTAGCGGCACATCTTAGAAGGTCAGGGGTTCCTGTTTTCCCTATCTGGACGAATGGCTGTTGAAAGCCAAGTCTCCGGAGATGGTGTTGCACCACTTGCAGGTGGCAAAGAAACTGTTGTTCAACTTGGGGTTCTCGATAAATGTACCCAAAGCTCACCTGGTGCCTTCTCAGCGCAGCCTGTTCATAGGGGCAATACTGGACACTACTGTGTGTCTGGCATTTCCGCCTCTAGAAAGAATTCTCAACATTCGGGAGATGATTCCTTTATTTCACAATGGAGCGGTTGTTCCAGTCCTGAAGGTTCTACGTCTTCTCGGTCTGTTTGCATACTGCATACTGTTGGTCAGTCATGCATGCTGGCATATGAGGGCACTCCAGTGGTGCCTCCGCAGGCATTGGTATCAACACAATGGAGATCTCGGGGAGAAGGTCAGAATCTCCATAGACGCTGCAGCGGAGCTGACTTGGTGGAGTGTGCAGGGCAACCTGTCTCAAGGCAAGCCCTTCAGCCTCCTCCGCCGGTGGCCACAGTGATCACGGATACTTCCACTCTTGGGTGGAGTGCTCATCTGGAGGATCTTGAGATCAAGGGTCTTTCGTCTCCAGAGGAAAGGTTGCTTCAAATCAACCTTCTGGAATTGCGGGCGCTAAGTTTAGCACTAAAGGCTTCCCTTCCTTTGGGTGGTCAGGACCCAAGTTTGGCCCAGTTTTCTCGGGTGCTGTTACAGTTGCCTGTGAGAGATAGAATGATTCCCCGTGATTTACGAACGGTGAGATAGTGTTGGAATCGCCTGGCTAGAAGGGCACGGGTACGGATCCCGTACGCGCCTGAGATTCCGCTGCGGGTTGTTAAGCACTGCCTCATGGGGGCAATTGGATCAAGTTGCGCCAGTGGGAAGACGCAGGGGTCATCACTATTGGTGACTTGTTTGAGGATGGTAGCCTCCTTCCCTTTGATGACCTATCGGAGTGCACGATCTCCCACGAGGGGACTTTCTCTTCCATGAGGCTTTGACTGCAGCCATTATAAAGCACTCGCAAGAGGGGTCGGTGGAAACCAAGACGTTCCTGGCACGTCAGTACATAGTGATGGCAGTAGGGACTATTAAGGCGGTTATATGTCTCTATGGGCGGATCACACATGACTTGCACCAGCCTCTGGTAATTTTAAGCCTTAAACGGGAGGCAGACTTGGGGGAGGCCATGGGGGAGAAACCATGGGGAGAGATCCTAGAACGGGCTTGGAAGGGCTCTAGGAATGCGTGCTTTCAATTAATTCACTTCTATGTATTGCATAGGGCATACCTAACTCCCTGAAAAATTAATGAGTACTTTGGGGTATCATCTGCCTGCCCATGTTTTGGGAGTGCCCACACCTGGGAGAACACTAGAGAGGGGTGACAACTGGACTGACCACAGTGACCGAGAGAGAGGTAGCACTGACACCTGGTTGTTGCCTGTTGCATTGGTTCCCGCATACTGCTAAGACAAAATGTACTAGTAAATTTATCAATTTGGGGTTAGTATTGGCAAAGAGGGAGCTTACTATTCACTGGAAGTCAAAGAATGCCCGCAACCTGCTGAGATGGAATTGAGAACTAGTGAAATGGGCGGAGAGTGAGAGCACCTGCAGACTACGAAAGGCTACGCGCACTGAGAATGAAAAGTAGATGGAAATGGCGGGTGCATGGGTGGCACTGGTGGACTTGGTGAAGCAACCACTTGAGGACATAGAAGACCCGCTGGGGGAGGTGGACGCAAAACCGGGTGACTGAATCCAGCGATTCCTCGCAGGCTTGAGCATGGGGCCTACCTAACACCCGGAAAAATTAATAAGTACTTTGGGGTATCGTCCACCTGCCCACGGTGTAACCTGGAGGGGGCAGGGTTCCTTCACATGTTTTGGGAGAGCCCACACCTGGGAGAATACTGGAGAGGGGTGTCTACTGGACTGACCATAGTGATGGAAAGAGAGGTAGCAATGACACCTGGTTGTTGCCTGTTGCATTGGTGTCAGGGTTTTGCGAGTTGCTGCCACCTCTGTTTATAAACCAGCAATGAAAGCAAAGACCATTTCTAGACCCCAGTTGGTGAATGTGTGGTACCCTTGCCCTTAGGAGAGGGTGGCTGTTATATTGTAAATAGGTTCATTACCGTCATCAGAGTCCCTCCCTAAGATGGCCGCCGTGGTGGTCGCTAAAGATAAACTAAGGCAGTGTCAGGTCTAGTTAATGTGCCTCGCGCGCAGATTTGTATCTGCGCACTTCAACTGCTTCGTTGCTTGAGGCGGCCGCTCATTTCCTCGCTCTGTGTCTAGTATTCGTGACAGGAGTTCTGAGGGATTTAGCGGTCTTCTAGTAGTGTAATTCTTAGTTCAGAGAAGTCATTGAGAAGTTAAGGTTCAAGACTTTTGAGAAGTTCGAAGTACCACAAAGCGAACTTCTTTGGTGACAGAATTCCGTCAAGGAGATTGTTATCGTCTCAGCTTGACTTCTTGCATTCCCGTTCAAGAAGTCATAAGCGCTTCAGAGGAAGGAGTTCGAGAGCGAGCGGCATGACAAAGAAGTAGTAAGCTTATCTCGTTGACTTGCGCATCCTTTTCCCCCTCGAATCTGCGAACTAAGACTCTTCAATCCCTCATTGCGCTTCCCCCTAACCTTCCCTCCCCCTTTTCTTCCTTCCTGGTTCCTTTTTGCGCGCCCTTTGGATTTATGAACTATTAGAAGTCAAGCCAAGTTTCAAGCGCCTGAAGTCTACAACAGAACCCCAATTAAGGCATTGCCTAGGATATTCTCAGGTAAAGAACGTTCCATTAGAGGGTAGGAGATAAGCATAAATAGAACATTCAGTAATGTTGACTCCTGTTCTTCCAGATAAGAGTATCCGGCAGTCTACCATTTCACTATAGAAGAGAGGCAATAACTTGAGAATTCCTGGTAGGACAAGTTCAGTTATTAAAATAGAGAGTACAGTATTTAAGGTGGGTTGTTGCTTATGTTCTCTCCCCAATCTGTGTATTAGGCACCCGTGAAGTACAGACAGCAGAAGTCCTATGCTCAGCGGTCTGAAGGTGGTGTCAGAAGATCTCAAGTTGTCTCTTCTCTGTCCACTTCCCCTTTTCCCTTTTGCTAGTGTCCTTGCCTGTTAGGCGAGGTCACTGGTGGAGAGGAGATTGGGTTTAGCAACTGGACTGCCCCTGCGAGAGAATTCCGGCCTTCGTGACAATTGGTTCCCGCATACTGCTAAGATAAAAGTTACTAGTAAATTGGCGCATGCATGGGTGGCACTGGTGGACTTGGCGACGCACCCACTTGAGGACGTAGAAGACCCACTGGGGGAGGTGTGCGCAAAACCGGGTGACTGAATCCAGCGATTCCTCGCAGGCTTGAGCATGGCGTAGGGCCTGGGTGGGACTGGTTGAGGGATTCCTTCCACTCTCTCCACGATATTGACCCCTGGAGTTCGGGATGTAGGGGACATGGAACACGGTAGATGCACTAGGTGGATATGAGCTTACATTTATTTGAGGAAGCGGCATGCCTGAGGGGGTGGGAGGGTGGTGGGTGTTTCTAAGGGAGTTGGGGGAGAGGGGAGGCGGGGTGGAGGGTGGCATTCCCATGAGGAATCCTGTTGGGATGTTCACTCTGAGGAGGTGCTCTGGGATAATTACATAAGGCTAGACATGGGGAGTGGAGGTGGAATGGCGGGAGGACATACCTGAGGCTCGACGCTGGGAGGTGAAGAAGGACCTTATGGCACTAAACGGGAGGGATACCTGCACTAGACTTTAATTTCACTGCTTGATCATCTGTTGTGCCCTCCGGGCTGTTTTTCCCATGCTGTCACCTTAAAAAACTAATAAAAATCTGTTTAAAAAAAATAAATAAAGGCTTTCCTTCCTTCCCTTCACGGTCAGTCGGTTCAGGTCCTGACGGACAACACTGCAGCGATGTGGTACATCAACAAGCAGGGAGGAGTGGGTTTGTATCGTCTCTGTCGAGAGGCTCTGCGACTCTGGTCCTGTGCTCAAGTCCATCAGATTTGTGTGTTTGCAAGTCATCTAGCCAGTGTGCTGAATGTTCGTGAGAACAGTCTCAGTTGGTATTTTTCGGCCAATCACGAGTGGCGGCTTCATCCGGAAGTGGTCCATCACATCTTCGAGATGTGGGGGTCTCCTCGATTGGACCTAATTGCCACTCACGTTGTTCTGCAGTCTCTAGTATTTGATGCAGGGAGCGCTGGGGGAACGCGTTTCAGTTGGATTGGAGCTCGCAGCTCTTTTATGCATTTCCCCCATACCCTTGATTCCTCGGGTTCTGAGGAAGATTCGCCAAGACCGGGCCCAAGTCATATTGATCACCCCGGATTGGCCAAGAAGGGTGTGGTACACAGATCTACTTCACCTCTCATCGCACCCTCCGCTCCATCTCCCTCTCAGGGCAGACCTCCTTTTGCAGTCGCTGGGGCAGGTTCTACACCCCCACCTCTAGAGCTTGCACCTTCATGCCTGGAGATTGAACGGGGCAACCTGAGTTCCTTCTCTCGTCTGCCGGATGTGGTGTATGTTATTTTATCGTCCAGGCGACACTCCACTAAGTCTATTTAATCCTCCAGATGGTCCAGATTTGTTAAATGGTGCGGAGAGAGGTCCATTGATCCTTTGAAAGCCTGTTTGTCTAATATTCTGGAGTTTTCTTTCTTTGACCCAGCAAGGTTGTGCTGTGGCTACAGTGAAGGGATATTTGTCGGCTTTTCTATGTTTGCCGGATCAGCCGTCTTTATTTAAGTCCCCCCAATGTTATGAGGTTCATTAAGGGCCTTACTAATAGGTTTCCTCCCACTACTTTCATTATGCCCCAGTGGGATTTGAATCTTGTTCTCGCCTTTTTAATGGGTGCTCCTTTTGAGCCGCTTCATAGTTGCCCATTGAGGCTTCTCTCTTTTAAGACGTTTTTCTTGATTGCCATTACCTCGGCTAGGAGGGTAAGTGAGCTTCAAGCTCTTAGTTCTAAACCTCCTTTCTTGACTATTCATGTAGATAAGTTGGTTCTAAGAACTAGGGCTGCTTTCCTTCCTAAGGTGGTTACTCCTTTCCATATGGGACAGTCCATTACCGTACCTACCTTCTATCCTCCCCCTCACCCTTCCAAGGAGGAGAAACTTCACTGTTTGGATCCTAAGAGCGCTGTCAGATTTTATTTGGACAGAACAAAAGATCTGAGACTGGATGATCAGCTCTTTGTGTGCTACGTTTTGGAAGATGAAAGGCAAGGCTGTGCACAAGCAGACTCTCTCAAGGTGGATTGTCTTGTGCATCAAGATTTGCTATGCCATGGCCAAGAAGAACCCTCCTGAAGGTATCAGAGTTCATTCCACCAGAGCTAAGTCTTCTTTTTCTGCTTTGGCTAGAGGTGTTCCTGTCATTGATATTTGTAAAGCAGCAACTTGGGCTTCCCTCCATACATTTGCAAAGCATCATTTCTTGGGTTCGGAGGTTAGGAGGGATGGCCATTTTGCTCGATTTGTTTTGAAAGATTTTTTTTGCTCTAGTCAGGTGGACACCCTCCTCCGGGAGAGGTACGGCTTGGGGATTCTATTCAAAAGGTGAGGAATCCACAGGCAGAAGTATCCATCAGAAGAACAATAAACTTACCTTCGGTAAAGCTTTTTCTGGATGAAGCAGTATCTACCTGTGGATTCCTCACTGTCCCACCAGCCTCCCCGTTGTCCACCTGTTTCTACCAAAAGATGCTTTTTTTTATTTTTTATTTTTTATTTTTTTAAATGTTTTATTAAAAGATGAAAAAACAAAGTACAAGGCAAAAAGGAAACAGTGTACATGGATATGTGGTCACATAGGAGGACACCTAGGCACGATATTATACAACAGATCAATAGCACATATTGTGGGGAGGGGGCCAGCGGGGAAACAAATTTAAGGATAACAGAAAACACACAATACATGGAATGCCGGATCAGGGGGACAGAGGGACTTCGGGGTTGTCCACGAACGGAGGCGCACATATATTTCCACGGTATGCGTTCCATTGGCTCCAGATACTATTCCATTTTCTAGGTTTGCCCCGTGCCACATACACAGGCTTCTCTCTGAACATACACCAGTCCATATTCTCCTTCCACACCGATACCGTGGGCGGTCGCTGGGAACCCCACAACTGCGCTACATCCCTTTTGGCAATCATATTCCCACGGGTCGCCCACTGCATCTGGGCCACACTATAATCATTCGGCTCCCACACATTCAACAGGCATCGTCTGGCCTCGGGCTGCAGCACCACCCCCGTGACTCTACCCATCACTGCATGCACATTATTCCAGAACTGCATCACCTCCGGACACTCCCAAAGTATATAGAGGAAAGTTCCAAGCATCCCACAACCACGCTTACATAACCCGTCTGAGGAATAACCCATACGATTCAAGTGCGGACCAGTGATATATACACGATGTAAGATTTTGAGCTGAACGAAACGGAGACGGGCAGGAATCGCGACTTCCTTAGGCGAGGATAATGCAGCTTGCGAATCCTCGTCGTCCAGCTCCAAACCATCGCCGGTCCAGACCTCCCGAAGACGCACTAACAGATCCACTCGGGTGTTGATCAACTTCTTATATATCAGGAAAATGGTACTGTCGGGACGTGGCCGTCAAGGACCCTATCTTCAAGGGGGGAGGACTCGGGGATGACAGTACCTGCAGGGAGAACCGAACTCAAGGCATGGTGAATCTGTGTGTATCGGAAGAATTCCCTGTCACTCAATTCATATTCCGTCTTTAGTGCCGCAAAGGTCTTGATTTTGCCCTTGACCCAAAGATCGCCCACGCAGCTAATACCAATCATATCCCATTTTTCAAACCCTTTCGTTTTACAGAGACATCCCAACCTTTCAGAAGCATACAAGGGGGTCGCACGAGTCAAGCGATCTTCCCATCCCACAGACGCATTTGCAGCATGCCACACGCGTACAGCAATCTTGGTAGGTCCAGATAAATCCTTGCCCGCTGCCTTGGAGTAGAGCGCCCTCCTGTAGTCCCCGCCCGGTAGCAAATATTTATCCATCTCGAACGCCGGGTTAGGAGCAGGAGCATATGTCGCATGATTGATCGCACTCAGTTGCGAGGCCCAATAGTAACGCCTAATATCCGGCAACGCTATACCCCCGTCATACCAGGGAAGAGTGAGTTTAGCGAGGGAAATACGCGAACGTCCCTCCCAAATTAACCGTCTCTGCAGGCTCTCAACCTCTCTAAAGTAGCTCGCCGGAATAATATCGAACGTATTCTGAAGCGCGTACAAAAACCACGGCAGGGCCATCATTTTAAAAAGGGCTGCGCGCCCGAGCGGCGATAGCGGCAACCTGCGCAAGCGCACAACGTCAAGTCTCAATCTTTGAAGGGGAGGGAGCAGATTATGTTCGTAGCGAGCCGCAGGATCTAAAGATATAAAAATCCCCAGGTACTTAAAGCCCGTCGGAGAGACCCGAATGGGGCATCTGCGAGGCAAGGGAGGGGGACCGCCCGAGAGCACGTATACACAGGATTTAGCCCAGTTGAGAACAAGGCCCGTATTTTTCCCAAACGAAGTGAGCACATCGAACAAAACATTCAGAGATTTTCGAGGAGACGTAAGGTACAATAAAATATCATCCGCGTAGAGCGAAACGCGATCCTCAAAGTCCGGGGACAACTGGATCCCCTTAAGCGAGGGCTCCCAGCGCAACCAGGCAGCCAGCGGCTCAAGGGCGAGCGCGAAAAGCAGTGGTGACAACGGGCAGCCCTGTCGCGTGCCCCTCCCGAGAACAAAAGACGCTGAGACCCGACCATTCACAACCACCTGGGCCAGTGGCTCCGCATACAAAAGTTTCACCCAGCCGATGAACCCGGGGCCGAATCCGAATTTCACAAGAGCGGCCCAGAGATAAGGCCACTCAAGAGTATCGAAGGTCATCGTAGCATCCAAGGAAGCCAAGATGGCCGGTTCATGAAAAGACGCCGCCCTCGCGAGAACACCGTGCAAGCGCCGCAGGTTGAGCGCCGTGTTACGGAGCGGGATAAAACCGGACTGATCCGGATGGACCAGGTCGCTGATAACGTTCGTCAGGCGGTTAGCTAATAACTTAGCCAGAATTTTCGGTTCAGCGTTTAGAAGCGAGATTGGTCTATAAGATGAACAGCGATCCCGTGGCTTCCCTTCCTTGTGAATCACTACGATAGTAGCAAGACGCTGGTCACGTGGGAGGGAGCCAGAGTCGCGGGACTCTAGAAACATATCACGAAGATATGAAGCCAGTATGTCTGGACACAATTTATACAGTTCAATGGGCAGACCATTAGGACCCATGGCCTTGCCAGAGCGGATTGAACGAATGGCGGTAGCCACCTCATCAGCCGACAGCACCGCGTCCATCAGGTCTCTGTCAGCCGCAGACAGGCAGGGCAAAGTAATATCGCGAAGCAACAAATGAGAGTCAGCCTCCGGCCTGTCAGAGACCAGAGCATACACAATTCGGAAGTGTTCCGCAAAGCATTCAACAATCGCAGCCGGGTCAGTCACGCACACTCCGTCCAGGTTCTCAATCACAGGAACTACACGACTCGCCCTTTCTTTCTTGTCCAGCCACGCAATCAATTTACCCGCCTTATCCCCAACATCATACAGTCTGCCCTGCTGTTCGCAGCATCAGTAACCAGGGCCTTGTAATCTAATTGTTTGAGGCTGAGGGAATGAAGTTTTTTTTCACAACAAAGTGGCTGAGGGAATGAAGTTTGGCACGGGACACTCCGCGCTCCAAGTCACTCTCCAGTGCGGTTATCTCCGCCTCCAGACGGACCACCTCTTCATGCTTACTTTTCTTGGCGGTGGCGATCAGAGATAAAGCCTGCCCACGTATCACAGTCTTAAACGCCTCCCACAACGATACAGCAGATGACACAGACCCCACATTTTCTAAAAAAGAATGATCAAGGGATTTCACCAATTCGGTACGGGTCTTGGGATTGCGAAGAAACCAGGGGTTTATAGGGGCGACCCGTCCCTCATTACTCATAGTAGTATCCATGCTAAGCCAGACTGGGGAGTGGTCGGATATGCCCCGGGCGAGCTGCCTCACCTCCCCAATGGAGGAGGACAGCGCCGCCGGCAACAGAATATAGTCGAGTCTGGACAGACTGCCATGGGCTCCAGAGTGAAAGGTGTATTGCGCCTGATCCGGGTGCAGCAACCTCCAACAGTCCACCAGACCCAGTGTCTCCAGGAACCCACTCAACCAGGATTGCAACTTGGGGAGATCCCTGGGGGGGTAGTGATCTATGTTACCGGAGACAACCGAATTGAAGTCTCCGCCTATCACCAAAATGCCCTCAGGGAGCCCCAGTACTACACGCCCAAGATCAGCAAAAGTCGAGGTCTGTAGACCTGGCGGGACATAGACAGTGACAAATGAGACCGTCCTCCCCTCCCATCTACCAGTGAGAGCAGCATAGCGCCCCCTATCGTCAAGAATCACATCATCGATTGCCAAGGGGAGGGAGGACCTGACGAGGATACCCACACCCCTAGAACCAGAGGTGAAGCCAGAGTGTGCCACCAGACGATACCCTCGCCGATTCATGGCATGGCACGTGTTCCCAACCAGATGCGTTTCCTGCAACAACACAATATCGGGGGAGAGGCGCCGCAGTAGCTGTAACACCACACCCCGTTTTATCCTATCCCCCAACCCATTGACATTCCAACACATTAGTTTCAACCCACTAACCCCCATTCCAGAAAGATGTGCAGAATCCATCCCACAACGAACACAATGACCTAATCAGGAAGAAATACGATACGTTGCCTTGAAAGAAACCCACAAACACCCAAGAACCCCCCACCACCCTTCAATGAGAACCCGAAAGATGCTTTTTTAAAATTGTTTTTGTAATATGTCTTAATCATGCTTATGTTTTAATAGTAGGAAATACTTGGTTATTTGTTTTTGCTCCATGCATTTATTGGTTATGCATTTGTATGTATATATTTACTTTGTATACTCTGTATACATGTGAAAATGTGTCGGTCTGTCCGTTTGCCTCGGTGGCATGGAAAAAATGGGTAGAACTGACGACAGCATGCCGACGAAGTCTTCTTATGGCTCCAATGACGTCATTGGGAGTCGCGAGCGGAGCCGAGCTATTATAATAATAATAATAATCCACATTTGTAAAGCGCACAATCACCCGTAAGGGTCTCTAGGCGCTGGGGGCCGTCGGGAAGATTAAGCAAGCTATTGCCCAGAGTCACATGGTGCTGGGCTAACCTGCCGCCGGAGCCGGGAATCGAACCCTGATCCCCAGATTCCAGCGTCAGTCGCCCTGGCCGCGGCGCCACATCTCTTCCACCTCTTCCATTATGACGTCCTCGTCGACGTGGGAGAGCTAGGAAAGAATTTCCGCCGAATGCTGGCCCAGGGAATATTCAAAAAGTGAGGAATCCACAGGCAGATACTGCATCCACCAAAAAAAGCATTACCGAAGGTAAGTAACTTGTTCTTTTGGTCAACATTTAATATTTATAAAGGCTCACATCTAATCTCATTTGTCACCTCTCCCTGTAATGAAGCGTGGTAGTTACTGTGCCCCAGATTTCTCTTTTACCTATTTTGAAGTAAACCATTCAACAGTCTTTTGTTACAATAATTTTTTTAATATTTTTGGAGCAGTCTTTTCTGTTTCAGACTGCCTGACTTCAAGGCACAGCAAACACATTTTGGTCGGGTGTTAGGTAATGAGCGGGTCCTGGATTTGATCAATTTTAGCAGCGGGGGGAGGAGGTTTGGGGGGGTGCCTCAGGCCTGCTTTGAAATGAAACACAGCAATAGGTCTATTAAGAAAGAGTAAACTGACCGGACCTGCTTTTTTGTGACCCCCGCAGCAGGGAGCGCTTCAGACTGGACCAATATGTGAACAACAAACAGGGATGTGTTGAGATGGTTGATGGTTGTAATTGAAGTGGTGTGTGGAGAAGGGAATAGGGGGAGCAACATGAGGGATGGAGACGAACTGTAGTGAGCCATGCACTCAGTAGAAAGTAAAAACAAGCACAGGGCAAGCGCCGTGCAGGTAAAAGCTTAAAAAGAAGTCACACAAAGTGGATGAAAACAGTACTTGGACCATGGGAGACTGATAAGAGAAACACACAAAGGAACAACAGGAAATAGTATGCTACAGCTAATAGAAATGGAGGGAAAGTAAGTGGCAAGCACAGAGACCAATGAAATACAAGGGCGGGATGTAAGCTCCTTTTTAGATTTATATTAAACACAATAGATTTAACAAGTACAGCGCATGCACTGTGCAGGTAAAACCTAAAAAGGCCGAAATAATGAAGTAATACTATTACGAAATGTGCTACATTATGGAGCATAATTTACCTTTTCTTGCTGCATAATTTGTTTAACCCTGCCACATAATTTGGCTCTCTCCTGCTGCATAATTCCAGTGGCCCAGACTATACTCTACACCACTCTGCTCTATGCCACTTTACTCCACTCCACTCTACGCCATGCTATGCCACACCACTCCCCTCCACTCTAAGCCACTTTACTCTATGCCACTCCACTCTGGCCACTCCTTTTCACTCTACACCAATCTATACCACTCCTCACCATTCTACTCTACGTCACTCCATACCACTTTATGCCACTCCAACTTACACCACTCCACAGCACTCTATTCCACTCTATGCCACTCTACTCCACATCCCTTCACTCAATGCCACCACACTCTACACCACTCCACTACATTCTTTGCTACTTTACTCTATGCTGCTCCATTTAACTCTATGCCACTCTACGCAACTCTACTCTATGCCACTCTACACTATTCATTATACTCTGTGCCACTCCACTTTATGCTACTCCACACCACGCCTCCCCACTGTATGCCACTCCACTTTAGGCAACGGCATGGCACTCTACTCCATTATACTTTTTGCCACTCTACTCTATACCACTCCAATACTCTACAACACTCCACTCTCCTCTACGCAACTCCACTCCACTCTATAGCACTACACTCCAATGGCACTCTGTGCATCTCTACTCCACATTACATCACTCTAAGACACTCCATTCTATGCCACTATATTCTACATCACTATACTCTACGCCTCTCCAAGTTACTCCACTCTATGCCACTGTACTCCATACCACTTCACTCCACCCTACGCAACTCCACTCTATGCCATTCTACCCCACTCTAAGCTATTCCTCTCTAAGCCATTCGACTCTATGCCACATCAGTCTATGCCTTTCTACTTTACTTCACTCCTTTCCACTCTATGCCACTCTATTCTACGCTACTTTACTCTATGCCACTCCACGCTACTCCACTCTTCTCTACGCCACTCCACTCCACGCCACATTACTCAATGCCACTCCACATCACTCTAAGCTAATCCACTCTACTCTACTTCACTCCACACCATGCCACTCCACACCATTCCATTCCATTCCACACCACTCCACTCCACTACAATCTAGTCAACGCCAAGCGCCACTCCACTCTATGCCTCTCTACTCCACGTCACTCCATTCCACTCTATGCCTCTACAGTCTATGCTTCTCCACTCCACTCTATGCCACTATACTCTACATCAGTCTAATCTATGACACGCCAAGTCACTCTACTCTACTCCACTCTATACCAGTCTACGCCACTTCACTCCACTCTATGCCACTCCATTCTACTCTGCGTCAGTCCACTCTACACCACTCCATGCTACTGTACTCTATGTCTCTCTACTCCACACCACCCTACTCTAAGCCACTCCTCTCCACTGTACACCACTCTACTCCGCTCTCCTCTACACCACTCTTGTCTACACCACTCTCCTCTCTGCTAATCTACTCTATGCCACTCTACTCCACACCATTCTACTTTACGTTGCGCTACTCTACTCCACTCCACTGTATTCTATGCCACTCTGCACCACTCTACTGTATTCCACTCTACTCCACTCTCCCCTATGCCACTTTCTGCCACTCTACTCAACACTACTCCACTGTACTCTACACCACTG
This sequence comes from Lissotriton helveticus, assembly GCF_964261635.1. NCBI lineage: Eukaryota > Metazoa > Chordata > Amphibia > Caudata > Salamandridae > Lissotriton > Lissotriton helveticus. The sequence continues at coordinate 585,118,785 of NC_136063.1, read as the reverse complement.
CACTCCACTGTACGCAACTCTACTCCTTTCTCCTCTACTACACTCTACTCTACACACTCTATAACACGTCACTAACCTTTAGCCAGGCTGAGCAGCAGCCATGCTGCTGTACAGCATGGCTAAAAGGTATTGGCAAAGCCAATAGCTTTTGCATGGGGAAAAGCTTTGTCTTTTCCAATGCTTGTTCACCATCTGTCCTGGCAAATTTAAGTAAATATATAACTTCCCAGTTTTCATAAAGGGGTGACTGAACCCTGAGAAAGGCATTTTTTTCATGTGTGCTGGATTATCTCACAGCCAGGAACGGCTCGTAGTGGAAGTGCTGCGGGACAGTGGAGCGGGGGAGGGATAGGCTTGGGGGTCGTAAACTACAGCATACGGCCAACCGAAGGTAAGTACATTAAGAAATAAATAAAATGAATTACATTGCGGGCGCTGCAACACAAATGGCGTTGCAGCGCGAGCAATGTAATTTGTTTTATTTATTTATGTACTTACCTCTAGTCGGCTGTATGCCGAAGTTACATAAGACGCGTGGCAAAGTGATTGAATTAGTGGAAGTGCAGGTTTCATGCTGTGTTCTGCTGGTCATTGGTCAGTGCAATATAAGTTTCCTCTGCTCAACACTGTCTGTCCTCCATTTTTCACTGGCTAGCTGCCGCACAACTTAAGTGCAACGAAGATACATCGGAGACTCTACTTTAGGGAAAGTTTCCCTCCAATTTCAGAGAAACTCTTTGCCCCCCCCCATCCCCAAGTTCTCTATCCCGATCTCTATAGGGAAGCCCGCTAAGAACCTGGGGTTGTGATTTGCCGGGACATGTTTTGGCCTTTTGAAATCTTTGAGGAAGTTTCTCCCTCTCCAGCCTAGGGCAGCGAAAGAGACTGTCATCTGTGCCCTTATTCTGTCCCGGCTGGACAACGCCAATGTCCTTTATGTGGACATCCTGGGCTATTTGTTAAAAAAACTCCAGGTGGCCCAAAATGCGGCAGCCAGACTCCTTCTTGAAATCCCCGCTAGGACTAGCATGAGACGCCCACCTGCGCTCCCTGCACTGGCTTCCTGTGGCTGAGCGGGTCAAATTTTAATCTTTGGTCATGGCCCATCGCTCTCTTGATGGGTGTGGCCCCACCTACCTGCAAAAATGATTCGCTTTCTACACTCCAGCGCGACCTCTGCGTTCCTTGTCCCAGCACCTCGCCCAGGTCCCCCGCTTTAAATGTCTGTGACTCGGAGGCAGTTCTTTAGCTCGGAAAGCTGCTGTTGCCTGGAACACCCTCCCTTTCGCCCTCCGGAACATTCAAGACCCGTTGATCTTGAAGAAGAACCGTAAAACATATTTCTTAGCATAAATCTCAGTTGGTTGCCCCTCTCTGCTCCGCGCCGGGACACTCTCCAGTATCTGTGCGCGATACAAATTAAATTAATATAACATAACATATATGAATTGAGTTTTGTTGGTCTCAGCCTGGCTGGGATGAAAAAGGTGTGGGGGAGGGGGAGTCTCTAAATGGGCCATGACCAAGAAAGCATAATTAGTAGTCCTTTCAGTGAGCCATGGCCTATTTAATTGAGAGTGTGGCTTAAAATTGTGAATCAGAAACATTGCTTTGCACTACTTTCCACCTGATCAGTAGAAGTGGTTTGGATGCATCTCTGTGAGTTTTCTGTTTTTGCATCCTGAACTACATCAAACATACACCTAAAACAAGCCAGAGCTTTTGGCTTGCCACTGCCTTTAGCAACATCAGATAAATGAATTACAACAATTATATTGTTGTGAATAATTAGTACTGAAAATGTTTCAATCCCGAACATGTGAGACTGAATTAAAGATTACCGAGGTCTCTGGAAGGTGTAGTGGTCCTCCAAATGCCTCAGTCACTCCTCTTCTGCACAGTGGTTTATTTTTATTAAAAAAAAGTTCTGGGGCTCTCATCAGGAGGCAGCTTGCACCACCACATTTCTCCTGTAACTCAGCCTAAAACAGAGCCAACTACTAACCAGGAAGTGGGGGGAGGATGTGGCCTAATGGCCAGATCTGCTGACTTCCGAGCTGGGGAACCAGGTTTGAGTCTCGACATTGACTCAACATCCTGTGATTCAGTGCAAATCACTTAATCTCTGTGCCTACCAAAAATGAGTGTGTAATGAAAGCGCCGGTGCTGATGATTAAGTGCCAGTGCTGAGCACTGGAAACCACCGGCTCAAATCAAGCACTGGTTCTCCCCTTCACCTTCACACTACTTTACACTGTAGTCCCTCACTCTTGTAGACACTTAAAAAAATGTATTTGCATTTTGTATAAAAACAAAGCATTCTACACAACACATTGAGGTACATGGGAAACATCCATGTGGCTGTCAGTTGCAAATTATCCAACACAGGAGTGCATGGTGACATAGCATTTATCAACATTACACAAAGAACGAGGGTCAGCGGGAGAGTCCCGTGACATGGCCCCAAGTAATAAAAGAAGAGAGCATAGGTGTTCCGATTGCGTCAATCAAACATTCCATAGCTTCATCACCACATCCATTCACAGCCGGTGGTCCAGATGCAGTCACACCCTCATACTCCAAAGGAATTCAAGGGGATGCAGTCGGATCCTGAGTCACTCCCAGTGTCTCATTGACGGGGAGGAAACCCTTGGAAATATTTCCCCCTCCAAGAGCTGCCCTCCAGGGCCCAACCTGGGGCAAGCCACCAGAACAGCATTCCAAGTGGGCACAATTGGGACTTTACGCACAACCCTATTCTTTTCCTTCCAAATCGCTTCTCTCTCGCATTCAGTCCATTTCACAAGTCCCCCCCCCCCCAATATATATCCAGGCCACTCAAAGATTTCCAGCTCATTGTCAGCTGTCTGCGAGCAAGGATAAGAGCTAGGTTGGTAAATCTATCCGTCACCTTTCGAGACATGCTACGGTCATGGAGACCCAATTGACAAAATTACAGAGTATATTCAATATGTCCGTCCGTAGCTCTGCAAATAACCTTGAGGACAGTGGTCCAGTATGGTATCAATTGTGGACAAGCCCACACCATATGAAACAATCCTGCATTGTCTGTCCGGCAGCAAGGGCAGACCAGTGCTGCGGTAGGGTACATGGCATGCAGACGTCGGGGTAAGGTTCGCCCTATTCAGGTAGTAGATAGTAGAACTGTATAAGCTTAAATCAAGCATTCCTGGACTTTGGTAGTGAGTTCCAGCATCCTCCTCCAAGCCTTATCAGACAATGGTGCCCCCAAATACTCCTTCCAGCCCTGTCGCAGTTGCTTGAAGTCCAGTTGTGCACCTTTCAACATCGCTCTGCACAGTAACGTGACCGCTCTAGTCTGGCCTGTAATTAATAAGAACAGATACAGTTAGGCATTCATGCTCCATAGGATCTGCATTACCGCAGCCCCACCACTCCCGACATGGTGCAGAAGTGCACGGTGGAGTAGAAAGTGCCCCTCCGGAAGGTCATACATCTCCCTCAGCTGCAAAAAGGGGCAAAGCTTGCCTCCAACAAATAGATCACCCACAATAGAGTCCTGCCTCCATCCTCCGGTGTAGTCACCCTCTAGATCTCTGCCAGTATTAAACAACCTGTAATGGCAGTTCACTTGTATACTGTGCTCTAGTGCCTGTCCTTTGTAGTGCTCTAGCCCAGACATGGTGCGCTGTCTTAACCAGGACTTTCCCATTTCGAGTTATGGAGGTGGGTACAGGTTTTAGTAAGATACTAGTCAGGAGATATTTAGAAGGTAATCCCCATTCCCGATAGCCCATGCCGTTCCACAATGCAGACCTCCACCGAGCAATTCACTGTAGTTGCGCTACCAGGTAGTACTGCTCGAGATTCGGTGCTGCTAGTCTACCCTCCTCAACCGGGAAGCAGAGTTTCTGAAGTGCCACCTGCCACCGTGAGGTTCCCCAATACAAAGTCCGGAGGATACTATCTAATTCCCAGAAGAAACCCTTTGGCAGTTCCAACGGCAGAGCCACAGATAGAGGAGTTGCAGTAATACCACCATCTTAGAGACAGCTATCTGTCCTCCTACCGATAACGGCAAAGTGGTCCAGGAGGTCACTGAGCATCGCGGGCAATTATTGTGTGGCCAATGTTGCCCTCAAAAAGCATGTCTATGGTTCCATAAATGGCCACTCTGAAGTAACGAATGGTGGTGGGCTCCCCTCTCAAAATCGAGGCAGCTGGAATGGGTCTGTACCCCCACCTACAAAGTCATCATGGATAGAGCACAACTTACCCCAGTTCCCCTCGAGGCCACACACGCGTCCAAAATCTGTCAAAGCCACTACCGTTCCCCCAAAACAGTATCCTCTCTGCTCATCTATAAATTAATGTTGTCTGTGTATAGGGAGAGATAGAGGAAGTCACTGTAGGTCCATAAACCCCAGGAGTGGCCACTCTGTCAGATTATCCAGGCAAAGGGTTCTAGGACCAAAGCAAACAGAAGAAGGGACAATGGACACCCACTACTTGGTGCACCTACTGCAGTAGGCACTCCTCTCAGATTAATCAAGTCAGTACGGACCTGAGCGACCGGGCCACTGTACAGTAGTTTCAACCACATATGCCGAATAAGGTAGCATATTGAATCAAATGCCTTTCGAATGTTCAGAGAAATGACCAAAGATTCAGTGGAAAATGTTCTCGTTGGTCCAGGATAAAAAGCAACTGGTGAATCTTAGGTAGTGTGCTATGAGCGGGAATAAAGAGGGTCTGGTCAGGGTGAACCAATGAGTGCATGTGAAGTAGTATCTGGTTAGCTAACAGTTTACTCAGGATTTTTAAAGCAGTATTTAGCATCAAAATGGGGCAATTCGAGTCAAGGAAGAGCGGATCCTTGACTTTCTTAGGAAGGGATATGATCAGGGCCTTGCAGAGAAAGGGGGGGGGGGAGTGTCCCCAGATCTGGGAGTCGTTGAACAGGTCCATCAGCTTAGGGATGAGGTCTGTGGCATATAGGGCATAGAATTTTATAGGCAGGCCATCTATCCCTGGGACCTTTCCCTTGGCCATCTCTTTGATCGTGCCCGCACCTCCTGTTCGGTAATATCCACAGCCTACCGATCCACCATGGCGGATTACAAGATCACTGGAGAGGAGTCCACAACATAGTTTACCACATCCACTTCACTGACTCCAGTCCTTGCAGCATATAAGTCTCGGTAGTAATGGAGAAATGCAGATTTAATCTCCTCCTAGGTAAAGACGTCCTGCCCCAAAAGGTCACAGACCTGGAGGATCGCCCACCCCCTTGCCTCACTCTGCAAGAGGCAAGACAGCATTTTCCCTGATTTGTTCCTGTCAGCATCTGCTCTGGTAACATATGCTCTATAATCACATTGTCGCAGGGCTCTCCACCACAGCAAGCACTTTCTCCCACTCAACTAGGGTGCATTCTCTGCCCTCCAAAGTCCTCTCTAGTTCACAAGGAAGCTCATTGAGAACCGCTTCTCGCCGTTTAATATCAGAGGTCAACTGGGCATGCACCCCAATCTTGTTAGCAATAAAGTGACCCTGTATCACCACCTTTATGACCTCCCAATCCACCCCCAAGGACAATGCTGAACCAGTGTTATTGAGCCAGTAACTGGCAGGGCAACACGCCACCCCAAAAGTCACAAGCGGAACAGAGGAATTGCTAGCAGACCAGTCCAGGTCCTGTTGCGGGGATTATGCTCATACACAGAACTGTGCACAGAGACCCAGGACCTCAGTGAATTGTGGTGTACCAAAAACTCACCTCAGTACCTAGAACCCCTAACCAACTAGCATCAGTGTCTCATTAGCTCTCCGTCCTACAGCAAAGCTACCAATGATTAGACAACCCAGAACATGTGACTTAGGTTACTCTCAGGAATGGTGGGAATCAAGAACACTCTTACGTTTTATTCTCATACCAGTCCACAACGTGAGTAAATAGAGACACGGAAAAGTTTAAAATGTTTATTTTAGAGGGCCGTGGCTTGGAGAGCCAGCATGGCGGACGTGCTCTAGAAGAGCTTCGTCCGGCCCGCCAGTTATCCGCCGAATATCCTGGTCCCCACAGTCGCTGGTGAGCTCGAGTCGAGGTCCAGCCCTTGCTGCTTCCCTGAACGGGGCTCCGGTAGTGATTTTGGCGCCTGGTGCCTATAAGTTTGGAGCCCGGAAGCCCTGGTGCGGAGGGGCCTCGTCGTGACTAGTGAAGCCGGGACCTGAAGTGCGGCGGCTGCCCCGGCCTGGTGCGGCAGGGGAGTCGGCCTCTGGGCGCTCTCCGGGGCCAGGCTGCCTTGGATGCTGGCGGAGGGGCGACGCTTCGGCCCCGCTGATCCTAGCTGTGGGGGACGGCGCATGGGGTGGCTGCCCTGCGGATGAGAACACGGCCGGTGATCCCTGGTGCCGCGCGGACGGAGGTGAGCGGCTGGGCCTAGTCGGAGCGCGGCAGGCGGCCTGGGACGCGGTGGGCCTGGCGGACAGTGGCCCCCTCTCTGTCTGCGGTGCTGCGGTGGGACCCCCGGCCTTCAGTGATCCTACCGGGGGCTGGCAGTGTGAACACGAGGTTCGTGGAGGCCCGGGAGCCCTGAGCTTGGGTGGCGGTGCGCCCGGTGAGGCAGTGCTGGAGCGAGGCCTGCCCTGATCCTCCGGCCTGGCGGTAATTGAGCACGGGGGCACCGCCGCCTTGAAGAGTCCACAGGCACGGTGTGCTGCAGATCCTGGGGGCCATACAGTGGTTTAGCGGCGGAGCCTGAGACGGTGCTGGAGGGCTGGTAGGGGCCCAGTGACACTTCTGGAGCTACCCTGGGCCTGCCCCGTGAGGCCTTCCACTTGTCGGTGAGGTGTGCGTGTGTGTGTGTGGGGGGCACGTTGGTAGCTGGAGGTCCTGGCCCCCTCCCCGGCGCAGCTGGACATTTGGCCGTAGTTAAGGTGTGGGCACTGGCTGGTGGCGGCGGCGATCGTTTGGGCGTCCCCTCTCCACGTGGGCATTGGCTGGGGCATACCCGCGGACAGTCCCTAGTAGTGTGCCCAGCCTGGACCCGGCGACGATGACGAGAGGGAAAGGAGGGGGGGCGCAGCGCTCCATGGGCCCATTGACAAATTCACCAAGCCTGGAGGGGGAGCTGGAGCTTCTGGGGGACGGCAGGAACCCGGCCCGGACAATGCGGCCCTGATGGCGGTGATCACACAGTCCCGGGACATGCTACAGGCCGAGATCGGCGCAGTGGGGGCCGATGTGTCGCTCCTGCGACAGGACCTGCGGAATACTTTTCCTGTATCACGGAGGCGGAGGGGAGGATCTCCGGTGTCGAGGACAATGTCGCAGCCCTGAAACGAAAGGTGGCCAAGCTGGAGGGGGTCCAGAACGGACTGGCCCTGCGGGTTGAAGATGCGGAAGGACGCGCGCGGCGCAATCATCTGCGCTTTGTTGGTTTTCCGGAGGGCTGCGAGAAGGGAGACATGGAAACTGGCTGGAGAGCTGGCTCCCTCCTGATGCCCTGTCACGTTGCTTTGTGGTGGAACGAACGCACCGAGCCTTCATCCAGAAGCCACCGGAGGGGTCTCACCTGTGACCGGTCATCGCAAAGCTACTGAATTACCACGAATGCGACGTCATCTTGAAGCAGACCAGGATTCGGGAACCGATCTTATTTGAGAACACTCGCATTATGGTTTTCCCAGACTACACTTGCCTCGTGCAGCAGCAACGCCAGTCCTTCCAGGCGGCTAAGGCCCGTCTTCGGGACCTTAAACTCCTGTATGCTCTTCTTTATCCGGCCCGTTTGAGAGTGGTCTTCCAATCACGCACGCATTTCTTTGATACCCTGGAGGAGGTTTTTTAGTGGACTGATGGGACCGTGAGGGTGCAAACGCATACACCGCCAGGGCTGAATGCTGATTCCTCTGCTGGGGGAGCCCCATCTGGGAATGCCCGGAGCTCCCGTCGAGAAGGGAACTGGCTGTCCAGATCGCGGCAGCGCTCCGGCCCTGGGGGGGGCAGTGGACCTGAGACCCCATGCCTCCGAACACTGAGCAGGGACCTTGGACTTGGTTTGATATTTGTATTTTATGATGCTCTGTTGGGCCACCTATGCGGGCAAGTTCTGGCTCTGTTCTTGAATTGCTGGATGTGGGCCACTCCTTTTCCCCCCCATTCTTAGGGTTTGGTGGTGGGTGGGGGTAGGTGCAGGAGATATGGTTTGTTGGGAGGGGATCCATGGGTGTGGGTGACCTCGGGGCCCACGTTTGGTTTGGGGTACCCGCCTAGCCGCAACAGATACTTCAACGGTTTTGAGGTATAGGGGGTGGGGGTGGGGGTCGGACGTTTCTGGTTGGAGGGGGGCTTTGTTGGGGTTGGGGTGGGGTTGCACAGCTCGGGGGGGTCCAATATGTTGGACTTTGTTATGCTTCTTTGTCCACATGTCCGTGCATTCCTTGCGGAGACTCCCAGATGACGCATTGCGTTGATGCGGCCCTGGGGCCCCCTGGTACCCTGCGTGTCCTTAGCTGGAATGTTCATGGTATCTTAGATAAGATTAAATGAGGGGCTGTGTTGCGGCAGGCGAAGCGCCTAGGGGCGGACGTCCTTCTGCTCCAGGAAACACACCTGTTGGGCACTAAGGTCCTGTGCCTGCAGAGATTTGGCTACCAACAAGTTTATCATGCTAGGTTTGCGAGGGGGTCCAGGGGCGTGGCTATACTCATACACCGTAGAGTCCCTTACACTCACATGAGGCTCTGGCAAGATACACAGGGAAGGTATGTAGTGGTACAGGGGGTGGTGGGAGAGACTCCCCTGGTCTTGGGATGTGTGTATGCCCCACCGCCTTTGCAGTGGTCCCTGGTTGAGAAGCTGTACACAGTTTGGGGTGATATCTCTGACGTATTGATGGCGGTTGGTGGTGACTGGAACAATGTCATGGACGTTACTAGAGACAGATTTCGGCGGGGGGCGCTGCGCCAGTGGGCCACCCCACGAGGCTACAGGGTATGGTGAGTAGTATGGACTGGATAGATACATGGAGGCATACTCACGGCGCTGTGCGTGAATATACGTACGTCTTAGCGGTGCATGGGTCCTTTTGGAGACTTGATTACATCTTTATTCCAAGGGCGAAGATGAGTTGTCTGGAATCGGCAACGATCCATCCCCGGGGTCTCTCAGATCATTCGCCGGTGTCAGTAGAGCTGCAGTTGGGTTGGGGGAGACGGCCATTTAGATGGCGCATGTCGGTGTGGCATCTTCAACAGGAGGACTACAGACGACTCATGCGCGAGGCGCTCTCCACCTACCTCACGTGTAATGTGGGTTCTGTGGTGGGTGCCACTACACTGTGGGAAGCCTTGAAACCCACGCTGCGGGGCGTGGATATCACTTGGTGTGTGGAGGCGCGGAGGCGCATGTGGGAGGCATTGGTGCGAGGTTGAGGCTGAGGTGGGGGCCCTGGAGCATAGGGGTCGATAGACAGGTGAGGCTTGTGACGCGAGTCAACTCCTGCTAGCGCAACAGTCTTATGCGGCACTGCTCATGGACGCCATGGATTGCCACACGCAGTAGAATCTGCCACTGGGGGGATACATCTAGCAAAATGTTACACAGACTCTGTCAGGGGGTTTTCCATGCACAGAAACTACCCCGGATACTGTATGATACAGGGGAGCCATTGACGGACCCCAGAGGACTAGCAGACAGTTTTGCGCAGTATTAAGCGGAGCTCTATGCTCCGGAGGAGTGTCTTCCGCCCGATCAGATTGACAAATTTCTGGCGGATCTGCCCCCTAGGGCGGTGACAGACGACGTGCGAGATAAGCTCGACCTGCCTCTAACAGCTGAGGAGGTGGGCACCGCACTGGGAGAACTGAACTCGGGGAAGACCCTTGGTCCCAATGGTTTCCCCAGTGATTTTTTAAAGAAATACAATACCCAATTGGCCTCTCATTATCGGGTGGCTTTGGAAGAGGCTAGGGATCAGGGCAGGCTTCCCCAGACTGGTGGCATGCAGAGGTGGTGGTGTTCCATAAGCCGAGACGACCTCCAGAGCAGCACTCCTCCTATCGTCCCATCTCGCTTCTCAACGTGGAGGCCAAGGTGCTGGCCAAGGCTCTGGCTAATAGGCTCCTTTCGTATATCTCGGACCTGGTGCATCCAGACCAGGCTGGCTTTATGCCGCAACGGGCGACCAGACACAACATTCCACGGGCCCATGTGGCGATGGAGGCGATTAGGGGCACAGGGCGGCAGGCGGCGCTTCTCCTAGCCGATATCGATAGAGCGTTTGATTCCCTTAGCTGGGTATACCTGTTCTTCTTGCTCCCGCGGCTTAACTTGGGCCCTCGCTTCCTATCCTACGTACGCCTCTTGTGTACCGATTTGACGGCCTCGGTGCGGGTGGAGGGTGCTGTGTCTTCTACATTCCACATTCGGCGCGGTACCCGGCAGGGGTGCCCGCTGTCGCCCTACCTGTTTGCCCTGGCCATGGAGCCGCTCGCTGCATGGGTGTGGATTGACGCACTGCTGAGTGGGTTTGACTGGCTGCAGGGCCCGTCCAACAGAAAAACACTTTACGCGGATGACGTCCTCTTCTTCCTTACTGAGCTTCATAAGTCGGGCCGCGCCTCCTTGAAATTCTACAGATTTTTGGTGAGACCTCAGGACTATATATGAACCCCTGCAAATCTACCCTGTGGGTGTTGGGAGGGCAGACTTCGGTAGTGGGGGATTGGGCCGCTCCGCTTAAGGTTGCGGTTGGAGGGCTTCAATACTTGGGGGTCTTTCTGTCAGATGCCCCGGCCGTGTCTTGGGAACGAAATTTAGTGCCGGTGGGGGATCGAGTACGGGCAGACCTGGTCGCGTATGCCGCTTACCATCTATGGCAGATCGGCAATTTTCAAAATGGTGGTGCTTCCACGCCTGCTATACCAACTCCAGAACCACCCGTATCCAATTCCCCCTAGCTGGTTTCACCAGGTCAACTCCCGTCTGGGGCAGTTCCTGTGGGAGGGGGGTGCAATTTGTGTGGCATTGTGCACGTGCTTCCTCTCCACCTATTGTGGAGGACTGGCCACATTGGATATTCTCTCCTACTACCAGGCCTCTCATCTATTGGTGCTAAATGATTGGTGGTATGGTGATCGTACAGATCCGGCCAATGCCATGGAGCGCTATTTGATGTGTTCCAACACACTCCATACCATCCTCTACTCCGCACCCCTGCGTAGTGCACTGCCAATGGTCACTTGGGCGGTGTTTCTCATTTGGAGGCAGGCCCTGCGCCGTGTGGGGTGGTGAAACGTTCTGACGGCAGAGACGCCGTTATGACACAATGTCCGCTTCCCCGCGCTGGTCTCCCTACAAGGATTCACGGGGTGGGACAATGTGGGCATCTCGACCTTGGGCGATGTGATGCACGACATCACGTTGAAATCCTTCCAGAAGCTCAGAGCTGACTTTGATATGCCCAACTCTCAATTTTTTCGATACCTTCAATTTCGACACACCCTGTCCCCTAGTTTGGTAGGACCTGAGACCCTCCCGGACTTCAACCCCCTGGAGGCGAAAGTGTTTATGGGGGACCTTGTAACCCAAAATATTTCTCGCATATACCAGACGCTAGTCACACATAGTTCTCCCACACTTCAGAAGCTCAGGGACCACTGGGAAGCGGATATGGGTGGGTTGGAGGAGGAGGATTGGAGGGAGGCATTGGCTTCACCCAGGGGCGCCGCCATTGCGATGCATCTCCGCTTAATCCAGTTCAAATACTTACACAGGGTTTATTACACGAGAGTTTGCCTTTATCGGGCGGGTCTGATTGCCTCGCCGAACTGTCTTCGCTGTCATTGTGAGGAGGGGACGTTCCTTCATACGGTGTGGAGCTGCGGGACTGTGGCGCGCTTCTGGAGAAGGGTTCTGGCCTGTTTAGCTGAGGTGTTGGGGTGGGAGCTCCTGAACACGCCACAATTTGCCTTATTGCATGTCATGGATGGGGTTGGGGGCAACATATACAAGAGGCACTTAATGTTACTAGGCCTTACCACTGCTAAGAGAGACATAGCTAAAGGGTGGAAAGACCCCGTGCCCCTAAGATGACGGTCTGGAAGAGGGGTTTGGATTTTTACATGGGCCTGGAACGCCCGATCTTTGTAGCCAGGGGCTGTCCGCGGAAGCTTTTTAAAATTTGGAAACGCTGGGCGGATTATAGGGGGGTGTGGCTGGAGCCCCCGGCGGAACAGGATGATCTCCCTCAGGATGGGTGAGAGGGGAGATGTGGGAGAGTCTGGAGCATGGAATGTACGGGATGAATGAGTTGTTTTTATCCTATTATGTGTATGGTGTAATACATGCTGGAGTGGGGGTTTTGGACTTACTGTGAGCTGTGCGACCGTTTGGGTGGGGGTGGGGGGGGGGTTGGAGGGGGGCGTTGGGGGGGTAGGGGGAGCTGGAAAGGGTGGTTGGAAGGAGAGAGTAGGGTAGGGGGGTGGTTCTTAGTTTCTTTTTGCAATGTTTGTTGCTACTATGAAAATGTCAATTGCAATTGATATCATGATCATTATTGTTGCAGGCTCCCCTGGGAGACAGGGCCCTGTGTTGCTTATGCAAATATAACAATAAAAATTTGTTTGAAAAAAAAAATGTTTCTTTTAACGACGTGCTCTAAGATGCAGTATTGTTTCTAACATAAGCAGGCATATGAATAAAAATAATATGATCAGCATTGCTACAATTCCATAAAACACAAAGGGAGAACTCATATATAATGATAGTGGAAACAGGTCCTATAGGGCCGTGTGTACCACCCTCCCCTGCTAGTAACTAGGTTTTATAATAATAATATAAGGTCTCTTAGGCTTGAATGGGGAATCCCATACCTCCAAGATCAGCAGAAGTGAATCACATCAGGATCAGCAAAGGTCTCTCTCTCTGGAAAAGGATTTTCTTCAAGTGCTCTAATCAGGCATGCAGTGCAATAAAAAAGGCGCTAAAATTTCAGTTAGCAGCAGCTGTGTGCATGTTGTGTCTGGAGCCTGGGCCGATCAGCCCGAATAACATCTTACATTGTTATGGTAACCTTGGAGGCTTCTGCACACATTTTACAGACTGAGGTCGGGATGTTAGTCTAGGGATGTTGAAAACAAGCCCTTCTCATGTGAAGAAAGTCAAACAGTCAAACTTACAACAACAGATACATGCAGTGTTGTGTGCAAAAGCTGCAAAATGGCGAACTGGTGTTTAAACGTCTAATAAGCTTATGCTAACATAGCAATGTGTGCACGCAAGGCCCTGCCTTCACTACACCCTCCCCTGATTGGAAAACATACAAGAAGGGAAGCAATTTAGGAACGCAGAATTCAAGTTCAAGTGAGACAGAATCAAAAAATATAATTGGGAGTAATACGTTCAGAATAGTCAGAAAAATCGAAAAAAACAAAAAGGGAGAGTATACTACCCAACCTTAAAAAGGGACAAAACTGAAAAAATTGTTTGAGCTTAGTCCGCGGTGAAGATAGACAAATGCTAAATTAATCCAACAGCGGATAGGCACAGTTCGTTGCAACCGCCTCCAAGAGGAAGTCATTGTTATCGTCAGAAAACATTTCAGCAATCCAATTAAAAAATGCGAAGGAACATACACGTTCTTCAACAGCCGGAGCCTCTAGCACCATCAGAGGACAACTCGGGTGTTCTTCGAGATAACTGCGTGCCAGAAAGTTATGGGCTGCAGCCCATATGTCCCAATTGCCTAGGACTCCATGTGCTGCTGCACAGGCCATTATTCCGATACCAGAACAGTCTAACTCATGAGTAACAAAGGGACTCATCAGTAGATCATAATCCGGGTTAGGAGACACCGAATTGCAGAGACACAAATCCAGAGCCCATTCAAAACAGCAATCCAAGCAATGGAAAACAGGTTGCACACACGTAAAATAGGAAAACCGGAAAGACAATTCATATGCTACACTCAAAGTGGCCAGAGGTAGCGTTCCATAGTATTCAAGCATCCGGTTGCGAAGCTGGACCAGGCGGGGCATGTTGTCTTGTGCCACAGGGTGTTCAGCCATTTTTGAGCAAGCAAATTAACAGCAGCACACCGGCAGCCAAGGCGAAAATTAACGGTAAACCGCCGAAGAGGCAGGAAAAAATAGAATGAAAAAATGCCGGTATCACACCAAATATAGTTTGGAATGAAGTCACAAGGCCAGAGCTTACTAGTTTAAAAAAATGCGCCAAGCCTGTGGTCGACGAGGCATTGAATATAGTATGAATCAAAGCGCCGAAATGCAGTGGGAGATCAGTATTTAAAAGCGCATGCACTTCAGTGCAGGTGTTTGCCACGTGAAGGATAAATGTTTCACGGGATGAAGTAAGGGCCATTTCTTTCTGTGACAATAGAGCCCTTATTTGACTCATCTTGTTGAACTTTGCTTTCAAGGTCGGAATGGAAGGCCAGATGGATACATCGAGCTTCCCACGCGGAGGTGGGAAAAGCACATTCTTACAGCAGACTGCACGTTTGGAGACGGTCACAATGTACGGAATCCCTGCCAGCATACCGCAGCAATCTTCATTATTTAAAAGTAAATAGCTACCGTTAGCTAGCAACGTGAATTTCAGTGTTATAGCCGGGACTGAATTACCCTATAAAATGCAGACTAAGTTCGGAGCCATCGTATTACACGAGCCATGCAATTGTATGTTCTTGCAAACCAGTGAGTGATTAGGTGTAGACGTGCCCTCTTCTCCCTTTAAATAAACATCTTTACCCTCCCTCAGGCACCTATAAGTAAATGGTAGAGACCAAACTTCATGGAGATAGGCGCTACCCAATTGTTCATATCTGCCTATGGCATAATGTTTCCTGCATGAACTGAATTTAAATAGGGGAAAGGCAGCGTTATTAACCCATGAATGAGCCATACAGCTGAATTACTTGCGGCAACAGAAAAAGGTAAAGGTTCCAACTTTTCAATATGAAAAAGGGAATATGCAGCATCCTTCATAGACATAAATTGCTGTTTTTCAGTCAAATTAAACAGTAAAAATAGAGAGGATGTGTTCATGTAGTCTCATGGAACTTTACCAGCTTTTAAAGTTTGCAAAGTCAAAGCAAACTGCATAATGGAACGTAATTGATTTTGACCATGGTACAAAACAGAAACTTCATCCTGAACAATATCAACAACAGATGAAACAATATTATCTAATGTATAGATTCAGGAAGAAAGAGTATTAATGCTATTACCAATGCCTTCAAGCACTTTTTCTAAATTGGCTTGATCAATAGGCCTTAACCTAGAAGCAGCTTCAATTTGAGCCCGTTTCCAGACTTCATTGTAAACAGCATATACCCATCTTTTTGACCTCCCTCCAGCAGCGCCTTTAACAAAGTCATTCAAATCAACATTGTCAGATAATTTAGACAAATGAAGTTTAACTGACTTTAAAGGAGGAATGTTTAAGCCAGTTCTGACATAACTTGCCTACTGAATAGGTAGTAACAAAATGGGCAGTTTCCAAACGGGGATCCACCCTAACCTGTGTATAGCCAGGGGCCAGTTCAGAAAATGATGTTGGCATGAATCTGAACTTTTCTTCCATAACAACCAACCCTCAGGATCCAAGCTGGAAATATTAAAGGAGGAATTTGCTATCAGGGACTGCAATTCATCAATGGCCTATCGGTTTGATTGTACTATGAAGGGAATGGAATGAGCATTTAATTTTTTAGATGTAGCCAATCCAAAGCAAGTAGTTTGTGAAATAGTCGAGTTCAAAAACAACATATGGTTCGGGATGAGACATAAACGATGCAAAGCTTCAGTGCCCTGTACCTGCCAACTTTTAGAACCCCAAACAGATTTAAGATCAATAGTATCCTTTCACAGCTCATAGCCCCCTATAGCTAATTGATCAATAAAGGACTTCGAATTCAGCAATTTAGGGCCCGATTCACAGAACTAACTTAAGACAAAATCCTAAACTTACTACTTTTGGTATTCACAGAAGTTAGGATTTTGTCTTAAGACAGACTTAAGACAGACTTAAGACAAAATCCTAACTTAAGTCTGTCTTAAGTCTGTCTTAAGTCATTCTTAAGACAAACTTAAGACAAAATCCTAACTTCTGTGAATACCAAAAGTAGTAATTTTTGGATTTTGTCTTAAGTTAGTTCTGTGAATCGGGCCCATTGTGTGGGTGAGTCTAACTTTGGAAGAGGACTTAGCAGTCATCTTAAAATAAAATGTGTCAGGATTAGATTGATTAAAATCAGTAAAATAAGTAAACTTTTTCAAAAGAGTTTTCAAGCTGCCTTCAACGGTAGCTGGACAATGTTCCCATTGTGTATAATTAACCACATTTCTAAATGTGTTTGCTTTATGCAGAAAATGATTGCCATAATGTTGGTAGCACAATAAGTCTGCATAATTGGCTCAGTCTAAGTACAAATCTTCAGCATCAAAGGCTGCACAATATTTCAAATCAGAAAATAGAGCTTCTACGGCATGGACATCCCAATCATCAGAGCGTATGTTTTGTTTTACAACATCCCCATAGAAACTCGGAGTACATTGGGGATATTTATAACCTCTGTAGGGCTGTGGATTGGAAATTTTACAGCATCCCATACAATCCCATCTAACACAGGCCAAGCCATGATGTTGACAAAAGCCTGGTCCCTCTTTATGATGTGGGACGAGGTGTGGGGTGCCAAAGTTCCCCCATTAACCTAATTGTTGATCTTTCTTTAACATAATGTCCATTAACAAGACGGAAAAATACAATTACAAATCCAACTGACATGAATAAAAAAATTGAAAAAAGCACCAGCCAAATGTAAGTCCAAGGGGGTATCAAAAAATGTCTTTTAAACCAAACAGCAAAAATAGAAACTTTTGACTGGGACTTGGATGTTGTAGAGCCAGTGTCAAATGAAAAACATGACTGATTAACAGCGTCTGTGAGTACACCAGGCAATGACACATCTGTGGGGTAAGTATACTCAGTATCATCAAGGGGATCACCTGCCGGTGGATTCAATAAAGGATTAGTAACTTTAGGTATCTTGATGGCAAAGTCAGGCCTGTTGGTACTCGCCGAAGCCAAAACAGAATTTCTCAGCATTGCTGGACAAGAGATCGCTGGAGTCATACTAAGAAGAATCGGCCACTCGCTGTAATTTGACATTGTCAATAGAGATGTACCTGTTTTCCTTGCGACCAGGATGTGGAGGTAAAATCACTGTTCTTGTGCCCTGCACTCCAAGCACAGGTACTGGTGCACGATATGAGGGGCCGAACCCCTTCTTGTTCGCCACCTTCTCACGGACCAGATCACCGACTCGGGGTAGCCAGCCAACTACCGGAATCTGAAGTGTAGCATCAGTTGAGGAGGGCAAATGTTCCTTTGCAAGACTGTCACAAGTCTTTTGTAGGTTCTGTAATACAGCAGAATGATCATCTACATCAAAGGGTGCGGCAAACGCCGCCATTTCTAGACCCTCAAGGTCCGGAACAAATATTTTGATGCCAAAGAGCATTTCGTATGCGGTCCCACCACCCAGAGACCTTCTAGAGAGATTATTAAGTGTACGTTGAATGCTACAGAGATGGGCCAGCCAGTTCCTTCCAGTACCTAAAACCCTAGCTGTCAAGGATTTCTTTAAGTCACGGTTCATTCGCTCCACACGCTATTACCCTCAGGTCTGTATGGAGATGAAAATTTGACCTGGACCCCCAATAAACTCATGGCATCCTGGTACGCCTTAGAGGCGAAAGCTGGACCCTGGTCCGAATGAAGGGTGCCACATGCAAAAATTACCACAAAGACACGCAAATCCTTGATGACAGTTCGGGCATCAGCACTCCCTGGTGGCCAGGGCCAAATAAAGCGTGTGCACGAATCCACTGCAACTAAGATGTACTTATACGCAGTATCTGAGGACCGCAGTGACCCAAATAAACACACCCAAGTGGTGTATTAGATATATACAACTGTGTTTGTGGAGGCCGCGCAGCAATTGAAGGTTTGATCTGCTGGCAAATGTCACAATGAAGGACATGATCACAAGTTTGTTTGTACAAACCGCGCCACCAGTAACGCTGCTGTAAGATAGAGACAGTCGCTGAAACGCTGGCATGCGCCGAGGCCATGCCCTCTTGAGCGGCTGTTATCAAGGAAAGTCTGTCGTCCGCGTTGGGAATCAGTCTGTCACCAACGTTGTTAATTCTTACATAGGGAACTTTATCAGGACTTAAATGATAAGAGTATTTAGAAGGGAAACCTCTAGGGTAATTATTTCCCTTCTCGGTTGCAGCAATGGCTGCCAAGATGTCATCATCAATCTTACTTTTGGAACGTGTAACTGCTGCTACTACATATGTTGCTTCTGCTGTCTTTGCTGCTTCAACAGCAAGACTGTTACCAACAGCGTGTACTCCTATGCGCTGGTGACCAAGAGTATGAATTACAAATACGAGTGGCAGACGTTCTTTAAGCTCCGCCACTCGAGCCCATAGCATTTTGTGTTTGATAGTGCTACCTTTGGAATCACGATATTCATTCTGAGTCCAAAAGTATAAATTGTCATTGTACGACTGAACACAGTAGTAAGAGTCACTTACGATAAGAGTAGTCACACAAGGATCAGCGTACTCCAGTGCAAGCACCAGAGCACGTAGCTGTGCCAACTGGGCGGTACAGTCCCCTAATGTCTGTGTATGCACGACATCAGACTTGAACTCTCCATTCACCATGGTACCCATCACTATTGCACCGGCTGCCGAATAAGCATGCTTTGAACCAGTCACCGGTTGCGCTGGACCGTCAGTGTAAATGATACAATAGAAATCCTCCAGCGGGTGCAAAGACAAAGGAGCCGGATTAACAAATTCATACTGCAGATACTCCTGTGTTTGCAAAGAGGAATCAAATATAAACGTGACATTCGGAGACATCAAGGATGTGGCCCATTGTATCCAACGTGGATGCAAAGCTTTGGAATTAGGTACACTGGCCTTCGTTACTGCCTCCAGGGCAGGATACGGTGTAACAACCAACAAGCGCTTCCCTTGCGACAGCGCTCTTTCTTTTAGAATCGCCATCTGCACTGCAGTCAAAACTTTTTCGACAGAGGAAAATCGCATTTCAGCTGAAGTGTACAAGTGTGACTTGTAAGCAATACGGACCGTGTCACCCTCATTAAAAGTCAGGTACTTGAAACCAACTGAGCCTGGCACAATTCTTATTACCAGGTTTTTGTGGTTGTCATGAGTCAGTAAGTATTTAGATTCAAGAAGATCAGACTGCAAAGAATGCAGTATAGCTGAATGTTCTTGAAGCCAGCAAGATTTGGTAAAAGTAGGTTGTATCAAGACATAAATTGGGTTGATACGCTGGGCATAATCGGCTATATAAGTACGCCTGAAGTTTTTAAAAAACCAGCAAAGATTGTTGTTTTTTCAGAGTTGTTGGAGCGCGCAGCTGTCCGCATTTCTTCAGGAAGTGAGGTGCTAAACCTCGATCTTCATTGTTGAGCTTATAGCCCAGGAACAAAACTGTGTACTCTGCATTGTGTGATTTTGCAAAGTTAAATTTGTAACCGAAGTCCGCAAACATACAAATGAAGCAGTCAACGTGACACAAATGCGGCTATAGCTCGTAGTCCGTGAGGTAAATATCATCCACCTATGAGCACACATCAGGGTCGAATCCCTCCAAAAGAGAGACAATGCAAGCAGCAAAGACGCCCGGGCTATTTTTGTAGCCCATGGCTAATCTTTTGAACTTATATGGTTTGCCACCGGAAGTGAAGGCTGTCCATTGACTACTAATAGAGGACAGGTTATGGCTAAAAAAGCCATTGGATATGTCAAGTGTGGTTTTAAAGTGTTTACGCACGAGACTATCCACAAGAACAGAACTGTGAGTATTCTGTACAGCGCAGGTCTGGCAATGGGAGTTCAAATGCCGGTAATCCAAAACTAGGCGGTACGATCCATCAGGTTTGGGCACAGTAAAAAAAGGATTATTCATCCGTGACACACATGTTTCAATCACACCGTGATATTCCAATAGTTCAAGGATTTCTGCAACGGGAGCTTTCGCTTCTTGTCGCATGGGATATTGGGGTTGAGGCTGTGTCATAGACCACAATGGTATCTCGTGTCTGGGCGAAAGCCTGTCCCATTCACATTGAGTATGGTACAAAGCCGGTAGAAGCACCTTAGCCCACTCTTCTGCAAAATTCAGCACCTGCTCTTTTGACACTGTGTGTGCGAAACTAGGGAGGATTACATCCTCCCCTCTCGGAGCGGCCAAAACAAAAGGTGGGGGCCAGTCTTCCTCCGCTAACAAAATGCCACATGTAGAGGTCATATTTTCCCCAAAAATCCCTTTTATTGTACCCTGTATGTCACCTTCAACTAAACGGACTATTTCATATACTTTATCAGGGGGAGCCACTCTAGTGTCAGCTGTTTCTACAGTGATGAACGTGTCAGTTGCTGTCTCCTTCAGATATGGATGCAGTGCTTGCCGCACTACTGTAATTTCCGCCGCGCTGTCTAGTAGAGTCAGCGACCATGTCAGGTTCCGAAGCTGTGTTCTCACTATCCGTGGCATACCTCGACTGTTAAAGCAGCAACTTTCTTTTTCTGAAACTGAGGGCGTTGACGTTGAAAGTCATCCTGCTTGCCTTTACCTTCGGTCTGGCGGGGCTGCTCCTGACCTTGTGGGGCACCCCAACCTCTGCCGCGGTCTCCTCCACCGGTTTGCAAGACCGATGTTTCCTGTAAAGAACAAGCAGAACGTTGATCAGGAACCTGAAAACGATCAAGTGACTTAATATTCACACGGTCTAGCAAATCATATGTGAGCTCAGTAGACACAGGTATCGGCGACAGAAGACGCAACGCTTGTTTCTTTTGTTGCTTTCCCTGTTTTTTAGATTTCGAATTCTGTTTAGGAAAAGAGGGACTGTCGTCTTTATCAGACTTAGCCGTCTGAGTTTGCGATTGAGCTGTTACTTTAGCAAATGGCTTAACACCAAAACTATTGCGACCAATGATCTTATAAGCCTCCGCAATAATTTTCGGCAACTGCCGGGGCTTATCGGGGACATCGCGCAGAGCATTAGACACTTGAAAGTTCACTGCATCTCCCTTGACATTAGCAAGGACGAGATCGGAAACTACGTCAAACACTCCGACCAGTCTCATTCCCAATTCAACAGCCGCCTCCGGACCATGTTGATCTTGGACACACTTAATCACGGAGGGTAGGACAACCATGGACGGTGTGCCTAAGCACTTAGCATAGACTGCCGCAAATATTCGACCCCGGGTATCACAATCTGTTACCTCTGAGACTAAGTCTTTCTGCAAACTAATGGTCAGAATTCTGTGTTTCTCAACAGGATTCGTATTAGGAAATACTGCCTCCCGTTGGTCAAATTTCTCAGCAAGCCAAAAAGCCATATCGTCCTTATCTTGGGGGTGCTTGCCCATAACCAAATTAACCATGACGGGACTGATTTTCATCCCGGCCAGTCCAAATGGATGCGCCGCAGCACCAGGTGCCCCCACCTTGATGTTGCGGGAAATGTATTGCACTGAAGCCCGATGCACCCCGGAGATGGAGGCATAGAGTACACATTACTCCACTATAGTGACTGTCAGATAACGCAGATGCGGTGTAAACCTGGCCAAAACCGGCCAAGTAGCCCCAGGAATAGACAAATGACCAAACCGAACCGCTGTTACCGAGTGGGGAAGGGCTCCATTAAACCAAACTCGATGCTGCCAAGCTGTAATCAGAATCTCCCGTTTCCTATACTGTGTATATTCATTAGGCAAGGCGATGTGAGTGTAAATATGAAACGTACCACTATCCGCATTTACTGCAGTAAAGGTAACCCATGAGTAGAAAAGCTCAAATGGGTATGCGGCTTAAGCACTCACCACAAAAAGCACCACCATGCCTTCCAAGGGTACGCCCAACGCCTGCAAAGATTGCGGACAGCTACCCGACTATGTTGGGCTATTTCAACATCACTATACACACAGAGAGGGACCCAACAACCAAAGGGGTAGGGTACCAAAAAGACAAAAGTCTAAGGAAAAATCTCATTTGGGTAAATGTCACACACCAAGCATCAATTGGCCACAGACACTCTCTACACTCCAGTAGGATGAACAAAGAGGAAATGTAAAAATACAAAGAGTATTGAAAAGTATACAATTTATTCAGATCATTAAAAACAAATTAGACGCAGTGTCCAATATGATCATTAGATCCTAGTGATCCTTCCCTATCACAAATACAATACTAATTATTTAAAAACAGTTACAATATCAGGCAAAGCATTTAATCATTATTGCAGCATACATAAAAACATCATAAGAAACAAACACAATTGGGAATACACTTAGGAAAAAATGGTTCCTATTTCATGAGAGAAGCTACATTAGCCAAACAGAGATCAATTCTGATTTGTATTCCAATCTTCATTCAGACTTATTGTCTCCTCTGACTTATAGTAGTTTCAACTCTTAAAAGCATCGACGTTTTTCGGTGGGCAAATACTGAACAGCCAACACCTTCTTCAGGAAAACATAATACACTCCCAATTATTACATTATAATCTGCAAAGAATAAAAACAATAAAAAAGTATTTTTATTACAACCACGTTACCACTAACATCTCACATGTATTAAAAATACATACATAACCTCATTATTCAATACGTTCATATCACTGGTAGTGTCTAGAGTTTAATCAAATGGCCCAATGCAATCATACCATCACAGCATTTATACAGCAAATACATCATATATCCAGTGCATAAAAAGGCCTCCATAAAAAGGTGTCAAACACACCCCCAGTAGGTGCAATAACATATATTGTACTCATTTCAGGGCATACACTTGGTTATGGCTGAATTGACCCCACTGGAAATAATAGCAGGCCTTAATAGTCCTAAGCAACAATCAGTGGCAGGGACCCTAACTACATCACATACTGTTGCCATAACATATCAGGACAAAGTCTTATCAAAGTATCTGTCACTCCTAGGGCTGAAAAGGCCTCCAGAAAACGAATTTATTTGAATCAAAATGTCTATATCTGTATCCAGAAATAAGAATAAAAAGGACAAGCACCCAGACACATAGATGCAACTTGGTTCACATTATGAACTTCACAAGAGTCATATATTGCATGTAAAAAAAAAAAGCACTGCATATGGAAAAAGCAAATAGTCTTAGGAAAAACAAGATTGGGTAAACATGTGAAAAGTAAACAGGAACTGCATCTCTGACATTTTTTAGATAACGTTTTTCACTGTCAGTGTTAAAGTAAGTAAGTACAGTTTTTGGAAAGCGCTTGAATGCCAAGGTGTCTTAGCGTTAAGAGTGCTATTACCAATCAACAGGAACAGGGAGGCAAAAAGCTCAGACCCCTGAAGCAAATAGCCAGGTTTTTAAAGATTTTCTGAACACCTGCCTACCAGTTTGAGACCTCAAGGTAAGTGGCCTGGTGTGCCACAGCTTACTGGCCAAGTGGAAAAAGCTTCTGCCCCCCTTCCCCCAACAGGGCTGGGGCCATGGAGGGCCTTGTGGACAATGCCTTACATTTCACCCCAGCCTGGACAGGCAGCCAGTGCAGATCCCTGATGCTTTTTGATACAGGACTGAATTTGGGTATTTTTAGTATTAAACGGGCTGCTGCATTCTGAAGCGATTGTAGCTTCAACTGCATTCGCTTTTGTACTCCCAAATAGAGAGCATTACAATAGTCTATAACCCGAAGCGACAATTACTGTTTTTTGTAAGTCCTTTGGTTTGGGATGAAAGGAAAGATCTTTTTTAGAATCCTCAAGGTGTAAAAACAGGAGGATGTGATGTGATTGATCTGATCTGAAAAGGACACAGCTGATCATTTAGTGCAACTCCCAGACTTTTTACTTTTCGATTTGGGGATGGGCACGGTGCGGTGACGCCCGGCTACCAGGAGTTGTTCCAGAACAAGGGGTCATTTCCGAATAGTAGGACCTCGGTTTTTTCGGTGTTTAACTTAAGACAGTTTTCCTGCATCCATCTGATGATGTGAGCTTTACAGTTGTTAAATTTCTTTGCCACATCCCCTGGCTCGGATGATAGTGATACCACTATGTGTGTGTCATCTGCGTGGAGAAATTGATCAGTGTTTTTTCCTGTGAAGTTAAGAAAATGAATAAAGGACAAGATAGGGGCCCATTTTTTTAAATCACAGAGTCCATCCCAAACCTAAACCCCGAGCTCCAGTGTTTATATCTGTGTGGTTGCTCATACCCCTTCTAGCACACCCATCATCCACTGGTTTAGCAGATGCGGAAATAAATTCGATCAGATCTCCTACAAGTATGCCATGGGATATTCGAGCTGGTGATACAGTTTTGACTATTTTCCTTGTGGAAGAGAGGGAGGCTCACAGTGTCTTTTACTTCAAGACAAAAGTGAGTGCACTTTCTGTTCCCACAAGTAATTGGGCTAAAGTTGTATCATATTGTTTAGGGGAAGGTTACCAGCCGCAGGCCGTGTAGGTAACAGCGGTGGGACGCGGCTGGAAATTACTCTTTCTCTGCCGTGGCTTTCCTGTTTGCCTACAGTTACCATAATAAAAAAATAAAAAAACACACTTTTTGTTAAATAAAAAAATCTTTAAACATAGTGACAACGTTTAAATAGCTTCGGTGTGACAACGCCCAGAACTACCTTTTTTTTTATTTAGCACACCAGCATTTGCCCGAGATGGTTCAGATTGAAAATGAACCTTGACGCGCGCATCTATCGCCTCAATTAAAACCTTAGATGAAGGCTCAAGGATGGGTTCGTAGGTAACTATTCTAAGTCAAACGGGCTTTTGCTGCCCTCTTGAGGATATGGGGGGCACAAGCAGTACAACTGTGCAAGCGAGCATTTTTTTGACTGAAACTAATCAAAGTGGCAGAGTTTGTAATAGTACCCTATTTTTTAAAGAATCTAAAAATGTGCATCGAGGCCGCAAAATGCCAATATTTGGTTGTGGACGATGAATGAATCGGAGAGTTTCACTGTCGCAACAACTTACATTGAAGTGGAGGACGTTTTAAGAGGGAGACAGCTAAAATAAAGCTATTTGCCTTGAACATCTATTTGTATGCTAAACTTCTAATAACTACTGTCGGATGAGTTCATATATTGATCACTTTGCAGTAACAAGATAAATATCTCCAGGGATATGCTATGTACACTATAGCTGTTTTAAAACAAACCAAAGATTGTGAAATAAATCAAGGTGGGCATCCAAATAAACTACAGATGTTCGCATTTTCTAACCAAAATCAATTCATGGCACGCGCCTTGACTGGCTTGCCCTGTGGCCCACACTGAAGGGTTCGCTCTTTTTCTACAATATTCTCACGGGCTCCAGTAACAGAGCTTGTGCCATACTTTCAAACGGTGTGCAGTGCAAGCACCTTGTATTTATTACATCTAGGCTCTTCCCGACGCCTCTAATCTCTATACAGGGGGGCTACAATAAATGTGATTACAGCTAAGGAGCTTCATCATTCTATGATTCGCTCTGCACTTGGGGTTGGCTCCCATCTCCTTTATCCTTTTGCATAGACTTGGTTATTGCCCATATATATATATATATATATATATTTATACCATGAGTGAGTGGGTGTCTTTTGAGGAGGAGGAGCATGACTCCTACTAAGATGAGGATCAAGGGCACCCTTTGGTGAACAATTTAGTTTTTGCACTGGATGCTTCAGTGCAGCAGTACGTTAACAGGGCAGTTGAGACTGCTGTACCTACTACAGTCAATCAAGCATTGGTGGATACCTTGAAGCCCATTACGGCCCAACTGGAGAGATTTGCCAAGCGGCATGGGTATGACCAGTAGGTTGCGCCAAAATCTACTTAAGGTAGTCCTCCTCTCAAGGCAAAAGTCAATTCATCTGAGTGGCCTCATGCTGACACCTTGTCCAATATTTCCCAAGGTTATCTTGGAGAACATGAATATTGTTCGTCCCCTTCTACCTCCAAAGGGTCGCAGTCCAAGCATAGGGAACAGATTCTAAGCATACAGACCTCATCCATTCAGGCCAGGATACCACCCCAAGACGCAAGAAGGGCAAACAGTCTGCCTCTGCTAGACCTCTAGACCTTTCCTGATCCTCTTCAACTTTAACACAGAGGACTTAGTCCATCCAAGGTCGTCTCATTGGGACCCTGCTCCGGCGGTATCAGAATACCTTCTTGATAAGCTACGAAAAAGATTTGACAAAGAAGTTTGCAACAGTCTCAGAGTGGAATGTCCGAGACCAGACCTTCCCATAAAGGTTGCAAAAAATCCTGAGGTTGACCTTAGCATGTTGACATTTCTTTAAAAGTTTGCCAATTATCTCAAGAAGGGCATTGACCGCACCTGGCGCAGGCACCATGATAAGATGCTGGATCATACAGGGCCACTCGCAAATATCTGGAAATGGCCTCAATGGCCGAGAAGAACTGCTCCCCTATTGACCCCGATATCCTGGCAGGGTGGGCCCAGCGGGCTATGTGCCTACTGGAAAACACCAACTGTGCTATGTCTTCTGAGAGGCGAAAGTTGTTCTGATGTGCATGGACACATTTTGAAGGAACTTGCTCCAGCCGACGCCGGTCCCTTAGCCGAAGGGCATCTCTTCTGGGCCAAATTTGTAAAGGACATATCTAATACATTTACGCCCCTAGATAAAGCATAAGTCAAACCCAACAAGGTGTTCCAAACTGGCCTTTTTAAGTGGGCCGGGCACGGCAGGGAATGATTGCCAAGTCGTGTCTACTACGAGGACCCTCCCAGAAGAGCTTACAGACACTGTAGAGGAGACTGCAGGATTCCACAAAATGGGGTACCTTTTTACCTGCCAGACAGGATATCTCCAGATGCTGCTTTAACCCAGGCGATTCCAGGATGGGATTTCAGTCTAATAATTCTACAGGTAAGGGTCATCGATGTCTTCAAGGTTCAATTGGGAGGTCAAGTATAATTCTTTCACCGCTATTGATTTCTTCTGACTCAGGCTGCACGGGTAATACAAACCGTTCAGGGCTTCCGACTGGAGTTTTATCAGACACCCTGGCAGATGGGGACCCATCAACAGTTTAATTTTTCCCTACAATAGTCCACTTTTATAGACGTCAAAATAGAAGCCTTGCTGCAGAAATAAGCATTGGTCTAAAGCGAGTCTCATGCCGCGGGTTTCTGCAGCAACAATTGTTTAGTACAAAAAAGAGGGGGTGGATGTAGATTGGTTTTGAATCTGATCTGCAGGAGTTTCAACTACTAAATCAAATTACAGGCATTTAAAGATGGAAAGTTTCCATCTTCTGGCAGACATGTTGCAGAAAGGGGACTGAATGATCTGTTTGGACCTCAGAGATGCCTATTTATTCATTCCCATCATTTCCCCACACAGGAGGTTCCTACAATTCCGATGGAGGGAGAGGTGGCTGGAATATTTGGTCCTTCCTTTCAGGCTTTCTTCTGCAGCATGGTGCTTCACCAAGGTGGTGAAGCCAGTGATAGCCTACCTCAAGGAGAAGGGAGTATGCATGATCATTTACTTAAATGACATTTTGATCATGGTGCAATCTCAGGAGTTAGTAACTCTAAATCTGCAGATGACAATGTCTCTTTTACACGACTTGGGATTCGTCATCAATTGAACCAAATCAGTCCTTTGTCCTTCCCAGACCATAGAATTTCTGGGAATTGTGATCAACTCTCAGTTAGTTCAGCTGAAGCTCCCCAATACCAAGTTAAGGGACTTAAAAAAGGAATTGAAATCGATCATTTCCCGTCAGACAATCGCCCTGTGGACGATCGCTCGCCTGTTCAGTCTGCTAGCCTCCTCCATCCAGGA
Organism: Lissotriton helveticus; assembly: GCF_964261635.1. NCBI lineage: Eukaryota > Metazoa > Chordata > Amphibia > Caudata > Salamandridae > Lissotriton > Lissotriton helveticus. The sequence continues at coordinate 585,090,858 of NC_136063.1, read as the reverse complement.
ATTCTTTCTGGTGCCTCTTCACTACAGTGCCCTCCAGAGATTAAAAATTCAACATTTATGAAAAGGCTTGCCTTACACAGATCAGATACCTCTGACGGAAGATGTGGTAGAGGAACTCCGGTGGTGGCTGTGGATACGTGGAATGGCAGAGCCATCTTTGGATCTCAGCCAGATGTGGTTATAGAGTCAGGTGCCGCCAGCCATTGGGGAGCACATTTTTGAGATGTCTTAACAGGTGGCAGGTGGTCTCTCCAAGAGTTAGATCTCCATATCAATTGCCAGAAGCTTCTGGTGGAATCCTTCGCTATCAGGACTCTTTCCTCAAGAAGATGTCTTGTTGCATCCTTCTTAGGATGTTCAACATATCTGTGGTGAGGTATATCAACAAGTTTACTTGCATTCACTCTTAATGCCACTCATTCTAACTCACTCTTACTGACATCAAGGCCCGGTTTAGTAAGGCTTTGCGCTGAGTTTGCATCACTTTTGTGAGACAGTGTTGACAGTGTTTGACACTTTGGTGCAAAGTGTTAAGAAAGAATTTAGTAGCCAATTCAAATCAGGATTTGCGTTGAATAGTATCCGAAAATAATGCAAAGTTTTGCTATGAGCTGCTTTGCTTTACGTCAATGTCACATTCATGGGTGGTCTATAGGCGAACCAGTGCAACCACCTGTGGGTTTTGATACAATCTCTACCCACAAACATTGGTAGACAAGAATTAAGAGCAAAAACCTATGCCTCTTTAGCAGGCTTAATAATAATAATAATAAGGAGAAATGTTTTCAGACTCAGATTCAGAAAAGCTATATTTTGCTATAATTCTATAGCATACAATGTACATAAAATTTCCCATTTCCATTTAATAAAATGTTAAGATGTAAAAATAACTACAAGACTAAAACAATAGTGTTTTCATTTCTCCTTGTTTTTCCAACTTTGCATGTGTGCTGCATTGTACAGCACACTACAGAGTGGGAACATCCCTAAAGATTGTTTTTTATACTGGAATGGACGCCTTGCTGTACAAAACCTATGCTTCAGAGAACACACACATCCTTGCACTATGGCACAAGGGTGTGTGCATTGGCAAATGGCTGCCAAAGGTGCACCAGCACAAGGGAAGAGACATTTTTTTGACATATGGTAGCAGACATGGCACATTTTTTCTCTCTGCCTTTGATGTACATTTGGTGCAGCGTTGACTTGTGTCAAAGAATAGTAAATCTGAGCCTCGATCTCACTCACTACCGGTCACTGACTCTCACTCACATACACATGCATATGTGTAGACACACATGCTCACACAATCACACTTTCTCGCACATAAACACACTCTCAGCCACAAGACCACACACAACATACATTTAAAACACATTTTACTTACCACAGCTGCCACCAAAGGTTCTGCTCCAGCAAGTGTGTTCCATTTTTTATTACACCAATGGTGAATACTAGAATATTATTCACAATTAGTATAATAAAAAACGTGCAGAAAATAATGAAGGCAGAGTTGCCTCTGTGTTTTTGGCACTGATTTTGTCACCTCTGATGCCAGGGGTAGCAAAGGCTGTGCCTGGGGCCTCAAGGGCATGCCAAGGGCTGCAGCAGACCCCTAAATGACATTAATGTATGATTGCCTAGCCTGCCTCAAAGAAAGTATAACGTAAATGTCGTTGTGCAAGTGGCCAGTAGAGGTGAGCAAGCCAAGAAAATCACACGAAGAGTCGAGTTATTGGATTCAACATAGGTGATTTATTGAACACCTATTTCACTTTGGTCCATTAGAATATAACATTGCATTGTCATTTGTTAAAAACAGTTGTTTTTAAATATATTTCGCCCATCCCAATGTCCCAACAAAGATGCCATGAGCGAAGAAAGAGATGCCAGATTGACATGTGCACCGTATATATGGCCAATATTGTTGCACGTGCAGTAAGTAATGTTATTAGGAATGTATGACATAATATCGACCACAAAAATATCGCAATACAAAAATATCGCAACAAAAATATCGAGGACAATAATATCGGGATCCTATCTTCATAAAGGTAAGTACAAAAATATCGAAAAAATAATATCGTAGTACAAAAATATCGAAATTTAAAATATCGTTTTTTTAAATGTATTAATAATAATGTAAAAAGAATATTAAAATACATATAATTTAACAAATATTAATAAAAACATTAAAACATAATAAAAAAATTAAAAGTAATACATATACATTTAAAATAAATTAAAAATTTAATAATTTAATGTAATTTTATTTTTTTTAATTTCATTTAATTGATTTAAATTAAATGTAAATTTATTTTATTTTTACCCTTTACGCCTGTACCCCAAAAACCCAAAACTGACCCTGAACCCTAAAAATACCCCTGTACCCCAAAAACCCAAAACTGACCCTGAACCCTAAAAATACCCCTTTACCCAAAAACTGAATACTGACCCTGAACCCTATAAATACCCCTTTACCCAAGAACTGAAAACTGACCCTGAACCCTAAAAATACCCCTTTACCCAAAAACTGAAAACTGACCCTGAACCCTAAAAATACCCCTTTACCCAAAAACTGAAAACTGACCCTGAACCCTAAAAATACCCCTTTACCCAAGAACTGAAAACTGACCCTGAACCCCAAAAATACCCCTTTACCCAAGAACTGAAAACTGACCCTGAACCCTAAAAATACTCCTTTAACAATAACAATAAAGTAAATATATTAGCACATTAGCTATAATTAATTTAATTAACGAATTAATATTAATTTTTCCCAAATAATTAATTAACAATTTTTTTTATATATATTAAAAAATTAATCTAAGTAATGTAAATAACTAATTAATAATAATTAATTACCAATTAATTATTAATAAAAAATATGTACAAAATTATATTAATTAATTAACTAATTAATATTAATTAATTACCAATTAATTATTAAATAAAAATATGTACAAATTTATATTAATTAACTAATTAATATTACTTAATTACCAATTAATTATTATTTAAAAATATTTACAAACATATATTAATTAATTAACTAATTAATATTAATTAATTATCAATTAATTATTAATTAAACATATTTACAAACATATATTGATTAATTAATTATTATTAAATTACTTCCCACCCTATTCCCCTATAAACCCACAACCCGCTCTAATACTAAAACGCAAAATGTTAACAAAATTACTAATTTTCAAACATACATTTCTAAACATATTTAGCAAACATATAAACAACAAAATAAAATACATAACACTAAACAACAAAATTTCGATATTACTAACATACATACCTTAATCTCGATATTCTGTCTGTCGATATTATGGCACATCGATATTCTATACCATCGATATTAAAACATCGATATTATTGTATATCGATATTTTAATTTCGATATTTTGTCTGACTACCGTTATTAGTTACACTATGCATAAATGAGGTTTTTATATGGCACACTGAAGTGAAGAATGACACCGAAAGGTAAGACCAGTAGAATTTTTATTTCAGAAGATAAGAACTTACACCTTCAACTTGCCAGTCTCGGCTCACGTCTCACAGTCCCAACATTCTAACACAAACTCCCAACAAGGGTTCTAAAGGGAGAAACTAAGAGGGACGGAGAGGCGGGGGGAGGGGGCAGAGACCAAGAGGAGGAAATCACAACACCTCTCTCTGGAGAGGGAAAGGAAAAAAGGAGGAGGAATACAGGGGAAAGGAGGAAGAAGACACAGGGAGAAGAAACATGCAATGATAAGAACAGTGAATTGAAAACAACTTTCCTACAGCAATAGATACATGGGATTCACACTCCGAGAAGTGTGACATGAGTGCACCTTACATTTTGTAAACTTTGTGCCATGAAGGAGGATGAGTGCACCTCACACTTACTGAGAACGGAATTCCCACATGTATTAGGAACATACTTCTCCCTTACTCCACAGGGAATCAACATTGTCAATTGGTAATTCTATCCATGCTCCACATTTTTCCATTTTCCAAAATGACAACATTTTCTTTGACTACTTTGATTTTCTCAGGAGCATAGAATGTATCACCTCTACTGCCTGCCCCAACGGGTTTCCTGACAAGAACCCACTGACCCTCTTTCCAGAGCTTGTTTCTGGCTCCCCATTGTTTGTCATGAAGGTCCTTGTACGCCTCTTGATGTCTCTTTACTTTAGCTCCCATCTCAGCATGATTAATGGAAACCACCTTGTTCTGGAAAAGCCAACTAGGAGACAATTTGGAACCAGCTTTTCTCCCTCTCAGCACTTTAAACAGAGAGAGACCTGTGGCGATGTTGGGTGTGGTATGGTACAACCATAACATATCTCTTATTGAAGTTTCCATAGGTCTCCCTGAGGCAACAGATAATTGAATGGACTCCTTTAGCATTCTGTTAGCTCTTTCAACTTTGCCATTCGATTTGGTACTGTACAATGGCGTGCGAACATGAGAGATCGACATGTCTGCTAGAAAGTTCTTCATCTCATCAGAAACAAACTGGACCCCATTGTCAGTAATGATGGAATACCTTCCTTAGATAATACATCACTTTAGAAGCTAGTGAGAGTCCTGGTATTGACCATGTTGACAAACTTGTGTGTGATCCCATTAGAATAATAGTCGATGAGGACAATAAAGTATTTGTCCTGTGGGCCCATCGACCGAATGGGTCCTGCAATGTCCAAGCCTAATTTGTTCCACGGGACAGTGGGTACTTCCACTGGGATAAGTGGAGAACATCTTAGACTTTTAGATTTGTCACTAACACTACATGCATGACAATCACAGACTTTCTCCTCCACAAGCTGATCCATGCAGGGGAACCAGTAATCCGCTTGTAACTTTGCTTTACTGAGCCCTCTACCCAAATGTCCTTGATGTGTCGGATCTAAAATGTGATCCCGTAAGCCCCTCGGAGGAACTATTTTTCCTGATTTAAGTATGTGATCTCCCTCTAAGGACAACTCAAACCTTACATTCCAAAATGGCTGCACCTCTTCTGGTGGGTTCTTACATTTGTTAGGCCAACCATTAATTATGTACTCCTTAACTCTTTTGAGGTCTTGTTCTTGCTCTATGTTGAATTTCAATTGATCTTGCACCACAGCGGGAATGCTAACTGCCAGAATATCATCCTTGGGATCTGCATTAACTCCCCCATTTCCAACAGGAGCCCTGGATAGGAAATCTGCAGCACAGTGCTTAGCACCTGGTATATATACCATTTTGTAATTGAATCCTTGTACTCAAAGGGCCCCAATTCACAGAACTAACTTAAGACCAAATCCTAAACTTACTTCCATTTTGGTATTCACAGAAGGCACTTACTCATTATAGTATTCACAGAAGGCACTTACTCATTTTGGTATTTACAGAAGGCACTTACTAATTGATGAGTAAGTGCCTTCTGTGAATACCAAAATGAGTAAGTGCACTTACTCATTTTGGTATTCACAGAAGACACTTGAATACCAAAATGAGTAAATGGTAGTAAGTTTAGGATTTTGTCTTAAGTTAGTTCTGTGAATCGGGCACCTAGTACTTATTTGGCAATGCGGGGTGTGGTATTCTCCATCTCTTTCTTTGTGAATAAAAAGCAATGGCTTGTGATCAGTGCACACAGAAAATGGCAGACCCCAAACATAACATTTTAAATGCTTAACGGCCCAGAACACAGCCAGTGCCTCCTTCTCAACCGTTGAATAATTGGCCTCTGCTCCAGTGAGAGTTCTGGAGGCAAATGCCCAATACCTTTGTTGCTGGCATCAGTGGTTATAAAAGTTTCTCTCCCTACATTGAAATTGCCAATAAACGGAGCGTTGACAATGGCTCTTTTTTTGTCTTCAAATGCAATGTCATGCTCACATACCCACTCCAATTTGGTACCACTTTTGAGCAAATATCTTACGGGCTGTGTCAAATTAGAGAATTTTTTAATGAATTTCGCCATGTACTCTGCCAGTCCCAAGAACGCTTTTACCTCCTCTTTATTTGTGGGTGTGGGAGCTTTGTGTACAGATTCTACTAAATCATTTTTGGGTTTGATGCCTTCCTATGAGATCGTGTGACCCAAATAGTCTACGGAACTGACATTCAATTTACATTTACATTCCTTAGTTGTAAAACCTGCATCTTTTAGTTTGTATAATACATTTCTTACATTGCAATTATATTCACTTTCACGTGCACCATAAATTAGTATATTAGTATATTCTTTGAAATGCAGAAGCCACAGAGGCTAACCCAAACGAAATTCTTAAAAATGTGGAATTTCCAAAAGGCGTGATGAAGGCAGTCAGCATTTGGGAATCGGGATGAAGGGTTACCTGGTGGTAGGCCGATGACAAATCAAGCACACTAAAATACTTAGAACATAGACAGAGCACAGCACAAATAAGTAAACAACTGATTTTCCACAATCAGCAAAATTATTTAATACAAAAATTTGTCGTAAGTGATTAGTTCAGCAAGCGATCTTCATCACAGTTGTTCAGTTGTTACAACATTGGTACAGCCACAGCCGACATGTGTTTCGTCGCCATTTGTGACTTTTTTAAGGCTCCAATAGTAGGTATAGTCAAGGTCGAAAATTGCGTTTATCTTATGGGGATCAAGTCATGTGCGGTCTGGATGGACGTTGTCCAGATCATTAAAGAAGATCCTTCAAATATGGACTCGTACTGGAAAAACCTGTATATATATATGTCGGTTTTCTTAGTACTCCAAACAAATGTAGTCTAGCGTGGCTGGATCGATAGCGTTTTGCACCCAATGGCCTGGACTCGGAGTTTCCTAATAAGTAATTCCAGTACGTTTGCTCTCGCAAGCGTATTCATTCGTAACAGGACTTCTTCCAATCAGTAATATAAGTGTTGCATAATATCGCCAGTTCTCCAACAATGCTGTTGTGATGTCTCAGGCTAGAACAATGTTACTCTCCGGTCCACATCTTCGGTCAGAATAAGGAGAAAGTCTGAATGCCGACGAAACACGTGTCGGCTGGCTGTAGCTGTACCAATGTTGTAACAACTGAACAACTATGATGAAGATAGCTTGCTTACCTAATCACTTACGAAAACATTTTTTATTAAATAATTTTGCTGATTGTGGAAAATCGGCCGTTTACTTATTTGTGCTATGCTCTGTCTATGTTGTAAATTTTCATTTATATATACGGAAAATTCTGCATATATTGTATGATACTGTGGGTGGCACGGAGACCAAGAGGAGTAAAACACAACACACACATCCTGCAACAAATAAAGAAAGTTGAATGTAGAGTTTGTAAGTTTACTTCTGGTCATATCAAAGGGTCAGTATTCAGATGATGTCACTTCCTGTGATGTCATCAATCATGCAATTAGTACTCAGAGACAATGATTTCGAAGGGTTGGAATGTATGGCATCATTTTTGTAGTACTTGCTCCACATGTAAGATGCACCTGAACCTCCAAATGTTGCATTTCAAGTCTATTACGAAGCTCCCCACACACGAGGGAGTTCAGTTAACATGATGTTATTGGCAGTCAATTTGAGATCATGCTGATCAGCAGTCGTGTCTGAGTTCACTCTGGGTAGGTTTTAAAGTCCCTTGGACAGTCACCCTTTGCCTCCTTGCTCCTGTTAGCAATATGTTTGGTTGCACATAAAAGACACACTCACAATCCACTGACCTTTGCTCTACGTATGAATGGGACATGTTGTTCACGAGCAGAATGCTCCACTGTGCTGGGCATAGGGGAGATCTATCAAAATGCAGATCCTCTTTTAACACAGATGACTGCATTTCCCAGCCATGACATGGATAACAGCAGGTGGCAGCTCATTAATAGTCATGGTGCACATACCTATTTATCTGTTTAGAGACTAAGTACTGGCACTCCAGGTAATACTGTTGAGTCTTTCTGTCTTGAAACCCAACACCCACCCTGAGTGTGAGAGGTAAGAGATTGAAGCACTTGCAGGGACGTGGGAGATTGTGATACGCTAGGCTGGGGTCCACCATGTGTGTGTGGCTGTACATTTGTAGGCTGCATTGTTAGGTAGCTTAGCCATTTAGGTCAATTTTTACCTTTGAAGCCCTGAATGTTCCTTCTGTGCTGTGATTCTGGTTCAGACAATCTCATACATATCAGACTATGGCCTGAAGGAAAGAACAATTGGATAAAGATGGCGGCCATCAGCATGGCCACTCCTCTCGCCTGAACAAAAGAGATGTGCTGGTTGCCCGTCCGGTGCTCAGCGCTGGTATGAGAGTTGAAATAGTAGCTTATCTCTGATTGGCAAAAGGAGGGAAGGGACACATATTCCATTGTGGCGTTGTGTGATGTCTGCCCGCACCACAGAGTCAGACACTGTGAGTATTTTTGGACGCTCACCATGTGAGGACTGAACTGCTCCTGCACTGTGACTTGAGCAGCACGAGCTTCGAGTGACAGGTTTGCCAAACACCAACTGCTGGTGTTTGGAAATAAAAGCTAGGTCTTTTGTAGTATTGTGCTTACATTGACAGATTAATGTTGCTTACATTACTGTTGTGATGTGTTAGTATTTCTTTCCAGATGCTAGGAGAAATATCAAACCCTCTGGGCTTTCTGCTGAGCAACTGGCGCTGGCTGTGGGTCCTTTACATTTGTACTTTATTTCCTTGGAATAAACACTTCTTGAGGCGATCTACACTGTTCTTTACTCCTGTGTTCTACCCCGACACCACATCTGGTACCAGAAGTGGGGTAGAAACTTTTTGCCTCCTACGGCTCTGTTAAGAACTCCAACGCCAATACAAGTAAAGAGTTCTATTCATTTATGAAGCCAACACATGCTCCTACAGAAATCGGATCGTTAACTTCAAGTCAGTTCGGTGATCAGCTGTCAACTGTCATTCTGACAGTTCCAGCTGATGACCTCACCACTGGTACGGTGTCCAAGCAGGGACACTACTACGCATTAACAGTACGGTGTCCAGGAGAGGACACGAGCATTGTAATCACAACACATCTTCCCCCTTTTGGGAGAAGGGAAACAAAACATAGAACAAAAAGAGCATAAGGCTCCACTGTCCACAAACATAATCTTTAAGTTTTGCAGGTGGTCCCAACTATCTTCCTGCCCTGCTTCTGTCGACGGGCTATGCAGACTCGCACACCGGGATGGGTGGTAACCTGCGTCTGACTCCTCCTGGTCCGGCCTGATAGGATGTAGTGTCCTCTTGCATGGTGTTTGTTTGCGTGCTATTTCCACTCTTCCCATTGGAGGGTGCAGGCCACTCATAGTCAGATTCTATGTCAAAGGAGCAGTGTTGCGTCACGTTGCTTCCAGGTAATCCAGGTTGGTCCTTGACGGACTTACTGGGTGGGTTGCCATCCGTGCCTTCCACAGGATGTTTGTAGGCAGAGAGAGCTGAGAAATGCCAAACTTTATCGTCACTTAAGCGTGCTGAATTGCAGTACACAACGTGCACGGTCAGGGGCTTGGTGTATCTTTCTTGACCCTTCCCTATGTGGCCACTCTTCCTCACCTTGATAACATCTCCTGCTTTGATTTCCACGTCCTCGCATCTGTGTTTGTTATCGTAGCTGCTCTTGCTCTTAGACTGTGCTTGCATGAGCTTTTCTTTAACTATCCTTGATGACCAGTGCACTCTTCGGGCAGCCTTAACCCAGCCCACATTGTCCTTATAGAGCGGAGTTCTTCCTCGCATGAGCTCAAAAGGACGGTGTCCTGTGGTCTCGCAAGGTGTTATTCTGTATGCCCACATCGTCTTCATTATTTCCTTCTTCCAGTCCAGCTGGTTAGAATTAGCTATCTGTATGATTCCTTTAAGGACTCTGTTGAACCTTTCTACTGCCCCGTTACCTGCGGGGTGGTAGATCAAAGTTGTTTTGTGCTCGATGCTGTGCTTCAACATGTATTCCTTGAACATATCTGATGTGAACTGAACTCCGTTATCACTCACTATCTGTTTTGGCAGTCCTTCACGTGCAAAAGTGTCTTCCAGGAATTGGACCACATGCGGTGTGTCTGTTTTCTTTACAATTCTTATTTCTGGCCACTTGGTGTAGTGATCTAGAATGACTATAATGTAATGTTGTTCATGGTCACTAAGCACTGGTCCCATTACATCAATCCCTATCCTTTCCCACAGCATAGATGGGCATTGAATAGGATGTGGTGGTGGTTTGAAAGTCACCTGGGTCTTGTCAGAATCCACGCATAACTTACAGTCTCTTACTGCTCTTTCAACATCAAGGCTAACACCTGGACACCAATACATGTTCTTAATCCTGCTTTTAGTTTTAGCTATGCCCAGGTGTCCTTCATGGCATATCTCCAGTATTTTTCTCCTGACGACTGTTGGTAGTACAAATCTTCCGCTCCTCACTAAGAGTCCATCTTCTATTGACAATTCGTTTTTAACTTCCCAAAAGTGCTTAATTTGTTCGGTTAGTTTGTTTTTGCTCGTCCAACCATCTTTCATCATTTGCATTACTTGTTCAATGACTTTGTCCCTACTCTGCTCCAATAGCCACCCCCCCTTTGTTATTCAACTGGAACATGCCCATAAACTTGCTATACATGTTTCATCCATCTCATTTGTTTCGGTGTTGGTTTTTGTCGCTATTCTGCTTAAAAAGTCCGCCACCATGTTTTTCACACCTGGGACATATTGTATCTTATACATGTAATCGAACAGGCGCATTGAGATCCTTGCCAGCCGCGGTGATGCTGTGTACAACCCATTCGTAGTGAGCACTTTCGTTAATGGTTTGTGGTCTGTGTAAAGATTCACCTTCCTGCCCCAGACGTACTGCCTGAAGTGCTCGACGGCCCAGACACAGGCTAATGCCTCCCGCTCTATCACCGAGAATTTTTCTTCTGCTGTTGTTAAAGATCGCGATGCAAAAGCAATCGTGTACTCTACTCCCTTTGCGTCCTTCTGAGTGAGTACAGCTCCTATGCCTTTGTTACTGGCGTCTAATGTCACGAAGTTTTGCAGAGTAGGGTCGAATCCTTGTAAGGGTAGAGTCATGCACATGTCCTGTTTCAGATCTTGGAAGGTTTTTTCGCATACTCCTGTCCACTCAAATTTGTTTTTGAGCTTTAATTGCTGTCTCAATGTGCACGTTTTAGTGAAAAGTTCCTGATGAACTTCGAGTAATACTCAACCAACCTGAGGAAAGATCTCAGTTCTTCTCTATTGGTGGGTACCGGTGAGTCTTTAATGGCTTGAATAAGTTCATTCTTTGGGCTGATGCCTTCGCCAGTTATTTGATTGCCCAGATAGTTGACTGATTTGCTCGCGAATTTGCATATCGAATGCTCAGCCGTTAATCCTTTTTCATTCAAGATTTTCAAAACTTGTTCCACTCGATTGTCATGTTCTTCTCTTGTTTTTCCCATCACCAGGATATCATCCTGGAATAGTAATATTCCTGTGATACCCTCAAATATATTATTCATTAGCCTCTGAAACATTGCGGCCGCAGAGGCCAAGCCAAATGGTACTCGGGTGAATCTGAAGCACCCAAATGGCGTCACGAACGTGGTTAGTGATTTGCTGTCCCAATGTAGCTGTACCTGGTGGTAGGCCGATTTTAGGTCGATGGTAGTAAACCACTTGACACCCTTGGTGGTGGACAGCATTTCATTAATTTTTGGGGGTGGATATTGCTCCACTATGATGTTTTGGTTTAAATCTCGAAGGTCTATGCAGAGTCTCAGCTTGCCATTAGGGCGTTTGGCTACGATAAGCGGTGCGACCCACTCTGATGCATCTACTCTTTCTATTATTCCGTCATTGAGTAGCTTGTCAAGTTGGTTTCTGACCTCTTCCCTATTGGCAAATGGTATGTTTCTTACTTTGTGCACTGTAGGTATGGAGATTGGTTTTAACCTTATTCTGTGCTGGTACCCCTTCAGTACTCCCACAGTTCCACTAAACACTTTTGGGAATTTTGCTAGTATAAGGCTGGCATAGTCGTTGGTGTCTGTCAAACTTAGTACAGGTTCACTACTGTTCGGATCAAGAATGATTCCCAGGCTTCCTTGGTCCATCCACCCTAGAACAGATGGTCCTACCTTCGAAACATAAAGTTTACCCTCTGCTTCTCTTCCTTTGTATATGAAGTTCAGATTTCTGTATCCGCATACATCAATGGGCTCACCAGTGAATGATTTTATTACAATGTCCGGTTTATCAAGTCTATCACCAATTTTGGGTTTGAACTTAGCACTCCAGACTTTCTCGTTTACAATCGTATATGGTGATCCAGAATCAGCTACTATGTTTATTTCTACACCTCCAATCGTCATATTGCATAATTGTTTTTGTTTTATTTTTGTGTTTAACACCATTGTCCTGTTCTTCATTTATGTTAAGTATGTACATATTGATGTCTTCATCCGATTCATCCTGTAACTCATCTTCTTGGTTCTCTATTACTTTTACTCATTGTGGTCTTCTTCTATTGCATGCCTTGTTGTAATGTCCTATTAGACCACAGAATGTGCATTTAACTTCACAAGCAGGGCATTTAGGATCATATGCCATGTGAGCCGTGCTTAGACATCGATAACAGTGTCCCCAATTCCGTGTTTCCGTTTTTCTGTACGTTTGTTTGGTGTTTTTCTTATTCCAACTCGGTTTGGTTTTGATTTTCTGGTCAGACACCTTGTTCACTTGTTCTCCTTCTTTCTTTATTTTGTCTTCTGTTAGCACAGCTTTGGCACATCGTCCCGTGAGTTTGGCCTTCCTTGCGATATCTATTATGTTCTGCAGTGGGTACTCACCCTTTGCCCACAGGTTATCCTGAATGTTTTCATTTGAGCCCTGCATCACAATCTGATCTCTTATTAATTTGTCGTGAAGTTCTCCAAAACGACAATTTATTGCCAGATTTTTGAGTGCGGAAACGTAATCATCTATTGACTCTTCTTTTCCTTGTTTCCTGTGGAAAAACGTATACCTATCCACTCCAACACAGACTGTTGGTTTGTAGTACGTATTAAAATCATCTATTGAGTTGGTGAAAACGTCACCTTCATTTTTTGCTCTTATTTTTTTGTTTATTGAGTTGTACACTTTTATTCCTCCTGCCCCTAGGCTGTGCATTAACATTTTATATTTCTTTTCTGGTTTTATCTCTTCATCCTCTTCTAGTGTGGAGACGTAAGTAAGGAAATATTCCCTCCTCTCTTCCCACTTTAATGCCGGTTCACTACCAGCACGCAAGAATGACTCAGGGGGTGAGAGATTACAGATACAATCACTAGCCATTTTAAGTTTGTGGTAGGTCACTATTACTTTTACTTTTTTTTTTTGTTGTAGGGGTGGTCGGGTTTACGTGGTTATATGTTCTTTTGTATATGTTAGTCTCTCACTATATTATTTAATGTTTGCAGTGCATAATATTCCTTGTTAGATTGCTCATGGATGATATGAGTTAGCTTATTTGTATATCACACTGCCTACTAATTTGCTTATTTCATTTAATAGTTCTTAAATTTACCCTTATATGTGTTGAGCGTTTCCTCCTTGATGGTCCAGCACGTCCGGTTAAGCTTTCAAAATGCGCATGCTGCGCGTTGTTTATCCGTTCGCAGATTGATTTCTGAGGTATTCGCAGGAAAACTAGACTGCTTTTAATGCGAGTTCACTGCATTCAAGATGGCTGCCTACGTCGCATACGTTCCTCCGTGATGACGTAGGTGACAGCCGTAGTTCTCCTCAGCTGATCAAGATGACTGTTTGTGGTGACGGTTTATGATGACTGTTTGCTTTGTTCCGTTTACTTTTACCGTTGAGGCAGGTTGCTCCTTGCATTCATTTCTAGCGTTAATTCGCATTCATTCGAGCAGCTGTACGAACAGTCTTTATTTTATCTCAGGTACTATACTGTTAAATTTTACTGCCGATCTGTTTCCGTTATGCACCTGGATCAGTGATATTCTGCGCAGTTTCTCCGAGACTCTGTGAATCTTTTTACCACACAACCACTTTTTTTTTTTTTATGCTGTCCATATATTTTTGCAATATTGCAGTCCACGCTTAATTGCTGCTTGTACGTGCGTAGCGCTTATACTTCTTAGTAACAGTTTTTTTTTTACAGAGAATAGTTTAGTACCTGAATTTTCTTGGTAGTATATTCTTCACTTTTGTAGATTCCTTATTTTCCGTTAGTGAATTCCTGAATATAGACTTGAGTTGATGTCCCGACTGCTGGTTACATTAAATTTTCCTTTTAAGTTTGTGGGTTCCATGTTGGCTTTCGTCGCCAGTTTTGTTAAGAACTCCGAAGCCAATACAAGTAAAGAGTTCTATTTACTTATGAAGCCAACACATGCTCCTACAGAAGTCGGAGCGTTAACTTCCAGTCAGTTCAGTGATCAGCTGTCAACTGTCATTCTGACAATTCCAGCTGATGACCTCACAACTGGTACGGTGTCCGCGCACGGACACTACTACGCATTATCAGTACGGTGTCCAGGAGAGGACACGAGCATTGTAATAACAACAGGCTCGGACTTCCTTGCAGAGCCGTTATTTTCCACTGCTGCCTTTGGACCCACCAGCCTGATTCAGCTTAATCCTACTGCAGGTGTGTTTCTTCATTTTCATTTAATTTTTTTTCTTTCCTTCGCCCAGGCCACCGTTTCTTTTCCCTTCTCTACTGTTTTTTTTAATTTAAATAAAAAGGGAATATTTATACAACGTGCTCAGTTTTACCTGCTCGAGCGCCTTCCTTGTTTGTTTCACGAGCGCCTTTGTTGTTCGCACTCCAACGTGTCTGTCAGCAGCCGATTGAGTGCCTCTCTGCCTATTTCATGAGCGCCTTCACTGTTACGCTCTAACACGTCTACCATCAGCTGCTGTCAATTTCTTGAGCGCATTCAATTTTGCTGCACTCCATCGTGCCTGACATCAGCTGCTCGAGCGCCTTCAGTCTTCTTCGCCTTTGATTTCAAAAGGGAGTGTTTCCTGCTGATGTGTAAGCACAATTTGCTTACGTCTCCGGATCTATGCCAATCCCACCTACTTCCTGTGGTTAGATTCCTGGACCTTTTCTCTGTCCTAACCTGACATCTAGTGGACAACCTGAGCATTTATTACTTCTGCTAAGGCCATACTTTAGTCTACTCTGCCAACTCAGTCCACATGGGATTCCTGCACTTATGTGTAATTACCTACCATTTTCACAAGCTTGTCCCACCTTCTACATTCTTCTGCAACAGTTTCCATCTGTGTTTTGGCAGTCTTGTTCCAGCCAGGATATTTCTACATTCCACATTTATTATATTTTCATTTTTTGCATTTTTGACTTCGTTGTGGGAGTTTCGGTAAGCATCGTCGGCATTCTTACTCCAACCACTAACTTTGCTTTATATTTTTAATTCTCTTCACTTATTTTTACTTTCTTCTTTACTTACACTGTTTCACTTATTCTTTTGTATCTTCTTTTTAATTCTTCTTCCTGTCTCTTTTTTCACATTGGCTTCTTCTAACAATGTTTAACATCCTCCTAATTTTTACCAAAGCCTGGAAAACCTCAAATCAAGTGGAAACAACGGCTTCGAGGTTTTGAAGGTTATTTGGTTGTGATTGATGCTCTTGAATACTCACCTGCTAGAAAGCTTGGGTTACTATTTAACAGCTTAGGTTTTGCAGGTCAGAATATTTTTGACAACCTTCCTGTTTTTCCGCGTCCATCTGGGTATTCTGTATGGAATGTTTACATTGAGGCTAAGGAGAGGCTTAAAAAACATTTTTCTGATGAACCAAGTGTATTATTAGAAAGACACAGCTTTGTTATGCGTAAATAAGCCAGTGATGAAACTGTGGAAGAATTTATTGCTAATTTACGTTTCTTAGCTTCCACTTGCGAATTTGGAAATTCTGTTGAAACCTACATCAGGGATCAATTTGTTTTGAACTGTTATTAAAAAAAAATGTAGAAACGTCTGCATACCTGCCGGGATCCCTCACTATCTGAGGTTATAGACATTGCCAAAAGCATTGAGCATTCTATTTTATCCTCGCAAGCTCTTGTTTCTCGTAAAGTCTAGCCTACTGTCTCTATCGTTTTAAAAAACAATCTTTCTGTTATCGATGTGGTTCTAAAACACAGATTGGCAATAATCCTAAATGTCCTGCAATTGGTAAGAAATGTAATATTTGTAAGAATTTAGGACATTTTCACACCTTGTGTAGATCGCAAGGTCAAATTCGCAGATCTACCATTCATGCACCTGAGTTACAATCTAAAGATGTTTTACAACCTGAAATTCCTTTACAAAATTTTTATAGCAACGTTAATGATTCTGCTCACAGGATGTCAAATCTTTTACTCACTGTTGATGATGGTCAGACCTTAAGCAAAAATGAAGGTCCTTATTGGCAAGCTTATATTGGTAACAAAAATGTAAATGTTATGGCAGATTCAGGTGCTCCCATAACAGTCTTAGCTGATAAAACTTTTCTTGATTCGTGGTTTTCTGTTCAACTTATTCCCCCTGATATTTGTCCCAAAGCTTTTGGTGACAAAGAGATTGATGTCTTGTTTTGTTTTGATGATTCAAGCATTCTGGGGAGGTCTGTACATACAAAGATTTATGTTGGCATTAATGGTAAAGACATTGTTGGATGGATGGATTTAGCCAAGTTGGGTATATATCTCAAACCTGGTCACAAACATCCTATTAGTGTGGGAGAGATACCCATTTTGGCTCTTTCTGATGTTTCTGATAACATTGTTTCGGACCTCATGCACACATTTCCCGATGTTTTTAAGGATGGTATTGGTACATTTCAAGGGTTTGAACATGAAATTAAACTTTAAAAAAATGCTACACCTGTAATACATAAAGCCAGATCTGTTCCCATCACTGTTCGTTCAGAATTGAAGATGCTACTTGACAAACTCACTGAGGAGGATATCCCCACTCCTAGTGACTCCTCAGAATGGGTTTCTCCCATCGTTTTAGCTAAAAAAAAATGTCTCCCTTCATCCATGTGTGGACTTGAGATCCCTTAATCGCAATATCTTGGTTGACTGCCACCCTCTTCCACACATTCAAGAGATGTTGGCTAATGTTGGTGAGGCCAAGTACTTTTCCACCATTGACCTACATTCTGCATACCACCAAATTCCCCTCACTCCTGTTTCACAAGAGCTTACCACTTTCATCTTTTGGTGCTTTCAAATATCTAAGACTTCCTTTTGGTCTAGTTCCGGCAGCGAGTGTTTTTCAGAAAACCATGGATAATTTATTCATAAAAAATGTCTAAGCTTTTCAAGGTGACATTCTTGTTTTTACAGAAACTAAAGAACAGCATTTGTTAGTTTTCAATAAAGTTTTAAATATTCTCTCTTCCAGGGGATTACTATTCAATCAAAAAAGTGCAAGTGTTTGGTACAAAATTTAGACTATCTTTATCATTCTCTTACATGCAGTGGTATTAAACCTAAGTTCAGCAACATTGAAGCCATCCTCAAAGCACCTGTCCTGACAGATAAAGACTCTTTGAGATCTTTTCTTGGTCTCTTTGTGTTTAATGCTCGCTTTGTTCCCTACTATGCCACTGCTGTTCTACCTCTAAGGCAACTTCTCAAAAAAGGGATTACATTTCTCTAGAAAAAAGAGATTGACCATGCTTTCACTGATCTCAAGCATTCAGTCTCCACTGCCCCTGCACTCAGTCCTTTTGCCCCAGGTTAGGACTGTCTCATTTATGTTGATTAATCAACAACAAACTTAGGGGTCTAGTTAGAAATCCAATAGTGATCCTATGCTTTTGTAGCCATGTCAGTAGTACAAGGGAACAATAACAGTGAAACTAACAAACCAAATCACAAGATGTGAAGCACCAGTAAACGTAAGTCACCCCTGGTTGAGGATTCCCATCAAAGGTCTTGTATGAATCAATATTATCATTTGGTAATCCTTATCGGGTATTGTGTCTCTTGATCATTGAGACCAGCATACCCAGATAGCCAGTTCGGGGTAGCGACCCACAATCACTCGGTACTACCACATGATGTTGATATGATGGGAAGTGCAGTGCAAAAAGGATAAGTGGTGATTAAAAAAGGATAGGGAGCTTAACCAAAACTAATTTTAATAAACGTTAGCCCCTTCCCCATTAAAAACAAGAACAGTGTAACATCGTCATCGCAGTCCACACAAATAGCTGCGAGGAGACCAACATGTTTCAGCCACCACGGGTTAATTCCTCAGGCTTTCGTCAGGGTCTCTGTTCTATGAATATGCTACTGCTTATAAGTGAATAAGGTGTGAAAAAATTATACAAAAAAACACACAAGTGAAAACCAGTAAAGGATATAATGTTCCTTCAACTGTGTCAACTCCTCTCTTCGGCACCTGGTTGACTTAATACTGTATGTGGGGGACAAACGTACAAGTAAATCACAATCAGCTACAATGGTCCGTTAGGAAAAAATACATTGTTTCTCAAACTATGCAACTTCTTTACTCACCCAGAGTGTCCGGGGAGTGGACCTCACCTCTTCCTGGACCTGGCTCAGGATATGTGAGACCCCGCTCTACAATAACAGAAACCGACTCCGTAAATACAAAAGACCGAGGGGTCAGACATTAATCTGCTCTGGCAATGTACATAATACGAAGTCACAAGGTCTTCTATGTATGGAGCTCATTAACAACCATCAAAAGATTCCCAGGTACAACCTACTATCCATTCCACTACCAACTATAGGCTGAGTAAATATTAGCGCTATATGACTTAAGCCAGCAATCAAACGGCAGATTGAAAAAAGCGCCTGGTATAAAACTAGTAAGAACGGTAGAACTGGGTTCCTACCTGTCCGTCGTTGTCTCAGGCAGTGACTGAGTCAGGGGGAGGCACAGAAACTCCTTCGTTCTGGCTACTTCACTGTTCTGGTATGAGAGAGCCAACCAATCTTTGCCTGTAAGGGAGGGGCTGAACCGATCGGCTGGGATGACTTACATTAACTGACACCTTCAATTACAGCAACCGCTGATGTCCGGAATCGATTAATACCCGGAGAAGGCAGGTTTGTGTCTCAGAACTGAATGCAGGGACGTGAGACTTGCGCACGTAATCTCGCGAGACTTGCCTAGTATAGGACTACAAAATGACGTCACATCTCGATTAGATGTAGTTTATTGATGCAACTTCCGCCTACCAATGCATAACAAGAGTGCGCTGGAGGAAAGCAGAAACTACCAGATGACGCAAACCTGCGTCGATCGGTAGTTTATTAGGGGATGCAGTGATAACAAACTTTTACCCGCATAAGCACTCAGAGTGTCAAAACCTTATCCCAAATTGGGTGCAGTACCTAGGCAAAGACCATTTATTAGAGGGAATGTATTCGTGTATGGTTTATTATTCAAACCAAGAGCGACGGTACTCCTCATTCATCTTCCATACTTCCTATAGTGTCACCTCCCACTGGATAGTGTGGCTCAGATTGATTACTAACGAGCATAGGGTGAAAATGTGATAAGTGACTATTCATATTTGTTGTGTTACTTCTTCCAATCCTCTATGTACGAGGTCTAGTCACCACCATTATTTAACCCTTTAAAGTGCGCATCACATGACGGTCACCACACTCTCGCCTACCTTCATGTATATTCAAGACAAGTTGAACCAGGGTATGTCATCGTTCAATCCTTGTCTATCTGTCCCCAATTTGAAAACCCACTTTTGTTCACGAATGAACAGATATCTAGACACATCACTCACATGTGGTGGAATAAATGGTTTCTCCAGGACATGCCACTTAAAGTCTGTTTCCGCATGATTGTGTGTTATGAAGTGCTTGGTGAGTTTCGAAATGTCTTTCTTGCAACGAAAGGTGCTTTTGTGCTCCTGCATCCTCACGCGCACCTTCCTCGTGGTCATGCCCACATACCGTTCGTTGCACGTGCAAGTAATGAGGTAAATCATGTTGGTACTATTGCAGTTAGAAAACTGCCGCAGTTCCCAAGGCCGATCAGTACCAATGTCCACACTTGTGATTTTAGTAGTTAGAGGGCAAACAGAACAACCTCCACACGGATGGTGACCCACCACAGGAGGTAGGTCCCATAGAGTGCCTATCTCTCTCCTGGGTGTAACTTTAGGGCGAGTGTGTACCAGACGACCTGGATACTATCAGATCCATCCTGGAGGAATCAGAATTGGACTCCATCACCCCGGTGCCGTTCATTATGGCCCTGGCTACTTTAGCCATGAAAGAAAATTTTTTCATGTATGAGGACCAGATATACCATCAAGTCTCTGGGACCAGCATGGGCAGTATTTTTGCCCCGTCTCTGGCGAACCTATACGTTCATGAGTTCGAACAAACCACAGTATTGCACCCCACCAATCCCTTTTTTCCATCTATAATTTGGTGGAAAAGATACATCGATGACATTCTGATGGTTTGGAGAGGGACTAGTGAATCAGCCCTATTGTTTCACCAATGGCTCAATAGTCAGAATAACTACCTCCGCTTTACCATTGAAATGAGTAAAGAGAGACTTCCTTTCCTGGACCTCTCGATCTACAGCACCGCGAGTGGTTTGGAGAGTGAACTACACCGAAAGCCAATGGCAAGGAATTCCCTTCTCCTGTACGAAAGTCAACACCCCAAGTCACTGAGGGATAATTTGCCCTTCGGACAGTTTCTTCGAGTTCGTCGGAACTGTTCTACCCCAGAAACTTTTAAACGCCATGCAGGTGATCTATCAAAGCAGTTGGCCGAGAGACATTACCCTAAAAAACTGGTCCAGCGCTCATATAAACGAGCAGCAAATAACCATCGTGCTGCACTACTTGAACCTCGTTCAGAGAAACCACCATTGGATCGTTTAACATTAGTGAGTACCTTTAACACTAAATCCAATTATGTTCAGAAAGTGATCAAAAAACATTGGAAAATTCTGAACAGTGGTAAAGAGAAAATTGCATTTCCGCTCTTTGCCTTTAAACGCTCCATAAACTAAAGGGATCGTCTGGTACACACTCGCCCTAAAGTTACACCCAGGAGAGAGATAGGCACTCTATGGGACCTACCTCCTGTGGTGGGTCACCATCCGTGTGGAGGTTGTTCTGTTTGCCCTCTAACTACTAAAATCACAAGTGTGGACATTGGTACTGATCGGCCTTGGGAACTGCGGCAGTTTTCTAACTGCAATAGTACCAACCTGATTTACCTCATTACTTGCACGTGCAACGAACGGTATGTGGGCATGACCACGAGGAAGGTGCGCGTGAGGATGCAGGAGCACAAAAGCACCTTTCGTTGCAAGAAAGACATTTCGAAACTCACCAAGCACTTCATAACACACAATCATGCGGAAACAGACTTTAAGTGGCATGTCCTGGAGAAACCATTTATTCCACCACATGTGAGTGATGTGTCTAGATATCTGTTCATTCGTGAACAAAAGTGGGTTTTCAAATTGGGGACAGATAGACAAGGATTGAACGATGACATACCCTGGTTCAACTTGTCTTGAATATACATGAAGGTAGGCGAGAGTGTGGTGACCGTCATGTGATGCGCACTTTAAAGGGTTAAATAATGGTGGTGACTAGACCTCGTACATAGAGGATTGGAAGAAGTAACACAACAAATATGAATAGTCACTTATCACATTTTCACCCTATGCTCGTTAGTAATCAATCTGAGCCACACTATCCAGTGGGAGGTGACACTATAGGAAGTATGGAAGATGAATGAGGAGTACCGTCGCTCTTGGTTTGAATAATAAACCATACACGAATACATTCCCTCTAATAAATGGTCTTTGCCTAGGTACTGCACCCAATTTGGGATAAGGTTTTGACACTCTGAGTGCTTATGCGGGTAAAAGTTTGTTATCACTGCATCCCCTAATAAACTACCGATCGACCCAGGTTTGCGTCATCTGGTAGTTTCTGCTTTCCTCCAGCGCACTCTTGTTATGCATTGGTAGGTGGAAGTTGCATCAATAAACTACATCTAATCGAGATGTGACGTCATTTTGTAGTCCTATACTAGGCAAGTCTCGTGAGATTACGTGCGCGAGTCTCACGTCCCTGCATTCAGTTCTGAGACACAAACCTGCCTTCTCCGGGTATTAATCGATTCCGGACATCAGCGGTTGCTGTAATTGAAGGTGTCAGTTAATGTAAGTCATCCCAGCCGATCGGTTCAGCCCCTCCCTTACAGGCACCGATTGGTTGGCTCTCTCATACCAGAACAGTGAAGTAGTCAGAACGAAGGAGTTTCTGTGCCTCCCCCTGACTCAGTCACTGCCTGAGACAACGACGGACAGGTAGGAACCCAGTTCTACCGTTCTTACTAGTTTTATACCAGGCGCTTTTTTCAATCTGCCGTTTGATTGCTGGCTTAAGTCATATAGCGCTAATATTTACTCAGCCTATAGTTGGCAGTGGAATGGATAGTAGGTTGTACCTGGGAATCTTTTGATGGTTGTTAATGAGCTCCATACATAGAAGACCTTGTGACTTCGTATTATGTACATTGCCAGAGCAGATTAATGTCTGACCCCTCGGTCTTTTGTATTTACGGAGTCGGTTTCTGTTATTGTAGAGCGGGGTCTCACATATCCTGAGCCAGGTCCAGGAAGAGGTGAGGTCCACTCCCCGGACACTCTGGGTGAGTAAAGAAGTTGCATAGTTTGAGAAACAATGTATTTTTTCCTAACGGACCATTGTAGCTGATTGTGATTTACTTGTACGTTTGTCCCCCACATACAGTATTAAGTCAACCAGGTGCCGAAGAGAGGAGTTGACACAGTTGAAGGAACATTATATCCTTTACTGGTTTTCACTTGTGTGTTTTTTTGTATAATTTTTTCACACCTTATTCACTTATAAGCAGTAGCATATTCATAGAACAGAGACCCTGACGAAAGCCTGAGGAATTAACCCGTGGTGGCTGAAACATGTTGGTCTCCTCGCAGCTATTTGTGTGGACTGCGATGACGATGTTACACTGTTCTTGTTTTTAATGGGGAAGGGGCTAACGTTTATTAAAATTAGTTTTGGTTAAGCTCCCTATCCTTTTTTAATCAC
The DNA here is from genome assembly GCF_964261635.1 of Lissotriton helveticus. Lineage (NCBI taxonomy): Eukaryota > Metazoa > Chordata > Amphibia > Caudata > Salamandridae > Lissotriton > Lissotriton helveticus. The sequence continues at coordinate 585,067,754 of NC_136063.1, read as the reverse complement.
CACTTATCCTTTTTGCACTGCACTTCCCATCATATCAACATCATGTGGTAGTACCGAGTGATTGTGGGTCGCTACCCCGAACTGGCTATCTGGGTATGCTGGTCTCAATGATCAAGAGACACAATACCCGATAAGGATTACCAAATGATAATATTGATTCATACAAGACCTTTGATGGGAATCCTCAACCAGGGGTGACTTACGTTTACTGGTGCTTCACATCTTGTGATTTGGTTTGTTAGTTTCACTGTTATTGTTCCCTTGTACTACTGACATGGCTACAAAAGCATAGGATCACTATTGGATTTCTAACTAGACCCCTAAGTTTGTTGTTGATTAGTTGTTTCCAGTGGGGGATAATACTTAGGCTTGGTCTTTAAACATCCCTCTAGCCCTGCAATAGAGTGTGTTTTTTCATTTATGTTGATGACAGCATGAAGGGTATTGGGGCAGTTTTTGGTCAGAAAGGTAAAGGTAAAGAACTCACCATAGCCTTTGCCTCTAGAGCTCTTTCTCAATCAGAATTACACTACAGCACCATCGAAAGGGAAGCTCTAGCTTGTGTTTGGGCTGTTCAGAAGTTTAAAACTTACCTATGGGGCTGTTCTTTTGGAAATTTTGACCGATCACAAACCCCTTGTCTTTTTACTTCAGGGGAACGGTCTTGGCAAGGCTTCCTCTATATTAGTGCTTTTGCTCTCCAAGTTACAGGAATTAAATGTTACTATTATCTACATTAAGGGTGGTAAAAACGATTGTGCAGATTGTCTATCTCGCATGCTTTTATCTTCTGACTCTGATCTTAATGATGATTATGAATGTGTTGTTGCTGTTTTGGATGCTGTTTCTCGTTTCAAAAATGTATTTCTGAAAAAGACTTGTTAGACGCTCTTTCACAGGATGAAGTTCTCAAGAAAGTCATGGAAAACATTAGGTCTGGTTGGCCTCCTTTACGCAATCTTCATAATGACTTGAAACCTTTTGCCCAAATTTCACCTGAACTTTCCATTGAGAATCAAGTTTGTATCAGAAATGGGAAATGTATTCAAACTCTTGATCTCAGAACACGTCTTATTGAATGGGCTGACCAAGGACATTGGGCACAACTGCTTCATGTATGATCTTAAGAGAGCACTACTGGTGGCCCGCTATGAACACCCAGGTTTCTTCATTTATTGATTCATGTCCTCAATGTGTCATTTCTGATAAGCATTGGAAAACATCTAAAGAACCTCTACATCCTGTTCCTTTACCTAATGGTCCCTGGATTAAAGTGGCACTGGATTTTTCTGTCCCATTGAACCCTTTTCCATCTTGTAACAGGTTTCTCAATGTTCTCATTGATTATTTTTCAAAATGGATTTATTTCTTATTTGTTGAATCTGCTTCTACACATTCTGTCTTACATTTTTTACGGGATGTTTTTTCTCTAGAGGTTAGCGCTAAAGAATTAGTTACTGACAACGGCACACACTTTACTTCTTCCCTCATGAAGAGTTTTGTTTTGGAATCTGATATTAAACACCTACAGGTTGCTCTTTACCGTCCATCTTCTAATGGACTTGTCGAAAGAGCCAATCGCTTCATAAAATAAGTTATCCAATCTGCACTTGCTTCAGGAGCTGATGTTGATACCTTTCTTAAGGACAACATCAACGCCTATCACTCCACTGCTCACTCAACAACTGGTTTTTCACCTTTTGAGTTGTTGAGAGGCAGAAAATGCATATATAAAATTTTACCTGCATGGCTTGATTCTCAAAACATGTCTAATTCCTATGATGCCTTAGCATTAAAGAGAAATGTTTTATGTAAACAAAAACAACAACAAGCATATTTTGACTCTTCTAAGCATGTTTCTGGGAGAAATTTCTTGGTTGGGTCTTGGGTTCTTATCAAGAAACCTATGAGAGTTTCTAAGAGAGAATCTATATTTTCATCTCCCTGCAAAATTGAGCATGTCAGCAAAGATTCTATCCTTTTACATGGGAGAGGTTGGTGGAATAAAAACATGCTTGTTCCTATTTCCAACATTCAAAAGAATATTTATTTCAGATCGCATGCTTCCACTTTTGATTGTTCTCCTTTTGTGGATGATTCCATTTTGTTTGAATCCAAGGTTTCCGGTTCACGTTCTAATGAAATGTCAACTGATTTGCATGTTTTAGCTGATTTTGAAATTCCTTCTCCTCTGGATGCCAAATATTCAATTTTTTTTACCTGTTGAACATGTTAGACCTACTGCTCCTGTGTCTACTTCCCAAACAACACCCTCTTCTCACTCCACTGATTATGTTGTGTCAGAATCTTTTGTTTCCAAAAAGGATTTCTAGACTTCCTTCCCGTTTTCATGATTTTGTTTTATCGTAATTTATTTTTATAAGGGAGAAAGATCAGAACCTCTGGGCTTTCGCCTGAGCAACTGGCGTTGGCTGTGGGTCCTTTACATTTGTACTTTATTTCCTTGGAATAAACACTTCTTTAGGCAATCTACACTGTTCCTGACTCCTTTGTTCTACCCCGACACCACACCTTTCAGCCTGGTAGTCTGTTCATTGTTTGACTCTTTCACCATAATGAAAGAACTGAACCAGGGAGCAGAACCCTCTGTGCGTAGTTCTTTGTAATGAGCAAGAAACGTCAAATGGTGATGCTAAAGCTCATCCATTAACAAGAAAAGCCCACACATAAGAGATCAGGACAACTCTGCTGTGAGAATTCTGCTGGCCTAAGATCACTTGAGAATCTGGAACTTAGTTGCCGAAAGCAAGTGTCAAGGCCAAAACCTCACAATAACATTGACCCAATGCATAGCGCCAGCTATAAACCAAGCATATACATAATAGAGCAGGATACTCCAGGTTCTTGATGTCTTCCTAAACAGTAAGGAGCAGGACCTAGAACTGAGGAAGAAAAGCCAGAAGAGACAAACCACTCTGCAAGGTGAGCAACTTCCTGAACTCATTGAAGAAATGTGAGACTCAGCTGCCGTGGGCAGTGCATGGAGGACCCGCTCCCTGACGGGAAGGAGACTTTCTAGAACAGAAGTATGTGAATTTTAACTTTTTAGAGCACATTTTACACGAAGGTATCAAAGCACTAGCAAAGAGAGGTGCAACTACCAGTGTGGAGACAGATCTATGCATCACAGAAGGGAGAAAAGCCAGGTTTTCAGATGCTTGAGAAAGGCAGCATGGGAGGAAAGACTTGGAATATCAGTGGTTAGAGTGTTCCATAGCTTGGGAGCAGTGACCTGCTAGGACCACCCCCGACCCCCACCTGGCTGTTCCAAATCTTGGTACCTCCGCCTTCCTAAGAGAGGCAGACCTCAGCAGTCTATTAGGGATGTATCAGTGGAATACCATCCTCAAGTGCACCAGCCCTGGCAGTGGATGGCAGTGTGAATTAGACAGAGGGCTTTGAAAGTCCCACGCTTCCTGACCGGAGGCCAGTGCATCAGCTGCACCCCAACCATTTGTCCTTGTTCTCTTTGCATCCTTCCTCTGCAGGAAAGACCTCTGTTGCTTGGGCAGCTAGAGAGGGAAGAACTTCAGAAGCCTTGGGTACAAATTGCTACTTTTCCACAGTGTTGCCTACCTGCACGGTTTTGCTGCTTGACCCTCTGCCTCTTGCCTCTTGAGCGCCCCATGTTGTTTCTTGCAGATCAGTGTTAATCTTTGATTTCAAATTTTCAAATTGCGCCTTGTGCTACCTGGGAGCCAGAAACACAGCTCTCCCCAGGTCACGATTGTAATTGCAGCCTTTCCCTGCTGTGATAACACCCCGAACCCAGGAGCGTGCCCACAAGATACTGAATGCTCGCTTCTGTAAATACTGTGTTTCCTTACCTCATTGGCATCACCCACGAAGACAATGCAGACTTACTGCAGACTTTGCAGCAAACAAACCAGACAAACATGGCTTAGGCTATGACCAGCTTTGAACTTTCAGAGGACCCCTTTGCTCAAATCGAACCAGTGCACGCCCAGTACCTCGGTTGCTGAATCTGTCGCAGAAGCCCAATTGTTCAAAGATTTGGTTAAAAATATTTTAACTGTCACTTTATTGTTTTATATCCAAACCTAAATGTGAAGGAGGATAAAATCCATTTCTATTGTTCTAAGCGATAGAATTGACCTTTTGGTCTATAATTGTTATTCACTTTACCATATTTGATCATCAAAACTTTCATCATCCCTCAAAAAGTATGTATTTGGCTTCACCAAGCTAGTAGTATGTTCTGGTGTTTGGGGTTCTAGGGACAACAGAACATACTTCTTTTCCCGAGTTCACTTGGCTTTAGGGAACTTGGCTCAACACTGCTTTGCTGCTACCCTCCATCACTCTCAGTTTTTTGCTGCTACTCTCCATCACTCTCAATCTTTGCTGCTACTCTACATCACTCTCAATTGTTGCTGCTACTCTCCATCACTCTCAATTGCTGGTACTACTCTCCATCAATCTCAGTTGTTGCTGCTACTCTCCATCACTCTCAATCTTTGTTCCTACTCTCCATCACTCTCACTCTGAGTTGCTACTCTTCATAACTCTCAATCTTTGCTGCTACGCTCCATCAATCTCAATCTTTGCTACTACTCTCCATCACTCTCAATTGTTGCTGCTACTCTCCATCACTCTCAATCTTTGCTGCTACTTTCCATCACTCTCTTTCTTTGCTGCTACTCTCATCAATCTCAATCATTGCTGCTACTCTCCATCACTCTCAATCTTCGCTGCTACTTTCCATCTCTTTCAATTGTTGCTGCTACACTCCGTCACTCTCAATCTTTGCTGCTACTCTCCATCACTCTCAATCTTTGCTGCTACTTTCCACCATTCTCAATCGTTGGTGCTACTCTCCATCACTCTCAATCTCTGCTGCTACTCTCCAACACTCTCAATCGTTGGTGCTACTCTCCATCACTCTGTTTTTGGTGCTACTCTCTATCACTCTCAATCTTTGCTGCTACTTTCCATCACTCTCAATCTTTGCTGCTACTCTCCATAACTCCTCAATCTTTGCTGCTACGCTCCATCCCTCTCAATCTTTGCTGCTACTCTCCATCACTCTCAATCTTTGGTGCTACTTTCCACCATTCTCAATCTTTGCTGCTACTCTCCATAAGTCTCAATTTTTGCTGCTATATTCCATTACTCTCAATCTTTGCTGCTACTCTCCATCACTCTTAGTTTTCGCTGCTTCTCTCCATCACTCTCAACCTTTGCTGCTACTTTTCATCACTCTCAATCTTTGCTGTACTCTCCATCACTTTCAATCTTTGCCGCTACACTCCATCACTCTCAATACTCCACAGATTTCCAGAGCGTAAAATCTGGTGCTGATTGGGGTGATAGGGAGTTCCTGTGAAGGGCAACCATTGGGTTGTAATAGCAGACAATGTGCAGCTGCTGCCAGATACCGGTACTCTTGATTTGACAAATTGTCCACCACACTTTCTTTCACATCTCAGCACAGCAGCCCACACTGAGAAGTGGATAGTCTTCCAATCAGTCACAAAGAAAAAGGATGAAAGAGTTAAAAGGCTGGTACTGCTGCATTGTGCTGGTGAAGATGTATTAAAGATTGTTCTTACATTACTGAGCACAAGTTGAGCAAAAGAATGATGGACTTAATCCAGATCTCTTCACTAGGGCTGAATATTTTGACTTGTTCTGCATTCTGTCCATCAATTGTGTATCTTTTGCTTTCTGGGCCTGAGCTGAATGCAGCAGAGCTGAAGAGCTCAGGCTAGAGTCAGTGTCTCCAACAGCAAAACCGAATGCCAATTAAAAGAATATGCCTAGCTGTCCATCGGCAAGGGGTAACTATGCAGCAAAGAGATCAGACTTCATATTGACACCATATTGCCTTGAAACACAGGAAAAATACTACAAGGTTACGCCTCCAGAGAGGGACTAATAACACTTGAAAAGGCTGTAGGCAAAGAGCTCAACTTTACTTTGGCCAAACAATGCAAGTGGCCATGACCCCCAAGAGAAATCCTTCCCATGATACAAGCGGAGTAAGAAAACTCAAAAAGGCTCTAGTTACATAGAAGATGCATGGGCTTTCTTACTGTGTCTTGCTCATCATTGTTAACCACAAAGGCAAAGTCCTGAAAAGTAATGATCTTCATTAACATGCACCACCCTAGTCATGCAATCAAAAGGCCATTACATGTAATGGGGTGACCCTGTAACCCTCAGAACCTGGGTGGGTAATATAGTAAATAATAATGATTCTGTCGGGCAGAAATACACAGTTATGTAGTATTCCAATTACGTTATTCATACACTTCGTCCCTGATGAGGATACAAAGACAATGGTATCTATACCAGTAAATTTAAACACACGTGTACATTTAAACACACTGACCAAAAAAGTTTTAAGTGAAGTTTTACTCATACACTTTCATATTCTTTATATTCAAATCAAGACATTCATATTGCTGTCCAATTATAAACATACAAGACACGTGAAATCTGTGCCAAACTGTTACACCATTAAAACAACATAAAATTGTCACTTCATGGTCCTATTAACGACGACAACTATATATACAATAATCCCATAGGTGCATCAATCTATTCTTGGGTCCTAGAGGATTTTTAATAGTTGGTTCGTGTAGGAAGGACGCATTCCCTTCCTACACGAACCAACCATTAAAAATGTTATATGTTGTTTTAATGGTGTAACAGTTTGGCACAGATTTAGATACCATTGTCTTTGTATCCTCATCAGGGACGAAGTGTATGAATAACGTAATTGGAATACTACATAACTGTGTATTTCTGCCCGACAGAATCATTATTATTTACTATATGCAAGCAAAAGGGGCAGCAACTTCACCCCCAAAGACATCCAAACTATAGCTTATCTGAACAAGACAACATGGTTTTCTAAGATATAACTAAATAGTGGTTGCCACCGATTTAACCAACATAAGGCATCATTATGCATATCTGTGTTCTTGATCCATGTAAGACTAAGAAGTTATAAAAGACTTCAGAGGATGGTTGATAGCAGAGTTCATCCAGAATGTGTAAAGGTGTAGAAGGTTTTGACTCTTGTTGAGTATTGATGAGCAACAGTTTAAGCTTAAGTAATTTAGTGCGTGCCCAGTTGAGCCTCATGATACATTGTAATGAATGTGCTTTTCGCTAAAAGAACACACCCTAACCCAACAATCCCAAAAGGCAAGGCAAGACCCACCACTTCCTTAAGGCGAGGTAAGAAAACAAACCCAAATGTAGGTAAAGTAACACGCACAAGTTTATTAATGCAATATTTTAAAATGGCAGGCCAAATATATCAGTCATGGCAGACTTAAAAAACTGTTGATTAATGCAATGTTCAGACAGGTAAGCCAAATATATCAGTAAATGCAGATTGCCAAATGTCAAAGGAATGATTAAATTAACAATTGAAATAGCAGCCACAAAAACAGTTTACTATTGCAATGTTCAGAAAGGTAAGCCACATATATCAGTAAATGCAGATTCCCAAATGTCTAAGGAATGATTAAATGAACAATTGAAATAGAATGCAATATATATACACAAGTAGCAAAGAGTTTGAAATATATACAAGAGAGAGAGTGGTTAGGAATACCCCACCGATTGAATTTGCATCATCCTTGCCAGCTCAAGCTGGGAAAAGTCCGTCAACAGCCCAGGAAGGAGTTTCAATCAGGACTCAAGTTCCGTCACATCCACAGCAATGCGTCTATTCTGTGGTGAACCTCCCACCAGGCCCCTGCAGGTTCCCAGCTTAAATATCATTACTAAACGTAGAACGAAGCTTCTAGAAAACCTCGCCCCCTTGTCATTGGAAAAAAACGAGCTGGCTGTACCCGTATTTTGACTTTGAGGCAGAGTTGCACATTCTACAGATAATATCCAGTTCACTCTGCTCGATGAGGTGCAAAAAAACAAGTGAGGTGCAGAAAAGACCTTGAATATGAATCGCAAGAACTGCTGTGCACGAAGAAGTAAGGCAAAGTCAGAAAGCAAGATGACATGCGGCCAAGTCAAAGCCAATAGTAAGAACTCATAATTAACAAACAAGGCAAAGTCAGAAAACAAGATGACATGGGGCCATGTCAAAGCCAATGTAAGAACTTATCAGCAAGGCAAAGCCAGGAAACAAGATGACATGAGGCCAAGTCAAAGCCAATAGTCAAAGTCACAAAACCAGATGACATGAGGCCATGTCAAAGCCAATAGTCAAAGTCAGAAAACCAGATGACATGAGAGCATGTCAAAGCCAATAGTAAGCACTCATAATTAACAAGCATGGCAAAGTCAGGTCAAAGCCAATAGTAAGCACTTATAATATAAATGTACTGTTCTACTCCGTGACAGCTCTCATTGAAAGACAACAAGATTACAAGACAGAAGAGAAGCAGGCATATGCAGGACCATCCTACATTAAGGCTAGGGTAAAATAACACACAAAAGCCAGTTAAAATTGTGGTAATTGAAGGTCATCATAGGGTGCCCAACCACAAGGGTGGCTCTTTCATTACATACGTGAGACTAATCTATTTTTCTTTTTAAATTTAATAACTCTATGTTGAAGATGAATATGTGTATCCAGTAGTGTGTGTCACGGTAGAAAAAGAGTTTGATTGCCAAGTTATATAGTTTGCTTTGTACAAAGAAAAGATGAAGAAGATCCACATTATAACACCGAAATTCAGAATAGGTGTTGTATCACTCAAATCTGCACAAGGGCATGTGTATTTCTAAAATACAAAGTGAGCAAGAGTCAGTAGGTCTCAGGTCTAGTTCAACATTGTGCAAAATATTGCATATTTGCTGCATGTAGAGAATGTGGGCAGCCATGCTGGTTATGCCTTGTACACTTGATAAAGTTGTATCTGAAAGAAAGCTGAGTCAACATTCCCTTTCCTGCTACACAACCCTAAGGCACAAGTCTTCACTGGCTATAAAATAAATGCATGAATTTGGGTTCTGAACATAGGGAATCAACAGCTAGTACATCAAGCATAAGACCTTGAAGTACTAACATGGGTCCTTTATGAGACAGGCTAACTTTTCATCGTGTGAACAAGGACACTGAAGATGTTTGGCTACGCATTCCCAAATGTGGCAAGTAAGCATTTCTAAATAACAGAGCTATTTTTTGTAATTTTTTTTTTTCTATAAACAATTTTTTATTGGTATTTTCAACAAACACAAACATAAAGATACACACCCACTTGCCCTACCCCCAGTCATCCACCCTCCCCAATGCTACATCCCCAGCTGTGGTCTCCTGTAGTTGTGGAACACCAGTCCATGCCCCGCCGCTACCCTGAGATGATTGTAGGTTGAGTTGGGGAATTCCAGTGGCGGGCGATATCATGCTTTGTGTAAATGGATTTGTAAACCAAGATCACTACCTCTGGTGGACGAAGTCGCTATTTCAGTGTAGCAAAGAGGAAGGAATAAAAGCGACTGTAAGAAAGTGACAGACCTAGCGAGCATGGTACCATCTCAGAAATGGGAAGATCACTTTTTGGTACTATATCAGGGAGTGTGTCTGGTTGAGGGCCCATCCCCAAGGGACCAGGCAGCTAAACTATTGTTGCACTGGGAAGAGGTTAGAGACGCTATAGAATCTCTACCAAGGGACAGGGCCCCTGTGGCAAATGGAATCCTGGGTGATCTGTTTAAACTTGTGTAGATCTATGGGCCCCTCTTCTTACACTGCATTTTAATGCAGCTATCGGTCAAACACTCCCTGAGTCCTTGCGACACTCTGTTATTGTTCCAGTTTTCAAGAAGGGAAACAGGAGTGACCCGTCCTGTTATAGACCCCTTAGTTTAATAGATACTGAAGTTAAAATCATAGGCAGGGTCATCCTAAATAGACTGACCCAGTGGTCTGAAGAACAGAATATCTTGTCTGATATTCAGTATGGGTTTCGCGCAGGGAGGGGTTCTTTCTAACAGAATCTTAACCACCACCTTATAATTAATAAATATGTTAGGGCAAAGAAAGGCTCTCTCCATCTTGCCTTCATGGATCTCAGCTCTGCATTTGATTTGGTCAATCAAGAACAACTTTGGCCTTAGCCGGGGTACATGGGGGTGGATGAATGTTTGGTCAGTTTCCTTAGGGATCTTCACCACAGATTAACGACCTCAGTACATTTCGGCAATAATGGTGAATGTACAAAGAATTTTGCACTTAGTAAATTGTTAAGGCAGGGCTACATACTAGCCCCCTTTCTATGTATTATGTATGTGAATGGGCTTGAGAAGGCCCTTATGGTTAAGGGTGTAGATGTCCCAAGAGCCGGTGACAGATTGGTCCCGGCTCTTTTATATGCAGACAATGCTATTTTAATTGCACGTACAGCAAGTTGTTTACAGCAGCTCACAGCCCTTTGTGTTTATTTTATGAATAGCTTGGATCTGCACACCATTTTTAGTAAATCACATGTTATGATCCTGGGACCAAAGAACATAAAAAGTGCCACTTTTTTTGTCCAGGGCCATATTTTAAGTAAGGTAGATAACTTTACAAGCTTAGGTATTGTATTAGACTCTAAACTTAGTTGGCAACCTTTAATTAAAAAGAACACACGTTCCTTTATGAGAGCTTGTGCAGGCGTTAATGAATTCTCTTCCCATTTGGGCCCGAAGCCTCTGAAAATTATGCTGGATATATACAAAGGCAAATGCATACCAATTGAACCTTTGGCACTGAAATATGGGGTTATATGAATATAGACCAACTGATGATAGCAGAGAATAAATATTTCAGAGGACTTTTAGGGTTGGGACAATATTTCTTCACTGAAATTATACATGAGTGTTTTACTTGGCCCTTCTTGCAGGGTCATCCCTGAACCTTTTACCTTCCTCCTGTATTGTTTGTGACCTGTTTTTGTTGGTTTTAGGACTCTGGGCACTTTACTACCGCTGATCAGTGCTACAGTGCATATGGTCTCTGTGTAAATTGTTATGGTAATTAGTTGTCCATAATTGGTATGTTTGCCTTACTAGTAAAGTCCCTAGTAAAGTGCACTATGTGTGCCAGGGCTGGTAATGCAAATGCTACTAGTGGACCTGCAGCACTAAGTGTGCCACCCATATAAGTAGCCCTAAAAAGTGATCTCAGGCCTGCCACTGCAGTGCCTGCGCACAGTTTGTTAACTGCCTTGTTGTCTTGACAAGTGCATCCACTTGCCAGGCCTTACCCTTCCCATTTTATGCACATCAAATACCCCTATAGTAGGCCCAAGGTACCCCCCTGGGCAGGATGCAGTATATGTGAAAGGTAGGACATGTACTGAGGTGTGTACCATGTCCTGACAGTGAAATACTGCCAATTCCATTTATCACTGTTGCAAGGACATCTTGTCCATAGGACGAAATGGGGAATGCTGTGTAACATGTTTCCAGGATATTTTCCCATCGGCATAAGATGCAGAGATGGAGTTTAGTGTGCCTGAACTCAGAATTTAATAACACATCTTTTTGTGAAGATGTTTTTTAAATTGTGTGTTTAGAAAGCACTCTTTTTAGAAGTGTGCCTCTGCCTGGTTGTGTATTGGCTGTTTGGGTTTGGATGTGACAGGGTCTGGAGAGGTGTCCTGACACCAGGGAGGTGTAGGCGAGACAGCAACAGGCTGGCCTGCATTTGGTGTGGTGGGAGGAGTAGCCCCCTAGATGTAAAGAGGGCTGAACTGCTGCCACAAAAGGATGGCTCCACCTCCTGCAGAGCGTCTGAGGCCCAGACCCTCACTATCAAAGGAAGAGGGTGTGCACTGGCAGGAAGACACCCAGAACTGGTTTGGACCGGGCTCTGAGCCCCCGAACACAAAGACTTCAAAAGCATTTAGGGGTATAAATGTGAGAGCTGAAACCCCTGAACTCAAAACTAAACTCAAGACTGACAAAGGATTGAAACTACTTTATGATCAAGAGGAAACTCTGCCAAAGAAGAACAGCTGAAGAGACTGAAGAGAAGGACTGCCCTTTCTGTGTGTTCTGGGGCTGGCCTGCAGTTTGCTGATTGGACTAAGGAAAGGACAAGGGACTTTGCTGTATGCTGTGTGCCCCTGCTTGATAGGAATTTGCTGTGTGCTGTGTCCTGAAGTAACTTGTATCCAAGGGCCCGAGGAGAGATGGTCCCCTGTTGTGGAAACTCAGGAACATCAAAGTTTCCAACCGTGTCTCAGCGACACTTGGTGCGTGTACTTTTGCACGCCTGACACTGCCGTGTGGTCTGATGTGCTGTTTACAAGGTGCCCCGTGACGGCATTGCCCCGCAGCGTGAAACATCGTCCACACTGCTGCATTGCTGTTTGTGGCCCGAGCCGTCATCGTAGCTGAGGCTGTGAGTAAGGATCGCTGGCAAAAGCCGCAACGTGCTAAAGGATTTCTTGAAGCTAAGGAAGCTGCAAAGTGAAAGGGATCGTGATTGTTGTCATCCAAGAGGAATCTGCCCAAGATCGTCAACGGAGAAGGTAGCGCCATAATCCGTCTGGCTACAGTGTCGCCTAGCAACAGAGCTGCAACGACGAGCGGGGAGAGAAAGAGAGCGAGGCAGCGCACCACCCAGGTAAGGCTTGGACTCCGGTCGGGCGCCGCAAGCGTGTGTGGCCTGGGGAGGCGTGCAGGAGGAGTACAGAAATGCTCCGATCTCTCTCCCGCTGTACAGCGTTAGACGCGCTGAGTCCCCGAGTGGCGCATACCTGTCCAGCAGTACCGAGGCCGCCCCTTTAAGTTTACGACCGTTGTCTCTGTTGTTGGGGTCTAGTGGTGCCCGAGATGACCGCGCAAATAGGCTTATAGCATTATTTGTTGCATTACGAACTGCCTTATTCTTTCATTAAGAACTGCATTATTCTTGCATTACGAACCACAATTTTCTTGCATTACGAAGTGTATTATTCCTGCGTTACGAACTGCATTAGTACTTGCATTAAAGACTGTCTTATTGAACTGCTCATTAATACCATCAAGAACCTACAAGTGATAGTCGGCCTAATAACCGACAAAGTGAAATATTACGAATACGCATATGTTGGATTTCTATCATTTGGTCTCATCATATTTCTTTTGATAAAGATACCGCTATTTTTATAAAGTCAGTGAGGTGTCCATTTGTGATGTTATCTCTGTGTTACTGGGAGTGAGGTTGCAAATACTTTACACATTGCCTTGGAGATAAGCCTGGCTGCTCTTGCCAAGCTACCGGAGGGTGAGCAGGGGTTTTCTAAGAGTGTGTCACTCCTTTCCCTGACTCGAAGCAATGAGGAATTAGGTATCAGTTACATTATAGATTATATTAGGTTACGGCCCCTACTGCTCTGGTGTAGTGTTTGGTTAAAAGAAGTTCTAAGCCTGAACAGATTAATCATACCTGATTGCATGAAATTAGACAATATATACAATATACCGTGGCTGGTTTACATCAGAAATAATTGTATTAACTTAGGAAGACCAGAGGTATTTTCTAATCCATCTAATAATACCAAACAATATGTGGCCTGGTTAAAAGAAGCTTTTAATGTAACAGTGGCTGTTGAGAGAGAAACTCTATCAATGGCCAAACCATTATTTAGAAAATGTATCATGATTAAGACAGTTCCAGGGATAGAGTCATACTTACTGTATGAGATGCCTATTCACCAGCACCGTCTTTTAACTTTTTTTAGGCTGGGTCTGCTCCATAAGTTGTATCCAGAGGGAACAGGGTAGAAGTATACTGATCCTCCATATTGTTCCTGTAATTTGTCTTTTAATAGGGATACTTTGCAAATCGTGATGATATGTCATATGTTTGCATAGCTCCGTCACAAACTTTTAACTTGATTTCTTTGATCAGATCAGGCCACCATTGTTGTTTTCACAACTTTTAAATTCACAATGAATATGTTATAACGTATCAATGTTTCAAATGGGGGTTCATAAAGCTGTATGACAGGGGACACTACCAGTGATACTGTATGCCATATAAATATATTCATGTGCTTTTTTTTATCTTGGTAGAATCTTTTATGTACTTGTATTGTTTTATTGCACAATCAAATATGTCTTTTTTGATTATATTAGGATAAGAACAGGTCAGAGAAATGTATCATTTTTACCCCACCTATTTCAGTGAGTAATCTTGAGCTGCCCATACTAGAAAATAATGTAGATTACATGGGTGACATAGTGGACCCTTAATAAGCCCACTTCCAAGAACTTTTTTCTGAGATTTTTGTCCCTTCGGGTTTCGTTTTAGTAATGTGGTAGCATTTTGACAATTGATGTATTATGACTGTAAATGTTTTATATGCTGAAAGTGTTATGATCTGTGATTCATATCTATCATGTTTTTATGTATTTATAATGGTTTTGCACTGTTCACTTTTATGGTTCATTGAACCAAAATAAAGTTGGTTGAAGAATGTAGGAAAGTGCCCCGTTTTGTCATGGTTGCTCCCACTTTTTGCCTGGTACATGGTGTGATTTTGACTGGAAGTCCACTGGGTTCCTGCCAACCAGGTCCCCAGTGCCAGAGCTCTTTCTCAAAACTGTGCAATTGTCCCCCCAATTGGCAAAATCCTTAGCACCCGCTTTGAGTCCCTAGTAAATGGTACCACAGTTCCTAGGGCCTGAGGTACTTAAGAGGGTTCCTAAGGGCTGCAGCATGAATTGTGCCACCCCAAGGTACCCCTCACCAAGCACATGCACAACTGCCATTGCAGGCTGCATGTCTTGATGCAGACAAAAGTGAAAACACAATATGTCACACATCCATGTGTGCCATGTCCTTTACCACTGCATATGATTTTTATAAGCCACCCCTACAGCAGGCCTGACAGCCCCAAGGCAGGGTGCTTAATATTATATGTGAGAGCATATCTGCATGAGCAGATATACCCCTGTGCCGGTCAGTCCTATTGCTGCCAGTGCAAGTGACCAGGGAAGCCATTTTAAACATTTTCTGGACACTGATGGCAATGAGTTCCCCAGATACATGATGGCTTCACTGAAAATAGAGATGTTTGGTACCTAACATCTCATCGTGATAAACCCACACTGATGCCAGTGTTGCATTTATCAAACCATGCACTTAGAGAGCACCTTAGAGGTGCTCCCCGAAAACATACCAACCTTTTGGTGTGCTTGCTGACAAGATTCTGCCAGCCTACCACCTGAGACAACTTTCGGACCTCCTAGAGTGAGAACTGTTTGCTCTCAGGAGGTCAGAAACAAAGGCCTGTCGGGGAAGAGGGTGTAACACCGTATGGAGGCGGAGGGGGTGGGGGAGTAGGGAATGAGGGGTGTTAGAAGCGGCTGTCTCTAGTTGGCAGAGGTATACACTTCTGACAAATAGGGACACACCTTTTCTAGTCAGGGCAAGGGGATCACACACTTAGATAACCCCTGCTCACCCCCTTGGTAGCTTGGCAAAGCAGACAGGCTTATCTCAGAGGCAGTGCGTTAAGCATTTATGACCACATCTAGTAATAAAGTGAATACACTACAAATGGACACGACACAGTAGTATTATAAAAATAAGGATGTTTATATAAGGCTTAGCACAAGACCAAATACCGACAAAAATATACCACAATCAATAAATACTCTTGGAAGGAAAAATAATAGTTCAAGTACGGTTTCTTCTTAGCACAAAGTCTTTAGTAACAAAAGCAACTCTTCTTCTTTAACCCCTTCGCTGCTAGGCCTTTTCCCCTCCTGTGCTGAGGCTTTTTTTGGCGTTTTGGAGTAGTGCGCGCTTAGGCCCTTGTAACTTTTTGACCACATAAGGTATCCACGCCAAATTTGCGTCCTTTTCTTCCAACATCATGTGGATTCTAAAGGCGCCCAGGGTTTGTGGATTCCCTTTGAGGGGTCCCAGAAATTAACCAAAATATAGTGATTTTTTGTTTTTTTCAGAAAAATGGGAAAAACGGGCTGCAAATGAAAGCCTCTGGGTTTTTCCCTGAAAATGGTATCACAAAAGGGTTTGTGGGGCTGAAATCTCCATTTTCTCAGCTTTCAGGGAATTACAGTCTTTTGTCAGAGAACCGAAATTTTTCACAGTTTTGGCATTTTTCTGGGACATAGCCTATTTTTGCTATTTTTAGAGCTTTCCACCTCCTTCCAGTTAATGGTAGAAATGAGTTTGAAAGCAATAATGGATCCTGGAAAGCTTTACATTTTCGAAAAGTAGACAGAATTCTGAATTCAGAAAGGGGTCATTTGTCTAAATCCATGAAGGTTTTGTTATAGAAACTAACAGTTAGATATTGGAATAATTGAAAATCTGTTGAAAAAAACAGCCTTTTGTCTCAACGTTTTCACCTATAACTTTTTCTAATTTTGACAGCTCTTGGAAAGCAATATACCGTTACATCCGTTAGACCTTCCTGGTTGTGGGGATATATAGGACTTGTAGTTTCACCAAGAACCCGACGAACCCAGATCCAAAAACTGAGCAGCAACTTGCAATGGTATTTTTTCATTTACTGGGTATAGTGCACTTTGTCTTGGAAAATGTATACATGGAATAATCTGTATGAAAGACACCTATGTATTTATGAATTAGGTACAAATTATAGAGTTCAGAAACAGTATGTAATTGCACATTTTCAAAGTTGGGAATACTCATACTAGCATGAGAATTATTGGTCATTTTTCATAAAGATTTTTTTTTTACACAATGTCTTTCATTCAAAGGGAGAAATGCATGAAAGCTCAATTGGTAATAACAGTTGATTTACAAATCTGAATTACCCCAAGTGTCTCGATAAAAACGGTACCTCACTTGTGTGGGTCGGCCTTGTGCCTGCGACAGGAAATGGCGCAAAATGCAACGTGGTCACACCTAAATTTTGCAGTTACAAATTGACCCTTTTTTGGCAAAGTGCCTACCTGTAGTTTTTGCACCCTAGCTCTGCCGGCACCTAGGGAAACCTAGCAAACCTATACATTTTTGAAAAGTAGACACCCAGGGAAATTCAGGATGGGATGACTCGACTGCCTACCACCAGGTTTTGTTACCCAGAATCCCTTGCAAACATAAAAATTTGACCAAAAAACACATTTTCCTCACATTTCTGTGGTGGAAAGTTTTGGAATCTGCGTGGATCAACAAATTTCCACCCACCCAGCGTGCCCCCAGGTCTCCCGAAAAAAATGGTACCTCACTTGCGTGGATAGGCATAGTGGCTGCGACATGAAACAGCGCAAAACGCAGCATGGTCGCACCTCAATTTCCCAGTGAAATTTAGCACGTTTCGGACAAAAAGACTACCTTTTGTTTTTGCGCCGTAGCTCTGCCAGCACCTAGGGAAATCTAGCAAACCTATACATTTTTGAAAACTAGACACACAGGTCAATTCAGGATGGGGTGACTCGTCTGCCTACCCCCAGGTTTTGTTACCCAGAATCCCTTGCAAACATACAAATTTGACAAAAAAAACACATTTTCCTCACATTTCTGTGGTGGAAAGTTCTGGAATCTGCGTGGATCAACAAATTTCCACCCACCCAGCGTGCCTCCAGGTCTCCCAAAAAAAATGGTACCTCACTTGCGTGGGTAGGCATAGTGGCTGCGACATAAAACAGCGCAAAACGCAGCATGGTTGCACCTCAATTTCCCAGTGAAATGTAGCACGCTTTGGACAAAAAGAATACCTTTTCTTTTTGCGCCGAAGCTCTGCCAGCACCTAGGGAAATCTAGCAAACCTATACATTTTTGAAAACTAGACACCCAGGGCAATTCAGGATGGGGTGACTCGTCTGCCTACCTCCAGGTTTTGTTACCCAGAATCCCTTGCAAACATAAAAATTTGACCAAAAAAACACATTTTCCTCACATTGCTGTGGTGGAAAGTTCTGGAATCTGCGTGGATCAACCAATTTCCACCCACCCAGCGTGCCCCCAGGTCGCCCAAAAAAAATGGTACCTCACTTGCGTGGGTAGGCATAGTGGCTGCGACATGAAGCATACTAGCATGAGAATTATTGGTCATTTTTCATAAAGATTTTTTTTTTACACAATGTCTTTCATTCAAAGGGAGAAATGCATGAAAGCTCAATTAGTAATAACAGTTGATTTACAAATCTGAATTACCCCAAGTGTCTCGATAAAAACGGTACCTCACTTGTGTGGGTCGGCCTTGTGCCTGCGACAGGAAACGGCGCAAAATGCAACGTGGTCACACCTAAATTTTGCAGTTACAAATTGACCCTTTTTTGGCAAAGTGCCTACCTGTAGTTTTTGCACCCTAGCTCTGCCGGCACCTAGGGAAACCTAGCAAACCTATACATTTTTGAAAAGTAGACACCCAGGGGAATTCAGGATGGGATGACTTGACTGCCTACCACCAGGTTTTGTTACCCAGAATCCCTTGCAAACATAAAAATTTAACCAAAAAACACATTTTCCTCACATTTCTGTGGTGGAAAGTTCTGGAATCTGCGTGGATCAACAAATTTCCACCCACCCAGCGTGCCCCCAGGTCTCCCGAAAAAAATGGTACCTCACTTGCGTGGATAGGCATAGTGGCTGCGACATGAAACAGCGCAAAACGCAGCATGGTCGCACCTCAATTTCCCAGTGAAATTTAGCACTTTTCGGACAAAAAGACTACCTTTTGTTTTTGCACCGTAGCTCTGCCAGCACCTAGGGAAACCTAGCAAACCTATACATTTTTGAAAACTAGACACCCAGGTCAATTCAGGATGGGGTGACTCGTCTGCCTACCCCCAGGTTTTGTTACCCAGAATCCCTTGCAAACATAAAAATTTGACAAAAAAAACACATTTTCCTCACATTTCTGTGGTGGAAAGTTCTGGAATCTGCGTGGATCAACAAATTTCCACCCACCCAGCGTGCCCCCAGGTCTCCCGAAAAAAATGGTACCTCACTTGCGTGGGTAGGCATAGTGGCTGCGACATAAAACAGCGCAAAACGCAGCATGGTTGCACCTCAATTTCCCAGTGAAATGTAGCACGCTTTGGACAAAAAGACTACCTTTTCTTTTTGCGCCGAAGCTCTGCCAGCATCTAGGGAAATCTAGCAAACCTATACATTTTTGAAAACTAGACACCCAGGGCAATTCAGGATGGGGTGACTCGTCTCCCTACCCCCAGGTTTTGTTACCCAGAATCCCTTGCAAACATAAAAATTTGACAAAAAATACACATTTCCCTCACATTTCTGTGGTGGAAAGTTCTGGAATCTGCGTGGATCCACAAAATTCCACCCACCCAGCGTGCCCCCAGGTCTCCTGAAAAAAATGGTACCTCACTTCCGTGGATAGACATAGTGGCTGCAACAGGAAACGGTTCAAATCGTACAGTGGTGAATTTACATTACCTTATTGCAAAACTACCTTTATTTTGGGGGGGGGCATCTGAGTTTGTGGCCCGGGGCTCGGTGGTATTCTTTGGAAAGTAGCAAACCCAAACAGTTCTGAAAACTAGACACCCGGGGGAGTCCAGGGAGGTATGGCATGCGTGGGTCCCCCAATGTTTTCTTACCTAGAACTCCTTGCAAACCTTAAAATTAGGTAAAAATAGCACTTTTCCAAACTTTTTGGCGTGGGATCGCAGTGCCGGCAAAAAAGTCCTACCACCCTGCGTTCCACTTGTTCTCCCGAGTAAAAGGATACCTCACTTGTGTGGGTGCCCCAAAGCAGAACACCCCAAAAATGAATTTTGAAAAAAGTAGTTTTTAGTCATATTTAAGTTTTACAAACTAAGCCCCCCAGCCTGAGTCACATGCCTTTGGCCCACCCACACAAGTGAGGTATCATTTTACTCGGGAGAACAAGCGAAACGCTGGGTGGTAGGACATTTGTTCCGGCAGCGAGCTCCCACCCAAAAAAGTATGGAAAAGTGGGTTTTTTGACCAAAATTTCAGGTTTGCAGGGGTTTCTGGGTAGGAAAACATTGGGGGACCCACGCATGCCATACCTCCCTGGACTCCCCCGGGTGTCTAGTTTTCAGAACTGTTTGGGTTTGGTAGTTTCCAAAGATGCCCGCCAAGCCCCGGGCCAAAAGCTCAGGTGACCCCCTCAAAAAATAAGATTAATTGGCTAAAGGTAATGTTTTGGTCTCCACAGTATGAATTGGGCCTTTTCCTAAAGCAGCCACTATGCCTACCCACGCAAGTGAGGTACCATTTTTATTGGGAGACCTTGGGGAACGCTGGGTGGGAGGTAATTTGTGTGAGCCCAGTGATGCCACGCTTTCCCACACTAAAACGTGTGAAAAAACGGATTTTCTCCAAGCAAAAAATGAGGTTTGCAAGGGATTCTGGGTAAAGGAACGTTGGAGGATCCACGTAAGCTATACCTCCTTGGAAGCCCGCGGGTGTCTACTTTTCAGAAATGTGTGGGTTTGGTAGGTTTCCCTAGATGGCTGTCTCGCACGGGGCCAAAAACCCAGGTAACCCCTCTTGCAAAAGCTGGTGAACTTAACATTTTTACCATTGTTAAATTCACCAGCTTTTGCAAGAGGGGTTACCTGGGTTTCTGGCCCCGTGCGAGACAGCCATCTAGGGAAACCTACCAAACCCACACATTTCTGAAAAGTAGACACCCGGGGGCTTCCAAGGAGGTATGGCTTGCGTGGATCCTCTAACGTTCCTTTACCCAGAATCCCTTGCAAACCTCATTTTTTGCTTGGAAAAAAATCAATTTTTTCACACGTTGTAGTCTGGGAAAGCGTGGCATCACTGGGCTCACACAAATTACCTCCCACCCAGCGTTCCCCAAGGTCTCCCGATAAAAACGGTACCTCACTTGCGTGGGTAGCCATAGTGGCTGCAACAGGAAAAGGTCCAAATCGTACGGTGGAGAATTTAAAATACCCTGAAGCAATATAACTTTGATTTGGGGGGGGGGGGACCTGAGTTTTTGGCTCGGGGCTGGGTGGTATTCTTTGGAAAGTAGCAAACCCAAACAGTTCTGAAAACTAGACACCCGGGAGAATTCAGGGATGTATGGCATGCGTGGGTCCCCCAATGTTTTCCTACCAAGAACTCCTTGCAAACCTTTAAATTAGGTAAAAATAGCACTTTTCCAAACTTTTTAGCGTGGGATCGCCGTGCCGGCAAAAATGTCCTACCACCCTGCGTTCCCCTTGTTCTCCCGAGTAAAAGGATACCACACCTTAACAGAGTTACTCAAAAGTCAAACATTCAAGCACGGCTATCTATTCCTCAAAGACACACACATACAGGTTGGATTTGGCACGAGGGCGAGTGATGGTTCAGTACATAAAATTTTATTAACAAGATATTTCAAAAAAATGAAATGGTCTGTCAATAAATAAATGCATAAAAACCGAACCAGTGACTCGCAACTCGTGAGCTGTAAAGCCACGACAAGGCACCAACCGTTTTACAGGCCATTCGCGCACCTTTCATACCTGATACAAACCAGACCATTGACAGCATCCGAATGGAAAAGCAACACATTACAACAATCACAATAAGGGACAAGGTACACCCTAATGCAGAAAGAGAAAAAAAACAACTATTACTGCACACCCATCTAATCCGCAAGCACACACACATACTGGTTGGATTTGGCACGAGGGTGAGTGATGATTCAGTACATACAATTGGATACGCAAGTAATTTCATCAAAAATGAAATACACTGCGTATAATTGAAAGTATGATAAACTGAACCACTGACTCACAGCTCGTGAGCTGTAAAGCCACGTCAAGGCACCAACCTCTTTACAGGCCATTCATACACCTTTCGTACGCGTGACACATACAAAACATACACACAGTGCCAGCCGCGGACCCATCACATTTCAACACTCACACCAGCAAACAGCGCCATTCAAGGGCCCATCACTTTCACACGCCCACATTTCTGACACTGCAACTACACAAAATGATGGACTGTGTGGAGTGTCACTCAACTAGCAGTGTGTGTAGTGACCAACAGAAAGTAACTACTCACACACCGCCTGCCGAGCGCCAGTCCACCCACACCACCATCCAAGCACCAGACCATGCACACTGCCAGCCAAGCACCACTCAGCGCACACCGACAGCCAAGTACCATTCCACACACACCACCAGCCAAGCATCACTCCACGCACACCACCAGCCAAGCGCCACTCCACAAACACAACACCAGCCAAGCACCACTCCACACACACCGCCAGCCAAGCATCACTCCACGCACACCACCAGCCAAGCGCCACTCCACAAACACAACACCATCCAAGCACCACTCCACACACACCGCCAGCCAAGCACCACTCCACACACACCGCCAGCCAAGCACCACTCTACTCACACCGCCAGCCAAGCACCTAACCATGCACTCCGCCAGCCAAGCAAAAATCCACGCACCCCCCCAGCACAACTCCAATCCATGCACTATGTCAGCCAAGCACCAGACCACGCACACCACCAGCCAAGCGCCATCCACTCACACCACCAGCCAAGCACCTAACCATGCACTCCGCCAGCCAAGCAAAAATCCACTCACCCCCCCAGCACAACTCCAATCCATGCACTATGCCAGCCAAGCACCAGACCACGCACACCACCAGCCAAGCGCCAGTCCACGCAGACCAACAATCCAAGCACAATCCTGCACACACCACCATCGAAATTAGAATTTTTTTAAAGAAATACCACAAATCAAATGTAGAAACCTACAAATCTGCTAACACAAATTCAAAAACTAAATGCTTTGCACTAATGCAAACCTTAAAGCAGACTAAAAAATATTACAGAAAACAGACCAGACAGTACACTTACAAGCTCAATGAAACTCCCAAAACTTCTTTTGTGTGTGGTACGATTTAAAACAAGCTGGCACACACAATCCAGGATTTGAAGGACAGTCAGGACAGTGCATACGAGACTCCCTCCGCACTTCTCTTCGCCAACAGACTCTTCATCTTTTAGTGGGATTGTCTTTTGCAGTTGTGGGAGGAATGTATTCTGGAAAGTGGCGATCTTTCAGTCGAGCCACTTCCTCCACCACTCCAAATCTTGGCACACTTGCCTGTTCCACTAGTACAAGGCTGCCTATTATAGTCTCCTGAAACTTAACAAAAGGCATCTTTGACTCAGGACAAGATTTCTGGAAAACAACAAAAGCATTAAAGGATGCCAAGTGGAAAAGATGGATAGCCAACTTCTTGTACCAAACGTAAGCCTTTCGAAGAGCAGCATAAGGTTCCAACCTCTGATCTACTCTGTCAACACCACCCATGTGCCTATTATAGTCTAAAATGCACACAGGTTTACGCACTTCAGCAGTCTCACCCCGAACTGGCAGAGCTTCAGTGCTTTCGTCATGGATAGTAGTCAGCATGTAAACATCTTTCCTGTCTGAAAACTTCACAGCTAGAAGCTTCCCACATCGCAATGCAGTAGACTGTCCCCGCACAAGCCTTTTGCAAACAAGTTCTATTGGGAAACCTTTCCGGTTACTGCGCATCGTGCCACATGCAACAGTGCCCACTTTGGCCAACTCCTTGAACAAACGCACACTAGTGTAGAAGTTATCTACATATAAATGGTGGCCTTTGTTAAATAATCGTCTACCTAGTTCCCACACAATTTTCTCAGTCACTCCAAAAGTGGACGGACAAGCAGAAGTGTTAATGCTGGAATCCTTACCGGTGTACACCCTGAAATTATAAACATATCCAGTATCACTGTCACACAGCATATACAGTTTGATTCCATAGCGTGCCCTCTTACTAGGAATGTATTGCCTAAAAACCAAGCGGCCCTTGAACAATACCAAAGACTCGTCCACAGCTATTTCTTTTCCAGGTGCAAAGATCTCAGGAAAACGATCAACAAAGTGATCAAGGACAGGCCGAGTTTTAAAAAGACGGTCACAATCAGGGTGATCGCGTGGCAACGCTAAATCATTATCAACAAAATGCATCATGCGAAGAAGAAGCATATATCGATCACGAGTCATAACTGCTGGAAATATAGATGTTGCCATCAAGGGACTAGTGGACCAATAAGAAGACATTGATGGCTTCCTTAGCAAGCCCATCAAAAAAGTTAATCCCAAAAACTTCTTCATCTCTTCAACATATGTGGGAGACCAATGGGTAGCTCTAGAATGGGGCTTAAGGCTGGCACTGTGGTCCCTCAAATACTGCTCTGCATACAAATTAGTTTGCTCCACAATCTCCTGCAAAAACTCATCGTCAAAAAACAACTGAAAAAATTGAATTGGCAAAAAATTGTCAGTATTCACTCTACACCCTGGAACACCAGTGAAGTCTGGCAATTCCGGCTGCGCCATGCCAGGGGCAACCCAGACGTCATCACTAACATCGGGAGAAAAAGCCACCCTAGCCTGCAGCCCAGATGCCTCTTGCTGCACTACATCAACGGGAACACTAGCATCCCCAGATGCCTCTTGCATCACTACACCGACAGGAATACTAGCATCCCCAGATACATTTTGCATCTCTACACCAACAGGAGAACTCACATCCCCAGCTGCCTCTTGCATCTCAACATCAACAGAAGAACTCGCATCCCCAGATGCCACTTGCTGCTCAACAACAACAGAAAGACTAGCAGCACCAGATGCCTCATGCTGCTCTACAACAGGAAGACTAGCAGCACCAGATAACCCTTGGCGCACCACAGCAATGTGAAACCTTTTAGGCGCAGCCTTTACCACACTTGCCTGTTCCCGACGAGAAAAAAAGGGAAACCTTGAGGACCTAGGCTGCCGCTCACATGGCTCTTGCCTCTCTACCGGCACATCAATGTCCCTCTCTACCACAGGCACTTCATCAGCACTAGAAGAAGAATCATCATCCGATGATACCATGCGAAGAGAAAACTCACTGCCTGAATCTTCTGCACCTACCTCATGCTCCGAATCGGAGTCAGTGTCTGGACCATGGTCAGAGGAAGACTCAAAAAGCAAACTAACAACCTGCCTAGCAGTCATCCTGCGAGCAGCCATTATCCTTACAAAGCAAGAAGACTACACACACAAGTGAACAACAACCTACACTGTGCAAAGTAAGAAGTAAACAAGGTAGAGTCTTCACACAAAAATCAATACACTCAAAAACAATTCAAATCTAACCAAATATAAGAACACTCACCAGCACCTACTCTGCTGAAACACAGCAAAAAGAAAGGAAATCCCACTGGAAAGAAAAAAAAAGTATAGATTAGACAAAGTACACATCAAGCAGCAATACAAAAAAAAAGTTAACAATCAAGAAACACAAAGCCACACAAACAGCAATAACCTCACTTTTCATAAAAACACATTCATCTAGGAAAAGTAGTACAAAAAACATTTACTTACCAAGCACATGCAACTACACAAGCTGCAAAACCAGCATTAACTGAACCACAACCTACACCAATACAAACAGCAAAAGCCTGGATCAAAAACAAAGAAGAAAAAAAAAATGAATGCTACATTTCACAAACAACATAACAAATGAATAAACAACACACAAATTTACCCCCAAAATCACATCCACACAGATGGGCCATCAAAAAGGGCAAAACGGACAAAAGTACGGGTTGATTTGCCCACCGGGGGCCAGAAAATCTAATTTTAAAATCCGACCCACCTGGAAGCGACCCTTGCCCAAGGGGTCACTTCCTACAATCTAAAATAAAATCCCTGGTGCTAGTGGGGGCATTTCCACCGCACAATCGCAATGCTGTGCGCGACCGTGAGGCAGAAAAGCCCTGCAAAGAGACATCAGGAGAGAGGAAATTCACTTGCCTCTCCCCTGATGCCTCTTTGCAGCCCCAAACCCCCCCAAATATCTCAAAACCAACCGAACACCTCAAGGCGCAGGAAGCAAATGGCTTCCCGACCACCTGGGAATCCCTGAAGATGTTGGCGCGTGCTGTGCGCGCTGACGTCATCAGGGATTCTCATGGGGAGGGGGGCAGCAGAATTACTGTGGTTAACTGTGATGCTGGACAGAGGCACTTGCATCCTTGATTTTCACAAGCACAATCCAAAAACAATTCCTATGACCAGGAGCTTCTTTCTCCCCATCTGCTGCTCTCATCAGTCTCTGACCATTTACACACATAAGAGGCATGTGAACTCACACAGAACACCCCCCTTTGGCCACGCCCACCAACTAGCGGAGTGCATCATCTTTCCTAAATTTACCCACTATGATGGACAGCTCACTCAAGGGACCTGTGCACACATCGGTGCGATGGCATAGTAACACACACGGTCACTGGAGACAAAGCAAGCGCTCGAGTTGCAGCACAAATTCAGGAAAACATTCATCAGCCCAAAAACATTTGTGACCTTCCCACTATGATGGACAGCTCACACAAGGGACCCCTGCGCACATCTGTGCAATTGCATAGTAACGCACACATGGACACTGAAGACAAAGATGGCGCTCGAGTTGCAGCACAAATTCAGGAAAACAATCATCAGCCCAAAAACATTTGTGAGCTTCCCACTATGACGGACAGCTCACTCAAGGGACCCCTGCGCACATCGGTGCAATGGCATAATAACACACACAAAGGTCACTAGAGACAAAGCAGGTGATCGAGTTGCAGCACAAATTCAGGAAAACATTCATCAGCCCAAAAACATTTGTGACCTTTCCACTATGATGGACAGCTCACACAAGGGACCCCTGCGCACATCTGCGCGATTGCATAGTAACGCACACATGGTCACTGGAGACAAAGATGGCGCTCGAGTTGCAGCACAAATTCAGGAAAACAATCATCAGCCCAAAAACATTTGTGAGCTTCCCACTATGATGGACAGCTCACTCAAGGGACCTGTGCACACATCGATGCGATGGCATAGTAACACACACGGTCACTGGAGACAAAGCAAGCGCTCGAGTTGCAGCACAAATTTAGGAAAACATTCATCAGCCCAAAAACATTTGTGACCTTCCCACTATGACGGACAGCTCACACAAGGGACCCCTGCGCACATCTGTGCAATTGCATAGTAACGCACACATGGACACTGGAGACAAAGATGGCGCTCGAGTTGCAGCACAAATTCAGGAAAACAATCATCAGCCCAAAAACATTTGTGAGCTTCCCACTATGATGGACAGCTCACTCAAGGGACCCCTGCGCACATCGGTGCAATGGCATAATAACACACACAAAGGTCACTAGAGACAAAGCAGGTGATCGAGTTGCAGCACAAATTCAGGAAAACATTCATCAGCCCAAAAACATTTGTGACCTTTCCACTATGATGGACAGCTCACACAAGGGACCCCTGCGCACATCTGCGCGATTGCATAGTAACGCACACATGGTCACTGGAGACAAAGATGGCGCTCGAGTTGCAGCACAAATTCAGGAAAACAATCATCAGCCCAAAAACATTTGTGAGCTTCCCACTATGATGGACAGCTCACTCAAGGGACCTGTGCACACATCGATGCGATGGCATAGTAATACACACGGTCACTGGAGACAAAGCAAGCGCTCGAGTTGCAGCACAAATTCAGGAAAACATTCATCAGCCCAAAAACATTTGTGACCTTCCCACTATGATGGACAGCTCACACAAGGGACCCCTGCGCACATCTGTGCAATTGCATAGTAACGCACACATGGACACTGGAGACAAAGATGGCGCTCGAGTTGCAGCACAAATTCAGGAAAACAATCATCAGCCCAAAAACATTTGTGAGCTTCCCACTATGATGGACAGCTCACTCAAGGGACCCCTGCGCACATCGGTGCAATGGCATAATAACACACACAAAGGTCACTAGAGACAAAGCAGGTGATCGAGTTGCAGCACAAATTCAGGAAAACATTCATCAGCCCAAAAACATTTGTGACCTTTCCACTATGATGGACAGCTCACACAAGGGACCCCTGCGCACATCTGTGCGATTGCATAGTAACGCACACATGGTCACTGGAGACAAAGATGGCGCACGAGTGGCAGCACAAATTCAGGAAAACAATCATCAGCCCAAAAACATTTGTGAGCTTCCCACTATGATGGACAGCTCACTCAAGGGACCCCTTCGCACATCGCTACGATGGCATAGTAACACACACATGGTCACTGGAGACAAAGCATGTGTTCGAATTGCAGCACAAATAAAAAAAAACATTCATCAGCCCAAAAACACTAGTGAGCTTTGCCTAGGCAGGACAGGTGTGTTTTTTAGCCACTTCAGATAAACACAAAGTAATCGAAATGAAGGACAGAGGCACTTGCATCCTTGATAAATATTAGCCCAATAATTATAGATTCAAAATGTCCCCCATCAGCATTTTTTTTTATACAAAACGACCATTTCCCATCATAGGAGGCACACAAAGACATCTAAAATAATGTTCCCCCAAAAAGGAGAGCGACCCTTCCCCAAGGGGCCGCTCCCCGAACAACGAAAGTGGAAAAAACCCAAAAAAAACATTAAAATCCCTAGCATTCCAGCTGCACGATCGCACGATTGTGCAGCAGGAATGCTCTAAAGTTGCATCGAGGGAAAGGAAAAGCCTTTCCTTTCCCTCGATGTAAGTTACAAAAAATTCCCCCCTGCCCCAGCCGCAAAACGAACCTCTAAGTAATCCGACGCGCAGGAAGCAAATGGCTTCCCTGCGCGTCGGTAAACAAAAGGAACTTCCACTGACGTCAGCGCGCCTCGCCCACGTCATTGATGACGCGGGCGGGGAGGGCGGGGGGAGGCAGGGGAAGGTCTTCCCCTGCCATCCCCGCAAAAAAGAAGAAAATCGGGCAGACTCGGGGGGAGCGCTGGTGCTTCCCCCGAGGGTGGGGCTCATGACGAGCTGTGCTCGTCATGAGCGTGCGAGCACCCTGCTCCATGACGAGCCCAGCTCGTCATCAGCCCCGAAGGGGTTAAATCAAAGTTCTTGGCAACAATGTAACCCCCACAGGAGTCACACGACGTCGAGGCAAAGTTAATCTAAAGGTTCGGCGTCGACCGAGAGGAGCGCTACGTCGAGCCCGGAGTCGAACAGACCCCCACAACACAGTACCTTGGAAAAGTGAAGCACACGATGATCAGCGGCGTCGAGATGTCCCGCGTCGCGTCTTCGGCGTCGATCGGGCCTCGGAGTCGGGGCGATCTGCAGCGGCGTCGACAGATGTCAGACAGGAGCAGCGCTCACGAGGCGAAGCAGGATACGGCGTCGTCGTCGATGGTGATGTCGCAAGAGTGAGCAGCGCTCACGGCGTCGAGAGGGCTCGGTATTGAGGCGTCGGCAGCGGTGTCGCTACTAGCGTCGATCCGGCGTCGAAGGTGCGGGACACGGGAGCTGCACTCACGATGTCGAGCTGGATTCGGCGGCGTCCGTCGGCGTCGAGATTGCTGGATTCTTCAGAGGTGCTGGATTTTCAGGTTCCAGCAACAAGCACTTTTAGCAAATGATGAAGTCTTTTAACCCTGTGACTTCAACAGGAGGCTGGCACTCTTCCAGCCCTTGGAGATTTCCTTGGCAAAGCTTGAGAGTACACACTCGGTTCCTCTCTCCTGGTTCCTTGGCAAAAATAAAGAAGCAACTGCAGGATTCCCCCAACAAACAGCACACTGGCAGAAGGGGTAGGCAAGTTCTTGGATCAGCAGGCTTCTTGTCCTTGTTTCAGGTTTCCTTGTCAGAAGTGATCCAAATTCTCAGTTCAGGGGTCCTTCTCTTATACCCCCTTTCTGCTTTGATCCCTTTGTCCATGCAGGGGAATTTCCCCCCATTGTGGGTGTTGCCAGGCCGAGGCACCTGGCCTATTCACTGTGCAGGGCAGAGTCTTCAGCCGCCCAGCAGGAAGTGGAGCCAGCATTGTCACTGGCAGGGGCAGGCTATCAGGAGCTACTCTTCCCCTACTCTCAATGCAAATGCCCCACTCACCCCACACTGACTCATTCAGACCTCTGGAGCCACCCAGCTCCTGTCACACACACACCAAACCAGCAGAGACCGGTAGACAGTTAGACAAGAAAATAGCCACTTTCTAAAAGTGCTATTTTCAAACACAGAGTCCAAAAACCATCCACCCAAACGGATGCGTTATTAAACTCTGAGTTCAGGGATACCAAACTCGACATTGCACCACGCTCCCCGAGCCCGCTAGGATTATACCATTAATAATCCTGGCAGCCCATTCTAACTTATGGAGAGCAGGTAACCTTACAATAGTGAAAAACGAATATGGCTGTAATTCACTATTAGGACATGCCAACCTCATCAGGCTTGTCCTACCTTATGCTTACAATGCACCCTGCCCTTGGGCCTACCATAGGGGTGACTAACATGAAGTTAAGGGAAGGTTTAGGGACTGGCAAGTAGGTGTACTTGCGCAGCCCGCGTGACAGTACCAGACTGCACGTAGGTCTAGCAATGGCAGACCTTTAGACATACTTTTACTAGGCCGCTCTTGTGGGTGGCACAACACGTGCTGCAAGCCCACTAGCAGCATTTGTATTTACAAGCCCTGGCACTCCTGGTGCACTCTACTAGGCACTGACAGTAAACCAAATAAGCCAAACATGGAATCCAATCAATACATCAATTTCACATAGGGAGCACTTGCACTGTGGCACTGATCAGCAGTGGCACAGTGCCCATAGCAGTATACCAGCAAAAACATCGTAAACAGAGGAGACAAACAGAAAAAATGGAGGAGAGACTCATGCCAATGATGCCAGGTCTAACACGTGTCCCCTCCAGCTGAAATGTGGGGAGAACTACCCTTACCCTAGGGAGTCCTCATCACTAAGGCGGAAAAATCTGGACAGACCATCAGCATTGGCGTGATCTGTACCAGGGCGGTGTACCACCGTGAAGTCCATCCCCTGTAGGGAAATGGACCACCTCAACAGCTTTGGATTCTCACCCCTCATTTGCATCAACCATCTGAGGGGCCTGTGGTCTGTCTGAACCCGGAAGTGAGTCCCAAACAGGTAGGGTCTTAGCTTCTTCAGCGCCCAGACCACAGCAAATGCTTCTCACTCTATCGCACTCCACCTCCGTTCCCTGGGAAGTAACCTCCTACTGATGAAGGCTACGGGTAAGTCTCGGCCCTCTTCATTCACCTGAGCTAGAACAGCCCCCACGCCATGCTCTGAAGCGTCCGTCTGGACAACAAATTCCTTAGAAAAGTCGGGTGCCTGGAGTATGGGTGCTGTGCACATTGCAGTTTTCAGGGTGTCAAAGGCCGTCTGACAGGCGTCAGTCCAGATCACAAGTCTTGGCTGCTTCCTGGAAGTCAGCGAAGTCAAGGGGTGCACAATGTTGCCATAATCCTTGCCAAACCTCCTGTAGTAACCCATGAGACCTAAGAAGGCTCTCACCTGAGTCTGGGTTTTGGGCGGTGCCCAAGCCAGGATGGTATCAATCTTGGGTTGCAGGGGGGCCACCTTGCCGCTCCCTACTTGGTGCCCCAAGTACACCACTGAACCCTGCCCAATCTGGCACTTACTGGCTTTGATTGTGAGGCCTGCTCTGCGCAGGGCCAACAACACTTCCTGGAGGTGGCGCAAGTGTTCCTCCCAGCTGGCGCTGAACACTGCTATGTCGTCCAGGTAGGTGGCACTGAAATCCTCCAGTCCAGCCAATACCTGGTTGACCAACCTCTGGAAGGTGGCAGGGGAATTCTTCATCCCAAAGGGCATAACCCGGAACTGGTAGTGCCCATCTGGTGTGGAGAATGCTGACCTCTCCTTTGCCCCATCAGTCAAGGCGATCTGCCAGTACCCAGACGTGAGATCAAACGTACTACGGTACCGGGCAGCCCCTAACCGATCTATGAGCTCATCAGCTCTGGGGATGGGGTGCGCGTCAGTCTTGCCGACTGAATTGAGTCCTCGGTAATCCACACAGAACCGAAGTTCTGGTGAAGCACCAGGCGCTGCAGCCTTCGGGACCAAAACCACTGGGCTGGCCCAAGGACTGCTAGAGGACTCAACCACCCCTAAGGCAAACATTTTGGAGACCTCCTCCTTGATGTATGCTCTGACCTTGTCAGTCACTCTGTAGGCCTTATGCTTTACAGGAGTGCTGTCCCCGGTGTCCACATCATGGACACACCACTGAGTGACACCAGGAATCAAGGAGAACAGATCAGGGAATTGTCCCAACAGTTGGCGACAATCCTTCTGCTGCTCAGGGGTCAGTGTGTCAGAGAGGACAACACCATCCACTGACCCATCTTGCTCCTTTGCATGCAGGAGGTCAGGAAGAGGCTCGCACTCCTCCTCCATTCCAGCATCTGTAGCTAGGAGCATGCCCACTTCGGGCCTTTCTAAGTGGGGCTTTAAACGGTTGACATGCAGGACCCGCAAGGGGTTCCTGGGAGACTTCAAGTCCACCATGTAGGCGACATCGCTCTTTTTCTCCACAACCTCAAACGGTCCAGTCCACCTGTCCTTGAGCGCACAAGGTTCCACAGGTGACATGACCCAAACTTTCTGACCAGGCTGAAGCTCCACCAGAGTGGCCTTCTGGTCGTACCACCGCTTCATCTCTTCCTGGCTGGCCTCCAGATTTGCCTGAGCAAGATCTCTGAAGCGCCGAGTCTGGTTCCTAAAGGCCAGCATGTAACTGTATACCTCCTGGGGAGGTTTCCTGGGAGATTCCTCCCAGCCTTCTTTGACCAGACTCAAAGGTCCTCTTACCGGGTGTCCATACAAAAGCTCAAAGGGGCTGAACCCTAGAGACTTCTGTGGCACCTCACGGTAAGCAAACAGCAGGCATGGCAAGAGAACGTCCCATTTACGCCTCATTGGTTCTTCAAGACCCATAATCATGCCTTTAAGGGTACGGTTGAATCTCTCAACCAACCCATTACCTTGAGGGTGGTAAGGAGTGGTGAACTTGTAGGTTACCCCACACTCCTTCCACAGAGACTTCATATAATTGGAAATGAAGTTGGTGCCCCGGTCTGACACCACCTCTCTGGAGAACCCCATTCGGGAGAAAACACCCATCAGTGCCCGTCCCACCACGGGGGCCATCACTGTTCTGAGAGGGATGGCATCCGGGTACCGTGTGGCATGGTCCACCAAGACCAGGATGAACCTGTTGCCCAGGGCTGTCTTGGGGTCCAGGGGCCCAACAATGT
Source organism: Lissotriton helveticus (assembly GCF_964261635.1). NCBI lineage: Eukaryota > Metazoa > Chordata > Amphibia > Caudata > Salamandridae > Lissotriton > Lissotriton helveticus. The sequence continues at coordinate 585,034,690 of NC_136063.1, read as the reverse complement.
CAATCCCCACCCGGTCAAAGGGGGTACTGACTACGGGAAAAGGTTGGAGGGGAGCCTTCTGCTTCCGCCCGCTTTTCCCACTTGCCTGGCAAGTTTGACAGGTTTTGCAATGGATATCTGTATCCCTTCTCATCTGAGGCCAATAAAAATGGGTGACAAGCCTGTCATAGGTCTTGCCCTGCCCCAGATGTCCAGCAAACGGAACGTCATGAGCCAAACCCAGTAGGAAGGCTCTGAAGCGCTGGGGTACCACCAGCACATGGGCTGACCCAGGCTCAGCAGCCTTAGGCCCGCTATACAGGAGGTCGTTCTCCCAGTAGACCAAATGTGACCCTGACTGATCACCTGTTGTCTGGGCTGAGGCGTGCTGCCTCATACCCACAAGAGAAGGGCACACTTTCTGTTCAGCACAGAATTCTTCCCTGGAGGGACCACCATCCTGCTGCCAGTGGGACAGCTCGGGCAGGTCTCCCAGTTCAGCAACTTGTTCCCCTTTGGGTTCTAGGGCATCCCCCTCAAGGTCTGCCTCCTCCTGGACCACAGGAACTACGGGGGACGGTTTCCCGCGCCCCCTGCCTCTTCTCTTCACAGCTGGGTCCTGGGCCATACTTTCAGGCTCTGGGACCCCATCAACACCCTTACTTGCTGTCATCGATCGAGTGGTTGCACACACCCACTCTGGCACACCCAACATTTTCAAATGTGTCTCTCGCTCCACCTTAGCCCAAGGGAAGTCTTCCAAATCATTGCCCAGGAGACAATCAACAGGCATGGCGGGCCTTACAGCAACCTGAAGAGTACCTGAACCCCCCCCCATTCAAAGGGAACCTGAGCTACCTCACACTCTCTCTGGGAGTTGTCAGCAGCTATCACGGGGTAGAATGCATGAGGGACCACCTGCTCTCTGGACACCAAGTGACACTTGACAGCTGTCACACTTGCTCCGGTGTCTCTGAGAGCTTCCACCCTATGGCCATTAATGGTCACCCACTGCCTATATTTCTTAGTGTTACTAGGCAGAGGGGGTGGAGGGACCATTTCCATGTCTCCTAAAGAGACCAGGGACATCTCTGCGGGACCCTCCCCACCAGGGGCAACCATCTCCTCCCCTCCCAGGGCTACACTCGCCAACTGACGGGGGGGGTGCATGTGGTGGTGCATTAGAGTTCTTCATGGGACACTGGGGATCATAATAACGGTGTCCCACCTGCTTACAAACATAGCAGGTCATTGGGCCCCTATGAACAGGTTTACCTGTCGGGGCCTCTGACTTCTTCACTGGGGGAGGCTGGGAACCCTTCCCTTGGTTCCCTTGGGGATTACCTTGGGGCCCTTTCTGGAATTCCCTCTGTTTACCCTTGTCCCCCCCACTCTTCTGCTGGGGACCCTGCCCACCTTTGGCTGAGTCTCCCACTGGACCCTTGTGGACCCTGGTACTGACCCAGCGGTCTGCCTCCTCAGCAAGTTTTCTAGGGTTAGATATCTTGCTATCAATAAGGTGCTGGCGCAGCTTTGGAAAACAGTTATTAGACAAGTGCTCCCAAGCAAATAAATCATAAAGAGCTTCATAACTTTTCACTTTGCTGCCCTTTACCCAACCATCCATGGCTCTGCAAAAAAATGACACATATTCAACCCACGTAGTACCAGGCAATTTCTTACATTCTCTAAAGGCTTGTCTGTACTTTTCTGGGGTTAGGCCATACCTTAACATTAAAGCATCTTTCATATGAGTATAAGACATCCTATCCTCAACAGGCATCTCTAACAGGGTATCTCTCCCCCTCATTCACAAAGCGACCCCACAACTCCGCTCCCCAATCATTCTCATGGACCCGGTGGGCCAACAATGCTAACTCATATGCTTTAAACCACTGGCCAATATCTTCATTCTTATGAAAATCTTTGATAACATCTTTGGGAAAATAAAACCTACTTTCTGCAGGCACAGATGGGATGCTGCCACCAGAGGGATTCAATTCTAAATTCTTAGCTTTGAGCTCCATTTCCCTCACCATTTTCTCACGCTCAAAAGCTAACTTTTCTCTTTCAAACTCTAACCTTTTGATCTCCATATCAGCTTCTCTCCTGCCTCTTGCATTTTCTAACTCCAACTGCCCATCTATCTTAAGTTTTGCCATTTCCATGTAGTATGCTCGCTCCTTCGCCCTTTCTTCTCTTTCTTCAGGAGAAAGACCTTTGGAGGAAACACTGCTGCCGGGAGAGGATCCAGGTCCATTCACTGGCACCTCCTCCTCCCCCTCCCCTGGCGGTACCACCACCGCATCAGAGAGATCTCTGGCCTCTAACCAGGCTTCCAATGCTTTGAGATATTCTGGCTTATTTTTTAGGCCTGTGGTAGGGACTTCCAACTGCTTGCAAAAGTGTTCTTTAACGGGTATTCGTTGATCTTTTCCCTATCAAATTCCTCCACAACAACAGGGGTAGTGACTCCGGCATCACTCATGGTCAAAACTGGCAGTTTCAAAAATCAAGCTCCAGGAAAGCGGAGAACAAAAATAGGATATCCAACCAAAACAGATTGTGGCTGCGCTATGGTCTGCTTTCACTATGTAGCGCACACTAATCACTGCACATGGGTCATAATTGCAAAGTTCAAATCCTCACCGCTGACCCACCAATGTTAGAAGCGGCTGTCTCTAGTTGGCAGAGGTATACACTTCTGACAAATAGGGACACACCTTTTCTAGTCAGGGCAAGGGGATCACACACTTAGATAACCCCTGCTCACCCCCTTGGTAGCTTGGCAAAGCAGACAGGCTTATCTCAGAGGCAGTGCGTTAAGCATTTATGACCACATCCAGTAATAAAGTGAATACACTACAAATGGACACGACGCAGTAGTATTATAAAAATAAGGATGTTTATATAAGGCTTAGTACAAGACCAAATAACGACAAAAATATACCACAATCTTAATAAATACTCTTGGAAGGAAAAATAATAGTTCAAGAACGGTTTCTTTTTAGCACAAAGTCTTTAGTAACAAAAGCAACTCTTCTTCTTTAAATCAAAGTTCTTGGCAACAATGTAACCCCCACAGGAGTCACACGACGTCGAGGCAAAGGTAATCCAAAGGTTCGGCGTCGACCGCGAGGAGCGCTACGTCGAGCCCGGAGTCGAACAGACCCCCACAACACAGTACCTTGGAAAAGTGAAGCACACGATGATCAGCGGCGTCGAGATGTCCAGCGTCGCGTCTTCGGCATTGATCGGGCCTCGGAGTCGGGGTGATCTGCAGCGGCGTCGACAGATGTCAGGCAGGAGCAGCGCTCACGAGGCGCAGCAGGATACGGCGTCGTCGTCGATGGTGATGTCACAAGAGTGAGCAGCGCTCACGGCGTCGAGAGGGCTCGGTGTCGAGGCGTCGGCAGCGGCGTCGCTACTAGCGTCGATCGGGCCCGGCGGCCGGCGTCGAAGGTGCGGGACACGGGAGCTGCACTCACGATGTCGAGCTGGATTCGGCGGCGTCCGTCGGCGTCGAGATTGCTGGATTCTTCAGAGGTGCTGGATTTTCAGGTTCCAGCAACAAGCACTTTTAGCAAATGATGAAGTCTTTTAACCCTGTGACTTCAACAGGAGGCTGGCACTCTTCCAGCCCTTGGAGATGTCCTTGGCAAAGCTTGAGAGTACACACTCAGTTCCTCTCTCCTGGTTCCTTGGCAAAAATAAAGAAGCAACTGCAGGATTCCCCCAACAAACAACACACTGGCAGAAGGGGTAGGCAAGTCCTTGGATCAGCAGGCGTCTTGTCCTTGGTTCAGGTTTCCTTGTCAGAAGTGATCTAAATTCTCAGTTCAGGGGTCCTTCTCTTATACCCCTTTTCTGCTTTGATCCCTTTGTCCATGCAGGGGAATTTCCCCCATCCTGGGTTTGTTGTGGGTGTTGCCAGGCCGAGGCACCTGGCCTATTCACTGTGCAGGGCAGAGTCTTCAGCCGCCCAGCAGGAAGTGGAGCCAGCATTGTCACTGGCAGGGGCAGGCTATCAGGAGCTACTCTTCCCCTACTCTCAATGCAAATGCCCCACTCACCCCACACTGACTCATTCAGACCTCTGGAGCCACCCAGCTCCTGTCACACGCACACCAAACCAGCAGAGACCAGTAGACAGTTAGACAAGAAAATAGCCACTTTCTAAAAGTGCTATTTTCAAACAAAGAGTCCAAAACCATCCACCCAAACGGACGCGTTATTAAACTCTGAGTTCAGGGATACCAAACTCGACATTGCACGACGCTCCCCGAGCCCGCTAGGATTATACCATTAATAATACTGGCAGCCCATTCTAACTTATGGAGAGCAGGTAAACTTACAATAGTGAAAAACGAATATGGCTGTAATTCACTATTAGGACATGCCAACCTCATCAGGCTTGTCCTACCTTATGCTTACAATGCACCCTGCCCTTGGGCCTACCATAGGGGTGACTAACATGAAGTTAAGGGAAGGTTTAGGGACTGGCAAGTAGGTGTACTTGCGCAGCCCGCGTGACAGTACCAGACTGCACGTAGGTCTAGCAATGGCAGACCTTTAGACATACTTTTACTAGGCCGCTCTTGTGGGTGGCACAACACGTGCTGCAAGCCCACTAGCAGCATTTGTATTTACAAGCCCTGGCACTCCTGGTGCACTCTACTAGGGACTGACAGTAAACCAAATAAGCCAAACATGGAATCCAATCAATACATCAATTTCACATAGGGAGCACTTGCACTGTGGCACTGATCAGCAGTGGCACAGTGCCCAAAGCAATATACCAGCAAAAACATCGTAAACAGAGGAGGCAAACAGAAAAAATGGAGGAGAGACTCATGCCAATGATGCCAGGTCTAACAAGGGGGTTTAAAAAGAAAAAGAAAAAAACTTACCTGATTGCCACGTCCCTCCTCATCTCTCCTTCGTCGTCTATTCAGGCCGGAATAGGGAAGTAGGAAGTACCCGGCTCCTAATCACAACGCTTGCAACGCAGTGTTGTGATTGGTCTGAACGCAGTGGTTTGGTGCTCAGCCAGGGACTGGGAGCCTGGGCATGTTCTCCACCCAGACTGTAATAGAACATGCAAAGTGCACATGACTGTTTGGCCGACCCGAGATGGCCGGTCAAGCATTCATGCACACTTGGAGGGAGCAAACCACTCCTCCCCTGCCCTGCTCGAGATCAGAGCAGCCCCGCCGCACCCCACCCACAGAGCTGCCGCAGCAGGGGAGCATAAAATTATAATAACAAGTTATTATTTCGGGGAGGAGCTACGCACACAACCAAGATGGCCGCGTGAGCACAGGACTCCCGAGACCCTCGCAACCTCCCGCATCTATCCTGACAAATATCCTGATTATGTTGACGGGTTATTGAAGATGAGCCACAGCTGAGGCGGTAACCGTTGTCCAAATTTGAATCGGACCTCCGGAACCGGAATAACAACGATTTGAATATTGCGGCCTGCCCCTCAGAGTTGCCCGGAGCTCGAGTTGGCATGGTGCCCGGGCAGAAGTTGAACAACAGCGGCCTCAGGGGATACGGACTGTCGTACTGATTTGGACTTTCACTTTCGCTTTTGAGGCTCCAGTCTGATCCTGTCTGAGAGCGTGCCTATGCGAGCAGAAAGCTATTGGACTGTGCGGCGTTCATAGGTGCTGTCCTGAGTGTGTATAATGGGCCTGAACTGGCTGTGCCCTCTGGTTGCCGCTGATAGTTTTGATTGTGGTTCCCGGTGCGGCCATCTTCTCTCGTTGCCCACTGCTTCTGGGGGTCTCCTTATTCGTGATGGCGGGCAGACTTGATGGAGACAAGCAAAAGTCCAAGACCACTCGGCGAGGTGGCTATACCCAAGCAAACAACATGGATCGGTATGCCCAATCTAAAGGATCCCCCAGTGGACCGAGTAGATCACTTGAAGGTACTGGGGAGGACCCGGCCTCATCGGCGGAATTGACTTTGCAAGACGTCATGGGCGCTCTGCCGGGATGAAGGCCTCCATCGGCCAACAATTTGAGACTCTTGCCCACAAGCTGGACACTGTTTCGATCGATGTCAATTTGATACGCACGGATTTATCGAAAACTAATGAGAAGGTCAAATCTTTAGATCTAAAGACTTCCAGCCTGACGGGTGATGTGTCCGACTTGCAGACGGAGGTCCGCAACCTGCGAACCTCCAATGATCTTTTTGCCCGCCTGTTGGAGGACTTTGAAAGTAGGGCCCGGCGTAACAATGTACGCATTATTGGGGTCCCGGAGAAGTCGGAGGATCCGGCGGCTGATCTCTTTGTTGAAGATCTTATAATTAAGCACCTTGCACCTAAAGGACTGAGCAAGTTCTTTGCAGTTGAACGTGCCCACAGAGTACCGGGTGGTAAACCGAAGTTGGGTGCCCCGCCGCGGCCCATCATTGCCAGAATCTTTAACTTTAGAGATAGAGACGCTATCCTGCAGGCCTCGCGGGTGGGTGTACCCATGCAATACGAAAACACCACTGTAAGTTTCTACTCGGACTTTACACAGACAGTCCAAAAGCAAAGACTAGGATTTCTGGGTGTCAAGCAAAGACTGAGGGAAATGGGACTGAAATACGCAATGCTTTTTCCAGCCAAGTTGCGCATTGAATTCGAGGAACGGGCATATTTCTTTCATCGTTCAGAGGCGGTGGGAGACTGGCTCGACACTTTGCCTCACCAACGTGGCCGGGCGGAACATTCTGGAGGAGCGGAGGGCGGACCGATGGAGCAGGAATAGGAGCATAGTTTCCGGTGTCTGAACCTTGCTGATAGCCTGACTGTGGTTCGATGACTTTTTATTGTGTGCTCTCTGTTTACGTTCCCCCGGGTTTACAGTCAACAACTTTTGCGGACTTGGGGCGAGTAGTATTGGGACTTCCTGAGGGGACTCTGGTCATGGGCGGATATTTTAACTCGGTTGTCTCTGGTAGGGAAGATCGATACCCGCCCAGGGACCTCACAGGATCACAGAATTGGCTTAGCGGTTTTATAGATACACTGGGGTTGGTGGACTGTTGGAGATTGCTGCATCCTGCCCAGAACCAATACACTTTGCACTCGGGTTCACACGGTAGCCTTTCCAGGATTGATTACATCTTGATGCCAGCTGCGCAGGCCCCCTCCGTTACTGAGGTTCGACATCTGGCTCAGGGAATATCCGATCACTCTCCGCTGTGGCTTCGGATGGAGTCGCGTGTAGGTGCAGAGGGACGAGTAGCCCCGATCAATCCATGGTATCTCCGTAACCCTAAGACCCGCGCTGCGTTGGTCAAATCCCTTGACCAGTATTTTGTTGAGAATGAGGGATCAGTGTCTTGGGCGGTGTCGCTCTGGGAAGCTTTTAAGACGGTAATCCGAGGTCAGGCGTTGTCATTGATTGCTGGCGCTAAGAAGAGTAAGAATGAGGAGGTGGTTAGCCTTGAGGCAGAGATTGCCGAACTGGAGCGTGATCTGGAACTGGGCGTCACCCGTGAGAAGATGCATGTTTTGCGTCTTAAACAACTTGAATATAAGGCTTTGGTGACGGATAATGCGAAAGTCATGAGCATAGAGCAACAGGGCCGATTATATGATGTCAGGGATAATGCGGGTAAACTGATAGCTTGGTTAGATAAGAAAGAGAGGGCGAGTCGTGTGGTTCCTGTGATTGAGAGAGTGAATGGTATGCGTGTGACTGAACCCGAGGAGATAGTACAGAGTTTTGCGGAGCATTTCCAGGAAATATACTCCCCCGTATCTGAGAGGCCGGAGGAAGATTCACATTTATTATTGCGCGACATCGCATTGCCCAGTTTGTCTGATTCCGATAGAGATGGATGCAGTAATAACCGCTGATGAGGTGGCTCTTGCTATCCGTTCCATTCGTTCGGGGAAGGCGATGGGTCCTAATGGCCTCCCCATTGAACTTTATAAATTGCGCCCTGACAAAATGGCGCCGTATCTTCGTGACATGTTCCTAGAATCGCGAGATAGGGGCTCCCTTCCCCGTGATCAGCGTCTTGCGACCATTGTAGTGATTTATAAGGAAGGGAAGCCAAGAGACCGCTGTGCCTCTTATAGGCCGATATCGCTCCTTAACGCGGAACCCAAGATTTTTGCTAAATTATTGGCCAATCGTATAATAAAGGTGATTAGTGACTTGATTCATCCGGATCAATCCGGTTTCATCCCGCATCGGAATACGGCCCTGAATCTGCGACGTTTGCGTCATTGCGTGAGCCGGCCATCTTGGCTTCCTTGGATGCCACGATGGCTTTTGATACTGTGGAGTGGCCGTATTTGTGGGCCGTACTTGCCAAGTTTGGTTTCGGTCCTGGCTTCATTGGCTGGGTGAGACTCCTCTATGAGAACCCGTTGGCGCAGATTGTGGTGAACGGTTGGGTCTCTGGGCCTTTCGTTCTCGGGAGAGGTACACGACAAGGTTTTCCACTGTCGCCGCTCCTGTTTGCCCTTGCTCTTGAGCCCCTTGTTGCCTGGATTAGATGGGAACCGTCGATGAGGGGTATTCAGTGGGCCCCAGACTTTGAAGATCGTATATTGCTCTACGCAGACAATATACTGTTGTACCTGACGTCGCCCCGGAAATCGTTAATTGTTTTATTTGATGTCCTCACCTCTTTTGGTAGGAATTCTGGCCTAGTTATCAACTGGACTAAATCTTACTTATACGTTCTTTCGGGGGATGTCCCCCTTTTGCCGCGCGGTTGTCCCATCCAGGTTGCACAGACGGATTTTAAGTATCTTGGGGTTTATGTATCGTTGAACCCGGTTGTCCGAAACGAACGGAATTTGCTCCCACCGTTAAACCGGTTGAAGCTAGATGTGGTGGGCTGGCGCAAGCTGCCGCTTTCACCGCTTGGCCGTGCAGCGCTTTTTAAGATGATGTCATTGCCACGCTTTCTGTATGCTCTACAGTTCACCCTTGATGTGATTCCTGTGAGCTATTTTCGGGCGGTGGAGGGTCTCCAGAGGAAGTTGATCTGGGACGGGCGATCACGTATCGCCCTCGCCAAGCTGACGCTTCCATGGTATTATGGTGGTATCGCTCTCCCTGACATCAAACGATATTACTGGGCGTCTCAATTGGGGGCCATTAATCATGGCATGTATGATCCCGAATTGAACCCCGCGTTTGCAATGGACAGGTGGTTGTTGCCGGGGGGCAATTACTATAGAGCGCTCTATTCGAGATTGGCTGTAGGGAAGCTCTCTGGGCCTACAAAGATTGCGGTACGGGTGTGGAACTGTGCAAATAGTGCGATGGGTTGGAAGGATTGACTGACCCGAGCGACCCCGCTTTTTGCTTCCGAGAAGCTGGGTAACTTGTGGAAAACGAAAGGATTTGAGAAATGGGATATGATTGGCGTTAGTAAGGTGAGTGACCTCTGGGTCAAGGGCAAGATTAAAAACTTTGAGGAATTGAAGGCTGAGTTTCAACTGAGTGAGAGGGAATATTTTCGGTATGCTCAGGTCCGCCATGCCTTGCAGTCGGTTTTTCCTGAGGGTGTGGAGATTCCGGAGTCCTCTCCGCTTGAGGATAGAATACTGGATGGTCATGTGCCAGATAGTACTATCTCTTTGATCTACAAAAAACTGATTAACGATAGGACTGATCTGTTGGTACAGCTCCGGGACATATGGACCAGAGATGGCCTTGAATTTGATGATGAGGATTGGCAGTCAGCGGTCTCTTCTTCTAAGGAGGTCGCGATTTCGGCCCGTCTTCGGTTGGTGCAGCTTAAAATCCTGCACAGAATTTTTGTGCCTGGCCCCCATTTGGTTAGAATGGGTTATTCAGAGGATGGTCTGTGCAAGCGTGGTTGTGGGCTGCTTGGGACGTTTCTGCATATAATTTGGGAGTGTCCTGGAGTAGCTGCTTTTTGGACTGGGATACACAATAAGATGAAGGAAGCTACCGGCGTTGCCCTGCAGCCCGAGGCCAGACGTTGTCTTCTGAATGTCTGGGAACCAACTGACTATGATGTAAACCAGATGCAGTGGGCGACCCTGGGAAATATGGTAGCTAAGAGAGACATAGCGCAGTTATGGGGTTCCCAAAGGCCACCTACGGTCGAGGAATGGATGGAAAACATGGATTGGTGCATGTTTAGGGAGAAGACGGTCTATGTGGCACGGGGTCGACCCAGGAAATGGGGTAAGATCGGGGGTCATTGGAACATTTACCGTGGAGACATTTGCACTCCTCCTCTTGTGGATATTCCCGAAGTTCCACTTTCCCCCTGACCTGCCATTCCTTGTATTGTATCATGCATATTTTGTTTGGAGCTCGTCTTTCCCCTGCTTCCCTCCCCTAATATTGTTTCTATACCTTACTGCATTGCTTTTTCCTTCCTCATTCGGACAGATATCCTACTGTATCGTGTTTAATTGCCTTGTTTGTTTCTTAATTTTCAATAAAAAGATTAAAAAATAAAAAAAAACAAGTTATTATTTGATGTTTCCTTTATTTACACTGCTAAAAAATAAGTGAGGCGACGCTCCTCTGACTAAGCGGAGGTGCCGCCACCACTGTTGGCCCCTAGACAGGCTGGACAATTAGCTAGTCAGATAGGTATTCCCCCTGACTAATACCACCCCTAAGGAGGGCTAACTGCGAGGTGGACACAACATTTGATAGGTAGACATTTTAGTGATGGCATACCTAGGAATTCTGGGACAGGGTTATGCCCACTTCCCACAGGAAGTGGTCATATAGGGGGCATAGTGACCTCAATGGTCAATATCCCATTGACCTTAGCCCTACACTCCCCTAACGCCCCTAAATTTAGTATATAGGGGAGGCCCTGGCACCAGAGAGCCAGATCCTGATGACCTAAGAAGAGAGAGGACACTCAAGAGCTGCAAAGCAGAGAAGACTGCAGAGAGCACCTGACTTGGCCCCAGCCGAGCTGGCCTGTCTGTAGCCCTCGTCAAAAACTGCACCAAAGTCGTCCTGCAGCTGTTAACTCCAGAAACTTGGGAGGACTGCCTGTCTTCTATGAAAACTCAAGAACTCCCAGGAACAGCGGACTTGTTCTGAAAACTCCAATGGGTAAGTCTATAAACCCTCCGGAACTTCCATAACCCCACACCTGAAGCAACCACTAAACCTGTAGCCTCCGGCCCGAGTTGAAGTGGTTTTACCCCTTCTGGACTCCCTGGCGATGTCTGGGGCTTCTTCACACAGGCCCCCTCATCCACGACTGCTCTGGTATGGAAAAACCAGATGCCTAAAGACACCTTTGCACCTGTCGCACCTGGGCCTTGTAGAAGAGTACCAAAGGTCCCGTCCCCCCAGTTCCGAGCATCCCAAGGCCTTATCCCACTTGTTGGTTCAGCCCAACCGACCTCCTGGCAGGAGCATGCAGCCTCTTTCTGCAGTGACCGATCTCCATTGAAGTACATTGGGCTCCAGAAGCTGCTTTGCACCCTGCACACGACTGCCCTTGTGCCGCTGGTAGTGTACTGCTGGTGTCACCTTGGACCTTGCCCACCACTCACCTTAACTCCTGGAGATTTTTCTTGTAAGTCGTTGCACTACACTAGATTGCAGAACTGGTTCTTCTTTCCATAGGATAACACTGTAGAACTCATAAATTGCACTGCGTCCACTTTTTAAAGAGTAAATAATTTATATTTTAAAACGTACTTCCCTGAATGATTTTTCTCTGATGCCTAAACACTTACAAAGATACTTGTTATTTTTTACATTGGTGTGGATCTCCTTCTTGAGTTGTATTGTCATTTATTAATCATTGTATTTGCAAATGTCTCTGTTCCACCAGGAATAAATGTGAAGTTATTGGTTGCGCTTATGATAATAATAGAATCATATCAAGACATATACTCTCTTTGTAAGCTCATCATTGTAGTGCTTTTTAGTGCACACATTTCTGACATCAGTTATAATTCATCTGGTACAGAATTTCCTGATGCAATGTGGGGCTGGATGCGCCTCTGTTAAGTCAGACAAATGAGACATTCAGTTATGATCTTGGGCATTTAAACAAAATGTGGCCTCGATTAACTGATGATTTGCAGGTAGCCATCCTAGACGTCACTCCTAGAGCAGGGATGGGCTTTGGTCATCTATGTGAAGTGTAGAAGTTACATCTGCTTACAGCGCTGATAAGCCCGATCCTGGTTGGGGTGCGAGATTTGTAACGTCTCCATTTCACACATGAGTGCAAGAGTATGCTGGAGGTCTTTCTGACCCAAATACTAACACCTTTGTTGGGATTTATAATGGCCTATTAGAAATATTGGGCACCAATCGGGCCCTACACGCAAGTACAAGTAGGCCGATAAATCATGCTTTAGTGACCCTTCAGCAAGCCCCACTGAGGGAGTATCCTAATCTTCTTGTCCTGATGAAGACCTAGCTACCAAAAATGAATGCAAACGGATCGAAAATTCGATGCTAATGTAGTTTGATGCCGGTCCTGCATACAACTATTAGGGAGAAACGTAGTTTTGTCTATTTGCCTTATGGAGTGTGTAATATTCAAACATTCCAACTGTTTGTGTGGTCTGTATCCTCATACCTTTTTTCATCTCCATGAGCACTGCGCTTCATCACCAATCTTTCTCACATTTTAGAATACCTTTCGGTTTGAAAATTTGCAAGACATATGTTATAGTTGCCTTTTGAGGAAGTAAATTAATTTTCCTAATGATCTGTGATTGGTGAGTGTATCGATTTTTTGTCCAATGAATATGAGAAGCATCAATGTAGCTCTCCTAAAGACTACCAACATGTCTTCATAAAACTCTCTGACAGTCATTGTATTATTTATAACTGTTGCAAACCCAGATTTTGAGATTTATATTACACAGTGATTATACACCAATATGAATGAAGCTACGAATTTGCCATGCACTCACTAACCTAGTTGCTTCAGTTCATGGTGTGAAAATATATTACAAGCGCAATGTTATTAAATAGGAAGGTGAGATTACAAATTATTTCTTCACCTCGTTACACATTTTTTAATCTATTCATTTGCATGATATCCTCTCTTTGCACAGTGCCACAATTAACAAGCTTTGGCGTACTTTCCGGTACTTGTTTTTCTCACATTTTAGACATAAAGATATTACGAAAATAAGTATTGTTTTTGATTGGAAAAGTAAGCGATGGCTTACTCGTCTTGAAAGAGACCATTTTAGCAGATGCCTTGCTTAAAATTGTATAAGCAAAGAAAACTTTATAGACTTTTGGATGTGTAGCTAAAATAATCGGTGATGAGGTGCACAAAAAAGTAGATCCCGTATCCTAACAATTGTGGAAGTCTCATTTTGATACCTTTTATCACGTCAGTCCTCTTTTTCTATCTGCAGGACCTAGGAGATTCGCTTTGACCATAGTTATTTATGCAATGAAGCTGGAGTCATCAAAATCATTTCTTCAGCTGAACCGCGCCATGCATTGGGTTGAGTTGGGGTACACAGAACGATTTACCAATACATTCAGCCAAACTTTGTGTCCATTGTTCAATGCTTATATGCAACTTAATTGTATTTCTGATTCGCAGCAGGCAGAGTAATACTGCTGCGATATAAGAAAGGCCTCTGCGAATGTCGACAGAACTATTGTCCAATAGCATCACTAGATGCTGCAGGGACTTTATTTGTTTATTATGATTTGATTTATAAAGCACAGTAATGTCCAAGAAAATGGGCTTCTCGGCCTTAAGAACTAGGTACAGACAAAAGAAGCTGTCTGACAACTTCAGGGGCCTTAAAATAGCAAGTCGTCAGCTCGCTAAGGAATCTAATATGAGATTCCATGGTTCTTAACTTTGTGAGAAGTTGATTCCATCAGGGCGCGCTTAAGACTGCAAAAGTACAACCTGCCCTCTTCTTCAGATGATACTTGTTAGATTTAGGGGTCTTTAGTTGGCACAGGTAAGTTCAAGTTCGGAAATTTGTATAGCGCACTACTCACCCAGAGGGTCTCAAGGCGCTTGAGGGAGGGGGTGCTTTACTTATCGAATATCCAGGTTTTAAGTTGCTTTCTGAAGGAGAGGTGGTTTTGTGTAAGGCGGAGGTGGGTGGGGAGAGAATTCCAGGTTTTGGCCGCTAAGTAGGAGAAGGATCTACCCCTCATGGTGGATTGGCTCTGGTTCTGGCTTAAAGGGTATTTCCGTAATCCAGGCGGCTTGTGACCAGTGCGTGGGTGACCGTCTTTCTTGTTTCGGTGGGGATCCAGCGCAAGATTTTTTTGAGCATGCGTAGGATGTTGAAACATGATGATGAGACGGCGTTGACTTGTCTGGTCATCGAGAGGGAGGAGTCCAGGATGAAGCCCAGGTTACGTGCGTGATCCGTAGGTATGGGTGCGGTTCCCAGGGCCGGTGGCCACCATGAATCGTCCCAGGCAGAGGGGGATGAACCTAGGATGAGGACTTCCGTCTTGTCTGAGTTTAGTTTTAAACGGCTGTTCTTCATCCACTCGGCTACTTCTTTCATTCCTTCGTGTAGGTTGGTTTTGGCGGTGTTTGGGTCTTTGGTGAGTGAGAGGATAAGCTGGGTGTCGTCTGTGTAGGAGATGATGTTGAGGTTGTGTTGGCGCGCGATGGATGCGAGGGGGCTCATGTATACGTTGAAGAGGGTGGGACTGAGTGAAGATCCTTGTGGTACGCCGCAGATGACTTCGGTGGCCTCTGATTTGAAAGGGGGCAGGCGGACTCTTTGTGTTCTTCCGGCGAGGAACGAGATGATCCAGTCTAATGCTTTTCCTTGTATTCCGACGTTGTTGAGGCGTTGTATGAGGGTGCTATGACAGACTGTGTCAAAGGCTGCGGAGAGGTCAAGTAGGATGAGGGCGGCAGTTTCTCCGTTGTCCAGTAGAGTCCGAATGTCATCTGTTGCTGCGATGAGGGCGGTTTCAGTGCTGTGTTTGGCTCGGAAGCCGGACTGTGAGGGGTCGAGGGATTTGTTGGATTCAAGGAAGGCGGCAAGCTGATTATTGACGGCTTTCTCAATGACTTTGGCAGGAAATGGGAGGAGCGAGATGGGGCGGTAGTTCTTAAGTTCGTTGGGGTCTGCTGTGGGTTTCTTCAGAAGGGCGCTGAGATCGGCATATTTCCAGCTTTCCGGGAAGGTGGCGGAGTTGAAGGAGCAGTTGATGACGTCTCGGAGATGGGGTGCGATAATGGAGTCTGCTTTGTTGAAAATGTGGTGGGGACATGGGTCAGTTGGCGATCCTGAATGGATGGAGTTCATCAGGTGGATGGTGTCTTCAGTGGTGATTGGGTTCCAGGCGCTGAGGTTGTTAGAGTGCGGTTTTGGTTCGGAGGTGGGTGGAGTGGGCTGGTCTTCAGACTGGTTTTCAAAGCTGTTATGTAGGTAGGTACTTGTGACAAATAGGGACCCTTGCCTCTTGTCAGGATAAGGGGATTACACTCCTAAATAACCCCTGCTCACCCCCTTGGTAGCTTGGCACGAGCAGACAGGCTTATCTCAGAGTCAGTGTGTAAAGCATTTGTGACCACATACAGTAACCCAGTTACAACACTACAGATGGACACCACACAAGGTTTTATATAAAAACTAAGTATACTTTATATAGATTTACCACAAGACCATAAACGACAAAAATACACAATACTGTTACTTTAGGATGGTAGATTTAGCTTAGTTCCGTTCAGTTCTTAAGATGCGACAGTTTGCGTCAATGTACCTTACGATGTGTTGCGCTACCACTACAAGCAATGTCGCAGCGAGGGAAATGCGGCAAAGTTCAGGTGCAAAGAAATAAAGATGTGACGATCTTCCAGATGCGACACGCTTCTACGGGCATGCGAGAAGTTCTCGGTACGATGCTTGGACTGCAGCGGTGACACCCTTGTTCAGAAGTGCGACGGCAACAGCTCCAGCGGCAACACTCTTCTCCCACGATGCATGAAGCTTCCGCACGATGCGACAACTACAGCGGCGACATCCTAGTTCAGAAATGCAACGGCAGCAGCTCCGACGGCGGCGCGCTTCTCCGGGATGAGAGGCGCTTTCCTCGATGCGGTGCAATGCGACAGTTCCAGCGGCAACACCCTTGTTCAGAAGTGTGACGGCAAGCACAGCAACGGCGACACGCTCCGACCTCGTTGCAAGACTCTTCTCTCGATGCGGTGCAGTGTGACAACTCCAGCGGCGACACCCTTGTTCAGAAGGGCGACGGCAGCAGCAGCGACGGCGACACGATTCGATCTCGTTGTGTCGCGCTTCCAGCTCCTTGCGACACGTAATTCCTCAGAAGGCCCAAAACAGCAGTAGGCACTTCCACAAGAACTCTGGGGAGCTGGGGGGTAAAGTCTGTTGTCCCTGAGACTTCAGCAGGAGGCAAGCTCTTTTCCGAGCCCTTGGAGATCCTGCACAAGTTGGAAGCAAAGTACACAAAGTTCCTTTCTCCTTCCTTTGGCAGTAAGGCAACCACTGCAGGCCAATCCCCCAAGCAGCACTTCAGCTTGGGAATAGTCTCTCCTCAGTTTCTTCAGGTTCCTCTCCTCAGTAAAGGTTTCTTCTTGTAGTCCAAAAGTGATCTAATTTCTTGGGATCAGGGTCCCAATATTTATACCCCAAAATACTTTATCCTGTTAGGGCAGAGGGGCCTTTGCTCAGTCCAAACCAGTTCTGGAGCACTCTGTTTACATGACTCCTTCTTTCCTTTCAAAGTGCAGGGTAGAAACATCAGACGCCCCACAGGAGGTGGAGCCAGCATTGTGGAGGAAAAGCACAGTCCTGGAGCACTCTGTTGACATGATTCCTTCTCTCCTTTCACAGTGCAGAGCAGAGACATCAGACGCACCACAGGGGGTGGAGTCAGCACTGTGGGGGGCAGGCACAGTCCCATTCAGGTCCCAGGTGCAACTCCTCCCTCCCATCTAGATGCAGATCTCTCTATTCACCACTGGGCGGACTCATCCTGTCTCCTGGAATCCCCCAGCCCTGTCACTCAAACTCCAGACAAGGAATACCCAACCTAGTAGAGGCAGGCTTGGAAGGTTAGACAAGACAATACCTACTTTCTAAAAGTGGTATTTTCAAACACAGAATGTTAAAACCAACTTCACTAAAAGATGTATTTTATCATTCTGAGTTCAGGCATAGTAAACTCGAATTTCTAACATGTTCCCTGAGTCAGTTAGGATTATAAAATGTAATAATCTAACTGTCCATTCTGGCCTATGGAGAACAGGTAGCCTTGAAACAGTGAAAAACGAAAATGGCTGTAATTCACTATTAGGACATGCCACACACACACGGGCATGTCCTACCTTATACTTACAATGCACCCTGCCCTTGGGCCTACCATAGGGGTGTCTGATATGAAGAAAATGGAAGGTTTAGGGACTGGCAAGTGGGTGCACTTGTCCAGTCAGCATGGCAGTACCAGACTGCACACAGGCTCTGCAATGGCAGACCTGAGACACACTTTTACAGGCTGCTTCTGTGGGTGGCACAACCAGTGTTACAAGCCCACCAGCAGTATTTGGATTACCAGCCCTGGGCACTCCTGGTGCACTGTACTAGGGTCTGACAGGAAATCAAACCAGCCAATCATGGAATCACTAATCCATACATCAATTTACAATAGGGAGAGCATATGCACTTTATCACTGATCAGCAGTGGTAAAGTGCCCAGAGTGATAAAACCAACAAAACAGGTCAGACAAAATACAGGAGGATGGCAAAAAGTTTAGGGATGATCCTGCAAGTCCAACAATACTTAGGCGGGAAAGTTCCCTTGAGTTTGAAGACATCACAGCTCGTAAGGGAGATAAGTATGTGACGAAATGTTGAAGCCGGATGAGGCCTGTTTTGTGGACAGCTCCATGGGTGAGTGAAAGTGTTTTAAATGTGATCCTTTTTTCTATGGGTAGCCAATGCATGTTCACCAATTGAGAAGAAAAAGAAAAAATTTTGGGGAGATTAAGCAGGAGATGTGCTGCTGCATTTTGTACTACCTGGATTTTGCAGGCAACAATGAGAAGGTAGCCCAGTTACAGCAAGTTATGATACACCAATCTGGTGGTAATCAGTGGATGTACCACTGTTTTTCTGGCCAAGGTAGGTAGGTACTTTACTTGATCTCCTTTCATAGTGGGTTTATGATACCAAAGCAGGTGGCTGCCACCAAAGTTATTTGCTGTTTAAAAGTGAAATAATTATAAAACGTGACTCAGAGTTTTTTTAACAGCCTCGAATGGAGTAGGTGGTGAGCCCAACTCCACTGGCAACAAGTTTTGAGTCCATAATGGACAACGTTTAGTCAGGATCAGCATTTCAGTTTTCTCTAAGTTAAGCTTAAGGCAGTAATCCATTATCCAACTTGAGACCGCACATAGGCACTGCTTAAACTGATCTAAATCCTGATTTGTAGAAAGTGCTATGATCAGTTGGATATCATCAGCATACTACTTTGTATCCGTAGTTACAGATCAAAGCGCTAATGGGATCATATATTGTTTAAAGAGCATGGGACTCAAAAGCATCCCTGAGGTACATCATGCTAGAGGGTGTGGGGGGGATTAGAAGAGAAAGAAGAGATGCAGATAGTTTTTTTGGGGGGGATAGAAAGCCCTTTATCCACTTGATCACTGAGCCCCTGATCAGGATGTCCAACAATCTGTGTATTAGGATTGCATGAGGATTGCATGAGATGTTAAAGATATTCTCACTATTCTGAAGTGTTTGTCTGTGAAAGTGGATTGCCCCGTTAGAGAAAAGTGACTTTAGGTCAAATTGCTCATCACTTGATAATTTTATGACCCTCCTCCTGTTATCCGAAAAAAATGCGATGTGTAGGAAACAAGTACAACAAAAGAAGGAGTATCCCCTCCTGAGGTTTCAAGAAATCTCACTTGAGGGCGTACTTTCTGTCAAAAGGGAAAATTCAGCCTTTTGTTTAAAACCCCTCACTCACCCACCTAGTGGTGACATGCTTCATCATCGGGGTCCACCCTGGTGACCTAGCGTCACCAGGATGTGCTTCAACACCTGGACTACAGTGGAGCGGGTTGTGACTGTAGGTGCAAAAAAATGTTAAAAATTGTCCTGGTTTAACTCAAAATATAATTTTTATTTTAGAGCAACTGAACAATGGTTAAAAATTAAAGGCGAGACCCTGGTAGGTGAGTAACGACCAAGGAGTCTCTATATGTGTTGGTGTGAATTGGTCGACATGTTTCTACCAATAGGGCGGTTGCCCGGTATTCTTCAGGACCAAAATCAGGTGGACGGAAGGTATGCGCCCCCTAAAAGGCGCACCCTGTCCAGTGCCCCTGAGAACCTAGTGGCTAAAATGGCCAAAGGTATATAAGCTCAAACAAAATCTGTGAGCTGAAAAAATGAAAAAAGGAGACCTGTGGGGACAGAAATATAAACATTATTCAGTTGTGATCATGCTTACTCTCCTGTAACGTCGTGACGTGTCTCCGTGCTCATTTACTCATGCCAGGGAAGTCGTGACGTGTCTCCGTGCTCAACAGGTCGTGCCTGGGAGGTGGAGGCCCTCCGTGAGATAATGAACCATGTGTCCATGAGAAGTATGGTGGACACAGGTGGATTGCCAATATGTGTGTGCATCAACTCATGCATTATAGATAGTGGCTCTCATATAAATCATTCATATAAATCATTTGTGGCGTGTTATTGCCTAAATAGATGCATTACTACACATTTTGTAGTTCGTAATGGACGTGACTATTCATGGGGGCGTATGTAAATAATCGCCGCAATCCGCAATTCATACCTTGTGGTTTCAAAAAAAAAAAAAAAGCGGCGTTCCATTAGTGCATAAAGTAATTGTATAACGTGAAATGAGCGTGTAATAACGTACAAGACTGACACACAAGTAAACATGTAGGAGTACACACAAAAACCATGGTTTGAGTCCGGGCTTACTTAATATTAAGCTTTAGCGTGCTTCAACGGGCAGAGGGTAGGTACTTCGCGCCGTCAAAACATATTCTGTAATGGCGGGAAGCAAGATAGTAAGTGGCGTTTCTGGCGGTTGTGCCCAAGAGAGAAGCTTCCCCGTATACGTATATGTAGGATATGTAGGAAACAACCACTTTACACTGCTTTCATACATTTTTTCTCCACATAGGATAGGGTGAACAACATTTTGTGGTCCATATTATCAAATCTGGGTACCCTGACAGTTCTGCTAAACTCATTATAGAAATGATATCACAATACCTGGATAAGGATGTAAAGAGCTAACTCCAATGGGTTTTCTGCTATCACTCTCATGAAGAACAGCCTTAAGCAGAGGTCTGTACTTGCTCTCCTGCTATTCTCTCCATACCTGACAATGTATGAGTTTGAGAACTGTAAAAACACACCTAGGGGACAGGGCACCAAAAAGACAATCAGTCAAAATCAAGGTTACCCTTTGGGTATAGAAGAATATCAACACTTGAATTCACAACTGAATTGGCTACAAATCACACAATCCTTCATCCAATTGAGACCAATATCACTTGGTGAAATAAGCAGAATGGTATGCATAATTTTAAGAATGTTTGCAATCATACTGAAACTTGAAAAGTGTGAGTCACCCATAGATTTTACATTCTACAACAATGTACAGTGTCTCAGAATTTTCACTGTACTTTTGGAAATAAATATCTGTACTGAAATTGTCTAAAGCATGACATGACAACTCTTTAAAATCGGCATATACACAGAAATCCACAAGTGAATAATGTACTGTAAGGACAAGCTTTCACTTTCCTCTCATATTTATAAGAACAGGCCTTTAAGGCACAACGTGTTGAAACCTTGTGGGAAAGTGGCTCTATATATACTGGACCAAAGTAAGGTACAGTGTGTATAGAGTCCCCACTCCCCAGAGGTTTGGCAGAGGCTAAAGTTAGATATAACCTTACTCTCTAAAGTGGTATCTTGGTCGAGCAGTAAGGCAGTATCAGATGACAGTGTAAAGCATTGGTTGTACACGCTCAGTCAGCAACTAGTCTCACACACTCAAGAACTGAACTCTAGGCCAATTGTTTCGTATTACAAGATATAGTTGTTTTATTTTAGAACCAACAAGGTATCAAAATATACTTTCTCAAGATGAGTTACTTTAGTTAAATACTTTTCAAATAGGCAATATACTTTTTGAATGCAATAGTTACAGTTTGTTGCAACTGGCAACACAATTTCAAACACAATGCAACATTGAGCTCAATGGGAATTTTTAGTTAAATGCAATTAGTTACTTTGAAGATTACTTTTCTAACCACAGGACTGGATCCTAGATTCAGTCCCAGGACATGAGCTGTAAACATTTAAGTAAAAGCGTTTTGGTTACAGTAGTGATTTTTAAGGAATATTATTGTATTTTAAAAGTTGACAAAAACTTTTTCAGTTGAAATTACCAATGCTATCCTATGGAAGGAAATTCAATTTGCAGGTAAAGTATGTTCATGTTACTTTTGTAATCCAGTGCTGGACTCCTAGGTTCAGCACTGGGACCTCTATCTAAAACCGGCAAGTAATTACGTTTTTATCGTTGGCACGATTTTTAGAGAATATTTGTAAGTTTCAAAAATCGACACTTAGAAACTTTTTAAGCAAAAAGCAGGCTATGATATCCGATGGAAGGAAATTCAAGTTACTGGTAAGTACGGTTAGAATTACTTTTCAGGGTCAGTACTGGGCTCAAAGATGCAGCACTGAGGTCTCTCCTGATAACAGGTGCGTAACTCAGAATTCGTAGTTCATCTGATTTTAGATGAATATTTGAAAGTTCCAAAATTCCACACTTAGAAGAATTTCCAAGTGAAACCAGTCAATGTTAGCCTACGGAAGTAAAGTGAGTTATCGGCTTTTAGGTAAGTACTTGACTGGAAGAGTTAAGGTTCTGGGCATAGACTCAGGGGTTTCCCAGGGTCAGGTAGGCACAATTGGTAACGCTCAGTGGCACAGTGGCAGCCGGGTGCAGAGGTAGTTAGGCCCAATGTTATCCAAAGCCTTCGGTTGGTGGCTGCTGGCTAGCAGGCCACGTGGCTGTGGGAGCTGGGCTCCTGGTCAATTGCTCAGGGCAAATGGGGAAGTAGGATATGCCAAAAGTTGCACTGCCAGGGGTACTCGGGAGGCTGGGTGCAGGGTGCTATTGAGCCGTTGGGCGCTCAATGTTATTCAATGGAGATCTTGAAAAGGGAACAAAGGCTGCAGGCTCGGGAATGGAGGATCTTTTGGAGCGATCAACACTTTGAGTGGTAAGTTGGGATCTTGGAGGGTAGGTAGGCACCCTGGAGTTGGGCACAAGGGGCGCCAATTGCAGGGGTGTCTTTTGGTGTCGGGAAATCTTACCCTCTGCAGGTTGCGGTTGGGGGGGGTCCCTGGTTCTGAGGCTGCAGGCGTCGTCTGAATCGTTGAGGAGGGTCCTTGGGCACTGGATTCCAGGTCAGAATCGCCAGGGGGATGTCCTCGGGGTCTTTGTCCACTCGGGCACAGGCCGGGCTCGGCGGGTGCAGAGTGGGCTGGATTCGCGGTTCCTGGCTGGCACCAGGGGTATTGTTGTTTAAGCAAAACCACTACTCATGGGAGTCCCAGTCTCTAAGAGGGGCAAGGCAGGCAGGTCCTTCAGGGTTCTCGAGGATGCTGTCCGCACGAGACGCCGGGATTTAGCAGGTTCAAGGATCAACAGGCCTGTAGGGCTGGGGCCAAGTCAGTTGGTGTCGTCCTCTTGTTAGAGGCTGCACGGCAGGTCGTCTTCTTCTTCTTTCTTGTTTCGAAATCGGGATCTGAGGAAGGAAGGTTCAGGGTGCCCCTAAATACTAAATTTACGGACGTTACAGGTAGGGGAAGAGAAGGGAACAATAGGCCCCTGTCCTGGGGTGAGTACACCCCCTATCCTGCTCCTCTTCTGTGGGAGGGGGGCAAGAGCCTATCTCTGACTTGGCAGGGCTCCCCATCCTTAAGATGGCCGGAGCCCAGAGTTGTACTTCACCTCGCCTCTCCCACCTGAGGGGTGGAGTTGGCACAGGGTGGCACACCCCCTTTCCTCACGTAGGGTTTCCCGCTAGTCTTCCCACCAGAGTGGTAGGGGCCAGTTGCTGAGTACAGCAAGTGGCCTGGAGAAGCTCACAAAGGCGGCATGCTTTGAAGCTTCCCCCTGCCCATCCTGGGGGAGGAGACATAGCACCTCGCCCAGGATGTGCATTGTTGCAGGCCCGGGAGAGCGGGGGGCTCTCCACCCCGGGGTCCAGCAACATTTCTGCTGTGTGGCAGCCTAGGGAGCCTCTCAGACAAGACGTGGATTGTAGGTTAGGTTTCAGGGGCATCTCTAAGATGCCCTCTGTAGTGCATTTTACATTAAATCCCACATTGGCATTGGTGTGAGTTTAATGTGCTGATAAGGTTGATATCAAACTTGTCAGTCTTCAGTGTAGCCATTATGGTGCTGTGGAGTTCTTAATGACAACCTCCCAGCACCATATACTCTTAATGGCATCACTGCACTTACAGTGCCCAGGAATGGCCCTGGGTACTGTAGGGGCAAAAGGCTCATGCACGGATGTATGACGTTACAACGCATACATTTACAACGCATACCTTTACCACGCAATTTTTACAACGCAGGATCCATTACAACGAAATACCATTACAACACATTTTTTTACATCGCAGATGCCTTTACAACGCATACCATTACAACGTAAGTATTGGTAAGTATATAATATTTTTATAAATTTAAATTAATTAAAATGTATATAATTTAATTTAATTTAAATTTATTTTTACCCTGTACCCCTGTACCCCAAACCTAGCCCTGAACCCTAAAAATACCCCTTTACCCAAAAACCCAAACCTAGCCCTGAACCCTAAAAATACCCCTTTACCCAAAAACCCAAACCTAGCCCTGAACCCTAAAAATACCCCTTTACCCTAAAACCCAAACCTAGCCCTGAACCCTAAAAATACCCCTTTACCCAAAAACCCAAACCTAGCCCTGAACCCTGACCGCTCAGCCCTCCACAGGGCTTGGTCGCCCCACTCACTGCTGCCGCTCCTGCCTGCCTTTGCCGCCTTCTGCCTGCAGATTCCTTCGCTCGCTGCCCGCTGCTCCTGGGAATTTCCCGCTGTTCCTGGGAATTTCCCGCTGCCCGCTGATTCTTGGAATTTCCCGCCGCTGCCTCCCTGCTGCCCCGCCCCCCTGTGATTCCATTCGCCGCCCCGCTCCCGCCACCCAGCTGCTCCTCCCTCCCGGCTCCTTACTTATGACGCCCCCAGAGCGACCGCGCAGCGGACGCGCGCAGCGGGAGCACCGATTGAGCGCCGAAGGTGCGCCAAAGGTAAGCCCGTCTGCGCCCGTCCGCGCCTGGACCGCGCCCAGCGCCAGGACCCCTGGCCCTCCCCGCCGAGACAAGACGACCCAACTGACCTACGACGCCGCCGCACTCAATGCCGGCCGGACCCACGCCTGCTGCCGAGCCACCCCGAGACGCACCCACGGACCCTTCACCTGCTGCTCCTGCAAGTTCACCTGCCTCCGAACCTGCCCCGCACTCACCAAGACAAACACCAGCAGCAACCACCTCAAGTGCATCCTGATCAATACCTGCTCCGTCCACAGACACGCCGTGGAACTCTGGAACCTCCTCGACGCTACATCACCGGACGTCGCCTTCCTCACGGAAACCTGGATGAACGCCTCCTCTGCACCCGACATCGCCATCGCCATCCCGGACAGGTACAAGATCATCAGGAGGGACCGCATCAACCAGACCGGAGGTGGCATCGCCATCGTCCACAGGAACACCATCCGCATCACGACCGACGCCAACGACTCCTTCGCCGCAGCCGAACATCTCCACTTCCAGATTCACACCGACCCTAAGACGACCCTCAGAGGCACCCTCGTCTACAGACCCCCGGGACCACGCACACAATTCAGCGAAGACATCACAGACTTCATCAGCCCGCACGCCCTCCCCTCCACTGACTACATCCTCCTCGGGGACCTCAACTTCCACCTGGAGAACAACAAGGACCGCAACACCACCGCCCTGCTGGAAAACCTCGCCAACCTCTGACTCAAGCAACTGGTCAACACCCCCACCCACTACGCCGGCCACACTCTTGATCCCGTCTTCTCTTCCAGCAAGTACATCACCTTCAGCCACGCCACCGGACTCCACTGGACCGACCACAGCTGTGTCCACTTCAGCTTCAAAAGATCCACGACCCACCACCACCCGCAACAGGTACCTCACAGGAATTGGAGCAAGATCACCGCAGACCAGCTCACCATCTCCCTCAACCAGAGCCCACCCGCCAACACAACAGACCCCAACGAAGCAGCCCGCAACTTCACACAGTGGCTGACCGCCTGCGCCGACGACCTCGCGCCACTAAAGAACCCTCCCAGCAGACCCAGAAGCAAGAAGGCATCCTGGTTCACCGACGACCTCAAGGACTCCAAGAAGACCTGCCGCACCCTCGAGAAACTGAAAGGGATAACGTAGCAGCGTTTGCACTCGGTAAACTAATTCAGCTGATTATAACTAGTTATTATAAATGTAATAACTTAACAGTGGCGTGCAGCAGTCTAAGGGATTCTGCTAGGGCCCTAAATTAATTACTATTAGTAAAGTTCCTGGAATCAGTCCAGGCCACTGTTGCACTGCTATAATCACTCAAAACGAGTGTAAATCCAAAATTTCAAAAAAGTATACAAACTATTTCATATTACTTCATTACTTGTACACATTGTAGTCATGCATAAGTTCACAATTTAAATCATTTCATTTTATTCAATAGGTAGTTTCATATATATATTTTCACAGGAAAGCGCGATATGTGACGTTGTTGCGAATTCACAAGCATCTACATATAAACAACAATATGATTATGCGCATCCCAATGCATTTCGGGCAGATAACAGTGCCCTTCTTCAGGGGAATCTGTGAAATGATATAGCATAATGTAAGTATCTGTAGGCGGCAGTATATACAAGGAGACATTCAAGAGGTTATCAGGATTTATCAGACTCGACTTTCTGTACCAGAATGACTAAACCAGTGTTTGCAAACATGAACAAACAAAAACGAAACAAAATGTGGTTTGGCCCATACACTGCGTGGATGGTGATTACTTAAGCGCAATCACGCCAAATGTGATGTGCTGTATCCTATCTTAGTGTGCTTAAAAATTGTGCTTAAAAAATGTTAATCTGTGCCAGTGCAATTACATGCTTCAAGTGACTCAGGTGTGGTGCCATGCAGATCTGAACTTTGATAAAAAAGTTGTCGAACGATTGTGGTGGCCCGAGGTGAGCATGCAAGAAGTGTAACTTAGGCGCTTATGTGAAGCCTTACTTCAATGCGCTTATTCAGGTTCCGGATATCGGTAGATACCCTTCTACGATTCCAGCTCTGTTAAAGATAAAAAAATGAACCGACGAACATTAACTCGTGGCCTTAAGATGTGCTCCCGTATTGTAAAGCAAACAAGAAGACGCGATTACCGTTTAGAAGAATGTGTTCGATCCTCTGTGGATAAAACGAACAGAACGAATTAATTAATAAACGTGTGCTTCTGAGACAGTGCTCGACATATGCCATATGCCATTATGGGGCTTACCGTGAATGTTAACCGCGGGTGCTCCTTAGCGTAGACGCCGGTGCCGGTATAGTGAAAAATGCTAACAGGAAGTGCCTATTTGTGTAGTGAATGGTAGATATAGAAGACGGACTACGGTGGCGCCATGTTGGGAGAGTGAATGAAGCTACAATCTTAGTCTAACGTGTAAACTATTCAAGATGTGAGAACCCAATTGTACACACTGTATTAATAAATACCCACTTCATTGCGAAAAGCCCTATGAAAATGTCTGCCACTAAACGTGTGCACAATCTGCATCTCTAAGTCGGATACTTCGCTATCTATTATACAAAGGTAAACGCTGATGTCAGACAGTTAAAAAAATGAATGAGTGAATGGAAACATGTTGCCTTTAGAAACATTGCGAAACAGTTGAAATTTTTTTTGAAACTATTGAAAAAAATTGGTCAGCCACTTATATAGTGCCGAGTCTTGAGTGATAAATTAAGTTAAGGAAGTCACAGCAGAAAACACGGAATTGCTAGTATAGCACTGGGCGATGTTGGTGTGTCAGCACCAGTCTACAAAATTTACCAATTCAAATCAGTTGCATTGAAAACCACTTACAAGTTCAATGTGAAAGAAACTGCCACTGTTGGTGTGCACAGTCTAAATGTTTGAATAGCATATACATGTGGTTACATGAAACACGACAGTTCAAACTTGTCATTGAGCCCTATCGGTGTCAGTGTTTGTAGAAACCATATCCAGTGTGTCTCGCGTTGCGACAATAGTTTCGCTCGGTCATGCTCTGGACTGGATTCAATAGTTTGAAGAACCCCGAATCTAAGTTGGGATATGTTGTGTTTAGCAGAGACCCAATGCATGGCCAGAGGAGAGGTGGTGTTCTGAGTGCGTATGCGGCTTTTGTGCTCAGTGATTCTTGTGCGCACACTTCGTTCTGTTTTGCCAACATAATATAAGTCGCAAGGACATTTGATGTAGTAAACTACGAAATCACTGTTGCAGTTTGTGGTGTGTGAAAACATAATGGTTTTGCCCGATCTTGGGTGGTTCATGGACTTGCCAATCACTGCGTTATTACAATTAGAGCAATTGTAACATTTATTGAACCCTCTGTGAGTGGCCTTAGATTGAGGTTGTTTTTTATTCAAGATCTCCTTCAGATTGCTTGCCCTTTTATATGCAAATAAAGGGGGAGTGTTGAATAATCCAGCAAAATCAGGTTCCGATTGCATCAGACTCCATCGATTAAGAATAATTGATTTTACTTGTCGTGATTGGGTTGAGTATGTGGATACAAAAACTTCTCTAGGTGAAGTCTTTATCCTTTGTTTCTTCTCAAGAAGTGACTCACGGGTCACTGTTGCTATTCTGTCAGTGGCTTGTTCTAAAACAGGATCAGGGTAACCTCTCTGCCTATATTTACTTTTGGCGACTTCAACCATCTGCAAGCCCTCACTGTCTTCTGAGTGAATCCTTTTGATTCGGAGAAACTGGGAATACGGCAGATGTTTTTTCAAAGGCCAGGGATGAAAACTATGGTACTGTAAAGCGTTATTCCTATCAGTAGGTTTAGTATGAACGGAGGTGATTACCTTAGAGTCTGATAGTTTAACCAATACATCTAGGAATGCTATTTGCTCTTCGGAAATGTGGTGGGTGAACTGGATGCGGGAGTTGATGGTGTTGAGTTGCAGAATATTTTGTTCCAACTCATTTTTGGTGCCCTGCCACATGATGAAAATGTCATCGATGTAGCGCTTATAGATAAGCAAGTTGGTGTTCCACTGTGGTCGGGAGAGGATGTTCTCCGACTCGTACTTCATCATGAAGATGTTCGCGTAGCTGGGAGCTCCGGAAAACCCCATTGAGGTCCCATTGGACTGGAGGAAATAACATTCCTTCCACTTAAAATAACTGTGAAACAAACAAAACTGTAAAATTTCCATCAAGAAAATTTGGTTTGCTTTCAGAGCATCCGATCTCAAGAGTGCCCATTCTACAGCCTCCATTCCCTCCTGATGAGGGATGGAGGTGTAGAGGGCAACAACATCAATTGTACACAAAAGGATGTTTCTGTGATCAGTGATGTCAATATCTTTCAAGATGTTCAAAAAATGAGTTGTGTCCTGTATGTACGTGTCTCCTGCTTGAACGATGGGTTGTAAGAATGTGTCCAAGTACCGTCCCAATGAGTCATGTATCGAACCACACCCTGAGACAATGGGTCTCAGAGGGGGGTCCTGTAAAGATTTGTGAATCATAGGCACCATGTACAGCCTGGGTCGTCGTGGAAATGTGGTGTGTAAATACTCCTTAGTCTTAGGACTTATCCACTTCATTTCTAATGCATGCTCTAAGATGGTATTGAGAACAGTCTGAAATTCATGGGTAGGGTCTTTAGATAGTGGTAGGTATGTGTTAGTATCAGCTAACATGGTCTCAACTTTGGTTTCATATCTATCTTTATCCATAATCACCAGTGCCCCTCCTTTATCTGCCTTGGTGAAATGTAACGTTTGGTTGTTCTGTAATGAACGTAAAGCTGACTTTTCTCCTAGAGTCATGTTAGGCGAAGATTTAGTTACTTTTGGTAGTTTAGTGATGTCTTGTTTAACGAGAGACTCAAACATGTCAATGGTCTTATGTGAAATGGGAGAAATAAACGTGCTTTTGGGTTTAAATTCTTGGTATTCTGTCTCTCTCTCACTGAAATTGGTAGTGTCAATAGTGGAGAAGAAATGTCTTAATCTTAGTTTTCTAGTGAATTTAAACACATCAATCTGTGCCTCCAGACTCTTTGCTTGATTTGTGGGTACGAATGAACAACCTTTTTCCAACACCTGTGTTTGGAGTGGTGTGAGTAATTTAGATGATATGTTTACTACTAACGATTCTTTTTTCTGCTGGGCTTTCCTGAACCTGCCGCCTCTCCTTGTTTGGTGTTTGACCCTTGTGGTGGTTCGTTGGAGGCTGGGCTTTTCGACAAAAAAGCCGGTTGGGCTGTGGTTGAGGTTGTCGGAGGATCCTTAGTTGCGTTAGGTCCTACTTTGGGTGGTGGGCGTGTCATGCGAGTGTCACTATCTGATGCTACACTTTCCTCTGATGAGGTTTTTTCCGGTTGGTTCCAAGTTCTTTTTTGCGCATAAACCTCAGCCCACGAGTATACCTCGTCCAGCTTATAATCGATAGTGTCTCGACGGAATTTTCGTACTTTACGTTCGTGGATGTCTTTTGCGTACCCATCTAGTCTATTGTTGATCTCTTCTAGTGTAGTTTTTAGATCATCACTTTCCATGCGCTGTGAGAGTGCGTTTTGTAAATCTTTAATTTCAGTCTCTAGTCCTACAAGTACTTGGGATAACTCCTCAACTATTAAAAGAATAAGATCAAGTGAACACTTGTTCAAAATGGCGTGCCATTTATCCATGAATTTCTTGTTCATTTTGAACAGCATGGGCTTAATGGCCTAGAGGATTACGCCTGGCCATTAAGCCCATGCTGTTCAAAATGAACAAGAAATTCATGGATAAATGGCACGCCATTTTGAACAAGTGTTTACTTGATCTTATTCTTTTAATAGTTGAGGAGTTATCCCAAGTACTTGTAGGACTAGAGACTGAAATTAAAGATTTACAAAACGCACTCTCACAGCGCATGGAAAGTGATGATCTAAAAACTACACTAGAAGAGATCAACAATAGACTAGATGGGTACGCAAAAGACATCCACGAACGTAAAGTACGAAAATTCCGTCGAGACACTATCGATTATAAGCTGGACGAGGTATACTCGTGGGCTGAGGTTTATGCGCAAAAAAGAACTTGGAACCAACCGGAATAAACCTCATCAGAGGAAAGTGTAGCATCAGATAGTGACACTCGCATGACACGCCCACCACCCAAAGTAGGACCTAACGCAACTAAGGATCCTCCGACAACCTCAACCACAGCCCAACCGGCTTTTTGGTCGAAAAGCCCAGCCTCCAACGAACCACCACAAGGGTCAAACACCAAACAAGGAGAGGCGGCAGGTTCAGGAAAGCCCAGCAGAAAAAAGAATCGTTAGTAGTAAACATATCATCTAAATTACTCACACCACTCCAAACACAGGTGTTGGAAAAAGGTTGTTCATTCGTACCCACAAATCAAGCAAAGAGTCTGGAGGCACAGATTGATGTGTTTAAATTCACTAGAAAACTAAGATTAAGACATTTCTTCTCCACTATTGACACTACCAATTTCAGTGAGAGAGAGACAGAATACCAAGAATTTAAACCCAAAAGCACGTTTATTTCTCCCATTTCACATAAGACCATTGACATGTTTGAGTCTCTCGTTAAACAAGACATCACTAAACTACCAAAAGTAACTAAATCTTCGCCTAACATGACTCTAGGAGAAAAGTCAGCTTTACGTTCATTACAGAACAACCAAACGTTACATTTCACCAAGGCAGATAAAGGAGGGGCACTGGTGATTATGGATAAAGATAGATATGAAACCAAAGTTGAGACCATGTTAGCTGATACTAACACATACCTACCACTATCTAAAGACCCTACCCATGAATTTCAGACTGTTCTCAATACCATCTTAGAGCATGCATCAGAAATGAAGTGGATAAGTCCTAAGACTAAGGAGTATTTACACACCACATTTCCACGACGACCCAGGCTGTACATGGTGCCTAAGATTCACAAATCTTTACAGGACCCCCCTCTGAGACCCATTGTCTCAGGGTGTGGTTCGATACATGACTCATTGGGACGGTACTTGGACACATTCTTACAACCCATCGTTCAAGCAGGAGACACGTACATACAGGACACAACTCATTTTTTGAACATCTTGAAAGATATTGACATCACTGATCACAGAAACATCCTTTTGTGTACAATTGATGTTGTTGCCCTCTACACCTCTATCCCTCATCAGGAGGGAATGGAGGCTGTAGAATGGGCACTCTTGAGATCGGATGCTCTGAAAGCAAACCAAATTTTCTTGATGGAAATTTTACAGTTTTGTTTGTTTCACAGTTATTTTAAGTGGAAGGAATGTTATTTCCTCCAGTCCAATGGGACCTCAATGGGGTTTTCCGGAGCTCCCAGCTACGCGAACATCTTCATGATGAAGTACGAGTCGGAGAACATCCTCTCCCGACCACAGTGGAACACCAACTTGCTTATCTATAAGCGCTACATCGATGACATTTTCATCATGTGGCAGGGCACCAAAAATGAGTTGGAACAAAATATTCTGCAACTCAACACCATCAACTCCCGCATCCAGTTCACCCACCACATTTCCGAAGAGCAAATAGCATTCCTAGATGTATTGGTTAAACTATCAGACTCTAAGGTAATCACCTCCGTTCATACTAAACCTACTGATAGGAATAACGCTTTACAGTACCATAGTTTTCATCCCTGGCCTTTGAAAAAACATCTGCCGTATTCCCAGTTTCTCCGAATCAAAAGGATTCACTCAGAAGACAGTGAGGGCTTGCAGATGGTTGAAGTCGCCAAAAGTAAACATAGGCAGAGAGGTTACCCTGATCCTGTTTTAGAACAAGCCACTGACAGAATAGCAACAGTGACCCGTGAGTCACTTCTTGAGAAGAAACAAAGGATAAAGACTTCACCTAGAGAAGTTTTTGTATCCACATACTCAACCCAATCACGACAAGTAAAATCAATTATTCTTAATCGATGGAGTCTGATGCAATCGGAACCTGATTTTGCTGGATTATTCAACACTCCCCCTTTATTTGCATATAAAAGGGCAAGCAATCTGAAGGAGATCTTGAATAAAAAACAACCTCAATCTAAGGCCACTCACAGAGGGTTCAATAAATGTTACAATTGCTCTAATTGTAATAACGCAGTGATTGGCAAGTCCATGAACCACCCAAGATCGGGCAAAACCATTATGTTTTCACACACCACAAACTGCAACAGTGATTTCGTAGTTTACTACATCAAATGTCCTTGCGACTTATATTATGTTGGCAAAACAGAACGAAGTGTGCGCACAAGAATCACTGAGCACAAAAGCCGCATACGCACTCAGAACACCACCTCTCCTCTGGCCATGCATTGGGTCTCTGCTAAACACAACATATCCCAACTTAGATTCGGGGTTCTTCAAACTATTGAATCCAGTCCAGAGCATGACCGAGCGAAACTATTGTCGCAACGCGAGACACACTGGATATGGTTTCTACAAACACTGACACCGATAGGGCTCAATGACAAGTTTGAACTGTCGTGTTTCATGTAACCACATGTATATGCTATTCAAACATTTAGACTGTGCACACCAACAGTGGCAGTTTCTTTCACATTGAACTTGTAAGTGGTTTTCAATGCAACTGATTTGAATTGGTAAATTTTGTAGACTGGTGCTGACACACCAACATCGCCCAGTGCTATACTAGCAATTCCGTGTTTTCTGCTGTGACTTCCTTAACTTAATTTATCACTCAAGACTCGGCACTATATAAGTGGCTGACCAATTTTTTTCAATAGTTTCAAAATTTTTTTCAACTGTTTCGCAATGTTTCTAAAGGCAACATGTTTCCATTCACTCATTCATTTTTTTAACTGTCTGACATCAGTGTTTACCTTTGTATAATAGATAGCGAAGTATCCGACTTAGAGATGCAGATTGTGCACACGTTTAGTGGCAGACATTTTCATAGGGCTTTTCGCAATGAAGTGGGTATTTATTAATACAGTGTGTACAATTGGGTTCTCACATCTTGAATAGTTTACACGTTAGACTAAGATTGTAGCTTCATTCACTCTCCCAACATGGCGCCACCGTAGTCCGTCTTCTATATCTACCATTCACTACACAAATAGGCACTTCCTGTTAGCATTTTTCACTATACCGGCACCGGCGTCTACGCTAAGGAGCACCCGCGGTTAACATTCACGGTAAGCCCCATAATGGCATATGGCATATGTCGAGCACTGTCTCAGAAGCACACGTTTATTAATTAATTCGTTCTGTTCGTTTTATCCACAGAGGATCGAACACATTCTTCTAAACGGTAATCGCGTCTTCTTGTTTGCTTTACAATACGGGAGCACATCTTAAGGCCACGAGTTAATGTTCGTCGGTTCATTTTTTTATCTTTAACAGAGCTGGAATCGTAGAAGGGTATCTACCGATATCCGGAACCTGAATAAGCGCATTGAAGTAAGGCTTCACATAAGCGCCTAAGTTACACTTCTTGCATGCTCACCTCGGGCCACCACAATCGTTCGACAACTTTTTTATCAAAGTTCAGATCTGCATGGCACCACACCTGAGTCACTTGAAGCATGTAATTGCACTGGCACAGATTAACATTTTTTAAGCACAATTTTTAAGCACACTAAGATAGGATACAGCACATCACATTTGGCGTGATTGCGCTTAAGTAATCACCATCCACGCAGTGTATGGGCCAAACCACATTTTGTTTCGTTTTTGTTTGTTCATGTTTGCAAACACTGGTTTAGTCATTCTGGTACAGAAAGTCGAGTCTGATAAATCCTGATAACCTCTTAAATGTCTCCTTGTATATACTGCCGCCTACAGATACTTACATTATGCTATATCATTTCACAGA
Source organism: Lissotriton helveticus (assembly GCF_964261635.1). Classification (NCBI taxonomy): domain Eukaryota; kingdom Metazoa; phylum Chordata; class Amphibia; order Caudata; family Salamandridae; genus Lissotriton; species Lissotriton helveticus. The sequence continues at coordinate 585,000,471 of NC_136063.1, read as the reverse complement.
TTCCCCTGAAGAAGGGCACTGTTATCTGCCCGAAATGCATTGGGATGCGCATAATCATATTGTTGTTTATATGTAGATGCTTGTGAATTCGCAACAACGTCACATATCGCGCTTTCCTGTGAAAATATATATATGAAACTACCTATTGAATAAAATGAAATGATTTAAATTGTGAACTTATGCATGACTACAATGTGTACAAGTAATGAAGTAATATGAAATAGTTTGTATACTTTTTTGAAATTTTGGATTTACACTCGTTTTGAGTGATTATAGCAGTGCAACAGTGGCCTGGACTGATTCCAGGAACTTTACTAATAGCACCCTCGAGAAAGCCTGGCTCCTCGACCGGACCACCGAAAACATGACCGCCCTCAAACACGCTACCCGCAAGCACCACCAGCTCATCCGCACCACCAAGAAGAAATCCCTGAAGGAACGACTGGACAACAACGCCCACAGCAGCAAAGAGCTCTTCACTATCGTCAAGGAGTTCTCCAACCCCAGCACCGGCACCAACGACATCACTCCGTCACAAGACCTCTGCGACTCCCTCGCCTCGTTCTTCCACCGCAAGATCGCCGACATCCACAACAGCTTCGGCGCCCCACCCATGCACCCAACCGTCGAACCAACGCCCCCCACCGCCACCCTTCGCACCTGGACCACGGTGACCACCGAAGACACAGCCCGCACGATGAACACCATCCACTCCGGATCACCGACCGACCCCTGCCCACACCACGTCTTCAACAAGGCCGACTCCACCATCGCACCCCAACTCCGGAACATCATCAACGTCTCCTTCAACACCGCTACCTTCCCAGAGAGCTGGAAGCACGCCGAGATCAGCGCCCTCCTGAAGAAACCTACAGCGGACCCCACCGATCTCAAAAACCTCCGCCCCATCTCGCTCCACCCTTTTCCTGCTAAAGTCATCGAGAAGATCGTCAACAGACAGCTGACCGCCTTCCTCGAGACGAACGGATCCCTCGACCCCTCGCAGTCCGGCTTCAGAGCCAACCACAGCACCGAGACCGCCCTCATCGCAGCCACCGACGACATCCGGACCCTGCTCGACAAGGGGGAAACAGTGGCCCTCATCCTCCTGGACCTCTCCGCTGCGTTCGACACGGTCTGCCACCGCACCCTAGTCCAACGCCTCAGCAACATCGGTATCCAAGAGAAGGCACTGGAGTGGATCATCTCGTTCCTCGCCGGAAGAACACAATGAGTCCGCCTCCCCCCGTTTCGCTCCGAGGCCACCGAAGTCATCTGCGGCGTCCCGCAAGGATCTTCACTCAGCCCCACCCTCTTCAACATCTACATGAAACCTCTCGCAGCCATCGCACGCCAGCACAACCTCAACATCATCTCTTACGCCGACGACACCCAGCTGATCCTCTCCCTCACCAGAGACCCCGACACCGCCAGAACCTGCCTACACGAAGGGATGAAAGACGTCGCCGAGTGGATGAAGAACAGCCGCCTGAAACTGAACTCGGACAAGACGGAAGTCCTCATCCTGGGATCTTCGCCCTCCGCCTGGGACGACTCCTGGTGGCCCCCAGCCATGGGCACCGCACCCAAGCCAACCGACCACTCACGCAACCTGGGCTTCATCCTGGACCCCTACCTCTCGATGACCAGACAAGTCAACGCCGTCTCCTCATCGTGCTTCAACACCCTGCGTATGCTTCGCAAGATCTTCCGCTGGATCCCGACCGAGACCAGGAAGACTGTCACCCAGGCACTCGTCACCAGCCGACTGGACTACGGAAACGCCCTCTACGCCGGAACCACAGCCAAGCTACAGAAAGGACTCCAGCGCATCCAGAACGCCTCCGCCCGACTCATCCTGGATGTGCCCCGACGCAGCCACATCTCCAGCCACCTGAGGAACCTGCACTGGCTCCCCGTCGACAAGAGGATCACGTTCCGGCTCCTCACCCACGCACACAAGTCTCTCCACGACCTGGGCCCCAAGTACCTCAACGACCGCCTGACCTTCTACACGCCCACCCGCCAGCTACGGTCCACCAGCCTCGCCCTCGCAGCCGTACCACACATCCGAAGAGCCACCGCCGGAGGAAGATCCTTCTCTTACCTGGCTGCCAAGACTTGGAACTCCCTCCCCATCCACCTTCGGCTGACCCAGGACCATCTCGCCTTCAGGAAACAATTCAAGACCTGGCTGTTCGAGCAGTAGCATACCCCTCCCCCCAAGCGCCTTGAGACCCTCCCGGGTGAGTAGTGCGCTATACAAATGGCATGATTGATTGATTGATTGAACCCTAAAAATACCCCTTTACCCAAAAACCCAAACCTAACCCTGAACCCTAAAAATACCCCTTTACCCAAAAACCCAAACCTAGCCCTGAACCCTAAAAATACCCCATTACCCAAAAACCCAAACCTAGCCCTGAACCCTAAAAATACCCCTTTACCCCAAACCTATAACATTTTTAATAAAATTATATACTTACCAATACTTACGTTGTAATGGTATGCGTTGTAAAGGCATCTGCGATGTAAAAAAATGCGTTGTAATGGTAGTTCGTTGTAATGGATCCTGCGTTGTAAAAATTGCGTGGTAAAGGTAGGTCGTTGTAAAAGTTGCATGGTAACGGTTGTATACCCTCATGCACCTGTGCCCACACCACTGGCATAGGGCACCCAGCTTGAGGGGTGACTGATATATGCCAGGGCAGTGGGTTCGTGGACATGGCACACAGGGATGTGTGCTATGTTGACTCTTTGTTTAGTTCTACACCAGAACACTCAGTCTGCAAAGGTAGTGTGTGGGTGTCAGGGTGCAGGGCCCCTAAGGGTGGCACAATAAGTGCTGCAGCCCTTAGGAGTCTTCTCTGGTCACAGTGCCCTGGGTACCTAGGGTACCATTTACCAGGGGCTGACATGTGGCCAGAGATGCCAATTGGGTTTTAGCTTCAATGCAGTTTTAGGGAAGGAACACAGGCACTGGGCATCTGATTGGCAGGAGCCCAGGCCACACTCAGTCAAAGCACATCAGCAATTCAAAGTGGGGGCATACCATGCAAGAAAGATGGCACTTTCTCCCAAACCTATAATGGAAACTCACACTGATTGTACTTAATCTTTACCTTCCTTTAACCCCTTTGCTGCTAAGTCTTTCCCCCCTAGAACGTGAAGCCCTTTGATTGCTATTTGGAGTACGTCGCACGTACGCCTTCATAACTTTTTCCACATAAGTTATCCACACAAAAATGTGTGTTTTTTTTCCAACCTCCTGAGGATTCAACAGATACCCAAAGTTTGTAGACTTCCCTGGTGGGGACCATGACTACATCCACAATATAGCTGCATTTTGGGGTTTTTATTGCGAAAAATGGGGGGAAAGTGCTGCGCAGGAAATATTTCCAAGAAATTGTGTTAACAAAAGGTTTACTGTGCTTGCTGCGCTGTCCGGCCAGCTTCGAGGGACAAGCCCAGTTTTTTTTAACCGTATTGTTTGTATTATTCTAGGAGGTAGTCCAATTTTAATATTGTCTGTGGGTTCAACCTACTTATGGTTTGTGACAGAGACAAATGCAAAACCCATGTGTGATCCAAGAAAGCTACAAATTTTTGAAAAGTAGACACAATTCTGTATTCAGCAAGGGGTCATTTGTGCAGATCCCTGAAGGCTGTCCTAAAGAAACTAAATGTTGGGGAAACAAATAGTAAAAAAAAACAGCTATTTGTGACTACATTTTCATCTGTAACTTCTTTTCACAATGGCTGATTTACAAAAGCAATAAATACATTGTTATGTCTAACAGACCCTTTTGGTTGCAGTGATATATAGGGTTTGTAGGTTTCCCAAAAACATGCTATAGCCAGAGCCAACAACTGAGCTGCACCTTACAATGCATTTTCATTGTGTACAGACTATGCAGCAATTCATTTGGTAAAATGAAAAAATGAAAAATTAGTATGAAGGAAACCTATGCATTTCTGAAACGTACATAAGATACTGAGTTTAACAGTGGTTATTTGTACACCTCTGTATTTGGAGTTACCCATACTCCCGGGATTTAGAGGGCATTTTGCAAAATGTTTTCTTTCTTGCATGCTAGCTTTCATTTAGAAGCCATAAATGCAGAGAAATCCAATTGATAATTTTACTATTCTGTGGCCCCACACGTCTTCCTATAAACACTGTATACCACTTGTGTGGCTGGGCCTAGACCCTGCAACACAAAAGAAGACCTTGAGAAATTTCATCTAGCAGAATCCATGCTGATTTTACAATGTGGATAGCTATGGATGTTGGGCCTTAGCTCGGGCGTTAGCCAGGGAAACCTACCTTACCAAGGTATTTCTGAAAACTTGATTCCAAAGGGTATCCAGGGTGGTATTACTTGTGTAGTTCTCAGAAGGTTTTCTTACGCCCTTGCAAACCTCAAACTTTGGCTAAAAACACACATTTTTCTTAAATTTCTGAGGGTAAAGTTCTGGAACCTGCGGGGACACACGTATTTCCACCACTTAGCATACCCCAAAGTTTCCTGATAAAAATGTCACCTCTCTCTTGTAAGAAAGTGGGCCTTGTGGCTAGGACAGGATAGTGCTCAAAGAACAACATGGATACGTGACATTTTTCCACTGAAAAACAACGCTTTGTTTGCAGTGTTGGTGGCTGGGAATTTGGGTCCTAGGTCAGCCGGCACCTATAGAAACCTACAAAACCCACACATTTCTAAAAACTAGATATGGGGGAAGTCCAGGGAGGTATGACTCATTGGTGACTCTCATCGGGTTTTCTTACCCAGAAGCCTTAGCAAACCTCAAACTTTGGCTAAAAACACACTTTTCCCTCACATTTCTGTTAGGTTAATGTCTGGAAAATGTGGGACGTCACCAATTTTCTACCACCCAGCGTTCCCCCAAGTCTCCCGATAAAAACGATGCCTCACTTGTGTAGGTGGGCCTACCATGCGGAACAGTAAAGGGCCCAAGAGGCAATGTGGAGTCATCACAATTTTCTATAAAAGAAAATAACCTAGTTTGGCAATGTGAGTAACTGTGGTATTTCGGTTCGGGGGGCCACCCACGGAAACCTGCCAAACCCAGACATTTCTGTGTGTGACGCATGAAAGGGAAGGAATACTTGCTTCCTCTACTGCAACAAGGCTGTCTTTTAGAGACTGCTGAACTGTAAAAAAGTTGTCTTGGAATCTGGAGAACAATCTTGAAAACCAATATAACCATTAAAGGATGCCACGTCAAACATTATGAACATGCAACTTCGGATGTGAATTTCTATTTGTATGCACTTTGCAATTTGAAAAGAAAAGAAAAAAAAAAAGAACATGCAACTTCTAGTACCAGATAGATGACTTTCGAGCAGCATTGTAAGGCTTCAACCTTAGATCAACTCTATCTACATCTCCATGGGCTTGTTGTAGTGAGTCACAGGTGAACTACTTTCATTGTGAATAATTGTGAGCATGTGGACATCTCTTCGGGCTCGAAATTCCAAAGCATGTAGGTTATTTCGATGCAAGGCACTGCTCTGTCCCTTTTGAAGTGTCTTACACACAAGTTTTTAGGGTAACGTTTATGGTTAGAGTGGATTGTGCCACATGCCACACTGCACACTTTGAACAATTTCTTAAACGATTGCAATCCTGTGTAGAAACTGTCAATGTGTAAATGGTCACTGTTGTGAAAATGTGTCCTGGATAGTTTAGTTTCCACACACTCTTTTTCCCTGACTTCACAAGTGGAAGGACAACTGGGGGCGCTTGGGGGAGGGAGAGTCAATTTGAAGAATCGCTACCATATACACCCTAAAATTACAAAAGACAATGATGGCTTCCTTAGCAATCCTATTAAAAAAAGGACCCCCTCTCCAGAACTGCTTAATCTCATTGAGATTTGTAGAAGTCCATCGGATACCTCTACAGTGGGTTTTAAGGGTGGCACTGTTGTCCCTCATAAACAGTTCTGCATACAATTTGGTCTGCTCAACAATATAATTCATAAAAATATCATCAATATAGAACTGGAAGACATTGATAGACAAAAGGTTCTCTGTATTAACTCTATACTTTGCACCACCACTATAGGAAGGCAATAGAGGCTGCACCATGTTAGAGGCAACCCAGGGTTCAGGACTACCAACGGGAATCCTAGCCCCTGGCTGCAATCCAGCTTGCTCATGCTGCAATAAAGGCAATGTACTCCTCTAATGAGGCCCTTCATAAGCTCTAATAGTGAATTCATCATCAGATGACTACTCTTGGACAGCAAATTCACAGCCAGGATCTTAAACTTAGTCCTCTGCCTTTGACGCTGTCAGTCTCGAAGCCATGTTTAGAGGCAGCTTCAAAAAGCAAACCAACATCCTGTTGGTGGTCAGCCTGCAAGTAGCCATAATACTTACTAATAAAACAGTCACAAAAAAAACACACACCTATAAACAACACTGCATCAAATTTTAACTCCATAAACTGTAGCAGTATCAAACAGTAAATACAACTATTGAAATATAACGATCTGGAAAGAAACTATCACTACAAAGCAATCTGACTCGCTGACTGCAACATGGACAGAAATGTTTCAGCTACTATTTCAGCGACGCGGTTCCAGTGTCCTGACTTAATAAATACATTTTATGGTTTAACTGTTTTTATTAAATTCAGCAGAGAAAAAAAACCAAGAAGGTCACACCATGAATAAATACATTTTAAAAATGTAAGGAGGCAAGGTAGGAGTACCCTCCTGCGTCTAAATGAATAAACTTTATTTAGTGCCGTGGTACTCCTGCGGTACCAAAGTGGCACCACCATGTGATACTGCGGAAGCTGTGGTACCACAAGACCACACAAGTATCAACAAGTAAAAGGTAGCGCGGTCTTGCAGAACTGCCGTTCAAATTATTTTCAAACCAAGAAAAATATATGGTCATAGTCCATGTGCAGTTGGCTTTCCCTAAGGGGTTGAGCACTGGCCCTGTGACTCCTGGCTTAAAGCTTTGTTCAGTTGGGTGTATGTGATATCAAAATAATAAATTAAACCCAGAAATTCACTGTAAAAAACAAAACGTTAAAGTAATGTTATAGTTTGGTGTGGTGATAAGATTTTACTTTATGTTAAAAAAAACGAAATCCAACAAAGAAAAAGGATAAAGTGATTTTAAAGTGCGGTCTTGTAACATAAAAACTAACATTCACAAACCAAAAAATGCACAAGGATTTTCCAGTTGTACTTTATTGACCGAACGATAACTTGCACCCTCAGCATGCAGTGCTTATGGCTTCACACATTACATTACTCATGACATGTTAAGAGACCTCATTGAGGACATCTCAACTCACATTAAAAAAGTCAAACTGTCTCAGTGGTCTAGCGTTTGAGATTTACCCCTTGGGCACCTTAGATGTGACATCTCTGCAAAGAGAGCTCACGGTGGGGGATATTGAGGCGGGGAGGTCATGTCAAAGCATTTGGCACCAGTAGCTCCAGGACAGGGGGGTGCGACGGTCCTACAACTGACGTGATGATGTCAGTTGCAGGACCTTCCAAAGGGAATGGCTTCCCGTTATCTTTGCAAGCATAATGGGGGCTGAAAACATTCTTGTTTTCAGCACTTGGTGGGAACTGTACCAAAAGGGAGGCATCACTGAAAAGATGAAAAATCCAACTTATCATTGATAGGTTACCTAGCCTGCAAAGCAGCAGATGGTCATAGTGAGATGTGATAACCTGGCGCTTCCAATAGATACCAGTGATTTTCTCTATTAAGTGGTTGAGGAGGTCAAATGAGGCATGATCTTTGTTACGAATAGGGTTTCTGGTTAGGGTTTCTGGTTGGCGAGGGTATGCACCTAAGCCACGCAGAACGCCCCATTATAGTCAGGGCAAGTCAGTTACAAACCAGAGATAACCTGTGCTCACCCTGTGGTAGCATGGCGCAGAGACGGCTGGCTTATCATCAGAGGCAATGTGTAAAGCGTTTGTGCAACACACACACACCAACACAATAAACACACCATAAACAAGGCTCCACATAGGGTATATAAAATATGCTTTCTATATTCTATAAATTATGAGACCAAAGCAACATCAAACAAGAAGTTATGCAATTGTCAAACATCACAGTGCATGTACTTTTAAATGCATCACTCGCTATTCTGATAAGCGCAAGATAAAACGAGGAATATTACATCAGTAGTGCAAGTAATGCAGGCTGTTAGGGTAAATCACAGAAATTACAACAAAAAAATAGGCCACAGCGGACCTGTGCTCCTATTCCACTTTATATTGCAATTGTGAGCCCTGTTGAAATGACTGTATTGTAGGCATAAAACGTAGGCTGAAGGAGCACATGCACGCCTATTACATGTGATACTGTAATGGGTTGGTTGAGCTGTCTCAAGTGATGAGCTCCCTGTTGAATGTGGGGCAAGTTCATCCCCTTCTGTTTGGGGCTTTACGGTAATCTCAAGCAACAGTCAACAAAGAAGAGTTCTCCCAGTGAAGGGGTGGGATTCATCCACAGCCCATGATGGGGAAATCTTGAGACCTGTGCAATCCGCACGCCACACTCCGGGAACCTCTGCTGAGGTCCGCCCAGAGCAAGGCAGGCCCCAATCTTTAGGAATACAACACTCAGAGGCAACGTGTCTATGACATGGTGCAGCTCAGAGGCACAGCGTGCCCGGCATGGGCAGTGTGAGTCAAGGTGGGGATGGAAGGCTCGAACGAGGGGCATGCTGGTCCCTAGCAGACACTTCCAATCCTCAAGTCACTCTGCGGCTCCGGTGGGAGTCAGTCAGTCAGTCAGTCAAAGAAACTTTATTCGGTTATTTAAAACCATAAAAGCAAGACATGGTATACAGAACAAGTTTAAAATTCAATTAAACTTATAAAAAGAAGACATTACTACACCTTCATAAAAAGCACAAAGAACCGAATATTATTAAAAATAAATGACTGTAAGAGCAAATTTACATGGTGTCCAACAAAAGTTATACAAGTGTCAAAATTTGATTGTTAGAAATAGCAGCCATTCTTAATTTATTTTGTCTGGCAGCTGCTGCCAGAAAACAAGCTACCCCATATGTTGTCTGTACCGAGTTCAGCATCTGTAAATATAATAATGCTGGCCGTACCTGGACAAAGTTCAATTTTTTCAGGATAGGTACCAGGAATTTTTTGCGAGCCACCAAATAATGTTCACAAAGCATAACTAAGTGGAGGGTGTCCTGTATGGAAAAACAGTCGCAGGTACAGAGGGGTAAGTTCTCTGGTAAGCCCCACTTTGATTGTGAGCCAAGCACAAGGTGTATTAGATTGAACCTGAACCTTATGAGTAAAAAGCGATGGTAAGGCTTAGTGACATATTTCAAGTAAGGTTCCATGGCTAAAGTTGAGGAGAGTTGAAAGAGTGATCGTACCATTGGTTTACCTAATTCAACCGTTTCCCTTTCAGCCTCCAACAGGTTTTGGAAATGCAGCTTGACCCACTTTACATCCTCTTTTTTTAAATTGTGGGGTAAAGAGTACATTTCTGGACGCCCAAGTCTCGCGCATGCCGCTCTAACATACGCCAGCCACGGGATGTTATTGGCTTTATCCAGAGACAGACAATCTTTGAGGATACAATGATTTAAACTGATTTCCTCGGTGGGAGTCACTTTTTAATGCTGTGGCATCAGGGGAATAACTCATGATGCTTGGACCTGAAGGGAAGGCCCCATTACTTCAGGCCTGCAAGACGTGCTGTGCCTAGGCAGCACAGAGGGCTAAACTTGAAGCCAAATCAGGCACTGGGTTGTTAGGGAGCTGGATGGTGCCGGACTCAGAATCCCACAGCAATCAGGCGGTTGCAGAGTCTTTTCTGGACTTGAGACTCTGGGAAAACAGGGAGTAAGGCAACACCCTTGGAGAATACTAGGTGTACAAAAAGAGCAGCAGGCATGCCAAAACAAAAGTCCTCGTTGCAGAGTATTAGTCCCTCCAGCAGCCCAGCAGGCTGCAGACCAGCACAACAAAGCAGGTAGTCCAAATGGTGGTTCCTCCTGGCAGTATACCAGTCCCCTTGCAATGTGCAGATTGTACAGCCAGTAGCGTCTGGTTACAAATCCGATGCAGTGTCAAGAACTTGTGGCTAGAGCCCCAGTACTTATACTCAACAATGTCTTTGATGAAGGGGCGACTTCAAAGGAACCCTTAGAAATGTGCAACAATCTCTTTCAATTGAGCCCTGGCTCCAGACAATCAGTAGGGTGTAAATCAGCCCTTTGTGCGAGGGTAGGACACAATCTCTACAAATGTGAAGTGTGAACTAGCTCTCCCAGCCCAGGAAGACTATCAGTATTCAGATGTATTCCCTGTCACACCCAGCCCTTCCTGTGCTGTTGCTGTCTATAAAGCATGCACAAAGTGTAGCTGTCACCCAGCCCAGAATATATTGGAATCAGGCTGCAAAGCACAAAGAGTCATAAGCACAGAGAACTGCCCACTATCTAAAAGTGCCATTTCTAAAATAGCAATGTAAAATCCAACTACACAAGTACGTAGGGTTTATCACCACTTTCTAAACATACCAAATATGGCAATGATACTCCTTTCTGATCAAGAATTACCACTTAAAAATATAGAAGGGAATTCTCAATGCTAGCCTGAGAGGAGTAGGCCTCACAACAGTGAATAATTATGAAAGGCTATTTGTCACTACCACGACATGTCACACACAAAGGCACATGTCCTACCTTTAATTTACACCGCACCATGCCCATAGGGCTACCTAGGGCCTACCTTAGGGGTGACCTATTTGTAATAAAAGGGAGTTTAAGGTTTGGCAAGTAGCTTTAAATGCCAAGTCACAGTGGCAGGACTGAGATAGGTTTGAAAGGCTACTTCTGCGGGTGGCACAAGCAGTGCTGCAGGCTCACTAGTAGCATTTAACTTAAAGGCCCTGGGTAAATGGGATACCAATTTACAAGGGCCTTACAGGTAAATATGACGAACAAGTGCAAACCAATCACATCATGTTTAGGGGAGACAGCACATGCATTTTAGCACGTTAGCAGTGGTAAAGTGCCCAGAGTCCTAAAGCTAACAAAATGGTCAAACAAAATAGGCGAAGGAAGGCAAATGGTTTGTGGATAATTATGCAGAAAAGGCAAGGTCCAACAATATTGCTCCCACCAATGGAAATAATATAAATTTAGGAAGCCACACCTTCCATAACTCTGAATAATGCATCACATTCTTTGAGCTTCTGGAAGAGAGGTGGGTGTTTTTTTTCATAATGCACCAATGTATACAGTCCCTTTAGGTCCTTCTATTAGCTTTTTATATATGGAGTGCTGTGAACTAAATTGCCTGCAGTGGTATGGTTGTTAGTGGGTGTTCATGATGGTGCTCGACATTTCATGCTTTACGTCATCTTGCATTCCTTAAGTGTTTGCTTTTTCGAAATGGCGTGTCTCATGCTACATGTGAAGCCCTGCATAACGGATAATGTGAACTGAGTTGTTTGCAATGGTCGGGGCAAACAACTGTAATGATATACATCGTCCTGTATTCCCTAAAAGAAAATGCGTTTTTCCAGATGGCATGTTTCCATTCTGTTTTAGGCCATCCATGAACCATATATTGTCTATTCTGTAAACTAGGTGCCTCAGGTCATCATGATTGGGCACAATTTGAGAGCTCCGGAGGGGAGGCTGAGGTGGCATACGTTTCTCACTGTGCCGGTCACTCTGTCATAAATCTTTTCAGACTACATGCTCATCCAATTTTGGGAATCTCTGCAGAGCACACTAAGGAAAGGTCATATATGTGCCAATTGCATTACTATTTCGTGTGAAGGTAAGTATAACTTTTAAAATAGTTACTGTACTTTAGCTTGAGTGTCTAGAATGTTGCTTTTATTACTGTCCATATTGTATTAATGTTTGTAGTTGCTAATATAAAAAAAAAATTGTAGAGTTGTGCACTGTGAATTTTGGTGGAGAGGCATTATGGAGGCCCTTTTCTTTCGGCTCTTAGGATTGTGTGTTTCATTAGGGTCCTTTGTTACGGTATTCCTGTGTTTGTTTTAGATTGTGTAGTTAGTAGAATAGGTTAAACTATTGGTTTTGGTTACATTTTACTTTGAATCATTACTTCTTCTGTTTAGATTTTATTTCTCTTTTTCCATTATTTGTGTTGTGTTCTTTTCATTGCACGGCGTGGTTCTAGTTTTTTTCGAAACTACTGTTAGAGGAATCGGATTCTATTTTTTGTTCACACTATCTGTGCTTCACTACAGTAGTTTTTCAGTGGTTTTTTTTTTTTTTAGGGCTTTTCCTTCTTGAATGTTTTTTTGCTCTTATCTTTCAAATATGGCCTCATGATGGAGGCTTTCTGATGCAGCAAATGGAGCAGATTCCGGAATTTTGTTCAGAACTAGAGCCGATCATGATTCGGAGACTACCACTGTATCAGATGATGTTGGTAGAGAGGACTTTGGCACTGATTTCTCTGTCGGGAAACATTTGTCAGAAGAATCAGATTTCTCAAGTGACGGAATCGATTTTCTCGGATGATGGCAACATACCCATTGTCATTGAGCCAAGGTCTTGGACTGCTGAGCAGGAGGTAAATAGGAACAGGTTGGTCTTGTTTGTCATGTTAATCTTCCACTGAAACGCGGTTGACGTTCCATGTGCTCTATTACAAGTTCATTACAGTCAATGCACTGCACATGAATGGGAATGAATGAATGGAAGTATTTATGAAGTGCAACGTTCACTCTAGGGCGTGTCTTGGCGCTGGCAAGAGGGGTGTAGTATGGACCAAGTAGAGGGTCGTAGTAAAGGGGAAGCTCAGATGAGAGAGAGTACCAATTTGTCAGATGCAGAAAACATCCATGTTTTTAGGAGCTTTTTGAAGAGAAGTTCTGATTGTGCCAGTCTCAACTGTAGTGGCAAAATATTCCAGGCCTTAGTTCCTAGTACTGCAATGGGTTTTCCCCCTTTTGTTTTCAAACGATAACCGGGGGCTGCTAGGAAGTTGCCTGAGGTTGACCGCAGCAGACACTGCGTAGCATAAGGGTGTATTCTAGACCGAAGATATGCCGGCCCTGTTGCCTTTAAGGCTTTGAACATGATTACTAGGACTTTAAATAAAATCCTTTTATGGATTGGCAACCAGTGCAACCGTTTGAGTGCTGCCGCTGATGGGGATCCTCTCGGAAGACGGAGTACCAACCTGGCTGCGCTGTTCTGCACCACCTGTAGTTTTTTTAGAATGGCCTTGTTTGTACCTGCATAAAGGCTGTTGCAGTAGTTTAAACGAAACAAAAACAATGCAACAGCCACGGTCTTCCTGGCATTCATCGGAAGTAGATCTAAGAACTTTCTCAGTATTTTTATGGTATGAAAACACATACCTACCACTGCAAGTGCTTGGCTATGGAAAGATACGGTTGGATCAAACCGGATTCCTAGATTTCGTGCTGTATCCACAGTGTTCGTTGGTGGAACTGTGTTTGCCAGCCACCACTGACTAGGTGTGAAGGGATTGGCCTACCCGAACAGTGTGATTTCTGTTTTCTGGATGTTACACTTCAGATGGTTAAGTATCATCCAATTCATGACTGCCATTAGGCAGTAGTGGAATTTCTCTTCTGCAGTTATGGAGATTTTGTCTAAGGTAAGAATGATCTGGGTGTCGTCTGCATATGTGATAGCTTCGGCACAGAAAAAGTCAATTAAAGTATTCAGTGGAGTCATGTAAAGATTAAACAACGTCAGGCTCAAGGAAGAACCCTGCAGTACGCCTGGTGATAGCGGTTTTTCTGAGGATTTGTGGCAACCAAGGGTCACAATATTCAGTCTGTTGTCTAACAATGATGAGAACAAGGCGAGCGCCTTGTTAGTAACGCCACTCAACTTGAGTCTGTCATGAAAGACCGTATTGAACGCGGCTGATAAATCCAAAGAATCAGGACTGCGTCTCTGCCTTGATCTAGAGCAAACTTTAATGTTTCCGTGGTATGAAGCAGCACTGACTCTGTTGAATGACCTGGTCTGAAACCAGATTGTTGAATGTGTAAAATGTCTTCTTTTTGCAGGAAATCGTTTAGTTACTTATTAACCAGCTTCTACCCTATTTTACTCATCCAAGGTAGCAGTTATAAGAGTCTGAAGTTGGATAAAGTAGTGGGGTCTGTAATATTCTTTTTTTGCAGGGGTTTTACCGCTGTGATCTTCCTGCTGTCTGGTAGAAAAAAGGTAGACAGGACATCTGCCACTTATTGATGTGTCCTCCAAATCCTATGGTGCTTCGTCTTTCTGAACCTGTTCTCTCTAGGGAACCTACAGAGTCCACCAGGCATGTTTACCCGAATGTTCTAAGGGAGAGGTAATCTCACCATCTTAGGAATCTAGGCCAAGCCTCAAAGGCATTCTAGGACACTTCCAAACTTACATCCACACACTGGCAGAAGTTGGATTTAGCCCAGTGAATGCTCTAAGGGCAAATGAAATACACCTTTTCCTGAGCCTCAGGTTGCTGCCACAATGATATGTTAGTGAAGGTTCACGTGTAGCATATTTGTTAGGACTTCAAGATAGAGCCATTAAAAGGTAGAAGCTAGGCTTGTTTTCATAGGGCTCTCATGTAGGCAGATGGTCACGGTACAAGTGACACAGAACCCTGCACCCAAAACTACATACATGTAGTCATATTTGTGGAATGTCTGCCACCTTTATTCTCTGTGAAAATGTGGCAGATGTTCTGTTTGCTGCATGACAAATGCATTACAGTCAAAGCACTGGACACAATTGAGTGGTGAGGCCACCGTTCGATCCCTCAACTGCAAGGTTAGCTTAAGGTCGCTACTTACTGTCAGGACCAATTGATGGCCTACTGGGAATTAATGCCTATTTACTCTCGCCCTAAAGACATTTGCGTCCCCCTTGAGATATATCTGAGCTTGCAGGCTACTTTAGACGAGGAACCCACCCTCTGAGATGGGATTAGATGACTGCAGGAGGCTGCACCCCTCTACCTGCCCCCCTGCCGCCCCCCCCCCGAGGCATTAATTGTGAGTGAATGCCAGTTGACTATCAAGCGGACACCACTTGAAGTGCTGTCCTGAAGCGTCATTATGTCAGCCTAATCACTCCTGTATATTACAGTGACCTCTCTTTCTTTTTCCTCCCCATTACTTCTTGCCCTAGTATTCTTCTCTCCTGTTCTGTATAACATTATCATTTAACCTCAATGTCAATACAGTTGGTATCTGGTTTGCCTCATTCAGCACTGAATTAATTCTATCAATGCCCTCTATTGCTAGTGGGTGGACACGCTTTGTCACAACTGTGCGGATCTCAAAGTAAGCGCTAAATCACCCCCACGTGCAGCGCATGGGTGTGTTAGGTGGGGTAAAAAAGTGCTTCAGTTCAATACATAAACCCTAAATTATGTTTTACTTTGTCCCGGTTCATTATAGTCCGCCTCCCCTGTTCATAGACCATTACACAGTAGACTCTTAATGAAATTACTATCAAGTTGTACCTGGATGCTCAAACGTTAAAGTTAACCTTCAAAGTCAACTGCGATATGATTCTCCTTCCATGTTGCACACTAATGCATGCTCATTGATACAGCCATTTGTTGATATGTCTTAATCATCTCTCTACCATTTCTCACTGTCTACCAATGCTGCTAACCCATTACGACTGAGGCAGACCATGTGTTATGCTGTATAAGTCTGTGTTGTTAATCAAAATGATTAAAAACAGATTCAAACAAAAAAAAATCAATACTATGTTTTGCAGAATGTTCTATGTTGTGTAGTTTGAAAATCAATAGAATAAAAAACAAATGGCTGATGGGACATACGCCACATTGTTACAGAGCACCCAGTGCACCAAACCCAAAAGCCCTCAGTAGTTTTGTCAATGCTCTTTAGGGAACTTAGAACAGTCTACCCCAGAAATTTTATCATTTAATAAAAGGGTTATGCTCACACGGTCCAAGGAATCTGGGCCAGTACGAGTGTAAGGAAGTTCTCACCACGTTTTCATATCCGGAAGCCTTTGCAAACCTGAAAATTTGGCTAAAAAGAGACATTTTCCACACATTTCTATAAAGGGAACATTTCAGAATCTGCAGGGATTCAAGAACAATATACACTTAAAAACTGTACCTCACTTGTGTGGGAGGACCTAGAACCCCCGACAAGAAATGCCACAAACTGAAACATGGACTGATCCGCAGCTACTTACATTGTAATAAAAAGCTTTGACTTTGGTGGGTAAAATGATATGTCTCCAGGTAGTGTTTGGGGAAGTTGTGTGTCACAGTTGCTAGGCACGGCCAGACAAGTTGGGTATGGTTTTGATCAGACTTGTGTGGGAACACGGAGTAGTAGACCCTCTAATATTACCAAATGAAGTTATCTGCATTATTGGCTTCCAAATGTAAGACAGTGAGCAAGATAAAAAATGCTCTTTGCAAAATGCCCCCTGAATCATGATAGTATGGGTAATCCCAAATTAAGAGACGTACAAATAACCACTGTTCCAAAACTCAGTATCGTGTGCACATTTCAGAAATACATAGGTTTTCATCATACCCAATTTTCATTCATTATATTTCACAAAATAATTATAGTATGATTGGTAAACAAAGGAAAAACTCAATACAAGCTGCAGCTCAGTTGTTGGCTCCAAGTTGTGCGTGTTTTTAGAGAATGTACAAGCTCTATAGTTCCCCACGACCTGAGAGGCCAATTGGATATAATGGTGTATTGCTCTACACCAGGCTTCTCCAATGAGTAGCTCTTGGGCTACCAGTAGCTCTCCAGCCATCTAGAAGTGGCTCTCCCATGTGCAGCCTAACTTACTGAATTAGAAGCTTTTGCTTGGTTGAATATATATCAATTCCTGCCCGTCCCCGTCCGGGAACAGCAGCTAGCAGCTTGCAGGCACGGACCTCTTGCTTCCAGGCAAATAATAAACGACCTCCACACAATCGATAGATTCAAAGCAGGAAAGACAATTTATTGCGGCATAAATGTCTCAGGCAAGGTCCTTCCAAAACGCGTTTCACTCCTCTGAGGAGCTTGGTCACATGATGCGTCCATTAACTTTGACGATTTTTAAAGTGAAAACAGTGAATAAAGTGCACCACTGCCCTTAGAAACAAGGCGCAGTGTTTTCATTATCTGTAAACACAATGGATAGACGCTAGGCATAGTAATCGCATATAACATATGTAACAATACATCTCATATTGTATTTAGGGGAACCACATAGTACAATAATAAACCTCAATTAGAACATAGTGCTGAAATATCATAAGAGATAGCTTTATTGGTAGGCTATAAATGTAAAGTGCAACGTGCATAGCAGCAAAACATCCTTTCTGACTATTCCATATTTTGTATTTTTACTAAGGTCTGCATGTGCAAAAAATTGCTAATGAAAGTGCGAGTGCAAGTAAAGATACAGCAGATTGGATATCTTTACTCTCTAGCTCCAGTGCATATACTGTTATCGTTGCATCAAAGTTGATACACATAACCAGCAGTCATGATCTAAGTAGATGCATTATGCAAAACCATCACAGTCTATTTACATGTGCAAATACGCAATACACCAAAAGTGCAACGTGCAGAGCAGAAAAAAAACATTACTTTTGACAGTAATCATAATATCTCAAGTCAAAGCAGCCTATATGTGCAAATAATGCCGATGAAAGTGCAAGTACCTGGTTTAATAGCAGCCTCACAGATTATGATTGTTTAAGAAAAACAGCTAAATTTAATCATTAATACAACAGATCAGTCCCCAATCAATGATACGCATACGTCTCTTCAGTGCAAAAACAGTGCAGTGAAAAATAAGAAATAAATAATAACAAAAGTGCAACTACAGCTAAACTACACTACAGCGGAGGCACTATCTAATAATCAATTAAAAGATGCTTGAGCCCAAACATCATGACTATGAAAAATACTCCCTCAGAATAAACTATATCAAGGATCTAGATAAGCTAAAGATACTCAGGGGGATCGTTAAACAAAGTGCAACTGGAGATATCTGATCTGAATACTTAGAGAAAATTGTGAAGGTCTTCGTTCATATTCAACCCATTAGGAACTCGGGTATCGCATGATAAAATGAATTGGGATTCCTTTTGCCATAGCAATTTATCACGGTTCCCGCCCCGTCCGGGGCATGGAACTGATCCCAGAACAGTGTATTCAAAATCATTCAGTTTGTTGGCATGGACAGATCTAAAGTGTCTTGCCACTGGATAGTTGGGATCCGAGTTCACAATTGCCCTGATATGCTAGAGTATACGCTTATGCACAGGAAGTTTTGTGCTACCTATATATTCCAAATTACACGTGCATTTCAGTTTGTATATAGCGTACTCTGTATGGCAAGTCAGGTGGTCCTTAATTGCAACCAGCTTATCACTAAAAGCTGTGGCATAATGGGTAGAGCTTTTAGCAAACGTACAGGCTCGACAAGATGTACATCTTAAAAAACGGGTTTCATTAGCCAGGTACTTTTGGCCTTCACCTCAGGCATAGATTTCACCAGGGCATCACGCATCGAGGGAACCCTCCTAAAGGTGATGGCTGGCAATTCTGGGAGAATAGGCCTGAGAATAGTATCTGTCATCACTATAGGCCATTCTGAATAAATAATTCTCCGTATAGATTGCTCCTGTACATTAAAGGTGGTAATCCGCCTAACTGCTTTGACAATATTCTCAGTATCAGTAGATGTTACATCACATTTGGGTTGGAGAAGAGTTACCCTTTGATTGTCATTGGCTTTTGAGCGCTTTCGTCAGTTGTTCCTTAGTGTACCCTCTCAAAAGGAATCTCTCGAAAGCCTAATCTTGACATTTTCTAGAGACCAGCTCAGAACTACATATTCAATGTATTCGAATAAACTCACCTTATGATATACTGTTAATCAAGTGTCTAGGGTGTGAACTCTGCGCATGGAGGATGGAATTACCAGCGGTAGACTTACGATGTAACATAGTCTGCAGGGCACCCTCATCTACATACAGTAACACGTCCAGGAATTCGACCTTAGTATTGTCAATGGTCGCCGTAAATCTTAAATTAAGATAGTTTATGTTAATATCTTTGATGAACATATCTGCTTCATACCTGGACCCTTTCCATATCAAACATACATCGTCAATGTATCTCCAATAGTGTGTTATGAGATTCCACCAGTGCGCATGGACCGTCCTGAGAACATGCTTCTCCCACCAGCCAACATGTAAACATGAATAGCTGGGGGAGAAGCATGAACCCATCGCGACTCCACGCAACTGCTGGTAGATCTCACCATTGAATTGAAAAAAGTTGGTAGTAAGGCACAACTCAACAATTTGCAAAAGCATTTCATTATGTTCACGCATGGAGATGTCGCGCTCATCAAGAAAATCTCTGACTGCCCTCAAGCCATGGCAATGATTAATACTAGTATATAGGGACTCTATATCCATCACAATCAAAAGAAAATCCGCACTCCAGGTCACATCCAGGTCACATCATTAAGTTTGTTAGGATATATAAATATATTGGAATGTATATATTTGAGACAAAAATGTAAGCTTATCTGATAAGTATTACATTTCTAATATTAGTAGCTCAGGATGATTTTCATTGAACATAAGTAGCTTTTACTACAGAAAAGGTTGCTGACCCCTGCTCTACACCAATGACCCTTTGCTCACCCCTGCTCTACACCAATGACCCTTTGCTCAATCTAGAATTGTGTCCACTTTTCAGAAATGTATAGCTTTCGTTGATAATCCATGGGTTTCAAACCTGTTCCAACACAAATTACAAGTAGGTCAAACCCACAAAAATTAAGACCTCTTGGAAAAATGCAAAAATTGTGGTGATTTTTTGGGGGGGTGGGATATAACTCTGCCTGTTCCTAAAAGATCCTAGCAAACCTTTTGCTGATGCAAACACACTAAAAGGGTCCTGCACCTTCCGCCTGTGGTTTGGAATCCCTCCTTATTGGCGGTTGTTCATTCTAACGGGGTATAGACCCTTGGTTTCCCCATTAAATTTCTTAGTCAAAGAGGTGCAGGAGTGTCTTCCTTTTTATTAATAAGGCTTACTTCAATCCATATGTGTATTTCTCAGCCAACACGTGTTTCACCCCCTAGGGATAATAGGCCTGGGGCTTTTTCAAGGCTGCATCAATAATAGGAAAGAAAAGTAAAACACTAAACTTAAACAGAATCTGTATTTGACATAGCACCATCACCAAAGCAAAAGTGAGGAGGCTGATTCACATTGTGCAGAAATTAAGGCATGAAACTGATACAAGTGCCATGGATACTGATATTGGGTGGATGAGAGGAAATTGAAAAGTTAGCAAGAAGTCATAGAGAACGAGAACTTTTTTTATTGAAGTAAGCCTTATTAATAAAAGGGAAGACACTCATTGACTTCTTTGAACAAAACCTTTTGCTGATGTCGTTTTTAGGGAGGGAAAAACACTTTCTTGCGCAGAGAAAACAAAATGTGGCTATATTTTGGCTATTTACTCAGCTACCTACAGGAAAATCTCAAAACCTGGGTACCTTTAGATACCCCAAGATGTTGGAAAAACTAAGGGTACCAATTTGGTGAGGATACATTTTGTAGGGGGAAAAAAAAGATATGAATATTTTAAGTACGTATCCACTACCGCAAACATTCCTAAAAAGGGCAGCTTAGCACTGGAGTTAGGAGACCGGAGGGCCAAGAAAGAGGATGGAGGTTTAGCAGGCAAATACATTGCTTGACACTTTGCAGTTTCTAGGGAGGGAAACAAAAACCTAGGTGTGTATGAGAAGCCATCCAAATGTAGGTGCAATGCCAAGTAAAGAGAGGAGCTTTATATAGCAATATTGGTCTAAACAATCCGGAAAGTATTAAGAGAAACTGTATACCACAGGGTCACACTCTGCGACTCTGGGCAATAGCTTGCTTAATCTCCACTACGGCCCCTCGCGGCGGGATGCCTGGCTTTCACCTTGTGGACACCCTGCCGGGGTTTCTCACAGGGGAATACCAGGACGGGTTCCCTAAGCAAGCGCCGGGACGCTTACGGGCAGCCGTGCGCTTTACAAGTCCAATACATTTACACATACATTTACATACCAGAAAAATTGTGTCATTCGATTGCTTCCTGGTAGAATTCCTTAAAATATGACAAAGTAAATAGGTACAAAGAAGCGGACAATCATAAAAGTAAATTGAGAGAGGCTCCCTCTTCCCTCATGATGCGTGTCAGGCAGTAATAACAGTGACACTTCAGGATTAATGTAAAGACAAATACATACTCCAAGCTTTCCCTCTTAGGTGACAGCGTGAAGGAAACGCATGAACATCCTGAACAGAATGGCTTTGTCGAATACAGTTCAACTATGAATCACAAAACTAAGGCGCCACTGGCCCTCCTGCATATAGATATCAAAAAGCGTTTGATACTTCAGAATAGGACTATATGTTGATTTTTTTAGTTATTACAAAATTGGATGACATGGTGTAAATTAGAACATGAACTGGCCTTACAAGCTACAATGTTTTATAGAACGCTACAGATAAGACAAGTACTTAAGATTTCTAAAAGCAGAATAACACTACCAGAATTCACCAGTTAGAAGAAAGGCACATAAGGCTAATGTAGGCGCTAAAAAAAGGTTTGATGTGCAGCAAATCCCTGGAGAAAAACCAAAGATAAATTTGTGGCATCTCAGGAATGGTGAGCTGGAGATAGCAAGATAAATGACGATGAATTGTGCATTGTTCAGAATGAACCTAGAGATACAGTAACCTAAACCAGACTTCATCTGGTGGAGTTCAACTATTTCCAAGTCTATCATGTCATCCATAATAAAAGGAAAAATGTATGCAAAATGAAACAAATAAAACCGACGCATCACTTCCCTGATTTATTCTGCCTGTGATGCCTAATTCAAGTATAGGATTTGAGGTGCTTATAATCAATTGTGCACGGATCCACAAATGCTCCTGTTAGGGGGGGGGGGGTGGAAGTATTGCTATATGGCTCTTATTGAAAAGCAAGCAGCCTGAATAATGGATTCGAAGTCGTTTTTTTAGGTCGAGCTAAAAAGTGCTTGTGCTGTTGCTTAGTGACCTGTTGTATATGCTTTGGGAATTGAACAACGCCCATTTCTTTCCATTTTTCTCTGTCTGCGTCCTTTACAAAACCTTGCTTGCTAATGGGCTGTTATTTTTCTTTGTCCCTCCTTTACATTTCCGGTTTCTTCCGATGCAGCACCGACTAAGTACTGTATTTTTGCGCTTAAAATGTTTTTGTCTTCCTTCGGGGACTACTTTTCTTCTGCTTATGTTTCAAGGACTCAGTGCTGCACAGCTTCACGTCTGCACATTTTACATTTGTACAAACTATAGATTTAAAAAACGACCAGCCCTCCCAAGCTGGCAAACACCATTGGAGCTGCTGCGATGCCTCCGGTCACAAGGTCAATGATCTTTTTAAATGTCTTCGGTAACTTTCCCATTTTGTATCTGTGATTTCCTGAGCTTATTTTCTGCGCTCATTCTGTTTTTTTTTTTTTTTTTTGCAACAGTGACACAGTGCAGGAGCATCCATAGGAAAGCCTAAGCCAAACACTGCCTGAACTACAAATCCCGACATGCATTGTACCTAGAACACTGCGACAGAAACCTTGTCACTAAGTGACACAAAGAGGCAGCACAACAGTGTCTGCAGCGGGCGTCACACAGTATTTATGGCCATCTTCAAACTGACTTTAACTCAACTATGTCCATCTTCTCGATTAATGTTGGGAGAGGAGAGATAAGATATGGAGGAGAGCGCTGACCTGAAATCATGTGTGGCGTACATTTTGATAATGGAACCATAATTCGAAAAGCTATAAATCAGGATGATCAAATCTGAAGTTACATTAAGCCAGAACAATTTGTATCCATGTTATAGGATTACCTTGCCTTAATTAGTAACATTAAGTTCTAAAATAACATGACAAAAATAATTAGCAAATAATTTTGTAAGAGCAAATTCTTGTATGAAAAATTAACATATTTACAAAGTTTTATATAGCGCGAACTAGACCCGAGAAATCAGGTATCGGAGCGCTTTACATGAGCGCCAGTTTGGTTACAAGAGGACATTAATTAGGTCTCGCCTACGCAGCGTGCAAGCGCTGCATAGGAAAAAGACCTTAGGAAATCGAATGAGTTTTGCATTGCTTTGAATGGCAACAAGTGCAGGTTTGGCGATTCCCTTGCGGGAGCGAGCTTTCAAACCATCTGTTTGTAATTAACAGATGGATCCTGCTCGCTCCCGCAAGGGAAACAGGCACAGGCCCCCTCCTCTCTCCCCTCCCCCGGCTGCCTCTCTCTTCTTTACCTTGAGCGCGAGGCGCGCGTTCGTTTTTACACTGTTATGCAGTCGTAGAAATTGCCTTTACCGCAGTTATAATGTTGCCGTAATCTCTTCATGTTCTCACTTTTCTCGCTATTAGTCTAATGGGTAGCACAGCCCCCTTCCATTCGAATAGCTTTCGGTGTCATTATGTGGGAGCAGAAATGAGAAAATCATTTGTTGAGAGCTGCCAATGTTTTTGATTAAAAGTACTGGGAATGTAAATGTGTGCCATTAGCATCCATTAGCTTTACCTCCAGTCGTCAATCATCTGCTCCTTCATTAATGCTAATGTGAGCGCAGGCACTTCTGAGTTTACCTTCACAGTGGGGCCTCATTAAATCCCATTGTTAGGAATATGTACAACGATAAAGCTGAAAGGACTGCAGAAAAATGTTATTTTCTCACAATTTTTTGCATGCTTGCAGGAGTTTCTATTTGTTTTACCCTGCCATCTCTCAAAGGCCTAGTGTCGCTTGCCCTACTTCTGTGAACTTCAGTCTTATTTTTAAGAAGTGAAAGTTTAGCATATGAGTTCTCTGATGGTTCCTCAGTGTCCGCAAATCATGTTTTCTAAAACTGGCTAATGGAATGCTTTTTAATTGCTATACCGCTCTATTTTGGAACTTTTGCAGGTCATTTGGCCCTAACCATGCCATCAGCTCTCGTAGTTTTAACGATTAATTCGTAAGGAACTCTTATTGCTGTTTGGATTATGAACTATATTGAGGGACGTTGTTTGTGGTCTACTCCTAAGCCGGGAAGTTTGAGTCGAGGCAGCTGTTTTATGGCAGTTTAGTTTAATTCCCCTCAGCTGAGCATGAAGCTACGCAGGATTTATCACTGGATTCATTTTCTTGTAGGAACGTCGGTGTAATGTCTGTATCTATTTGTGCATCCCTTATGGAGCCAGCTAAAATAGGTATTGCTGTAAAATTAATATGGGACTTGGGTTTCTCATTTTAACTCAGTTCAGCATTATTGTGAGGGCAGACTTGATCAGTGTGAGTATTTTTACCACAGCTAGTTTTGAACTACTTAGTTACAGGTCAGACATTTTCCAATGAATTGTAATACTCTTAGGGACTTGTATAATTCCCATTCACAAACCATAGATATGAACGTTGCATGCCGACTAGTTTGCTAATGCGAATGTTATTGGCGATGGGACCTATGCACTAAGAATCCATTTGCAAAGAGTCACAAAAGGCCTGCCTATTGAATATTAATTTGTCACGTGTCAATTTACGATTCCGTGTGTTTGGGTCTGAATGTCGTGATGATGGTCTCCAAGAGTTAACACACAACCATCCATGTGCATTCCCAACGGTAAACTATGTTTTTTATTTTACAGTAGCCTGTTCCAAAGAAAACAAGTGTTGCCTCTGTTAAAAAAAAAAAAAAAATAATAATCCCTTCTGGGTTAAAGGCCAAGCCCAGATTTTCTCACAGACTTCTAATGCAGGATTTAGTAACTGGATTTGCAGGTCAAGTGTGAGGTGATCACATTACCAACTTCTGACCTGCATGAGACAGAGCTTATGGCTTATGTTTAAGGCAGTATTATGCCCTCGAGAAGTGAGTGACGGTAGAATAAAAATTACCCTGGGAACTCATAAATTGGTAGTCAAAGTGTAGCAGAGGAAATGGGGTGGGGTTTTGAAAGCAGAGCCAAATTGTCAATGTATACATGTATTTTTAAAAAGTCTGCTGCAAAGAAATTGGCAATAAGGACACACGACTTAAAATCGATTATAGCTTACATAATTAGTCACAAAAAGGCTGTCCTTAAAAATATTCCACATGTTTAAGACACATGCTTCAGCTAATAATTTTGATGGGATTTCAATAGTGATAAAAGAACTCTACTGTTTAAGATAGTTCTTGGAGTGTTGCGTTTCGTCCAGTCACAGTTCTGACTCCTAAAGTAGCATAAAGGATTACTGTGAAGATGTAAAGCACCCTGAAGATCATAGCTTAGTATTTATGTAGTTATTGGCATCGTAAATGACAATGCCTTTTATGTATGTGTAAATTAGCAAACCAGATAAATAAAAGGCATTGTCATGTACAATACCAATAGTTTGTGTTTATTAGTCTTGTGTTGGCATTCTGTTCCATGTCTCGCTCTGCACTGTCCACATCAGCATCAGTTCTAGAGTGCTGGTGAGTGGATGAGAGCAGGGAGCGGAGGCACTTGCTGTACCGGTGTTGCATCTTCAATAAATCTTTATTCGAAACTCACTTGTGTTCGACTCCACTTTATAAGTGGCGACTAGTGAAACACTGGAAGAATCCACATGTTTCTACAGTTTAATGGACAAAGCTGTGACCCTTTTCGTGTGCCTTCAAAGATGTTTTGAATTTTAAAGATTTGCTGGATCTGGTCAGTGTGTTGCAACGTGGATGCGCACACACACGCGTGCTGCAGCATGTCATATATTGTTTCTCTGCTGTTTCCTGACTGTTTGCTGTGCCGTTGCTTTGAGCTACCGTTGCTGCCAAACTGCTTTATTTAAATGCCGCGAGCGCTCGCACTTGCCTTTGCCTGTAACTCCGCACTCATGCCGAACCTGGAACACAATGTGTAGGTTTGCTGCGTTTGTTGGTGGAACTCTTCTCTGCAGCAGAGTTCTTTTGTTTCTGCTCATTCTATTGGAAATAGAGCCTCATTTTGCATTCACGCTGGGGTCACGTTACGTGAACTTATGTGCCACCATATTGTCAGGCCCCTGCTTTTGTCTGTTTCAGCGTGGTGATGCGTATAATTAAAGGCGGTTAAATTAAAGGCCTGTTCCTGTTATGGTCATTAATTATTGTGTTTTACTTTGAGGAGATTTTGAAGAAATTTCTTAAAGTTTTCAATGGTGGTATTAGTAATCTAAATGATTTCAAACATCACATTGCGTTGTAAAATGTGTGTCCCAAATTATATAAGGTTAGGCACATTCCTGTTTTACTCAGATGACGTTGAAAAAGAGTTAGAAAAATTGGTTACGTCTGACATTATTGAGCCTATTGAGTCAGCTGAATAGATTTCTACGATTGTGGTGGCAAGACATGCCAATGGCAAGTTGAGGTTATGTATTGACCTTAGGCACTTAAATAACATTGTAGTGGACAAATCTCCTCTCCCTAAGATCTGTGAGATGCTATCTCGTGTAAAAAATAAAAAAAAAGTGTTTTTCGTCGATAGATCTTTCAGCTGGTAAAAAAAGTTAGGTGCTTTCAGGACGACATCCTTGTTTTTGGACTAGATAGGTTGGAACACATGATTTTAACGGAAGTTCTGACTATTTTAGAGACTAAAGGATCAACAGTCGAGCATTCTAGGTGCAAATTTGCAGTCAAATCTGTCACTTATTTAGGTCAGTTCTCAGTAGTGATGGTGTTTCTCCTAAACCTTCTTTAATTGATGCCATTTGTGATGCTCCCAGTCCTAAGAATAGAGAGGTCAGATCTTTCCTTGGACTTGTGGAGTTTTACTCTAAATTTGTGTGGGACTTGGAATGACAATATCAAATGTGCAATTGTGGAAGCTCCTGCTCTTAAGGGATTTGATCCGGATTTAGATAATGTGGTCACTGCGGATTTCAGCAACAAGTGTTTGGATGGTGTTTTATCACAAGTCAAGGCTGATGGGAAGGAAAACAAAGTAGCCTATGCTTCTCGTGCCTTATCTCCTACTGAGATGTTTTCTGTAATTGAAAAATAAACCCTTGCATGCGTATGGGCCTTGGAGCATTTTCATTTATTTGTCTGGGGAAAACCTTGTGAGATACATTGACCACAAATCCTTAGTCAAGTTACTCACTACAGAGGGAATTTTGAATGCTTCTGCGAGAATTGCTAGATTGTCTATGCGTCTACAAGACTATATTAACAAAATTGTGTACGTTCCTGGTAAGATTAATGTTATTGCTGATTTCTGGTCTAGGTTACCCATTGATATGCAGGAGTGTGAGAATACTGATCTGGATGTTGAACAAATTGCTTTGATTCATAACCTAGGTATGCTCAATTTTGGAAAGAATGGTTGAACTGTTATAGTCTTGATACAGATTTACAGATGATGTCTGTGTTTATCCAAAATCAGATAGGACAGGACACTTGTAACTACGTCACACTACAAGCGACGAAGACCATGCGCCTGGTTGTTGCAAGTATGATTTATCGTATATGCACATAATGATAACATCAAACCACAGGGTATTTTCCACTATGGTTAATTACAAGACCATATTATGACTAAATGTCCAGAACTAATCTCACTCAGATATTGTAATTCTCCTTCTTTAGACTGCCACTATATGTGACATATTGCTCCCTGATGTAATAATCGCACATCTAATTCAGTTGTTAGAGATTAGAAATAGCAATAACATGCTAGAATATACCCCCTAATGTGAATAATGCTTTGTACTAAGATTTTTGCATTATAGGTAAATTGAACCTTACGAACACTGTGGGTAACTATATTTGTCCACTGAACACTGCACAAGTTGTGTGAGTAATTTTAATTGTGTTTTTTTGTCCTGTTCTGTCCTGACTAATGCTCCATAGACCCGGCTGGGCATAGAGGAGCTGAAACATGTTGACGATAAAGAGATATGCATAGATCCAGTAACCTGATCTTAGGGCATACCCACCCTTTTTTTAATGACAAACCACATCCCGTGTTAATTAAAATAGTCCTTAGGATGTGTATTTGTATTTTATCCTAACCTTCACTTTTTCGGGGGTACCTGTGCACATCTCTGGACACTACTACGCAGCACCAGAGGTTGCCTCGGGTTTGAGGCTGGCATACAGCACATTCGGACAACCCGATGATAAATGCCACAACGTCTATGTGGGGCGGAAAAACTATATAAACCGCAACGTTAACAACATAGCGTTTATGAGGGTTGTCTGAATTAAACCCTGTGTAACGTAGTTACAAGTGTCCTGTCCTATCTGACCATGGGAATTGACCGGACACTATATTCCTCCTCCCTACTTTTGATTAAGAATTAATATGTCTGTGTTTATCAACACTGGTTGGCCTTGTAAAACCAAACTCCCTGAGGTCCTTAAACCATTTTGGGAGATTAGACATGAACTCTCTATTATCAAGTGGTCTGTCTTCAGAGGTGATAAAATTGTTCTTCCTTCTTTGAGGTCAGAGATCGCTAAACTTTGTCATGAGGAGCACAGCAGAATTGTCAAGACCAAGCAAAGAGTCAAACAATTGTTCTGGTGGCCTGGTACTGATGTTCTAATTGAGAGTTTTGTGAGCGATTGTTTGCTGTGCAGTAATTCAGATAAGTCCTTGGTTACCTTTAGACCCAAAATGTGCAAGTCTTTGTTTCTACCAAACCGTGGCATACCACTGCAATTGATATCATTGGTCCTATAGGTTTGGAAGCAAAGTATATCATAGTGCTCGTTGATGTTTTTTTTTAGGTGGCCTGTTGTAAAAATTGCCAACAAGGTTACTTCTCAATAAATCAAGCATTTGTAGAGCGCACTATATACCCGTAAGGGTCTCAAGGCACTTGGGGAAGGGGGCGGATACTGATCGAACAGCCAGGTCTTGAGTAGCCTCCTGAAGGTCAGCAGGTCTTGGGTCTGTCAGGCTCAGTGGGAGGGTGTTCCAGGTCTTGGCGGCGAGGTGGGAGAAGGCTCTCCCGCCGGTGGTTGTTCTTCAGATGCGCGGGACGGTGGCGAGTGCGAGGTCGGCGGAGCGGAGCTGGCGGTTGGGGATGTAGAAGGAAAGTCGTTTGTTAAGGTAGGCTGGGCTGGTCTTGTGGAGTGCCTTGTGTGCGTGGATGAGGAGCTTGAAGGATATCTTCTTGTTGACGGGCAGCCAGTGCAGGTTTCTCCATTGGGGGGTGATGTGGCCGTGGCGTGGTACGTCGAGGATCAGTCGTGCCGAGGCGTTTTGGATGCGTTGCAGACGTTTGATGAGCTTGGTCAGGGCTCCCGCGTAGAGGGCGTTTCCGTAGTACAGTCTACTGCTGACGAGGACCTGCGTGACTGTTCTTCTTGTGTCGGTCGGGATCCACCTATAGATCTTGCAGAGCATGCGGAGGGTGTTGAAGCAGGAGGAGGAGACGTCGCTGACTTGCTTGGTCATGGAGAGCGTTGAGTCGAGGATGATACCCTGGTTGCGCATGTGGTCGGTGGGTGTTGGGGCTGCCCCAGTGCCGTCGGCCACCAAGAGTCATCCCAGGCTGAGGGGTTGGAGTAGAGGAGGAGGACCTCCATTTTGTCCGTGTTCAGCTTCAGTCAGCTGGTCTTCATCCACTCGGCGACAGCCTTAATTCCTTCGTGGAGGTTGGCTTTGGCGGTGATGGGGTCCTTGGGGAGGGAGAGGTTGAGTGTCGTCAGCGTAGATTATGTTGAGGTCGTGCTGTCGGGCGACATGTGCGAGCTGGGCCATGTAGATGTTGAACAGTGTCGCGCTGAGGGAGGAACCTTGGAGTCATGAGACGACATGGTGCCAGAACTAAGTGCAACCCAGAATGGTTGTTGGGAACCGCTACCATTACTGTGCCAGTTTATGTTATCAGGTCTAGGATCGTTAACAGACATAACCAGTATAAAGAAATGTATGACCTAAAACATAATTCCAAAAGTGTTTGCATCAAGGTTGGTTGTTGGGTCAAGGTTAAAAAAAACTGGAAAACTAGAAAGGGGAAAGTCAGTTCTTTGAACCTTTAAGAGTTAGGAAAGTCCTGAGGAACGCTGTATAATTATCTGATGGCAAAGTCTAGAACCCTCAAACGTGTGGCCAATTCCTCTAAGAATTTGGCTGTGTCTACAGTTTCTTGTTCTGCGGATACTCATTCTGAATGGGACATCAATGCAGAAGAAGCTGCTCCATCGAATTCGGACGGTAACTGCAACAGCAGTCCTGGGTTGGCCACCACTGAGCCGAATTGTATTAGCGGTGATTCCCCAGTTAGGGGTGATAATGTTGTAGTACCTGGTGGTGGAGGTTGCAATATGATTAGTAGTTTACCACTTTGTGACAAACATATTTGCTCTGAGCCCAAATGGATGGCAGACTGTTTGCGATGAAGTGTCTTAACTTTGTGCTTTTTTTGTTTTGTGCAAGGGGAAGACGTGTTGTGTTTATTATGCTTGTGTTCGCATTCTGTTCCATGTCTCGCTCTGCCCTATCCACGTCAGCATCAGTTCTGCAGTGCTGGTGAGTGGACGTGTGAGCTCAGCGGGAGCGGAGGCACTTCTGTACCAGTGTTTCATCTTCGATAAATCTTTATTCAAAAATAACTTGTGTGCGACTCCACTTTACACAATAGCTTAAACTCTCATACATGCGAGACCTATTGTATTGCAAAGGCTTGTTTCTTTGTTGTAACTTCACAAGAGGAAGTGCTATCTTCCTGGTGTTCCTTATCCTATCCCAAGTCTTCGGAGACCAAAGTGAAGCTGAGGAATAGCCACTGGCAGTTCCCTAGGTGTTGGACTGGGCCCTTCTGGCAGGTCCACCCCTGAAGTTTTTGCTTGTTTTATGTGACCTGGGGATGGTGATTCCCACTCTGAGTGCGTGTAGATGGGAGAGGCCTGCCCTCCCATAGGAATGCATGGGGAATGTGTGTGTCCCTGATAGTTCCTGATGCGTGAGGGGTACAGGCTCGAGTCTGGTATGTGTGGTCTCGTGTGATTGAATGCTGCAAGATGATGTCTGCGGCGTGTGTGTGTCTAAAATGGAAGTGCCACTTCTAGACATGGGTGTGTGTTCAGTAGGTGTGCTGGCGCGTGATTGGCTGAAGCCGGCTGGGGAGCCTGGCTCCAAGAGTCTGTGTGGGTCTGCCCCGGTGGTGAATGGAGAGATTAACATGCTGATGTGAGGGAGGGGCTGTGCATGTATCCTGTATGGGGCTGGGCTTTCCCCCACAATGCTGGCTCCACCCCCCTGGGGTGCGTCTGATGACCCTGGCCTGCCTGATGAATGGAAAGGGTGGCTGGGGAAAACAAGATACTCCCAAAACCAGCTGCGACTGGTTTCTCCCCCACCCCGCACCTTTAGACAAAGGAATTTCATGTATAAAAAGAGGCTGTGACCTCTTCTAAAATGATCATGTTCCCAACTTGAATCTACCAGGGGCATGCTGATGCTTGGGCTCAGGGTTTGCTTGCCTCCGTGGGCCCTGCCCTGCTCCTGGACATCTGATGGCTTTTCCTTGCTAGGAGCTGCTGTGCTCCACCTGAGGTCCTGGACTTCCTATGGACTTTGCTATTTTTCCTCTAGCGCTTGGGAGCGCTTTTCTTTGACCCCCAGCGCTTGGGAGCGCTGATCCTCCTACCTAGCGCCTGGGAGCGCTGGTTCTTATCCTCTAGCGCTTGGGAGCGCCTCATTCCTGTTACTAGCGCTGGGAGCGCTGTAATCAACAAGCCGGTGCCCACCCGGCATTTGCCCCGTTCCACGGAGGTTATACACCCCCATCGAGTGCCCACCTCGACTTATGGATTCTTTTTACCCCAACCGGTGCCCACCCGGCGTTGCCCTGAAACGGTCCTCGTCACCGCCGCCAGCCCGAGCTTCCCCGATCCCCAAGAAGCCTGTCTGCCACGTCACGAGCCGCGCCGGGATTGGTCCCTGCGCCAGCGCCGCGCTCAGATTGGCTGGGACCGGCGAGGGAGGAGGAAACGGCTCGGGTGCCCGGGCAGAGGTCCCCGAAGCGAAGGGGTGGCCCGGGGGAAGAAAGGAGAAGCCGCCGCAGACATGGAGGATCCCGAGGAGCCGGAGCTCCCCTCCGACCGCCCCAGACCCGGTGAGTGAAGAGAAGGGGAGTGGGCGTCGGGGCACATTGCCGGTGCCCGCCCCTCCCCTCCAGTGAATCGCTCGTTGTGTCCAGAGGCCCGTGGGGCCCCCCAATGATATCGAGTCCCCCGAGAGGGACTCCCCCTTCGTTCTCGAGCCCCGAGTGGCTCCACCATTGGCCCCTCTGTCCCAGAGCCCCGAGAAGGCTCCCACGTGTCCCTTTGTTCCCGAGCGGCTCCACCTTGGTCCTTTGTTCTTTCGAGCCTGCGAGGCTCAGCCCAGCATCTTGTTCTCGAGCCCTAGAGGCTCCTTCATGGCACATTTATTCCCCCGAGCCTGCGAGGCTCCCACGACGCCCCTCAGCTGCCCAGCACTTCGTGGGCAGCTGCCACGTGTAGGCTTGCCCCTGGCTACCTGCAGCCTGCCCTGAACATCGTGACATTGGGCGTCCTAGCCCTAGAAAGGTCAGCTGGCCTGTGGAAAGTTATTGGCTAATGTTTATGTGATCCCTGAGAGTATTCTGTGTTGCACCTCTAAAAGTGCTCCTGTTATGTTATGTGCCTTGTCATTCCTTCCCTCCTGAATATCCGATGTCCCATGTATGGAGTTCCTGGTTAGAGTGAGTTCTACTGCTAGTTCCATGAAGCTCCTGGTTGTTATGTGGTCTAGTGCTAGTTCTAGGAAGCTCCCAGTTGTTATGTGTTCTAAATGCCAGTTCCATCATGTGCATATTCCTGGCAGTGGTCCCATGGCCCTGTCCTGTATATAGTCCCTTGTAAACTCTGCCCGTGCCCCTGGCACCTTGTAAATTGCGTATTTATATCTAAGTGTGCTCTTCAATACAAAAGCTATTTTCATATACATCTTGTGTGGAGTTCCTTTTGTGGGGGGCCCGGGAGGTTGTTGCTGGGGGTGCGTGCGCAAATGCTTTACACATGACCTCCGAGATAGGCCTGACTGTTTGTGCCAAGCTACCAAGGGGGTGAGCAGGGGTTGTCTTGGCGGGTGACCTCCCTACCCTAACTAGAAATGGCGATTTCTGCCTGGCCTTGGCGCAAGCCTTGGCCAACCAGGGATCCCATTTCTAATACTAGGGCTTCCCCGTCTCTCTCTCTGGTCTCAACAAACCAGAGAGCAACTGCAGACCATAGTAAATGTTTTGCTTCCACCACCTGCCACCTTTTGTGATGGATGAAGGCCTCTCAGGTGTCAACCGGACTGAGGTAGGAAGCGAACACAATGGATGGAGGTAAGTGACATGTTACTACATTTTTAATACTGGATTGGGGGGCAGGTATTTTGAGGGTGATGAGGAAAGATTTCTGGCCAGCTGGGCAATACGTGAAATGGGGTTAAGCAGTAGCAGTCAAAGAGGAGTTTTCCACCTTGGGTTTCAAGTAGCATCAGCGACAACTGAAGCTTTATTCTAGTCTTTCTGAAGTCTCTTGGAATCTCTTCATATTGATAACTAGCCATCTATAAATCTGTATATTACACGTGCCAGGATGAAAAATGTAATCAAAAATTTGCCCTGAATGGGTACCATAAAAAGGTAGAGTTAGCCAAAATAATCAAAATAGGGCAGTGTGATGGATAACATGACATTGCTTAACAATGAAGGGATGGAGAAGCTGTGGAAAAGTATCTTCGGGCATCGATAGAAAAAAGGAAGCTAGAAGCACTTGCTTATCAAGATTGGGAGCGCCCTAAAACACCCAGAAACACAGGGGATGTCTGATGCTTTTGGGGGGGGGGGGGGGGAGAGGAAGAGGTTGACGAACAAGTTACTTAACTTCGGTAAAGCCCATATCTGGTAGAGACTATATCTAGCCACAGATGCCCTACCTTTGAATCTCCCCCAGGCGTCAGACTGGATCCGGAATATTTTTTGTGAGCAGTAACCCGGCATGCCAATAGGTAATGGTGATCAGCTCAGCATCAGTCATCGACCGTGCCAGAAGTGACGTTGCATTGCCTATATACAGGCGCCACCCAAGAACCCGGACGTCCGTTTCTTTTCACAACTTTCCATGCCAGAAGTGCAGAGCCATTTAGAACACGGACCAAACGGTCAAAACTAGGGCCCTGAAAGGTGTCAGACCTGCCCCAAAAATCAATTCACAGAGCGGGTAGGATTTGCGGCTAGGTAAGGAATCTGCGGCTAGATATAGTCTCTACCAGATAAGATGTTATCGAAGGAAAGTAACTTGTTCATCTGATAGAAACTTCTAGCTGCAAATTCCTAACCTTTGAATAGATACCTGAGCAATACCATCCACTGAGGAGGGCCTGCAAACTAATTTCAAACAAGAAAGTTGAAGAACCAACCAGGCAAAGTGCCCATCCCTGAGGACCAGACAGTAATGTTTGGTGAACATGTGCAGGGAAGCCCACGTTGCTGCCGGGCAGATATACACGACTGGAACTCTGCTTGCCAACGCAGTGGTTGCAGTTCTAGCTCTGGTGGAATGAGCCCACAAACCTTCAGGAGGTTCTTCTTTGCCAGTTCCTAGCAGATATTGATGCAGAGCACGACTCATCTGGAGACGGTCTGCTTCTGCACAGCCTGACCTTTCTTTGCACCAACATAGCCCATGAAGAGTTGGTCGTCTACCCAGAACCCATGTGCAATCAAGATAGAACGACAAAGTTCTTTTTAGGTCCAGATGGGGAGTCGCTCCTCTCTTTTTGGAAGGATGTGGAGGAGTATACAAGGTAGGCAAGGTGATAGATTGGCTGACATGAAATGGGGGGACCACTTTTGGTAGAAAGTTAGATCTTGGGCGAAGCACCAGTTTATCAGGAAAGACAGATGTAAGGCGACTTAGATGAAGCTTGCAGATGTAATTGCCACAAGGAAGTCTGTTTACGGTTTGAGAAGCTTCAGGGGACAATTGTGTAGGGTTTTAAAAGGAGCATACATTAAAAAAGTCAAATTAAGGTCCCACTGAGACATAATGAATGGTGAAGGAGGGAAGAGGTGAGCAATACCTTTGAGAAACCCATATACAATAGAGGATTTGAACAAAGGTTGGTCAGGCAACCGTAAGGACACAGAAATGGCAGATAGCAATTTACAGTTCCCAGAGCAGAACCCTGCTGTGCAAGGCTAAGAATAAAGGGTACGACTTCAGAAAGAGGAGCAGAAATGGGATCAATATTTTTTTGCTGTACACCATGCCACAAAAGTTATATAAAGGCAGGCGTATACCATGTTGGTAGCGGGACGCCAGGCTGCCAATATAACGTTACAGACTTTGGGAGAAGGTCGAAAGCTGTCCACTGTCACTGCTCAATCTCCACGCTAGAAACCGGAGAGTGGACTTGTTAGAGTGAAGAACCCTTACCTGCTGCGACAAACTCTACCAAGGGGCAGCCTGGTCGGAGGATCGATGAGCATGCTGAGTAGCTCGGGATACCAGACTCTCCGTGCGCAGCCTGGAGCCAAAAGGATTACCTAGCTGTTCCTGATCTTCTTGAGAACTCTGTGCAGGAGTGGTATGGGCATAAAGGAGGTATTAACTCCACTTGAGAATGCGTCTCCGAGCGAGACCTGCCTTGAAAATTCCAACGCCAAATCTGCTGATATTGCACGTTGTCAGAGGCAAACAAATCTAACCAAGGTAGTCCCCACTGCTGAAAGAGACCTTTCACCACCTCTGGCTGGAGACGCCATTCAAGATCCGCTAGACATCTTTGGCTGTGTTTGACTGCACTGGCATTCAGAGAGCACATCAGGTGTTAAACCACCAGGGATATGCCCTGCTGTTCCAGCCTTGTCCAGAGGCGCAGGGCCCCACCCCACCCTGTTTGTTTCACATGGCCGTGGTGTTGTCTGTGAACACCTGCACTAGCCTTTGCTTGCTGGAGGGTAGAAAGGCTCCTAATGACAGTCAGACTGAACGGAGCTCCAACATATGGATTTGGAGTCTGGATTCTGCCAGAGACCAGAGTACTCTGATCTCCACCTCTTCCAGATGACCACTCTATCCCAAGAGTGAGGCATCTGTCACCACTGTCCGATTTGGTTGGGGAAGGGAAAAGGTGGACTCTTACCCAATCGGCGTTCATTAGCCCCCACTACAGCTCTTGCACAGTTCCCTCCGAGATCTGGACCATGTCAGAGTGATTTCCCCAATGCTGCACCCAATAGAACTTCAGGTCCCACTGCTGAGCCTGTATATGCCATCTGGCATGTGTCACCAGCAAGATGCAAGAGGCCATGAGACCAAGCAACTTCAGAGTCACTCTCCCCGAAACCCAGGATAGAGGCTGAAACATCAGTATCATAGCCTGAAAATCCTAAGCTCGACGCTCAGGAGAATAAGCCCGAAACTGCACTGTGTCCAGAACAGCTACAATGAAAGGGAGAATCAGAAAGAAAGTCAGTTGTGACTTTGGCAAGTGGATAGCGAACCCCAGCGGGTGCAGGAGGTTTGCAGAAGACTGGAGGTGGGAGACGGAGCCCGCTTTCAGCAGCATGTCGTCAAGACAGGAGAAGACGGATACCTCAGATCTCCGCAGATGAGCTGCAACCACTGCCATCACCTTGGTGAACACCTGAGGTGCGCTGGTAAGGCCAAATGGGAGCACGGTGAACAGAAAATGCTTGTGGCCTACCATAAACTGCAGACAGTGCCAGTAGGCAGACAGGACGGGATTATGAAAATAGGCGTCCTGCAAGTCCAAATCTACTATCCAGTCTAATGGGACCAGGGCAGACCAGACCTGAGCATTTTTCATTTCTCCTTCTTTCAGAAGAAATTGAGGGCTCACAGATCTAGAATAGGATGAAGGCCTTTGTCATTTTTGGGAACCCAAAAGTAGCAGGAATAGAAATCATAGCCTACTTTTAGCAGCAGATTTCTCTCTTATGGCTCCTCCCTTGGCCAAGAGAGCTGTGCCGCCTCGTGGAGATGAGACATATGGTCCTCAGTCGGGCGGTCGTGAGATGATGGCATGAGAAGGGGTAGTCTTACAGGGGAGGAGCAGCCCCCTCGGACAATCTGCAAAACCCACCTATTATATTGTAGTGTAGTTCCTATTATCCCAATAGGCTCTGCGCATTGGAATAATACCTTCAATAGTATAGGCCTAGACCAGACGTTAACTAGGTCTACTACTGTCGATATTAGACTTAAAGTTTTGGGTTTGCCAGCTAGCTCAGAGTTCACTAGAAACTTTCTCGAATAGGCAAGGAGGAGCTGAACCTCCCTGGATAGACAAGAAGGGATTTAGTTTCTGACAACCATAGAACATGACAACTTTACTCTCCCCTAATCAAGAGTGTATCTCGAGAGTCGTGGGAAAACAAAAGACGACTTATTTTACTCAGTCAGTACGTGCATTCTTAGTCTCACCAGATTGTAGAGAAAAGGAAGA
Source organism: Lissotriton helveticus (assembly GCF_964261635.1). Taxonomy (NCBI): domain Eukaryota; kingdom Metazoa; phylum Chordata; class Amphibia; order Caudata; family Salamandridae; genus Lissotriton; species Lissotriton helveticus. The sequence goes on along the minus strand of NC_136063.1, from coordinate 584,962,872 downwards.
GACGGGCGTGTTCAATAAAAGATGGTATTTATTGATCAGTCTCTTTTCTCATACAAGAGAAATGGATCGATATTACTGCAATACTTATGGTTAAGTAAAGTGCATACAATGAAAGCAGAAGTATAAAATAATACTGTAAAAACATTGATATGGTTTCTAAGCCATATGATGGTTTAAAATGAATAAAATCGATACATACACATATACATTTGACTAATCGTACTCAACTGGTGTTTCTAACTACGCCTACCCCAGTGTACCTGACCTAAGCCTAATACGTGGGCGGGAATAGAAAGTAGCAGTTTAAGTTAAGTTTGTTTTGCCAAGTGACTGACTCAAGAATTCTCTACGAGGGGTTATTCAGTTCTGTACCTGGAATTTAGGATGAATGAGGGATGGTATCTTTCGTCTCTGGTCTCGATATTCCAGGCTGCCTGCAAGGGCTGCTTGGAAGCGCCGGAGCTGGATTTCTCGGCAGGAGAAAGGCAGCCTGTGCTTTTCAGCGCGTCAGGAAGGCGGGGCTGCGCCAGCGGGGTCTGCTCTGCTCTGGGCTTCGGCAAGTCTGGCTGCTCCGATCTCGTCACCACCGCGTGTGTTTGCATAGGGCAATATCGGTAATATTTATACCTTTAAGGTGCCGAGATTGACGTAAGGATGGACATAGATACGTCAATAAGGATGTCATACGACCTGGTCGAAAGCACATTCTTTTGCTGAAGTTCTCGGTGAAATCAAAACAATGGCCGCAGGGTTTTTCCCAGGTTGTCATAGGTTTGATTTGTTTTGAGAACTACGTATGCCTTATCAGGGGCTGTAGGAATATCGCTTGTCTAATTAGATGGCAAGCGTTATGACCTAATCAGATAACACGTTCCTGTGCCGTAGTGTGGCTTAATCAGATAACGGTTTCTGCATCATGGGGGTTTTCTGCATCATGGGATGGCTGCTAGTTAACTTGTTAACCAGAATAGGGTCAGGAATAGGGGGATCGATACAGAACCTATAGGAATACATCACACCCACTCCACGCTAACTATGGACATATTTACGAATCTAGGCATAGTAAAACATACTGTAGAGTATTGTGTATACCTTACCACCCCAAAATACATAAATGCATTTTGAAATTATCTAATATACGAAAAAAGGCAGTCACATGTATTATATGCACTCAAGCTGTAAATAATGCTAAAGTAATCACGCATATGTATATATTGGCACCAATTTGTATATGAGAATTTACACATGAAATGGCTCTTAATACAGAAAAAAGGTTCGAGACCATTCCATCACAGAATAAAAATAATTATGAACATACCAGCGGGCAGCTAATGTCTATAAAGTATCTAAAAATAGAAATTTTAGTTCTCTAAGAATAGTTCTTACTTTAAGCAGAAGATAAGTGTCCCGAAAAAATCGTAAAAATATTTTGGGGCTGCTGAAAAAAATTGCTGTCCGTGAACTGGAGGGAAAATTGTTCATGTGACTTTATTATTAAAGTTGAAGGCCAAATTCAGGGTGTTGGGAACGCCGTGTGCTAGCTTGCTCAAAAGTCTCTATTTCTGCTCTGGTGAGAACATCATATCATTTAGACTGTCGAAAAAGCTGTCAACAGCTTCCTGGGAAAGTTCCACTAACTCAGAAAAAGGTGTAACCATGCATTCGTGCGCATGATTGTCTCCATTGACGTTATTGTTAGGATTGCTGACAGAAGGTCGTACCTGATCGATGCTGCTTTCATCTTGAACTTCACTACCCCTTAATCGTAGTGGTGAAGCTTCCACGAATGCCGTCATCAGGATTGGTAGCCGTTGAGGGCAGCACAAAGCATGAGCCTTTATTGGACTCAACAATGTTTCTGCATCCATTGGCGCATCCGATTGTAGCGTCAGACAGGTGTCCAACACGCATTCTTCTCCGCATAGCATGCATCTTAATACAGGTAAAACACATCGATGCCACATTGGTCGAAATGATAGAAACCAAGTCATGTTCAGGTCTCTAAGCCGGGATAGTCCCAGGATTTTTGATATCCGGTCCCGGTATCCAATGGCTCGGATTGTTTCTTCCCTTGTCGCAGGTGTTTTGTCTGTGACACGGTTTGCCATAACGAAATATTAGGATTCCTGCAATTAGTCCCAAAATGAGGGGAAGTCCGCCAAAAATCGAATGGACGAAATCTGGAAAAATACCCAGTATGGCTTTGAATGGTGTTAATGCCATTGAAAATACTGTCTTAAATACTTTTGAGATTCCACTTGTATCAGAAATATTTAAGATTTCATTCAGGATTTCTGCGAAATGTATGGGGGAATTAGTTGATAATGAGTGAATCTCTGCAGTCGTCCTTGCGACTTGGAGATCATATGTTTCTTTTGATGACGTGAGCCTGGTCGGTGTCTGAAGAAGCACTGTTTTCATTCTGCTTAAAGTATCTATTCGAATAGAAGTAATTTTCAAGTTGGGCCATGCCCTTGCCTCCCTGTCTGGAAAGGAGCTGGGGAACAATGAGCGTCCACAGCACTTGACCTTCGCAGTCGTAGTTACGAGATGAGGAGTCCCGGGCATAAGACTACAACATCTGCGATCTACAATTAGAATGTAACTCCCATTATAGAGTCTTTGAAAGAATGGTTCTAGCTCTGTTGCAGGTGCGCCTAGCTGGTGACATGAAAGGTTATTGGAGTTCCCTTCACAGGCTCCATGCAAACTAATTCCATTACACAGAAGTGTACCGCTTAGTGACATTGCACAATTATTGCCACTAAGAAACACTTTCTGTCCTTTATTACTGACGCATGCATGTGAATAGGGCAAGTTCCATGTTGTTTTAATGTACCCTTTTCCCAATTTTTCGTACATGCCAGCCTGTATATATTTTTGGCAGTATTGAAACCTGAAGGTTGATATTGGAATATTAATTATCCCATGTATTATCCATTCACTGACAGGTCGTTCTGACATTGTCACTGGTAATCTTTTGAGTTTCTCAATGCTCAGGATTGTATAATCAGCACCCTTCTGTGCCATACTGACTTGTTTATCAGTAAGGTTAAAGATATTGAATAGTGACGTTGTGTTGATTAAACGCCAAGGCACATAGCCTGAACGTAGATTTTGTAACGTCCAGCCAAGCTGTACAATAGAACGCAATTGAGACTGACCGTGTTGTAACAACAGTAAGTCTTGCGATATTATGTCATTAACCCGTTGTCCACTACAGAAAGTGATTTTTCCAAATTAATACGGTCAATTTCCCGTATACTTTCTGCTGTCTCAATTTGAGTTACCTTCCAGGCCTCGTTGTAAGCTGCATATACAGAGGCTGCTATGAAGCGTTTTTGACGCTGTTTGCGCGGTCCCATAATGAAATCACGCAAGTCAGCACCATCAGTAAGTAAGGTTAGGTGTTGCTTAATTTCTGTCAGTGTGGAAGTTTGTAGCCATTGCAGGCACAGTTTGCCCACACTGTAGGTGGTTATTATCCCTGGGTGTTGTCTTTGGGAATATCTAGGGTCTGGCCTGGTCAATGTGAACCCCTGGGTTTTGTTCAGGAATCTGTCTTGACAGTTATTAGTATCTGTGGGCCAGATCAACCACTGTTTCCAATCAGGATGTGTTCTGTTTTGGTTTAATACATAGTTTACGTCTATCTCTTCATCTGTAGAGCTATTGCTGTTCATTGTTGGTTTTGGAATAGACGGTTTATTTAAGTCTTTGATTTTGGCTAGGCCAAGACAGGTAGTTTGTTGAACAGTGTCATTTAAAAACATAATTTGTTCTGGGATCATGCAGGCTCTAAACAATGATTCTATACCTTGTACTTGCCATTCTTTTGTACCCCAAACACTTTTTACTTCAACATTTTTGTCCCAATAATCAAAACCAAAGGTATTCATTTGTTCAAAGAAAGAGTCTGAATATATCAATTTCGTGTTTGTTATCATGGTCTTTGTCCCGGTCTTATTTGACAATTTGAAATAAAATGTTTCAGCATTACTTGTGTTAAAACCTGAAAAGTATGAATATTTGTCATAAAAGGTTCTTGAGCTTCCTTTTGGAGGGGTTGCACAATGTTCCCATTGATTATAATTTAAAACATTTCTAGGTTGTGCAGATCTATGTAGAAAATGGTTACCATAGTGGTTGTAGCAGTACATACTATCATAATTTGTAGAACCCTGCAAATAATCATGTTTGGTAAATTTAGCAGACATCACTAGGTCAGACATCATATTATTTATACTTTCGAAGTCCCAATCATCAGCAAATGAGCTTGGTTTTACAAAGTCACTCAACGAGATCTTGATTTGGTGTGGATATTTCAGGATCTCAACCGGACCATATATTTCGTAGTCGGTGTTGTCCCATGCTACCCCACCCGGTATAGGATTGGCTGTGAAGTTGACTGAAGAAAGTTCTCTTTTCGACGTGTGAAGATGTGTGTGGCTTGAGGATCAAGTTGATTTTCTGACTTGCTGTGTCCATTTTAGCATATTTTCCCTCAATGAAGCGTCCCAAAGTTAGTACCATGATGAGCCAAAGTATGAGGATAAATGCACCAAAACCCACCCAAAATTCAATCCATGGAGAAATTAGATATGTTTCTTTCAGTTGTTTCAAAAGTTCTTTAGCTTTATCTTTAAAGGTTTTTGTTGATGGCTGTGTTTTTGATTCACTGAGGTCTTCAGAGCAATCATCGAAGTTTATGAAGTAGCCGGATGCTGTTCTGTCAATTGTTCCAATTGCTTCAGGATTACTGTTTTTTGCATATTCGTTTGTTACTTCATTATAGGTTGGTGTGTCTCTACTAAATGTTTTTATTTGGGTTTTCAGAGGTTTAAGTTCCATTGCATTGTTGCATAGTCCTTGTTGTTCTTCTGTAGGCGTTTCGAATGTGATTAGCCTCTTAGTTAGGACCTCTGTATTGGTAGCAAACCTTGGTGTTCTGCTACTTATGGGGAGTCCACTTGGCCTACTATTTGTTATCGGCCACATGATTGTGGTTTTACCAGGTCGATGGATACAACTCGGTTCTCCTTTTTACCAGCAAGCGGCGGTAGTACAACTGATCTTGTCCCGTTGATAGACAAGACAGGAACTGCTTTTCTGTAAGAAGGCCCAAATTCCTTCTTTACCGCGATCTTTTCTCTGACTAGATCCCCGACTTTCAGAATCCAGACAGGTCTTGCTGGGACAGGTGGTGGTTCTTCAGTGGTTGTTGGCTGTTGTTTCAATTTTATGTTGCTCAGGTCTTTTCTTGTTTCGTTTAAGTCCTGTAAAATAGCCAAACGATCTTTGATATCAAAGTTTTTTTCCTTCACCACTGAAGTCTGACTGTCGAGGTCTAAGACTAACATCCTAGTTCCAAACAATAATTCGTACGGACTGAATCCCTTCAGAGAATTTCTTGGCAGGTTATTTAGACTACGTTGGACACTTATTAGATGTTTGACCCACCCAGCTCCCGAACCTAATACCTTTGCTGTTATAGATTGCTTTATGTCACGGTTTTTTCTTTCAACAATTCCGTTCCCCTCAGGGTGAAATGGACAAGAGTACCGCAATGCAATGCCCATGCTGGTCATGGCCTCCTTATAAGCTCGAGAGCTAAAAGCAGGACCCTGGTAAGAATGCAGCATGCCAATTGCGTATGTGCCGATAAAGACTCGCAAATCTTTTATAACAGTTCTGGCATCAGCCGATCGCTGGGGCCACATCCATATGAATCTCGTGCATGAATCCACTGCGACCAAGATATATTTATAGTTACCATCCCTTTGTAAGGGACCACAGTGGTCCAGATAAACACACGCTAATGGTTTATCTGAGATTAGAAGAGGCGTATGTGCTGGTCGTCTCACCGTAGATACTTTCATTCTTTGACATATTTCACATTCTAAAACATAGTTCCGTGTTTGTCTTCTCATTTGTGGCCACCAGTATCTCTGTTTTAATAATGATACTGTGGCTGAGACGCCAGCATGTATAGAAGCAAGCCCTTCGTGTGCCGCTATTATCAGTCCTAACCTATGTTCCATGTTTGGAATTGCCCTATCCCCCGCTCCAGGGATTCGAGCAAAAGGAACATTGTTTGCATCAGTTATGTATGAGTATTTTACTGGAAAGCCTTTCGGGAGTGTTTCTATCGAATCCTTTTCTGTAGCGCTGACAGCCTGTAATATTTCGCTGTCTATTTTTGTTTTTGACCGTGTGATGGCAGCTACGGAAGCAGTTTGCACAGCTGCCTTCGCGGCCTCATCAGCCAATGAATTCCCTGCAACGTGAACGCCATCACGTTGATGACTCAGTGTATGTATCACGTGAGTCTTTGGTAGTTCTTTTTGTAATAGAACTACTTGTTCCCAAAGCATTTTATGCTTGATTGTGCCTCCTTTTGCATCCTTAAAACCATTCTGAAGCCAGACCTGCAAATATTCATTGTAAGACTGAACGCAATAATACGAATCGCACACTATGAGTGTGGGGAATTCTCGATCGGTATTTTCAAGCGCCAATCTCCTAGAGATTGTGTTTTAGTGACCGCTGGTTTAAATTTCCCTTCGTGCCAGCGACCTTTAACAATCGCGCACGCAGCACTGTAAGCTTATTTACCCCCCACTGCGGGTTGTGCTGATCCGTCTGTATATATTATACAGCCGTAATGTTCTAGAGGCAGAATTTCGGTCGGCGGAGGACATTCAAATTCATATTGGAGAAATTCTTGTGTTTTTAAGTTAGGATCAAATTCGTATGCCACGTCTGTTGCAGCAAGAGAATTAGCCCATTGTATCCATCTCGGATGGAGCGCTTTAGCATTCGGAATGCTTGCTTTTGTTACAGCCTCTAGGGCTGGTATTGGTGTCACGATTATTATTCGTTTACCTTGTGCCAGGGCTCGTTCTTTTGCTATAGCTGTCTGTGTTGCAGTTAGAATTTTTTCCGTTGGGCTAAATTTCATTTCAGCCTTAGTGTACAAGTGTGATTTGAATGCAATTGGTACCTTTTCTCCCTCATTAGAGGTCAGGTATGTGAATCCGCATCTTCCTTGGATGACTCGAATCACAAGATTGCGTGTGTTATCACGTGTTTCTAATTTTGTTTTAATTAACATGTCTGTTTGTAAGGATCTCAGAATTTCTGTGTGTATTTGAGTCCAATTGGTTCTTTTAAAATCTGGTTTTATTAGATCATAAAGGGGTTTGACCCTTTCTGCGTAATTTGCAATGTATGTTCTTCCGAAATTTAGGAAGCCTAGAATTGACTGTAGGTTTTTTAGTGTTCTAGGTGCTTGGAGTACGGCACATTTCTCTAGGAAATTGTCAGCCAGGCTTTTGCCTTCACTTGATAATTCATATCCTAAGAACAGGACTGTCAGATGGGCAATTCTGGATTTTTTAAAGTTGAATTTGTAACCCTCTGCTGCGAACCCAAGTATTATGGTGTTCACTCTCTTCAAGTGAGTATCCAAGTCATCATCTGTCAGGTATATGTCGTCGACATAAGATAATGCTTCGTCATCATATGTTTGTAGTAATTCTGTTACTCTCGCTGAGAATACTCCTGGGCTGTTCTTGTACCCCTGGGCTAACCGACAGAATTGTTTTTGAGTGCCATTTATGGAGAACGCAGACAAATATCTGCTCTCTGGTGCTATGTTTTGACAAAAGAATCCATTAGAGATGTCTAATGTTGTTTTGTATTTTTTGTGCACTATGTTATTCATTAGTGCAGCACTATGCGAGTTTTGCACTGCAAAAGTTTTGCAACATGAGTTAAGGTGTCTGTAATCCAAAACTAGACGATATGAATTGTCTGGTTTGGAGACCGGAAACAAAGGGTTGTTCATTTGTGAGGTGCAAGTTTCAATCACCCCGTGGTATTCTAGTTGATCTAGGATTTCTTTTACCTGTTTTTTAGCTTCTTGCTTAATTGGGTACTGTCTTTGTGCAGTAGGTTGTGATTTTAACTGGATTTTGTGGGGAGGAGAGTCCTCATCCCATCCTACATGATTTTTATATAAAGCAGGAGCTTGAGCTACTGCCCACTTTCTAGCAAGTGTGTATTTTTTATGAATAGGGATATGATTTGAGAAGGCAGGCATAATTATTTCTTCGCCATGAGGGCAATCCCTGACAAACTCTGGTGGCCAGTCTTTTTCAGCTAGAAGGATGTCATAGCCCTTGGAGAGATTATCCCAAAATAGTCCCCTTATTTTTCTAGTCTTATCCCCCTCTATACGTAATGTTATTTCATATATTTTGTGGGGTTTGCTAACTCTGGTGTCTGCAGTTTCCACTTGAAGATATTCATTCGTGTCCACTGTCTCCAGATGATTCATAAGGACTTTGCGAGCTATGCTCACTTCTGCTGCGCTGTCTAGCATTGTCTGAGCCCATTCTCCGTTTTTCAGTTGTGTCCTCAGAATTCTCGGCATTGTTAACTATTTTAATACTCGCTACCTTCTTTTTTGGAAATTGTAATTTCTTTTTTAGATGAGCAGGTTCCTTGTCTTTGGACTTGACGTGCTCTTCTCTTTGTTCTGATCGTCCTCTTCTTTCCGATTTCTGCGAGGAAGTCTGAAAAGATTGAGAGGGACGTGTATCAATGTCTTGATATCTATCAGGTTTCTTTATATTATCCCTATTTCTAAGGTTATATCTTTTCCCAGAGGGGTCACTTTGGGGTGACCTGTGTCTTTGGTTCGGAGATTTTTCTCTCCGCCGAGGAGATCTTCCTCTGGACTGGAATTTCTTTTCTTTAGGATTGGATTGTTTGTTTCCATCCCAGCTCTTTTTTTGTGATGTTGAATTATTATTAAAAAATATTTTTTCAGGACTTTCAATCAGTTGTGGTTTTACTGGTATTCCACCTAAACTATCTCTACCTAGTTCCTCATAGGATTTTTCTATAATTCTGGCAATTTCAGCTGGTTGGTCTGCTATATCTATTTCTTTTAACCTCTGGCGGATCGCCACGTTTGCTGCTTCTCCCTTTATGTTGGCTAATAGTATTGCCGAGACCTGCTTGAAGTCTTTTAGTAATTTCATACCAAGAGTTAAAGCGGGTTCTGGACCGTATTCATCTTGAATTTGTTTTAGCACATCTGGTATTACCGAGATGGATGGAACACCATGCGTTTTTGTGTAAATGGAAGCAAAGACTGTACCCCAAGTGTCACAGTCCTCCACGTGTGGTGCGATTCCCATTGGAAGACAGATAGTCAGAATCCTGTGTTTTTCTAACGGGGTGGTGTCTGGAAACACCGCCTCTATTTGGGTGATTTTTTGTGCTAACCAGAATGGTATTTGTTCCCGTTTAGCTGGTACTTTACCTAGGCAGGACTGTATGTTCTGTGGTGTAATTTTATTTGTGTTCCCCTGATGAGGGGTCAGCTGTGGAATTTTAATTGCTGGTTGGATTGTTGAAGTCCGCATCACATATTGGACTAATTGTCTGTGTAATTTTATTAATTGTTTTAGCTGTGTTAAAAGCTCTGGTGCAGGCATTCTTTCAATGTCTGGATGTGGTGTGTATCCGGCTAGGACCGGCCACGTTGCTCCTGGTCTACCTAAGGGACCGAGCCTGGTGATGTGATTATTATGTTTTAGGGCGCCATTAAATAAGAGCAGGTGCTCTTGAAATTTAAGTGGTACTTCCACCTCCTCGAAAGGAGTGTACTCATTAGGAGGTTCCTCTGTTTTGTAATAGTGGAAGACCTTTGTTACAGCATTTGCTGCTGGAAAGTTTATCCATGAATAGAATACCTCTGTCTGCCGATATTCGTGTGCCTCTATTACGAATATGACTGTGCCACCTCTAGGTGTCAGTCCATTTTCTATAAGTTTTAAAGTTATAGATTTTCTGCAGGGACTGCAGAATTAATCATTGTGCTGTTTTTATTTTCGCCGATTTTTTAAACTGCGTGCATTTTCTGTTTGAGTCACTGATTATTGTGCCCCTGATTAGCGCTTGTAATTTCGCCGCCTTAGCTGTTTATTAGCTCCCCAAAATCGGAACCTGCTGGAACCAGCAGCTGTTGCCTGACTCTACCCCCAGCAGCCGATTGGACGCTGCCTGGAGGGTCACCATCTTGCGTGAGGAGCTGGGACAGGGACACCAGTTGAGCGCTAGGCCCCTCCCACCCTCCCGCCCCCGGCCACTACAAAAAGCTTTGCTCCCCTCACTCCAATTGATTGTTAATTGTTGTGCAGGAGTGCTTAAAAATTCGTCCTGAGGCGGAAAGCCGGGACTGCAGAATTAATCATTGTGCTGTTTTTATTTTCGCCGATTTTTTAAACTGCGTGCATTTTCTGTTTGAGTCACTGATTATTGTGCCCCTGATTAGCGCTTGTAATTTCGCCGCCTTAGCTGTTTATTAGCTCCCCAAAATCGGAACCTGCTGGAACCAGCAGCTGTTGCCTGACTCTACCCCCAGCAGCCGATTGGACGCTGCCTGGAGGGTCACCATCTTGCGTGAGGAGCTGGGACAGGGACACCAGTTCAGCGCTAGGCCCCTCCCACCCTACCGCCCCCGGCCACTACATAAATGGAGTCTATCCCCCGGAGGCGCAGCGGACGGGCGCAGCGGGCGCGCCGGCGGCGCGCCGAAGGCGCGCCAAAGGCAAGCCCGTCTGCGCCCGTCCGCGACCGGACGGGGCGCGGGGCCAGAAACCCTGGTCAATCCCTGCCCCCTCCTTTACGGTATGACAAACATACTTTACTCAGCCTACGCCCTGCTCGCGCGCCATCTTGTTTACACTCTATGGAGGCGCTATCAGTACATGATTGTTCAGTGTGCCATTTTACACCTAGCACTGGCTCCTCCGACACCCCCCATAAAAGTGTTTTAAAAGCTGCACTACTTAACTGTCGATCTCTAAGCAAACATAACACCCAAATTTATCACCTCCTTGAGGATGAAGCTCTTGAGATCCTATTTCTGACCGAAACCTGGCTGGGTGAGCACTCCGATCCCGACGTCATCGAGGCGATGCCTCCAGGATACTCCCTCGTCAGGCTCGATAGGCAGGATGGTAGGGGAGGCGGAATAGCCATTGCCGTCAGAGCCCCCTTTGAATGCTCTTTATCGCCGGTGAATATTGATCGCTGCGAAGCTGGATCCTTTACCATTATGGTGAGCCCTAAATATTCCCTATCGGGCATTCTTCTATACAGACCCCCGGGAAGACTGTTTGATTTTACATGCAGCCTTATAGAGGCCACAGCCCATCTTACTTTAAGGAAATCTAGACTTTTGGTGCTAGGAGACATGAATATACACTTTGATGATGCTGGGGACAAAGACGCCACCAGCATACTAGCAGAATTACTGTCTCTGCAGCTAGATCTGAAACATCAAAGTCCCACCCATAGACAGGGTCACCTGCTCGATCCAGTATTTAGCAACTGGAACGGAGTAAAAGTGCTTCCTCCTGTGCCAGTGCCCTGGTCTGACCATTTTGTGGTCCCCTTACATATATTAGCAACTGAAACGGCAGTCAAAAATGAAAACCTGCAGACCTATTGCTGTCGCAAATGGAAAAATTTTAATCCCAAAACGTTCACCGACAAGCTTGAACTGGCTGGACCCCCTAAAGGCTCCGACTGTGAGACCGCCTATACTTGTCTAAAAAATACGATCCTCACGGTCCTGGATGAAACGGCTCCCATCCGTAGATCAGTGACCAACAAGAAATTGAGGAAATCTTCCCCATGGTTTACAGCTGAACTTCAAGATGCTAAAACCGCCTGTAAAAAATTGGAACGAGACTGGCGTGTCAACTTCTGCCCCACTGCTAAAGCCCTTTATAAAAATGAGCAAGCAAAATACTATAAATTGATCCGTTCCGCTAAAGCTCTACACTATAAGACCCGTATAGGTGAAGCAGAAAACTCCTCCAAGGAGCTTTTTAAAATTTTTAAGGAAATCTCAGTAGTCACCAACGAGAGCAATGCCCTTAATGATTCGGTGGCGAAATGCAATGATATTGCTAAATACTTTGCTAATAAAATTACTACCATCTATTCTAATTTCTCCACCGACCTGCTTTCAGGATCTGATTTTACTGAAAATTTGGAGCTCATCCATACAAAAAAATGTCTGACCAGTTTCTCTGTTCCTCACACTACTGCTCTTACCAGCATCTGTAGGAGCATTAAGTCTGGCTCGCCCCGGGACCCTGCTCCCCCCAAGATACTCACAGCTAGTTTAGAAGTCCTCGAGTATCATTTCAGGCACATCCTCCAACTTTCTTTCTCTACGGCTACCCTCCCTATGGAATGGAAAAAAGCTATTGTGCTGCCGATAAAGAAGAAACCCAACATCAGTCAGGACACTCTGGAAAATCTCCGGCCCATCTCGCTGTTACCCTACTTAGCGAAGGTGGCTGAGAAAATAGCTAATAGCCAACTTATGGCCCATCTAGAATCCAATGGTGCGTTTCACAGCTCCCAATCAGGTTTCAGGGCAGGCTATTCTACCGAAACCGCCCTACTGAGAGCGACAGAAACCCTACGGGCAGGTGTAGATGCAGGACAGACCATGGCACTTATAATGCTGGACCTGAGTGCGGCGTTCGACACTGTAGCACACTCCATCCTGCTACAGTGTCTGAACAAAGCCGGGGTCACCCAGGAAGCTTTGGGTTGGCTAAAGGCATTTCTCACCAACCGCTGCTTTCAGGTTCAGAGAGGTGCTTCTCTCTCTGACAGCATTGCCTTGGAACAGGGGGTGCCTCAGGGCTCTGCCCTGAGCCCCACCCTCTTCAATCTGTATATGGCCCCTCTGGCTGAAGTTGTTCAATCGTTCGGCATTGAATTAGTCTCATATGCCGACGATACCCAACTTCTCATCTCCCTATCTCAAGCTCCCTCTGTTTCTTCTGACAACTTTAAATCTTGCATGCAAGCTCTGGCGGTTTGGATGACCCAACACTGCCTGAAGCTTAATGGCTCGAAAACAGAGGTTCTTGTTATGGGAGGTAGGGATTCTAGCTGGACCAAGGAGTGGTGGCCTTCTTGTCTGGGACCGCTACCCACCCCCTGTGAAGCAGCCAAAAATTTGGGGATTTGGGTTGACCCTAAACTCTCCTACGACTGCCACGTGAACAGGGTGGTCGGTAAATGCTACGGGGTCTTAAAGACCCTTAACCGTACCCTGGATCTTCTCCCTCTTGAAGCAAGGCGCACCATGACCCAAGCGCTCGTGTCTTCCAGAATAGACTATGGGAATGTGCTTCTGCTCGGAACATCGCAAAAAAACATCAGGAGACTTCAAGTCCTGCAGAACACAGCAGCACGTCTAGTCCTTAGGCTTCCCAAGAGAGCCCCTTCCAAACCTTCTCTAGATACCCTGGTGAGGAGTCGGCACAGGTTCCCAGGGAACGAGGGCCTAGAATACAAATACTCCCTTGTCGCATTGGCTGAAGGACGAGAAATCGAAGAACGCTTAAACCGCTTCTTTTTCTTGTGCTTCTACTTACCCAAATGTCCCGAGGACTTTGGGATGACAGACTGGCTCCGAAACCGGTCCCGGGACCTACCCCTCGACCGGGACATTGACTTGCAGAGTCACATGCCGGGCCTCTATGTGCTGTAGGGACTACTCTATCAAAGTCTTCGGTTGCATGGCCTGGCAATCCAGGTCATGGTCGCGCCTCAAAACCCACAGACAGCCGAGGTGCAGATCCATCACCGTCAGCAGCCAGTAACAGGCTCCACAGGGCTTAAAATTATAGTGTTACAGGAAGGCATCCTCCACAAACCAGGAGGGGAAAATAAAACCTTAAAATCTTATGACAAAACGTCGAAATAGTTCAGTCAGACACGGACTGAGAGTTAGCTCTTCTCTTGGATCAGTGCTGGCTGGCGCGGAAAGAACGAACTGATGTTGGCATGCCTGGGTGGCACCTATATAGGTACAGTGACGCCACTTCCATCGCTGATGACCCGGCAAAGCTGACTGATGCCATCTACCGGCATGCAGGGGTACTGCTCATGAGAAATCTTCTGGATCCATAAAGATATGTCCCAGCTATCAAATGTGAGGAATGAAGGGACACAGTCACGAAAAGAGAGGCTCTTAAAAGGTACAGTGCCAATTTGATCTCAAGTGCAGTGCAGCCTACCCACTAACATTGTCCTTCGGCTTTGTTTTCTTCCCTGTTTAAAGAGGTTTGTAAAGACCCTTTTAAAAAAAATTTAATATTTGGTTTCCTTGAATACTTTTTTCAAATAATGAAAAAAATATGATATTTAGCCAGTTTTAGCCTTGAAAGGGCTCCAAGCCGAATGGTTCTACCACTGGTGCGCTCTTTTCCACTTACAAGCTTTGCCAGGTGTACATATGTACATTTTAAAACATTTTTTTAGTAAAGTGCTCCAGGATACCGCTGGTGGCTGGGACAATTCAGCGCTTATGACTAATGAGTAGGACCCTATATTATAAAACAATGGCTATATTCTAGTATGAGTGAATCTGTACACACAGATTGCATCTGCTAGGTATGAATGATTCCGTGATAGTAAAATATGATTAACTAATTATCTTATTATCTATTGTCCTTCTCTCCAAGTGACAAGCCTAGTTTGTCTTGGATTTCATTTTGGTTTATTTGTAAAATACCCTTCTCACAAACCCTCCCTTGGTTAAAGTCTTCTCTTGCTTTGCTAAACAAGATTTTATGGATTTGGTGATAGCACACTACTCCCATAATAAACGGAGGAAGTATGGCATTATTGATAGTGTGCTGACTAAGGATCACCAATGGCACCCTTATTGGCCTTTCAGGAGAATCAACACCATACACAAAATGTTGAAATGGTATGCTGCTTTGTGGAAAAAATTATCGGCCACGCATAAAGTTCAAAACAAAAGAGGACTATCAATCTTTCTTGTGTGGAGCAAGATGGAGCTGGCAGACATCTTGTATTGAAACATGCTTACTTCTTTCAATCTTAAAAGTCCCTGTACGTAAAAAGTATAAGTTAACAAAAACGTGTTTACATTGCTGTTTCTAGCAATTTAACAGAACGCATGACCCTTTTTAAACTTCAAACCATATTTGTTTCAATTCTCATAACAGCCAGTTCATTGACGGTGTTCCAGCCAAACCTAAGTAAAACACCCCCTCACCCCAAAAACTGTAGGTGATATTAGCAGAATAAAATAAATGACAGTCAATAATAAAGTGAACGGGTGCAGAATTTAAACTTCGTGCCAAAGAAATATATAGGGTACATAAGTTAATAAAAATCATAAGGAATAAAGAGAACCACTCCCTTTATAGTTTGGTGAAAAGTAACTAGTTGTAAATAGAAGCAACTTTTGGAAGCAAAGCAGTAGTATCTGAAGATTCTCTTTACAAGGTATAAAAGGACTTAATGAAACGGAGACAACTGCATAAACTGATGGTGTAAATATAAGCTATTGTCCTAATAAAGGGTACCTTTTAAAGTAACTATTCTGTAATTATACAAATCTGTTAATATAGCATTGCACAAAGCATATTTTAGAATTCGCACTGACTGTAAAGAAACTTGGTTTAGCTATGAAGTTCAGCCTATAGAAAACAATGCTGGAAAAAAATCTGAATCTATTAAACAAGATCAGTCTTTCACTGAGACTGACATTCGGACCAACACACTGACAGTGTTACAGAGTAGTAACCAATCAAGACACTATCAACAAGGCAAACCATAAAAAAGGACAGACAGTGATTTTAAGCAGTCTTTAACATACATGTTTAATAGAGCGATCAAAGTAGGAACTTCAAATACTGTACAGTGACAAGTAATATAGTACACTATATACCCATATGATACACTATTGTTACATTTACAGAAAAAAACAGGTGTAGGACTTCAATCAAAGAAATAAAAATTAGTCTACAGCCAGAGTAGCTGTAAAGATCTTTATATTTGGGGAGCACTAATTTTTCAATTCAACATAAAAAATATTTTTCTAAATATATACAAAGCTATGCATATTTATACATCTTGTAAAGAACAGTTCTTCCCCAAAGTGCACGCAATTATGTTTGTCTTGTCGATAGTGCTTAAAATCTTTTTTTGCTCCACCCAAGGCAAAATGGTTCAAAAGAATTCTGGATTTTAAAATATTCAGCATCTTTAAAAATTTAAATTGTGAAGAGCAACAGATACTCCTTAATCATTAGCAAATGAAACTTGGAAATCAAGTTTGCTTTTGTTTTCCTGGCAGTCATAACAGGTAAAACGTATAGCTAAAGAGGTATCAAATATCTTGCATATAAAGGAGAAGGGAATATTATTAATCATTTACTATTGTTAACATTCTAACTTTCATGGAGGTCACCGATGAAATTTAATTTAACTAACTTTACTGCTAGACACATAAAAGCTGCAGTCATTACATTTTTGCAAATGTTAATTTAGTTTGCAACAAACACATTTGATTTTTGGACATGTGCCTTGTCTTTAAAGGGCAGCAGTCGCTTTAGGCAAGATACCAAGCACACCTCTTGTGAGACTATATGGCTTGATACATGGTATAGGAATACTACCTAAACCTAGGCTATATTTTACTGCTAGAAAATGTTTTGAGTGGATATTCTGTGAAGCTAGATAATTTTTAATTTTTAAGTAAATCTAAAATTAGCCCTGCATTTAACATTGTGGATTTCTGGCTTGACACCAGTACTTCCTCATAAAAGCCACAAGATGGAATGTGTGAAACCTTTTTAATACAAGTGAATCACTTTGAATAGAACATGACATTGTCATGAAATTATGCAGTCTCACTGATTCTAACAAACATTGTTAGATTTAAACATTAATTCAGTCTAGAAAGGCAGATAATACATTGTCAAAATAGTATTGCTAAAATATACTTCAACCAACATCAGGTTGCTAAATTTCTAAAGTTGCCTGCATGTTAAACAGGAGAACAACAGCAGTTTCATTCCATTAATAAGTAACTGAGATATCTTCACTATTTCTATATCCGGAAGCTGAATTCACAAGATACTACAAAAAATAAAACCTGGCCAACCAGAGGTAATTTGGAAAGTAACTACTCAATAGATATAGAGAAAAAGGCAACAGAAATCATGATTTGGTTTTTTTGTCTGTAAGGATTGGCTATTCTGAAAAAAATATCAAAAAAGCACCAACTGAGAGAAAGCTTGAACATGTAATGACATTTTAGTTACTGAAAAATAAAGGATTTTACTATTCTTTACATAGTAAGGTGTATTTAGTTTATGCAATTCCTTCCATGAATACCACACTGTTTTAACATCTTTGGATCTAGGTACTGTTACCTTGGTGCGACACCAAACTGTCGAAATACACTCATGTACTGAATAATGCATCAGATGCAAGTAAAATTTGAGCTCACTATTTAGACCGAAAACCTCAAACTAAATAATTCTCAACATTGCACGTTTATGAGAATAACGGAGCAAACGTTTTTTAAACCAGCCTGCCAGCATTTGTCACCCATGTCAGTAAATTTACGTCATTTTTATCCCATATGTCAAGGTGGGGAAAGGCATTAAATCAAATTTAAACTGCTCTACTCCTCTTTCCATCTATAAAAGCGACTGTGAGTGAAGGAAATTTAGGAATTAAAACCATTCACCGACATAGAATATGTATTGAATGTGTAAAACAAATCAAAAGCACACACACACAGCAAAGTCTACATATTCTAGGTGTCATTTTAATTTTATTAACACATTACTCATTAAGCAAACATTTAGTTTTCACTTAAATTGAAAAGAGATCTAAGAGGATGACATGTTAAATGCATGTGCATTTGATAGTGTGTAACACAAGATATCAAAGTAGCAAGGGCAGTTGTAGCATATTTAAATATTGGTTTCTTGCATAAAACCAGATGTTGCCCTGCAAGCAGGGCTGGTATTTTAAGAAATACACCCTTGGAGGATAGTTCAACTTTACCATAAAGGCATGTCAAAGCACTGACATGCAACTCATGTATGGTATAAATTAAAAGATTTCAGTTACTAACAAAGGACATGAATACACCCTTTTTATGCCCAGCTAAAGGCAGAGGACTAGAAATAATATTTGTGTGTATTTTCAATAAGAACGCCTGGAACAATTGCTCGCCACTAAATTCAGCTAATGGTCCATACCCATCAGGAAATTTGATGTGCTCAAACATCAGCTTCCCACTAGTGCTACTTAAATGTGATAGTTGCCAAAGCTATGAAATCAATTCACAGCATCACTCAAAGCTGAACTTCCAGACCTCCTTTCTAATTTCCTTATAGCAATAATATGCAAAGACTGAGAGAACAGGCTTTTATAATAGTGGCATTTGAAGAATACGTTGAAGTAATGATGAAAAATACAATCTGAAAGACACAAAGATGATGAAAGAGGCAACTTGCGAGGCAGTCGTAAAGAATAAAGTGAAAAAATGTCATTGAATGAGTAGATGTTACCAACGTTGGTAAATTAACAGAAATGTTGCTTTTTGAAGCTGTAACTGGTGTACATAAAGTGGAATTCTCTTTATCGGAACTACCACCAAGAATACTGGGAAATCCACCTTGGGTACAGTTCAAGTGCAATTTTGATGAAAACCTCAGTATCTAAATCAACACAATAATCAAGAGGGTGCAAATTCAATATCTAGTAATCGTGAATGTTTGGGAAGAATTTCACGTCTAGTAAACATTAAGACTTTGAGGGCATTATAATTACAAATGCCTTCCACTTACCCATATCTACAGAGGATAATCATCTCAGTGCATTTCCTAACAAATTACTTACAGTTCATTTGGAGCCAGCCTATGCAGCAGATATTAAAAGCTATTGCCAATCACACACTTGATAACATGCAGCGGCTAAGGAGATTTAATACATTTTTAAACATACATACAAGATTATTTTTTAAT
This sequence comes from Lissotriton helveticus, assembly GCF_964261635.1. NCBI lineage: Eukaryota > Metazoa > Chordata > Amphibia > Caudata > Salamandridae > Lissotriton > Lissotriton helveticus. The sequence continues at coordinate 584,943,961 of NC_136063.1, read as the reverse complement.
GGATACTCATTCATGTGGCCCAGCCAACAAACATAATATAATCTTTACTTATAAGCTTTCAATCAATCAAGAGTGATCCATTGCCTCTGCTGTAATAACAATCTCTGCATCTTGACTATCCATGGCTTCAGGTTCCTCAGGAGAAGTGCCACGTTCACCTTTAGGCTCAGAGGATACTGTGGTTTCTACTGCATTTGCCACATTGCTATTAGTGGTTTCTTTAAGATCAAGATCAGTACTACAGGTTAAAGTAATTGATTTAGGCAAACCAGTCTGAGCACTCTCGGATCCTGAAGCTTCATCAATGACAATCTTTCTTTGTGGTGGCTCAGCTGCATCAAATTGCTCGGTTTGATCCCGCAAGTGCTTGTCCATTGATGCCTGAATTGAAGAGACCATTTCCTGCAATTTTTTTCTTTGAGCCTCAACAACATTAGGGTCGAGTTGTCTGTCTCTCAATGTTACTATTCCAGGAGCTACCCTGATATGTTCGTTGTCACTAGGAGCAGTTGAAAATTTGGAAGGCTCTTTCTTGGTTGGAGTGGTATTAATATCCACCCCTTTACTATGTCTTCTTGCAAGTGGTACGTCCCTAGGCTTTTGTTCAAGGTGTGGACTACTAGATGCAGTTCCTAGTGAGTGCCCCTTACCTTGAAATGCTGTCACATTGTGAGATTGCTCAGATTTCTTTTTTACCACTCCGCCACTGCCTAGTTTCATAAGTCCATGTGAGGGACTAGCCTCTCTGCTCTTTGAGGCCGCTTCAGCTCGCACTTGATTTAAGGCCTCTTTGACTACATCTTCTATATCTGCGCCAATAGGAAAATGTCCAGCAGCATCCACACACAGCTCCAGTCTATCTTCTGCAGCATTGTAAACAAATGTTTTACCAGGAAGATGTGGAAAAGTACAGTGTTTTCCATCAGCTACTCCTATTAACAAAACAGTAATGTAGTGAGTTAAAGATATAGGTTCATATCAATTAAAAGGCTCATTATTACAAGCATTTATTTCCTATGAAACTTAGAGGTAAAAAGCAATAAAGCACACTCTCCTATACTTGATGTAAGCATTCCAACAGCTGAAAGTTACTTACTGGTAAACTTGGCTCTCCCTCACGTTAATCTTTATTCAGTCATTAACCAGGATTTGTTTCCATTCGAGCCCAGGACCTTAAGCACTTAAGAGATACATTCTTCTGAGAAATGTTAATTGTGCCTATGTTGGTCTACAATAATTTCAATTTTGATGTATTCTTAAAAAATAAAAATAAAATCTTGGCCCCCATGCTGCAGGACTCTCATAATGCGTAACTCAGGGGCATAATTAACACAACAGCAGCCAGATTTAAGAAAATGAGGAATGACGAACAGGCCACTCTTAAAGATTCTGTAAAGAAAGTAGAGGAAGAACATAAACGTGCCCCATCTACATGGTTTAGGGCCAGGTGTTAAACTTGCAACAACAATTGAAAGCTTTGGACTGGGATGGCGCATAGTTTGCCCCCTGAATGAAATAATGTTATTTGTCTGCTGATAAAGCAGGGAAGCTCCTCATGTCCCAGCTGAAAGCGCAGAGGACCATGTAGAGGGTCCAAATGATTGCTTCCTAATCTATGATGACTTGTCTATTGTGGACAAATTCCACTTTTATTAGCAAGATTTGTACATACCGGAAGGCCACTGCCTCAAGAAACACGAGACATCATAGACAACAGGCTAAAGACTGAGAAGGTTATAACCACCATATCAAAATTAAAGAGAGTGAAGTTCCCAGACTGGATAGGTATACTGTACGCTTTCCCAAAACTATACTGCAATGATCTAGCTCCCCTGTTAACCGGGCTAGTAAATTAAATCAGTGATATGGGTCTGCTCACGGATACAATGTGAGACACAGCTATAATTGTCATCCCTAAGAGTTGGTAAATACGCAACCTGTTGCCAATTCTATAGACCCAACTCAGCTCAACCTTGATGTGAAATTACTTACGGGGATCCTAGCATCCAAATTAGGCAGTTATCTACCAAATCTTATTGAACTCCACTAATTTGTACCAGGCAGACAATGTGGGGATAACACTAAAAAAACTGTCATTGTGGGGAATGCCCAAAGAACAAGAAAAATGTGCTGCTCTCATCCCTCGGCGCAGAAATGGCATTCGATAGAGTAAATTTAACGTACATGACAATGCTCCTTAAATAGATGGGTGAATTATCAAGCGTCTTGCACCAGGACTCGGGTAAATGGGGTACCTCACAACCAATTGATAAAGAGAAGGAGGAGGAGACAGGGCTGCCCCCTATTGCCTCTTGTCTGCCCTTACCTTGGAGCTTTTCGCTCATGCAGTAAGACAGAAAGACACCATAAAGAGGGTTCTATAGGGAGGGGCCTGTTCAAAGTTACCGTGTTTGAAGACAATCTCATGCTATCCTTGATGGACTCGAAATGGATGGTATATGCGATCATCCAGGAGCTGCAGATATTCCAGAGGGTCGCCAGGTACAAAATTAATTTAACTAAGTTGGAGGTCCACTTGTTAAACCCACCACCACGACAGCAGGACACCCTAGATCAGCATATGCTTATCTCGTGGACAGACAACAGTGTCCACTACCTTGGAATCTCGTTTGCAAACACCGCCACAGACGATCACTCTGAAAAGCAATGGTAATCAAATCCAAGGTTTAACAACGGATATGCTCCCCTTAGAAAGTATCAGGAAGAGGGTGCGTGCATAGCTTAAGTAATATTGATTATGAAATGGAATACCCAGATAGCTAGCCTGTTTTCTGATGGTCTTAATAGGATATCAAAGGTAGTGTGTTTAGAGGTGTTTTAACTGGCTATGAATTATGTATTCAGAATATTTGGCTATCTGGGGAAAGCTTGGTTTTTGAAATGTTCTCTTAAACCTGCACCAAAGCATGTCAAATTGGACCTGGGCACCCCTCAGGAGGGTTAGAAACCTTTGTATCAATGAAAAATTGCAAAAGGAATTTAGCAATTAGGAAATGACTTAGTTGCAGGTATGAATACACATATCAGAGAGAAGAGAGTGCGCGAGAGAGAGAGCGCACGCAAGAGAGCGTGCGGAAGAAAGAGAGAATTGTGGTAAACCTCTACGTGGCATTTAGAACAGGAATATATAAAATATATTTTTTTATATAAATCTTTACATATAAATGTAAAAAAAAACAAAAAACAAATACAGGACGGGCTTTATGCCTCAGAGCAACTCGCCATAACCCCAGACACCCGTTTAGTTGTTTAAAGGGCAGGGGCAATATTCGGGAGCTGGCGGTGCTCCGGTTGCTGGAATTCGACTCAGATTGACTATCTTTGGGCAGACTTTGGGAAGATGGGCTTTGGCAACTCCTTCAGGGGGAAGGGTCAAGTTACTGTATGATTGCCCTGTGACCTGAACACGGGTGCATGGAGTGTTATCGGAGGAATTTAAAATTGGGCGAGGCACCGGACAGGGATGCCTGTTAGCTCCATTTTTATTACCGGTGGCACTTGAGCCACTCACAAACTGGGTACGGAGTGATGCTCCGATTCGAGCCATGTGGTGGGACACAGTTTGGGAGGATGAGATATCCTTATAAGCAGATGATGTCCTCCAGTACTTGACGAACCTGGACCCTACTCTCCCACCAATACTGGAACTCATGAATGTGTTTGATGCTTATACGGGGCTCTGTGTGGACAAAGAGCAAATCAGTGGCTTTGCCCCCGTCGGACTGGCCTCTCCCTGCCACCCCAGCTAACGACTGGGTCTTCACCGACCAAAAGGGAACCCAGTTTGATGGCAGATAGGTGGGCAATGGGACTTGTGGAAATTAGTAATGGGAGAGGCACTCCAATTTTTTGAAATTAATAAATTGCTAAACTTATCGTGACAAATTTCTCTAAGCGTGCTGCAGAGGAGGACGCAATGCCCATACTGCGCCAGAAAGACAAAACATGGAAGAATCAAGCTAAACAGCTTGCCCTCTGCGTACTGTGGCTATTCCCCTTTGGGTTTCTGTATAGTTACTCTAAACAATTTACTTTCAAAATTCAAAAAGAAAACGACACACGCTGTGATTTCAGTCACATTGAATTGTATTATTAATCCATAATCACAAATTTATATGCAACACTTATATTGGTTGAATGAATGAATTAATTGAGTCTTAATGTTATAATCACATCTATATGACTTTCATCTTACAAATTATGGCCACAAGTTGTCATGCCCGGAGGCCCTGATGAGGCCCATGACAACTTGTGGCCATAATTTGTAAGATGAAAGTCATATAGATGTGATTATAACATTAAGACTCAATGAATTCATTCATTCAACCAATATAAGTGTTGCATATAAATTTGTGATTTGTGACTATGGATTAATAATACAATTCAATGTGACTGAAATCACAGCGTGTGTCGTTTTCTTTTTGAATTTTGAAAGTAAATTGTTTAGAGTAACTATACAGAAACCCAAAGGGGAATAGCCACAGTGCGCAGAGGGCAAGCTGTTTAGCTTGATTCTTCCAATGGGACTTGTGGGCCAACTGAGGCATCTCTACGGCTGGGGAGAATACAATATCTTCCCTCACCGACAGCACTCATAGTGGCTACATGGCAGAGGGCAGTGCGACTTACAGGTTGGGAGGGGAGACTTTGATTGGCAATGCCTTTGTGTGGGTCCGAGACGCTCAGGGAGCTTAGAGAGATGGAGGGTCACAGATGCTGGGAATCTCGGTGGTGGGCGATGTGTATAGGGATTTGAGTGGGGGGGCTGATTTCCTTCCCAGAGATTCTAGTGGGGTACGATCTGACAGGGGCTCAATATCGCAGAATTGTGCAGATGTGACATTATTGGAAAGCACAAGGCTCTATTTGCGGATCTATGGTAGGAGTCCCCAGTGGAGACCCAGATACCGACTTCCCCCCTACATGCACATGCCGTCTCCCATATCTCCACACCATTGTTGGTCCATAGTTTGCCCCGATAAATACACTAAGGGAGACAGGTGGGAGCAGGACAGGCTGGAGGATGACGCCTACAGGATGGGGCGCCTTCCCAATACCCGAGGGAGGTGCCAATACAGTGTGTACTATACAAGGGAGAGGTTTACAAAATTGGACATGTATATTTTGCCTTATGCCTGAGGGGTTACGGTCAGAGGGGTACATTGCTGCCTACAGCATGGGAATGCCAGCTGGTGAGGAGATTCTGGGAGAAGGTGAGGGTTCTGCCCCTATGAAGTGGCAGAGGTGCAAATACAACTAACACCTGAACTGATTATCCTGGGAAGGGGGGGGGGGGGCAGACGCTTGGACAATGCACACTATTCTTCTGCAATGTGGTCCTGGCAGTAGCGCAGCTGGATGTTTTTTGGAAATGGGGGCAGCCCCATTGAACCCACATTGCGAGAGTAGAAAATGAATCTAGATTGGTGCATGAGGGAAGATGAGTTGGTATTCAGAGTCCAGGGCTGTCCACGAAGATTTGTAAAAAATATGGCACCTTTGGAAGACAGCTGGTGTTGGGCGCTGACACTGGTAGATTTCTGGGTGGAAGAATAGGGAGATCCTTGAAGGGGGCAGGGGGGTGAGGTTGGTGTGTTAGTTAATGGCTAGTTGGCAGTAGCTGGCTGCCTTGTCTTGGTTTGGGGTGGGGAGGGAGGGGGTTTCTGGTTAGTTGGGTCCTTTGGGCTGTTTGATGGCTGCTTACAATGTGCGGTATATACCATGGGTTTTGAGGGGTACTAATAATGTTCATTCATTTGTTTGTTGAAGCAGTCAAAAATATATCATTTTAAAAAAAATGTTACACTCTGGTGTTAATCCTGGGTTATTTTAATTTGTAATAAACAAAACGAGGCCTCACCCTCTAAAGACTTATTCCCATTAATCGTGACGGAAACCAGGGTTTTCAATAGCCTTCTCAATTCCCTTATATGTGTGCAGTCCAACTACTCATATAAGTCACAGTGTCGCTTTTCACAAAAAACAAAAAAAATGTCAACTACCATCCACCCTCCCCACCTTCCATCCGGTGAAATAAAATGTGGGAGGAGAGAGAGTACCTCACGGTAGAACCGCCAACGGGGTTACTGGCTAACAATTACCCGTGTACCCACTTTTCATCATTGGTAACTCCCTCTCTTTTAGTGAAAGAGAAAGTGAGAAAAGGTCAAGAAAAGACAGGACAAGAAGAACCAGTGCTTGTTCTCCTTCGCGAGAAACCACAGACAGTGGTGATCACTCGTGCAATAGTAAGACAAGACAGACAACACTTACTTTTGTGTATATACATATACCAAAAGAACCCCAGTGAGAAATAATGTGTAATTCTCACCATTAAAATTGCAGGGCCTGCTGGCCACTCAACTTTTATTCTGGGCTGCAAGCTCTCCAAATTAAAAATGGTTCCTATTAAACCATGTCTATTACTTCATTGCCAACATGTTTCGATGCTGTATTTTTGTGCAACTTCATCAGGGCTAACAGGGGTTCATCTTCTCATTCTTTCACTTTGTGTTTACATACAACACCTGTAATGGTAGATAATGACATATAACAAACTTTAGCCAGTTATAAAAGCCATCCTATGCCTGCCTCCCAGGCATAGAGAATAGTAAAAAGCTATGGTGGCACTTAGATCATTTAGAGCATAATTACCTGGGGGATGCGAAATTACAACATACCCACAACCCTCCTCATTGGGTCAAACGTGTCAATCGATCACGCGTCCCTATGAAAACCATCCAGTCTGGTCTTCTGTAATTGTACATAGAGACACTATTTAGTATATCATGCGGGGCGCGTCTTTCACATCTTTATACAGAAATGCCCTTTTATTGTGTATCGGTCACCTCGATATCTCCTCAAATCTCATTCTCGCCAAGTCTTAAATCAAAATGTATGCTTGTAGTGCCAATTGCCATGTAGCACATGTTCCGAGTCACAAGCCACTTCTAAAAAACTAGCGTAAACTCAACCGATTGCACAGGCTCACCTTTACTAATTGCCATATTGTCTGTAAAAGATCTTACCGACCGGCAACGTCCCTCTTACCGATGCCGCGTCCCACCGGCGTGGTTTAGAAGCTCCAGCTCGGAGCACCGGTGCCCTGCGTATTTGGCTCCCAATATGGTCCCGCCCAGCCAATGCGTCTGCGTAATCACCGGACACATGGTGTCCACAGAAGTGGCGGCCATATTAGAGTGTTCAGAAAAAACAAAGGGTGGCTGGGCCCAGTGGGATGGAGGGTAGGCAGGGCCACAATATTGTAAATAAAGAATTGTTTGCCTATGCCTCCAAATTTTAATTACACACTGATTCGGGTGAGGATAAACAACAATGTATTAGTTTACCCAGACAATGATTTATGTCTTTTAATTATCACTTAGTTCACACAAAGTTGTGTTCATTTTACAAAAACAGACCTAAGATCACTATCAACCTCATGTCTAGCCATATACAATTTGAAAAAACAATTCGTGCATATATACAGTGAAAAAGAACAACAATTAACGTTTTTACAGATCAAATTTTGACCGTGAGTGCATATTCATAACATGGACAAATTAGTCATACAAAATGTGAGTGAAATGAAGCTATTCACAATACAAAAATCACAAACAAAGGGAGAAAGGAAGGAAAATTCTTTTCATTTTTTGAATTTTTTGAACAAAATCAACTCCCAAAAACCTGAACCAGGTTAAATCATTTTTGTTCAGGAAAATTGCCCAATTTGGCATCAATAGCGTTGACCTGAATGTCAAGAACAAATGCCGACGCGTTTCGAATCCTGTTTGGTGACTCACAGGACTCATCAGGGCGGTACAATTCTAGTCCATGGGAACTGTTTAAAACAAGCATTAGAAATGCAATCGGGCTCGGATTTATTTGAGTTTGAGCTAATGGCATTATAAATGCCAATGTATTGTTGCTATGTGTTGTGGAGTGTGTTCATGTGGTGTGTACTGCCAGTGATCTCCTTGTGAGTGTGAGAATATTGCACCGTTACTGCCTGTGATGTCCTTCTTGTGAGTGTGAGAAGCTTGCACCTCTGCTGGCTGTGGTCTCCTTGTGAGTGTAAGAAGCTTGCACTGCTGCTGCCTGTGATGTCGTTCTTGTGAGTGTGAGAAGATTGCACCTCAGCTGCCTGTGGTCTCCTTGTGAGTGTAAGAAGCTTGCACAGCTGCTGCCTGTGATGTCCTACTCACTACTCTACTCTGCACTCACCACTCACCACTCACCACTCACTACTCTGCACTCACTACTCACTACTCACTACTCTGCACTCACTACTCACTACTCTGCACTCACTACTCACTACTCTGCACTCACTACTCACTACTCTGCACTCACTACTCACTACTCTGCACTCACTACTCACTACTCTACTCACTACTCTACACTTACTCACTACTCTACACTTACTCACTACTCTACTCACTACTCTACACTTACTCACTACTCTACTCACTACTCAGCACTCACTACTCAGCACTCACTACTCTACTCACTACTCTACTCACTACTCTACTCTACTCACTACTCTACTCACTACTCTACTCACTACTCTACTCACTACTCTACTCACTACTCTACTCACTACTCTACTCACTACTCTACTCACTACTCTACACTTACTCACTACTCTACACTTACTCACTACTCTACTCACTACTCTACACTTACTCACTACTCTACTCACTACTCTACTCACTACTCTACACTTACTCACTACTCTACTCACTACTCTACACTTACTCACTACTCTACTCACTACTCTACACTTACTCACTACTCTGCACTCACTACTCTGCACTCACTACTCTACTCACTACTCACTACTCTACACTTACTCACTACTCTACTCACTACTCTACACTTACTCACTACTCTACTCACTACTCTACACTTACTCACTACTCTACTCACTACTCTACACTTACTCACTACTCTGCACTCACTACTCTGCACTCACTACTCTACTCACTACTCTACACTTACTCACTACTCTACTCACTACTCTGCACTCACTACTCTGCACTCACTACTCTGCACTCACTACTCTGCACTCACTACTCTGCACTCACTACTCTGCACTCACTACTCTGCACTCACTACTCTGCACTCACTACTCTGCACTCACTACTCTGCACTCACTACTCTGCACTCACTACTCTGCACTCACTACTCTGCACTCACTACTCTGCACTCACTACTCTGCACTCACTACTCTGCACTCACTACTCTGCACTCACTACTCTACTTTTTACTCACTACTCTGCACTCACTACTCACTACTCTACTTTTTACTCACTACTCTGCACTCACTACTCACTACTCTACTTTTTACTCACTACTCTACTCACTACTCTACACTTACTCACTACTCTACTCACTACTCTACTCACTACTCTACTCACTACTCTACTCACTACTCTACTCACTACTCTACTCACTACTCTCCACTCACTACTCTACTTTTTACTCACTACTCTCCACTCACTACTCTCCACTCACTACTCTCCACTCACTACTCTCTACTCACTACTCTACTCTCCACTCACTACTCTACTCTCCACTCACTACTCTACTCTCCACTCACTACTCTACTCTCCACTCACTACTCTACTCTCTACTCTACTCTCCACTCACTACTCTACTCTCCACTCACTACTCTACTCACTACTCTACTCACTACTCTCCACTCACTACTCTACTCACTACTCTCCACTCACTACTCTACTCACTACTCTCCACTCACTACTCTACTCACTACTCTCCACTCACTACTCTCTACTCTCTACTCACTACTCTACTCACTACTCTACTCACTACTCTTTCTACTCACTACTCTACTCACTACTCTACACTTACTCACTACTCTACTCACTACTCTACTCACTACTCTACTCACTACTCTACTCACTACTCTACTCACTACTCTACTCACTACTCTACTCACTACTCTACTCACTACTCTACTCACTACTCTCCACTCACTACTCTCCACTCACTACTCTCCACTCACTACTCTCCACTCACTACTCTACTCTCTACTCACTACTCTACTCTCTACTCACTACTCTACTCTCCACTCACTACTCTACTCTCCACTCACTACTCTACTCTCCACTCACTACTCTACTCTCTACTCTACTCTCCACTCTCTACTCTACTCTCCACTCACTACTCACTACTCTCCACTCTCCACTCACTACTCACTACTCTCCACTCACTACTCTCTACTCACTACTCTACTCACTACTCTTTCTACTCACTACTCTACTCACTACTCTACACTTACTCACTACTCTGCACTCACTACTCTGCACTCACTACTCTGCACTCACTACTCTGCACTCACTACTCTGCACTCACTACTCTGCACTCACTACTCTGCACTCACTACTCTGCACTCACTACTCTGCACTCACTACTCTGCACTCACTACTCTGCACTCACTACTCTGCACTCACTACTCTACTTTTTACTCACTACTCTGCACTCACTACTCTACTTTTTACTCACTACTCTGCACTCACTACTCACTACTCTACTTTTTACTCACTACTCTGCACTCACTACTCACTACTCTACTTTTTACTCACTACTCTACTCACTACTCTACACTCTACTCACTACTCTACACTCTACACTCTACTCACTACTCTACACTCTACTCACTACTCTACTCACTACTCTACTCACTACTCTACTCACTACTCTACTCACTACTCTACTCACTACTCTACTCACTACTCTACTCACTACTCTACTCACTACTCTACTCACTACTCTACTCACTACTCTACTCACTACTCTACTCACTACTCTACTCACTACTCTACTCACTACTCTACACTCTACTCTACACTCTACTCACTACTCTACACTCCACTCACTACTCTACTCACTACTCTACTCACTACTCTACTCACTACTCTACTCACTACTCTACTCACTACTCTACTCACTACTCTACTCACTACTCTACTCACTACTCTACTCACTACTCTACTCACTACTCTACTCACTACTCTACTCACTACTCTACTCACTACTCTACTCACTACTCTACTCACTACTCTACTCACTACTCTACTCACTACTCTACTCACTACTCTACTCAGTACTCTACTCACTACTCTACTCACTACTCTCCACTCACTACTCTCCACTCACTACTCTACTCACTACTCTCCACTCACTACTCTCCACTCACTACTCTCCACTCACTACTCTCCACTCACTACTCTCCACTCACTACTCTCCACTCACTACTCTCTACTCACTACTCTACTCTCCACTCACTACTCTACTCTCCACTCACTACTCTACTCTCTACTCTACTCTCCACTCACTACTCTACTCTCCACTCACTACTCTACTCACTACTCTACTCACTACTCACTACTCTACACTTACTCACTACTCTGCACTCACTACTCTGCACTCACTACTCTGCACTCACTACTCTGCACTCACTACTCTGCACTCACTACTCTACTTTTTACTCACTACTCTGCACTCACTACTCTACTTTTTACTCACTACTCTGCACTCACTACTCACTACTCTACTTTTTACTCACTACTCTGCACTCACTACTCACTACTCTACTTTTTACTCACTACTCTACTCACTACTCTACTCACTACTCTACACTTACTCACTACTCTACTCACTACTCTACTCACTACTCTACTCACTACTCTACTCACTACTCTACTCACTACTCTACTCACTACTCTACTCACTACTCTACTCACTACTCTACTCACTACTCTCCACTCACTACTCTACTCACTACTCTCCACTCACTACTCTCCACTCACTACTCTCCACTCACTACTCTCCACTCACTACTCTCCACTCACTACTCTCCACTCACTACTCTCTACTCACTACTCTACTCTCCACTCACTACTCTACTCTCTACTCTACTCTCCACTCACTACTCTACTCTCCACTCACTACTCTACTCACTACTCTACTCACTACTCTCCACTCACTACTCTACTCACTACTCTCCACTCACTACTCTACTCACTACTCTCCACTCACTACTCTACTCACTACTCTCCACTCACTACTCTACTCACTACTCACTACTCTCCACTCACTACTCTCCACTCACTACTCTCCACTCACTACTCTCTACTCACTACTCTACTCACTACTCTACTCACTACTCTACTCACTACTCTACTCACTACTCTACTCACTACTCTACTCACTACTCTACTCACTACTCTACTCACTACTCTACTCACTACTCTCCACTCACTACTCTCCACTCACTACTCTCCACTCACTACTCTCCACTCACTACTCTACTCTCTACTCACTACTCTACTCTCCACTCACTACTCTACTCTCCACTCACTACTCTACTCTCCACTCACTACTCTACTCTCCACTCACTACTCTACTCTCCACTCACTACTCTACTCTCTACTCTACTCTCCACTCTCTACTCTACTCTCCACTCACTACTCACTACTCTCCACTCACTACTCTACTCACTACTCTCCACTCACTACTCTCTACTCACTACTCTACTCACTACTCTTTCTACTCACTACTCTACTCACTACTCTACTCACTACTCTACTCACTACTCTACTCACTACTCTACTCACTACTCTACTCACTACTCTACTCACTACTCTACTCACTACTCTCCACTCACTACTCTCCACTCACTACTCTCCACTCACTACTCTCCACTCACTACTCTCCACTCACTACTCTCCACTCACTACTCTACTCTCTACTCACTACTCTACTCTCCACTCACTACTCTACTCTCCACTCACTACTCTACTCTCCACTCACTACTCTCCACTCTCTACTCACTACTCTCCACTCACTACTCACTACTCTCCACTCACTACTCTACTCACTACTCTCCACTCACTACTCTACTCACTACTCTCCACTCACTACTCTACTCACTACTCACTACTCTCCACTCACTACTCTCCACTCACTACTCTCCACTCACTACTCTCTACTCACTACTCTACTCACTACTCTACTCACTACTCTACTCACTACTCTACTCACTACTCTACTCACTACTCTACTCACTACTCTACTCACTACTCTACTCACTACTCTCCACTCACTACTCTCCACTCACTACTCTCCACTCACTACTCTCCACTCACTACTCTACTCTCTACTCACTACTCTACTCTCCACTCACTACTCTACTCTCCACTCACTACTCTACTCTCCACTCACTACTCTACTCTCCACTCACTACTCTACTCTCCACTCACTACTCTACTCTCTACTCTACTCTCCACTCTCTACTCTACTCTCCACTCACTACTCACTACTCTCCACTCACTACTCTACTCACTACTCTCCACTCACTACTCTCTACTCACTACTCTACTCACTACTCTTTCTACTCACTACTCTACTCACTACTCTACTCACTACTCTACTCACTACTCTACTCACTACTCTACTCACTACTCTACTCACTACTCTACTCACTACTCTCCACTCACTACTCTCCACTCACTACTCTCCACTCACTACTCTCCACTCACTACTCACTACTCTCCACTCACTACTCTACTCACTACTCTCCACTCACTACTCACTACTCTCCACTCACTACTCTACTCACTACTCTCCACTCACTACTCTCTACTCACTACTCTACTCACTACTCTTTCTACTCACTACTCTACTCACTACTCTACTCACTACTCTACTCACTACTCTACTCACTACTCTACTCACTACTCTACTCACTACTCTACTCACTACTCTACTCACTACTCTCCACTCACTACTCTCCACTCACTACTCTCCACTCACTACTCTCCACTCACTACTCTCCACTCACTACTCTCCACTCACTACTCTACTCTCTACTCACTACTCTACTCTCCACTCACTACTCTACTCTCCACTCACTACTCTACTCTCCACTCACTACTCTACTCTCCACTCTCTACTCACTACTCTCCACTCACTACTCACTACTCTCCACTCACTACTCTACTCACTACTCTCCACTCACTACTCTACTCACTACTCTCCACTCACTACTCTACTCACTACTCACTACTCTCCACTCACTACTCTCCACTCACTACTCTCCACTCACTACTCTCTACTCACTACTCTACTCACTACTCTACTCACTACTCTACTCACTACTCTACTCACTACTCTACTCACTACTCTACTCACTACTCTACTCACTACTCTACTCACTACTCTCCACTCACTACTCTCCACTCACTACTCTCCACTCACTACTCTCCACTCACTACTCTACTCTCTACTCACTACTCTACTCTCCACTCACTACTCTACTCTCCACTCACTACTCTACTCTCCACTCACTACTCTACTCTCCACTCACTACTCTACTCTCCACTCACTACTCTACTCTCTACTCTACTCTCCACTCTCTACTCTACTCTCCACTCACTACTCACTACTCTCCACTCACTACTCTACTCACTACTCTCCACTCACTACTCTCTACTCACTACTCTACTCACTACTCTTTCTACTCACTACTCTACTCACTACTCTACTCACTACTCTACTCACTACTCTACTCACTACTCTACTCACTACTCTACTCACTACTCTACTCACTACTCTACTCACTACTCTCCACTCACTACTCTCCACTCACTACTCTCCACTCACTACTCTCCACTCACTACTCTCCACTCACTACTCTCCACTCACTACTCTCCACTCACTACTCTACTCTCTACTCACTACTCTACTCTCCACTCACTACTCTACTCTCCACTCACTACTCTACTCTCCACTCACTACTCTCCACTCACTACTCTCCACTCACTACTCACTACTCTCCACTCACTACTCTACTCACTACTCTACTCACTACTCTACTCACTACTCTACTCACTACTCTCCACTCACTACTCTCCACTCACTACTCTCCACTCACTACTCTCCACTCACTACTCTCCACTCACTACTCTCCACTCACTACTCTCCACTCACTACTCTACTCTCTACTCACTACTCTACTCTCCACTCACTACTCTACTCTCCACTCACTACTCTCCACTCTCTACTCTACTCTCCACTCTCTACTCACTACTCTCCACTCTCTACTCACTACTCTCCACTCACTACTCACTACTCTCCACTCACTACTCTACTCACTACTCTACTCACTACTCTACTCACTACTCTACTCACTACTCTACTCACTACTCTACTCACTACTCTACTCACTACTCTACTCACTACTCTACTCACTACTCTACTCACTACTCTACTCACTACTCTACTCACTACTCTACACTCACTACTCTACTCTCTACACTCACTACTCTACTCTCTACACTCACTACTCTACTCTCTACACTCACTACTCAGCACTCACTACTCAGCACTCACTACTCAGCACTCACTACTCAGCACTCACTACTCAGCACTCACTACTCAGCACTCACTACTCAGCACTCACTACTCAGCACTCACTACTCAGCACTCACTACTCAGCACTCACTACTCAGCACTCACTACTCAGCACTCACTACTCTCCACTCACTACTCTCCACTCACTACTCTCCACTCACTACTCTCCACTCACTACTCTCCACTCACTACTCTACTCACTACTCACTACTCTACTTTTTACTCACTACTCTACTCACTACTCTACTCACTACTCTACTCACTACTCTACTCACTACTCTACTCACTACTCACTACTCTACTCACTACTCTACTCACTACTCACTTCTCTAATCACTACTCAGCACTCACTACTCTGCACTCACTACTCTGCACTCACTACTCTGCACTCACTACTTTACTCACCTGGTTCTAGTGTGAAATGCGCAGGGACAGTGACCCACATGTGCAGAAGATGGGGCGGGGTCCGCAGGGAGTGAGTTTAGGCCAGAAGAAAGGGCTTGGTTGAGGTGTTAAGAGTGTAAATGTTTGCAAGCCTCATCTGAGCCTATAAACCCTCCAGCCTCCTAGTTCCAGCAGCACCCATGGGTGCAGGTGAATGTCAGCTTCACTCTGTGGTGCCCATGGAAGGGTGATTTGTGGGCCTGGGGTGATTACACTTCACAGGCAGTCTAGGAATCTCTTTGAAGTCTTATGTTCGTGGTATGCTTGCTGGTGGGAGGGCGCACTTAACCATTTCTTTCTGGACAGACATAACTCAGATAAGGAGGACGCAGCCCCCTCCGCCTCCTCGCGCTGCCCATTCACCTCACACGAGAATACAGTAAATAGCGAAGAGGAGAAAAAAACTGCAAACATCTAGCCCTTGCTGGCACATGTCCGCTACTCCAGGCGAGAAGAAAAAAAAGAAGGCTGAACAGTCATGTGCGCGCATCATCGGCAGAGCGGAGGTGATTGTCAGCCCAGAAGGGAATGCGGATTATGTCAGAAAAGGCTCTCTTTATTAAGGGCAGCCCCACGAGGAAGCGCCGTATTTATTAGGAGGGAGGAGGCGAGCGCGGCCGTCCCGAGCAAAACTTTTACCACTTTTATTCACTTCTTACAAACTACTGCGGCAGCCGAAGTTTTTCTGTCTTTTGCTCCGATATTCCCTTTTGAGGAGTATACATTTACATTTTATTTCAAAGATTTGAAAAACAGAAACTTCCCAAAAATGAAAGTGAAGCAGCCACCAGGTATTTACAGACGGGGTAATATCAATCATAACACATTGGTGTATACGGCTCCAAACTCTTCCTCTGAAGTAATTGCCGGCGCTCCTCTCACGGCTACTTTCTGTTCTTAGAGAAAGGGTCCAAGTGTCCGCTAATGATGGCCGCAGCTCTTACAACTACTTTTCGTGTGTCCGTGGGCTGGAATGAGGTTTCTCGCGCACACAGCTCACGTGCCGCAGGACTGAGCAATAAAAAATGATGTAATATTTGACACTGTGTGATTCCGGCTTGGAGCCCGCTCGAGTGCCAGAGTCTCAGGAACACTTTTTCACATTCCCGAGTGCGCTTCGAGCGGGGGAAGCCGAAGAAATGGTGAAAAAAACAAAAGGCGCTTTATTCGAAATACACATAAACATCTTTATGAGGCGTGAACCTTGCAGTGCATTGTTGCGTACCTGTAAAAAATGTATTGTATTAAAAATATATAAGTACGTTTAACTTTATTGCAACACATTCTTTTTAGCGCTCTGTAACGACGCTCAACATCCGTGATTCTGGACAAATCACTTAATCTCACCGTGCCTAACAAAACAAGGAAGCTGCGCGCTGAGCGCTGCAGAATTGTGAACGCGCCCGGCCATCTGGATTCACTAACGGAGGCACCCTGACAGCTCCTAATTATAATTTATGTACTTCTTTGCGCGAGCACGAACGAAATATGCCCAAAATGGCGGAACAAAACTACATTTACCCTATCATTTCAAGCCTATTAAAACGAAAACACAAGGAAGACGAATCACTGACCAGATGACAGAAAACGCTAAGGAATGTGTGGAATTCCTCTCACCAAGGCCCTAGGAGATACTTTTTTTTTCTCCTTTAACATTAGTTCTCGAAACTCCTCCCAGTTTCACTGGGGAGGAGTCCGAGCCCTAAAAAGGGAAAGGACGATTTGTTTAACCAAAGGGGTCCTCTAGCCATTTGTAACAATATTACATGTGTATAGTTGTAGCATACCTTGTGTTGTTTATGCCCAAAGTAGCTCCTACATTGATGAAGTAACGTCTATGCCGTGGGGTTTGGACTGCAACAGAGTAGGGAATGCGTCAGAACCAGGGGGAAAGGGTTTTTTAAAAATGTTTTAAATAAACGAAATGTGTGGCTTAAAGAAAAATACCTTCAATGATTCTGACCCATCGGCCAGTGTGCCGGTGTCTGGAAAACACTCAGATAGTTGGCTCGTTTACATTTCTGCAAGAAGAGATTTTATAAAAAAATCGCCGAGAACGCCAATCCTCTACTTCTTACCAAAGATTCACAAAAATGAAAAGGCACCACCTGGGAGACCCATAGTCTCTGGATGCGATTCGGTACTTGAACCAGTATCGAAATATATCGATTTCTTTTTAAAACCTTGCATAGCACAAGTGAAATCGCATCTTAGGGACACGACAGACTTCATCTCACAAATTGAGGGGCATACATTCAATGAACAGATTGAATTGATGGTGACATTGGATGTCGCCTCGCTCTACACGCAAATACCGCAGGATGAGGCTCTTGAGGTCATCGAACTGTACTTAGAACAACGAGCCAGGCCCCATCGGGTGCCGACCATGTTCATTTTATCATTGGTTGAAGTTACTCTTCGGAGCAACTATTTCAAATTTGAGAACGATTTTTTCATTCAAATCAAAGGGACAGCCATGGGTTGTCCCTATGCGCCGGAGCTGGCAGTGCTCTACATGGGACAGTACGAGGAAAGATTCGTTTATAATGGCAATCCTCTCTCAGGCCATATTATTCAGTGGCTGAGATATATCGATGACGTCTGGCTCCTGTGGCAGGGGAGCCAGACGGAACTAGATCAGTTCCATGTATGGTTAAACTCAAGGCACCCTGACATCAAATTCACGATGAACTCAAGCCCGAAAGAAATGAGCTTCCTTGACGTCACTGTAGGCACCAGCGAATCAAAGTTGACAACCTCTTTACACAAGAAGGAAACCGATAGAAACACAATTTTACATTACACTAGCTCGCATCCACAATGCCTAAAGGATAATTTACCTTATGGTCAGCTACTAAGGATTAGACGCAACTGCACAAACTTGTGTGACTTTGATTCTCATGCAACCAGATTTTGCAGTGAGATGGCTGAAAGAGGGTACCCTAAAAAGCTGTTAAAACATTCAAAAAACAGGGCAAAATTTACCCCACGTGAAACACTACTTCAGAAAAAAGAAAAGAGAGATCTAGACCAACTGGTCTGTGTGACAACATTTGGCCAACACACAAACCAATTTAAGAATATAATTCGAAAGAATTGGCATCTATTGGAATCACTTGAGTACCCCCTTTCTAAACCCATTTTTGCCATGCGTAAGAGCAGAAGCATTGGGCAACAACTTATCAAAGCAGATAGTTACATCCCACTACCTAAAAGTGACCGTGTAGCCCAGTGGAAGTTGAAACCTGTATGCGGGCACCACAAATGTGGCAATTGTGTGTCATGTTCCACAACACTCGAAGGTGACACTTTTATCAATAATGGCATTAAGTGGAAACATGAATCATTTACAAATTGTAAGACTCGAAATATCGTCTATGCGGTGGTCTGTCCGTGCAACAGAGTCTATATCGGAAAAACAAACCAGCCCATTAATGCGCGAATCACTCAACACCGTTCGCGCATAAAGAAAAAGGTTTTGTCCGCTCCCATGGTGGAACATTTTGTCAGTAATAACCATACTGAAAATGACTTTAAATGGACCACATTGGCTTGGATTGATCCCAAACGCTATCCTGAGGTTGAGACCATGTTACTGCGCAAGGAAGCATACCTTATTCTTAAATTTGACAGTGTTAATAAGGGCCTGAACAGTCTCAGTGAAATTAATAGGGCATGATCCCTTCGTTCCTGCCTGAACTCCAAATCCCCTAATGCGCCACAAACCACCTGAGCCTCTGTTTGGCTACGGGCGCATCACATGTTATGTTAATGCAAATAGCCTCAGTGAAATAATAGGGCATGATCCCCCTTTTATTCCTCCTTTATTCCTATCCAAACTCCAAATCCCATAATGCGCCACAAATCACCTGAGCCTCTGATTGGCTAAGGGCGCATCACATGTTATGTTAATACGAGAACCGGCACTGCTGCGGACACCTACAACCTGAGTGTGCCGTTTTGCAGTGAGCTTTACAAGCGCGGTGCTCCACACGTATTCACGGTAAGATCGAGACCTGATAACATTGTGACTCACCAATGCGCAATAAGCATAAGACAGTGTATTGATATTTCCTTCCTTACCCCCAGATTTGAAAAATAAAAAATAAGAAATACAGGACATCAACCAACACCGACTAAGAATTCCCCGCCCCGCGGAGTCACCCAGAAGTAAGTCTAATTCCCCGCCGCTCATCTTTGCTGCACGATCGAGCGAGCAGGTTTCTAAAACTGGTTGTAAAATCTCTTCTTGCAGAAATGTAAACGAGCCAACTATCTGAGTGTTTTCCAGACACCGGCACACTGGCCGATGGGTCAGAATCATTGAAGGTATTTTTCTTTAAGCCACGCATTTTGTTTATTTAAAAAAAATTTTTAAAACCCTTTCCCCCTGGTTCTGACGCATTCCCTACTCTGTTGCAGTCCAAACCCCACGGCATAGACGTTACTTCATCAATGTAGGAGCTACTTTGGGCATAAACAACACAAGGTATGCTACAACTATACACATGTAATATTGTTACAAATGGCTAGAGGACCCCTTTGGTTAAACAAATCGTCCTTTCCCTTTTTTTAAACAGTTCCCATGGACTAGAATTGTACCGCCCTGATGAGAGTCCTGTGAGTCACCAAACAGGATTCGAAACGCGTCGGCATTTGTTCTTGACATTCAGGTCAACGCTATTGATGCCAAATTGGGCAATTTTCCTGAACAAAAATGATTTAACCTGGTTCAGGTTTTTGGGAGTTGATTTTGTTCAAAAAATGAAAAGAATTTTCCTTCCTTTCTCCCTTTGTTTGTGATTTTTGTATTGTGAATAGCTTCATTTCACTCACATTTTGTATGACTAATTTGTCCATGTTATGAATATGCACTCACGGTCAAAATTTGATCTGTAAAAACGTTAATTGTTGTTCTTTTTCACTGTATATATGCACAAATTGTTTTTTCAAATTGTATATGGCTAGACATGAGGTTGATAGTGATCTTAGGTCTGTTTTTGTAAAATGAACACAACTTTGTGTGAACTAAGTCATATTAGAGTGTAGCAGAAAATAGCTCTTAACAACTGCCCCAACAAAGTTAGAATTATAAATGCTGCATGTATACCGCGCCTGAATGTTTTACCACACAATCCTTAATAAAATTGTGTTCGAACGAGGTGCAAAAAATAATCTTGTATGTGTCACGGACGAATTCTTTTTTTTATTTATAAAAAATGGGGGACAGAAGCCACCAAATCACACGCCCCAAATTATTCTTTCAAATACTACTGCCACTCTAACCAGCCACTCATGCGCTTTTGTTTAACAAGGGGGAACCTTCTGTTATACATAACACAGGCTCATCACTTCGCCCTTTCGGCCATCTTAGTACGGGGTCAGCACCTAAATAAAGTTATCATTGTACAAAACTTCAAAGCTATCCAGCTTGCCATAACCTCACTCCTTTGAAAAGGACACCTTTCGGGTAGCATATTTCAATATTAGACTGTTTCCTCTGCCTCCATCTCACATACAAGTGGCAGCTAAATCATTTATTCAAGTCCAATTCGTAGGGGCAACACAATCATACCGAGCATTGGATATTTGTTAAAGGGGAGCCAGTGACATATCCCCTCTCATACACGACCCGTCCACGCTTTTCATGTGTAGAGAGTAACACTCTCGAGGCGTGGCTTGGAAGCAGATGCGGACAGCGGTGTGAGCGCTGAGCTCCGCTACCGAAACCCACATTAATCCTGTTTCAGCTCCATCCCAGACCCCCTGCCAGCACAATAAGTCGTGAGAAAGGAAGGGTGTGGCGCGGATACGGTTCGGGTGCTGCATGGCACTCAATTAACAAAGCTGCGGGCAGTTCATCGGCCCGGGACTGCCGGAGATAACATCCACAAAATGTCGGCGAGGACGAACAACAAAGGACAGAAGATCGCGGTGGGCAGCGATGGCGCTTGCTGGCTGGAGGAGCGATTGCCTGGCTTCCCGGGAGATCGGGAGCAGCGGGGGACTCCCCTGTGTGTGACCCCAGTGCGGAGTTAACGTGGAGTGCGGGAAGGGCCGACCGGGACTAGGGAGGCCACCAGTACCGAAGATCGACGGCGGAGAAGGGCGGCGACTGTGACTGAAGGAGCGGAGGAGCTGCTGCTGCCCAAAGCCGAGCCTCGGCATAGAGACAGAGCAGTGGCAGCCGGTTGAAGAACAGTGCGGCGACACCTAGCCCTGTACTGGTGAGTGGGGTGTGGCGTGCTCTGGGGCCGCGGAGGCGGGATCACGGAGGCGCTGCGGCCTGCGAGCTGGGACTAGGGGGGGGGAGGGTGTTTGCAGGCGGCTGGGATATACCAGATATGTTGTCCTAGGGCTAGAGCTTAACAAGGCCACATCGAGGCCAAGAAATACCGCGATCCATGGAGAAGAAGTCTGGGCAGTGTGACAACGTGGCAATGGGGAGCGGAGCGGCACTAGGGGGGCTCTCTTGAAGTACTGCAGCAGGCCTGAGCACAATGAGCTGGGTAGTACCCACAGCATAAACAGCGCTCCCCTTGTGAATGGGACAGGTTAACCAGCCGAAATGGCCAGTCGCTGCCCTAGATCGCGCTGGTAATGAGGAAGGGACCGGGCCAGAACAGTGGGCGGCAGTTGTAACCCCCCTGGACATCTGCAATAGCACAAGACGAGATAAACCGGAGGTGGTCACTGGGTGCAGACGCTGCGCCACACTACCACAGGTAGGACGGAGAGGGGGGGATCCACTGCCCATTGGATTGAGGTACCTGTGAGGATAGGGATACGGAGAGGTGATACCCTGTGCCCCTGCGCTAAACTGATTAGATGGCTGCGGAGTGAAGAGGCGGAGTAATTGGATCCCTGGCATAAGGGGGACAGCAAGCAGGGCCTGGCTGAAGCTGGACGGGAGTGACCAACTGGGACCTTGAGGGTGAAAAGTGATAACGCTGGAGATCATCTACATGGGAAAACCTAGGGGGGAAAAGGACGGAGCACAACTCTCGGACATTGAACCCCAGAACCAGGGTGAACAGAGTGTGCAGGAGGCACCTAAAGATTCTGGACTGCAGCAGCAATTTGATAAAATTCTGGCGGCATTTGCGGACTCCTGTGCTGCTCTACAGCAGGATATTGCACAGGTCGCTACGGGCTTAGGCCTCCTCAGAGCGGACCACTCTAAGTTGGCGGACAGAGAGACAAGTGGAAGGAGTACTCAAGGATGCAGAACCTGTACAGACGGCACTACAAGCAACAATGACGAATGCTCTGTACCGCCTGACAACACTGGAAAAGCGAGCAGAAGATGCTGAAGGTAGAAACCAGCAGAACAACATCCGAGTAGTGGGTCTGCCGGAAAAAGCAGAAGGGCAGGACATGGTACACTATCTGGAGAATTGGCTGAAATCAGTGGTGGCACCGGAAGGACTGTCCTCATTCTACACGCTGGAGAGGGCACACAGGGTACCGGGGAAACCACCGCAACAGGGGCGGCCCCCTCGACCGGTGTTGGCGCGCCTGCTGCACTTCCGAGATAGAGAATGCTCCTTCAAAAGACACGCACTGATGGGCCCTTTTATGTGGGGAATAGCACGGTCAATATGTTCCCAGACTACACCTTTGAGACCCAGCGGCGCCGCTCATCTTTTCCATCAGTTAAAAAGAACTGAGAGTGGAGGGCATCCAGTACTCCTTGCTATTTCCAGCTAAATTAAGAATCATCCTGGATGGCAAGACATGCTTCCATGAAAACTCCGGAGGAAGCGTGGTCGTGGCTAGAATCATACAGGGCTAGAAAGGACGGTGAGAACCGACGAGCCCAAGGACATTCGGAAGACTTACCAACACGCAAATCGCACCGGCTGCGGCACAGGAGACGAGGCCTGCGAAAGCCATCGACTTCACAAACTGAGCTGGAGAGGGGGGGAGGCGCTGGAGGCGGTATCTGCCTTATCAGGAGAAAAGATGATACACTTCCAGGAAAACTAAGAATCCGAAAAAGACAAAGATAGTACGGAAGCCGAAGCTTCAGAGGTGGACAGTATAACGTTGCCTTCGATCACACTGAGGACAGCAGAAGGGATGTTGGATGAATAAGGATCTGAGCTTCGAACAGATGTCCCGAAGACGCTGCGGATGATGATAAACTTGAGGAACACTGTTGTAAAAGGAATGGTGTTACCTATTTGGAGAGGGGGGTTTTCCACAGCTCCGCTTACTGGAATGATAAACCTGAATACTTGACAGGAGCCCACTGGTCCTGGAGTGGATGGGCAGGGGAGGGGGGGGGAAGTATGGTGAGTTACTCTGGGTTTCGGTGCAGGAGTAAATCCAAAGAATACGCAGTAACCCGTTGGCACCGAGCACCCCTCATTGCCCATAAGGCATGCCGTCAGTACCTGCTGAAGAAATTAGATGAATGTTGACTGTTGAAATGGTTTGGATGGGGGCTAGCAATTTTGTTCTAGGTCCTGTTCTTGGGAGGGTGGGATCAAGGGGAAGTTGGGGAAACAGTTGGGCTAGGGAGGTTACCAGTGTGTTTACAGAAGCGCGACTTACAATGAGGGCACTAATATATAGTGATGGGGGCGTTACCGGATTTACGTTGTATCACCTGGAATGTGAGGGGACTCCACACAATGATGAGGCGCCACAAAATCCATGCATATTTACTCAGGAGAGGGATACATATAGCACTGCTTCAGGAAACCTACCTCACCAAGGCAGTGGGCCTGGCTCTGCAACGGAGGTAGAGAGGACAGCTATTTAGTACGGCATACTCTGCGTTCGCGGGAAAGCGGGGGGGGAGGGGAATCGGGGGGTGGGGGCACTAATCTGGATAAGAGCCGGGGTTCCTTTTCAGGTGACAAAACAGACTATTGACCCAGATGGTAGATTTGTGGCGGTGGAGGGTGGACTACAGGGTAGGGACATAGCACTATGTAGCATATATGCACCAAATGTTGAGCAAGCGCGCTTCTTTGAGGATTTATCTGGCAAACTAGCACATTATTTTACAGGCTTGGCGGTGTTGGATGGGGACTTTAACTCCATTGTAGATGTATCGCTGGACAGGTCGCACCCTCCTTTGGTGGATTCCCCGGTACTTAGATTAGCTGGGCATAGGCGGGAGTGGCAAAATAGATGGGATCTGGTGGATATATGGCGCAAGCATTACCCACAGGACCGGGATTATCCTTATTTCTCAGAGATGCATGATCTACATGTCAGATTGGATGCGGTACTATGCTCTGCACGATTGGCACCTTCAATAGTGCACTCTGAATATCTTGCCAGGACACTGCCTGATCACAACCCCCTGATGTTCAGGGTGCATTGGATGGTGACAGTCTGCTATTCCCACCTGGCGTTTACGCCCCGAAACATTGAGTGACCCAGTATTTCAGAATGAAGTAGGCGAGGGGATAATGCATTATTTTAATGAAAATGCCAGCACGGCATCCACTAGAGCAATGGAGTGGGATGCTTTCAAGGTGGTAATTAGAGGGTTTTGTACCAGCAAACATATGGGAGTAAGGAAGGTCCTATTACAAGATGTGGACAGAGCTGAAAGTAGATTAAGGACTGCTGAGCTTGAGAGGCTAGGGCATCCTGAAAAACAAGCAGAGGTGGCTGAAGCCTAGGAAGCAGTGGCGGTAGAAATAGAAAAGTTGCGTTGTTTTGATTATAAAACCTATATTACGAAGGCAAACGCAGAGAGAGACAAGGCAGGGACACTACTAGCCTGGTTGGCCAACCCAGTGTTGGGGTTCGTCAATATTAGCACTAGAGGACAGAGATGGTACGGTATTATTTACTCAACGTGAGATTCTGGACCGGTTCTTGTATTATGAGTAATTGTATAGTAGCTCATTGGAAGCAGCTGAATCTGACATGGATTCCTTCTTAGATGGGTTGCACCTCCCGCAATTAGAAGACAAATAAGCGAAATGCTTGGGTCGCGAATTAACGCTGGAGGAAGTTAGAAGTGCCATCAAACATATTGACCGTGGCAAGACACTGGGAGTAGATGGACTGCCGCTGGAGTTTTACTGGCAGTATGTGGACTTATTGGCTCCAAGGTTACTAGAGGTCTACCAAGAGGCGAAAGAACTAGGTAGACTCCCTGGGTCAATGAGAGAGGCACTAGTAATACCATTGTTAAAACCGGGGTGAGAAGAGAAAGACCCAGCGCCATATCGACCGTTATCAATGCTGACCACGGATTACAAAATTTTGAGCAGGAAACTGGCGACTCGCTTGTTGCAACAGATGACTGACTTGATCCATGAAGACCAAGCTGGGTTCATTCCGACAAGGAACCCAGCAACTAATGTGCGGAGATTGCCGAGGTTGTTGGAAGAGGATCAACCTCTAGAGATGCAGCCTATAGTGCCAACAGTAGATATAGAAAAAAGATAGTTTGGAATGGATGTATTTATATAAGACCCTAGAGCGTTTTGGAGTAGGAGAGGGGTTTGTAGACAAGGGTGCTATACACTTCTGCTGTGGCCAGAGTGAAGGTGGGAGCGTTGATATCACCCCAGTATCAAGTGGCCCGTGGTACGAGGCAGGGATGTTCACTTTCCCCATTATTGTTTGCCCTAGCCATTGAACCGTTGCCAGCAAAAGCCAGACTGGGAACGAGCTATGGCGGCTTAGAATATAGGGGGAACCAGCAGTACATATCATTGTATGCAGACGATCTGCTGATGTTTTTAGCAGACGCAGGTGAAGCTCTAGAGGGAGCGGCGAATTTGTTATTGGAGTTTGGAGGTCTTTCAGGATTAAGGGTAAATTGGACTAAGACTTGTTTGTTCCCACTGAGGGCTGGGGAAATGCCACTTACCATATCTAGGGATGTGCGCTGGGAACCAACCTGCTTGAAATATCTGGGAGTACACGTATATCATGGAGCCCGGGACATGTTAGAAGGGAACATAGGAAGATGTATGAGGGCATTAAAGGGTAGCATGACTTTTTGGGCCAGTCTCCCGCTGTCCGTGATGGGTCAGATAGCGTTATTGAAAATGGTGGTGCTACCTAGATTATTATACTACTTCAGAACGCTACCAATTTGGATACCGTGCTCGATCTTTAAAAACATTAAAGTCTTTGATTGTAGGATTTCTATGGGGCTCTGGTAGACGGAGAGTGGCCCAAGCGACATTGATACGATCAAAGCGGAGGGTGGGTTAGCGGTCCCAGATTTCGAGCTCTATTACCTCGCGGCCCAATTACAAGTATTGACACAAGCAGTAGCGAAAGAATTCAGGGGCCCAGAGATTCTGAGAGACAGGGGGATCCGAAAGCACGTGATATCTTTTATTGTTATGCAACAAAATCTGGATCCCAGAGACCTATCCACGGATGAAAAGACGCTACGATTGTGCTGGAACCACTCTCAGCGTAGGGCGGGAGTGCTGCATCCCTATGCGCCGGAGATCCCGCAGGGGATGATCACAGCATTACCTCATGGGGGAGACTGGACACCTTTATTAGATTGGGAGCAGACGGGGATTCAGGCGATTGGGGATTTATACAAGGATGGGGAGTTACTACCATATCAAGCACTACAGGAGAGATGCGACCTGCCCAGAGGAGGATACTTGGTGCATGCTGCGCTGATCTCAGCGCTGCGGGAACACTGGAGGGAAGGGCTAACAGAACCCAAAATAACAATGGCATGCCAATACGTGGTAATGGCAGCCGGGACCTTTAAGGCGGTGACGTGCCTGTATACTAGAATGCTGAACGAAGGGCTGGTACAACTGGACACATTGAAATCAAAATGGGAAGAGGGTATCAGGAAACCTATATCGGAGACAGCATGGGGACAAATCATAAATAGCGCATGGAAAAACACGAGGAATGCAAGGTTCCAGCTAGTGCATTTCTTTATACTCCATAGGGCATACTTAACCCCGGGCAAGATTAGGAAGTATTTTGAGGCAGAAGACGCAGCGTGCCCATGGTGCACGAGCAAAGGAGTAGAGTTGGAACATATGCTGTGGGGGTGTCCTAAGCTGGAAGAATATTGGGAAGAAGTAGGAGACGTGTTAAAAGGGGTCACGGAACGACAGATACATTTTGACATCGCAGCCTGCGTACTGCACTGGTTCCCGCACACATCCAAGACTAAAGTGACGAGCAAATTCATCGACATGGGATTGATATTAGCTAAGAGGGAAATCACGAGACATTGGAAATCTAAGGATGGCCCTCATAACAGAAGATGGAGAGCTGAATTCCTGAAATGGGCGGGTAGCGAGAGTGCGATTAGATATCAACAAGCGCAACGTTTGATTAATGAAAAGGCACTAGAAACTGCGCACGTATGGGAGGCGCTAGAATAGTCCTTAGCCGACCACAACGTGAGGACAGACAGGAGGAGGGAGAGGAACAAGGAGCAGTCACCTCAGAAGAATAATATGGTTCACTTTAAAGGGTAGCCACATCATACATTAAACTTAGCTGATTGATAGTAGTAATACACACTGGTGGGAGGGAGGGGGGGGGAAAAGTTAGTGGTTGGGGAAATGTTATAAGTAAGTTATGGTTTACAGCATAGATATGTATGACATGATGGACTACGAATAGCTTGTGTACTATTGAGCTGAAGCAATAAGTTCATTAGTTGATCCATGGTTATAGGGCTGGACAGGAATATGGGAAAGATTGATGTATATGGATAATTGACCCAAGAGTTGTGTAATTTGTGCATAAAAACCAATAAAGATTGTTTAAAAATAAAAATAAAATAGGGAGTAACACTCTCCATACATTCGGGATGAATGTTATAAATATGCCAATGTGTTACACAGCCAATTGAGATTATCAAACTTAAGCGCCTATCACATGTTCTCTGTGAAGGGGTGATGCGATGCGGTTATTTCACATACTGAACTGAATTGTATGACTGGTTCAATATTTACTGATTTTATTCCATTCAATGGAATCATTCAATCCTTCCCTATCTGCTTGTTTTAGATAAATCCATCTGGCCTCTTTCCTGGCAAGTATATTTTCAATATTATGTGTTTCTCCCAAAACCCTTTCCAGGACCACCCACTTGAGATTCCTTGGTTTGTGTCCTTTATCGCTAAAGTGTTGTACCAAGCGTGTAGAGCGTTTTTTAGCTTTTATAGTGCTAAGATGTTCCTGTATTCGGACCTTCACCTTTCTTGATGTCAAACCGATATAGTGAAGTCCGCAACTACAGGTCAGTCTGTAAATCACAGGAGATGTGTTGCAATTACTACATTTTGTGAGATACCAGATCCTCCAATCTCTCAATGTTACCTCCTGCCTCTTCCTCTCTGGGCTGTGTGAAAGACGCGCCCCGCATGATATACTAAATAGTGTCTCTATGTACAATTACAAAAGACCAGACTGTGGATGGTTTTCATAGGGACGCGTGATCGATTGACACGTTTGACCCAATGAGGAGGGTTGTGGGTATGCTGTAACTTCGCATCCCCCAGGTAATTATGCTCTAAATGATCTAAGTGCCACCATAGCTTTTTACTATTCACTATGCCTGGGAGGCAGGCATAGGATGGTTTTTATAACTGGCTCCAGTTTGTTATATGTAATTATCTACCATTACAGGTGTTGTATGTAAACACAAAGTGAAAGAATGAGAAGATGAACCCCTGTAAGCCCTGATGAATTTGAGCAAAAATACAGCAACGAAACATGTTGGCAATGAAGTATTAGACATGGTTTAATAGGAACCATTTTTAATTTGGAGAGCTTGCAGCCCAGAATAAATGTTGAGTGGCCAGCAAGCACTGCAATTTTAATGGTGAGAATTACACTTATTTCTCAGTGGGGTTCTTTTGGTATATGTATATACACAATAGTAAGTGTTGTCTGTCTTGTCTTACTATTACACGAGTGATCACCACGGTCTGTGGTTTCTCAAGAAGGAGAACAAGCACTGGTTCTGGTCTTTTCTTTCCATTTTCTCACTTTCTCTTTCACTAAAAGAGAGGAAGTTAGCAATGATGATAAGTGAGTACACTGGTGATGGTTAGCCAGTAACCCCGTTGGCGGTTCTACCGTGAGGTACTCTCTCTCCTCTCCCACATGTTTTTCACCCGATGGAAGGTGGGGAGGGTGGATGGTAGTTGACATTGTGTTTTTTGTGAAAAGCGACACTTTGACTTATATGAGTATTTGGACTGCACACACATAAGGGAATTGAGAAGGCTATTGAAAACCCTGGTTTCCGTCACGATTAATGGGAATAAGTGTTTAGAGGGTGAGGCCTCGTTTTGTTTATTATGCTCTGAGTGGGGGGCGGCCTCCCCCTCCTTTCCCCCTTGGCTCCTAATATATTGACGTTATTTTAATTTGTGCCTAAACTGGCTCGGCGAGATTGTGACCTAGTTTAGCTGTAGATTATGGAAATGCCTTACTGGCTTACTGCAAATGAGATATTGCTATCCAAACTTCAAGTGGTGTAAAACACCAGGGCAAGTCCCATTTTCAACCTTCCATCTGGAACGCCATCCACCCCTTTATTGTGTTCGCTTCATTGGATAACAGACCGTAAAAGGCTCATTTCTCGAAAATGTTGCATTACAACTCTGATTGGGAAAGATCGGAGCTAGTTATTTTCTAGGCTCACTTCCTAATGTCCAACAAGACTGCTTAGATCTACTGAGAAAGTGCTTCTTATAGTGCCTCTGGTCAAAAGGACCCGTACAGGGGGCAGATCTTTCGCTGATCTAGCCCTGCTGTATTGTAACAGATTACTCCTACACATCCGAATGTGAACTGAACCTCTCCAATTCAGCAAAATACTAAAGACTGCGCTCCTCTAAAAACAATAGTCTCCGCTCTGTCTGTATTTTTGCTTGCGCCAAGAAACCCCTCCCAGGGTGATATGTGCGCAATATAAATTAAATTAACATACCATACATTATACACAAATTTGAAATTTCACAAGAAAATGCAAGCAACCTTAACTGCAGTGGGATTTATCCGTCTAAATTGGCAAGTGATATCCGATTCACTAGCAAAACAAACTTTACCCCCAAGGTAACCAGAAAGGCCTAGGAGACTATATTTTCATACAATACTGGGACTTTAGGCTGTGTAATAACTTCCATGTGCAAAAGCTTGAAGCGAGTGACCACTGGCCTTTAAATTTGGTAATGAGGATATATGAAGAAATACTTCAGTTGTCCGAACAATTTTTGATCCAAACAATCTAATCAATCTAATCACTGATAAGTGCACCCATCCAAGGTACCTGCTGCTCCAAAGGTGCGACTCAAAGGTCAAATTGAATTACATATCACAAATGGTGCTGCACCGATAAGTCAGTCTATAAAAAAAAAAAAAAAAAAAAGATCACATTCCAAATTGCGTATGTTCAAATCTACTTTATTTTCTTTCTTGATATAAAACGAGACAGCCAACACATTTCTTTCACGACATGTGAACTTCCTCAGGGCACTTAAAATTCTAGATGCATGAAAGCCCTTGCGCTATCTTACCAAAAACACATCATTTGAAATCACATATAAGGGTACTAAAGTGCCAGAAACATAGGTAGGAATGCCTAAAGGCCCCAGATGATGTAGGACAGGAAACAAGGCAACAGGGCATCCGCACAATACACAAAATACCCTAAATAGATTAAAAACTTGGGTAGAAGACCATCTTCAGAAAAAGAGAACACCTTGCATCAACAGACGTTGAAATACAATAGGGCAACAATGTAATATATGTCCTACCTAATGGGAATCAAAACCTGCCATTGACAGTTTAATTAGTAATAAAAAAAGACCTGTAGAAGGCAGGAGCACCTCACTGGATGTCACCCATAGGTGGAGACAGAAAACCAAAAAGCAATGGGCACTGCCTTAGAAGGGCTCATAAGAAAGGAATCAAGACCATTCCCCTTACAAGCCGAATACTGGAGAAATAAGAGGCAGATGGTCAGAAAAACAGTACACTACTGAAAGGCATGCCTAATGATGTGGACTGAACAGCTTCCGAAAAACCAGAGTTGCGTAGCCAGGCACGACGGAGAAGTGCTCCTGAAAGAATCATGGCTCGCCTGAAAGAATCTGTGATATCCATACCACATTATATCATCATTTTAGCTGCTTGTTGGCCATCATGGAGTAACTGGTTAAGATCGTTCTGGGTCTGATCTGGAAGAGAAGGGAGCAGATGCGAGAGTGGAGAGGTGGCAGAAAGCAAAGGCAATAGTGATAGGCAGCGAGGCCTCAGCCCAAGAGCATGGGAGCAGGATCTGAAAGGACCAGGACTGGACAGATAACCAGAACAGGTAAGGTGGGCAAAGCAGGGCCAGTCAGCACCTACTTTCTTCTCATAGGCATTCACAAGCAGGACTCAGTGGGCTATTGCATCCCCTTCAGGGATCTGTTTTTGACCTCATGGTCTTAGGTTCTAATCCCGGCAGGTCCTCTCAGCCTTTAATATTTCTGGGATAGGTAAAAGGAGTACCAGCGAGTTGAATAACAGGAAAAGGTTAATTAACTAAAACTACAGCTTACCTGCATGGATATCTTTCCTAGATTCACATGCTTAAATTATTCCTGGATGTTAGGCTGGGTACCCTCTGTAATCAGTTAACATGGCAGCATTCCAATGTTAACATGGCAGCATTCCAATGTTAATATAGCAGTATTCCAATACATCAATTGAATACTACCATAGACTACAAGTAGCCCATCTACCTACATTTATGACCCAAGTCTAGCCAATCAGATGGAGGGGGCCAGAGTACCAAACCTCCTCACAGGCACGAACTGTGAATTTTCATAACTTGTATCAAGAAGTTATCAATGGCCACACGAACAGAGAGGAGTATGGGCACATGTAAATCTATGAAAGGTACCAATGCTGGAGAGCTGCAGCTACAGGCAAATAACTATTTCTTCTCCAGCACTGGAAATTTCACATACTTACATGTTTCAATTAGGACGATTTACAAGTGGTCACCTAGACAGTAATGCTAAGTGTAAGTGTGGGCTGAAGACCAAGTTGTTCCTTTATCTATGTCCTGTAAGGGCACTACGGTGAACATAGCATCCATGCCCGCTGTTTGAATGTGCCCCTTTTCTGTGACTGGCAGAACGCCCAGCTTTGGCATGGGAGAAGATATATGCTGTGATCCGGTGCTCTATGCTTTGTTTTGCCACAGGTCATCTTTTGCTAGAGTTTTCATCTGAAACAATAATTGATCATGCTTGCAAAAGTATGGTCTTATCCATGCAAAACCTGAAACAATGTTTAAGGCCCAAAGAATGAAGAAATCTCTCTGTAGCCGTTGAAACAACGGTCAATTAATATTTTCATTTAGATAGAATAATGATAGGACTTAGATTAAGTATTTAGGATTTTAGAGGGGTTGCTTATGGAAAATAATGTGTTTCACTGATGTGTCGTATTGGTATTATCGCTAACAAGAAGTCAGTCTTCCATGACAGCATCTGCAGAGATGCTGTATGTATAGGTTCAGAAGGTTATTTGATTAGTCCACCAGGGGCCATTTTGAGCTCCCACACCTGCGAGTTCTTTGCTAAAGTAGGGAATGTGCAAACAAAATACCTCTCAAATTCCTTAACCACTACTGAAGAATATGGATGATTTTAGGGAGTACATTCTGAGGTATATGAAGATAGCAGCCAGATGTACCCCAATCATGCCAAGCTTCCCCAAATGTAGAATGTATGGCAGTATTCCATATGGACAAATCGAAAGAAGATAGACATTTTGAGGCGAGGCGAGGCGAGGCTTACATTTAAATGGCTTCCATTTTAAAGAGTACGTTTTCATAGTGGAAGCTGCTTTAGCCACCTTAAACATTTTTTGACAGTGATGGAAAATGTAATAATCTGACCTCTGTGCACAGCAACCAGAGAGTCATATGAAGCAATGGACGCCATAGCTCTGTGCAGCAAAACTGTCTAGTCTATTCTGGTACAACTGGTATCTGTGTATAGGGTTCCTTTTTTCAACTTCCGCACAATTCTAGTAACCGCAGTATCAGGGTTGAAAGGGGGATGAATGAATATAGGGGTTGGTAAAATAACTAAACATACTTAATCCAGGAATCGAAAAAACATCTTGATCGGTCGCAGGAAACCACCACCTGCATGTGTAAATTTAGGATCAGGAGTTCTCTGGTGTCCCGAATAAATTTAGGAGGTGTGCCCCACCTCTGAAATACTAACTCTAGCTCTCTCACGTTCAACTACCATTTGTGACAGTCTGTATGATTTATGCTGAAGGCATCTGCCATTGCGTTCTGTAGTTCTGGCACATACTCTACAGTCAAAAGGAAGTGATGCAACATCCAATGCCAAAGCAGATGAATTTCCTTTGACAGCCTTTTGATTTAATTCCTCCTTGTTTTTACATATACAGTTGTTACATTCGCATCCTTATGGCTTCTCAGTACAGGAATTAAACTGCAGCAGCTTCTGTCTTGACCCTTGATGGTAGATGGGCCTCTTGGTTTACATGGACCACTTACTCCGGGCTGTTGTCTTCTGCGCTACGAGGCAAGCTTTATTTTGAGGGTAGTATCCGTGAATGAAGGGGCGAAAGATATCCAAAGCCATTTGTTGATATCAGCTTCGCAGTCCATAAGGTCCTCCTAAACAGCATAACAACGAAATGAGATGTCTGGTCAAAATACATATGTGTGCTGTACTGAAAACTAAGGGCATGATGAGATCGTATGGCAACCAAATGAAATAACACTGGGCTGAGAAACTCCCATCAGACCACCCTTATGGCGGAATCTCGTCATGTGGGATACGAATAGTAAATCCAAACCTCGCCCAACCCATCAGTTGATGGTGCAGAGATGGATTACTGAGGTGGAACTCCAGCCACAGTGTAGTCCAGATGATGCTGATGGAGTGCAGTGCTGTGAATGTGAGAGTGAGATGTAAAAGTGACTACTAGGACAAAAAATGAAGTTTAATAAGGATTGTCCTAGTGCCAAAGTTTAAAATAACGCCAAATAGTGTGAAATTATGACTATGTTGTGGCGCTGTGCAATGCGGTCAACATGTTTCAGCCGTATGGGACAACCTGTCCGGCTTTCTTCAGGACCCAGATGGAATAGCTACTGCAAAAGTTATATATAAGTGAGTGAAATAATAAGAATTTTAATATTGTCCATTAATGATTCAATTACTCCTACCAGGAACTTGGATCCCCAATGTTAACTGGTGGGATTGAATAAGATGTCCTTTCCTGAAAGAGAGAGGAAAACAGTGCACAAGAAATATAGTATGGTTCCATACAGTAATCCCAAAATACCAAAAAGAAAGACAGTACAGACAACACAAAAGTAATGAAGAGAAGTCTCTTTGTTTAACAGAAGGCACAAGTCCTTCTGATATCTAATCTTATTCAGATGGTAATTTTATTAATGTAGTACTCACCCAACATTGTGTGGGAAAATACCTCACCTCACCCGGCAACCGCTCGGGAAAATGAGGCCCCGCTCTGTTATATAGAAATTAAAAATTGAGGCCACAGTCAATATTGCATTTGCTGTGTCCAACTGTATTGTACAATCATTTCCATGTTATTTGTAATATATAAAAGAACCCAGATGCTACAAAAGGACTCTCCCCCCATGGACTACGAGGCTGTGACCTTACTAGGGGCATATAACAATTCTCATAAAGCCATGTCAAGTAAAAATCAAAGGTAAAGAATAATAATAAAGAGTTAAGGTAATGAGAATCCTCGATTTTTATGTTAGTAAAGTCAATGGAGGATTGTTCAAAAATTGGTCAATAGAAGGGGCTCAAAGGTCTCTAGGTGCCGATCCTGCTCCTCGAGAGAAAATGAAGAGCCTACCTGACCGTCGGTACCCCTCTCCGACGTCCGAGAGGAAGGGGAGGTACCGGAAAAAGCGTCAACGCGCTTTTTATAGCGTGCTTGATTGGAAAATTAGCTCAATTGGGCTCTTAATTGCTGACAGATGCCGGCCGCCAAATGATAGCTGCGGTTGTGTGAAGGACCGGCGGCTATTCTGTTCGCGCATGCGTGGTCTACCGATTCTAACGGCACATGCTTAAGAGTGTGTTTGATTTAACCCGCGCATGCACGAAAGTATAGTAAACTCAGCTCGCGCATTGCAGAGGCGCACGTGCATAAAGAGTGCACGCATCTCGTGCTAGTATGCGCTTGATGGACTGTTTTGCTAAACCCATGATTTAAAAGTCGAGGCACGTTATGTATCAAGCAGATAAGCCTGTAGATAAGCCTGATTTCGATGCGAATGTCTCGATGTTTAGTATTATTAGGAGAACACAGGACACAACAAAGCGCCAGGTCAACCCAACATTGCTTAGTGTACTACAACTTAGCCCGAGTGTAACACTATTTCACACATCATGCCTCAAGATACCTTAATAAAGACAGATGTGAAATGGTGTCCTACCCACAATGGGCTAATGAAAGGACTAGTGCTCCAGACCTACAGGCAGGCATAATTTACAAGGTATAAATGTAACTGTACAGTTCAAAACATGGATGATACATTGATGATTATCTGGCAGATGTAAATAGTGTCTAGCAGAAAAAATTACCATCATGCCAGTCAGAAAATGGTGATGTAACACACAAGCACATGTATAGGTCGAATGTGACTTACAATGATGTCCAAGGTATTTCATCATTCAATCCCTTACTGTCACTTTTAAGCTTAAAAATCCATTTCTGTTCCTTCACGAATAGGAATCTAGACACATCGCTGATGTGAGGTGGACTGTAAGGTTGTTCAAGGATCTCCCACCTCATGTCTTCAGCGGTATGTTTCTGGGACAGAAAATGATTAGTCAATCTTGTAGATTGCTTGTGACATCGAATGGTGCTTTTGTGTTCACCAATCCTTATTTTGATTTTACGGGTGGTGTATCCAATATATCTCAGTGAGCATGGGCAGGTGATCATGTAAATGACTCTAGTTGCAATTTGTATGGCTTTTAAGAAGCCAAGGTTTTTCTATACCCAAGTCCACTCTGTCTGTTATGTACGTCTGCGAACAGGCACTACAAGAGCCACAAGGATAGTGGCCCTGTATCGGAGGCAGATTCCAAAGTGTGGTAGTCCTGTCCATAATTTGCGCTCTTGGTCTTGTATGGACCAGGCTATCCCGTAGGTTTGGTGCTCTTTTGAAGGAAAATAGAGGGAATGGAACGTTGGTATCCGCTATGTTCAATATCTTCCAATGTCTCCGTACTGTTTTTTGGATCTTGTTAGAGAGCACACTGAAAGTACTAACGAAAGTAAGCCTACCCAATGGTGGTTTCTCAGGTCACCTATCCAGAAGCACCTCCCGGCTGTTATTGGATGCGCGTTTCCGTGCTTTTTTGACAAGATGTTTCGGATAAAGTCGTTCCTGTAGCTGTGAAGAAAGCTTGGTCGCATGTGACTCAAACAGCTCTCTGGAGGAACAATTCCTTCTAAGCCGGAGGAACTGACCCACGGGAAGATTCTCACGCAATGCTCGTGGGTGATGGCTATTAAACACAAGGAGAGAGTTTCTTGCCATTGGTTTTGTGTAAAGTTCACATTGTAATCTACCTTCTGCTGGAAAGATTAAAACATCCAGGAAGGGAAGTTGCTCATGACTGAACTCAACGGTGAACTTCAGGTATTGATTCTGATCATTGAGCCACCTATGGAATGATTGGATCTCTGAAGGGGAGCCTCGCCAAACCTGCAGGATGTCATCAATGTATCTCTTCCATAGCAACACCTGATGGAAATAAGGATTGCTATGGTTGAGAACATGCTCCTGTTCAAATTGATGGACATAAAGGTTGGCGAGGCCCGGGGCAAAAATACTCCCCATAGATGACCCGGAGATTTGGAGAAAAAACTGATCCTCAAATTTAAAGAAGTTTTCCATCATGGCTAGTTTTGCACATTCCATGATAAAATTGACAGGAGTGAAGCTGTCCAGATCACGCGAGGAGAGAAGATGTCGAATGGTTTCAAGGGTTTCCTCCTGCGGGATACAGGTGTAAAGGGATTCCACGTCGAAACTGACCAACAGGTCAGTCTCGACGTTGAACTCCACGTCAGGTAGGAGTCTGAGGACATCTGTTGTATCCTGTAAATATGTGGGCATTTCTTTGATGAGGGGCCTGAGAAAGAAGTCCACAAATGTAGAGAGTGGTTCCAAAAGGGAACCAATCCCTGAGATGATAGGGCGTCCCGGTGGTGGTCTGGTGGCTTTATGTATCTTGGGGAGACAGTAGAAGCCAGGAGTGACCGGGTTTGGTGTCACCAGGAATCTAGACTCATGAGGTGTTATCCATCCTTCTGTACTGCCCTCCTCTACCAAAGCCTGAATTTCAGTAAGCAATCGTGGTGTCGGATCGTTGGACAACCGACGATAAGCTTGAGAATTGTTCAATTGTCGGCATTCTTCACGATACATGACCATATCCAAAATCACTGTTGCTCCTCCCTTGTCCGCCGGTTTTATAATTATAGATGGATCCTTGGATAGACTCTGGAGGGCATTCCTTTCTCTGATAGAGAGGTTTTGGAAACTTTGGCAGTTGGTATCTTGTAGGGCCATGATGTCATGTGTAACCGCTTGCTCAAAAGTGATCACTTGCGATGGAACCTGATGACTTAGAGGAGTAAATGTAGATTTTGGACGTAGCCCAGTGTTAGTAGGACTCTCGTCCAATGTCTTATCGTCTTGGTCCTTGTTCTTAAAGAAGAAATGAAGACGTACCTTCCTGAAGAATTTTTCAAGCTCAAGTCTTGTTTCAAAGGGGTCACCTTTGTTTGTAGGGACAAAACCTAGTCCTTTTTCTAGAACAGCTTCCTCATCTACTGTCAAGATGCGAGAGCCCAGGTTGACCGTTAGGTTCCGGTCGCTTCCGTGCTGGTACTCTGTTGCGCTGCCCTCCTGCTCCGTGTATTGGGAAACGTGGGATCAGTCTCTCACTGGATGGTTTGTTGTCCTCTTCTTCCGCGGTTCTGGCCTCGGCCCCGTCCTAAAAAAGACGGATCTGAAAAGAATTGAGGGTGTTGTGGATACGGGTGCATTTGTTGTGCAAAGGGTGGTGGCTGAAAACCCCAAGGTACTGGGGGCCACCATGGGCCAGGATTTTGGTAGTTACCCTGGTAATTACCTTGCATTCCCCCTCTCTGCCTCCCCCCTCTCTTGTAGAATCGGCGCTGTTGACCACTCCCTCTAAATTGGGCGCCAGCTGGATTGGTGGTGTCTATTGACTAATTTTTGAACAATCCTCCATTGACTTTACTAACATAAAAATCGAGGATGCTCATTACCTTAACTCTTTATTATTATTCTTTACCTTTGGTTTTTACTTGACATAGCTTTATGAGAATAGTTATATGCCCCTAGTGAGGTCACAGCCTCGTGGTCCATGGGGGGGGGGGGGGGGGAAAGAGTCCTTTTGTAGCATCTGGGTTCTTTTATATATTACAAATAACATGGAAATGATTGTACAATACAGTTGGACACAGCAAATGCAATATTGACTGTGGCCTCAATTTTTCATTTCTATATAACAGAGCGGGGCCTCATTTTCCTGAGCGGTTGCCGGGTGAGGTGAGGTATTTTCCCACACAATGTTGGGTGAGTACTACATTAATAAAATTACCATCTGAATAAGATTAGGTATCAGAAGGACTTGTGCCTTCTGTTAAACTAAGAGACTTCTCTTCGTTACTTTTGTGTTGTCTGTACTGTCTTTTTGTTATTTTGGGATTACTGTATGGAACCATACTATATTTCTTGTGCACTATTTTCCTCTCTCTTTCAGGAAAGGACATCTAATTCAATCCCACTAGTTAACATTGGGGATCCAAGTTCCTGGTAGGAGTAATTGAATCATTAATGGACAATATTAAAATTCTTATTATTTCACTCACTTATATATAACTTTTGCAGTAGCTATTCCATCTGGGTCCTGAAGAAAGCCGGACAGGTTGTCCCATACGGCTGAAACATGTTGACCGCATCGCACAGTGCCGCAACAGTCATAATTTCACACTATTTGGCGTTATTTTAAACTTTGGCACTAGGACAATCCTTATTATACTTAATTTTTTGTCCTAGTAGTCAATTTTACATCTCACTCTCACATTCACAGCACTGCACTCCATCAGCATCATCTGAACTACACTGTGGCTAGAGTTCCACCTCAGTAATCCATCTCTGCACCATCAACTGATGGGTTGGGCGAGGTTTGGATTTTCTATTCGTATCCCACATGACGAGATTCCGCCATAAGGGTGGTCTGATGGGAGTTTCTCAGCCCAGTGTTATTTCATTTGCAGGACCTCTGCAGCGCTGCAGCTGAAATGACAGTTTTGACTTTATTAACCAGAAATGTGGAGGCCGACTCTGGTGCTTTGTACAGGAATATACGCAAGAAGGTGTACAAGGTATTTGTCGTGCAAACCTAGCCAAAGCAGCAGAGCACGGACATGGTCACAGACCCAGCTGATCGTCTCTACCCAGCCACAGACCCAGCTGATCCTCTTGCTCACCAAGGACCCGGCAACCGCTAAATACAACCTCCACGAGGGAACGAAGGCCGTCGCAGACTGGATGAAGACCAGCCGGCTGAAACTGGACTGGCTTTTCTTTATATTTGATGTTACTTTGGAATAGAAGTCTACATCTAGGATTACAAGGCATCATTATTTCTGTAAATTATTTTACAGCCTCTATCATGGTGTTTTGATATTATTTATTGTACCCCTTTTTTCATTCTGTTCACATAAAATTTGTTTATGCTTTGAGAAATTCATACCTGTGTGCTTAATTAAGGATTATTCCTACTAAATTTATTTAATTCATGTCTAGATTACTCTTATGTGAGTCACCAGTTGGGTCTCTACTACTAAACAATTGTTCTGAATGTTTTAATTAATTTCAATATATGTGGGGAGCAAAGGTATGCTCCACTACCAGTCGCACTGCTTGTTGAAGGATGTGTCATCCTCTTTCAATTCTACTTAATCCAAATTGATTCCATTTAATCTCCCAATTTATCAAGGCTTTTCTTTTTGTCATCCGCAAACAATGTTCAATCCTACGTTTTGTATGCTTCACATATTCAAAATGTGCCCATCCAGGCCTCTTCAAGAATACGAACGAAACGTAAGATTCATTCAAAACAGCATCTCTTTATTGGCACCCAATGCATTTCGGGCTAATGATAGCCCTTCGTCAGGGGTTACTGCAATTGAAACATATCAAACAAAACACACATGATGTAAGAAATGTAGCACAGTCTATGGGGGATGGTTAGTAGTCCGGTGCACAGAGGCCAGCAAGTAACATAATTTAGAGGAAGTTTTGTTTTGTTTCATTTTGGTAAAACGTTTGAGGACACTGCTCCTCGTATTAACATTAATTACAAATTTGATGAATTGTAGAAGAATAATATAGTAACTGTGTGTTTTGTTTGATATGTTTCAATTGCAGTAACCCCTGCTCCCCACGTATATATCAAATCCCTTGTGCCAAACAGGGCAAGGCACAGCCCAGCTAACGCACGCATTTTCAAAGATGAACAGTTTAAGTGTATGAAACAATGTTAAAAATGGAGAATGACGGTGTGCACACCACCTCTTGTGATGTTAATTAATTGCAAGACATGAAATCCCTTGTAGGTGCATTCACCCATTATTAGTGGTTTTGCCCAAGCCTCCAAGGGTATATTGGGTTTCCCACTTCTTTTTTGTTACTAGTATATTATAGTGCAGGGGGATTAAAACTACCTCTAAGTCAGAGGTGCAGAAAGATGCTTCTTTTTAAGTAGTAGTAAAGTTTGCAGAGTGGTGGAGAATGGGTGCTGGAACTCCAACCAGTGCTCAGGAATTCAGCTGCATAGGACTTACAGGAGGTACCAGGAGGGCTTCTTGGCCCCCAAACTACCTCAGGAGTAAATTGGACTTCATCCCCCATCCCGCAGTCTGCCAGGAGGCGCGTTTGCAGAGTGGTGGAGAAAGGGGGCATGGCCTCCGAAGACGTTTTTAGCAATCCCACTGTATGGGACTTACTGGAGGTAACAAGAGGGACGGTTGGCTCCCAAGGACATCCTTAAGGGCCAACTACCCCTCCTATTACCTCCAGTAAGTCCTATAGAGCAGCATTGGTAAGGACTCTTAGCAGGCCACGCCCCTTTTGCCCACCACTACACAAACGCGCTCCCTGGTGCGCTCTTGGATGGGGATTGAAGTCCCCTTCGCTGCTGGGGGGCCTTTAGGGGCCAACTAGCCCACCTCTTACCTCCAGAAAGCCCCCACACAGCGGGTTGCTGAGAGGTGGTAAAAGGCCACGTCCCCTTTCACCACCACTCTGCAAATGCACCCCACTGGCACGTGGTTAGTTGGGGAATTAATTCCCCTTGAATACGGAGGGTCCCTGGGGCCAACTAGCCCACCAGGTACCTCCAGTAAGCGCCACACAGCTGGAGTGCAGAGAGGTGGTCCGAGATCACGCGCCCTTTTCACACCACTCTGCAAACGCGCCTCTTGGAGCACTTATTTCTTGAGGTCCTCAGGACACAAGAGGACCTCATCGCCCCATCGGCAGTGAGCCACAAGTCGCTATGACAGGTCATAACGACAGGGCATAGGAACTACTGAATGGATCTACACCATTTAAAAATAAGGGCTCTTTCTGAAACAAGACCTATCTTTTTTGCCTAATTTGGTGTAATTCCGTTGAGCAGTTCGGGCTGCAGTTTTGTCTAAAGTTCCTATGGAAATTAACATGGGGAAAACATGTTTTGGGACCCCCCCTTTTTTCTCAGCCCTCGCTTGACGTATCACCCCGAAACTTTCAAGACAGGAGATGACCGAAGCGCCCCATTAGTTTTGACAATTTCGCGCAGATTCGTCAACCGGCACCAAAGATATTGGCAAAAGAAAAAATGCTTTTTGAATAGAAGCGAGGTCCTAACTAGAACTATCTACTGGCGACTGCCAGTAGGATATATTTGCAAACTTTCCCACACAGATTCAAGCCACGTCCACCGGTTGAGGAGAGTACAGGTCAGCGGGTGAGAGTCCTGCTCACAAAGTAAATGTGAACCTTGTTCAGGAATATCCAAGATTCAAAAGCCTGTACACAGCGTGTAAATTTCAAAGACATTTTCATGGCAACATGTTTCAACCATGCCGGGCCTTCGTCACGGCTCAATTTTTTATTGAATCTTGTGTTTTTTTGGTATGCTCCGGGGCCCCGCACGTGGGCAGGACTATTCAGTGCTTAGGACTATTCCCAGGAGGAAAAACTTGGTTGTGGATGGTTAATACAGTGTGATGTAGTTCTTTAAAGAAGTGAGTCTACAACTCTTTTCTAAATAGGAGCAGTGTTGGACTTGGCCCTTTTTGTCAGGTTCACCCCTGAACTTTTTGCCTGAAACTGTGACATGGTGGTAGTAGTTTTAAGCTTCTGAGCACTTTAGCACTGTGGCCCAGTGTAAAGTGCATGCGCTCTCCGAGTACGTGTGGTGAGATTGGCCTGCCCTCCGATAGGAATGCATGGGGGATAAGTGTGTCCATGGTAATACCTGGTATGAGAGGATCGCAGGGTCGAGTTTAGTATGTATGAACTC
Source organism: Lissotriton helveticus (assembly GCF_964261635.1). NCBI lineage: Eukaryota > Metazoa > Chordata > Amphibia > Caudata > Salamandridae > Lissotriton > Lissotriton helveticus. Next base: position 584,900,420 of record NC_136063.1, on the reverse strand, counting down.
GTGAAGATGAATGCTGCGCAATGGTGTGCGCAGATTTATGGGGACTGGTGGAGAAATGCCACTTTTGGAAGTTGGCATTTCTGTGTGCTATGTGTCTGCCTGCCTGATGTGAATTGCCTGTCTGGCTTGTGATTGACAAAAGCTGAGAGGTGTGGGTGGCTCCAGGAGGGGCAGGGTGAGTCAGCCATGAGCTGAATGGGACACCTGAAGTAAGAGTGGTGAGAGGGGTAATCCCCTTAATAGGATGGTGCCTGCCCTAGTGAATGCCGGCTCCGCCACCTGTGGTGTGTGATGGCGAGCCCCCACCTTTTCTTTTTTTTGGCCTCATACCACCATTATATGCAAATAATAGCCTGTCAGCCAATCTGTACCTCCCCGGCTTTTGCGATATTTCAATAGCTCCTACGCTCGTGCCCTTACAGTGTCCTGGCTTCACAGACCACGCAGGTGTAATCATTGGACAGAAAGGGTTACACACTTATGTCTCCATCCCAATTCTTGAAGGCCAACCATATCTTACTTAGAATGTGTATTGGCCTCCAGGTCAATATCTATTTTCGCCGTTCTTCTTACTGCTCGTAGACAGTCCATCCCTTGTGGTGGGGAGGGTTCAGTCCATTTCTTGCAGATTTCCAGCCTAGCGAGAATAATTAGATAGAATAGCAAGGCCTGTGTATCCCCAGTGATGTCATTACATGGCTGATCTACTAGCCCCAGCATTACTAGTAAGAGGCTAACTTCGCTGTTTGTATCAAGAATTTCATTAATTATCCTTTCAACTTCAGACCAATGTTCCTCTAACTGAGGGCATTCCAAAAACATATGCTTATCATTATCCCCCACCTTACAAAGGGGAAGAGGAGCTTCCAAAACAAGGTGCTCCAGATCCACCCTGAACCAGTTGCATCTGGTTCCCCCGTGCCCTGCACTTCAGACAAAGGAGAACTGGTGTATAAAAGAAGGGGCTGTGACCCCATAAGGTTGCTCAGTCTTGGTGTGCTGTTCCTGCTGGGACGTGCTGCTGCTGGGGCCCAGGGAGGGGCTGCCATGAGGGCTTGCCTTCCTGGGCCCTGCATTGCCCCTTAACCTCTAAAGACCTTTTGCTGGGACCTTTTTGCTTCTTTTTCATCGCCCAAGACTTTGGCTGCACCCTGTGAGCGCTGTGCTCTAATTCTTTACAGTACTCAAGCAGGAGGAGAGCGTGAGGGCTGCGCAGCGCTGAGCTGCAGCCCCTATTCAGAGGGAATCCCAATGTAGGGATTTCCCTGTGATGCCTTGGGAGCGGATGCCCACCCTGCATATTTGTGCTCGGGCGGTAGCCCACCCCGCGTGGTTATGCTCGCAGCGGGTGCTCACCCAGCATGGAGGAGTTTATTGCAGCTTGTGGGTGCCCACCCCGCTGATTTGCCTTTTGCGGGTGCCCACCCCACATTTGATGATCGTTGCGGGTGCCCACCCCGCCTTGTCGTGAAGATGAGAAGTGACCCCTGGCCCGACACGGAAGCCAGGCGGCCTGCCTGACTCCAGGAGGGGCCACTGAAGGAAGTTGCCATGGCTGCCAATCGCAGTGTGACCAGAGCCGGAAGCAGCTGGCTGGAGGCAGGGCTCCCGCGGCAGCGAGGAGAGCCCTGTGTGTGGCAGATAGACGGCACCAGGCTTTCTCCAACCTCAGGAGAAGTGGATTTCCCAAACGAAGATGCCCAGAGAAGAGAGACCGGAGCCCACAGAGGAGCAAGAGGCTACAGAGCCTCATGGGCCCCATCCGCTGCTGTCCAGCCTGCCCCTACCTGCGGGGAGGCAGGCCCGCGGAAGATCGCCAGTGACCGGAGGAGTTCCTAGTAAGCCCCAGTGACTGAAGGCTGGGCGGGATACATTGGCGGCATCTTTTTTCAATGAGGGGACCCGCCGTTGCGAGCCGCTCCAACGATATTGGCCTATTTGTTTTAAGAGCCCTAGTGGGGGCCCGAGGGCCAGTGGTGCCCGCGCTTTTTCCCCATGTTGGCCATTTTTTCACACTTGCCCCGCTGTACAGTGGGCAACTGCAACGATAGGGGCAAGTGTATTTAAAAGCCCCAGTGAAGCCCCGATGGCACAGTGATGCCAGGGCCCATTTATATTATTCACAGCTGCCCCTCCTGGCAGAGGGAAGCTGCAATGAAGGGGGCTTTCAGTCTAGGAGGCACAGTAGTGCTAGTGGCCAGTTACGCAACAGCTGCCCCGCTGGACAGTGGGCAGCTGCAACGGTAGGCATGATTTGTTCAGGAGAGAGTCCCAGTGGAGGACTCAGGGCACAGGAGTGCCCATGCCTAGTTTTCCACAGCTGCCCAGCAATTAGTGGGCAGCTGCAACGTTTAGGCCAGTGCATGTGCGCACTTTCTGCTGCTGCACTGGCAGCCGGCCTGGACATTGGGCATCAGGCCCTTTGAAAAGGCCGGTTGGCCTGAGGGCAGTTTGGTGACATTGGTAGAGAGCAAGGCTGTACCAAATTGCATAATGTGTTTATGCAAATGTCATGTTATGATGTTTTGGGGAGTGCCTACTTGCGTAATGTGTTTATGCTTATGGGGTTAGTGCATAATGCATTTATGCTGGTGAGGTCCGTTGCGTAATGTGTTTATGCCGATGAGGTTTGGGCCTGGTGTGGTCTAATGTGATAATGCTTAGGTCATTATGGTACCAGTAGTTACTGGTTGTGTTCTATATTTCCATTTACTTATCTGTATTTTGATGGTTCCGACCGTGGCCCGATTTGCATGGTTCGGTATATAATCCGCTGTGAATATTGCCCGTGCCAGTTGGCACAGTGTAAATGCGTGATTATGTTTCTAATGTGTTTATGACAATACAAAGTATCTTTGGCGTGTAACTCCCTTGCCCTGACTACAGTGGTGGACTCTGCCTTGCTTTGGCAGATGACTTAGCCAACAAGAGATCCCATTTTTAGCAAGCAGCGTTGGTGATGTCCTGATGGAGAACGCTTATTGTCGTTTTTTGCGGTCTGTTTTTTTTTTTCTCCCCACATTTCTTAGTCTGCAGTCTGATGGGGTCCTGGCTGCAGGTGGTCTGATCACTAGCAGAGGTGGTGAGCGTCTCTGCAATATAAGCAGAGGTGCTAGTTGTAAGGCTTTGTAAGTGATGCAGCTGATTTTGAAGATGATGTGGGCCAGCAAAGGGAGCCAATGGGGTTCCATCAAGATGGGGGTGATGTGATCATATTCCTTCAGGACTTGCTTGAGAAGTGAAGCTGCTAGTAGGATGCCCATAAGGGGTGTCAGAGTGGAGTATACACACATAAAAGCATGCATTATATATTTGTAAAATGTGCTCCAGGATCCCTCACACAAACAGGAGTATTCAAATGCTTGTGATTATCAACTGAAATTCAATGATGGAAAACCAACCAACTGCATTAGAAGAACAGCAGTCAGACAATAGCCTCGTACGCAAGTGCCTACAGCACGCCCTGCGAGTTTGGATGTACAAATGTATTCAGTGGAATGTGGCTTTCTTTTTCCTGTATAAAGCAGTAAGAAATCCATTAATTCTAATTGTTTAGTGATAGTAGGAAACTGTACCAGGAATTCATCTAATTTCTGAGCCTACTACTTTCCTGTTGTACAATTACTTCTGTTCAGAGCTCATGCACATACATACACTTCGCTTTTCAATCACTGACGATGTGAGCAGCCAGGCAGTTTATACAGGACAAAGGTCAGGCCGGGATGAACACCAAACTCCTCTATAGAGAGAAAGGTAATCAGGAATGCTGCTGTTGGGACACTTCAAATAAATAAGTCACCAGATGAGTGCAGTATCACCTGCATGATAATAATAATTGATCCCAATATTCTATTCCTTACAACACAGGCCAATAGTACCAGTGCCTGGAGAAAGATCAGAGAGGGGAAGCAGTGTCAATTACCCTGGGATATGTACTGCACTTTCACCAATGCAGGAAACTCCCCACTGAACCCAGAGCTAGTCAGGGCTTGATTTACGTGCCCCCATTTAAGCCCGCTCTATGCCTTCTGGGTAGCCACACTGGATATGACAGATGGAGCACGTTCATTGCGGGCATAGCAGAAGATATTCTCTGAGATGGGCCATGGTGTATGAATATTGTATTTGTATGACATAAGCAAAAGGTAGAGCAAAGTACAGAATCATAGGCAAAAATACAGACAGCAGGTGGTTGGGGAAGTTGCTAGAGTCTGAAAGGAGAAGATAACTTTCTGAGTTATAATGTAGCATTCTATAAAAGGCGTGTCTTAGGTGGTTGGTTTCGAAATTGAAGTAGGGTTGAGACAGTCTCAATTGATACAGGGATATTTTCCGGGCCCTGGGTCCATGGTTGGCCTGTGCCTTTTTTATGTTTCTTCTATATGTGTGGATAGTGTATAGTGTTAAAACAGCCGAGTAGCAAACAAGTGCTGAAAATGGACAAGAGCCTATGGAATAATGCAATTGTTAATTGGAAGTTGGCAGCAGGTGAGTTCTAATGTGTCAGGGGTGAAGGCTTAGAGAAGAGGTGTGACTTCATTTTCCTTCCGAGTTGCTTTCGGGGCACATTGATAAGAAACAGCAATTGCTAAGAATAAGTTGAGAATCGGCACTAGAACGTGAGATTAGAAGTATGAGACATGAATATTATGCCGGCCCAAGGCCCGAAAAACTGCAGCTGCTGGAATGTAAAAAGTATAACCTTAGCTCCTATGTACTGCAAGGGCGGAATATGCCTTGACCTGCATTAAGAGGGGGGGGGGGGGGGGGTGCTGAGAAACAAGGGTACCCAGTTAATTATTTGATCTAATGAATAAATTGCTAGGGGAGCAGGCTTCATAGTCATTCAATCATAATAAAATGACCGCCCCACTTGTACATATCGTTCTGGATTTCTATGTCTAATTGTGTGATATTTCGTGTATTGTCACCACCACTCAGTCACGTTACGCACCCTTGTCACTTATGTGAGCACCTGAACGTATTTATGTAAATATCAATCTGCATATTATTGTGATTAAATGACTATGTTGCCCTATGAAGCCTGCTCCCCTAGCGATTTATTCATTAGATCAAATAATATTTAACCTCTGCATTAAGAGGGAACACTATCAATAAGGAGAGAAGGATGGGTGACTTAGATGTACAATTAAAGCGGAGAGCTGCAAGAATGACTATTACCGCGATTAGTGGACATAATCCAATGTCTCCTCACTCACTCAACCAGCATTCTTAAAGCATTTATCAGATATTTGAAAGCGTTATATCACAGTGTTATGATATGGAAAGAAAGGGGGATGCCTTCCTAGCTCCCTCCACATCTCCATCTTTTTGGAGACTGGTAGGGCTAACCAGGAGGGAGAGATCACACTGAAAGATTGAGGAGACCACGTTGAGCCCTCTGTACAATAAAGTACCTGGCAAGCTTTACAAAATAAAAAGATTAACTACGCCCATTTTAAATACAATGTTCTTTGGAGCAAGAGAACACTGGCCAATTGCGCACGGAGTTCAACATAGCCATAATAGGTCTCCTATCCAAACTGGTAGAAGACCCTTCATCTTGTGCTAGCTATGGACCCCTCATTAAAAACGATGTAAAAACACTTGCCACCAAGTTACAAAGGGCCATCCAGACTAATTCATGACTCAAGAGAGTTGGCTTTGTACTTGAACTTTGATACAGAATCCACAGGAGGCCTCTCTCCAACATACAGTGACATCTTAAGGAAGCAGGAGAATTGCATGGCGATCTTAACACCAGAAAGGCTTCTTTTTTTCTAAAGCTTTATTTGGAAGTTTCAAATAACAGCACAAACATAGGCCAAAGCAGACAATAGAATCCAGCACTTATGTTAGTGGTACAATGGTTCTCCAAAAGCAAATAAAATATCAAAATTAATAAGGGGGGGGGAAGAAAAAAAACAATACATTGTACAAATATATGGAGAAGAACACTAAATCCAATAGTAACTTGTAGTGACATGGAACACATCAAGGGAATGGAACGGTAACCTTCAAGATGGAAAGGAATACATTACCCAAAGTGTAAACCCAGTCAGTGTGTCGAATCAACATCAGAATCACTTTCAATGGATAACAGATAATCACGCAATGGTTGCCAAATCTCTCCGTCTAGATGTAATCGGTTGTAAGGAAACATATATTTCAGGGGTGGTATCACAATAAGATAGGTCTTTAAGCCAGGCTGCACTCGATGAGGGTAAAGTGAAATTTGCCTTTTAGACAACAGTAAAGCAATGGCAGTGTAACAGCGTATCCCTAATGGCAATGACTTAACATACCCCAGTAAAGCCACAAGCGGATCGGGCGTGAGGAACTGTCCAACCATTAAAGACAACATAGGGTAAATATCAATCCAGAAGGCTGCTACCACCCTACACACCCATGTCAGATGGAAAAAGTCAGCATGGTCTGCCCACACTTAGGGCAGCAGTGGAGTCTAGAGGGGTCAAATACTTTATGGTGGTGGTTGCATGAGATCAATTTGGTTTGTGTACAGCAGTAGTACCATACACCATATGAAATCATGATGCAGAGATCCCACACCCACGCTACACTGGTCTTTTCCACACCTGCAGGCTTCAATTGTAAAGAAGTGTTGTATAATCTGCAGACCAGGTGGAGGTTGTCAGAGGAAGTATTCACTAACATGAGTGTAGGAAGTCGTTGGCTCAGTTGGGTAGGCAGGCAGCACATCGCATAGTGCACTCTTTAGGCAATTAAATATAAATGTACCTTATTGTGGTTTGTCCTAGCTGAACCAGAGTGGATCTGGATTTGAGAATGCCATCTGTAAATAAATTGCAAACGGTCTTTAAAATGTAAATCTTTAAATCATGCATGTTCCGGACGCGCTGTACTAACTGCTCCAGGGTGAGAGGAAGCCAAGGATTCTTCAACCTTGGGAGATGTAAACCTGAAAGGCTTTTGATCTAATCAATTGGGGCCACCTCTTCCGGGCTCTGCAGAGGAGAGGTGTAGGTCTTGACTGTACTGCCAAGGTGAAAAGTTACTACATAAATTCAATATCGCATAGATCGTGGAGGCTTCATATACAAAAGGTTTTCAACATACAGAGGTATAACACAAGGCTGGTGTCTGTTCCCACTCCTGTTATTGGCCCACAAAACATTGGCACCAGCAATTTGACAGAACAAGGCTTGACCAAGGGAGGACACACGGTAGTGGACTACTCCGATCTTCTAGTATACAGAGGTGACATACTCCCATTTGGAAACATTGAGTTCCAGCTTGATTTGGAGACATTATCGTATTTCTCGGGTGACAGAATTAACTGGATCAAGAGTGAGGTTCTCCCTATATTTACAGGAAGAATGAAGCCTCCAGAGAAGCATGGGTGTCTGACTACGAACACCTGAATATCTGCATCAGTTGATGCCTACAAACTAGGGTGCCTTTGTGGCACAATGAAGGCTGCCGAATTGATTAAGACACTTTCATACGGCTAGTATGCACTTTACAAAGGACTGAGGATGGAAGATCCATTTGAAGGTAGCCATTTAAAATTGTCCACAGCAATGCAACAACAGTTCGTGCTGCTGTCCTCCCAATCCTGGAAACACAGACAACCGACACATGGTTATGAAGGCTCGATAGGAGGAGAAACTTACACACAACTTCAAATTTCAGATTTTTTCTTACAGAGATAAATGAGGCAATGGTACCAAGATTGTATCTGCTATATTTAATGTGTTTGTTACGAAATGTTACTCTCAAGAGACTGAATGCTATACCACACTACACTGACTGGCCCAATTATTGACAGACTATTCTGAAGACGACTGACTTGATAGATACCTAAAATAGAGTTGCAAGTAGGGCAACTCTTGTTCACATACTTTATAATTCTATGATTGGTACTGGTCCCTCATTAGCTTCATAGGGCAAAATGTATGACTAGTAAACTATGCTGGAGGACTAAAGCCCTTCAATGTGATCCAATATACATATAATGGTTGTTATTGTCCCCCCCCCCTCCTCCATGTACCACTATACTGTACGAATCTATGGCAAGACCACTAGCAATAACAAGTTTCACACCTATATCCCCGAAACCGTTGCATCAATCCCAGTTTTTGTTAGGCTTACCCCTGCTACCTGAAATCTACACAAAATTGATCATTACCTGTGCAGGAGTATTTCTTCCTATTTGACCATATCTACAAATATATTGCAAAACATTTTATACATCTGTCCCATAACACCGCATCATTTTTGCTCTTCTTCCTTTCCTTCTTCGGCACCCTATGGATTGCGATCAGCCTGACCCGGTGTTTCAGGTTCTATCCTTACCATAAAGATCGATAGGGGATGGATGTGTTGCCTTGTATACAAGTGCAAAGAGGGATGGATATGCTAGTTCCTAGGTTTACATGAGGATATGTGGCATAAACAATGTTCAAAAGTAATATTCTAGCAGCACTTAACTTTACTTCTTTTGTTTCTCAAGTGCTGCTACAAATGGAGGTATAAACACCTATTGCTTGATATCATAATGGTTGAGAAGGGATCCTGCTATCACTCATACAAACAATACTGTGAGGGGCTTATAAGACTTATAATTTAGAGTAGTGGTTCTAAACCTTTTAACTTCTGTGGACCACCGATTTATCCCTATTGGAATCCAGAGACCCCCTAATGGAGTCATTATTGGAATACAGGGGTCTCACCAAGTAATTACTGGAAGGTGGAGGCCTCAGCTAAAGCAATTTAGATTGTTAAATATTTTAATTCATTCACAAAGAAATATTTAAAAAAATTAATTTAATGGATAGATTGGGGATTTTTTTAATTCAACTGGGGCCACTCATCGCTCATACTATAATCTAGTTGATGCACTTACACTGCTCTCAAACCAATCGCAGGTTACCAACTTAATTTTTATCTTTCAAATTCCTTTTTTACAGAGCACATTAACATTTACAATTTCACATTTTACTTTAGTTATATAGACTTTATTACATCGGTTATTGTTTTATTTTCCAAGCAGTTGAGGATCCCCTGAGCAGGACCCCCAGGGCTCAGGTTTAGAATCATTGAATTAGAGCATCAATGATTATGTTAATTGAATAAGATAGTGAAATCACAATCTTCTTGACATATCAAAGGGACCCCCTCTTGAAATACTTTGGGCCAGGGAATAGAGAGGAACAGCAATATCACAACAAAAAGGAATTCCCTCGTGGCCTTATTTATTCTACTCCAGACATATACTTCCTACTTTCAAACAAAGTCCTTCAAAACATGGCGAGCACAATTATTTATTTCATTTATATTTTTATTTAGTATTCATCTTTTGTTTTTTTGGAAAAAAAACTTTTTTGTATATATATATATATATATATATATATATATATATATATATATATATATATATATATATATATATATATATATATATTTCTATACTTTTCATTTTGAATTCATATCTCGAAAAAGATTTTAGATCAATATATAGATAACATTTACATTACATGTACAAACAATTAAAAAGAATTAATTCTATATACAGGATACCCTACAAAGAGCACACCATAACATTCGTACAACCTCAACACACATCCTAACACAATCACTCAAAATAGACTCTTTATTCCGTATCTAAGGAGTCACAGATCTTTATGTGAACTGTCACACTAGGTCGACGCGTTTCGGTGGGATAAGACCACCTTCCTCAGGACCTTTGACAGAACAAAGTTCTTCACAACAGTTGGTGCACTCTGTATGGATATCCTAGCACAAGTATTGGGTGATGGCTTCTATGGAGAATCACATCCGTCGGTTAAGTAGTACATCCGTATTTAAAATCCTACTGCTTCTTGTTTTTCTTAACTTGCAATTCTTTATTAGCTGCTCCTTTCATGCAGTTCACATTTATTGCCATAGAGATCTCATATGAAGTGTTCCTGTATCATTTACGGAGTTGAAGACCAATTTTTCACAATATTATATACATCCATTGACGCAGAGTTTGCATCTCGTATTTCCTAGATACCAATACCGCCCGATCACTTAGGCAATAAATGCGAACTGCATGAAAGGAGCAGCTAATAAAGAATTGCAAGTTAAGAAAAACAAGAAGCAGTAGGATTTTAAAAACGGATGTACTACTTAACAGACGGATGTGATTCTGCATAGAAGCCATCGCCCAATACTTGTGCTAGGATATCCATACAGAGTGCACAAACTGTTGTGAAGAACTTTGTTCTGTCAAAGGTCCTGAGGAAGGTGGTCTTATCCCACCGAAACGCGTCGACCTAGCGTGACAGTTCACATAAAGATCTGTGACTCCTTAGATACGGAATAGAGAGTCTATTTTGAGTGAATGTGTTAGGATGTGTGTTGAGGTTGTACGAATGTTATGGTGTGCTCTTTGTAGGGTATCATGTATATAGAATTAATTCTCTCTTTTTAATGGTTTGTACATGTAATGTAAATGTTATCTATATATTGATCTAAAATCTTTTTTCGAGATATGAATTCAAAATGAAAAGTATAGAGATATATATATATATATATATATATATATATATATATATAAATCTCCCAAAAAACAAAAGATGAATACTAAATAAAAATATAAATGAAATAAATAATTGTGCTCGCCATGTTTTGAAGGACTTTGTTTGAAAGTAGGAACTATATGTCTGGAGTGGAATAAATAAGGCCACGAGGGAATTCCTTTTTGTTGTGATATCACAATCTTCTTGACCTCTGGGTTAAAGTGATTTAAGGGTAAGAACTTTAAATAAAGGATTGAAAAGAAAAGCTCGGAAAACAAAGCTTTAAACCATCCCAGCCGAGGCACGGGGAAGAAGGTTAGCCAGAATGAAGTGTGGCTCACAGCTGTTTAAGTCAGAAGTTCCTCAAGTGAACGACAGTCAAACTCATTATGAGTAAGCGAGCATTAAAAACACAGTTGGCTTATGGTTTGTTTCTGCATCAATTTGAACAAATATTGGCAAAGCAATAAGTGTTGCATTAGAGATCTACTGGCTTGGTCAATGGTTTTAACCAGGTCATACAACATTCACCATGCTGTGCAGCAAACCTAAATAAAACAAAATGGCTATGATGCAGCATTTCTTTTTCCTTTATACTTGCCGATCTGTGTTGGATTAGCAAACAAAAAAAAATAATGCTCAGAAGGAGTTACTTGAAACAAGTTGGGGAGCAGTAAAAGGTACAGCTGGGTGAGAACTAAAACACGACGGGCAAGGAGACCGAAGCAAACATGGATGGCTGCAGTGGTGAGGAGGGAGCAAATGGGGAAGAAGCACACAGGTGAAAAATCGAAGGGGGGGGATGGAGGGGAAGAACACCGGAGCCAGGGCAAAATGGAGGGTCAGGGAAAAGCTCACTGGTGACGGTGTGCAACACACAGTGCAACAACTCCCCCCCCTCCCCCTGCAAACAAAAGGTTATGCCGGAAAAGCAAGCAGAGGGGGGTGGGGGTGGAGGGTACGACAGAAGCCAGCCAATCATAAGAGATGGTAAATAGGCTATGCTCCATGGGAAGGACAAAAAGACAATTGACAAGCTGGGACAAGAATACGAAACAGGCAAATGAGTGTGACAGGAAAGTCAACCAATGATAGGCAGTGGGAAGACCCTTTATATTCTTGGTAAACTGACAAAAGGTATTTCGCAACCAGAAGACTGTGCTCTTTGGCAGGCTTCACCCAAGAATACTTTATTTGGAGGTACCGTAGACTGAAGCTTTGTAGCTACAAAAGTAGAAACGGTTATTGCATAGAGATTGATTTCAACACATAGGAAGGCGCTCAGATGTAGTTAGAGAAACATTCAATAGGATTATATACAAATTGGGATTGATTCAACAGTGCAGACTGGCAGCCTTAGCAGAGTCCATGCTCAAACTTATTTCTGTTAAAGCATGTTTAACCATCACTTATATATTCTCATTTTCAAGATTTTATTTTTAGTCCCAAACAGAATATACTGTGACAGATTCAACAATTTGATAATGGACTTAAACGCTCACAAGAGACGACTGGGTATGATCAATCACAAGCTGAAATCCTGGCATGTCCTGGGTCATAATGTGTGCTATGTACACCACTCAAACTGCAAAATGTCTGCATGAGGTACAACATTAAAACACATATTTCCGGTCCAGGAAAGACCTGGCTTGGCAGTTCGGGCTGGACTGTTCCCCTGAGGAACAGGGTCAAGAGTGATTTGCCTATGGCTGGGTCCGAACCGGGGTGGTGAGCAAAAGAATGATGAATTAAACCCAGATCTATGTGACTCGGGGTGAATGTTTGCATTGTTCAGCATTCCATCCATCATTTGTTCCTTTTCCCAAGTATATGTCCCCATTGGTTTTAACTGGACCTCATAAACAATACTATTCTACATACATCTTGCTCCTGCTGCATTTTAAATGTTCTTAGAAAAGAGCCAGACTCCACCTTTGTGGTGGTTTTCCTTAACCGTGCCTAAAATAAAATAAGTAAAATAGGAAGTTCTCTGAAGGTTTTCACACAAATCTGTGAATATAGCAGATTTGTGCCTTTCTTGAAATGCCTTCTCTAACAGTGTGTGCATAATTGTCTCTTTCCATATAGTTTTTTTGTTCGGCTAGCTTTCGCCTTTGGGAAAAGTCTGTCGCCAGTCCTGATTCATGTACAAGGATGTCTGGAGATCACAAGGTGGCATAATTAGTAGAAAACTAAAATACGTTATCAATACCAGAATGGCTGTAAAGCTCTCGTTTTTGAGACAGAAAAAGTGACCGTGGGGGAAACTACATTTCATGTGGGTTTGCCTAAAAACTTGCTTTTACCAAGTTTAATCTTTCTCTGCCCTCATGCATCACTAACCCCCCGTTAACAGTTTGCATTTCTGTAGCAGCAATTTAAAAAAATAAAAAATCAGGGCAGTGAACTACACCAAGCAGAAGTGAAAAGGCATACATCTTGGTACAATTAATCATTCTGTTTCATTCTGTTTTGACCCATTTGTCTGTTTATTTTTTGCGAGACTATCATAGGCAATCCCCTGACATACAGAAGCACACCACCCCAAATGTGTAGCCATCAGGAAGTTGGCTGTGGCGTAACCTCTAGAGCTGCCGACTTTCGACCTGGGGGAACAGGGTTCGAGCCTCGGCAAAACTGATTTTTAAGAAATAAAAAACAATGTAAATACATGAACACAAGGGGAAAACTACATTTAATGTGGAAGTATTTCAGTGTCAATGTAAAACTAGCAGCATACGGCAGAAAGCATCAATCGTCAGTAGTAAATTGAAAACAAGCAGTTGCCGATTACAGGAAATCACGTTGCATGTGCCATAGGAGAGAGTCATTTAAGAAAACAGTGCCCATAGACAGTACATAAAACATACCAACTAACACTTGTAAGAGGGCCAGTCCTTATGGGAGGTTACAAAAGGAGTAAAAGGAGGGACTACGGAGTCTATCGCCGATTCAAAAGCCATCATTTACAAAGGGCAGGAAGAAGGGCCAATTGTAAAGATGGGCGGTACATTGGTTAGAGCTTAACACCCATATCATGAATATTGCACAGCGCAACCACTGCCTATGTGAGACCAAAAAAAAAAAAAATACATTGAACTCAGCATATACAAAATTGTAACCCCTGCAGTGTGTGTGCATGGTACTAGAAAATTAAATAAACAAGGTTTACCCAACTCTAAAAAAGTATATTCGTATCTGACAACACCCAGATCATCTTCTCTCTCTCAGCTGGTAAGACCACAGAGCCTTCTGCTCTTAGGACGGGTCTCAGTAAAGTGGCGTCCTGGATGCACGCCGATTTTCTAAAACTTAATGGCGAAAAAACTGAGGTTCTGGTTCTTGATATAGATAGAGGACTGTGGGGCCGCCAACATTGGCCCACAGAAATGGGTGCGTTCCCGCAACCTTGGCTTTATCATCGACGATTCATTATCTATGCGTCAACAAGCTACCAAGGTTGCTGCAACATGCTTCGCCATTTTGAAATGGTTGAGGAAGATTGTGTGGATGCTACCTGGCCCTACCCAGAGAACCATAGTCCAGGCCCTTGTAACATCTAGGCTGGATTATGGGAACATCCTCTATCTGGGAGCTAATAAAGATGTAACACGCAAGTTGCAGCGAGTGCACAACTGCCGCCAGATTACTGTGCCGGGCCCCCAGAACCGCCTCTATCTCCAGTCTGCTGGGGAACCTACACTGGCTCTCGGTCAAGAAACGGGTCATGTTTAAGGCCCTAACCTACATGTTTCGTATCAAGCACGACAGAGCCCCCGCTACCTGCAACACTTAGCTTGTCTTTACGTTCCCTCTCGCACTCTTCGGTCCTATACACACGTCAAATTCCAGGTCCCAAAGTTTAGACTTTCCCGCACAGGTGGTTGTTCTTTTTCGTATTTGGGTCCTGTATTATGGAATGCTCTCCTTCTATCTCTTCGCACACAATCCAATCTCTTACTGTTCCGCAAGTCACTTAAAACTTGGCTTTTTAGCAAGTAGGTTTCTCTTTCTTCTGCGGTTTCCTGATAGCGCCGGGAAACCCTTTTTGAGTAGCTGTTGCGCTGACATATAAATTTACATAAATAGTTGCAGCTCTACTGAAAACTTGTACATGAAAATATATAGAAAAGTTTTTAAAGACGATAACAATTGAAAAGCTGATGCTTTATTTTCCGTTATGAAATACAGCTATGAAACAATATCAGGCACATGGATTCTATAAAAAGATTGTGTTCCTTATAAAACTATTGTGTATAGACCATGGGTGTAGCACATTAGGTTTAGGTCGAGCAGGTAAGTAAAGTTACTCGAATTGCAGGTCTGGCCACATTTTAAATATCTTTTAAGGTCTGTGTGCCGTGCCAACAAAAAATACGACACTTCAACTGAGCAAAGGCTTAGGAGGGATGAACTAAAGGCCCTCTTCTTAGATGTATTTTTAGTAAAATTATGTATTACTTTAAGACCTCGGTCATGACAGTTAAAACTGGCTTTTACAGGAAACAGAAAATGGGCCTGTTCTCCGGAGTAGTTTGGTACTTATTTATTAATTCAAATTCCACTTGAGAAAGGAAAGCGAACATGCTGGAAATGTTGCATTAAGAAAGCCATCAGTTTATAGGCACGATTGGATATAATTTTTAACAAGAAATTTCTCGTTAAATTATAACCAGATAATGACAATACTGGAGTGTGAATATGTATTTTTATGAATACTAATGAAGATTTCCTTATAGTTATTTAAATAGATTTCACAAGAAAGAAATAGATTTTTTTACCCATATTTTTCTTCATTATATTGTAGAAAACTCCACCCTGCTGGAACAAATGAGGAAGCCCTTTTGCATAAGACCATACATCTTCACCTGAAAAAGAAAGGTAAATCGTTCAGTTCGACTGACAAAAGTTAATTGATAGACTGATTAAGTTAGCAAACGTGCTACATTTTGCTAGTGCAAACCAAATTGTTTCAGATTACTGAAGTGCACTGGCCTAAGATCCCTCAGCATTCAAAAGGCTTTATTACAAAAGGTCACATAGTTTATTATATTAGAAACAAAAAAATAAATAAAAAGGAGCTTGTTAAAGACTGAATTCATTTTGGCTACGTCGGTCATATTTCATAAAGGCTATTTATATTACAACAATGTAAACAAATTCAAGTTATATGCCTACCTCTAGGCATAAAGGTCACGCAGCAGTATTCAAGGAGGTAGGTACTTCAACATACAAAGCTAACAATTGAACAAAAATAGTAAGGATGAACATTTTAGCCTTACATATTTAGTCTTACAAAACCAGCTGGAGCACTTAAAGAAATCTCTACATTAGAAGGCCTGTATATCATGTTCCATGCTACTGGCCAGTGTACAAGGGTCAAAGCACTGGTTGGGAATTTGTGCTTCAAGAAGAAGGTACTCCCTTTCTCGGTTGTCCTCTGAGAGAAGAGCAGACATCTCTGCCTGATACACTTGCAAGAACCTTAACAAACATGGTCAAGCAAGTTCTTTATATTAGTTTCACAGGTATGTCAGGAAGATCAGTCTATTTAAAGAGAAATAATCTTATGTTCAAGTGTCAAGGTAATTTTAGACCTCGCTAAAATTTCCCAAGTCAATCACCCCCCCCCCCCACACCCCAGTGGGGTGGTGTTGCTGTCCCCCTCACAGAAAGAAGATGGGCTGGACTGCAGCTACTAATGTCTTAACCAACAATTTCCCTAACATTGATCAACAAGGCCTAGTGTGGGAGATCCAAGGGATCTCCCACATGGATCCTGTAAGATTTGAGTTTCAGATGACCAACTGCAGTCAGGATCTTATCCCAATATATACTTAGCTTATGGTACTACCACAATATGGGCAGCAGTGACCCGCAATCGTCAGAATTCTTCATCAGTGAAGACTAAAAACATCTTCGCTGGGTTTGGAGAACTGGCTGCTGCTTAGATTGGGTATAGCTCGAATATAATTCAGACACAGATTAAAGTGTCAACCAGTGCACCATGTTTTTTTTAATCTCAGTAAAAAGGTTACAGAATCGGGTAAATGTAATTGTTGTTTTCAAGCAAAATACTTGTTTGTCTCGCTATGCATTTCATGCCTGGCTGTAGGGGTACAATCTATGTATTCATTTAAATAGCTGCTGGGTTTTATTCTCCACCTCATGCTCACCGGGTCACGAGATCTTTCAGTTTGTTATTTACATGTTAAAGTTGTGTGGCTAGTACACTTCTGCCCATTAACCTGCTAACACCCACCACTGCCTCTGGGGACCTTTTACTGTTCAATAAATCTTACCAAATTATTGATGCCTTAGTCACATTTCTTCAGGGGTCCAACAAGCTAAGTTTTTTTTTTGTTTTTTAAAAGATGAAGGTCAATGATGGTTAGGTCAGACCCCTCTTCGGGTTCCTGCACTAGAGAAAGGGAGCGTGTACGATTTTGTGGGATTATAAATTCGGACTTTTTTCGGTGACTTCCTGCAACAGCAACATAAAGCTGCTGAAGGTTCCATATGAAAGTTAGGGTGCAGGATATTCCCAGTTACTATTTTCTCTCATCAGAAGGGTCATGCTGCGCTGGTACCTATCAGCCGAAGCAACATATCACTTAGAAAACAAATGAAACTTTACTATTAATTTAGAAAGCTAGTCTGCGGAATACTAGTAACACACAATCCTCCGGTGTATAATAGGGCCTTTAGAATTGTAAATACGAAATACTGTGGGCTTATCCAAATAAAATGTCTAATTAGTTGTATGCTATAGGCCAACCTTATTTTCACATGTGCTTCACAATTCTTCCACAGAGCCAGTTTCAGCTTGCCCCTTGACTTCAGAGATTAGAGATACTATTTTGGATTTTAGAGGACAATTTACTTTGAGTGGCACTAATTAGGGAGAACAGCATCACTGCGATTCGAGACACAAGCAGAATTCCGAGCACCCTTTCTTGGTTCAGGGTAAACACATCAACAGTATGCTAACCTTCCCTTTGAAAAGTTTTGTAGGGGGAAGAAAGAGTCTGACTAGGGACGGGCAGTTAAAAAGCAGAACCAGAGGCACTGTACAGCTGCTCGCTGGGTCCTTCCTGCGGCAGCCCGGCCCTACTGACTCCCATTACAATAGCACTGGGTCAACAATATGACAGAGGCAATTGGGGATGGTGATAACCTCCCTTACTGCCAATACCAACAGCAAAGGTAAAGAAGTCAGAGTGGCCTGAGGGCAAACAGACCCCGTATGGCATACGGTATCACAGGGCAGCCTGAAGATGATCCTGTGGTCTTGGCACAGAGGAGTAGCACAGCGGAGACCTTGTGAGGGGAGAGTGATCTTCCACTGTAGATTAACAACTGGTTAGGGCCTTGCTCAGGTATAGGTGCTGCCCTGGGGTAGGTGCTACGATGACCCACAAAGTGAGTAAACAATGTGGCACCATAAACAAAGGACTTTTTTTTAATTAAATTTTTTTTATTAAAACAACAATGATCTGTTTGTATAATTTTGCAATCTTGGTGTTACTTCTGTGGTCACTTAACCCCTTCCATGCGTCGGACGGCCGGCGGCCGGCCGACGTCACGGTGGGCGTGTGCGGAGGACGGCCGGGGGCCGTCCGAACCATGCCCACATCGTAAATCACCCGCACCGCGGCGGAATTTTCGCCGCGGTCAAGGGGTTAATATACATTTCTACATCGGTACACATAGGACTTCAACAGCTTCACAGGTCCTTGTCCGAGTCGCTGTCTTCTTCTGCAAAGGACTTTTTTGACTGAGAACCTCCAATTATCAAGTGGACTGGGAAAGGAGAACGATGAAGGCCAGGTGTTACCTCACACAGGGAATAAGGATAATGTTACTTACCCAGTAAACATCTGTTCTTGGCATGTACAGCTGTTGATTCACATGCTTTGCATACTCCTGCCATCCGGTGTTGGGTCCGGATGTTTGCAGCTTGTTTTCTTTAAAGAATTCTTTTTCAGTCACGAGGTAGGGGACTCCTCCTTTCGGTGATAGTGTGCATGGGCATCGACTCCATTGTTAGATTGTTTTTCCGCAGAGGGTGAGAATGGAGTTTGTAAGAGTAGAATGAGATGTCCATGCTTTAGTATGTATACTAAAGAGAACTGCACCAGCTACAGGTACCCGGGGATGTAGGTGGGCACATGCGACTCTACAGCTGTACATGCCAAGAACAGATTTACTGGGTAAGTAACATCTGTTTGAGGCATGCGAGCTGTAGATCACATGCTTTGCATAGACTATATAGCCGTATTCTCCCAAAGCGGTGGCTAACCTGTAGCTACTGGAGTTGTCTGAAATTGTGTTTTAAGTACTGCTTGGCCCACATTAGCTGGTTGTCTCGCTAACACATCTACCCAATAGGGTTTGGTGAATGTGTGCGGTGTAGACCAGCTTTGCAAACGTCAACTATGGGGATGTTTCCTAAGAAAGCCATAGTAGCCCCTAACTTGTGAGTGGTATGCGCTCCAGAGGGTGCAGTTAGAGTTCTTTTTGCTTTTGCAAAACAAGTTTGAATGCATTTAACATTCCACCTATCAGTACCTGATTTGGAGATAGGATTGCCCTTGTGTTGTGGTGCAAAAGCAACAAAAAAGTGGTTTAGTTTTACGAAATGATTGTTCTTTCGATATAATATAAAAGTGCTTTTCTGACATCTAAGGTGTCTAGAGCTCGTTCTGTAACAGAATCGGATTGAGGGAAGAATACAGGTAATTCTATAGACTAATTTATGTGAAATGCAGATACTACCTTCAGTGGAACTTGTGGGTTTGTACGAAGAACCACTGTCTCTGGGCAATTGGAAAAAAGGTTCTTTTATGGTTAGTGCCTGTAGTTCACCCACTCTCCTCAGTGAAGTGATTGCAATGAGGGAATCTGTTTTCCAAGAGAGAAACTGTGGCTCTTATTTATACACTAGTTTAAAGGGTGGCCCCATTAATCTTGTGAGGACTATGCTAAAATTCCACAGTGGGGAAGGTGGGAGCCTTGCTGGTATAACTCTTCAGTCCTTCCCTGAAAGCTTTAATAACGGCACTCTGAAAAGTGATAAACGTTGCCTACTTTGTAGATACGCAGCTATTTCAGCAAGATCCAGCCGGACGGAGGTGTAAGCCAATCCGGACTGCTGCAAGTGTAACAGATAGCAGATGATGTTTTGTAAGAAAGCATCAAGAGAGTTGATGTGATTGTTATTACAATAAATAACAAAAGCGTTTCCATTTAGCTGCGTAGCTGGCCTTCCCGATGAGGTTCATGCAGTCTGGTGGAAAGTTCAGATAACCAAACTCTTATGACTCCAGGAGCCAGATCGCGAGGTTCAGTTGTTTTGGATCTGGGTGTCTGATTTCTTCATGGCTCTGTGTGAGGAGACTGGATGCTAGGTGCAGCTATTGATGCAGGACCAGAGACAGCTCCAACAGGTTTGTACACCATGATTGACGGGCTAATGTGGGAGCTACTAGGATCAGTGTGTTGGATGTTTGCCAGAGCTTCCGAACCACTAATGGAATGAGTGGGAGAGGCGGAAAAGCATAGGCAAATATCCCTGACCAGTTCATCCATAGTGCACTACCCTTGGAGAGCGGATGTGGGTACCTGGAAGCGAAGCTTTATCATTTCGCGTTTTGTTGTGTGGCAAACAGATCTGAGGGACTCCCCCAACTTTTTTTTTTTTTTTTTTTAGTTTTTATTGGCATTTTGACATTTAATACAGTACCTTTCCCCCCTCCCCCACTTGAAGACCAAGGTCAAGAAACAAATTCGGTTAAACCACCTGAAATATATAAATAAAAGAGACACGTTTCCAGAGCAAATTAGATCATACATAAACTAACAAGATTTGGCTGCCAAAAAAGAAGAGAGAGGAAAAAAAAAAAAAAAAGGAGGAAGAAGAGAGAGATTCACAATCCATCTTACATCTTTCATCTTTCTCCTACAGGATACCCTCTCTGTTATATTTCCTTTAAGTGTGAGCTTGTATCCAAAGTATCTGTGGTTCCCAGATAACCATCCCTTTTGGTTTCTTTTTTATGCCCTTATTTTTATATATGGCCACCTCCACACTACATATTGCAAGTAATCTAGCCCACCATTGTGTGAAGGACGGCGGATGAGAGTCGAGCCATGCGGAGGCTATACACAGTCTAAGAGCTGCCATGGCTACAAAGATCAGCCCCTGTTGGTTTGTCGGCCGCTCAGTTCCAGCCACTCCTAGGATTATTTCTTCAGTGGAAATAATAAATTTCTACCTGAAATATATCCGATATGAAGTTGGATAATTCTGTCCTAAGATTGGTAAGTGCTGAACACGTGGCGAACATGTGAATATCATTGGCTGCAGCCAATGAACAACGAGGGCATGCAGTTCCCAGACCGCTGGCACATTTGGCCATTTTATACGGTGTGTAGTAAAGGGAAAAGAATGTTTTATAGAATTGTACTTGCAATTTTATTGACATTAGCCATGTTTGTGCAAGCTCTAGTGCGCGAGCAGGTGTTGCTTGCTGCACCACTAGGTTAGTCTGCCATCTAGCGAGATGGGACTCCCCAACTTTGGAAGTATAAGAGGAGAACCCCCATGGTGGAATTCCCATTTGTGTATTTTCTGCCTCTGCCTGCTGAGGAAATCTGCAATCTGGTTGTTCACTCATAGGAGGTGTTCCGCTAGGAGATAGATTTTGTGGTGAATGGCCAACCGCCAGATGTCTTGGGCTAAGTGGGACAGTTGGAGAGAGTGGAACACCCCCCCTGTTTTTGTAACGAATACATGGCTATCATGTCGGTATGAACTAAAGACAGTTTTGCTAACCAGGTGAGTTTGAAATGCCTTGAGAGCTAGAAAGATATCTAGCAGTTTTAGATGGTTGATGTGGAGCAACTTTTGCTGTTGGGTCCATAGGCCTTGCACTGTGCGGTGCTAAAGATGAGCTCCCCCAGCCAGTGAGGGACGCGTCCGATGTTAGTATTGTCTGTGGAACTGGGTCTATGAAGGGCCGTCCTTTTGATAAATGTTGTGGGTTCCTCCACTGCAGAGAGCGAGAAGTACAGCTGCTTACCAACACTAGATCGGTTAACAGACCATGTGATTGGTTCCACTGACTCGTTAAGCATTCCTGAATGGGACGCATGTGCAGCCTGGCATGGGGAATCGATCATGATGCAAGATGCCATATTTCCCAGTAGTTGCATACATACCAGAGCTGGAATCGGGTGATTGGATTGAAACTGGAGAACTAAAGCCAGAATGTTGCAATTCTGGCTGCATTGGGAAAGGCCAGAGCCTTTTGAGTAATTAAGGTGGCTCCAAGGTAGTTTTGAGTATTGGCAGGCTGGAGATGTGATTTTAGCACATGGACTTTGAACTCCAGTTGATGTAGTAACTGAATTGTTCTGCGAGTGTGCTGGAGACATTCTGGATACGTACTGGCTTTGATGAGCCGTTCGTCCAAGTAGGGGAAGACATGGATGTGTTGTCTTCTCAGGTGAGCAGCGACTACTGCCAGACACTTTGTGAAAACTCTGGGGCAATGGTGACTCCGAACGGGAGTACCTTGAACTGGTAATGTTGACCTGCTATCACAAATCTGAGAAATTTGCGAAGAGCAGGATGGATTGGAATATGGAAATAGGCGTCTTTTAAGTCTAGAGTAGACCGAAAGTCACACTCTTGCAGAAGTGGTAGTACTTGTTAAAGTGTTACCATGTGAAAATGGTCTGACTATGTAAAGATTTAGTTCTCCGAGGTCCAATATTGGTCTGAGAGAACCATCCTTTTTGGGTATTAGAAAGTAAAAGGAGTGGATGCCCGACCTGTGGTGTTGTGATGGTACAAGCTCCATAACCCCTTTTAGAAGGAGAAACTGAACCTTTTGTTTGAGGAGGCGCAGGTGATTCAGTGAGAGTTGGTGTGATCTTGGGGGAATGTTTGGAGGATTGTTGGTGAACTCTAGGCAGTAACCAGAACGGATAATTTCTAGTACGCACTTGTCCATTGTTATGGACTGGTAGGAAATCTGAAAGTTGCCCCCCGGGACAGGTATGAAATGGTCGAGCGGAGCGTAGGGAAGTCATTTCTTTGAGTTGGAGGGGGCTGTGCGTGTATTTGATCCTCTACCTCTACCATTGTTGCCTCTGTAACCACCTCTGAAGTAACCCTTAGAGGCAGAGGGTTGGTTATTGCCCTTGTAGGTGGTGGTGGTCTCTGAAGACGAAATTTTGGACTCTCTGGTAGAAGGAGCGCCGAAAGGAACCACGTGCTTGTGTTAGCCACTTCAGTGTCTTTCTTCATTTTTTTCCAGTGAGGAATTTACCACAGGGGCCAAAGAGGTGTTCTTTCTTAAAAGGTGGGTTTAGTACGGAAGTTTGAACCTCAGGTTTGAAACGCGAGACACGAAGCCAGGCGTGCCTTTTTAAAAGGACGCTGTGTTTACAGCTCTAGCAGCAGTGTCTGCAGCATCTGGGAACACCTAATTGCATTATTTGAAATGAGCTATCCTTCCCTCACCAAGTCTTGCGCTTTAGATTTATGTTTATCGGGCAGAAATTGGGAGCAACTGCTTCATCTCGTCCCAATGTGCTCAGTCACACCTTGCGAGCAGCACTTGCATGTTAGAGATGCGCCAGAAGTTTCCTGCCCGAGAGGCTACCCTTTTCCCTGAAGAGTCAATGAGCTTAGACTCTTTACCTGGAGGTGGAGCTGTAGTTTGGGAGTTGGCCCTTTTACGTGCGTTGGACACCACTAAGGAGTCCAATGGTAATTGTCCATTTATATACGCTGGGTCAGATGGTGCTGCTTGTACTTTTTATCTACCCAAGGGGTAAAGATACGGGCCCTGAAGGGGTCATTAACCCCTTCCATGCTCATGACAAGCTCAGCTCGTCATGCAGTACACTGCTTGTGTGCTCATGACGAGCTGAGCTCGTCATGAACAATGGAAATAATGGATCTGCAGCACAGAGGATGAATTGCTGTAGCATTCATGTGGTTAAATATGTCATCAATCTGCCTGATCATACCCTTGAGCATGGGCATGTGTGGGATGACTTGTGTGCTGCTAAGAGGTTCAAAAAGGAAATTCTCTTCAAGGGATTCTTTGTGCAGCTGTACACCTAAGTAGTTGGCAGCTCTACCCAGCAGTTCTATGTAACCGTGTCCGGTGGAGAGCCATGGTAGGGTACAGGCCAGGATCATTTTCTGTGGGAAGAGTTGGTATTATAATCTGCCCATGGATCTGGGAGTAATGGTGCCTTGTCCCCAGCCCCATCCCTATCCTCATCCTTATCCTAATCGTCCTGATCTTCAGGTGTGTGGTGGTGAGTGCTCAGGTGAAATCATTAAAGATTGAGGCGGAGGAGAGTTAGGGGATGGAAGGGGAGAAGGAGAAGGATTAGTCCTGACATTCTTCCTCTTTAAAGGAATGTGGAAGGTCTCCTCTGTGTCAGGTTTCCTCTTATGTGTCACTTTTGTGGTGATCTGTCCAGTAGTTGGATGGCTATACAACTGTGTTGCGGATCCGGTTTGGTAGGCGGAGCATCAAAATGTTGTTGAGATGGAATCAGCACGTCCGGTTGTTTCGGTGCCGAAGGTTTTGGTGCCGATGGTTTGGATCCTGATGATTTCGGATCCAAAAGTGTTTTCGGCATCGAAGAGGGCAGGCCGGAGCCTGGCTTCGACTTCGATCCCAAAGGTTTCAGGTCAGAGCCCGTTTTCGGGCGACTGGACTCTGAGCCGGAAGGCTTTTGGGTGCGTTTCGGTGCAGAGCCGGAGGGCTGGGCATCGTTAACATGTGGTCCGTGCCGACCATGGCCCGGAGGTGGGGGCTAGACCGGAGCCTTTTCTTGGACTGAGGTGGACTTTGGGGCAAGGGAGGATCTGTACTCACGGTACGGTGCCCTTGTGGGATTTCATCGTCCCCATCGGAGTCGGAGATGGGATCCTGTTTTTCTCCGGCTCCTATGGCATCTCCGGCTTCTTGTTCCGAAACCTCTTGGAAGAGGTCCAGAATGGAACTTGCATGTTGGCTCTGCATGTCGCGACGTCAAGCCAGACTGTCTCGAAGCGTCTTCTTGGAGAGGAGAGCCTTGCACGTGTTGCAGTCCTGTTCTCTGTGCTCCGGAGACCCGCACAGGTTGCACAGTTTGTGTGAGTCGGTGCGTGGAAACTTCACGTGGCAGCGAGGACAGAATTTGAATGTAGTCCGTTCCATCGACTGCGAGGCGGATCGATGCTGGTAGGCCCGCCGGCCTTCCACGAGCTTCCCGATCGAAAGAGGGTTTCTGGAAGGAAATACGATACCCAGGGAGTGTCTTGCGCACCGAGGGAAACCGAAGAAACTGTGTTGAACCGGAGCGCCTCAATTCAGGTCCGAACCGGATGGCTGAAAAAAACAAAATCTAATGGAGTCGATGCCCATGCGCACTATTCCCCAAAGGAGTCGCAGCCTACCTCGTGACTAGAAAATATGTCCTCAAAGAGAAACAAACTGCAAACATCCAGACCCAACACCAGATGGCAGGAGCATGCAAAGCATTGGCACTACAGCTCACATGCCTCGAACCCCCAATTAAGGCTGCTCAATGATGCTAGCAGGAAATTACTGCCCACATTAATAAAACACTGGACTATCCCATGCTGGACAGAGATGCTGAAACCAAAGCAGCAACAAAAGGGGACAAAAAAGGGCCAGAACTGTGAAAGGTTCCAGGGTACACATACTTTCAGAGTTTAGCCTCATCACACTGAGGCACCGAGAGGATCTGTAAGTGCTAAAGGAAGTTTAACATCAGTGGGACAAAGGCTATCATGTGGTTTTTCAGCATGCCTTCAGGTGAAAGGTGGCAATAAACGTTTCTGTTTGTGAACACCGACACAGGACACAAATTCTAGGCATGGACAGCGACAGTGCTACTGTACTGGAGTGAAATAGAGGAAACAGATGGTAATTTGTCAGCTGGGGACATATGTGGCAGTTTTTTTTTTGCTACAATATGTCCTCCCCCCGCCCCCCCCCCCCCCGGATAATCGTGCTATATAGAGGGGGAATGGAATAAATGACCAGACAATTTATATGCTGATTGATCTAATAACTGTGTTTAATCCTTAATGAACATTGATTACGCAAGCTCCACTCTTTTCATTCCTTCCCCCCTCTGCCCACCTGTCAAGGCAACTGAGCAAGTGCAGATTACAGGCTAGTTACACAAAGACTTTGTACTTACATTTTGCTTTCACAAGTATAAGCCTATCGTAGGGGCTCATGCTTTGGTGCTCAGTTGAAGAGTTGGTTGTGCTAGTATTGCCTATACAGACCACTGTTTCTTTTCAGAGTACACACTATGAAAAGATTGAGACGTAAAAAAAAATCTTGCATGGCCCACTGCCACTCAACTTCCTTGGAATGTGGAATAATGAGAAAGCCTCACCTACTACTGCAAGAGGGACTTCTACTGCCTGCCTGTGGCACAATGATACACTGAATTTCAGGGCGCAATTCAGTTCAGAGCAATATGTTCCAGGACTTGTGGAGCCTGTTCCCTTGTCTGATTTGCAAGGATATTGGACCCTTCTCTTCTGCGAGAAATGGCTGCTGGAAGGCGTCCAGTGGGAATCTGCAAACAGCCTCTACCTATAGAGAGGTGCCAACTATTGGGCCCTACTCCAAGCAGCCTACCTGCTTTTAATCCAGTTAGGAAGATCGAAGAGTTTAGATCTGTAGGTTCTCTGAAGCTCCCAGGTATCCATCAGTCGAGGAACAACTCTGTTTACCTGCAAGTGCCTGGTGTGGGCAAAGCACACATGTTGTTCTGGAGTGCCCTCCACATCCAATGCGTTTGCTTTCTTTTGAAAATGTGTTATTTATTTTTAGAATAACATAGGTCATACATTCCTCTGACATTCAGGAATACAATTCTTAGACACCGGAACCCTTCAAGGGGTCAAGCAGCCACAATTAGCTCATAACCATAAAATCAAATAAAAATATATAAAATAGAAGAAAACACAACTACAGCGTTATCATGTATCCTCAGCGGGTGCAAGTGAAAGCACAGCAATAATAATAATAATAATAATAATAATAATAGTTATTACCTACCCTATGTGTGGGGTAGGAGGCAAAGGGAGGGGGGGAAACGGAGAAAAGGGCGCAACCACTGAGAGGAGGAGGAAAGTCTCACAAACCATTAAAATGTTAATGTACAAACTTTGCTGAGGTGGCGTATTTCATGAGACACGGACTCAAGCACTTCCCACTTTGTCCTTCCGGTCATTTAGGACCACGGGGCGAGGGTGTACCAACGGGCTCAGTGAACTGGTTAGGAGTCAGCTGGATAGCAACCTGAATGGGCAAGTCGGCAGGTTTTCCCTCCGATAATCTGTCCTCGGAGTCAGTCTCCCTTTAGGTTTCATGATAGGGTCATTTAGTAATCATACTGTCCCAGACCTCAAGATCTCGCTCTGCATGGTTATCTGTACTACCTCTCCGGAGTCTGCATTCTTCAGTCACTGTCCACTCCAGGAGATAAGATACCCGTTCAGTCCATATTAGAGGAGTGGGGCAATCCAATGTATAGCTATAAGCCTACTGGTTAACACCAAACCCAACTGGGCAAATTTGTACTGCATTGGTTTCCTCCATATCGGGGAGAGGTAAAAACCCCAACAGACAATGACGGATTGTCAAGTTTGCATTCACATGTGTTACTCTACGAACCTCACAGCACTGAATCCCAAAAAGGGCAGAGCATTTCCACAGGACGTGTCTGAAATCAGCCGTGATCACGTTACAGTGAATAGGTCTCTCCTGGTAGATCCTGTGTAGGTGCTGCGGTGTCAGGTAGGATATAGATATATGATAAAATTGGGTCCCCTCAAAACTTGCGTTACTAGCCACCTCATGGACCTGTTCAGGGTCCTTTTCTATTCCGTGTTTGTGAGCGGGTAGTCTAGATCTTAGTCACAAGCTGCGTGCTTCAGGAGCTATGTTAATCTGTCTATCTGACTTCAGGGCTTCATACAGCCGAGATATGCCTTGTGTGGACCCAGGGTCCAGTAGAACTTATAACACCTGGGATTCTTCCAGCTTCTCTGGGAACTTCGTCCAGATGTCTCTGGTTGTGCGAGAGATACTGGCGTACTGTAAAAACTGTCCCACACCTATCTTAAAGTGTGTACCCATTTCCTCCCAGGACATAAAGACTCAGTTTAAAAAGGAGGTCTCCTGCTCTTTGACAGCCCCCAGCCAGACATCGACATAGTCATGTATATGTACATAGGGCGTAACCACCAGATTAGAAGGAGCTTGACATAAGGCACCCGACGTATTACCTGTCTGACGGCCCTCTCCCATGCGGGCGCCCCCTGCGTGACCCGGAATGGGGTAGCAGCCAGAAGCGCACAATAACTGATAAGTAACCTAGGGAGATCACCCAACTCAACGGATCCAGATAGGGGTTTCTTTTCCCACTTGGAGCCTTCCTCACACCACATAGCGGCGTACTACAACAGCTAAACCAGATGATGCAGTTTGAGGCCCAGAAGGCCAAGTCCTTCCTGGCTGGGATTTAATTTAAGGATCTCAAGGCAGACTCCATTTCTCTTACCAGCCATACAAGGGTCACTAGTAGGCTATCGATACTTTGAAACAGCAAGGGTGGCAATGCACAGAATGAGTTCTGCAGGGTATATAGGCAGTGGGGCAATAAGACCATTTTGCTCAATGCCACCCTGCTCATAACTGATAGCGGTAGGGTACTCTAAAATCGTAGTAAGTCCAGCCATTATTCTGTCGATATTCCTATCATATTACTGTTGTTGATCAGGAGTCATTTGCATTCCAGAATAAGGAAAGCTCACTGTCTCACACTGCAATCCTACCAGGGGGATTTTGGGAGTAGAGATGTCAGCCAACTCCACCAGGGGAAACAGCACTGTCTTTTACTGATCGACATCTCTAAACTGTGCCATTAGCCAAAGGAGGTGAGGCACAGATTGGTCCGGATCCACAGTGTAAATGAATGTGTCTTCGGCATTTAGAGACACAATATGCACGGTCTCTCTACACGCACACTCCAATCTTGCATTTTAGCCGCAAGGTAGATTACGAGTGGCTCCAGCGGACAGCCCTGTCTGATACCTTGGAGACCACACTACCTGTACACACTCTTGCAGTCGGTTGAGCATACAAGAGTCTCACCCGTTTCGGAAACCGCTCACCCAGTCCCATATGACGGAGCACCTCCCACGACTACTCACAGGATAAGCTGTCAAAGTCTTTTCTATGTCAAGTACCATCAACACAGTGCGTAGTTTCATGCCTTGGGTCACATGCATCAGGTGGGAAAGACCTTCTTCGAGTTCATATGCATGCCCCTGGCAGGCATAATACTGCATTGGTTGTCTAGAACCAAATGTGTAACCACCTGGCTCAATCGCAATGCCAGCACTTTAGCCAGCAACTTCACATAAACGTTGAGCATGGAAAGGGGTCTATACGATCCAAGATCTGTGGGATCCCTGCCTGGCTTAGGGAGATTTATGAGAATAGCCTCGAGCATCTTGTCTGGCAGTGTACCAGTCCTGGGCGCCTCCCATTGCTCCCTGCTTTCCTGGAGGGGATAACAGACAGAATACGTTTGGAAATATTCGACCAGGAGACCATCCAGGCACTTCATTCTAGCCACAGTCCTAAGGGCCTCTTGAAGGACCTCTAGCATAACATTCTCCACAGTCCCTCCCCGCCTGAGCTTCTGTAAGCCAGGGAAGGGCAATACTGTCCAACAAGTGTCTCACTCCGGCAACAGCAACTGAAGCCGGGGCGGAATACACTGTCCGCAAGTGGTCAGAGTGCCTTATTAACTGCCACCTGTACAAGGATCATTGTGTCATTTGGGCAGCGCAGGGCTAGGAAAAGCAGTGGGGGAATTCCCTCTTCATCAACCATGCCAACATGCGGCCTGATTTATTGCGGTCTCAATGGAGACACTGGCTGTGCGCCTCCACCAGGGCCCCCCATCCGCCTCTCAACCACGCGCCCATCGCTACAGATGCACAAGGGTCTCTTCTCCCTCCTGGAATTCCCACTCTAGTTTCCTCCTTGTACCATATACTTTGCGGAGGCTCTCGCCGCAGACTACTACCTTAAGCCCCCCCCCCTCCCGCGCCTATCGAGTGAGTAGTTTCTATTAATAGTAAAAAAACAAAAAAAAGCCAGTCAATACCTCCTCCATAGATCTCTATTAAATTCCTGGTCAATCACCTCAGGGCACAATCGCAATAGTGGAATTCTGGGTCTATGTCCCTGAACACCACACTCCAAAAATAATGGGGCATGATCGGACGTGATCCGTACCTGGTAAGTTACCTTCAGAACATTCAGATAACCTTGGTTTAGAAGTGGTCCAGACTACTAGGCTTCCTGTGGGTGGTGGTATAACAGGGGAACTCCGCAACCCGAGGGGTGAAGCTCCCTCCAAATGTCTAGCAGTTGCAATCTAGACATCGTGTCACGTAAGCTAGCCACCATGCGGGGCTTCATACCCAGCTGGGGTGAATGTCATTTAATAGGACATGTAGAAATATGTAGCACCCTACCACATCTGCGACCTAGCCACACAACTGAAACGGGAACCCCCCCGGTGTCACCCATTTATCCTACACCCTTTGGTGTAGGATAAATAAGTGGAGGACTCAAGATGTCCCCCTCAATTTTTTGTGGAGCTTCTGGGTCTCAGACTCAAGCAGATGTGACTCCCGGAGTAGTGCCATTTTTATTCCAGTCTTGCTAAGATAGGTGCGAGTTCTGTATCGTTTCACAAAGGAGTTTAGGCCCCTCACATTCTATGTGAGCAAACGTACCAAATCACCCAGCACACAA
This sequence comes from Lissotriton helveticus, assembly GCF_964261635.1. Lineage (NCBI taxonomy): Eukaryota > Metazoa > Chordata > Amphibia > Caudata > Salamandridae > Lissotriton > Lissotriton helveticus. The sequence goes on along the minus strand of NC_136063.1, from coordinate 584,869,972 downwards.
TGTCTTGCTCCCCATCCACATGCGCACACATGCGCACACACACCCACCCACACCTTCCCCATTACCCTCAGACACACAATTAACACTGTATTAACAATAAAACGAAACAGTGTGCAACCCCCTTCCCACCCCGGGTAAACACCTGTCAACTTAACTTGTGGCTTCCCAAGCACAATACTACTCCCGCCCACTTAACTATCTCAGTTGAACTACAGTGTGTGCGCAACTTCCTCTATCGGGTATGAACCAAGTTTATATCTTGGGGCAGAAAACTGTCTGACCCTACCCAGAGGGTAGCCAAATCAGCATTTACACGCACTAGTACCCTAGGGTTCTCAAACGGAGTTATTTAACCAAAAACGCCAAACCTGAAGAAATAAGGACAAAACAAAGGAAGAGGCAAGAAAGTGGAACAGGGGAAAAGGGGAGGTGGAGGAGGCAGGCTACTCAGGAGAATGCAAGTCCATGCCCCTCCATTAGTGCAGCCACCGCATCCCACCCCACTTAAAAGTCCATGCAGCAATTACTAGGTACACCCAGGGGGGCTACGACTACTAGAACTATCCCATCATCTATCTGGGTGGCAGCCCCCTTCCCAGCCCGCCTCAAACCGGTCCCTTCATGGTCAGGTGCAACATAATTCTACAGCACCTTCAGGTAGGTCCTCAAATATGTATCAGCCCTCTGTTCACTCAAGTGTTTGTGGGTGCCCACCAGCTCTGAGTCAGCACATGAGGTGGCAGCGGTGGCAACAGCCTCTACCAACACCCTGGCTGCTTCTCGCTCCCATTGTTGTGTTTCTAGGTCCAGAGTACCATCAGATTGCACTACCACTCTCGCAGATCTTAAACGGTGTCTACGTCGTCTTAGCAGTAGGTGGGGGGCCAACCCCATGTCGTAATGCATCTCAAGCCAGTCCCACAGACGCCGATGGCTGACAATCATCATTATGGACTTCCAGCCTGTTCAAAGTTTTCTTGGGTGTAAAAGAAATGATATAACAGATGATTCCCTTTCTGGGGTCCAGCCATCTTGACTCTTGGTCAACTCTTTTGCCTCGATGGCTCTACCCATCACGATACAGGACATCAGGGAGGCACTAAGTTACCACGTGGCAAGGCCCCTCCACCGGATGATCTCCAGAATTAATTTTACGCACTATTTTTAATGCACATTTCACCTCAATTATTATCTGTATAACAGCCCTTGAACAGGGCTCCTTTCCCCCTATATGAATAAGGCACTCATCTAAAGATTGTAGAACTCCAGTTGCCCATTATTCATCTTCAACACAGATTATAAGGTCCTGGCCAAAGTACTTGCTGTGTGCCCCATTCTAGGAATATCATTGCTAGTCCACATTTATCTGTCAGGTTTTATCCTGTGCCCTAATCGCTCCTCAAATTTTCATAGGTTATGGGATATTATACATATCGCGAGAGACAGGCTCCCGCCTGCTGCCTTGCCTTGGCTAGGAAATGTTACTCCCTACATTCATGAGATACATGCACCAAGTTCTCAACCTTTTCGGACTCCAAATGTATTTGCGTAAACTAGTCCACGTTATATACACCAAACCGCTGGTGAGGGTGAAGACCGGACAGTGCATTTCTGATCTTTGCACAACTACAAAGGGCATTGTCACTCCAGCCATTCGCCTCAGTCACTCAACCGTTGGCTTCCCGATTGCACCTGCTCTTGAGCTCACCGAGGTATTCCAACACGAGGACAGACACATGCAGTGTCCCTGTAAGCTGATGATATACTTATTTACATCCAGGACTCCACCATGAATCCTGCAGATATTAGACTCAGGATGATTTAGTTTCAATTTCTGGCCTCTCAGTTAGTTGGTCGAAGTCCTGCATTTTTCCGCTCAGTGGTGTTTATCTCTTTTGCCTGTCTTGAGCGGAGACCGATATGGAAAGCGACTTCCTTCGGCTATTTAGGGAGCAATATTTTTCACACAGCCCAGCATTTACGTGATGGTAATCTTGGGCAGGCGATGCGCCCCCTGTGCCTTCAGGTAGCCTTTTGGTCCTCACTCTCACCATCCGTGAGGAACAAGTGGTGCTAGCCAAGATGCTGGTGCTGCCTCTTTTGTTATATTATTTGTTTAAATTGACTCTTCTTTCAAGGAGTGAAAGCAACTGATGGGTGCCTTGATAAGGGACAGGTGGGCAACACAGAGTTGCCCGTACTACATTGAAACTGCCTGTCTGTGGAGGCCTCCTTCTCCTGGATTTTAAAAGCTACCTTTTAGCAGCACAACTCCAATGTGTTGCTTGCTAGTTACTAGGTCACACTGACTGAAATGGGTTTATCTGCTGGGAACCTTGCACATGATTTCAGATATTGGCTGATGTTCTCTTTACAGTGTCTTTATCCTCCACGCTCACCTTGCTCAACACCGCCTGGCTGGCTTGCACTCCTTCTAAAACAACAACCATAACTCTTTTGGGTTTAACCACATACGCTTGTTGACAGCGTCCTCAGCAGATTTTTTACAAGCCAGAATCAGGGCTCTCTGCAGTTGGAGACTTAGTCCAGGTTCCAAGGTCAGGTCATGGATTAAAACTTGCCTCTAGGCCAATTTCTCCTTTACAGTCCCATTAAGGATGTGCTCCACACATTATTCAACACTAGGTTTCCCAGACACATATGGTCCTATAGATACTATACACTATGGGTGATGATGCTCATTTAATAAAGTGGGTGTGTAAAGCCTACCTACAACTCCAAGACATATCCCAGTCAAAATTACACTGCACCTGGGAGGGAGACAGCGAGTTCTTTGCATAATACTGAGTGGGAAAATGTGCTTTTGTGTCCATATAAAATTTTCTCTAACACACAATTCAAATACGTTTAATTCAACATAATAAATAGAGCTTACATTGTGCCCCAGGGGCTACATAGTATTTATCCTAATATATGATGACCCAGGTTTCGCGTGATACATTCAAACCTGCCCCACAACATGCTATGATGATGTACCTCCCTTTTATTATAACGCTCCCCGACTAGATAGTCCCTTAGGAATTACTGGCTGTGAAATTACAAGTTCCCTGGAATCTGTTATAATGGGCTTCTTCTCTCATCCCCAAACAGATTCATAGACCTTGCTCTGCTCCGCTCTAAGTAGAACACCTCAATTAATTGGAAAAACTCTGCTGCTCTTTCTGGGATAACATGGCAGAAAGAGTTGGTTCCTCTCTGATAGTACACCTTTACACAGGGAGGAGGGAGCAGGGCTTCTTAAACATCACATTTCCCAGTCTGGTACTGTTTGCCCCACGATAAAGGCCATCTAGCACTCGGAGCTTAGCAGAAGAGTAGTCTCAGTTGGTTCTTCGTGTCCACCCATAGAAGTCTCGGTACCAGTAGGTGGGTTTGTCTCCATCTTAGACCCCCTACGCCTCTCAGCTTGCTGAGTGAGGGTATGGACTACTTGGGTGTGAATCGAAGTGAGAGGGTTGGCGATTGAGGATTAAAATAAATAAGTATAAAAGAATAAAAAGAAAAAAGAAAAACCATCACATTTCACAAATATGGGACCAGCAATTTTTTTATTATTAGCCTAGGAATTAGAGCTGGCAACAGCCTCAATCTTTACTTCTTTGAGTAATAAATCTGTGCTGGTCATAAGCTGTCAGCTGCGCGGTGTAACTGAAATACCAATAAGTAATTTATGTACCCTTCATGTGTAGCATGGGGGGGGGGATTTTGGTAGGGTTTTATTAGAGAAACTGATGATATTGTGTGGCAGTTTTAATTTTCACTATATTTTATTTGCTTTTTAAGCTTTATGGGCTTTAACCCGAAATAAACTTGATTGGTTGACCTCGGGCAGATGAAATGCTGAGCCTAAGCCCTGTGCTTGTGAAACAATGAAGCACGCTGCTGACATCAACCCAGGAAGTATCACGGAGAAGAACTGATAATAGCTTATTTTGTTAATACTCCATACACTGCTGGATCTGGTTTGTGGCACTTGAAATAAAATGCGTTAGTGCTAACCCATCTTTGTGGCACTTATTTTATCAGCCTTAAAATGGATGCTTTTTGCCTAGCTGCCCTCAGCAGATGCAAGTGGTCCCTGCAAGCAGTGGTCACTCTGCACAGCTGTGGTGGCCACACAAGGGCTATGGGGGGCAGGCCGCCGGCAGCTCTATTTAGGCCACCATTACGTGTATGTATTGCATTTTCCCCCTAAGCGTGACGCGGCTCCATTAATATCAAAGAACACAAAACCTGCATAAAGCGCATCTTCGAGGACCTGGCAGAGCCAGAAAGAGACAATGCAAAGTGTGACAGCTACAGGAGCAGAGGCGGGGGAGCGGCCCCCACCCCCTGTGTGTGTACATGGAGAGAGATCAGCTGCAGAGCGGCTTCTTTGGAAAGCCAGCAAGAGCAGGCCACGGCAGAGAAACGCACACTGCTTCACCAGGTACTGAGGGAGCGGCGCGTGCTCTTGTGGTGGTGTGAGTGTGCAAGTGCCGCTCGCCATGTGTCTGCTGACCCTGTCCCCTCAGAGCAGGGATGCGCCACAGAAACACCCAGCGTTAGCCGTCGGGCCAAAAGACAACTACTTCAGGGGCTGTGTACGCTAGGAGGAGGGGGGCTTCTAAAGTGGAATCAGAAGCAGTATATACACAGGGTAGGAAAAGCATGAAAACAAAGGAAAGATAAAAATAAGCTCTGAAACAGGAGATAACAAGGCAAGCGCTAGTACACTGTACTTTACTGGTGCTCCTCAGCCTTAGAAAGACGTATGCGCTGCATATGAGGAGACCTCTTGGAATCAATTCGCTTTTTCGCCCAAAACGTGCACGCTTTGCATTGCTTTCAATGCCAACGTGTGCACGATTGGCGATTCCATTGTGGGAGCGATCTTTGGCGGCATCGGTTTGTAATTAACTTGCAAACAGATGGTGTCCCTGCTCGCGCCCACAAGGGACCGAGGCAGACAGATTGCACATAGAGACAGAGGAGCGAGGGGCAGTGGGAGGGTGCTTGCCACTTTGCTTATTTTTAACAGCATAACAGCATGGGGAGAGGAGTTGACCTAACGGCTAGGGCGCTCGATCTCGGACCTGGGGATCTGGGTTAGAGTCTCGGTAATGCCGCCAAAACCTCCTGTGATTCTGGGCAAATCACTTAATCTCCCCGTGCCTAAAAATGAATGTGTGTCCTCATGTTACGTAACTGGTGCTATGTAAAGCGCTGTGATGCCCGGTTCGGGTCTAGTTCGCGCTATATAAAACTGTGCAAAAAAAAAAACTCTTGAAAAGACGGGCTTTCATACCATTTGCGAGAACACAGTTTAGTCGCTTAAACCCGGGGTGATAACAGGCTCTTTTTCGGGTGATGTTCACTCACCAGGGAGACCCACGCAATAAGCTTGAGTGCTGAAACCATTTTACACAGACCGCATCCTGCCGCAACAGGCGCTAGAAAATAACATTCTCATCAGCCTGGTAACGCGAGCCTGCTTTAATTCAGCACTCAATGCCTCTTTGTTATCGCCCCCTGCGGAAGCCGAGTGGTGTGGTGGGAAGCGGGGGACCCGATCATAACTGGGCTGTTTTATGTGCAGGTAACACACACAGCTACGCAGCATGCAGCTTAACCGAGAGACTTACCTCCTTACAGGACTGGGGCCGGTGACATGTTAGGATAAACTTTGCAGCTGACATGAGCCTGACATGATGACATAACCTCTTGAGCTGTCAGACTAGAATTGAAACCTGTTTAGTTTAGGCACTCTGCTTCCTGCAGTAGGCGCTTAAAATAAATCCAAAATGTATTAAAACGCGGTGCCCCGAAGAACTGGAAAATTCAATAGTAGGCTAAAATCAGGGCGAATCAGTGAATATTTGTCGGCCGTTTCACCTCGTGGACCTCCTGCCTTGAGGGACAGCGTGCAGCCAAATGCTTGGAAAACAATAGGGAATTTAAAGGGATGGGGGTGCAGGAGTGGGGGCGGAGTGCAAGCGTAGCTTTCATGGACTCTCACACAACTCATTTTTATGTTCTCGAAGAACACCCAACTCCCCTTCCAAGTGTCAAGAAACGTGTTGCCATGTTCCACAGTTGTATTTTTTTTCTTTGTTGTTGCAGGGTAGATACTGGAAAAGGCGAACAGGCGCTGACTCACAAGAGCGTGGCAGGTCCTCGTGAAACACAAGACAGTCACAGCTCCAGGGATCTCCCACCTGGCTGTGACACAGCTGGCCTTCTGTTAAACCCAGCACCAAGACACTGCCTGGGGACCTACATCGTCTTCCCATTGGCACCTTTTTAGAAAAAATTCTCTTTTTGTAACTTTTTTGTTTTTGTTTAAAGAGACGGGCTTTAAAAAAAACTATTATTTTGCATCGGTAACATTACAATTAACAGTGCCACAGTGCTTATTTATTTATTTATTTATTTAATTGCTTGTATCGCGCAGGAATCGACCAGAAGGTATCTCCGCGCTTTGCTCGCAAAAGTTCTAAAGTATGTTGTCTCTGTGGAAGCCACATGAAGAATTATGCCATCTGAAACAGGAGAGTTTTTAGGGTCTTCCTAAAACACAGGTGGTTGTCATTGTGTCTTAGGTCAGAAGGAAGTTTATTCCACATGGTAGGGCCAATAAATGATAGGGCACGTCCACCTTGTCTGACTTTTTTTACATTGGGAGTTTCCAGTAGGCGTTGGTTGCTCGAACGTAATAAACGTTCAGGTTTATATATCTGAAATTTTTGTGCCAGATATTTGGGGCCTTGCCCATAGAGACATTTGTGCACTAAGCAACAGATTTTAAATGTGACACGTTGTCGTATGGGCAACCAATGAAGATGACTTAACAAAGGTTTGGACGGGGTCCTTGCGGGAGCATTCAGAATTAATCTGGCTGCCGTATTTTGGACCACCTGCAAACGATTTAACGCCTCCTCGTTTGCTTATCGTCACAGTATCCATGATATCATCGATTCAGTCACTCCGGATGATAAGAGAGATTTGCCTAAGGCATCTGGTGCAGTGTGCGGGAGGGGGCTCTGCTTGGGCAGCACGAGGAGCTGGGGACAGACTCTGGCTGGTAGATCAGGTACCTGCATGGTCCCTCTTCACTGCCTACTTGCATGAGTGTATATGCTTGTACATGTGCATGGATAGGCTTGGTTCTGTTTGTGCAACCCCACCCCCAGCACCAAACCCTATACTCACACATGGGTAAACACTTATTAGGTCTAGTCGGCGAGACATATTGGCTATGCCAATGCTTGTTATAAAAAGGCATTACAAGACTTCCTTTTCAGTAAGACTGTATAACTATATGCAAATAACAATATTGAAACACCTGACACAAAATAAGAACCCATGCAGAAACCTCTTGTTTAATAAGAGATATCGGGAGTTCATCAGGGCCCTTCGCCCTAGAATACTTTGCGCCCTTAATGAAACGCTACCTTCTCACAAGGAGGGCCATATATGTTCAATAAGGGAGACTCACAATTTGACTCCAACAAAAAAGAAGTAACTGGAATTAGTTACATATAGCTGCGAGATATATCGAGCGCCCTCTACATCGGATATTGAAATGGCCTCGACCTTAATTCTGGAATCGCAGTATTCGGCTATTAAGGAACTTTATCTACACGAATCACCAAAAAGCGTGACTTCTCTCAGCTTAATCCATTTTTAATCCTACTCCCTCCTTATTTCCGACACCTTCAGTATTGTTCTCACATGCTTAAATTATAAAGTTCTCTGTGCCTCACTAGCGACGACTACTTACATTGTTCCCCCTACAAGGAAATTCAAATCACGATTTTTTTTTCTTTTTGAAAATCAACCAGGGAGTAACCACCAAGGGTTTAACACTGGTAGTTTTTTTTCTTACTCCCACGTCAGCTGTTTTTCAAACCAGACAACGGGGTTCTCGATGAAGGACCTAAACACACAGTTTTAATATGACTGGCCAAATTCATCATGTTATTTGACCAAAAAGTACACCGGTTTGTCTTATTATAGTCAATTGTGTAATTTCTGGAATTCCATGACTCAAGCGCCTTAAGCTCTAAATCAATGGCCACCGAAAGAATACTGTGATCACTTTAATCCGTCCTCAATACCTCAAATTGGTAACAAACAGCAAACATTAGGTAAGATAGCATCATATAATCAATTAACAATTGCCCTCGAGAGGAATGAAAAGTGAAGGAGCCTGGAGAATCCTTCGAGAATCTGCCATTTAACACAATTAGGTCATTGAATCGCTGGAATCAAGAAAGCGTATCTGAACTAATATTTTCAGATACAATTGCCTATGGGATACGCCACAGCTCATCCAACGCCGAATTTCCAAAAGTCAAGGAGGAACAGTTTGAGATTTTAGCATTGAAATCTCAAACCACGAGTATCAATATGCAAACTTCTGAGACACCAATGTTATGTACAAAAGAGAACATGGACTCAACTAAAGAGTCAGACGACCTACCAGGGGGAATGCAAACATTTACCAAAAGATAAGATGTATACGATATTTCTATTGCATTGCACAGAGCTACCTTTAGGCAAATGTAAAGGTTAGAGGGATGGACAAACACCATAAGATCCCAATTTATACTGCTACTAAGTGAAATAGCTATACCTCCACTGGCATGATCTTTTACAGTGGGTTTTGCTGCACCACAAAATATAAAATAATTCTTATATTTAAAATCAGAGCACATCCAAAATTATCAATGGACAGAAACGTATTAAAAAGTTTAACTTAGAGTTCGACTTCCCAGGCCGCATTATTCCAGGAAAGAATTTTACCCAGAGTGCTACCTCCGCAACATTGGAAGTTTTATGGGGTTTCTTTTAAGCATTCAATGCATCTGCTACCAAACTCCACGAAGTTAGCTCATCTCCCTTTTCGGATTCCCAAATCCTATGATCCTCATAACCCATAATATCTATCATTCTCCTTCCCATGTCTCTATCAATTGACATTGTGATTTCTTTCCGGTTTGCAAACACCTATTTATTATTATTTTTGGTTCTTATATAGCGCAGGAATTCAATCTCCGAGGAGATATCTCCGCGCTCCGTTGTTCCGAAGGTTTAGTAGAGACCGAGAATCTGTGTGACATAACTAAGATTGCTGGGTGGGAAACAGATACGTCTTCAGACATTTTTTAAAGGTAAGGAAATTAGAGTTTAGTCTAAGAGACGGAGGTAATGAGTTCCAGAGAGTGGGGCCTCTAAAATGAAAGGGCTCGACCTCCTTGTCTTTCTCTTTTGATCCTAGGGATCTGTAGAAGAGCTTGATTTTCAGATCTTAAAGTTCTTCCAGGTTGGTAGGGTTGGAAGATTTCAGTCAGATATCTAGGACCAATCCCATACAAGCATTTATGAATGGTGCAACATGTCTTAAATTGTACTCTCTGGCGTATAGGAAGCCAGTGTAGTTTGTTGAGCAAGGGATAGGAGGGAGATCTAGCAGGGGCATTGAGGATCAACCTAGCGGCTGTGTTGTGAACAACCTGTAGTCTCCTCAACTGTTCCGCATTAGCAGATATAAGCAATCCATTGCAGTAATCAAGCCTGCTAACTACTAGAGTATGCACTAGTGTTCTCCGGTGGTGATCTCCTAAATAGGGAAAAACCCTCCTAAGCAGACCAATCACTCTCATGCAAGTTCCCGTGACCTGAGTGGCATGGTCTTTTAGCACCAGTGGTTGGTCCAGCTTAACGCCCAGATTTTTCACACTTTCCTTTGGGCATGGAACCGAGCCTAGTTCTGAAGGCCACCACTCAGGTGACCAAAGGAGTGGGGCATTTCCAAAGAGCATGACCTCCGTCTTACCCACATTGCATTGTAGGCAATTGGAGGCCATCCATCCAGCTATTGCTCTCATTCCAGCAGCAAAAGAGTTCTTTACCGCAGAAGTCATGTTTTGGAATGGGAACAGCAGCTGGGTGTCGTCTGCATAGGATATTGTTGTAAACCCATATTTCCTTGCAACATTCGCTAAGGGGGCCACATACACATTAAATAATGTGGGGCTTAGACACGAGCCCTGTGGAACCCCCTTGGTGAGCTCCCTAGGGATGGAATAATGGGAGCCCAAGCGAACATTTTGGGATCGGTTGGAGATGAAGCTTTCCAACCATGATAAAGCAGTTCCATCCACTCCCATTCTCTCTAGACGACTAATCAGGATGTCATGAGATATCGTATCGAAGGCAGCGGATAAATCCAATAGCACCAGAATTATAGAGCCTCCTCTATCCTGTGTCATTCGGATGGTGTTGGTCACGGAGAGGAGAGCTGATTCTGTGCTATGGTTTGGCCTGAACCCAGATTGAGAAGGGTCCAGACCATCCGCTGCCTCGATGAATTTAGAGAGATGAGAGTTGACATGTCTCTCCGTCATTTTACTGAGATGGGGTAGGAGGGATATAGGACGTAAATTATTACGGTCTGACCATGGTAATGCGGTGTTTTTGCGAATTGGGTTTACTACTGCCTTTTTCCAATCTCTGGGAATCTTTCCATCTTTGAGTGAAAGATTAATCAGTGCTTTAAAACTTGGTCCCACAATGTCGGCCAGAGGAGCAATCATCTTAGCAGGCAATAGATCAGTTTGTGAACCTGATTTAATTAAATGAAGTAATCTATGTACTTCAATAAGAGTAATCTCTGGAATTGAAGTCAGGGTAGGTTTATTTATTCCACCAAAGGTAGACTCAAGACTAGGACTATTAATAGTATCTCTATTATTTAGTGTCTTAGTGATTTTTTTCATAGATTAAATCTATTTTTTTCTCAAAAAACATAGAGACCTCATCACAAAGGTTTTGATTAAAATCATCCGGGCTTTCGCAAGCTGTAGGCTTAACAAAGGATTGTAGGACTTTAAAAAGCTCCCTAGAGGAATTTCCAGCTTCTGAAATTTGTAAGTCAAGTTTATATCTCCGAGCTTTTTTTATGTTTTTGAAATAATTAGACTGAGCTTCAAGATAAAGAGTTTTGCTAGTGGGAGTATGAGTTTTCCTCCATTTCTTCTCCAGGCTCCTACATTTTTGTTTTTCAGCTCTTAGTTCTTCTGTGTACCATGTTTCTGTTTTTAATTTAGCATGTTGTTTATGCAGCTCTAATGGTGCAAGTAAATTAATGGCCTCTAAGAGTGCTTTATTAAACTTGGCTAAGCCTACTTCAATGTTATCCTCTTCGGAAAGGATAGGTTCTTTCCATATTTGCTGAAGTGTTTCTGGGGTTATTTTATGCCATTTTCGTTTCCATATGGCTGGGAGAGGTTTTCGGGATCGTAAAAGAGGGCCAAGTAATTGAAAAGATAGCATATAATGGTCTGACCAATTGATGAGAATAGGAGGACAGCATATTATTTTGGGACAGTTGGTTAAAATTAAATCCAAAGTATGGCCACCCATATGTGTTGGGCCATTTTTCTGGATTTTAAGCCCTAAACTGGATAAATCACCAAGTAAAGATTTAGTATCAGGATTATTTGGTACATCTATATGGATGTTAAAATCTCCGAGGAGAATGAAGTCTTCATTGGCTCTAAAGTACGGAGCTAATAATTCCATAAGAGTCAATGAGAAGTCCGAGCATAAACCAGGGGGACGATATACCAATGCCCCCTTCCACTGTGATTTAGGGGAGAAGGAAAATCTAAAAATCATTATTTCCATCTGGGCATTGCTACACTGGTCCAATACTGAAACCTCTAGGTTCTCCTTTTAGACAACAGCCACACCACCTCCAGTTTTAACCAAACGATCTAAATGTAGGATCTTGTATCCAGCAGGGATTCCTAGCATAATTGCAGGGATGGTATGAGGTTTTAGCCATGTTTCTGTAAGAAAACATATCTGGCATGTCTGAATTAATGAGATCCCACAGTTGTTGATAGTGTTTGGGTAACGATCGTATATTCAATAAAAAACACTTAAACCCTGGTAGTCCTTTCCTGGTAGCATGATTAAAAGCGTGCGCGCTAACAGTTCCAGTTAGGGGGAGAGTCCGATCAAGAAGTGTTGTCTCTGCTACACAGTCCACGTCAGTGGGAGAGCCCCTAGTTAGGCATATGTTCGTAGCCAGAAAGTGGCAGTTAGCACAGGAAAAAGGGCCTTCAAAAATGGGCCAAGAATCCCGTATGCATGTCGCACTTGTAGTCGGATTCAGACAGAGGAGATTTTCTCTGGAATAGAATACATTAGGGCTAACATGTGTCTTCAGAGTTCCAGAGACCAGCGCCATGTCCCTTGTCCCGTCCTGTCACGGACGGGCAGAGACGGGCTTTTCTTCGGCGCTTCTTAGGCGCGCTCGAAGGCGCCCCCTGCGCGCAACCGCTGCGCGCTTGTTGGGGGGGGCGTAGCTAAATAGCCCTGCAGACGGTGGCGGCTAGAGCGCTAACCTCCGCTCTAGCGGAAGTTAGTGTGTCTTGCTCTTACCTGTCCGCCCTCCGCTCTACGGCAATAATTGCCGAGTCGGACCGGGGCGGGCAGGCTTCAATATCGAGCTAGACAATGCGGGGGAGAGTATTTTAGGATTTTAGGCAATTGTGGTTTTATTTTGGGGATTATTAAATCAATCCAAAGAAATATTAAAATACGATAAAACAATAAAAATGCCTAAGGCTTCGTTCTCCTTCCTAACTCCTCGCAGCCCTCGCAGTCAGGACAAACAAGCAGTCAAAAGACTTCACCTCCGTACCAACAGCGGATCAGGAGACACTGCCACCGCCTCCCTACCGCAGCCACTCGGTGGTCTGATCAATCTAAATAGCCCTGCAGACGGTGGCGGCTAGAGCGCTAACCTCCGCTCTAGCGGAAGTGAAAGTTAGTGTGTCTTGCTCTTACCTGTCTGCCCTCCGCTCTACGGCAATAATTGCAGATTGGGACCGGGGCGGGCAGGCTTCAATATCGAGCTAGACAATGCGGGGGGAAGTATTTTAGGATTTTAGGCAATTGTGGTTTTATTTTGGGGATTATTAAATCAATCCAAAGAAATATTAAAATACGATAAAACAATAAAATTGCCTAAGGCTTCGTTCTCCTTCCTAACTCCTCGCAGCCCTCGCAGTCAGGACAAACAAGCAGTCAAAAGACTTCACCTCCGTACCAACAGCGGATCAGGAGACACTGCCACCGCCTCCCTACTACTCTAGAACTCGAGAGTGGGGCTTTGCGATTCAAATACACCTTATCAATATCTCTACTTGACACCAGACGCAAGGACTGGATTTCTATATTGAGCTGCTAACAGCACCTTCTTTTCAGTGGGCCCAATTCACTATTGAACAGGGAAACAAATTTCAGAGTATGAGAAAAATGGTCAAAACCAAGTCCACCAACTAGTTTATTATTTTGACTTGTTCCAGCCCCTTTATTAAGCTGCTTTGCTGGTGGAAATAAAACTGAGGCGCCTCCCAATTAAGAGCCCTCACGAGTTTGGGGTAATATGTACAGAAGAAGAATCCCCACAGGAGGCAACTAGAGGTGATCTTTTAGGGATCCACTCAGCCTCATGGGGAACTCTGCGACCCCCTTCATTGGTGCTCCCCAATTTAGCATTCCCATCCTTCACTATACCCGTGCTTGAGCCATCCCAGTTATTATGGACAGTTGCCTTCATGTCCATGAGCTCATTTTTCTGCTGATGACAACCTAAGGATGATACTTCTGATATATTAGGTAAAGAGGGCATACCGATTACTTTTGGGGACTCGAACTTCCGATTCAAACGGAGGACGACATTCATCTGCCCTTCTACTTTTTGAGGCTTATTAATGGGAGCGCACTCTTCTAAAGTATTAGACAACATATATTTTTTAGACTTACACTTCATAATGTGGCAGGTTCTTTTCTTTTCCCTTTTCTGAGGTTTTAGGCTATTATAACCCAGAGGGTCCCCCTTCACAGGAGAAACATTATCTTGGTGAGCCCTTGCTAAACTAGCACTAGAAGGGGGATCTTGCAAAACTACATCCCCAGGGGTAAGGAGAGACCCTTTTTGTATATATCAGAAAAATGGAAAGAGGATACTCACTTAGTCATATTTGCCATTTGGGCTACATGACTGATCTTCAGATAATAAGTTTAAACTGGAAGAACAGGACACGTAGTCAGTATCCTTAAAGGCCTCAGGTTTTACACTGAATTGGCAAAAGGAGTGGCAACCAAATCCGCTATAGTCACCGGCCTGAAACCCATATTCTACCACCCCATTTCTTGCCACTATGTCGGTCTGGGAGGCCTGATATCTCATATCAACACCCTTTACTTCCTTCCTAGGACATAACCCAAAGGTTGTGAAGTACTGCACCCCCCATTTACAATTGGGGACACCACATGATCAGAGTTAGCAACTGATATATCCAACAAGGCTAGAATCGAGAAAAGGACCTTCTCAACAGGTAACAGAATATCAGAGTGGACCCTTCCCCATCTGTCCCCTCCCAAATTTTACTGCACAAGAACGTGAGCCCAATTGGATGCAGATAAATCACAGCTCAGAGTGTTCATTGTACCCAGCTCAGAGTGTTCATTGTACCCAATATGGAGACTCTTGAGGATGGTGTGCTACTATTCAACGGTCAGTAAAGTAGGATGGCTATAAGGATTGTCCAGAGGTGAGCTTAAGACCATTGTAGGCGATTTTAAGTTAGCCCCCCGAAATGTGATTCTTCTCTATAAGAGCAGATGCGTCCAGAAGGGAGTAGTCCTCCAACGTACCATGTTCACTGCAACAAAAATCATCACGGAGTTCACCATGAATCGCTCAAGAGATATCCCTGAACAACAACATTTGATACAAAAGTGACATCTTGGCACCAGGACACTTCGGACCGGACTCTGAATCCAACTTGATGCCAACAGTAATCCTCTCGGGAACAGGCTCTATGTCCATTTCTTCCAATGGACAACAAGGCTTATTGGACTAAGCTAGGGGAACGTCCAGATCTGGGCTGCAGCTAAATAGATTGGTCTGACATAAAAAGGAGCCCTGCGATAAAGCTGAAAGTTAAAGTCATTTTCTTTATTAACGCAGGAGGTCATCTCCAAGTCCTTATTTACTGCCACTCTCCCCCTCTTTAAAAACAGGAACAACATAATGGGTGAGACTTCAGGAGGGACAAATGGGAATTAGGCTTCTTTCACGGAATAGTTTTTTAATTTTTTTATTTTGGGAGAGCTAATGTGGCTAGCGGGTGGGCCAGTAGTTACAACTAAACAGCCAGAGCGCAAACACCTATATGGCATCTTATACAACACAAAATATTTAAAACATGCACAGCCTGTATAGACTAATGGTTGTGTTTGTTGTAGGCATCTGGGGTTTCACTCTCTGGTCAAAGAGTGTATGAATGTGGACAGAAAAAAAATAGCCTCCTGATTAGAGGACGTCCCCCTGAGAACAGCGTGGATCCCGTGAAAACGGATTTTAAGTTGCTAAGAAATGGGTTGACTGAGTGAATTGAGTTTCAAACTATGGACTGTTAGAAACATTTGATCAGTAATTGACGTTATAATCTTCATATCAAAACATCACGTCACTTTAACTGTGACTCTTCAACTGCTTTTACTAATTTCTCCCGATGCATTTCGGGCGGTTAGTGCCCTTCGTCAGGAGGTAATATCTGTAAAAAAATTATACAGCAATGATAGCATGAGGAAACTGCTCAAACAATATATACAGCTTATATATCAGAGAAGCATAACAATGCAATGAAAGGGTGTAATGATCTCCATCAAGGACAACAAAATCGTAGCCTGATGTCTCTTGTCGTAACTAATGTGTCTGAACGTGGTCCGATACGAACAAAGTAAGAAAACGCGGTGGAAAAATATAATCCGGAAAATACGTGCCAAAATAAGAACATACATAGCGAAATTAATTGTAACAAAAGTTAGTGGAAGAGTGAGCTGTACAAGGTAAAAACAAAAACTGAGTGAGCGACGTAAAAAGATATACAAAACCACTATAAAAATGTACAAAAAGATGGACCAAAAGCTCCACGTTTATTCACCTCAGTGTGTGCTAAAGTTAAAAAATGTTGAGTATCACGGACGAAAGTAAGCCAACTAAAAGCCTGTGTACTTACAAGTGGCACGACGCTGTGTGTTGCATACCGTGGTTCAGAAAGTGTACCCGGGCTACAACCAAACGTGTTTTGAGAAAACTGACGGCAAGTGAAAGAGGACTAAACGCGGTCAGGAAGTAAAACTATAATCAAGCAAGCGCCATCTCGAAAAGTGGATACAGGCAATAATGACATAGCCGAAAATCATAAAAACAGCAACGTATAACTGCAAAAGTGTGTATGAAACTGAAAGGAAACCAAAATAGGAGTAAAGCTAAGATATGAAAAATAAAGGTTGACCCACCATGTGAATGTATGTAAGTTGCTAAATAAAGTGGATAATAGGTGGAGAAATTCACGATCTCGCCCCTCCACCAAGTACCGGACAGGGTAGAATCACAAACTATGCTGCTAGCAGGTAAAAAGATGAGAAACAAAAGACTACTAGGTGAGGTGAGGTGCATGGACAATGCAGCCTGTAGATAGATGTTATGGAGAGTAACACCCATGTATGGAAAAAAGGCTGCGTTGAAAACAAGTGTTTGCAAAAGGTAAAACACACTCTAGACAAAATGAGAAAGGTCAGTGAAATGAGATTGAAAGAGTAAGAGAATCTGTTACAAGAGTTACAGATAATACAAAAACTCCATTCGCTTATTAAGACCATTGGGCTACAGAGTCTCGAGAATTTTAATCCAGTGGTTTGCTCTTTGCAGCAGGTGGTTGTTGTTGTCCCCTTACTTCTGATTTGGCCACTACTTCCAAGACGGGAGTGGACATACATTATGGTGATGTTCAAAAAAGTGGGCGGCAACCACTGATTTTGTATTTATAGTCCGGATGCTACTCTTATGTTCATGGATTCTAGTTTAAATTTTTCTTTCAGTTTGCCCATGTAGACTAAGCCACATGGGCATTTCAAAAGGTAAACAATGATAGTAGTGTTGCAGTTAGTAGTTACTTTCAGGTTGATTTGTGTGCCTTTCATGGGAGGGTGCATCCAAGATCCTTTGATAACATTATTGCAGTGGCTGCAATTATAACAGGGTACAGTTCATTTGTAATTGGTAGAAGTAATGTCTTTGGGAGGTTTGGTTAACAGTTCCTTGACATTTTTACCTCTGCTAAATGCAAAAATGGGTTTGTTGATGGTATTCTTGTAACAATGACTCATGATGGAATATTTAGACACCACCACCACCGTCCGATTTTGTGCCGGCTTCTGAATATTCGTTAGAAAATCAGCACGTGTTTTCTTGGCACTTCGACTTTTGGCTTGCTCCAACACTCTCTGTGGGTAACCATGTTGCGCAAATCTCTTGAGCATGATATCGGTTTGATCTGCACAAGTTTCTGGTTGAGATACATTGCGTTTAACTCGCAACAGTTGTGAGTACAGTAGATGATTTTTAAGGGATTTTTGATGAAAGCTGTGAAAATACAGCACATTGTTTCTGTCAGTAGTTTTCCAAAAGATGTGGGTTACCAGCTTGTTGGAGATTCTACTGATCAAAACACAATGACCTTTCTGGATGTTCAGATGTACTTCGAACGCAAATTAAATCCGGTCATGAATTTCATTAAAAGCATTCAATGCAGCTAACAACATGGTATATGGCCCTCTCCATAGAACGAAAATGTTATGTTATGTTAAAGGCGGATTTATAGAGCGCACAGCTACTCAAAGAGTGTTCTGGCGCTGAGACAAAAGAAAGATGCAGAGTCACAGTCAGTGAGAGAGAAACGAGGGCCCTAAGAGTGGAGTGATCAGCCTGCTTGTTGGAACAGCCAGGTTTTCAGTTTCTTTCTGAAAGCCAGAATATTTGCTGTTTGCCTAAGCGGTAGAGGGAGCCTATTCCAGGACCTGGTCACCAGAACCTGAAAGGAGCGACCCCCGCAGCGGGCTTTTATACATTTAGGAGTCACCACCAGATGTTGAAAAGCAGACTTAAGAGGTCTGCAGGGGTGTAGAAGAAATTATTTTACGTGTGTAGAGTGCCCCCATACCATGCAGGGCTTTGAAGGCCAGGACCAGCGCTTTGAAGAGTATTCTGCAGCGGACTGGCAGCCAGTGCAATGTCATCTCATTGTCAGGCTTAAGAGGTTTTCTTCCTCGAATTTGTGCATAAAGATGTTAGCCTAAGCCGGCGAGGCGCAGTTGCCCATGGACGTCTCAGTGAGCTGTAGAAACCACTGGTCTTCCCATTTAAAATAGCTTTGGTAAAGGGTGAAATGAAGTAGTTCCATGAGGAATATTTGAAAATTCGATTCAAGATTGGAGTTTACCAAAGTTTCTTCTATGGCCTCGATGCCTACATCATGTGGAATTGAGGTATATAATGATTTTACATCTACTGTACATAGCCATAGTTCTTCATTGGGCTCTATGGTGATTTGGTTGATATACAACTTTACCACAGATGCTTAAGAGTGCCAGATGCCTGATATCCCACTCTTTCGTCTCCTCGCTCTCCTTTCCCCAGCAACTCCACAAACTATCAAACCCTAGCGGGAGAAACAAGCAAGGGGTTGAAAGCATGGGAGGGCACAAAGAAAATAGTGTGTGTGTATGCAGGGAGTAGGACCCCCTCACCCCCTCTCCCAAGGCACAAGCGGCATCCGCCAATGCCGGCCGCCTCAGCAACACGGAAGGGGCTTGCGGCCTAGGCCTCCCTAGCACACCATCACACCAGCTCTTAAACCCTCAAGTCACCTGGGTAAAGGCCCCTAATAACCAGAGCCTCCAACTCTGCGTAGTCAAAAAACACAGAGGAATAACCTCCTGGTAGGTCAAGAAAGCAGTAGGCAGTCAATCGATTCAAAGCAGTAGGTTGTGTAGGGAAGGGTGAGGAGTGTGTCAGGGAGCACTCGCACGGCACCTATCTGAAGCCCAATGAGTCCTGAGGCAGCTGGGGGCCCACTGGAGGGCTGAATGCTAGTGGGCCGCAGAGTCAGGCCACCACAAGCCACAGTCTGCCATTGTCAGCGTAATTATCACTGCGGGGGCCCTTCCCACCTCGGGGTGAGTGCTTGCAATATTCAAGACTCCGTCCATAATCCCCTTTGGTTTTGCTTTATTTGCCCTAAGTTGGCAGGGTATGCCCAGACATGGGTGCCTTGCTCACTTTGCCACTGGATTCAAGCTAGCCTGGCTGATGACAGCTGATTAGCCAGAAACCGGTCCCAGGATGCTTGTTTCCGGTCCAGGGAAGACATGGCTTGGCAGTTTGGACTGGACTGTTCCCATGAGGCACAGGGTCAGACTGTTTTGCATATGGCCATGGCTGAACTGGGGTGGCGGAGTGAGCTAAAGAATGATGATGGATTAAACCCAGATCAATTGACGGGGAGGGGGAGGGAGTGCTTGCAATGTTCAACACTCCGTCCATCATCCCCTTTGGTTTTGCATTGAGACTGCTCCCATTGCACCTAGCAAACCTGCCTCACTTCCAATCACCTTCGCAGCCGAGCTCCAGAAACAGGTGTCTTCCAATGGCGCTACAGCAGCTACGAGGAACCTGTGCAGCTCCCACACGGCTCCGACTCCAGCAGCAGATGGCAGGCACAGGTGGAAAGGAGCCATGACAAGGGCTTTTTAAAAACCAGCTGAGGTAAACACGCTGGCTGCGACTGCAAAGCACCTGCCCGGCTACTACCGGCCTCCGGCAGCTTCTATTAAGCGTGGTGGGGCCAGAAGCAGCACACAAAAGCAGCATACCGGCAATGACTTATTCATTCACCACAAAATTGAGTATACGTTTTGTGAGACATGAACATTTTTCTGACTAAATAGCAAATACGCAATATTTGTCAAAAACTAATGGGTCAACAGGAGTCTTCCAGGTAATTCCTCTTTCTTGCAATAGTACTTCCTAACCTGCAGCTCGTGTACAACCCTAAACTCAAACCAAATGCAAGTTATTTGTACACAAGCACAGCACTCTCTCAAAGTGACATGGTCCACTTATTTAAAAAAAGTATTGGTGTATTTTCAACTTCTTAATTCGAGCTCTCTAGGTACACAATGTAGAACCACCTGGCAATCAATCTTTAAAAAAAAAAACAATGTGATGTCACTTAGGAAGCGCATCACCGGATAGGGCCGGAGGTGGCTTAATGGCCAGACGATAGAAGGCGTAACTTCTTATAAATATCTTGGAGTTGAGCTAATCTCACTGGCCTCCCCCCTCCCCCCCCTTGCCCCCTTCCGCACCCCAAGACATGATCAAGGAAAAAGCCATGGCTTTGATCTTTGTATTTGTAGCCCTTTCAAAAAAAAATTGCTGCCACTTTCTGATGCCAATTCTAAATTAGATTAAAGACAAATGTTCACGAACACTAGCATACAGCAGCTAACTGATCCTCAGGTGCGATGCAAAACTAATGGATTAACTTCAGATCATAACGTATAAGCTCATCTTTCACCTTCCAAGAGCGGCTTCCCCAGCCTAGGTAAAGCTCGAGTTTGTCCTGGCTAAACAAACGTGGGACAGGAAAGGCGCCTTCTTGAAATTATGCTGCAAAGCTCGGTCTGCTGCAAGGGAATATTGAATTACTACATTCTGGCTGAAATAAATTCAGACAGTAGCAGTACATTTTAAGAACTACTTAGAGGAAGCCATTGAATTTGTGGGTCTTGGTGCGCTCTGGCAACTGTCAACTACCCAGGCTGTATTAAAAAAAAATATATATCATAATAATCAGTAAATAAATTTATCCAAACAATTGGTTGACTGGAGGATAAGAACAACCTTGCAAAGCGGTCACATAGGTTCTTTTACAAAATAGCCTGGAGCAACCGTATTTGTGGGCCAGCTACTCAATTCACATCAAGAAAAAGTTGATGACTTTGCTGCTAGGGTCTTTCCCGATCTTGGATTATACCCGAAGTGAATGGAAACAGGGATTGACACTTGCAAAAAATGCCAACTATGTAACTCAGCTGACAAAACCCTGATACATGTTTTTTTTTATTGGCCTGTGTTTGTTGAACCACCACAGGGTCTTGCTACATAAAGAACTAAGGGCTTTGGGAATTTGGAGTTGCAGGCAAGCGCTTATTGAACTGCTGTGTCCACAAAATCTAATGCTAAATATTCGCATAGTCCAATTCTTTGACCTCTCCATGAAGGAGGTAGCAGCCACAGCACAGTGTAACGGGGTTAACCAAGAATGAATTTGCACAACTGCATAGAGCACATCAGCATTTATGAATCCTTTGTTTCTTATTACCATGTTAAGACCTCTTTTAATAGTAAAAGATGGGACATAGGCACATAATGAACAGCTGGTAGCGTAATGGTGTTAATTAACTAAGCACTTTATAAATATATCCAGATAAATGATCTACTGGGGAAAGAGGTGGTTGAACTCGATGGAACCCAGCTCGCACTTTATTGATCTGCTTGCACTTTATCTGATGGAAGAGTTTCTTGAATCTACTCAAATCTGTTGTAGCTGCTATAGATACATGGCGCAAGTTGTCATTCTTTCAGATTGTCGTGTATCTTTGGTTTTATTGTCTATTGTATTTAATTGTATGGGATGGTTAACCTCGCTGAAACCCTGCTTTCACTTTAACAGATAGCTGTGATTCACAGCCACCCAAACGATAGTAGACGACACACCCACCCGAATCAGCGCAAATTATAAGCCCCCAAACCGAATTTCGGCAGAACCTCGTCCAGAAGTACCCCCATCCAAGCCAACCTACAGAGCTGCCAGCGCGGAGGATGAACCCAATGATATAACTCTACTAGGTAACAACATCCCCGCCCTCACAAAGGAAGAATGGGACAATCTGGTTACCATATATACTTCAGAGGATAAAAAAAAAACAAAAAAAAAAAAAGAAGCAGCGGCGGCCCTCCAAGGATCGGGAATCACCCCTAATAAGGCCGATGTCAGCATCCAGTCTAGCGAAACAGGAATATGGGCCTCCCTTTTGAACACCATGCAACTCTCCACCAAAGCCCTGGAATACCATTCTGACAAAATGGATATCCAGCTCACCCTTCTCAACTGTTTGGCGCTACACGTTACTAGCTTCGACAGCAAGCTCTCAGACACGAATAACTTCATAGAAAGAGCCCAACGCGAAGCAACCATACTTCCATCAAGCAGGACCTGCCATCTAATAGTGGAAAGAAATCGCAACACTACCGGCAGTGATGAGTGACCTCTTCACCGATTTGAAAAATAAAGGGTCAAGTTCCAAATCAGACAGACAATGTAAACTCCAGTACTAGAAGCCCAGTAATCGATTGTCTAATCGGTCCCAAGAAGTGGGTACATAAGGAGGCGCAAGAACCGGCCACTCAAGACCTTGACCCAACCATTACTTCCAACTCATGTTATGTTATGTTAATTTGCATTTGTAAAGCGCCTATCACCCAGAGGTCCCTAAGCGCTGAACGAATACCACTGAGGAACCCGTCCTGGCCTGTTCCTGTGAGGTGCCCACTCCTGGGCATCCCAAGGTGAAGCCAGGCATCCTAGCGTTGTTTGGGCCGGTGTGGAGATTAAGCAAGCTATTGCCCAGAGTTGCAGAGTGGGACCCATGATTAGAGTAGGCACCGAGGCGAGAATTATCAGGTCCGAGGACATTGAACCCAAGACCCTGTCACGACGGGAATTGAACCCTGGTCCGGGCCAGACCTCTGCATCAGGGTCTGCCGCTCTAACCAGTGAGCCACACTTCTCCACTTCTCACTCATCTGGTAACGGTAAAGGGCCAGTCAAAAGAACAAATTATGAAGCAACTCACTCTACTGCCAAAAAACCCTACGTGGATGGCAGAGACATGGAAACTGGAACTAAAAGTCCTCCTGGAGCACTCAACCTGCTACCTTCTAAATCTTCAGGGAGCGTGGGGATCACGCATTCCGAGCCAGCGGCAGTGAACATCAGTAGCCCAAAAACGCATCAAGAAACTGCCAAAGAAGATAAGGCTGAGCAGAACAATGGACAAACCTCCAAGCGGCAAAGGAAACAAAGGAGGAAAGGGAGGCATAAGAACTCATCCATAAAATCATACTTCCAAATCGCACCAAACCTCCAGAACGGCTCTCAGCAGGAGCTCAAAAAAGATCCGGCATGTTAAAAACCCAACAATTGGACCAGGACTTAACCAACTCTCAGACTCCAAAAAGTCCAGCAGGAGTAGCAGAGGACCACCCTAGGGATCATAATCAACACCCAATAAACTATCAAGTAAAAGCGACCGGCAGCCATCAGCCTAACAAACATGGAAGCGAGGACCCCACAACGGGTGGACACCCCGTGGTATGTGACATCAGTCAGCACCAACCCTGGGCCGTTAAATCCAATTCAGAAACAAAAATCAAAAACGATCACTCCTCCACTATCCAATACAGGCGAACAATCCAACTGCAAAGAGCGAAGCCCGGGCAAGGGCAACAAAGCGGGAAAACTACAAACAAACTTTTTAAGTGAAGAGCAAGGCCATAAGCGCCTAGGCAGTAGAAACCCAGTGAACAACTGTCAGCCAGCAAATTCAGAAGTAATCCTGTTCGTCCCATAATCAAGTCAAAAGGACGAAGAGACACCCTAAACAGTGGCAATATTCTTCAAATTTTAAATGCAATTAGGAGTCTGGCCGGGATCAGAACCCAAGATCTACAGTCAGTATAATTTGAAACCTTCAAACATCTCTCGGACCAAGAAACAACAAAGACTGAATGGGCAACACCAGAACTAGCAGAGAGAATCATTACCGAAGAATAGCAATTAGAAGCTTGGGGAATTCGAGTGTACCAGCACCGACCAGTTGGTTACCCGGCCCGCTGCTCCAACATCATCCAGTTCCCAACAAGAGGCTATCCAGTAGCCCGAGAGGGCATTGGGCAAGTTAACTCAGTTCTCAAGGGAGCGCGCAGTACTTCAGTAGCAGGTCCAGATGCACCGAGCCCCACAACAGGGGGTCGACGGAGTCACGAAGAAAACCACCTCCCAACTGACTGGTCCTGGATATCCAAAACCATAAATCTAAGAACAGATACCTGTATGACCTAATATCGAACAGGGAAACAACGAAGGGAACCTAAAACTCTGCTCATGGAACATCAACGGCCTCTGGGCTAAAATTAGCGACCCCTCACTACTATCATACCTCTAAAAGTTTGACTTGGTCCTCCTACAGGAAACTTGGTTGGTGGATCCCATCCATCTCCAAGGCTACAAGACTTACCACCTTCCCGCAGTCCGAAATTCACACTTCGGTCACTGTAAAGGAGGACTAACCGTCTATGCTTCGATCAAAGTTATATCTGCAGGAAAAGAACTAATAAGCAAAAACACGCCATCCCTTAAAATAATGGCAATTCAGTTCGAAATGCAGGGCCAAAGTAATTTACAGCAATTGATTCTGGTAAACATCTACATTCACCCTCAGAGTAAGAGGAATGGTGCAAAGCAGCTCATACTCGAACTTACATAGTTAATAACGGAGGAGGAAGGTTCGAGCTGCATTATAAAACAGGAGACTTTAACATGTTCCTAGCCGAGGGCACAGATCAAGGCAGCCCAGAAGACGACAAACACGGAGCATGGGGGATCTTCTCCCAGGACATATACAAGTGGGGCAAACCAACTAAGACCTCAAAGGATTTGTTGAGAGAGCTGGAAAGTGTATCGTTGGTATCGCTAAACGGTTGCATGCAAGTGGATGGACCACAAGGTCCAACTTTTCATAGATCATCAGCTAACACTGCAATCGATTACACCTTCCTCGATTTACCTCTTTTTGGTATAACAAAGGACTTTATGATCGGGGTGTCAGACCACAGCGATCACCAACCGCAAGGGCTTACGCTTGATATTCAGGGCACCGCTTTAACATATGCAAATTTAGACCCCCATCTAATGATGAGATACCACCACAGGAGGATCAGATGCAAAATACACGATCCAGAAAAGCTATCAGCCACCGCAAAAACACTGTGGGAGGAAACTAAATCCTCCCAAGGAAACATAGTCCACACCTGGGAATCCTTCACAAAAACTCTAGGTCAACCCGCCCCCTCGGCAGCCACTCAACAAGCAAAAAGAGAGCACCAGCAACAACAAAGAGCCAGGGCGGAAACAAGCCAGCACATCCATCGCTCATCGAGTCAGCACACTGAACTAGGACAAATAAGGGGCGATATAAACAGAGCAATCCGCTCCCTCCGCCAAAACAACACGATTGGCGGAACTATAGACGTACTAAGAAAGCTTCAGACGAGGAAAAAGAAAATTATTTGGTGCGCAAAAAAGGACAACGCGGAATCACTGTGGGCTAAATTACCGTACGACGCTAAAATGAATAACAGCGCAAGATTCTGGCAAACGGTTAAGAGCATTGAAAATCCACTGGCACCTAGGATTAATTCATACATTACGGAGGACGTCTGGACAAAACATTTGCAAACTTATTTTAATGCAGATCTACATAGCAATCTGCAAAAAACAGCTGAGTATTCCGCCATCCAATCATTCGGTGCCCTCCTAGCGAATGGATCACCACTCAGCTTCTCTCAAAAAATGATCGAGAGCAGAATTAAGCAAAGCCACCGAGAGGGAGCTCCCGGGCCCAACGGCTTGCCATCAATATTATATAAACACGACACAAAATACTGGTCCAGCGCATTATTACCACTCTTTGACAACATCGCTGACACAGGAACAATCCCAGAGTCGTGGAAAGGCTCAATTCTTTCCCCCATCTATAAAAAAGGCTGTAAGACGTATCCAAAAACTACAGGCTAATAGCCCTGATTGACATTGAGGCCAAACACTACGCAGGCCTTATACTGGCCGAACTAAAGGAATGGGCCAGGGAAAAATCATTAATCCCAATCAACCAAACAGGATTCCAGGAAAACTTGGGAACAACCACAAATATTCTGGCCCTCTCGCTCTTAGCTGATTCCATAAAAGCAACAAGAAAATCATTGTCTGCTTCACTGACTACAAAGCTGCTTTTGCCAGCATAGACAGAGGAAAACTATGGTCAAAGCTAGCTCGGTGGGAAACCCCTTCCGCTCTCCTGAATCAACTCATTTTATTACACACAGACATGGGTTCAAATAAAACTGGGGAGCGGCACGATCGTGTCCAGATGGATTCCAACGACTAGAGGTTTAAAGCAGGGCTGCGTCCTTGCTCCAACCCTATTTAACCTCTGTTACTGAACTAGATAACTGCAATCATCATGCACCAAATTTGGGCGGCTTCCCCCTTTCAAATGTACTGTATGCTGATGACCTGATACTAATCAGCCAAACCTAAGTTAGTTTACAGCACTTACTTCACACTACAAACAACTCTGCCACAAACAACGGGTTAGAAATAAACCTAGAAAAGTTGAAAATGATGGTACTAAACCAATGTAGCACAAAAAAACGACCAAAATGGCAGCTGGGTGAGAGTGAACTCGAATTGGTCAAAGAGTACAGATATCTAGGAATCATTTTTTACAATAAGGGTCGTATGACCAACAAAACGAGGCAATTAAAAAGGTGAGGGACCCTCCTAGCAATCACCTTAAAAACAAAATAACTGGACCAAACCTGCTCCCGCTGCTCGAAGTGCTCGGAGTGAAGCTATTACCAACTAAAACCTACGGCAGTGAGGCCTTGGGAGGGAAGGACGAAACAACCCTGAACAAAACGGTCTCTAAAGCGCTAAGAAAAATATTTAAGCTTCCAAAATATAACTTCCCTGCGCAACTAAGGCTCGAATTCGGATTATCGAACCAGGCAATAAGCCGTAAGGGCACGTATGTAAAAAGCTGGTATAAAACAAAGAGCGCCGCTGCTGGATCGCTGAACTCATTCCTATGGAAAGAAATCTCAAGGAAAAACAACTCCCCCACCAAGGCTTATCTTCAATCAGGGATCAGCGTGTTAGCGCTTGAGAACATCTGGGAGTCCGGACTTCAGTTTAACAACCTCAAAGATCTGGTTAACAAGTCGATAAAGCTCATCTCCACTGAAAAAGATCAAGCAGACTTAAATAAGAGGGCCCACAGCTGGTTCGTGATTCAAAGCTATTCCAAATGCTCACCACAACCGTACCTAGGAACCAGCTTCTTCGGAACGCTGAAGGAAAGCTTCCTGGCATGGAGGATGGGGATTTTACCTGTCAAAACCTGCATGCCTCCCTAGAAACGTTTATCTCCAACCACCCTATGCAGATTATGTGGAGAAACCAAAGAAGGCGTGGTGCATCTGCTGTGTATCAGCAAGTCTCTAGACCAGGAGAGGAGAAAGTTGTTAAAGCCACACATGAATGAAATGCAGATCCCGTCCTGCAGACAGGCTGTGAAGGCGTGCTTTGATGGGGCCAATGTTAGACTGGTTTGCAGTTTTGTTTGTTTTATGAAAGAAGCACAAACAAAACTAGGCGCAGAAGCCTGAGCCCAAACACCCACGCCCAAGGCCTTCTGCCTGGTGTCTGCTCCTGACTCCCATCATGCTTAGACACTAAGACTAGTGGGCCACGACTTAATCAACCATCAAACCTATGGACAAAGGCGTCGTCCTAAGTCTGGGACTTGCAGTTTTCGCTGAATTACTAAATTCACAATAATTTTAACACGTTAATCCCTTGATTTTAGAACATAGCAACTCTGTTTTTAAGGAAATATGAAATTGTGTTATATATATGTGTTTTTTATAGCTGTATGGACTGCTAAGATTTTAATTAATCAAGCAATAAAGTTACTTAGATGGCTGTGATTCTAAAATTTAGTCAAATCTACAATAGATACCGAATGCAAGCGGTCGATCTTTTCTATTGATGTACGTCTTTGGTTTATTGTCTGGCGTATTTTATTGCAATGGTTGTAACTAGGCAAATAAAAATAAACTTGAAACTGCTGAATTCAGATGGCACGTAGTTAATATACTTCTATGGATTCACTTAAAAAACTCTAGATAACAGCTTTGACCAATCATGTCCCAAAACCCATCCAAATAGGACTACGCACAGATGCAAAAGCCTTCTTGGGAGAGTTTGAAGAATAGATTGGATTGGCAATAGTTAAAGCAATGGGCGCTGGCTGTGCAAGGTCAAGCTGTGAAACATGTTAAGTTACTCGATCCAATGAGTACACAACATCACGTTTGCACTATTGATAAAGGAGGTCACAACCTCAAATTAGGGGTTTCGCTTTCATGAAATAAAGTGGCCTTGTGGCAACACAGTAACAAATAGCATAATCAGGTTACCTAACAGGGCAAGTGAAGAACGTAAACACTTTGTTTACATATTCAAATAACTACAGTCTTACCCATCAGTGTTGCAAGAAGGCATAACGAATACATCTCCTTGTCAATCTGTTCTTGAAGTTCCTTAGATATAGCATGTGTCGCTGCAACATCGTCATGCTTCACTGTGTGAGCAGAAGAAGGCTGGATAGGTTGTTCACTTTTACCCTTAAGGATCTCGATTGTGATCCTATCGCCATGCTGTAGAGGAACAGGCTCATTTTCCATGCCGTTCTTGGGAGGCAAAAGCTCTTTGGGTGGGAAACCATAGCGTATACACTGCAGATATGAGGGAATATCGAATTCTTTTGTAATTCCTTCCTGTAACTCACAAAACGTGGTAGACGATTTAAGAGTAAGCATAGCCTGTCGGCCATCATTAGTTGTCATTCTTATTTTCTTTTCTTTAGTAGCAGTTGGGGAGTAGAGAGCCTTCGTAGGAGTCGCGGGAGCAGAAGAGGATTCATCTCGCATCAAACTAGGTGAAGCTGACCGAAGTGGTGCTTTCTGCTCTTGCTTCAAAGAATCGGTTTTTCGTTTCTGCATCAGCGAAGCCTGTTCTGCAATATTTTGCTGAATTGTTCTTTCAGTTTTGCTCATAGTCAATTCTTCTTTATGCAAAGTTTTTCCCTTTTGACCAGTGAGGATGATTTTTGTTGGAAGGGAACTCTCTGCCCCATGCCCTGGATCTGTGATGCGGGGAGCGTGAGCACCATCAATGTTGACAGGAGTGTAGTCATCTGGATTCTTTTTGGCAGTATGGTGCAGTATGGTATTAACAACTTTTTGAATCAGAATCTCACTCCCAAATTCGCCAGGAAAGTGTTTGGTCACCAACTTCATGGCAACGTCATAGACGTTGCTATTCAATGTCACGTCGGTCTCATACTGGAACCAGTAGACGGTCTCCCGCACCGTTCTTCCATTCCAGTCCAAGTTGATGGGGAAGGCCTCTGGTAGGTTGTCATACTCCTTCCCATCCCAATAGTGCTTGAACCCGCAGCCGCACTTGCCTCCTGCGGACCTGGTGTTAGTTCTGTCCCCGTCCAGGAAGCATATCGAGGCGTCGGCCCGGACACGGCGCACAGATGTGGCATGGCACCAGTTGCAGGCGGTCAGGTTACTCTGGCTGTAGTCCGGCACTAGCACGTCGCTGTCCACGTCGTAGGAGCAAACAATGTTGTTAAGAGGGAAGCTATAGTTCTTGTCAGACCTTAGTTGCCCGTGTGTACTCTTGGCAAGGTTGTAAAGCTTGCCCCCAGGCGACAACCACTCGGGAGCCACGTGCAGCTCTGACAGGGCTCCACACACCAGGCATCGGTGCAGTCTGCTCTCCTCCACTGCCTTCTTGGCGGCCGTGGTCACATCTTCGGGCTGGGCTCCGATCACGCCAGTGCGGCGGTAAAAGTAATGGTGCACGTCGGACACCAGGCTGGGGTGGACCCCGTACTTATCCATGAACACCTCTTCCATGGCAGCCACCAGCCGCAAGAGATACTTATCTTGCAGGCCCCGGTCGCCACCGATGACGCAGCTGCCGTCATCCTCCAGGTGGATGTATGTGCTGATCAGCTCCTGCGGCATCCCCCAGGCCTTGGGCAGGAGCTTGGCAGGAAGACGGGGCAACGCTGTGCCCTTGACCCCCACCAGCGGGATGTAGTGGTTGCGACCAGAGCTGCTCCATGCAATACAGATGGGCTTGTTCAGCTGCCCGTCCTTGCCCCTGCACTGCTCGGGGGGCACCAAGCCGGGCAGGAAGGTGGCCGAGTAGTCCCCGGGGCTGCGCATGCCGCTCAGCGAGTCCAGCAGTATAACGGGCCGGCGCAGGACGTTGGCCAGCCCAAAGACGTGCACGTTGCGCAGTCCTAGCGGCACGCCGTCGGGTGGCACGAAGAGAGGGTCGCACTCGCCCACGATGTCGGGCCATTCCGCCGCGTCGATAAAGTCACTCAGAAGCGCCCGGTAGCGCGGCAGGTTCAGCCGCAGGTGCGCCTGCAGGTTCTCCCGCAGCGCGTGCCAAAACAACTCGCGGCCCACCAGCGCGCGCGACACGGCGTGCACCAGGCAGTGCCCGTCGCCGTCCACATGCACCGGCACCAGCCCCTCGCGGCCTCCGTTGCCCCGGCGGACGGCCTCGAGCGTGTCGCGCAGGTAGGACAGGCTGCCCGAGCGGTCGCGGCCGTAGCCCACAGCGTCCACGTGCTCGGGCTCTATGAGGAAAGCACGGTCTGCCAGGAGAGCGCAGTCGAAGACAGGACCCTGGCCCATGTCGCGCAGCGGCTTTGCCTTGCCGGTGGCCTTATCCATGCCATAGCGCGCCAGGATCGGAGATAGGATCTTGCAGTGGTAGTTGCTCAGGCCCAGCACTTTTACAGGTTCATTGCTGTTGTTGCTCCCGCCGCTGCCTCGAGATCGGGCGGCACCGCTAACACCCAGGAGCGCGTTGCGGAGAAGGTTGTGCAGTACCACGTCTGGATCGGTGACTTCTTCAACTCCGCTGAGCTGCCTCTGCTCATGCCGGCGACCGCACTCAGTGCACTCGATGCTTGCTGAGCCTTGGGCAGCCGGGAAGAAGAGCCGCGCCTGGCATTTGGGATCCGGGCAACTGCCCGAAAAGATGCGCCGGTCTTTCCTCTTGGGTCCCGGCTGGGCCATGCCTACTGACACCCCAGGTGGGGCACCCTCACCAGCTCATCGCCCTCTGGCAGGCCTTTGTTTTGATTCTCTGTCCGACCAACACGGAAGCGCCTCTTTGCCTTTTCATGCCTAGTATAGCCGTTGACAGACGTAACGGCCTTTCCCATCCCACCCGCCGGCTGGCAATGCGCAGGCGCGTTATGCGTGGCACTCTTTTGGGACATGTAGTTCTATTTTGCCATCTTATTCCGCTTCTGGGTTTAGCCGGTGTTTGCTTGGACTGCAAGAACCGGCATGCAGCTGTGTCGGGAGTGTTTACCTCACAATGCACGCTCAGACCCATGGCACTAGCAACTGACGAATTGTCAACCAGAAAAGCGGCCTGCGAGAATGTAGGCAGAGACATAGTAAAAGGACAAAGGGGCACGGACACAAAATAGCCATTGAAAATAGCCGCCATTATAGAACGATTTCATGTTCATTTGAAGTGGTACGAGTACCTTTTAACACGCAAACATAATTGTATCTTATCTATTTGCTTCAATAAATTGGGTAAATGAGTGCATATGAACAATAAATTCAGCCAGTTTGTTTTCTAATAATTAAAAAAAAACTTTCAACACAAATAT
This sequence comes from Lissotriton helveticus, assembly GCF_964261635.1. Classification (NCBI taxonomy): domain Eukaryota; kingdom Metazoa; phylum Chordata; class Amphibia; order Caudata; family Salamandridae; genus Lissotriton; species Lissotriton helveticus. The sequence goes on along the minus strand of NC_136063.1, from coordinate 584,838,346 downwards.
CCACGTACGACAAACATTAAGGTTCTGCAAATCCTCATATCAAGACGTGGCAGCGGCTCAACAAATAGTACCAAAACGGCTGCGCCTATTCTTTATTTGTATTGAAGAATGACTTAGCGATCCTAGCCCTGCTTCTATGTTCATTAAGCTGTAAGACCACATTGACCTCCTTCTTTGCCTTAGTGTGTTTCGTTTCTCTGCCAGGGAAGTCTTTTTGTGCCACAGCAACATGTTATTCACCGTAGCTCAAACTGCATTGTATCACGAGGCTCAACATTTCATTGTTTAATCGCTTTTATACGTAAGCAGAAAGGAACACGGTTACACAGCTGTCAAGTTTTTAGATTGGTTATGCGTGACATTTCCAAAGGTTTCAATGCACTAAAGGGTGACAATTTCAACTGAGTGACACTTAGTGCCATTATTGGCAACTTCCCCCATCCACAATCCGAGCATGCATGCATAAATAAATACACAAGACAACTTTTGTTATGGGAAAATATTGCTTCATGTTTATTCCATACAAAAGTATGCAATATGGTGGGCAGTGCTTTAAATGGGCCGGTACTAAGTGCCAGCACTTCTAAATTTTCTGCTCTTGAGTATCGGAACTTCTCTATGTCTAAAGAGAGTACCAGTACTCATGGGCAGCAAGCCAAGCTCAGGGCAATTAGCATACACAAAAAGAAGCGCAACCCAGCTGCTGCATAGCTGCCAAGGTTTCAGAGCGCTATGTGTGACATTTTCATAATTTAAGTGTAATTATGAGTGACATTTCCACGACTATGAGTGACACTTTCTCCTGAGCAAAATCAAGCCATGAATCATATACATATAAAAAAATTACACCCATTTGAGTATAGCTGCTAAGTTTCAGATTGTGTATGTGTGACATTTTCATAGATTCAGTAGATTTCACATCCAGGATTGGATGAATTCCAACCAATTGAAGCTTAACCCCGGGAAAACTGAGCTCCTTCTCCCAGGCTCTAGCCTCTCCTCTTGGGGCCCCCAGTTCTGGCCTCACGAACTGGGACCCCCGCCGGCCGCTTCCACCTCTGTAAAAAGCCTCGGCGTAATAATTGATGCCGATCTCTCTCTCCGACCTCATATCAGCTCCGTGATCTCATCCTGCTCCTTTCAGCTCAGAAAGATCCGGAAGGTCAGCCATCTGCTTCCTATACCTGCCTTGACTCAGGTCATCATCTCTCTTGTGCTTTCCCGTCTGGATTTTTCCAACAGCATCTACCATGGACTCCCCAAAACTCTTCTCCACCGCCTCCAGGTGATCCAAAACCAGGCAGCCCGGATCATTTTTAAATCTCCAAAATGGCAATCTGCCAGACCTATGATACACAAACTTCATTGGCTCCCAATCGAACAAAGGGCGGCCTTCAAGCTAGGCTGTCTTACATACAAAGCCCTCAATTGCCCCTGTCCTGCCTTCCTGTCCTCCCTGATCACTCCCTACTGCCCAAATCGCAACCTCCGCTCTACCCATCTCAAATCACTCACCACACCCAAAATTAGAACTAATAAATTCGGTGGACGAAGATTTGCCTTCTTGGCCCCGAAATTCTGGAACTCCCTTCCCTTAAATATTAAAACTAGCAGCTCCCTCCTTCATTTTAGGAAGTTGCTAAAAACCGTTCTCTTTCCCCCAATCTGCTAACCCTGCACCTAACCTCAGTTCTGGAATTCGATGTCTTACAGCGCCAGGAAACCCATGGTGTCAGCGCGCTCTACAAATTTCATTTAATAATAATAATTTATGAGAGACATTCAACAACTAAATGTGTGGCACTGTCGTGCGATCAAAATCATGCAATGAACTCCATGGAAATAGACACATATCAGAAATCACAGCAGGTGATTTTAAAGCTGTTATTTAAGTTCTAAATAATCAGCACACTCCACTCCGACCTCATCTTCAGTTAGCAGCTGAAACATATGTAACATAGGAATATCTGTGACCCACTGAGTTATCCACATTCAATATAGTTCAATACAATATGCTGGAAGACTTTCTTTGCAGTAGGCATATTAACCCTCTACCCTACCTAATGGTGAGAGTGAAAACTGCCAGTAGACAAATCTCTGACCTCTCTCCAGCAGTAAACATTAATCACCTGCCTTATCTCTGACATAGCAAGTTCACCGCGTTGGGAAAATAAAGGCTCTGCTGCTTCGAAGTGTCACTGTCCAGCAAGGATGTTAAACACTTTTCACTACTAATAAATCAGCACAACTGCTAGTTTAGATAAAACTTCCTCCTAAGATGTCCCTGCATTTACAGCACGGACAGACAACATTAGTTTGCCCATTTCCAAGGAGCTATGCTGAGCTGACTTTTCAGAAGGAATTGGGGAAGCAAGATGGCGGCTGCTGTGTGAGGAAGCCGCGGAGCAGCAGCGTGGGCGAGGTGCAGTAACCCCCATCCCCCACAGAAGTAGCGGTTTACCTGGATGTTTTGACCGGGCGAAGGTGTGATGATGCTGTGCGCTCCCTGGCGGAGTGATGAAGCAAAGCTTCGCATATTTTGCGGCTTGCTGTATTCATGAACCTCGTTTATGAGTAACAAGGTAATAAGTGTACGTCTTACTAACGTTTATATTAAGTTTGAATAAGGATTAAGAAGCTTGCACATGTGTTTTACAAAAATAATTTACTCGAGTCATTTAAAATGTCTGCCGCTTGTATTTAGTTACTGCGCATGCGTCAGCCACACTCACGTGTCCTGACGGGTCTGCAGAGTTGGAGGGAAAATTATGTGCATGCGTAATACATAGCTTGGCCCATAACGTGGTACTGCTCGTGCCACTGCTCTTGTGTATGTATACATGTAGCTAACATTTAGACTGCATAAGTATATTTTATGATAATTAGTTGAAAGTACAACCCTGTGATGCAGTGGCGGCTGGTGGATTTAGAAAGAGGTGGGGGCGAAAAATGTTGTACCCCAATGTAACAAGCGAGCGAGCGAAGCGAGCGAGCCCGAACTGGAAAAGGAGGGTGCGGGGGGATTCTCCCCCCGCAAGAAAATTTTGAAAAAAGGGATTCAAATGGAGAGTTTTGCACCACATATTTACTGCAAATTGTTGAAAAAAGGGGGTATCCAAATATAGCATTTTGAAGCACAAGTGTGAAGCAAACATTAGAATCAAACCAAGAATGTGCCCAATCCTCATACTGGTCTGCTTGCAAAATGACCCCCAAGCCAAGCACATACAACCAACAGAAATAGGCCTTCTAAGTGTTTCCCACCTGTAACACATCTCTAAACCACCTATGTTTTCATTGTATATAATAATGAAAATGCTGCAGATTGTTCTTATTTATCTTATGCAACGTACAACCATTGACAAAGACTATAGTCCTGGCTTGTTGTAGGTTTAATGTCACTCGTATTATATAGCTGGAGGCAATGACAGGAGACGCACAATACCAGTGGGGCAGCACACTATGCTAAGTACAGATTTTTAGCTTAACAGTTTTAAGCCACTCTCATAATTACATCGGCTGCCCCTAGGAGAGACCCCACCCCCAGTTTTTTCATCCCACTTAAACCCCTGCACACATACTTTGCATACACTTTTCATGAGAGCCCTGGGAAACTGGGACGCAGAGGTTACTCACACGTAAATCAGGGAAAGAAAAATAAACACCAAGCTCCCTAGAAGACACAGACTAACATTTGACCTCTGTCTCTGATTGCACAGCAAATGTGACAAGATAAGAACAAGATTTAAAAGCTTGTTTACAGAAAGCGAGTTTGTGGAAAAACATAGTATACAAGATTTTGGCAATGGAAGGGACAATCCAGACAGCCTAAAACAAAGCCAGCAAACAGAAAATGTGAGTTACAAACCACACAGCTATTGGTGAGCAACTGGCGGAATGCATTCCTGGGTCAAATTTCTGAATGTCCCCAATGTCTTTAGCAAACCAGACATCTATGCGGTTTGGTAGGCTGAGACATAAAAAAGTAGTTTCATGAATATAAGCAGTGGAAAGATAGTTTTCATCCAGTCTAAGGGATTGTAAAGAAGCTATTTTCCAGGGGAATGACAAACATGAGAGGAAGAAAAGACATCAACTAATAAGCAAGCAAACAAGCGAATAGACAGGCAACTAATGATTAGCAAAGAGCTGGCACAAAGTCCACTGGAGGTTTTTGATATGGTTCACAGAATGTCTTTTACGCACAGACAGCTAAAAGGTATCTGTAGGCAAGATCTAAAAATAACAGATGAATGCCAATGCCTAGGTCCTTGCATTGGGGGAATGGGACTATTGGGCTACTAAGCGTTTGGCGGGCTGAAGGGAGAGGGTGCAAATGCATGCGTGTGAGCGAGTGCATAGCTGGAAAGATGAAAGCATCTGTGCATGGATGAAAAGATGAATGTGTGAAAAGATGGATGCTTGCCGTTATCTCCCCATTTTGAGGGCAGAGAAAACAAAGGCTTCCCCAGCTCCATGAAACAGAGAAATCTGGGGAGAGGTTGCATTGTCATGGCTATGCTGGGATCAGGGAAAGACAAATTTCAAGTCCCAGAACATTATGCCATTTTGTTTTGAGTTTAAGTCTGATGCATTGAGAAAAGTATGGCCACAACACAATGGGGCCACTGACCGTGTACAAACACACTGGTGAATGTATTAATGCACCAGTGTCTGTAATGATGCGTCAATGGATGCCTTAGAGTGGGAGTGTACATGGATGGCTAAATAGTTATGGACAAGTGCCTGGGTGTGACTGGATTGATAAAGGAAGGTGCAGATGTGGCGGAAGTCAAGAGCTGGATGCCTAGGTCTATTCATAGCCTTCTCTAAGTAACTGCTTCTAGAAGCCACAATTTCACAGCTGTAATGTGCGTTACAGAAGAATTTCTCCTGAAAAGTTGCAGTAGAAAAACAAAAACACAAAAGCACAAACAAATTCCAGGTGCTGGCCAACTTTTTATGTTAAACGTACAGGCTTGTAAATGCTGAACTCTCAGTGGGAGAATGGGTTCTTTTTGCCTCTCACACTCCTCCGGCATGTTCAGTGGGAGAAGCAGGATTCCTACTAGTGGACAATGAATTTTGTGGCCTCTCACATTTTGATCTTAACGCAGGTGGTGACAAATTGAATAGGCTCTTGAAGACACATGGCCTCATACCCAGTATTGATTTAGTTGCAAAAGAAATCCCGAGTCACGTAACGTTCATGGGTAGTGGGAGGACGCCCTTAATTGATTTTATCACACTATCTAAGGCTTGGGCTAGAAAGGTGTGTAAGTTTAAATTGTAAAGTGTGTTCTGAATGACCATAACCCACTTGTTTTAGGCCTTAACCTGCGGCCGCCCTTGGTGTCTATGAATGGGATGGTTTGCCACATTGTATATATGAGAAATAGGGGTGTGCGCCGTAAATGGAGGGACGACGAACCAAAGGACTTCTTAGCCCAGCTTGTGGAGAATCAGAGGGAGCACTTTGAGCTTTGTCTAAGTGCTGCACCCGATCTGGGGTTGGTGCTACGGGCCTTTGCCAAAATGTGTAAGAAGTCAACTGAGCAATTAAAATTAACACTATTTAAGCAACACCATGCCAGAGGCACAATACATGGTTTGATAAGTCATGCTCACCAGCTCATAGTAGCCTCACACAAGCTCTAAAAAGCTTGCTGAGGGTTTTGCTAGAAATTAGAAACTGTAGGACGCTCTATAAAGAAGCCATTAGTTTAAGGAAAGGGAGGCTTAGGAGCAGCTTATTGTTGCCTGTGCAAGGAATGATGCGTCTCAATTTTGGAAGGAAGTCAATGCACCTTTCTTTTCAAGTAGCTCTGCAATTAGCATAGATGGGACCATTCCTGAACATGTATTGGTCAAACACTTTACGAATTTCTATGATTCTAATAAACTGGAACCCATTGAGATTATCGCCATTGAGGATTCAATTGGCCTAGGAGGTGCAGAAGAGCAAACAATCTCCCTTGGGAACATAACCTCGGCTCTGAATAGATGCCCAAGCAACAAAGCACTGGTAACAGATGGGTGCATGATGACCCTTTTAAGCACAGTTTGGCACTTTGGGCCCTAATACTGGTGAATGTGCTTCGGAGTGCGAGCTGTGATGATCCCCCTAAACCATGGTCTAGGGCAACTGTCCCAATTTTTAAAACGGGAGGACAAGCGTGAGGCAGTCCCAGAAATTCTGACCATTACTTATGTGTTCTGAAGTGGATATTGGGGTCACCAGTAGAGACACAGGAATTGTTAGAATGGTTTTGAAGGGTAGACGGCAGGGGTCATGTGCACGTCGAAGAGAGCAAGTCCCGGTGCAGACACATGACGGCACACGGCACATCACTTGTTTCCCTTTGTAACATCATAAAGTGAAGTGAAAAAATGGGCCTGGGCCTTACCGGCTGGTGGTGAACTGCTCGAGTTCACATAACACCAATTATGTCTCATTGATATGCATTGATATAGCTCAAGTCCGCTGTCTGTTCTCTGCAGTTCCCTTTACTCAGTCAGTTAAGTGTGCGCTCCTCAAGTGATAAATGGCACAGATCTGTTCCCTATTATTACTGCTCAGTGCTTGTCATGCAGAAGCGCAAGGGAGATCCGTCCACTCCAGGATTTACCAGATGCTCCACGATTCTTACATTTTTAAGATCCTTGCATGAGTAGCTCGTCTACTCCTGAGTTATCCTTTGCATTTTAGGACTTCTAGTCCTGATTTCCAAATGGAATCAACAGGACTAGGCTTCCCAGAATGCAAAGAAGATGGTCGCATCTCTTACCACTTTGCAAACTTAACATATATATGACAAGGGTTGTACGTATCGAAGTTTAACATATAGAATTACTATATTAGTTCTTTGAAAGCTATCATGTTCTCTTTAGGCTGAGCTTTTACGAGAAACCTTCTGGCTCCCCTCCAAGAAAATGTTTTGAAAAACCATGCATAAGGGTGCCTTAAATGGATCTCAAGATATCAATATTGGTCACACCTTAATCTGCTTAAGGGGCACTTAAAGGTCCTATAGCCCTTTCTCTACCCACGTCTCCTCTTTTCTCTCATCACCCTCTCACAGGCTATGCCCTTTGTCTTTCTCTCCCTTCTCCCTCTTCCCACCTCCAATGCTCAGAGATACAGAGACATCCATCAGCCAAGAGGCTGTGTGTGGGAAAGTGGCTATGTAAATGAGAGCAAAGTTTTGTCTGACAATGCAGATGTCACACGATTGGAGGAGCCACCTTAAGTACATGACGTAGTTACATAGAGGGCATTACACTGCTTCCTTCTACTGTGCACATAAAAGGAAATTAAAGAGTGAAATAAAGAAGTGCAAAGAGAGAATGCAGGATTAATTTGTGCAATAAAAGAGTCCAAGTGAGAGAAAGGTGATTATACAGAGAGGATAGGGTCGAGAAATGAAAAGAAAGCAGCCATGTAAACGTAGCTGGCAGTGAAGGTGTGAAAATATTAGCAAACTCTAAAACAAAGGTGACAAGGTGTGAAGGTGACCTTTTTAAAGATTTAAGCCTTTCATAAGTGAGGCGGAAAAGCATCTCCCTTGGTGACAAATGAAAAAGTCAAGTACTTAGCTTTAAATCTGACTAATTACCTTGTTTAAAAGCTGAACCTAGAACATGTATGATATACAAAGCCTTGCAGCTAACAAGCACACAGAAGACTGGTAGATCAACGTTAAAAAAGGGTCTGCTTGGTATGGTGGAGAACATAGATGTCAGACTGTACATTTATAATACTGCTTCCCATCAAAAGGCAGGACTTGGAACAGTAGTGAAGGTGATGAAAACACTGAATGTGCTGTATGACCGACTATACACCTGCTTCACTGCATAAAACTGTTTATTAACAGTCTGTAATGCACGGTCCTCAGGTTTCTGTAGTTAAGTGGTTGCTCACTTCAAGTACACACAGTCCCAGCTTTGAGCTCAAGTATCAACATATTTTTTATTAACAATAAAAGAGATTTTCTTAGCTATGGCAGTAAAAGAAAGCCTTGATTTGTATTAAAGGCATACAACGCAAATATTATGCAGTCCCCAGCCATGCTACCTTATTCACAGCAGCCACTAACAACGAAAAGGAACTTCATCCTCTATAACTCTCATGAGTCTACACAGATTGAGTTATCCAATCAAAATGTTCTATAATCCATACAAACAGGAGCAGAACAACTTAATTTTCATTCATCCTTACTGACTCTCCAGTGTGCATCAGTAAACCATGCACCTGTAAGCCAATCACTTGGTCACGTGCAGACTGCTTGGGAAGTGCTGTCATGAAAACCGAGACTGTAAAAAACAGGAAACACAGACAATTGCTAATACAATCATTATAGTTTTGGAGGAAGAAATGCAACAGACCCGGTGCTGACACATGATGGCACACCACTTGTTTCCCTATGTAAAATAAATTATAAAGTGAAGTGAAAAAATGGGCCTGGGCCTTACCGGATGGTGGTGAACTGCTCGAGTTCACATAACACTGTCTGCAGACTCTGCACACCGTCACGATGTGCACAGCACACGTCCCTCTCCTAACAGCTAACTTTTGTGCCCATTGACTAGCTGCTGCAGCCTCCCAGCAGTAATTCATACTGCTGCCTGGACCAACTCGACCAAAAATCATGCAGTCAGTCATGGTGCGCAGAAGAATGTCAGAAATGGCGTCCAGTAACGCGGGAAGCAGCCTCACTCACAAGAGGTTGTGTCTGCGCAGACTCGATCCTTGAGTCACTGACTGCCACGCCTTTTCCCGAATCGTCACTGCAGTGTCCCACCCACGCCCTGTAAAGAGTTGGGAAAGGGTGGGCTGACAAGGCTCCTCACTCCGTGATTGACGTGGAGGTTTTGTTATCCCGGGCTTGCACTTAAAACGCCCGGGGCAAACTTAACCTCTGCGCCATCAGGGGGAGGAGACTGGGCTTTGAATCCAAGCCTTTGCCGAGCTGATGACATCATAGCCTTCAGGGATGTGAGGTTTCAGCCCGGCAAATGCTTAGATTTCTTTCAGCGCGCCCGGGGAGAAAACAGACAATCACGTGATGACTGTCAGTGCAGACAGTGTCTGCTCGACAGTGCTCCGTGTAAATAAGTTAAATTACACAAAGAGGGCACCTTTTTAAATGGAAATAAATAAACGAGCATTCAGAATTATTATTGCTCTATGTAACGGGGGCGGAGCCCCGACGCCCATAAAGAGAAACCGCCACTGCTGTGATGTGATTTCATAATGTTATTTCTATGTATTAATTTGTTCTCGCTTACTTTTCATGTACTGCGGGGAATGGGGGTCAAACTGAACTGAGAGCCATCTTGGAGGGTACTTGTGCGCAGACTCGCCGAAAGTCATCTCGGCATTGAATAGCTGCCAAAGAAGGTTGATACCAGAAGCAAGCCTGGGAAAGCAGCACCTTCGCCCGCAACGTCACGATATTGTTCTAATATGTTGCAAAAATGTATTCTTTGCCTGTATTCTGCGCAGCTTTCTCATGGGAACCCCAATCTTGCTAGGCGGTACCCAAATATGCTAATGAAGCATCTAAATAGCATGTTATGATTGGTGTATTACCCAAATCCTACCTTAGGACCAATCCAAATTGAGGGATTCTGACACTTTGCAACATTGGGGGGTGGTACACTGCCCCAAAAGAGTATATCTACCCTGGGTTCACCCAGGGAATTTGTCCGACTTGTCTGGTTTAGCTGACCTGTCACTGACCCATCGTACTCAATAGGTGACTGAAGATACAGAGCGCTGCGGAGCACTCTGTCCGAATTTGACCATAGACTAAGGTTTTACTGAACCTTAAAGTGCTGGCGAAGCACTTTGCTGGGAGTTCACTGACCCAATCGGGGTCTTGATCGATAGCTGCAGAGAGGGTGGAGCGCAGGCGTTGCTTCCAAACTGCGGGTGCGGTCCTGTCCTGAGCGGTCCTGTCCTGAGCGGTCCTGTCCTGAGGGTTTGCTGTCCTGTCCTGAGGGTCCTGTCCTGATTCCTAATCCGAGGGTATCCTGTCCTGTCCTGGGTGTCCATTCTGCACCTGCTGTCCTTTGAGGGGTATCCTTCCTTGAGGGTTTCCTGTCCTTAACTGACCCGTGGCCAGGGTTTGGTTTCCACACCAGTCTAGGTAAATACTGCTCTAAATTCTTTAAACTTGCACCTTTCTATATTTCTGACTTTTGCTTCAATAAAGAGACACCTTGCACATGTTGATTTTCCATGCTTTTGCCGCAAACTATTGAAACGTAAAGTCATTTGCATATTTTTCTTGATATGTTCCCATGTTACCCTACCTTTTAGAAATCATATTTTGCATTGCATTTTGTCATTTCCTGATATGGTCTGGAACGGCCTTACTTAAATATTCTAAAGAGTTCTTGCCTTGAATGCACAGCATATTTCCTTTACATCTCATATTTGCATTTAAATGATTACCCTGACTTTATTTCTCTATAGTTATGTACTTTTCATTATCTTGGTTATTGATTGTCTTATTCTTGTAAGTTTAATGCTTGATGATAACGAACTTTAGATAAACATTTTAAAACTTCCAGTTGTCCGTGGTCATTTACAACAGTATTGAATGTCATTTTGAATTTGCATTTGCTGCCTTTCCTTTTACAGCTAGGCCCCTGATCTGTTGAGGTCATAGGTACCCGTGTCGGTGGATGGTAAGTCGGGTACTCTGAGTAATAACAGTAGGGAACACACACACAATTGGTAGCAGCCCGTGAAGTCGCCCTCTCAATGAGTAGTGTGAATTGAAAGTATATGGGCCCTGAAGCCGGAAACGGCTGAATCATTGGCTGGGTGACCTCGCGCGCTCTATCAGTTTTCTGGTAGCAGAGGATGGTTAGGGACTAGCTAAAGGTTAGGTAGGACTAGTTAGACTAGTTAAGTCGGTAGCTGCTAGTACATTAATGCTGCTAAAAGAGCGGCTGTTCAGAGAGAGCTGATCATTCTCTTGTGGATACGCTGCTTTGAAATTCATGAATTGTTTCTTTATTATCATTCTTGTTCTTATATTATTGTATGTACTAATCCATGCATTTGTAAACCGTCTTGTACTGTGTTGTCCGAACTCTCCGGGGAATTGAAAGGGCAAGTGGTGAATAGAATCCATTGTCCTGAGGTCACAGGCTTAAGGAAAGTTAGGTGCAGGTTAGGATAACCGGGAAGCACTAACTAGGGTTTTCTGAATACATGTGTGAATAAATGATAGTAACAAGGTTCATTGGCAAAATTCCCATAGTGGCGTAACCTAGTAAGGGTCACATCGGAAGAGTAGCAGGTTCCTCGGAGCTTGGTTGTAAGCAGAGGGGTCCGCTGGGAAACCTTAGACTCGGATATATCCCAGAGAAGTGGATGAGTTTAGGGGAATAACAGGTTCACCGATGCTAGAGTGAAGGGTAGGCGGAAGAGATCTACCCGCAGCGCGTGAAAAGTAAATGGAAGTAGTTTACTTGCAGTAAAAGAAATCTTTCTGTCTAGACACTTGAGCACTGTGGCGAATGTGTATTCGTTGTTAAATAACCAAGCACTGAGCACTTTAGAAAGAAAGAAAGTTTCCGTTACCTTGTGAAGGGAGCGAGTCAGCCGCGAAGCGTCTCTGACGTCACTCCGTGCCGCGCTGGGATTGGTAGAAACAGCGGGCGGGTAGCGGGGCTGGAATTGTAAAGGAGGGGTGAAGCGCCGAGGAGTGAGAACTGTCTCACGAAGGGGCCGCGCACCCATTGGTCGAAACTATTTGAACGCGTGCACCCCATTGGTCGCACAGAATTGCAAGGCGCGTTCTGATTGGAAGTAGCTTTGTAAACAGAATTAAGCGTAGAAATCGTATGTGGCACTCGTATTGTCCAGAAACTAGACCCGATCCTAGGAACCAAGGGTTTGAAAGGGATCAGTGGAAAGCCAATAGATACGATATTATGTACGGAGGGAAGAGAAAAATGTCCCTTGTAAATAGGGTAAAGAATTATTTTAAAACGGACAAACCGATTAAATCCAGAGAGGGCGTTATTGTCCCGCCACCGAATACTCCTGCCTCATTCATGATGTTTGACCGAGGGTACAATACCTGTGTGTGGTTGGAGAATTGGGTGAAGTACACAAAAGATGACGGAGTATTGGCTTTTCCGTTAGATGGTACTTTCAATGGTAGAATTTTATTTAATTTGAGAACCCGAATGAATGAATTACATCCCAGACCGGGACTAACGCAGTATGAGGCGTTAGAGGAATGGGAGATTGAGGCTTTCGAAAGAGAGAAACCCCGGATGGACAAAGGTCTGACCAAGTGGTACCCCAGGCTGAAACAAGAGACCAGGGATAAAAGGATGAAACAGTGGAGACAGAGTATGATTGTTGAGGGTCTGTTTCCCATGATGCCAGCAGGTAACCCTTCGGAGGGAGAGAAAAGGACAGAGAAGAGTAAGCATTGGGGAGCCCATGGGGAGTCAGACGATGAATTTTTAGATGACATTTTTACGAGAAGTCCGCCACCTTATAATGAGGGAGCCCGACCTTCCAGTACAGGAGAAATTGCCCAACGTCCATCTATTAAGGAGGAGGATAGATCCCTATGTAGGGGGGGAGGGGGCCAGGTATTGCCGTATTATGAGAAGCCCGAACCCCCAGAAGTGAGGACTATATATCCTAGAATGCCCGTGAGCCCGGAAGAAAAATATTCCCGTGAAAAGCTCTTTTTTCCCAGACCTCTTTATGAAAACGAAGAAAAGCCAGTAAGTACAGGAGTGCCCTTTTTGCAGCCTCCATATGGGGAAGAGCGCAGGTCATTTGGCACAGGAACTTTGTTCCCGAAACCAAATTATGGTGGGGGACCAAGTGAAACGCATCCTACTGCCCCGAGTTTTACGCCCCAACTGACCCCACAGATAGTGCCTGAACGAACATTAGGAAGAATACTGGAAGAGAGGGAGCAAGAAGTCCTAGCTAGACAGAGAACAGAAATAATTCAGAAAATCTCCCAGTTAAATACCAGTCCTGAAGCTTTGACTATTCCGGTAACAATCGGACCCGTAGTTCCGTTGTACGGGAATAATCAAGGAAGTCTAAACCCTCCAGTTATGAACCCAGTAATGGCCCCGCCGAGACAAGAGCCCCTACTGCTAGACGATCAGTCCAGTGAGTGTGAGTCTGAAGTTGCGTTCTTGGACCTGCCAAGCAAACAGATCGGAAAAGGAATGCCGAAGCGGCAGAACCCTTTTGATGCGAAAGAAATTAAATTAGAATCAACGTCAGGTACTAGGAGTGTCTCCCTGGTAACTCCGGAAGAAATTGAGAATTGGAGTCGCGAATTAGAGAAACAGGCTCCGCAAACGAAACCTTTAGACCTGTACAAGCTGAGGGTAGAAATAGAGGAATTAATGGCAGGAAATGTGGGATTAGACAGATTGAATACCTATTCTGAAGAAGAGTTGCTGTTTATGTGTAAAAGCCTTACCCGGAGTACTAGGGTGCTTCACGAAAAACTGACAGACACCGCAGCTAGTATGGGGATAGATATATCCAGATCAAAGCCCTTGCAGAAACCATATCGAGCTGAGTTCTCAGATAAAGATTTAGAGAACTTGAATGTGTCGGGAAGAAAGTTGCAGATTAAAGAGTTGCTTGCGGTTTTGCAAAAATGGGGAGACGTGGAAAGATGGAAAACGAGGTGGTCGCGAAAGAAAGATGAGGCCCGATCCAGACAAGCAACCCCTGAGTTCCCTTTGAGAGAAGTAGACAAGCCCGAAACGTTATGTCCAATGCGTGAAGTACCGGGTGGGAGGTATGTGCACGTTCCATGGTCCAGACAGGATATTGTGTCCTTTACTAACGATTTTCCGAAACTGCGCGAGAAACCGGTTGAATGGTACCGGCAAGTGGAAAGGTTCGTAAAGGTACAAAAATGCCTGTGGAAAGACCTGGATGGGTTTTTCGATATTGTGGTCCCGGTAGATCTATGGACCGAGTGTAAAATAGCCATAGCCTGGCCTAGTGAAGAGTACACAAGAGATAAAGAAACAGGGGAGCCTTCGAAGGAAGTTATGAGAAAATATGAACAGGTAATTCAGCACTTGAAAGAAAAGGTGCCCGCAAAGGAAACTGATTGGACCAGGATAGATAGAACAACGCAGGAAAGGGATGAGACAGTGCACTCCTATTACGAAAGGCTGTTGCAGGTGTTCAAAACCTACAGTGGTATAGATAACATCGAGATGAAGGATATGACGCACTTTATTTACAGGTTTGTAAACGGTTTAAGACCTGAAATTTGTCAGTGGATAAAGGATAACAAAATCTGTTGGCACTCCAAAAAGGTAGATGAGGTCCTGCGGTACGCAAAGTACTGCGAGGACGAAATGGCAGAAAAGAAAAAGGCTCTCAAGGAAAAAGTGATGTGGGCTCAGGTGAAGCTCGCAGAACAGCAGGAAAAGCAGTTGAGTAACATGGTCAAAAATGCTAAGAACGAAGGTCCTGGGGGAAGGGGAGGAGGCAAGCCCCGGCCCAAAATGAGCAGGGAAGAGGCTATGAAGAAATTTCCTTGCCATCAGTCCGGCGAAATTGGACACTGGCGTAACGAGTGTCCTTACTTGCCCGAAGATAACCCCAAAACACCTGATTTAACTCCACAGACGCAGAAAGAAAGACCAAGAAAGACTCAACCACAGGTAAAAACAGTTCAGGTGCCCCGAGCACCAAAGCAAGTATACAGGGGAAAACAGGCAGAGGGTGATGAGATAGAAGTTTGGGAAAGCGGTGAGAACAGAAATGCAGCAACTTCGCAGTATCTTTTAAATGATACCTTCCTTTGTGATGACCAGTACTGACGGGGCCTGAGGGGGGAGGACGAGGAGTGCGTACTTGGCGCCTCCTTGCCGGTAGACCAGTCCGGACCATACATTGAAGGAAAGGTTGACGGAAATGATGTCACCTTTCTGTTGGACACTGGCGCTACCCGTTCTACTGTGAGAACAGTGGACGTTCCAAACCTACCCCTCTCGGGAGAAGCAATCCAAGTAGTGGGTGTATCTAATCAATTGATTAGTACTCCTGTTACCAAGCCCATGGAGATCTCAATTGGAAACTTTAAGGAAATGCATAGATTTGTCGTTTGCGACACCAGTCCAGTAAACTTGCTGGGACGTGATTTGCTGTGCAAAATGAACTGTACCATGTTTTGCACACCAAAGGGTGTTGAAATTCAGACCCCAGATGAAGACGGCATTTATAAATTAATGCTGGTCCGCCCTGACTCGGAAATTAAACGAATGACCATGCAGGATTTACCCAAAGAACTCCAAGAAGCAGTGAAGCCAGAGGTGTGGGACTTTACTGGGAAAGATGTAGGGTTAATGAAAAACGTGGACCCCATACAGATAGCCATCAAGGACAATGCAGTATACCCCAATACTAAACCCTACAGAATGAATGCAGAAGTGAAAGCTGGTGTTACTGTGGAAATACAGAAATTGCTAGAAGGAAACATCATACAGGAGGTAATGAGTAGCCCATGTAACTCCCCGATTATGGGCATTAAGAAGCCTAGTGGCAAGTACAGAGTAGTGCAGGATCTACGAAAAGTCAACAAGATAGTAGTTCCCTGTTGCCCTATTGTCCCGAACCCAGCAGTGATTCTGTATCAGATTCCTTGGGATGCTGAGTGGTTCACCGTGATAGACCTGTGTCATGCATTCTTTTCCATTCCCTTGCATCCAGATAGCAAATTTATTTTCTCATTTGCCTTCAATGGTCACGTGTATTGCTGGAACAGGGTACCTCAAGGGTATACAGAGAGCCCCTCTATCTTTAATCAGATCTTGAAAAAATGTTTGGAAACTTTGGTCTTACCTGGGAACTCTGTCTTAGTGCAATACATAGACGACCTCTTGGTGGCGTCTAAAAGTCATAAGGATTGTGTGATTGACACCATTGCCCTACTGAATCACCTGTGTGAGAAGGGACACAAAGTGGCCCCTGACAAATTACAGTTCTGTGCAAAATCAGTGAAATATCTGGGGCACCAGATAGAAAAATGTGTCAGGAAAGTGACATCCGAAAGAGTGAGAATAATTCAAAAGATGCAGTTACCCCGTACTCAGAAAGAAATCAGAATGTTCCTGGGTGTGATAGGATACTGCAGGCAGTGGATTCTGGGATTTGCAGTCCTAGCCAGGCCCTTGATAAACATGACCAAGAGAGGAACTCCAGATATTGTAGAGTGGGATGATGAAAGCTTAACAGCCTTCACCAAACTGCGAGATTGTCTGTGTACAGCCCCTGCATTGGGAATGCCAGACTATTCCAAAGAATTTGCCCTATTCTGTGACACTCGCGATAATTGCGCGTTGTCAGTCTTGACACAAGATCATGGCACAACGAGAAGGCCTGTGGCATATTTCTCTGCCACCCTGGATCCGGTGGCTGCTGGATTATCAGGTTGTCTGAAAGCAGTAGCTGCTACCTGCGCAAGTTTAGAACAGAGTGAGTCAATTGTCATGGGACATCCGGTAACTGTGTATGTCTCACATGGAGTGGTAATTTTGTTGACCCGAACAAAAACTCGGGATCCTAGGAACCAAGGGTTTGAAAGGGATCAGTGGAAAGCCAATAGATACGATATTATGTACGGAGGGAAGAGAAAAATGTCCCTTGTAAATAGGGTAAAGAATTATTTTAAAACGGACAAACCGATTAAATCCAGAGAGGGCGTTATTGTCCCGCCACCGAATACTCCTGCCTCATTCATGATGTTTGACCGAGGGTACAATACCTGTGTGTGGTTGGAGAATTGGGTGAAGTACACAAAAGATGACGGAGTATTGGCTTTTCCGTTAGATGGTACTTTCAATGGTAGAATTTTATTTAATTTGAGAACCCGAATGAATGAATTACATCCCAGACCGGGACTAACGCAGTATGAGGCGTTAGAGGAATGGGAGATTGAGGCTTTCGAAAGAGAGAAACCCCGGATGGACAAAGGTCTGACCAAGTGGTACCCCAGGCTGAAACAAGAGACCAGGGATAAAAGGATGAAACAGTGGAGACAGAGTATGATTGTTGAGGGTCTGTTTCCCATGATGCCAGCAGGTAACCCTTCGGAGGGAGAGAAAAGGACAGAGAAGAGTAAGCATTGGGGAGCCCCTGGGGAGTCAGACGATGAATTTTTAGATGACATTTTTACGAGAAGTCCGCCACCTTATAATGAGGGAGCCCGACCTTCCAGTACAGGAGAAATTGCCCAACGTCCATCTATTAAGGAGGAGGATAGATCCCTATGTAGGGGGGGAGGGGGCCAGGTATTGCCGTATTATGAGAAGCCCGAACCCCCAGAAGTGAGGACTATATATCCTAGAATGCCCGTGAGCCCGGAAGAAAAATATTCCCGTGAAAAGCTCTTTTTTCCCAGACCTCTTTATGAAAACGAAGAAAAGCCAGTAAGTACAGGAGTGCCCTTTTTGCAGCCTCCATATGGGGAAGAGCGCAGGTCATTTGGCACAGGAACTTTGTTCCCGAAACCAAATTATGGTGGGGGACCAAGTGAAACGCATCCTACTGCCCCGAGTTTTACGCCCCAACTGACCCCACAGATAGTGCCTGAACGAACATTAGGAAGAATACTGGAAGAGAGGGAGCAAGAAGTCCTAGCTAGACAGAGAACAGAAATAATTCAGAAAATCTCCCAGTTAAATACCAGTCCTGAAGCTTTGACTATTCCGGTAACAATCGGACCCGTAGTTCCGTTGTACGGGAATAATCAAGGAAGTCTAAACCCTCCAGTTATGAACCCAGTAATGGCCCCGCCGAGACAAGAGCCCCTACTGCTAGACGATCAGTCCAGTGAGTGTGAGTCTGAAGTTGCGTTCTTGGACCTGCCAAGCAAACAGATCGGAAAAGGAATGCCGAAGCGGCAGAACCCTTTTGATGCGAAAGAAATTAAATTAGAATCAACGTCAGGTACTAGGAGTGTCTCCCTGGTAACTCCGGAAGAAATTGAGAATTGGAGTCGCGAATTAGAGAAACAGGCTCCGCAAACGAAACCTTTAGACCTGTACAAGCTGAGGGTAGAAATAGAGGAATTAATGGCAGGAAATGTGGGATTAGACAGATTGAATACCTATTCTGAAGAAGAGTTGCTGTTTATGTGTAAAAGCCTTACCCGGAGTACTAGGGTGCTTCACGAAAAACTGACAGACACCGCAGCTAGTATGGGGATAGATATATCCAGATCAAAGCCCTTGCAGAAACCATATCGAGCTGAGTTCTCAGATAAAGATTTAGAGAACTTGAATGTGTCGGGAAGAAAGTTGCAGATTAAAGAGTTGCTTGCGGTTTTGCAAAAATGGGGAGACGTGGAAAGATGGAAAACGAGGTGGTCGCGAAAGAAAGATGAGGCCCGATCCAGACAAGCAACCCCTGAGTTCCCTTTGAGAGAAGTAGACAAGCCCGAAACGTTATGTCCAATGCGTGAAGTACCGGGTGGGAGGTATGTGCACGTTCCATGGTCCAGACAGGATATTGTGTCCTTTACTAACGATTTTCCGAAACTGCGCGAGAAACCGGTTGAATGGTACCGGCAAGTGGAAAGGTTCGTAAAGGTACAAAAATGCCTGTGGAAAGACCTGGATGGGTTTTTCGATATTGTGGTCCCGGTAGATCTATGGACCGAGTGTAAAATAGCCATAGCCTGGCCTAGTGAAGAGTACACAAGAGATAAAGAAACAGGGGAGCCTTCGAAGGAAGTTATGAGAAAATATGAACAGGTAATTCAGCACTTGAAAGAAAAGGTGCCCGCAAAGGAAACTGATTGGACCAGGATAGATAGAACAACGCAGGAAAGGGATGAGACAGTGCACTCCTATTACGAAAGGCTGTTGCAGGTGTTCAAAACCTACAGTGGTATAGATAACATCGAGATGAAGGATATGACGCACTTTATTTACAGGTTTGTAAACGGTTTAAGACCTGAAATTTGTCAGTGGATAAAGGATAACAAAATCTGTTGGCACTCCAAAAAGGTAGATGAGGTCCTGCGGTACGCAAAGTACTGCGAGGACGAAATGGCAGAAAAGAAAAAGGCTCTCAAGGAAAAAGTGATGTGGGCTCAGGTGAAGCTCGCAGAACAGCAGGAAAAGCAGTTGAGTAACATGGTCAAAAATGCTAAGAACGAAGGTCCTGGGGGAAGGGGAGGAGGCAAGCCCCGGCCCAAAATGAGCAGGGAAGAGGCTATGAAGAAATTTCCTTGCCATCAGTCCGGCGAAATTGGACACTGGCGTAACGAGTGTCCTTACTTGCCCGAAGATAACCCCAAAACACCTGATTTAACTCCACAGACGCAGAAAGAAAGACCAAGAAAGACTCAACCACAGGTAAAAACAGTTCAGGTGCCCCGAGCACCAAAGCAAGTATACAGGGGAAAACAGGCAGAGGGTGATGAGATAGAAGTTTGGGAAAGCGGTGAGAACAGAAATGCAGCAACTTCGCAGTATCTTTTAAATGATACCTTCCTTTGTGATGACCAGTACTGACGGGGCCTGAGGGGGGAGGACGAGGAGTGCGTACTTGGCGCCTCCTTGCCGGTAGACCAGTCCGGACCATACATTGAAGGAAAGGTTGACGGAAATGATGTCACCTTTCTGTTGGACACTGGCGCTACCCGTTCTACTGTGAGAACAGTGGACGTTCCAAACCTACCCCTCTCGGGAGAAGCAATCCAAGTAGTGGGTGTATCTAATCAATTGATTAGTACTCCTGTTACCAAGCCCATGGAGATCTCAATTGGAAACTTTAAGGAAATGCATAGATTTGTCGTTTGCGACACCAGTCCAGTAAACTTGCTGGGACGTGATTTGCTGTGCAAAATGAACTGTACCATGTTTTGCACACCAAAGGGTGTTGAAATTCAGACCCCAGATGAAGACGGCATTTATAAATTAATGCTGGTCCGCCCTGACTCGGAAATTAAACGAATGACCATGCAGGATTTACCCAAAGAACTCCAAGAAGCAGTGAAGCCAGAGGTGTGGGACTTTACTGGGAAAGATGTAGGGTTAATGAAAAACGTGGACCCCATACAGATAGCCATCAAGGAC
This sequence comes from Lissotriton helveticus, assembly GCF_964261635.1. Taxonomy (NCBI): domain Eukaryota; kingdom Metazoa; phylum Chordata; class Amphibia; order Caudata; family Salamandridae; genus Lissotriton; species Lissotriton helveticus. The sequence continues at coordinate 584,818,228 of NC_136063.1, read as the reverse complement.
AATGCAGTATACCCCAATACTAAACCCTACAGAATGAATGCAGAAGTGAAAGCTGGTGTTACTGTGGAAATACAGAAATTGCTAGAAGGAAACATCATACAGGAGGTAATGAGTAGCCCATGTAACTCCCCGATTATGGGCATTAAGAAGCCTAGTGGCAAGTACAGAGTAGTGCAGGATCTACGAAAAGTCAACAAGATAGTAGTTCCCTGTTGCCCTATTGTCCCGAACCCAGCAGTGATTCTGTATCAGATTCCTTGGGATGCTGAGTGGTTCACCGTGATAGACCTGTGTCATGCATTCTTTTCCATTCCCTTGCATCCAGATAGCAAATTTATTTTCTCATTTGCCTTCAATGGTCACGTGTATTGCTGGAACAGGGTACCTCAAGGGTATACAGAGAGCCCCTCTATCTTTAATCAGATCTTGAAAAAATGTTTGGAAACTTTGGTCTTACCTGGGAACTCTGTCTTAGTGCAATACATAGACGACCTCTTGGTGGCGTCTAAAAGTCATAAGGATTGTGTGATTGACACCATTGCCCTACTGAATCACCTGTGTGAGAAGGGACACAAAGTGGCCCCTGACAAATTACAGTTCTGTGCAAAATCAGTGAAATATCTGGGGCACCAGATAGAAAAATGTGTCAGGAAAGTGACATCCGAAAGAGTGAGAATAATTCAAAAGATGCAGTTACCCCGTACTCAGAAAGAAATCAGAATGTTCCTGGGTGTGATAGGATACTGCAGGCAGTGGATTCTGGGATTTGCAGTCCTAGCCAGGCCCTTGATAAACATGACCAAGAGAGGAACTCCAGATATTGTAGAGTGGGATGATGAAAGCTTAACAGCCTTCACCAAACTGCGAGATTGTCTGTGTACAGCCCCTGCATTGGGAATGCCAGACTATTCCAAAGAATTTGCCCTATTCTGTGACACTCGCGATAATTGCGCGTTGTCAGTCTTGACACAAGATCATGGCACAACGAGAAGGCCTGTGGCATATTTCTCTGCCACCCTGGATCCGGTGGCTGCTGGATTATCAGGTTGTCTGAAAGCAGTAGCTGCTACCTGCGCAAGTTTAGAACAGAGTGAGTCAATTGTCATGGGACATCCGGTAACTGTGTATGTCTCACATGGAGTGGTAATTTTGTTGACCCGAACAAAAACTCAGTATCTCACCCCTAGTCGGCTGACTAAATACGAGAGGATTCTTGTGGGTGCTGCAAATGTAAACATTGTTAGGTGCAGCATTCTGAACCCAGCCACCTTACTCCCCGACCCAAAGGATATGGAAGGGGGGGTGGATGATGAACATGATTGTATAGATCTAACAGAATTCAACACCAAGCCACGCCCAGACATAAAAGAAACGCCATTGCCGGTGCATGATAAGGAACTTTTTGTGGATGGTTCATGTCTAAGGCATGAACAAGGAGGCCTGAGTGCTGCCTATGCAGTAGTCTCCTTAGAGAAAATTGAAGAAGCAGGTTACCTGTATCACATAAAGTCTGCACAAGTAGCCGAATTGATTGCTATGATAAAAGCTTGCCAAATTGGGAAAAACCTACGCATAACAGTGTATACTGACAGTCAGTACTGTTATGGGGTTGTGCATGACTTTGGCCAATTGTGGTTACAAAGGGAGTTCCTGACTTCATCAGGTACCCCTATTCGAAATGGAAAAGTGGTTCAGGACCTTTTAGAGGCAATCCAGTTACCAAAGGAACTGGCAGTGGTAAAATGTGCTGCTCATAAGAAGAGCATGGACAAGGTATCACTGGGAAACGATTATGCTGATCGAGTGGCCCAATGGTGCGCAAGAGATCGGTATATCGTAAATCCAAAACGAGGGGGGCCAGGAACCAGCTGCCAACTTCCGGTGTTTGAAGAAGTGCCTACATGGGATGAAGTGAAAGAGTGGCAGCAGGCGGCACCTTGGCAAGAAAGAGAGAAGTGGAAGGACGATGGGTGTCGACCAAGACGTGTGGATGGTGTCATTATAGGTCCAACTGGTATGCCTGTGTTACCTAGACACCTACTTAGCACAATGGCGAGGTTGATACATGAAGGATCACACATGGGTAGGGACGCCATGAGCGGACGCACACAGAGATAACTTGACTTGTTCTTTGCGTGAGCAGGAAAAGATGTTCCTGAACATGGCAGAGAAAAGGAGAATTAAAATACAAAAGCAGGCTAATGACGAAAGTCAGAAAAAGCCAAGATGGGCAGAGAACATGGAAGGCACCTCAACTGGTGGGGCGGGTCCTGCTCTGTTGCTGGATTTTGAAAAGAAAGGCAAGCTATGTCTTCACCACGAGAAGACTAGCTATTATAATAAAATTTTCATTGGTTCCAGTGAATGCGAACATAATTACAAGGTAATTGGAGGTTGGGGTTTCAAAAATGGGTCAGAGCCTGTGTTTCCTGGAATTTATTATATTTGTGGGGACAAGGCTTATTTCAAATTGCCGGATCACTGGTATGGAAGCTGCTACTTTGGCATTGTCTTCCCGAAAATATACCATGTGAATGGAGTTGCTGGAAGCAGTGATAATACTAATGGCTTAGCGCGTAGTAAAAGAGAAAGTATAGGTGAAATTATGGGTAGTATTTTCAGTGCACTGATACCTGGAGTGGGAGTGGTTCTGAACACTCACAGAATTTGCAAATTGTCTACTATAGTGGATGTATTGTCTACTGAGACAGCTCATGGATTTCTGTTGGTCAATACCGAAATGGTTGCGATCAGATCAATGGTTTTGCAGAATCGACTTGCTCTTGATACCTTATTGGCGAAAGAGGGCGGAGTCTGCCGGATGTTGAAGGCGCAACATTGTTGCACTTATATTCCGGATAAAAGTGTACAGATCAAAAGATATGTGAAAAACATTACTAATTTGGCAAAGGAACTCAAACCACTCGAGGTTGATAGTGCCTGGAAGAGACTGGTAGATGGTCTCTCAAATGTAGGTCATTGGTTTGCTAGCTTAGGTAAAAGCTTATTGTTCAAGGTACTGATGCCAATTGGAATTATAGGTCTCATCCTATTTTTCATATTTGTCTGTTGCAAGTGTCGTAAGCACACAAAGAAGCATGAAGTGAATGCAAGAGGGGTGAAACGGAGTGTGGATGAGCTCGAGTTAGAAGAGATGAATAATCAGATCTATAAAAAGGTGAAGAATTCTCACCCTACCAAAACTGAAAGAGAAAAACTGGAGCGATTGCTGGAAGAGATAGAGCTGTATAAAGTGTGAAAGAAAAGTTGGCATCTGGTTCCATTATATTTTGTGATGATAGTAAATATCATCAAAGAGGGGATTGATGAAGCAAAGCTTCGCATATTTTGCGGCTTGCTGTATTCATGAACCTCGTTTATGTGTAACAAGGTAATAAGTGTACGTCTTACTAACGTTTATATTAAGTTTGAATAAGGATTAAGAAGCTTGCACATGTGTTTTACTAAAATAATTTACTCGAGTCATTTAAAATGTCTGCCGCTTGTATTTAGTTACTGCGCATGCGTCAGCCACACTCACGTGTCCTGACGGGTCTGCAGAGTTGGAGGGAAAATTATGCGCATGCGTAATACATAGCTTGGCCCATAACGTGGTACTGCTCGTGCCACTGCTCTTGTGTATGTATACATGTAGCTAACATTTAGACTGCATAAGTATATTTTATGATAATTAGTTGAAAGTACAACCCTGTGATGTGATTTCATAATGTTATTTCTATGTATTAATTTGTTCTCGCTTACTTTTCATGTACTGCGGGGAATGGGGGTCAAACTGAACTGAGAGCCATCTTGGAGGGTACTTGTGCGCAGACTCGCCGAAAGTCATCTCGGCATTGAATAGCTGCCAAAGAAGGTTGATACCAGAAGCAAGCCTGGGAAAGCAGCACCTTCGCCCGCAACGTCACGATATTGTTCTAATATGTTGCAAAAATTTATTCTTTGCCTGTATTCTGCGCAGCTTTCTCATGGGAACCCCAATCTTGCTAGGCGGTACCCAAATATGCTAATGAAGCATCTAAATAGCATGTTATGATTGGTGTATTACCCAAATCCTACCTTAGGACCAATCCAAATTGAGGGATTCTGACACTTTGCAACATTGGGGGGTGGTACACTGCCCCAAAAGAGTATATCTACCCTGGGTTCACCCAGGGAATTTGTCCGACTTGTCTGGTTTAGCTGACCTGTCACTGACCCATCGTACTCAATAGGTGACTGAAGATACAGAGCGCTGCGGAGCACTCTGTCCGAATTTGACCATAGACTAAGGTTTTACTGAACCTTAAAGTGCTGGCGAAGCACTTTGCTGGGAGTTCGCTGACCCAATCGGGGTCTTGATCGATAGCTGCAGAGAGGGTGGAGCGCAGGCGTTGCTTCCAAACTGCGGGTGCGGTCCTGTCCTGAGCGGTCCTGTCCTGAGGGTTTGCTGTCCTGTCCTGAGGGTCCTGTCCTGATTCCTAATCCGAGGGTATCCTGTCCTGTCCTGGGTGTCCATTCTGCACCTGCTGTCCTTTGAGGGGTATCCTTCCTTGAGGGTTTCCTGTCCTTAACTGACCCGTGGCCAGGGTTTGGTTTCCACACCAGTCTAGGTAAATACTGCTCTAAATTCTTTAAACTTGCACCTTTCTATATTTCTGACTTTTGCTTCAATAAAGAGACACCTTGCACATGTTGATTTTCCATGCTTTTGCCGCAAACTATTGAAACGTAAAGTCATTTGCATATTTTTCTTGATATGTTCCCATGTTACCCTACCTTTTAGAAATCATATTTTGCATTGCATTTTGTCATTTCCTGATATGGTCTGGAACGGCCTTACTTAAATATTCTAAAGAGTTCTTGCCTTGAATGCACAGCATATTTCCTTTACATCTCATATTTGCATTTAAATGATTACCCTGACTTTATTTCTCTATAGTTATGTACTTTTCATTATCTTGGTTATTGATTGTCTTATTCTTGTAAGTTTAATGCTTGATGATAACGAACTTTAGATAAATATTTTAAAACTTCCAGTTGTCCGTGGTAATTTACAACAGTATTGAATGTCATTTTGAATTTGCATTTGCTGCCTTTCCTTTTACAGCTAGGCCCCTGATCTGTTGAGGTCATAGGTACCCGTGTCGGTGGATGGTAAGTCGGGTACTCTGAGTAATAACAGTAGGGAACACACACACAATTGGTAGCAGCCCGTGAAGTCGCCCTGTCAATGAGTAGTGTGAATTGAAAGTATATGGGCCCTGAAGCCGGAAACGGCGGAATCATTGGCTGGGTGACCTCGCGCGCTCTATCAGGACCGGAGCAGCGGGCTTCAGAGCGAGGCAATTCGCGGCTACAGACGGGATCCTGAGGCTGCTGGCTGCTGCTCTGGCGTTCTGGATCTGATGTCTGCGGCGTTGGGGGCTTGTCAGTAGCTGGTCGAGGCAGGCCGGGGGAGCCGAGGGAAGAGCTGCGGGAGGAGCGGCTGTGCTGATCAGTTTCCTTCAACGGAGGCGGCATCCAGTGGCTATCATACCGATAATGGCCCCGAAAACGGCAGCAGGAGTAGCAGCAAAGGCTGCAGCAGCAGCAAAGAAGAAAACCCAGGCAGCACAAGCAGCACAGTCAGCACAGGCAATGCAGACAGCCCCAATTTCAGAGCAAGAGCCACCACAGACATCTCTGTCCACAGGAGACCCGAATACAGGTGAACCTGGTGAAACGCCGGTACTACCTAAGAGAGGCAAACAGGTGGTACAGCGCCTACGGCAGTCCCCCTCTATTTCGGAGCTGTTGGTTCGTGGAGGAAGGAGCCAGAAGAATGCTGTTGTGGCGGGGCCTCAACCCTCAGCCCAGGAGACAGCGACACAGGAGGCCAAGGAGGCTAAAGAGTCAGGTACCTATTCCGCATCTACCCTCCTTCCAGACGAGGTAGAGGGGCCGGAGGATGTGATGATGCCAATTGTTGTGCTGGCAGAAGGTCTGGCTGAAACAGGGGGGCAAGGGGCGGCCGAGGGATTCCTGGCGTTTACAGGTACCGATGAACAACCTGATAGGGATGCATCTGATAGTGGGGAGACAATTGAAATCACCTCTTATCCCGTACATCCCGTATATGCACCTGTACTGCCAAATAACCAGCTGGAGGCGGCTCCGGGGCAAGCTCTGGCGATTGGAGGGGATACGGGTAGAGTGAAGGAGAAAGAGATTACACTATTGTGCCCTCCCCTGGCCCAGCTGACTCTTATGGATGAAAAGGATAAAGAACAAGAGAAGGAGAAAGATAGTAGCGAGTGTTTCTTCTCGGTGTCAGAGGATGCAGAATGGTCCGATGAGGAGAGGAGCTCCTCTCAGGAAGAGAGCAATTTGGAATCCGACAGTGATTTGGAACAGAACCCCCCCAGCACGGCTAAAAGAGCTGTCGCTCAGGGAAACGCCCAGGTACAACACAAGCGGGATCTGGCCTGGGACCACTCTTCAGCTACACCCCTTCAGGGAAGCCCCAATACCGAGGCCCAAGTATCCTATCCTCCATTATTAGATGTCATATATCAGACCATCCTTACGCATAGGGAAGAAGCTAGACAGGACACCCGGAAATCACAGGCGGCAATGCGTAAGATGCAGGGTGTTGTTAGAAAAGTGTCCAAGGCATACACTAATGTGGGGGATAGAGTCACTAACTTGGAGGAACGGATTGTGGCAACTGAAGCAGAAGCCGCTGTAGCAACATCCAAGGTAGACTCCCAGTGTGCCCAGGTTGTCGACATCCAGTGGAAACTGGAGGACATGGAAAATCGGTTAAGGCGCAATAACCTGCGAGTCCTGGGGGTTCCGGAAGGGACAGAGGTCTCAGACATCAGGGTCTTTATGATCAACCTCTCTAAGTCGGCATTCCCTGAATTATCTGAGTGGAACTGGGCAGCGCAAATGCAGAGAATACATCGTACTCCGTTTAGAGTTCGCCCGGGGGCTGGAAGCGGCGATAAACCAAGGGCAGTTTTGATATTCTTTGGGAACTATGTCCTCCGGCAGATCATATCTGAAAAGGCCCGCTCCGACGCAAAAAGATCTAGCGAGGGAGTGACCTTTTTTGTGAGACCGGACTTTTGCCAGGCAACGGTCGAGAGGCGGTGGAGACTCCGCCAGCTGATCAAGCCCCTTCAGGACAAACATATCCAGGCCTACTTAGTGAACCCAGCGCAGCTTAAGATAGTTAAAGATGGAAAGACTCTATACTTCTCGTCAGAAGTTAAGGCAAAGGAGTTTTCGGACTCTGTGTGAATCAAATAAGTTTGATTAGCGGAGCGCTTAGTAACTGCCTGGCTTAGCAGTATGACTTTTTCTCCTTTCCTTTCTTTGCTTATTCAACTGGTATTGGGTTTAGGTATATGGATTTAAGCTCTGTGTTGGATCTTTCCCTAGATCAGATCTGTTTTTTCCGGTTTCTTTTTCTTCTGTGTTTCTTGGTGGGGGGGATTGGGGGGGTAAGATATGGCTCATATGATTGTTTTGATCTAATTACCAGCTGCGCCCATGCTCCACGCTGCTGCACACAACCATCATAAGCTCAGACCAAGGTCTGAGTGCTTCCAATGGGAGGGGGGTAGGAAGGGGGCAGGGTGGAGGGGGGGGATCTTGAGGGGGGGCACAGGCTGGGGGGGATGAGGGGGGGAAAAGCAAAATAAAATGAGAATTTATGGTACAGTGCTTTTAACAGTTCTTCTGTTTTCTGGAAATGGTTTATATGCTATGGAAAAAGTTACTTTTCATTTTTTGCAGACAAAAGTAAGGTGTTTCTTTAGCAATAAGTATGGCGAGCCTTAGTGTATACTCAATAAACATGGGTGGGTTGAACGATTGGAGGAAGAGAGCAAGACTGGCACAGTTTGTCAAAACTGAACCTATCGATATCCTGTGTCTTCAGGAAACCCACCTACCATGGGCTAAGAAGCAGCTCCTCAGGGTTGGAGGGTTCAATATTATGGCGTATTCCTCCCAAACATCAAGTTTAGTAGTGATCTTGGGGAAAACTATGCTGGGGGGGGGGCCGAAACGGGCCAAGTCTGATGCACTGGTCAGATGGGCCCTGGCGGAGTTGGAGTGTGGCCTTACAGTCTGTGACATCTATGGCTCAAATCAGGATGACCCAGAGGTTTTCGAAATATTAGAAGAGGAATTGTCAACATGGCCGATTCCTATTCTGGGATGCGGGGACCTTAATATTTCTATAGATCTTTTTGCGGGAAGCTCGTATGCTGGCAGAAAACCAAGGGTAGCTATGGCTCTCCGGTCTATGATGCTGTTGCATGGTCTAATGGATGTCTGGGGGGCAAAGGAGCCTAGTGACCCAGGCTACACATACTTCTCTTGCCCCCACCAGAGGTATAGTAAGCTGGACTATTTCCTTATATCATCCACAGAAATTAGCAGGATCAGCATTAGGAAACTTCCCAAGGTCCTCTCGGATCATAGCCCGTTGGCTATCACATCTAATGGTATAGGATTAGCTAGGAATTGCAGGGCTTGGACATTCAATCGGAAACTCTTGTCTGTTGCGCAGTTTGTGGAATATAAGCAAAAATGGGCCTGTGAATTCTTTGATGCCAACCGTTCTAGTGCATCAAGGAACTGTGTGTGGGACTCATTTAAAGCAGCACTGAGGGGGGAGGTCATTAGCTACACTGCTCAGGCCAGGAAAAAAGTACAAGCCAATAGGAACAAGCTTCTGGCAGATCTAGTTAAGGCAGAAGAACAGCACTGTCAAGATCTAACAAAAGTAAGGGAAGGTAGAGAGAGTCAAACCAGTATCTGCCTAATTAAAGCGGAACTTCAAAAACAACTGGCAGAGAAAGCGGCAGCGGAATACTGGACATATAAGAGGAGAGTGTATGAGACTGGGGAACAGGCTGGGAAGGAACTAGCGTTAAGGGTCAGGCAAAGCTACACTAAAAACATAATAACAAGCATCCATGAGAATGGACGTGATGTTGTGGAACCCCAGGGCATCCTCTCAGTTTTAGCAAACTTCTATCAAACCCTGTATAAGGAAGAAATGGGTAGGGTGCGTCCACATGGCAGGTATACGGATAATGGGCCCAGGCTGGGATTAGTTGACAGGGAAAAATTGGAGCTGGATATAACGCTGGATGAGATCCGTGAGGCACTATCTGACCTGGCTGCCGGTAAGGCTGCTGGGCCAGATAGCATTCCCCTCGAGGTGTATAAGTGTCTTTCGGCAGAGCTGGCTCCAATATTGTTGGATCTATTCAATGGCATCATCTGTACGGGCAAGATCCCGGAATCATGGAAAAACACCAACATCATAGTCTTCCATAAAAAGGGAAAGCCAAGGGAAAACCCTGGGTCCTACAGGCCCATATCCTTGATCAATTCGGACAATAAGTTGTACGCAAAGATCCTGGCCGCGCGGTTGGAGAGGGTCATTGGTGGGCTCGTCTCCCCCTGGCAGCATGGGTTCATCCCCGGTCGAGGAACGGCGGACCACGTTAGGAGAGCAATCTCGCTGTTTGAGGCCTATGCTGCTGGGGGGAGGGGGGTTGCTATGATCCTCCTCGACGCGGAAAAGGCGTTCGATCGCGTCAGGTGGCTATACCTCTGGGACGTCCTGATGGAGAGAGGTTTTGGCCCAAAAATCTGGATGGCCATAGAGGCCATGTATTGTGATCCAACGGCTCGAATACAGATGATGGGCCAGAGCTCAGATAGGTTAGGATAAGCAGGGGCACCCGCCAGGTTTGCCCCTGCTCACCTATCCTGTTTGCATTGTACATCGACCCGCTGGTCAGGCAAATTCTGGGGAATGAGGGAATCCAGCCAGCATTAACTAATGGATTTGAAAGCAAAATATTGGCGTATGCCGATGATCTGGCAGTGATTACATCAGAGCCAGCTGAGGCCATGCGGATACTGGTGGAAGTCACTAGGGAGTTTGGTATGCACTCGGGGTATCGCCTGAATGAGTCAAAAACCCAGGTAATCTGCTCAAAGGAGGTTTTTAAAGTCGATCAAAGATATGTCGATTCTGCGACTTATCTTGGGGTAGTAATTAACGCAGAAACAGGCTCTATTATTAAGGATAATTTTGCCCCACTCCTTAAAAAAATCGAGTCAGATTTGAAGCGGATGGATTCATTGCATCTATCTCTCATAGGGAGGACCAACGTGCTAAAGATGACTATGCTACCCAAACTCCTTTATTTGTTTAGAAGCATACCCTATTTAATTGGGAAGGGATGTTAAAAAAGATGGAGTCTATCTTCAATAGTTTTCTCTGGCAGTATGGTAAAACCAGGCGGGCAACAAGATATATGACTCTCCCACAGGAACGTGGAGGTTTAGCAGTCCCAAACATAAGATTCTACCACTGGGCCTGTTTGTTGACGCAGATGTCTATTTTATTTGAACCAGTACCCAGTGGGAGATACTCATATGACCCGACCTCTGATCTTTATGTTCTACCATCAATGTACGAACTATTGATGGGTAAGGAGGCCGTGGGGCACTGTTGAGAAAAACTGGCCGTAGATTTTTCAAAAAATCCCGGTATAAGGGGGCGCTTAGCGCCTGGGATCTGTGGAAAAATCTGCAGAAATTGCTTCATATCCCTAAGATCAATATGCATACCCCGCTGTGGAACTCAGGGTATTTACCAAATTTGAGTATGGATGGGGCCTGGAAATGCTGGGAACAGCTGGGCATTCGGACGGTGGGCGATGTTATGCTGAATGGTAGCATTATGAGTTTTAACTGGCTTCAGGAGAAGTATGGTCTGTCCAGCGGCCAAATCGTATCTCCAGGTTTCACAAACACTCAAAACTGTTATTTCGGATATCGTCCCCGGTCCCTATTGCCCTGTGTTGAGATATTTGTTAAGAGGAGGCGATAGGATTAGCAATATTTATCAAGCTCTGATAGAAAGATCGCCCGACGATCTTGAGAAGCACGAGGTTGCCTGGGCTGTCAGACTTCAAGACCCGGATACCGATCTTGATAAAGCTTTGAGTTTGGATAAGCAGGTACTACGGTCCTCAAACCTGAAGGTTCATCATTTCAAAACACTCTTCAATTTGTACTACACACCATCCAAGTTACACAATTGGGGTATAAGGATCGATAGTAATTGCCCTAGGTGCCAGAAAGGCCCTGGAGATCTCTTACATAGGTTTTTTATTGTGAGAAGCTTAGCCTGATAAAAACTGAGATCGAGAAATTTTTGGAGGGGCTGCTAGGCTTAAAAATCAGCCTATCCCCGACGGTGATGATCCTCGGGAGCGATAGTAATATGGCTCTTATTAATAAAGAAACAGAGGCCTTTATCTTTCTGGCCGTCGCTGTATTACGTATTCTACTTTCAGCCGCTTGGAAGGATCCAAATCCCCCAACCTTTCAAATGTGGCTGACCAGGCTTCTTGGTATTCATAATATCGAATCCACTTTATATCTCCACAAGGGTAAGACAAAGCGCGATTTTGGCAAGAAGATATGGGACCCCCTAAAAAATTGGAGGGAGGGGCAGTTATAATCAATTGGGGTTGGAGCCCCTTATATGTATATTATATGTATATTTATATGTATGTGTAAACACCTATTTGTTGATTTACTAACTTCGCTGCGCTAGCGCTTGGCAGTGATTTGGACTGCTGCAAGCGTCTTTTATCGTTTTTAAACTGTTTTAAACTGTTTGCCACTTATTGTGATAACTGTGTGAAATACCTGTATCTTGCTTGTGCACTCCCCGTTACACCGCAGCTACCAGTGCTGTTTGTTGTGGAGGGAGGCAAAGCGGCTCCACTTCCTGGTTGTTCCACATAGGGCGGCCATCTTAGGAGGTTGACGTGCTAGTCTCCACCTTCGCCTAATCTATATGACCCCTCATCTGCGTGACGTGCAGCGGGAGCAGGAGCGCCGTATACGCACCGAAGAGGCGCCAAAGAGAAGCCAGTCTGCGCCAGTCCGCGTCCAGACGCTTCCCGCTGGCCCTCGCAATCGACTCCTACTATGGCAGGGGAGCGTTTATTTTATAACTCCTCTTCGCTACTCGCCCTACGACCTCTCACCAATCCCTCTTGCCGCCACTCGATTCCTCCTACCAACACAAAGTATTACTGTAAATACTGCAATTGGTGTACTTTCTCTTCACATAGCTGCCACTCTCCCCCTGTTCAGAAATGGAGGATGTATCTCCTCAACTGTCGGGCTCTACCGAAACATCATACTGAGCTGCATATGTTGATTGAAGAGCTCAATCCTGACGCTCTTTTCTTAACAGAAACCTGGCTTTAGATAGATAATGACCCGACTATAGTGTGGGTCACCCCTCAAGGATATACCCTCAAACGACTTGATCGTCAGACCGGGATAGGTGGTGGACTGGCCATAATATATAGAGACAGCTTTGGGTGTCGTGTTACTCCAACCACCTCACCAGCCTGTGAGAGCCTGCACTTCTAGTTAGAATTCTCCCCCACTACCACCTTCTCGGGTATCTTGGTCTACTGCCCTCCTGGCACCCTTAATAACTTTATTACTAAAATAACAGATCTCACTGCAAGTGTTGTGCTGACTTCGTCCAATCTTACTTTGCTCGGGGACTTTAACCTACATCTTGATGACCCCCTCGACACATCAGCCAACAACCTCCGTTCCAACTTGCAAGCCATTGGTCTTTGCCAAAGGGGCCACCAGATAACCCATAATAGGGGTCATCTTCTTGATCACATCTACAGTAATATAGATGATCTTATTGTGGAGACTCCTATTCCATTACCTTGGACCGACCATTTTATGATACCCTTCACCTGGTTCACCAATTCCCCTTTTTCCTCTCCACATTTTGCCAAGCACTTGGGAAGGAAATGGCCCTCAGTTTCCCTCCCCGACTGGGCAGCTGTTCTCGCCCGAGATCCACCTAGGAAGGCAACTAATTCCCTTATGGCCACCAACAATTTTGACAACTGGATCTCTAGTACCCTTGATCAGGTGCTCCCTAAATGCCCCCTTAATTCCATAAGAAGACTCAAAGTTGCCCCTTGGTATACTCCCGCCGTTAGATCTAGGAAACTAGAATGCCGTAAACTTGAGAGAGCTTGGAGGAAGGACCATTCCCAGCCTAGAAAGGTTGAATATAGGGCTGCTATAAAGCTTTACAAGACAGAGATCAAGGAGGCACAAGTTCTTTTTTATGAAGGGAAAATTAACGCTGCTGCTAACACCCCTAAGGAAATTTTTAAAATAGCAAAGTCCCTAATCTCACCTCCTGCTGAGCGTCCTTCTGCTGAAGGCGCTCAAAACTGGTGTAATGATTTGGCCGTTTTCTTCTCTCAAAAAATCCAGACCATATATTCCTCATTCAGCATTCCTAAGGACGATATGGGTTCCACCCCGCCCATAACTCCTGTTCCTTTGGTCCCTTGTTGGCTCGATTCAATTCCACTTCTTGACGCTTGTGGATTAGACAGATTAATTCCTAAGATCACCTCTGGGTCGCCCAACGACCCAGCACCTCCTCAGACCCTTATCAAGGTCCTGGACGTTATTCGTCCGGTCATCTTAGACGTTCTTAATACTTCCATCATTTCTAAATCTGTCCCACCTTCATGGAAGTGTGCAATGGTGAAGGCATTGCTGAAAAAGCCCACCCTGGACCAGAGTAACCTGGCCAATTACCGCCCTATTTCTTTACTTCCGTGGCTGAGTAAACTGCTTGAGAGGCACGTTAATAACACCTTAACGGACTATTTGGAATCCAATAGTCTGTTGCGTGCCTCCCAGACAGGATTTCGCCCTCAGCACGGAACAGAAACCGCCCTTCTAGTGGTAACGGAAGAAGCAAGAGCCGTGTTGGATCGGGGAGGAAAGGTCGCCATTATCTTATTGGACCTCAGCGCCGCGTTCGACATGGTCAACCATGCCACGCTATTACAACGACTGGCGGGCATGGGCGTGTGGGGCGCGGCCCTGGAATGGCTGACGTCCTTCCTGACCGAACGATTCTTTCAGGTCTTCGAGGGCGAGGTGGCCTCTCCCAAACACCCACTTAGGTGTGGGGTCCCTCAGGGCTCCTCCCTAAGCCCCACCCTTTTTAACGCCTACATGGAACCCCCTAGACAGGATAGTCCATCCCTTTGGTGTGCGTATCGTCACCTACGCGGACGATACCCAACTGGTGGTCTCTTTAGACCACTCGGAGGGATCGTCCAACACCCTAGGGCCCTGTCTAGAGGCTGTCGCCAGTTGGATGCAATCTTCCTGTTTGAAACTCAACGGGGAGAAGACAGACATCATCTTACTGGGTAACCCCCCCGTCTACTCTTGCATCCATCTGGCCACCATGTCTGGGCCTGCCACCTGTCCCTAAACCCCAGATAAAGAGCCTTGGGATTTGGCTCGACAAATCACTCGACTTTTCGGTCCAAGCCACCAAGACTGCTGCCACCTGTTTTGGGCTAATGAGGATGCTCCGCAAGGTGCTTCCTCTGCTCCCATTCCAGGCGAGGAGGGTCATGGTCCAGGCCCTTATACTCTCCCGCCTGGACTATGGGAACGCTCTCTACATGGGAGCCCCGGGCTCTGTTATACAGAGGCTTCAGGTTACCCAAAATAGTGCGGCCCGCCTACTTTACAACTTGCCTCGCTGGCAATCAGCAAAGAAGGCCCTAAGGGACCTCCACTGGCTCCCAATGGCGGCAAGAGTGCAATTCAAAGCCATGTGCGTTCTGCACAAATCTTTTCACCGAGCAGGCCCGGCAATCCTACATTCCATAGTCACGCCCTATGTTCCATCCCGCCCCCTCCGCTCTGGTACCCTCCAGCTGGCAACCTCTTTTAAAGTCAACAGAGCCCGTTGGGGCGGCCGCTCTTTTTCCCATTCTGCGGCCAGACTCTGGAATTCCCTCCCTTTCCCTATCCGAGTAAACAGCAATTACATGTCCTTTAGGAAAGCTCTGAAAACGCACCTGTTTGCTAAAGCCTACTGAACTGCCCTGAGCCCGCGTTAAGCAATCAGCTACAAGCGCTGCGAGGCCTCCGGGTAGTTACGCGCTATACAAGTGCAATTTTTCATTTCATTTCATTTATATGTATATTTAATGTATGGATTTATCTATGTCTCTTCTCTGCTTATCGAAGTATATTACCAGATAATGTATCTCTGCTAGGTTTTTTTGTCGCAAACATTTTCTATGCTGTATCTGTTTTTGTATCAATGAATTCTCAATAAAAAAATTTTTTTTTTTAAAAAGGAGCTATGCTGAGCTAACTACCTCCAGTCTAAAGTCCAATGGAACAGTATTTTAAATGTGCGGCAGTGTCCGACTGCATCACCACATGCTGCCGGAGCTTCACGCAGGAACTTTTAACCACAGCACCTCATCTGTTACTCGTTATGTAGTGAAATGTGTGACAGGGGTGGGTTTATGGCACATTTTTAAATGAGGACGGTCGCTCTACACGCATGACATTGGCATTCTAAGCATTGACTCTTTAGGCTTGAACCAACATCGTTCATAGTGATGATATGAATGTCACAGGTTCAAATCCAGGCACGGCCAACCCACCCTTTCATCCAGTCAAGGTCAACCCAAAAACAACAGGCAGTCCCGTAAGAGCTCACCAGAGAGGGGGATCATGTACTTTCGATCAAAGCTCTATAGCGCATTCCAGTTTGAGATGCTAATCAACAACCAGTCAACCGTCAATGGCTCAGGTTTCATCATCGGGGCGGCCCCAGAAAGCAGGCACATCATTATATTATTGACATTTCAAGGGCGGGCCTCGTCGTACGCTTTACACACTGGAACCACCACTCCCCTTTGCCCCTCCCCTACAGGAAGGCTCTGACACGCTCCACACCCCCTCCCGGGAGCTCCTGCCCGGCCTGTGGTGCAGGCGAGAGGCATTCTTGACTTTTTCGCCAGTCTCTGGGCCACTTAGATTCCTGTGAGAATCCAAAAAGGCCTTAATCAAAACAAAAAAAGTGCCTATTATAAACATTAAGACCAAAAAACTAGCACGTCAGTGATCTGTTGTCTACTGAGCTCGGCCAACGTGTTACTGAAATTCTAAATAATGATATTCGTTTAACACAGTATGGGAAAGAAAAAAAACGAACCTTTTTTAATTTTCTGAACTGGTAAAAGCAATCAAGTACGTCAATATCATAGAACTCAGTTATAAGGCATTTTGTGCAACACAGACCAATGCAGCTCGACAATATTACATTCAGTATTAAAGGCGCAAGCAAAACGACAGTGAAAAAGATTTGTTGACATTACATAAACTTGAGGGGATTTTTTTTTCTTCTTTTCTTTGTAGGGAGGGGGCACTCGGTGGACCACCCTTAAGCACCCCGCGATTCGTGAGCACCTGGAGGCTTTTACCGCTTGAACATCCAGGGGTGGGGCCAGGGTTTCTGTCAACTCCCTCCCCACAGACCCTGTAGGCGTCTTGGGTCGATGGGGAAGATGGAAGGGCGGAACCCACGAGGGAGGTGCTTGTTCTCCAGTATGCTCGCTTGTCACGCCCGTTACAGTATATTATGGGCAGGCTCAAGGCTGAGGAGCCGAGAGCTTCCAAGGTTGAGTTTTCTGCAGTGCTCAGCAGGACTATACCGGTCCCAACGTCTCAGGCATCCTTGCATCGTCTGCCTGTCAGGGTAGGGTGTCCCCGTCTACTATAGAACACGCAGCAGAAGCCTTCACTGTCATTCATAATAAAATACCGGCGTTATAATCACGTTATGGTACTGCTCACGTTACAGCACGGGTAATACTGACACCAAGCAAGAGAAAAATACACTAGTCTTACCTTATGATTAAAAACATTGCCCGACAATTTCTTAAATTGGTAAGCACGGACTTCATAAATGAAAATTGTCAAATGGCAATTTCCCTATTTGAAGCCTATTTACTCATGTCCTTGGTAGGCGCTGCTCGGAAAGCACAGCGCCCTATAGGGATTCGGGGGCGTGTTTTTTGTGCTCTCCCCTTCCCATTGGCTGGAAGGTAAAATTCCAGCCAATGGGAAGAGGAGAGGGCGGGACTTAAAAAAAGACACGGAAACGCCCCCGAATCGCGTTCCGACGGGGAAAGAGTGATTGACAACCAATCTCTTCCAATGGCTAGCCTCCATTTATGGAGCTAGCCAATGGAAGAGAAGGGGGGACAAAGCCCCCGTACTGTTCTAACATTAGATTTCGCCTGCGCGAACGCTGCTGTGCAGCGAACGCCAGGCGAAACCTAATAAATTATGAACTAATAGAGACTGCGATTTTCTTCAAATACGCTTGGTACTGATAAAAATAACAAATGATATATCAATAAAAACCCTGGCAGGAAGTTTGGAAGGGTCCCGACTCACACTCTGATTACTGACACGGTGTCCACTCAGGTTCTGTGAAGTCACTAGCACTCTAGCAGGGACATTTTAAGGATTTTGGAGGCCATGGCCCAAACGTATTATTAGGGCCCCTGTTGGGAACAGTTTTGAATTCCTGATTCAATTTCAGCTCGTTCATGCAGTCTTTGGCCAGATCACTAACAGGCACATTCGTCCAAATTATAAATGTCATTATATCAAATATTCAGGGATACTGCTGTGTGTTTTCAACATTGTAACACAGCAGTAGCTCACTAATTATGCTACAAATATTCTCTGTGACAACGTCCCATTTCTCATATGTGAGGTCCTGTTTTGAACCAAAAGAAAGTTTTTTGTATGCGTGTTGCATGAAACAAACACAACATTTCTTTGCAAAATATCTTAGTAGTCTCTCACATATCGCCCACAATAAAAATAAATTAAAGGAAACATGGTATTTAAAATAAAGTGTTTAAGAATTAGTACACGTCATAAGGGCAAGTCTCTGCAGAACAGAGCTGGCTCTGTCTGGGGCCCCCTGAAAGGCTGGGGCCCTGGGCTATAGCCCACTTTGCTCATGCCTTAAAATGTCTCTGCACTCCAGGTGTGTGATCAGGGCCTGCTAACGTGCATATCTCCTGACTCTAGAGAATTTGGAGAAGGCTTCCTTCCGGTATAGCAGAGTAGGGCAGCACTTGTTTGGACCCAGACTGAGGAGGAAGGTAGTGATAGTGATGCTGTGCAGAGCCGGTGGGAATCAAGGTTTAGTAATGTGGGCAGAGACGAATGTAAGCGTTTCTAAAGCACATGCAGTTCTGCCAATTACCACACATCAGGCATTAGACTATCGCATTTCAGTGCGGTGATCCTCATCACCGGACTGAAATGCAAAGTCACGAATTATAGCGCCTCCTCAGCTGTCAAACTGGAGTGTTGCTATAATGCACAATGCTGACTGAAAGCTTCAGTGGTAGCGCACTGCTCCCGTTAGGCTTGGGGGGATGGCTGAGCTGCTCACAGCTCTAGCTTCTACTCTGCTACAAAATAATAATAGGACACCTTACCCCACGTGGCATTACATTCACTGACATCGAATGTACCCTTTTGTACGTATAAGGGAAATTGAATACTTAAAATATTCCAGAAATGCTTTAGTATCATTATGCACATCTGCACACCAATTCAATCTCAATCACATTAAATGTGTGCCCCTGGCCGGGTCCCTTAGCAATGCAAATAGCTCCGCCCCCCCATAGCCCGCCTCCAAGCCCCACCTCCTAGTCCACATCTCAATTTGGTGAGTACCAGCACTTATTTTTTTCCCATTTAAAGCACTAATGATGGGTTATCTTACAGGCGATCCATGGGCAGGCAGCAGTACCAACCCATGCGGCCCCGCCCGCCTGATGAGCCAGCACTGTAGATTACCCAGTCAGCGCTGCACCTTTTGGTGATCCTCCCCCGGATCACGTGACACATTGGTCCCATATTACTCACGCCCTTTTTAGGGTGGAGCGTAGCAGTGCAAACCCCCGGTTGTTCAGGCCCCCAACCGCCCGAAGGACTAACCGGGCGCCGTCGCGGTTTTCTAGGAACCTGCTCTGAGGCTCCTGGTCTTTGGCTCTGGCACCCCTATTGTGCCTCGCAGAGGTACCCTTACTGTACCCGTCTATTTCCAGATCGCCCTGTAACTCCGCCTGCAACACAAAAGAGAACATTAAAACGTTCTAATTCCCCTGTCCACCAGCCTGCCTGCCGGGTAAGAGGTGGGGTGGGAGGCAGCGTGGCTGGTGGCAAAGAGGATGCCAGGAGGAGCGGGGGAGGTAAATATTCCCTCCCCCACCTTGGCGCACCAGATGTGACACCCTTGGCGCGCCACCGCGAGCGGACTCCCAGCAGGAGCCCCAACCACTAGAGAGGAGTGGGTTAGTGCCCAAATGGCACTAAAGGGCCGCCCTTTTAGGGTGGTCCCCTGTGGGAGCCGCGGGCAGCCACATTCTTGTCAGTAAAAACAAGCAATGAAATGCACTGAAAGAGCTAAATAGCATAAATTACAATTTTGTGAGCAATGGGAAGCTCTAAAAATATCTTGAAACTAATGCAAAACTCCTGAGATGGAATGCTGCTAATCTAAAACCTCTTTCTAAGATGACCATTCTGTAAAACAATTGCGGCAATATCATTCATCGTAATTAGGACATTCCTTGCGGAAGTTTGCAGGGGGCCTGTGAAGCCTTATGCTTAGCATGACAAGATACCAAACGTGGATCAACACTATGTAATAGGCACTGAATACGTTTTAGAGACCAGTGCGTCTGAAATTTAATAAAAGGAATACAAATATGACTCTCTCTTTCAGACAGTACAATATAACTAAAACTGGAAGGAGGGCCAAATAGGTTAATGTTCATGCTGCACTGATGAGTGAACTTCAGTGCAGAGAGAATGCACGTCTCACCTGGCACACCTAGGGAATGTCAATCAATACACTTGGGGGCTTGAGGAGTTTTAAGGACCTCGTGGACCAACTCCCCACTAAATGAATATCACACAGAAAAAGGGGCCACGGGTCCGGACTAGAAGGAGGTAGTCTAGCTATCTGAATGTACTCTGCCGTGCAAAACCAGGGGATTTCTCTTTTCAGGACAGTTCCCCTCACACACCAGAGGTGTCAGGCTTCATCATATGGGTGCCTCCTCACGTGATAGACTTAGTCTTCACGTGGGCTACAAACCCTCTCTATGAGGGAGGAGCGCAGGGATGTATTTATTGAGTCAGGCGGGATGTACTTAAACCTCTATGTAAGGCTGGTGTGTGTATAACAGTGCAGTGCTGTTATGTGAATATTTAACACTGGCTACAGGGTTAACTATATGTAACTTTTTTTTTTAAGCTTTATTTATCATGTTTTTCAATTTACATCTCCAGCACAATAAATCATGTAAGGTACAGATATACATCACATTCGTCTTATTCATGAAAATTCTCATATCAATTCCAGCAATCGGCTGGTCGCATAACAGCAGCGCGGATGGTACTTTGTCTGCCTCATGTATAGTGACAATGTCCTGGAAAACTTTATTGAACTATATAGGAACTCCCTGTCCCCCCTCTCCCCCAACCCCCCGCCCTTCCCCAAACTCCCCCGCTCCCTCTCCCCCCCGCTGTCGGATCTAGAAAGAAAGGTAAGAATGGAGAATCGAGTCTGTGCCACCCGCACTCTAAGGTGGGTCACCGTGTGTCACGTCGTCCTGAGTCTGGGCTTCCCCTTGTCCCGTGTGTATCGAGTCTGAACTGCTTTGCGACAATGGGGCATCCTGTCCCACCAACTCCTGAAACATTACTCCCCAAGCCTGTAGGACCTCAGGTAGCTTCCCATCCCTTCTTGTGTGCCTCATGTGCGCTTCTTCCACTAGTGCCCATTCCCTTAGATCTGCCCTCCAGTTCTGCAGCTTCGGGCCCTGTGGGGACAGCCAGTGAATTGCAATACGACGTCGAGCTGTAACCAGGCCTAGCATGAGGAACCGCCTGCTCACCCTCCGTTTAGGGTCTCGGGGGATTAAGCCTAGGGGGCAAGGGTGCAGGTCCAAATCAATTATCCACCCTGACACCTTCGACAAAACCTCCAGCACCGACATCCAGTATGACTGGAGGATGGGGCACGTCCACATCATATGCACAAAGTCTGCCATGGGACTGCGGCATCTCGGGCAATGGGAATCCCTGGTATTGTCAATGACCTGGAGACATTTAGGGGAGAGATAGGTCATGTGTATAATATTATATTGGATTTGGTTAAAGCGGTGTCAAGGATGGGGTTCTGCATGGGCCGCTGTCCGCGCAATGCGTGGTATTCGGCAATTCATCCTGCCGGAACCACAATTCCCAGAGGGCCAAGGGGTTACGCTGCGCAGGACGTCAGCCACGCAGCCCCGGAACTTAAGCAGTGAGGCGGAGAAGAACGGTGCCGATAATTCTGCCGAGTGAGAGCCGAGGTTGGTAGTGGAAGAAGAAACGGAGAAATTGAGAGGAACTACAAGGGGGGTGCCTAATCAAATTGAATATGCGGCTCAAGGCAGAACACTGAAATAAAGTGGTAGGTGAGGTACTGGAAGAAGTTTATGCAACCGGTGAGGAAGATACCTAATCTTATACTGTTTCTTTTTCTTTCCAGTTGGTTGCCGTCACAGATAGGACCCTAGCCTCTCTCTCTCCTGTAGATAAAGATTTTGCATTTTCCTTTTCAGGTAGGATTGTGATTTCATAAGAGTTGTGTATTACAGCACTGGTAGTGTTTAGAATTCTAGTGTAGATAGGGAGGGGGTGCGATTCTAAACACCTTGTCTTTGTCATGTCAGATCTCCCTCCCCGCTGTCCCCTTCCTTTCCCGCGCTCACGGAACCATACTGCTAGTCTGTGGTATGTAAACCGGGCAGCAGGGTGGTTGCGTGAGTGTGGGTATAGGTCTCTCAGCACAGCCCCGAGGAGTATTGTGGCGGAGCCTGACAGAATTATCGGCCCACGGAAACTGTCCTCCTCTTGGCTGTGTTGACTGAGAATGGCCTCGCTTGATGACGTTCTGGCAGCCCTGGCCTTAGTTCAGACGGAACTGGCTGCCTCGAATAGAGAGGTGGCGGCTTCCAGGTCTGAAAACGCTCAATTACGGGCCCGCATGGACCGGTTGCAAGGGAATCCTTTTGATGCTGGGGCTAGTACATCTTCTCCCCCTTCCTTGGTTGTAGAAATGCCCACACAAATACCACTGGCTCCCCCTGAAAGGTTTTATGGAGACAATAAAAAAGTGCAGGTTTTTGGGGGCGTGGCTAGCAGCCGGAGATGGCGGCAGCATAGAGGACGAGCTCCGTGGTTGAAGCGGCCTCCTTGAAGATCCGACTACTGATCCGGCGATAGAAATTTTCCTGCGGGAAGGTACCGAAGCTCAGGACCGGGCGGCACAAACGGTGGCAAGCAGAACGAAGATCCGACGGAGGGAGGTGAAGTTAGACGTGCAGCCCGTTCAGGCCGCAAGGGAGAACTGGAGCCGGGGAGCTGCCTGGCGCGGAGATCCGACAGGAAGTGCTGCAGGCTGGGCGCGGAAGCACCGGAAATGCCCGCCCGTGGATGAGCTCTGTGTGACGGAAGAACCTGCGAGATAGCGCATACACCGGAATTAAGGTGCCCGTGGTCTAGATGACAAGCTTCGCTGAATATTGCCCGGCGAGTCACAGGAACGAGCCTGGCCATCCGACGGAGGCGGACGAACTGCCGAATCCAGGACCGGAGCCGCCATCTTGGAGTCCGGGCACCGCGGTGCCTGCGGCACAGGACAGCGGGAGAGCCACACCAGTCTGTACAAGACCCTGTTTGAGACGCAGGGGTCGGAGGGTGAAATAAACTGACCACGGCATACTCGGTAAGGAGGACTACTGACCCCGGGGCACCCATCAGGCGGCGGCGCAGCTGCAGGAAGTAGCGCACCGGCACAGAACTCCAACACAGACGCCTCTGGGGAGATGCTGAATCCCGGACACGGACCCAGTTTTTCAGGGCCCCGCATCCCATCGTGAGCAGTGGTGCCTCGGACATTCGTACTGGGTCATAGGCGCACTCAGCCCCGCTCTCCTGCCCTACTACAGTGCGGTGTACATCGCGGACGGAGGTGCCCCCGAGTGCGGCGGTTGGGAGACGCCGCATAAACATTCTTAGCAGCGGACACGTTGGCGCCTCCCTACTGCGGCCGAAGTGAGAGCGGCCTGAGAGCTGAGGCTACCGCAGACGGCGCCTGCTATTGATTGCCTACGGGGGGCACGGCGAGGACGATATCCGCGGGGTCGAACCACCCCAGACATCATTGCCACAGACAACCTGCGCCGGCGGGAGAAACAGAAAGTGAGTGTACTCAGCGGATCACCAGGCGACATAGACACTACCACGCAGACCACCAACGGTCTGCACCCTGAGCGCGGCGAGCAGTGCTGATCGCCCCCGCCAGTTGCCTGATGGAAAGAAGGGGAAATTCCGTCGACTGGTGGACATTGTAATTGCTCGGCCCAAACAAAAAGAAATAAAAAGAGATAAAAACAAAAAATCTGAAAGTTACAAGAGAAACTGCAAGCCCCCATCGGGGATACTCTCCAACAGACTCAGCTCCGCTAAAGACACTGTCCACAGCGGATATCCTGCTACGGGACGCTACTGAAGTGAACACCAAAATGACCCGTAAAGGGCCGAAGGGAGGGACCTCACAGACACGTCTTGAAAAGTACGCATATGATAAAACAACCTCCTCCCCAACAGACGCCAAAATGCAGGCGAGCAAAGCCGCGGAAACGGCGGGAGGTAAGAAAGCGACTCTGGATGATGTGATGCGAGCCCTGACGCGGGTGCAGGCGACAGTGGGGTCGATCTCAGCGGAAATAACACTAATAAGAGCGGACTTCCACAAAATGTCGGAAAAAGTGAACACAATGGAGATAGTGACCAAATCCTTGGAGGAGGATGTATCAGAATTGCAAATAAGTATGGAACGGATCTCGAAGGAAAATAAGGACCTGCGTGAAAAGCTGGATGATCAAGAAGGGCGCTCAAGACGGAATAACATCCGCATAATAGGGGTTCCAGAATCGGAAGACACAAGAGTGATGGACCTGTATGTAGAAGAGCTGATCAAACAAGAACTTAAGCCTAAGGGTCTCTCCGATTTTTTCTCAGTGGAAAGAGCGCATCGAGTCCCGGGGGGACGCCCGAAAACGGGTGCTACCCCAAGGCCGATCATTGCTCGGCTCTTCAATTTCAGGGACAGGGATGCGATCCTACAAGCAGCAAGAAACGCGCCCCCGTTAAAATCCAAAACTCTACATTGGCGTTCTTTCTAGATTATACGGCGGAGGTCGCACGTAGGAGGAGGACATTCTTCGAAGTGAAAAAAGAACTTAGGGCAAGAGAGATTCCTTACTCAATGCTCTTCCCAGCCAAGCTAAGGATAGTGGCGGACGATAAAACGTGGTTTTTCGACACACCGGAGGCTGCACAAGATTGGCTGGAAGTCTGGAGACCAACGGGCCAACCTCGCCGTTCCAACAGGACGAACAAGCACCGCGCTAACGGATTTCGTCCGGGCTCCCGGGCATCCGGGGGAGAAATGGACCTGCACTCACCTCTGAGCGCAACACCAGAGACTGAAGATAACGAAGAACAATGATTTCCCGATGTTACTTTTATAGGCCAAATGCAATGCTGACCGGGCGAGCCGCCAAGGACACTGGGCGGAGGTCCTCCGTGGACAAGAAGGGGGGCCGCTGACTCTGGAGAGTCCTTCACCCCAGCGAGCAAGTACTGTGTTTTGGGTTTGGGTCAGGCACTCTGCTGAGTTGGGGGGGCGGGCAGTTCTGAGTCCATTTAGCAGTGGGGCAGGGAGGGGGGGAGTTGGGGGTTGGCAAGTTTTTCAAATTCTAGATTGTTTCACTGGTCAAGATTGGAACTACGAGGCACGTACACGAAGTATAGCGGGAACCCGGCAATTAACTTGAACTCAGTTAGTATGGCAAACAGGTACTTTCAACCTCAGAAGCTATGGCACACACCACACGAGCTGACACGGGGTGGGGGAATCTAGACTGGGGCCAGTGACACCGCTGCAACTCATGTCTTGGAATGTGAGGGGACTGGGGGACAAGGTCAAACGAGGCTTAGTACTGCAAAGTATAAGAAGATTAAATCCGGCCCTGGTCCTATTACAGGAAACGCACTTGACAGGCACAGCAACACATGCCCTTGACAGTAAAGGTTACCATATGATTGTTCATTCAGAATTTACTAGGGGGTCCCGTGGTACGGGGATCCTAATGCACCGATCTTCTAGATACATAGTCCAGTCCACGAAAATAGACACACAGGGACGCTTTGCAGCGACACATGGACAGTGGGAAGGGAGGCCACTGAATGTGGTCTCGGTGTATATTCCGCCGGCACTGCACGCAGTCGCTCTCCGGAACTGGGGAAATTCCTGCTGGAACTCCCGGAGGGAGATCTCATCTTAGGAGGGGACTTTAACGCGGTGGCACACAACACACAAGACAGATTCCCGGCACGAACGCAGATTTCCGGGCCTTCCCGGCTGAATGGCTTTCTAGAAGCACAGAGTTTAGTAGACATCTGGAGGCGGTTACACCCGGACAACCAACAATATACATACCACTCGGCGGTCCATGACAGTCTATCATGGATTGACTACTTCCTAACACTGGGCAACGGACTCCTCACTATCGATGACGTACAAATTAAGCCAAGGGGTATCTCGGATCATTCCCCGTTGACGCTGGTTCTCTCCAACCCTGAGCGGACCCCAAAGCGCATCTACCCGATATACCCGGGGTACCTTAAGGTGCCACAAGTGGCTAAGACGCTGAAAAAAGCGACGAGGTGCTACCTCGCAGAGAACGAAGGCTCAGTATTGTCCCCCTCTGTCCTGTGGGAAGCCTACAAAACGGTTCTTCAAGGGCAGGCTATATCCACCATAACAAGATACAAGCACACCCAGAAACAGGAATTAATAGATTTAGAAGACAAACTCGCTAGGGCTAACGAAGAACATATGGCTGATCCGTCGGGGGGCACGCTGCACACGCTCCGGCTGTGTCAGCAGCGTCATACCGATCTTCTACGCCGTAGAGTAGTAGAGAATATAGCGGCCACAGCGCACAGGATATACGATGTCGGGGATAAAGCTAGTAAGCTCCTAGCCTGGCTAGAGAAGAAACAGGGAGGACAGAGGAATATACTACAGTTGAAGGACCCTGCAGGTGTACTCCAGACCCGTCCATCACTGATAGTTGAACTATTGGCAGACCATTTCCAAACAGTGTATTCCCCTGAATTGGATATTACACAGGAGATGGCAGAGACAGCTCTCGTGGGAGTACCCACCCGCACCCTGTCACAAGACAATGTGGAAGAGCTGGAAACAGACCTAACCGCTGAGGAGTTACAGACGGCTATCGCAGCACTACACTCGGGGAAAGCGCTGGGCCCCAACGGGATACCGATTGAGTGGTACAAAACCATGTCAGAGACGCTTAGTAAACCCCTACTCAACATGTTTATAGAAAGTCTGGAACAGGGACAATTGCCGCCTGACCAATGTGTGGCTACCATAGTGGCGATCCCGAAACCCGGCAAACCACCGGAAGAATGCGGCTCATACCGTCCAATATCCCTCCTCAACGCTGAAAGCAAAATCTTGGCGAAACTACTGGCCAACAGATTATTGCCTCATCTAGCACACCTAATACATCCAGATCATTCGGGATTTATGCCGCACAGGAGTACGGCGATGAATCTCAGACGATTACATGGTGTGATGGTGCGAGCCCCGTTATTGACAGAACCAGCAGCAATCCTCTCGCTTGACGCCAAAATGGCGTTTGATTTGGTAGAATGGCGCTACCTCTTCGCGGTCCTAGAACATATGGGTTTCGGCCCAAAATTCATAGCATGAATTAAGCTATTGTATAACAACCCTGTGGCGCGAGTGACGGCGAACGGCCACATCTCAAGAGAATTACCGCTAGCAAGGGGTACGAGACAAGGCTGCCCGCTCTCACCGCTACTGTTCGCCTTGGTGCTGGAGCCATTAGCCACTATCATTAGGTCCACCCGGCTATTGCGGGGCATAGACTGGGGAGACAATTGGGAGGACAGAGTGTCACTATATGCCGACGATATGTTAATATACCTAACGGACCTGGCAGTGGGAATTCCAGTGTTACTGGCGCTGTGTGAGAGACATGGTATAGCCTCAGGTTATAAAATTAACTGGACGAAATCGGTGATTTACATGCTGCACGGAACGCCGCCAAACCTTAGAGAGGGCTGCCCATTAATATTGGAGACCGCATCCTTCAGATACTTAGGGATCCAAATCACGCGAAACGACATTTCAGGACCTGAATCTAAGGCCGCTGCTCGAAAGATTGAAAACGGATGTAAAACATTGGAGGACCCTCCCATTAACGTTATTGGGCAGAGCGGCGCTATTCAAGATGATGGCGCTACCCCGTTTCCTATATGTCTTAGAGAACACGCCGGCGATGGTCCCATCGTCGTTTTTCAGACAGGTATCAGGTCAACTGTCGGGCCTACTATGGGGGAATCGACCAGCTAGGGTCGCACAGGTGAAACTGATTAGAGACTGGTACAGTGGGGGGGTAGCACTCCCAAACCTGGAACTATACTACTGGGCGGCTCACCTCAAGGTGATCAACCAGTGGATGCATGCACCGCAGGATGACCCGGCGTATTTAGCAGACAGGCGGCAGCTAGGTACTAACACCCTTCTGGCCCCGCTCTACAACAAGGGATTGACGGCAAAACTGATCGGCCCAACTAGACACACGGCAACGCTATGGCATAAAGCACAGATACGACTGAAGTGGGAGGGTGTGATTACACAGCTTACACCCTTGTGGGACTCCAAAACCCTGGGTAACCTAAGGCATAGTAAAGGGTTTACCCAATGGGATAACATCGGAATATCCACTGTGGGTGATATGTGGACGAAGGATGGGGTGGTTCCATTTGAGATCCTGAGGGAGCAATACGATCTGGGCATTAATGAGACATACCGTTACATACAGATTAGACATGCATTAATGACTGCAATTGCACCAGGTACTAAGGTCCCGGAATCTGCTCCGTTGGAAGACCGCCTACTCACAGATTACATGGAAGCCAGCGCCACTTCCCTCACCTATCGCAAACTGATAAACAATCGACCCGAACCATTGCAGAAACTGAAAGAGAAATGGGAGGACGAGATAGGTGAGATGGATGAGACAAATTGGAATGCAGCAATGGCGTCACCTAGAGAAGCTGGTATCTCGGCGAGATTTCGGCTAGTGCAATTTAAAATATTACACCGAGTATACTACACGCACACCACCCTACATAAAATTCAGAGGGCAGACCACCCTTACTGCTTGAGAAACTGCGGAGAAGAAGGCACACTGTTCCATACACTGTGGTCCTGTCCCAGCATGGTAGACTACTGGCGGCGTGTAACACGCACTGTTGCCCAGACTTTACGAATCTCCGACACGTCTGACCCTAGAGTGTGTTTGTTGAATATATGGGGCCCGACCAACCTGACGTCGCACGGACGGCAATGGGTGGTTATCGGAATGATGTTGGCAAAGCGAGACATAGCGCAAAAATGGGGGGCATCAGATGCACCAACCTTAGCGCAGTGGTGCAGAAACATGGATATGCTCATGATGGTAGAGAGGGCGGTGTATCAACAGAGAGCTAACCCACGTAAATGGAATAAAATATGGTCACCTTGGAACACATATAGGGGGGATCTGTGTGAGCCACTGCCAGAAGAGGAAGATATAGATAGTTCAGGGGAGGAAGATGAAATAGATTTGGGGTGGAAGGGGAGGTGGGGATGCGCAACGACAGGAAAGGCTCCAGGAATTCCCGTGCTCTCCTGGCATGAACAATAGGTATGCGAACTGTGGGGTACGAGGCCTTAACCACTATACTAATATAACTAAGCAAGACGATGTATATATTGAATGCTGCTGAAGATCCAATCTATGAACCTAAAAGTTGGAAGTTACAAATACAAATGGAAAAGTTGCGCTAGCGGTTGGATGTAGCTGAATGTTGACGCTGCACTGACGAATGAATACTCCTGCTAATGTGTATGTCTTGATGCAACAATAAAAACAAATAAAAAAAAAAGTGCAGGTTTTTATGACACAAATACTCCTGCACTTCATGTGTAAACCAAAGATGTTTTCAACAAATCAGGCCCGGGTGGCCTTTCTGATTTCTTACCTTGGTGGGGAGGCAGCACAGTGGGCGGTCCCAGTGGTTAGAAGAGACGACCCCTTACTCTACGACTGGGATGAATTCAGGGTAGAATTCGAAAAAACATTCGACCGCAGAGCTGAAACGTTTTCAGCGGACAGAGAGTTGTTGGTCCTTAAACAGGGTAATACGGATCTGGTGACTTATTTGAACAACTTCCGTCGCCTGGTTGCGGAAACGGATTGGCCTGAGGTCAAACAATCTGCTTTATTCTACCAAGGTCTGAATGACGAAATGAAAGATGTGCTGGCACACATAGACCCTCAACCCCGTACCTGTTCTGCGCTTATAGAGCTTGCTCTCCGTCTGGATCACCGAATAAGAGAGCGCAAAGGCGAACTAAGAAAGAAAGAGCCGGTAGTGGTGGTTCATGAGCGAGGAGGAGGGGGTGGCGAGAAACCTACTTCAGCACAAGACGCAATGGAGATAGGAGCTGTCCGGGCTTCTTTGTCCTTTAGCGAAAAAGAGCATCGCAGAAAAAATGGCCTCTGTTTGTATTGCGGGAAAAAGGGGCACTACCTACGGGAATGTCCAGTGAAGCCAAAAACCGGAAGGTTTAGGACCGGTCAAGCCGCAGCCGGAACATTAGAGAAGAAGACGGAAAACTCCAGTGCTTGAGAGTGGAAGGAGGGGAACCCTCAAGCAGGACCATCATCCCTTCAATTACGCCTGGTTGTGATCAGGAAAGGAACCATGTATTTTTGTCCATGTCCTTGTTTTTGGAGACAGGAGAAAAAGGAGTCAAGGCTATGGTGGACTCCGGGGCCACAGGGTGTTTTATGGACTATACAGAAGCAGAAAGGCTCGGGATACAGCTCATTTCAAAGAAACAACCTGAACCGGTATATGCGGTAGATGGTAGTGAACTGATCGCAGGACCCATAAAGTACCACACCCCGGAATATCGGTGCATATGCAACGGCCTGCACCAGGAGACGATCTCGTTTAACATCATACAAGCTCCACAATATGGCATCATTTTGGGGCTTCCATGGCTTCAAAAACACGAACCATACATCCATTGGACCTCGAGGACGATCAGTTTTGTCTCGGATTATTGCAAAGAACAGTGTTTAGTGAATACTGAGAGTCCATCTCGGACCTTGGCATTGGTATATAACATCGCCACAGCGGCCGAAAAAGAAGTGAAGTTACCATCCTGTTATTCTGCTTTTTCGAAGGTGTTCAGTGAAGAACAAGCGGAGGCTCTTCCGCCTCATAGAGCCTTCGATTGTCGCATTGATCTTGTTCCAGGAGCAGTAGTACCGAACGGTAGGCTCTACGCCCTTACGGTACCTGAAACCGAATACTTAAGAGCTTATTTGGATAAATACCTGGCTCTCGGGTACATTCGCCCTTCAAGGTCACCGGCGTCGTCGCCGTTATTTTTTATACCGAAGGCGAACGGAGAAAAGAGGTGCTGCATCGACTATCGAGCCCTTAATACCATCACGATAAAGAATCAGTACCCTTTGCCCTTGATACCAGTTTTATTGGAACAAGTCAGAGCAGCTACAATATACACTAAGCTGGACCTGCGAGGAGCATACCATCTGGTCCGCATACGAAGGGGCGATGAATGGAAGACGGCTTTCAAGACGTGGTATGGGCTCTTCGAATATCTAGTGATGCCCTTCGGGCTGTGTAACGCCCCTGCCGCGTTACAATTCTTTTTGAACGAGGTGTTAAGGGAGTTCCTGGATCTCTATGTAGTCGTCTACATCGACGACATCTTGGTATACTCCAACACAACGGATGAACATCAAAGACACGTGAGCAGAGTGTTAGAAGCCTTGATGAAACACCATCTTTATTGTAAAATCACGAAATGTGAATTTCATGTGACCACCGTTGAATTCTTGGGAGTGATGCTTACTCCATCAGGTCAGGTAATGGCTGAAAGGAAAGTCAAAGCCATAAAGGAATGGCCTTGTCCGTGTACAGTCAAGGATATCCAGTGTCTATTGGGTTTTGCTAACTTTTATAGACGGTTTATAAGTGGTTTCTCTGCCCTAGTGACCCCCTTAACCCGTCTTACAAGAAAGACCGTCCCGTTTCTTTGGGATGTCGAAACTCAACGTGCGTTTGATGGGTTGAAAGATGCCTTTACCAGAGCTCCTGTATTGACTCACGCAAATCCCGACTTACCGTTTATAGTGGAAGCTGATGCGTCTGAAGTTGCGTTGGGGGCGGTTCTTTCGCAAAGACATGAAACCACTGGAATCCTACACCCTATCGCTTATATGTCAAGGAAACTCAGTCCGGCGGAAGTAAATTACACCATCGCAGAAAAAGAGTTACTGGCAAGAAGAGACGCCTTTTTGGAGTGGAGGCATTGGTTGTTGGGAGCGGTTCATCAGGTTACGGTCTATACTGACCATCGCAACCTGCAGTTCATAAAAGCAGCCCGACATCTCACGCCCAGACAATTACGCTGGATGCTGTTCTTTGAGGAGTACCAATTCGTTGTTACTTACAGACCAGGAGTGAACAACAAGAAAGCAGACGCTCTGACCCGGCAAGAATATCCAGTGCTGCATGCCGTGACCCCGAACAGATCCATCATAGATCCAGCGAAAGTGGTGTGTGTTGCCCAATCCGGAGACTTTGTCCAATCATTGCGTTCAGGGATACAGTCATGCGTTTGGAGAACCTGGCTTCGTCATCACCCAGAGTGGAAGATGAGACAAGGGGTAGCCATGAAGGGAAAACAAGTGCTTGTGCCTACCAAGGCTTTACAACGTACTGTGTTTCAATGGTGCCACGAAATGCCTAGTGCAGGACATATGGGACATGTGAAAACTCTGGAAAAAGCATTAAGGCAGTTTTGGTGGCCTTCCATCCGCCTGGATTTGAGTCGTTGGGTGAAAACAGTGTGTGCAATGTGCCAGAATGAAATTGGATCGTCAACAACCCCAGGGGTACCTGCAACCTTTACCCACGCCTGAAATACCCTGGGAAAGCTTCTCAGTAGACTTTATTGTTGGCCTGCCTAAGGACCAAGGTAAAACCGCCATCCTAGTCGTTGTGGATTTTCTTACGAAAATGGGACATTTCATCGCTTGTGATCAGGTACCTAAAGCAGGTCGTTTAGCACACCTCCTGTTGATACACGTAGTGAGGTTGCACGGACTACCGAAGGTGATAGTGTCGGACAGGGGGGCCCAATTCACTGCTGGTTTCTGGAAGGTTTGGTGTGCGGAGTTACACATTTCCTCTTCCCTATCCACCAGTTTTCACCCGCAGTCAGATGGCCAAACGGAAAGACTTAATCAAACCCTGAAACAATATCTCCGTTGCTATGTTCAGGCAGATACAGATTCCTGGGTGGATTGGCTATGGGTGGCGGAATTGGCATACAACAGCACACAACACTCCTCGACCGGTCATTCCCCTTTTTTCAGTACTTATGGCCACCACCCTAGGGTCAACCCTTTGATCCTCCCCAGAGACACCGTCCGGCTGCCAGACGTCAAGGCAAGATTGCTGCGCATTCGCAAGATTCTTCTGGCAACGCGTAGGAATCTTGTTCGGGCCAAAGTGAGGTACAAGACACAGGCGGATAAACATCGAAGGCCGTGTCCTGTGTACAAAAAAGGGGACCTGGTGTGGTTGTCCACTAAACATATCAGATTCAGGAGACATAGTGTGTTTAACCCCAGGTTCATCGGTCCTTACCGGGTGGTGAGACGGGTGAACCCGGTAGCTGTGAAGTTAAGGTTGCCTGCTCATTTCAAAATTCACCCTGTGTTTCACGTGTCCCTTCTGAAACCCTCTCGGGTCCCTGTTCATCGACCTCCCGTGCCTGTTTGGGTGCAGCAGGATCAGGAATACGAGGTGCTGCGCGTGCTGGACTCCAGATGGGTGAGGGGGAGGCTCCAATACTTGCTTTCGTGGAAGGGCTACAGCCCTGAAGAGAACTCCTGGGAACCGGCGGGGTCTGTGCATGCTCCCTGTCTTGTGTCCCGTTTCCACAAACTGCGTCCTGATAGGCCGGCCCCTGGACAGCGTCCCTTGTAAGGGGGGATGTACTGTCAAGGATGGGGTTCTGCATGGGCCGCTGTCCGCGCAATGCGTGGTATTCGGCAATTCATCCTGCCGGAACCACAATTCCCAGAGGGCCACGGGGTTACGTCAGCCACGCAGCCCCGCAACTTAAGCAGTGAGGCGGAGAAGAACGGTGCCGATAATTCTGCCGAGTGAGAGCCGAGGTTGGTAGTGGAAGAAGAAACGGAGAAATTGAGAGGAACTACAAGGGGGGTGCCTAATCAAATTGAATATGCGGCTCAAGGCAGAATACTGAAATAAAGTGGTAGGTGAGGTACTGGAAGAAGTTTATGCAACCGGTGAGGAAGATACCTAATCTTATACTGTTTCTTGTTCTTTCCAGTTGGTTGCCGTCACAGATAGGACCCTAGCCTCTCTCTCTCCTGTAGATAAAGATTTTGCATTTTCCTTTTCAGGTAGGATTGTGATTTCATAAGAGTTGTGTATTACAGCACTGGTAGTGTTTAGGATTCTAGTGTAGATAGGGAGGGGGTGCGATTCTAAACACCTTGTCTTTGTCATTTCAGATCTCCCTCCCCGCTGTCCCCTTCCTTTCCCGCGCTCACGGAACCATACTGCTAGTCTGTGGTATGTAAACCGGGCAGCAGGGTGGTTGCGTGGGTGTGGGTATAGGTCTCTCAGCACAGCCCCGAGGAGTATTGTGGCGGAGCCTGACAAGCGGTTGCTCACTGACACCTTCCGCACACTTTCATGTATCTTTTCCCACTCACGGGGGGTGATCTCCTGTGAACACGCCTGCTGCCATTTTTCCTCTATCGCCAAGGGCCGTAACCTTTTATCCTCCCGCAAAGCACTGTAGAGGTGAGTCACGAACTTCCGGCCCCCGCCATTGCCAGCATGGGGACCAAAGTATGGGTGTGTGCCGGGGCCTCCGGAAACGAGGGCCGCAGCTGCCGCGCAGTCGCCGCTAGTTTAGCATATTGAAGGAATTGCCCTGGACCAAGCTCGAAGGCAGAGACTGTCAGGTCTCGTCGGGGCGCCTGCAGTGTAGCGCAACGCGAGACGGATGCCTTTTTAGACTCAATACGAGGTAAGAACTACATTACCCAGAAGCCCTAGCTGAGGCTACATCAGTCAGGGCGTCACGCATCCTGTTGCGTGTTATTCCGTTTCCTGGTATCCGGTTTGGAGGAAGGAGGTCGCGTCTTGCTGCTGGCGGAGGGGCTCGTCCTGGGCGGTTGCTGTGGTTACTTTGCGTGTCAGGTAGGAGCGGCCCCTCGCCGGTATATTCTCCGTCATTAAGCGGAGCGCTGTGGGGATCCACGCGTTGCCGTTTGTTTAAGGAGCGCGCAGTGAAGGAACTGCTGCGTTTGTTGCATAATTGTTATGGGACTAATCTGAGGAGCGGAGCGGAGTGGTAGGAAGCCACACGTTGCCGTGTCTTCTTTCTTGTGTTTACTTTCGACCTGGGTGCTACTCCTGAAGGAGGCGGTGCGCTGAGGCGGTCGCAGCTTCAGGCAACCAGTGCAAGCGCTTGTGTTATTATTTTTGGTTTATGGGACAATCAGTATGCTCAGTACTCAAGGAGCGCTGTAGCGGTCGCAGCTGCGCGTTGCCATAGGAACAGTTCTCCTAGGATTTTGTGTTGTGTCATACTGGAACATTTCCGCTTTCTTCTCAAGCACTTTGCTTATTTACTTTGCTCTCTTTCTTCATTGGTATCTGGGAACTGCCTGGTGTTCAGAGGGTGCTTTTCTCGAGGGAGCGGAGTGCAGTGGTTTTTGCTTCCCACGCATTACCGTGTCCTGGATTGAGACGTGTACACAGCTGCCTAGTGCTCTGTCATTTCTTTGGTTTTCTTTTATGGTGGCGAATCTTCCACGGAATCCCTTATCCTACAGGCATAGGCTGTGTTCCAGGTATAGAAGAGGGTTCTGTTTGGGTGACAAGCGTGTTAGTGTATGGGAAATGCAATGTGTCTAATCTATGTGTGTTCCTTATAGGTTTCACGTTCATATATATCTAAAAAGAGAACAGCCAAAACAACCAGTAGGAAAGACCTGCCTTTTTCTCACAGGTATTCAGACTACATATCAATGCTTTAGATGTTACGGTGTTGCACGACAGGTGGCCTTACCCTTGTATGTTCTGTCGTTTCAGGTACCTCCCTTCCCAGCTGTCCCCTTCCTTCCCTTCCCTGTTTGTTATTTTACTTTTCCCCTCACCTAATGGCTCAAATCCTCTGTTAACACAAAGTCAGAGTGTTTGTGACGTTTGGAGGTGGGCTTTATATTCATCACTCGGATCCTGTGGAGCGGACCTGACAGAATAACACGCCCACGAATATAGCTACACCCGATCCGAGTGGGGACTATATGGCTACCTTAGAGGATGTGCTTCAGGCGCTGGTGTTGGTGCAGCAAGAACTCGCTGCTTCCAAGACTGAGGCCGCTGCCCTGAGGGACAAGGTGGACAGAATGAGTAGGAACCCTTTTGATGCCTCTCCCTCACAGATTCAGGTTATGGTTCCTCCTCCAATACCCCTTGCCAGCCCAGAGAGGTATTCAGGGGACCCGACAAAGACCCAAATATTCCTGACTCAAATCATGATGCATTTTTCGTGCAAACCGGCCTCTTTTCCGACCAACCATTCCAGAGTGGCTTTTGCCATTTCGTATCTGATCGGGGATGCGGCTAATTGGGCTGTACCATTGGTGCGTAACGATGACCCTATGTTGAACAATTGGTCGGCATTTAGGGCCGAATTCGAGCGAGTGTTCGATCGCCGGGCTACAACCTTCAGCGCAGATCGTGAGTTGCTAACACTGAGACAGGGTAAGAGAGACCTGATATCATATATGACAGACTTCAATCGGCTAATAGCAGAAACCGCTTGGCCAGAAGAGAAAAGAATGTCTCTATTCTACCAGGGGTTGAGGGATGGCCTCAAGGATGTTATTGCCCAAATAGATCCCCAGCCCACCACCTGCACAGACATGATAAATTTGACCCTACGTCTGGACAGCAGAATGAGCGATAGAGGGAGTGATCGGAGAAGATGGGATAGGGGGTTTCTTGGGTCTGAGGCTAGCCCCCGGAGAGCTATTACGGCTCCAGAATCTGGTACGGAACCCATGGAGATAGGGGCAGTCAAGGCCCCGTTATCCAAAGAAGAAAAGGAACATAGGCGGGCCTTGGGCCTCTGCCTCTATTGTGGTAAAAAAGGCCACTATGTTAGGGACTGCCCTACCAAACCCAAAACCAGTGGCGTGTGGAACCGCAGCAAACGGTTGGCAGTCACGGCATTGGGGGCAGTGGACAAGGGAGGTAGGGCGGACTCCTCCCTTGATGTCAGTACTCCCCTCTATCAGATCCCTTCGTTAACGGTCATGTCACTGTTAGAAACCGAAACGCATATACTCTTGCCCATGTGCTTAGAGAGTCAGTGTCAGAGTCACCAAGTGAGGGTCATGATAGATTCCGGAGCCACGGGGAACTTCATTGATAGTGGGTTGGTAACCGCACTGGCCTTGGAGAGAGTGCCAAGAGACGTCCCAGAGGAGGTATTGGCAGTGGACGGAAAGCCGCTGAAGTCAGGAAAGATCACCGAACAAACCGACTCCTTGGTGTTGTCAGTCGATGTCCCGGGTGGTGCTCACAGGGAAGCGGTAACGTTGAATATCATCGAGGCGCCCCAATACGAGGTCATTTTAGGTATGCCCTGGTTAAGCTTGCACAATCCCACTATCAATTGGAGGTCCAAGGAGGTCCGGTTTGCATCCGAGGAATGCAGGGAGCATCTGGTTCCCGTATGTTTGACGACTGCAGCTGTGTCCTATCTGCCTTTGGTGGTTGCCACTGCTGCAGAGAAACTGGTGGTTTTGCCTTCGCAGTATAAGGCTTATGAGGAGGTGTTCAGCGAAAGCATGGCAGAACAACTACCTCCTCATCGGCCTTATGATTGCCGGATAGATTTAGTGGATGGGGCCACTCTGCCTTCTTGTCGTGTGTATGCCCTCTCGGTTCCTGAGACCGCTCACTTGAAAGCGTATCTCGACCACTATGTGGATATCGGGTTTATCCGTCCCTCCAGATCACCGGCGGCCTCCCCCATGTTTTTCATTAAAAAAGCGAATGGCGAGTTAAGGGTGTGTGTCGATTATAGGGTATTAAACAAGAACACCGTCAGGAACAGATACCCCTTACCCCTCATTACCGTTCTTCTGGATCAGGTGAAGGATGCTCGGATATATACACGGCTTGATTTGAGAGGTGCCTATCACCTGGTCCGGGTAAGAGAAGGCGATGAGTGGAAGACCGCATTCAAGACCCGTTATGGTCTTTATGAGTATACTGTAATGCCGTTTGGGCTGTGCAACGCCCCAGCGGCATTCCAGTATTTCCTAAACGACGTTTTGAAAGAATTCGTGGATGTCTGTGCTGTTGTGTACATAGACGATATCCTCATCTATTCGGACAACACCATACAACATCACGCCCATGTGTCCCAAGTGTTGCAGAGACTGGGTGAGAACAAGTGGAGAAGTGTGGCTCACTGGTTAGAGGAGGCAGACCTGGAAGCAGAGGTCAGCCCGGGACCAGGGTTCAATTCCCGGCTTGGCGGGGTCTTGAGTCCTAAAATGTCCATGGACTTGACAATTCTCGCTCCGGTGCCTACTCGATTCACGGGTTCACACTCTGCGACTCTGGGCAATAGCTTGCTTAATCTCCACAACGGCCCCTCGCTGCGGGATGCCTGGCTTTCACCTTGCGGATACCCTGCCGGGGTTATCTCACAGGGGAATACCAGGACGGGTTCCCTAAGCAAGCGCTTAGAAACCGCTTGGTGATTTGCGCTATATAACTTTCTGCACACATTTACATTTACAACAAGTTATACTGTAAACTGTCTAAGTGCGAGTTCAGTGTGATTGAAGTGGAGTTCTTGGGAGTGGTGTTGAGTCATGCTGGTTTACAGATGTCCGACAGGAAAGTAAAGGCAGTGCAGGATTGGCCAATTCCAACGAGCATGAAGGAGGTACAGAGCTTCTTAGGGTTCTCTAATTACTACCGCCGATTCATAGCACATTTCTCCCAGGTGGCTGCTCCGCTGTCTAGGTTGTTACGAAAAGGGGTTCCTTTTCAATGGTCAGAGGACACCGACAGAGCCTTTCAGACCCTGAAAGACGCGTTTACTTCTGCTCCTATCTTGGCCCACCCCAAACCTGAGCATCCTTTCATTGTTGAAGCCGACGCTTCGGATGAAGCAGTAGGGGCCATATTGTCTCAAAGGAATCACCTCACGGGCCAATTACATCCAGTGGCATATCTTTCAAAAAAGCTCAGCATGGCAGAAAGGAATTACACTATTGCTGAGAAAGAACTGCTAGCTATCAAAAAGGCGTTTCAGGAATGGCGTCAGCACCTGTGGGGGGCTGCGTTTCCTGTTACTGTGTATTCCGACCACCGAAATCTGCAGTATATGAAGACTGCTCGCAACCTCACACAGAGACAAATGAGGTGGATGCTCTATTTTTCGGAATACGATTTTGTGATCACTTTTCGTCCTGGGGCTGACAACAGAAAGGCCGATACCCTATCACGACAACAACAAGGGGGGGTGTCAACAGAGACTGCAAGGCTGGAACCCATCGTAGAACCTGGAAAAGTGTTGTGTGTTATCCAGGCTGATACGTTCTTGGATCGAGTTGGGAGAACAAAGACCCCAGGGGAATGGGTCGTGTGGGCTACCCAGGGGAGCGGACGCACCCTTAAGAAAGGCCTCCCTTTCCAAAATGCGAAGCTGTTCCTCCCAAGCGAAGCGCTCAAAAAGACTGCCTTTGGATGGTGTCACGATTCCCACTTGGTGGGACACCAAGGGGTGTGTAAGACAGTTCAGTTATTACAAAGATACTTTTGGTGGGACACGATCAAAAAAGATGTCGTTGCTTGGATAAGATCGTGCAGTGTCTGTGCCATGGCAAAAACAGAGACTGGAAAAAAGAAAGGGTTGTTGTGTCCGCTTCCTACCCCCAACAGACCATGGCAACACATCAGCATAGACTTTGTAACAGGTCTACCTCCGGATCAGGGTATGACCGCCATCCTAGTGGTGGTAGACAGCCTCTCCAAACTAGGACATTTCATCCCTTGTGTAAATTTGCCTACAGCGGGACAGACAGCCCAGCTACTGATGACTAACATCATCAGGCTACATGGGATACCCGAAGTCATTGTATCAGACCGGGGTCCGCAGTTTATCGCCAGGTTTTGGAGGTTTTGGTGTCAGGCCCTGGGTATTCGTTCCTCTCTGTCCACCAGCTTCCATCCGCAAACAGATGGTCAAACGGAGAGATTGAACCAAACCCTTAAAAAATATCTCCGGTGTTATGCTGCAGACGCACATGACTCATGGGTCTCGTTATTATGGATGGCTGAGGTAGCCTATAATAACGCCTGGCATTGTTCTTTGGGGGTGTCTCCGTTCTGTGCAACGTATGGGTACGATGCCAAGGTCCTTCCACTTACCCTTCCTAGTGGTATAGCGGATCAACCTTCGGTTTTGAGTCAGATGCAGAAGATCCAGACAATGCACAAGAAGATCAGATCCCATCTGATTAAGGCAAAGAAGGAATACAAAAGATACGAAGATCAACACCGAAGACAAGGCCCAACGTACGCAGTGGGTGACAGGGTGTGGCTGTCGACCAGGAACATCAGGTTCAAACTCCGCAGCATATTTCACCCTAAGTACATTGGGCCGTATGTGGTGGTAAAAAAACTCAGCTCGGTGGCGTACAGACTGAAACTGCCTGGTTCGCTTCGTATCCACCCAGTATTCCACTGCAATCTGCTGAAGCCAGCGTTCTCGGATAGGCGCAGGGCGCCTCCTCCGGTTTTGTGTGATGGGGGTTTCGAGTATGTCGTGCGGAGCATCAAGGACTCCAAGTACAGGAGAGGGGTGCTTTGGTACCTGGTGTCGTGGAAGGGATATTCTGCGGAGGACGATTCCTGGGAACCTGAGTCCAACATCCACGCTCCGGTGGCTATCCGTTCCTTCCACAGGAGGTACCCTCTGCGCCCTGGTCCTAGGAGGCGCTAGAAGGGAGGGCATACTGTCAGGTCTCGTCGGGGCGCCTGCAGTGTAGCGCAACGCGAGACGGATGCCTTTTTAGACTCAATACGAGGTAAGAACTACATTACCCAGAAGCCCTAGCTGAGGCTACATCAGTCAGGGCGTCACGCATCCTGTTGCGTGTTATTCCGTTTCCTGGTATCCGGTTTGGAGGAAGGAGGTCGCGTCTTGCTGCTGGCGGAGGGGCTCGTCCTGGACGGTTGCTGTGGTTACTTTGCGTGTCAGGTAGGAGCGGCCCCTCGCCGGTATATTCTCCGTCATTAAGCGGAGCGCTGTGGGGATCCACGCGTTGCCGTTTGTTTAAGGAGCGCGCAGTGAAGGAACTGCTGCGTTTGTTGCATAATTGTTATGGGACTAATCTGAGGAGCGGAGCGGAGTGGTAGGAAGCCACACGTTGCCGTGTCTTCTTTCTTGTGTTTACTTTCGACCTGCGTGCTACTCCTGAAGGAGGCGGTGCGCTGAGGCGGTCGCAGCTTCAGGCAACCAGTGCAAGCGCTTGTGTTATTATTTTTGGTTTATGGGACAATCAGTATGCTCAGTACTCAAGGAGCGCTGTAGCGGTCGCAGCTGCGCGTTGCCATAGGAACAGTTCTCCTAGGATTTTGTGTTGTGTCATACTGGAACATTTCCGCTTTCTTCTCAAGCACTTTGCTTATTTACTTTGCTCTCTTTCTTCATTGGTATCTGGGAACTGCCTGGTGTTCAGAGGGTGCTTTTCTCGAGGGAGCGGAGTGCAGTGGTTTTTGCTTCCCACGCATTACCGTGTCCTGGATTGAGACGTGTACACAGCTGCCTAGTGCTCTGTCATTTCTTTGGTTTTCTTTTATGGTGGCGAATCTTCCACGGAATCCCTTATCCTACAGGCATAGGCTGTGTTCCAGGTATAGAAGAGGGTTCTGTTTGGGTGACAAGCGTGTTAGTGTATGGGAAATGCAATGTGTCTAATCTATGTGTGTTCCTTATAGGTTTCACGTTCATATATATCTAAAAAGAGAACAGCCAAAACAACCAGTAGGAAAGACCTGCCTTTTTCTCACAGGTATTCAGACTACATATCAATGCTTTAGATGTTACGGTGTTGCACGACAGGTGGCCTTACCCTTGTATGTTCTGTCGTTTCAGGTACCTCCCTTCCCAGCTGTCCCCTTCCTTCCCTTCCCTGTTTGTTATTTTACTTTTCCCCTCACCTAATGGCTCAAATCCTCTGTTAACACAAAGTCAGAGTGTTTGTGACGTTTGGAGGTGGGCTTTATATTCATCACTCGGATCCTGTGGAGCGGACCTGACAGAGACCGCCTCTTGATAGATTTATCATTTGGATACAGATCAGCCAGCATCAGGCAACCCCCCTCCACCCATTTGTCTATGGACATGACCCGTGCAATCCGGGCAAAGTGTGGCATCAGCCACAGATCCAAGTCTGGGGCGAATGGCTTGCTGCAGATGTGGCGTCTCTCCACTCGATCCCAGATTGCGGCCACCAACCGTACCAGCAGGGGGATGTGATCTCGCCGCCCCCCCACCTTCCATAGTAGTGCTCCTAGTTGCCCACTCCCATAGGCCCCTGCCAGCAAGGACCGCTCCCAGAAGGGGTCCGTATCCAACCATGCAACAGCATGTTGCAGTTGTGATGCGAAGTAATACAGCTCCAGATCGGGGACTTCTAATACGCTTCAGGACCTCCAGACTCACCCTACATCTCTTT
This sequence comes from Lissotriton helveticus, assembly GCF_964261635.1. Classification (NCBI taxonomy): domain Eukaryota; kingdom Metazoa; phylum Chordata; class Amphibia; order Caudata; family Salamandridae; genus Lissotriton; species Lissotriton helveticus. The sequence continues at coordinate 584,776,130 of NC_136063.1, read as the reverse complement.
CCGTTCCATAATAGGAGGACTAGGAGGGAATCCAGTTCCCGAAAGACCCGGTGCGGCAGCTCATAAAAGGACCCCTGCATCTTGTACAGACAGCGTGGAAGGACCACCATCTTGATTAAAGCAATCTTCCCCATCAAGGAGATCTTAAGGGTGTTCCAGAAGGCGATACTTCCCCTCAGACCCCGGATTATCCGTCCCATGTTGTATTGGAAGAAAGCGGCCGAGTTTCGACCAATCCAGATCCCCAAATAGCGAAGTGTGTCATCTACCCATGGGAGCCCCATCTCCGGACGCGGGTCCCCCTCCCACTCCGACTGCTCTCCAATCGCATAGAGCTGAGATTTCGCCTTCTTCACTGCGAGGCCAGAAGCAGCTGTAAATTGCAATAACATAGACATCAAGATCGGCAACGACTGCGTCAGCTGGCTCAGATAGACCAAGGCGTTGTCCGCATATAAGGACACCACATGCTCCACAGCCCCTACCCGGATGCCCCGGACCTTCAGCACCGTACAGAGATGGCATGCCAATGGCTCCATCGCCAGGGCAAAAGCAAGGGCGAGAGGGGGCACCCCTGATGTGTTCCTCTCAAAATGGGTATCTCGTTCGAGACACAGCGACCCGTGCGGACTCTGGCCACAGGTCTGGTGTACAGTAGCTGAACCCACTTTACAAATCCTTCCCCAAGGCCCAGTTTCAAAAGCACCTTCCAGAGGTAGGCCCAGCGAATCGAGTCGAACGCTTGTTCGATATCTAAAAAGACCAGCGTGCTTTGTTTGGCCAGTCCCTCCAAAGTTTGCATGACGTGGGCCAGGCGGCGGATATTCCGCAAGGTGTTTCGGCCCGGAATGAACCCGGATTGGTCGTCATGGGCCAGGCGTCTAAGATGGGGAAGGAGTCTAGAGGCCAACACCTGGCTGATAATTTACAAATCCACATTCAACATGGATATGGGTCTATAGGATCCGGGAAGGAGAGGATCCTTACCCGGCTTGGGGATCATAACGATCGTCGCCGCCCGCATGGAGTCCGGGAGCCAGTCCCGGTCATAGGCCTCCATTGCAACTTCAAGGAGTCTCGGGACCAGAACCCCCTTGAACTCTTTATAGAGTTCGGCCGCCAATCCGTCAATCCCCAGCGATTTAGCTGTCTGCAGATGGGCTATCGCAGCACGCAGCTCCTCCTCTCGGAGTGGCCCTCCCAGGTCCTCCTGGCTGTCCGCTTCAATACCGGGCAGCTGTATCCCCTCAAGGTACACCTCCATGTCCTCTGCGTCCGTTAAAGACTGCGATTCCGAATACATTTTGCATAGATGGGATCGGAACACCTCGTTAATTGCCTGCTGGGTATACACCATTTGGCCCAATTCATTCTGCAGTGCCAGAATCGGGTGGGGTTGGGTTTCTGCCCGTATCAAATGCGCTAATAGTCTTCCAGCTTTGTCGCCCTCTGTGTACCATTTCCGCCTGCTGGCTGTCCTATTAAAGTTGCCCAGCGAGGCCCAGGTGTCCCCCAGCCGTTGTCGCGTGGCCGTCCATTCAGGCCGCTGTTCTTTATCTGTGGGGAAGTCCCTCTCCATCTCCGCCAAGCCGTCCTCGTGCTGTCCGAGTTCCCTCTCCAGAACCCGCTTTACCCCCACCTCCGTGGACAGGCACGTCCCTCGAAGGACCACTTTCATGGCATCCCATTTCGTCGCCCTCATGCTAGCCGACCCCCAGTTCACTTCCAGATACGTCTCGAGCCCTTGCGAGATAGCCTCCTTATAAGTGGGATCCCCAAAAGCCTCTGTGTTGAGCCTCCAGAGCGGGATCTTGGGCCGAGGTCCACCCACCAAATATGTGAGCAGGAGCGGAGAGTGGTCAAACAAGTAGCGGGCCAAATAGTGGATTTCTTCTACCCAGTCCATTACCATGCCCTGAAGAAAGAAATAATCCAATCTACTGTGCATGTTGGCAGCAGGCGTGTAGCACGAGTACACCCGATGAGCAGGGTTGCGGTGCCTCCACGCATCTATCAGGTCATAACTCTGGAGCATCTGGGCCATTGCGTCTCTAATTTTGGGTTTGGCGTCTAACTTTGGGGGGCATCTATCTATATCCCCATCAAGTGCACAATTAAAATCCCCTGCTATCAAGAGCTTGTGTCTGGGTCTATATCTCACTGTCCCAGCACTTGACCCAAAAACTCCCCGTCCTCAGTATTCGGGGCATAAATGTTCACCAAGCATACGCTATGCCCATCCAGAGTACCTACCACTATTACAAACCTGCCCTCGGATCCAGTTTTGTGTGTGTGGCCTTAAAGGGGATCCCCGGTGCTACCCAAATTAGAGCCCCCCTGGCAAACCCGGAGTAAGATGTGGCAAAAACTGCCCACGCCATCTACGTTGGACATACTTAAGGCAGTCCCCCCAAAGGTGTGTTTCCTGGAGTAATGCGAAGCTGACCCCATAACGCCGGAGATAGGTGGCCACCCTGATCCGCTTAATCCTGTTATTGAGCCCCCTAACATTCCACGTCAGTAGTTTGTATTTACATGTATCACCTGTCATGATGTAACACTTTTCTACTTCGCAGCTCCCACCTGGCGCCCGTTGGAACCTTCTCCGCAGAGCGACATGACCCTCCAAAAAGCATACAACTTAGACATTGCAAAACAAAGTTATAAAATGACCCAACAGCATCCCTCCCACAACCAAAACAAGGAACCCCAACAACCCCCACCCACAGGCGGTAGCACCGCATCTCCCAATTCTAACCTGGTCAGGAGACCTCGAACCCCGCCCCAATGGCAACTCCCCCCCCCCGCAATAAAAAGAATTAACACAGCAATTGAATGTGTAGTAGTCCAGAAGAATCCCCTCTCCCTGTAATTGGATATTCAACCGACTGACTGGTACCGCGCAGCCCTGCCCGGCCGAGGCCTAGCCGGCCGCCTCGGCACACTACAATCGGCCTCTGAAGTTGAAACTTGGCACAATAGTACAGTCACTGTAATAAACAGGTTTTCCGCCCCCCCCCCCTCTCCATGATGCTCCTATTTCTCCGGAGAACAGCCCCCTTCCAGCTCGTCAGGCTGTACAGACCCCCCATGTTAAAGTATAGAAGTACTCACAGTGTCCAAGACCCCCTGCATTACATTCAGACCATCAGGTTTACCAGTCATTTGTCCTGTGCAGGTTCAGCAGCTGGGTCGGCGGCACCCCCTGAGTCTGATTGCGTTTCCTGCACCAAACAAAGTGGGGAGAATTGGTTCTGGGTTGGGATCACTTCCAGTTCCGCCCGGAGGGTGCCATCCTGGCCCACCGTGATACGTCCACTCTCTGCGACGGCGGGTCCTCCCGGGGGCTGACCTCCCTCACCGCAACGTTGGGTCCGCCGTCTGGTGCTCCGCCGTCTTTGCTCTTGCCAGCCCTGTGTGTGTCGTGGCCCGCCAGGCCCAACGAGCCCATGCAATCCTCCGCGTCCGCCGGGCGGTCGAAAAAGTGCATTCCAGTGCCGTGCTGCACTCGAAGCCTGCCCGGGAATAGCAGACTGTAGCTGACATTTTTACTCCGCATCCATCGCTTAACCTGCAGGAAGTCGTTCCGGAGGTCCTGTACCTTCCTAGTATAGTCCAGGAAAATATGGATGTCGTGATTATCATACCTGGGCGGACAGGTCTTGCGGATATGCTGTAGGATCACGTCCCGGTCTCTAAAATTAAGGAACCGGGCTATTATGGCCCTAGGTGGAGATCCTGGCTTCGGCGGCGGGCCCAGGGTTCTATGGGCCCTTTCTATCGCAAACATTTTGGACAGTTGTAGGTTCGGAAAGACCTTGCCAATCCAGTCCTCAAGGAAAGGTCCGCCGCCTGCCCCTCTGTGCGTTCAGGAAATCCCAGGAAGCGGAGATTATTCCTCCGGGACCGTCTTTCAGCATCTTCAGCCCGATCCTCCAACCGGGCCGTATGATCCTGGAGAGCCGCAATCATCTCCTTCAGCTGCCGGACCTCAGTTTGCAATACAGTCAGATCCCCCTCCGTGGTGGTGACCCTGTCCGCTATTTTCCGGAGGTCAAGGCGTAAATGGTTAATGTCCATGGCCTTCCGTCCATTTTGGTTTCCAGCGCCACCCTGGAGTCTCAAATTGCCGCTAGAATATTGGCTTTGTCCCGGGCCGCCGTATCTGGGTGGGTCTCCATCCTCCGATCCAGGCCGGGGCGCTCCGCCGCTGTAGGGCCCGGGACCGTATACTGCATGATCTTGTTCACCTGGGCTCCCCTTGTCGGGCGGTCCTTTCCCATAATAATGTGGACTTCCGAGGGCGATCCACCGGTTACTTCCCTAGAGACACTTCGAGTTCCTAGCGTCACCCCCTTATGCCTTGCAGAGCAGCCCTGGCGGTAGCAACCCTGGGCCCAACCGTTCCAGCCACAGGGTACCTGTAATATAGGCCTCCGGTCAGCCATGCTCCTGTCGATCACTGGTTCCCTCTCGTATCACCGCAGGGACTCTCAAGGTGTCTCACCGCATAGGATTGAGGCGGGGGGGGGGGAGGCTCCAGTGGTCACAATCCAGCCTGCGGGTCTCCAGCCGCGGCTCCGGGATATCTCGCAACCCCAGCCAGGCAGGGGGGTCGAGCCCTCTCTCTGTCCACTCCGCGCCTCAGCCGGCCATCACCTGGTCACCCCCCCAGCAGGAGCTCCAGCAAAGTCAATCGTCCCCCAGCCGGGTGGGGTGGGGGAAATGGCACCCAGGCAGCCCAGACCCAGCTAGCACTCGGTCTCCTGGGGGTTCCGCGGCGTCCGAAGGCTGCAGGAACGCGTGCAGGCCGCACCACTTCAATCTCGCGCAGGCACCCACGCCGGGACCATGGCGCCTCGTCCGCCGTCCACTGCCCCTACTGTCACCTTGAGGATTTCAGTGCACCCCGCCTTCCTCCGCGCGGGGAGGGGGTCCGTCGGCGCGCCAGGCCCGTCGTCGCAGCAGACATTCGGGGGGTCAGGAGTCTCTCCCGGCTACTTCGCAGCCGTCCGCCACCCGGTCACTCCTGGGTCCGGAGTCACCAGCAAGCCAGCTGTCCCCCGGTGGGGTGGGGGAGAAAGAACTCCCCAGGCCGCCCGATCTCAGCGGGCCTGGACTGCGGCTGCTTTTTCAGCGCCCCGGGGCTGTAGGAATGAGCGTAGGCCTCTCCTCTCCGGCCTCTCGTAGGAACTCACCCCGGCGCGGCTACTCACCCGCAGCCGCACCACGTCACCCCCAGCTTCTCTCGCCGGCCACCGGGGATCGCACGGTTCAGTATTATACTCTTGATTTATGCACGTTTTTCCATGTTTTTTCACGTATTTGCACTTATTTATTGCAGTAGCTGAATAACTGGCCGTGACACTATCTAGGTTTTTTGGCTGAAACATGTTGGTCGAGTGATTTACACAACTGTCTCTAATGCCGACACTTGTGTTATCAGCTTCTCACTGTTTTTAATCTTGACACCGGGTGGCCGAATAAAGTTACATATAGCTAACCCTGTAGCCAGTTTTAAATATTCACATAACAGCACTGCACTCTTTTATGTCCCGCCTGACTCAATAAAAAAAATCCCTGAGCTCCTCCCTCATATAGAGGGGGATGTAGCCCACGTGAAGACTATGTCTATCACCTGAGGAGGCACCCCTATGATGAAGCATGACACCTCTGGTGTGTGAGGGGAACCATCCTGAAAAGGGAAATCCCCGAGTTTTGCACGGCAGAGTACATTCAGATAGCTAAAATACCTCCTTCTAGTCCGGACCCGTGGCCCCTTTTTCTGTGTTATACACCTAAGGAATGTGTCTGCCAGAATGAAGTCTTGCCTTGAGCGTCTTCGATGTACTTTGTCATGTTGGCGTTCTCCCCGTTTCGCGACGTTGCTACTGAGCGCGTGGGGAGAATGCCAAGTATGGAACGTTTGGTAGAGAACGGTTAGGAGTTGACAGTTGTTCTGCAACTTATCCAGTCATGCCTCTGGCACTCTCCATCATGAAGAATAAACTTATTTAAACTACTACAACAAGTGTTGGAGTCTTACTTACCTAAATTTGGTGACATCTGGACCTGTGAGCCACGTGTGCAGTTTCCTTGAGTTCGCCTGTGCAGTGTTGGAGAGCCACGTATGCCGCAAGGAGATTCTTCTTTTCAACGGCTTCGTGCAATGAGCTATCCTTTCAACACCCTGTCTTTTTCTTTGGGGTCCACTGCTGTGCTAGAGGGAGAGCGGAGAGCTTTGTAGGTACTTTCATAGGTTGCTGAAGACGTGCTTGTCTGCTCCCGATCCTCCTACCAGTGTACTGCGGTGATGAGTCTGTGAGTACGCTCCTATTGCCAGCACTAGTGCTGAGGAGTGCCAGCTGCACTTCATTACGAGTACTTCAGTGGCCGTATTGTAGTCGTTTCTTCTGGCTTGGTGTGTCACTGTGAAACGCAGACCTTGTGAGGAAATTAAATTTTCTTCAACAAGTCGATGATTCAGCACACGCTTGGAGGTGTATTTCAATTGAAGTATTATCTTCAGGCTTGGCGTGTCACGGTGATATGCACACCTCAAGAAGAGAAATATTCATTACGTCATGGTTTCAGTGACACGCACACTTGGGGGCGCATCTTGAAGCCTTCTAGCTTTACAAATTGAATGGATGTGCACACATTTCACGCTACGTGAAATTTATGGTGATGCACCCACCTCATCATTTTTAAGAAGTTACATTCAGGCAATGCTCATTTTTTAAGAGGTTTACATAACAGTTGTGTGGGGTAAGTAATTTGCTCATATCTTTGGGTATTTATATAAACACTGTGTATCAGGGGCAACTATGTGCACGCAAATCTTTTCACTTACCCCTCCATTACCATTTTTACCTGGCCCAGGGGAACCACAAATGAAATGGCCAGAATGGAAGGACTATTTCATGAACTATTTATCAGCAATTGAAGAGGAGGTGTCTGAGGAGTTTAACTCCTCAGGCAAAAAGAAAACTTTACTGCATGGTCTGGGTCCTGAGGGGATACACATCTACCTTCAAATGGAGAAGAAGGCCAGAACAGCAGAAGAAGAGGATGTTTTCGTGATTGCTCTTGATGACTTGGATCACTATTATCTACACACAGTTTGCATAGCCATTGACAGGTTCAACTTCTTCCAGAGGAAGCAAGGCAAATCTGAGCCTGTAGAAGACTATGTATCAGCATTAAAAAAATTAGCAATCACATGTAAATTTTGAAATTCACATGATGATCTAATTAGATATCAGGTCATCATGCATACTAATGATACCAATGTGCAAGAACGACTTTGGGTGAGTGGGGACTCATCACTCAAGGATGTTTAGCTCTAGCAAAAAAGAGTGAGCTATCTAAAAGATGTGCCAAAGCAGCTCATTCCTCATCCACTACTAATGTGGGTGAATCTAAGGAGTGTACATTAGTTTGTAAAGTTTCTAAAGCAAAAAAGGTTAAAACTACTGGCAGTTCTGAGACCAAAAGAAACCTGTAAGTGGGTGGAGAGGTAACAATCTGAGTTGCTATAGGTGTGGAAGTAAAGAGTACCTAGCCAGAGACAGGAACTGACCTGCGGTAAAAGCGAAGTGTTAATAAGTCAAACTCTCAACAGTCGCATGCTGGCCAAGAAGATGAAGATGCGGGGGTGCTGTGTATTGAGGGCCCTGTTCTAAACCTAAGCAATGTAACAAGGAACAAACCATTGAATGATATAGACATTGGAGGTGTAACAATAAGCATTACAGCAGACTCTGGCTCACCATTTACTATTGTGAACCAAGCCATATGGGAAAGTAAATTTGTGAATGTAGTGGGTATGTAATTAATCAATTCAGACATCCACCGGGTCACTTTTATGGGTGAGAACATACCGATGTGTAGGTTTTGTGTGTTACCTTTTAAATTCAAAAGTAGACTTACAGTGAAAACTTTATGTGACTGAGGTTGGTCCTTCGCTGTTGGGGTGTACAGATCAAAAAGCCTTGAATATTACATTAAACACCAGCAGTGAGGAGCACATGCCAGGAGTAGAAGACACTGAGTTAGGTTTTGTAGACACGCTTAAGAAGCAGTTTCCAGAGGTGTTTTCAGGCACAATTGGGAATCTTAAGAACTTTGTTCATACAATTGTCTTAAAGAAGGATGCTGTACCCATTTCTCACAAGGTGAGCAATATTCCTTTCAGTTTGAGAGAAGAAGTTATGAAAGAACTGGAGAACTTAGAACGCCACAGGATCATAGAGGCAGTGGAGTGTGCAGAATGCATGGCTCCACTTGTAGTGGCCAGGAAAGGGAAAAGTAAATTGAGGTTATGTATAGATGTGAGAGACCTCAATAAAAATATTGTTGTGGACAAATTCCCGCTGCCCAAGATAAATGAATTGATGGCCTTGACCAAAGGAGTGAAATGGTTCTCTACTATTGATTTAGCATCAGCGTACCAACAAGTGACCCTACATCCTGACAGCAGAAATTTAACAGCGTTTATAACATCAGTGGGGTGTTTCAGATTTATTTGCATGCCATTCAGACTGGCCACAGCAGCTGCAGTCTTTCAAAGACTTATGCATAGACTTTTAAAAGATCTTCCGGATGTAGCCTACTTCCAGGATGAAATATTGATTATGGGCAAAAGCAAAGAGGAACATGAGCGTAGACTATATGGAGTCTTAGATAAGTTGAAAGCCTGTGGTTTAATTGCAGAAGCGGACAAGTGTTAGTTTGGTAAAACATCAGTGACTTATTTGGGGCATGAGGTGTGTGGCAGTTGTATCATTCCCAAAAAAGAAATTCTGGACTCTATTAAGATGCCCCAGCTCTGTCATGTAAAGATGAAGTGAGATCATTTTTAGGCTTAGCCTAATTTTATGCCAAATTTGTTGAAGGGTTTGCAGAGAAAACGTATCACTTGAGGCAACTTCTATGCACTAGGCAAGAGTTTGAATGGAGAGATGTGTGTCAAAAGCAAATTGAGCAGATTAAACTTTGCATCTGTGGGGCAATACCTCTACAAGGATTTGATCATAGAGGAAAAACATTTGATTACCACTGACGCCAGTGGTAAGGGACTTGGTGCTGTCCTCTCCCAGATTCCAAGTGATGGGGTAGAGAGCACCATTTCCTTTGCTTACAGATCCTTAACTTCTCCTGAAGTAAAATATTCCATGATAGAACGGGAAATGTTAGCATGTGTATGGACCACGTCTAAGGTCAGACAGTTTGTGTGGGGTAATGACAGACCATAAGCCACTGGTGGAGGTGTTACCCACAGAGGCGTCAAGCATTGCCATTCCCCTTATAGCTAGAATGTGCCTTTGCTTGCTTGATTACGAGTATAATGTTGAGTACATCCCAGGGAAAAATAATAGAGTTGCTGACTATCTCAGCAGATCACCATTACAAGGAAATGGTAATTAAGTGTGTGAATGGTATAATTACAATGTTGAAAGCGTGGAATGTGATGCTGGGAGTATTGCTTAGGCTGATTGGGAAATTGGTTACAAAAATGATTCTACTTTGAGAAAAGTCAAAGATTACACATTGCAGAGTTGGCCAGATAAAACGATGATTGATGATGAGTGTCAGAGTTTTTGGGAGCTCAGAGGTGAAATATCTATCTTGGGTTTAGGATTCCTTCTAAGGAATAATATAGTCATTCCGCCACAGAGTCTGCGGAAGAAAATACCAGAGTTAACACATGAGGGTCATCAAGGCATTGTTAAGTCTAAGAATAGCCATACGTATTTGTATTTGTGGCCCGGTATGGACACTGCCATGGAAAAATGTGTCAGAACATGTGAACATTGCTGCAATGCTGATAAGTCTCTTGCTGTGCTGGGACCACCCTTGGGCACTAGAGTAATAACTTCAGGTCCGTGGGAGAATTTAGCTATTGATATTCTGGGTCCTGTGTTGGATAGTAGGGGTGTACCCAAATACATCTTGGTGTTGTTTGACATATATTCTAAATGGCCGGATTTGAGGGTCTGTGAGTTTTCTGATGCTGCCACTATTGTTACGTTTTTAGAAACTGTATTTTTGAGAGAGAGCACCCCAAATGCACTTTTGAGTGATAACGGACCACAATTTGTAGCAAAAAAATGTACTTGTTTTTTAAAAGGAATGGAATCAAGAAAAAAAGGCTCCTCTGCATCATCCAGCTTGTAATGGTGCTGTTGAGAGGTTCAACAGAGACATCATGGGCAGTATTCAAGCAGCTATCAATGCTGGTATGAGTTGGGAGCTGGAACTTAATAAGTTGGTGTGGGCATATCGCATCATACCTACGGTAACGGGGTACTACCCTTTAAAATGTTTGAGGGGTAGAGATCCCTTCACCAGAGACAATTTGGCATGGATGTCTCAGGAATTGCAGTGCAAATGGTCACCAGAGGTTGTCAAAACTAATCTTGATAAAATAAGCAGCACGTGCAAGAAGTATTTTAAAAAGATGAGGAGTGCCAACATTGTACCCTTGTGTGAAGAGGAGTGGGTGCTGGTCAAGTCTTGGGTTGGTCAGGAAAGGCAGCAGACATTTTTCAGAACCTTTAAGAGTGAGGAAAGTTTTCGCTTGTTTTGCAGAATTGGAAGATGGCATGGTCTGACATTTCAGCAAACTTTCCAAATGCAACATAATCTTGTTGTGGAAGACAGCTGTCACCACCCTTTAGGTTCATGGATTTGGGATGAGAACATTTTGGATGATATGAGTACGGGAACCAATTCCAGTGGGGAGTGTAGTGATGGAAACCCTTCGGCCTCTACAGATGGCACACAAACAGATGGTACACATGGGGAATGCAGTGTTTCCAGAGGTGTAAGTGAGTTGCTAGTGACACTGGTCACAAAGATATCTTCAGATGTGAAAGGTGGAGTGAAAGTTACACGCCTGGGTAGAGAGGTGAAATTGCTTGTCAAGTATAACGCTTACATTGTTGGTTAATATTGGGGTAGCATACCTGCTATGAATTATTACAGAGTTCTCCAACTAGTAATGCTTTGTACTGTTGTCACTGTCTATTGTTATATTCCTTAGTGTTAGAAATAGGGGTATCTAGTTGGCAGAGGTAGGCACCTTTGTCCAAATAGGGACCGTTGCTTCAAGTCATGGTAAGGGGGATAGACTTCTAAAATAACCCCTGCTCACCCCCTTGGTAGCTTGGCACGAGCAGAAAGGCTTATCTCAGAGGCAGAGTGTAAAGGATTTGTGAACACATACAGTAATACAGTAAAAACACTACAAATGGACACCACACTAGTTTAGAAAAATAAGTCATTTTTAACTAAACCAAACAATATCAAATGACAAAAATCTTCAATACAGTAATCAATATATGACTTTCAAAAGGTAGAAACAGTTCTGTCCGTAGCAAACTATGGATGCACTACTTTCAACAAAAAGTACCTTAGATGCGTCACAGTCACAAACAAAAACAGCCACAGGGAAGGTGATGCGTCAGTTCCTTACGCCCAGGGAAGGTGATGCGTGGGTTCCTTACTTCAGGGGAGGTGATGCGCTGGTTCCTTACTGCCACGCAGGGGAGGTGATGCATCAGTTCCTTACTGAAGGGGAGGTGATGCGTTGGTTTCTTACTGTGCTAGGAGGTGATGCATCAGTTTCTTACTGTGGCCCTTGTAGACTTGGCGCCTCTTGGACTTGGCCCATTTTGCAGGGTCACCCCTGCACTTTTTGCCTTCCTCCTGTATTTTGTCTCACCTGTTTTTGTTGGTTTTGCGACTCTGGGGATTTTATCACTGCTGATCAGTGCTAAAGTGCATATGCTCTCCCTATTGTAAATTGATGTGCGAATTAGTGACTCCATGATTGACTTGTTTGGTTTACTTGTCAGACCCTTGTATAGTGCACTGAGTGTGCCCAGGGCACGGAAGCAGCCTTGTAAAATGTGTCTCAGGTCTGCCACCACAGACCCTGTGCGCAGTCCGGTACTGCCGTGTCGACTGGGCAAGTGCCCCCACTTGCCAATCCCTAACCCTTCCCTTTTCTACATATTAGTCGCCCGATGGTAGGCCCGAAGGGCAGGGTGCATTGTAGGTAAAAGGTAGGAAATGCCCTGATGTGTGTTGCATGTCCTAGTAGTGAATTACAGCCCTCTTCGTTTTTCACTATTGCAAGGCTACTCTCCCCATAGGCCAGAGTGGGCAGTTTGATTATTACATCCTATAATCCTAACTGACTCAGGGAACCAGGTATAAGTTCGAGTTTAGTGTGCCTGAACTCAGAATGATCAAATACATCTTTTAGTGAAGTTGGTTTTAACATTCTGTGTTTGAAAATACCACTTTTAGAAAGTCTGTATTTTCTTGTCTAACCATCCAAGCCTGCCTCTGCTCGGTTGCGTATTCCTTGTCTGGAGTTTGAGTGACAGGGGCTGGGGGATTCCAGGAGCCAGGGTGAGTCAGCACAGGGCTGAATAGAGAGATCTGCATGTAGATGGGTGTGAGGAGTTGCACGTGGGACCTGAATAGGGCTGGGCCTTCCCTCCACAATGCTGGCTCCACCTCCTGTGGTGCGTATGATGACCCTGGCCTTCATCGTGAAAGGAAAGAAGGAGCCCTATCAACAAAGTGCTCCAGGACTGACCAGAACTGGTTTGGACTAGGCAAAGGCCTCTCTGCCTTCAGAGAACAAAGATAAACTGTGTATAAAAAGGGGGACCCAAACCCCAGAATTTTAGATCAGAATCGCCAGGATCAGAAGGGATCAAGATCGGCTTCCATTGGGAAACAAGAAGAAACCTCTGCTGAGGAGAGGAACCAGAGAGACTGAGGAGAGACTATCCATTAGCAGGAGGGATTGGCCAGCAGTGGTTGCCTTGCTGCCAAAGAGAGGAGAGAGGAACTTTGTGTGTACTTTCATCAACTTGTGACGGATCTCCAAGGGCTTGAGAGAGAGCTTGCCCCCTGACCGAAATCTCAGGACCAGTAGACTTCACCGACCTCTGTGCACCGCTTCTGGAAACACTGTTTCAGTTGCTACAGAGAAAAGGGAGCTGTGACTGACCCCGACGGCCGGCTCTGTGTCCTGACAGCACCGCCTAGAGCAACGCAACCCTGGTCTCACCGACCGGGATGTTCAGCGGCGCCGCCAACGAGCCACTGCTTGCACCGTGACCTGTGGGCACCGCACTTCGCACCGCCTTTCTTCACCGAAGCGGATCTGGTCTGACAGACGTCAACTCCTGCCAACCGGCACTGCCGCTGCAACGCAACCTGCCAGCACCACATTGAGCAACGTCTCGTCCTGCAACTTACGGCCTTGGTCTCAACGGCGCCGTCTCAACGATATCACCGAGCCGGTGCCTGCACTGAATCGAGAGGGCACAGCACCCTGCACCGCTTCCATCTTGCAACACAACCGCGATGGTTGCCACATCCAGCTCGCACACCCGTGCTTGCCGCAACGAGTAAAGGTACAGTGACCGAGTCTGTCTGGCGGTGCTGACCCGTATCGACGAGGTCAGCTTGAATTGCGAGACTCTGTTGTGTTAACATCGCCGTAGCCAGAGGAGGCTACCGACTCATAAAGAACTTTGATTCAAGTATTTCTAAGAAGATCGCTATTTTAGATAACAGTATTGTGGATCATTTTCCCGTTTATGGTCCTATGATAAGTCTGTATAAAAATACTAATTGTTATACTACAACTTGTGTGGTGTCCATCTGTCGTGTTATCACTTGATTGTTCAAAAATGCTTTACACACTGCCTCAGAGATAAGCCAGTCTGCTCGTGCCAAGCTACCGAGGGGGTGAGCAGGAATGTACCCCCTTACCCAGACTAGACGCAAGGGTCCCTATTTGTCAAAGTTGCTTACCTCTGCCAACCAGATACCCCCAAATCTCACAGCGCCCAAATGCAATGTGTTGCTCCGCTTTGCGTAATCCGGTGTCGGTGCTGGGGGTTGCGTGGTGAGGCTTCACGTCACTAGACGGGACTCGGCGCGGCATCACGTAGCCCAGCACCGGTTCCAAGAGGTTTTGCGATACTTTGTGCCAGTTCTTGCAGAGATCAGCTGCAAAACCCACTTCTGAAGCCTTTTGATTGCAGGAGGCACCTCAGGAAAGGGTAGGACTCACAGCTGGCAGATTCCAGCAGCCTGAGCAGAGTTGCAGGAAGTCTTTTGTGTTCCTGAGAAAATTCTGGGGTCTGGACCCCTCTTTTTATACTCAAAAATCCTTTGTTCTCTGAAGGCAGAAAGTGTCTGTACCCAACCAAAACCAGTTCTGTGGGGCACTTGGCAAGTGCACAACAACCGCCTTTGTCATTGTGAGCCCTGGCTCCAGACACACCACAGGGGGGCGGAGCCGTCATTGTGGAAGGCATGCAGAGCCCTATTCACGTGAAGGTGCTACTCCTCCCATCACTCCAAATGCAGACCATGCCTATTCAGCCCAGCCCTGACTCATCAGACTTCTGGAGTCGCTACACTTCTCCAGCCCCTGTCATCCAAAATCCAGACATGCAATACACAAACCTAGCAGAGGCATACTGGATGGTTAGGCAAGAAAATACCTACTTTCTAAAAGTGGTATTTTCAAACACAGATTGTAAAAATCACCCTCACTAAAAGATGTATTTTAACATTCTGAATACTAAACTTTATTTTTCTACCTTGTTCCCAGGGCCAGTTATGTTTATAAGATGTTACTAACAAACTCCCTATTCTGTACTATGGGAACAGGTAGCCTTGCAATAGTGAAAAACGAAATTGGCAGTAATTCATTAACAGGACATGCCACACACACCAGGGCATGTTCTACCTTTCACATTCAATCCACCCTGCCCACAGGGGTACCTTGGGCCTACCTTAGGGGTGACTAATATGTAGAAAAGGGAAGGTTTTGGGACTGGCAAGTGTGTGCACTTGCCAAGTTGCCATGGCAGTCCCAGACTGCACACAGGCTCTGCAATGGCAGGCCTGAGTCACATTTTACAAGCTGCTTCTGTGGGTGGCACAATCAGTGCTGCAGCCCTCTAGCAGCATTTGATTTGCTGGCCCTGGGAACCTTGAGCCCAAAACGAGCCAAGCTTTCACAGAGACGGTGTGACCTAGTGGCTAATACTACTAATTGGGTTTTCAGGGAACCGGGTTTGAATCTGGCGTCGGCTCAGCATCCAGTGATTCCAGGCAAATCCTCCCTGTGGTGAATAAAAGTTTGTGTTTGTTTTTAGAGTTATCATGCCCTTGGTCAAGGTTCACACTAAGTAAAACTGCCTACAAAAATGTAGATCCTGCCTGTTGCCTGCGTTCTAATCTCATCTAATCTCACCCTCCAAGAACTGAGGAAAAAGCATTAACCTTTAAAGTCAGAGATACCCATACAGTGGCTGAATTGCAGAGTGTGAAACTGGTAAATCGGTAATCAATGTTGGATTACCTGCTTGAACAAAGTGTGTGATCCTAGGCACATATACAGAGCTTGATTTGTATTATTATATATGCGAGCACCTTCAAATACGTGGGTTCAGAATGTGCGCTCTACAAAAACCTCTTATAATGGTTTTAACTAATTAAAATCATGATTAATAAACTTAAACCCACAAAAACCTCTTTTGTTTTTATTAAGTTATGTTTCTCTCTATAATAAGAATTGAGGCCAAATTTAAGGTGTGTATGGCAACTGACTTATCTCTTAGTTACCTAGGAAGCATCCTTTTATGGGTGGGGCAGGATAGGATTGTTTCTCAGTTGATGTTTAAAAACTTCTACTTTCAATGCATATTCTTCAAATGATCTGTATATAGGTGGAACGCATATGTGTGTTAAAGACATACGCTTTCATTAAATTGGAAAGCACCTTATCATATTTCACACAATGTCTGTTACATGATTTTCGTGCCTAATATTTTCAGGGTTTGGCATGTGCATGTGCTCTAACAGCCAAGCCAGACAAACACGTAGCTCAACTCTGGTTCGGCTCGCATTGGAAATTGTTTTTGACTCGCCCGCCGCTAGTCACTAGCAGGGGTTTTGTAACCCTGACGGATCAACTATTTAAGACCTGCTGTGAGATCCGCACACAGCTCTGAAGAAGGGCATCACTTGGGTAGAGCTAAAGGATGTTTCAGAGAAAACAGCGGGCACATCCCAAAGTGTGAATTAAAAAACGCCTGGGCACTGTATGATGCCTGAGAATGCCTTCAAGGCCCACAAACAGCCAAACATAGTAAACCCTCACACTGACCTGAAACACGTGCCCTTTGTGGATCTGACTGGGTGTCACAAGTATCCTTCGGGTGGGGTGTATTGCTTTGCCCACTTGTGTAATCTGAACTTACGCACACCACTTACTCACACAGAAACTCCAACACTCCTCTGGAGGTACAAATGAGCTTTATTTTTTAGGCAAAGGCAATAAATCACTGAAGCTAATAAATTCTTAGGCACCGAGTGAACGGCAATGGACAATGAATTAAACTGTGAATACAGGTATATAAACAGTTAATGTACAAAGCACCTCACCAGATGCGTCCGCACCGGAGAATTCAACATCCCTGGCAAAGCACTGAACACCAAGTCAGGAACCCTGTAGAGACCGGGGGCTCAGGAAGTAATCTCTCCGGGCACCAAAGTTGTCCCGCGAGTTCGTCCACTCCAAGACTGAGTTCCTGAGCTCCACCTCACAGACACCGCTTTTTATAGTTTAAATCAACATGTTCGAGAAGCCTCTAGCAGGCGCTCTCCCCCATCTATTCACAGGTGCTGGCCCCATCTCTGCATCAGACCCACCCAGACAGACCTGGCCAGATTCTGTTTGGGCTGTGCCGAGGCGAAAGACATTCCTTTCCCTATCTCTGGCCTTGGAGCTTTGCACGACCATCCTCCCTCTGTCCTAGAGATAAGCATAGAATGCACTAAAACACGCTGAAGGTACAACATAACCTCACGAGGCATCCTCACGAGATGCCTCGCACCAGCTTGTACTGATTTACGTGAAAAACATGTTTATGTTACTGCTGAAGTGTAACTACAGGGCAAGGCAGCACAAAATGGAAGTGCGATGCAACAAAATGGAAGATCAGAGCATTGAATCGAATCGAGGTCAACATGTAATTTAGCACGTGTAAAATGGCAAATGTAGTACATTCCACCCCTTGACCTTCGATTCACCCATCATAACCCATTGGTCTAAATATCATGGATCTAGGACGAAAAAGGGAGAGAAGATTAGGAATGCATTGAATGCAACAACATAATGAGATAAAAACGCAAATAATGACTATAATAACACCCAAGATATACCAAAGCTGTTCAAAATTAGGCAGCCACCCAAACAACCAATCCCACCATCCTTGGTCAACGTCTTGGGTAACCCTTTTTACTAAATCTTTTAAAGCATAAATATGTGCATGGATAGACGTAGAATGATCAGATAAATTGAAGCAACAGAGCCCATCAAAGTCATCGCAGCCGTGGTTATGTTTTAGCAACAAATAGTCCACAGCTGCCCTATTTTGCAAAACAGTTTTTCTTGTTCCTTGAACATCTAATAATTATTCAGTCAAAGCGGCAGAAGTATGATTGAATTTCTTTCACAATTAAACAGGCAAGCTTAGCAATCGTTCTGGCATTATAAACGGACAGTCCTGGCACTCCTACAATGGAAAGAGCCAAACTAGTATATTCTGTTCTAGAAAGCAAATCAATATCAGACTTACAATCCTCAGGTAATTGAATAGCGGCTCTAGAAGAGCGAATACGTGCAACAGAATGCATGGGAAAAAGCATAAGACTTAATCATGATAAGGCACAAGGTCATCCAGTTATGTTAGCTGGTATGTAAGTGTATTAGTATTAGTTGATAGCGAACATCTCCAGTAGAGATACTCGTCATGTTCCTCCAGAGGCTATCTGTAACCTCTGGGCAAAAGCGACAGTACTCATAAAGACTCAGATGTGTTTGAATATCAATTTTCTCCACTACCCCATCAAAGTTAGTTTGGTTGAAGATGTGCAGAAGCACATGTGCAGGGGTAGGTACAGCGATAAGACAAGTTGATATATCAGCTGTACTCTGAAGATTTTTCATGCAGAAGTTGGAAGTGTTCAGCACATGCCCAGCCAAGTAGGTCCAGATGTTATCCGGTTGCTGCAACAATGCTGTCATCCAGCTCGGGCGGTTGATCCCCTTCGGCATCCCCGGGCCCTCCCGGACCCCTCCGGACATGCCCAAACACCGACCACACAGCGCAAGCGTCGAAGCGGCAAGCCATACTGTGATCTAGAAACAGAAAACAAACGGGTATAATCACTCTCGCAAATAACATTTTTCAGCAGGTAGATTTTCCCACTTTTCCTGTCTGGGTTTCATGAGGACTAGGATATTATGCTTGCCCTTAGCGATCAATTCTGCAGGTTCAGGAGTTTGTTTGGGGAATCCACCCACAATTTTGCCCCTGGGTTCTTGTCAGTAGATCCGAACCCACCCTTTCCTCGCACAGTTAGAAGGGCTGGGGACATCCCCTTCATGACATTTCCTCCTAAACCGGCATGAGGACCACTTGGGCAACACGGTCACCGGGTTGCACAATCAGATCATTGTTTCCAATGTTCAATAGGATAACCTTGATCTCCCCCTGGTAATCGGCATCGACCACCCCTCCTAAAACCTGGATGCCTTTAAGGGCAAGCCCAGATCAAGGGGCGATTAGCCCGAAATGCTCTGGGGGAATTTGAACTCCAATTCCTGTCTTAATCAAGGTAATGTCTCGTGGTTGCAATCAATAGAGTTTCAAGGCATGTAAATCAAGACCGGCAGCCTCTGGTGTGGCACGATATGGAGCCAAAGCTCCGGGAGCTGTCTCCCAATACAGAATCGTGTTTGTGGCCACATGGGGCTTAATCTGCAAAGCTTGGGGCCAACATGCACATCAAAGGAGTCTCGCAATAGCAAGGGGTCGGTTGTTCAAAATCTGCAATGAATGAGACAAGTGATCCCTCCACCCCTTCAGTGATCCATCAGACAGCTTTTTCAACTGCTCTTTCAGCAAACCATTCATTCTCTCAATCAAACCTGCAGCCTGTGGGTAATAGGGCATGTGATAGATCCACTCAATGTTATGCTGCACACAAAAATCTTGCAACATCTTTCCTTTAAAGTGTGACCCATTGTCACTTTGGACCTGCAATGGAATTCCGTAAAACAAGATCAACAAATTCAACGTTTTCAGAGTTTTAGACTAGGTTTCTCTCTTGCATGAAAAGGCGATGAGATAGCCAGAATAGGTATCCACCACCGTGCATGCATACTGACATCCTCGATTCATTGGCATCGGCCCGATGAAATCAATTTGCCATATCTGCCCTGATAACTTCCCTCTACCTAACTGGCCTCTCACTACATGTGGAACTGGTCTGTGCTGACTATGCTGACAAACAGGACAGTGAATGATTGCAGTCTTAATCAAATCTAAGGGAATATACATCCCTCTACTTTCAGCCCACCTGCTAGTGGCTCGCTCGCCCAAATGTCCACTTTTCTGGTGCGCCCATTTAGCCATGCCCACCAAGTCAGAATCCTGGGTCTCCACCTCAGCTTCATGAATCTTCGCTTCTTGGTCTGCAAAGGAATTGCACCAACGCTCTAGTGAGTCAGTCGGGCAATGATCATCGACATGATAAACTGTGACTGTACTCTGGGACAACAATTCCCAAATCTCCTGCCACAACTCCTTTCCCCAAACCTCCCTGTTGTGAATCATCCAATTGTGAGCATGCCATGTGGGAAGCCAAGTGGCTAACCCATTGACCGTAGACCATGAATCAGTGTAAATGTGACATGTACCAGGGAGCTCTTGCTTTAACGCCTGGTAAACCGCATACAATTCTGCAAACTGACTACTTCTTCCCTCTCCAGTAGTTGACAACAACGTTTTGGTCACCGGATTATATGACACTGCCTTCCAATGTCTCCTGGTCCCCACATATCTGGCTGAGCCATCTGTAAACCACACATGCTTTTTGTCCTCCGCAGACACCTCTGAAAAAGGCCCACCCCATTTCATCGGGGACTCTTGCACCTTAGGTACATCTTGCAACATTTCTGCATCTGCTACAGGAGTCTGTGCCACTTGCTCATGCAGCATGGCGGTACCTTTAGAACCAACTCGTGCTCTGTCTTGTATGTACCACTTCCATTTTGTGACGCTAGCCTCCTGTGCATGCCCAATCCTGTGTGTCTTGGGTGAGCTCATCACCCATTGCATGATAGGTATCTCAGGTCTCAAAAACACATTGTGCCCTAGGGTCAACTGCTCGGTATCCACCAGAGCCCAATAACATGCCAACAACTGCTTCTCAAAAGGAGTATACCGCTCTCCAGCATCAGTTAATTTCTTTGTCCAAAACCCTACGGGCACTTTCTGTCTCCCCTGCTTTTGCCACAGGCTCCAGGTTGCATATTGATCCTGAACAGTTACATTTAATTCAATGCTTCCCTCTCGTATGGGTCATAAATCCAAGCCACGCTGTATAGCCTCCTTCGCTGACTCAAATGCCTGTTTCTGGTCCTCCCCCCACTCAAACTCATGCTTCTTCCGCGTAACCTTGTACAGAGGGGCCAAAATCTGACTCAAATGGGGAATGTGCTGCCTCCAAAAACCAAACAATCCAATGACACGCTGCGCCTCCGTTCTGTTTTTTGGCGCTGCAAACTCTTTGATCTTTTGTCCCACTTGTGGCAACTCTTCCCTGTGTTCCTGATGCCACTGAATGCCAAAAAGCTTCACACTCTGGGAGGGTCCCTGCACCTTCTCTAGGTTAATCACCCACCCTTTGCTTTGCAAGTGCTCTACAATTCTGTCTAGCTGAGCCTGCACCTGTTCTTGGGTCTCTCCTTGAATCAACACATCATCGATGTAATGACAAAGTTGTACTCCAGGAATGACTGACACCTCGTCCAAATGCTCTGCCACCAGCCGGTGACAGATCGTGGGACTATGTAATTACCCCATAGGCAGGGATTTAAACGTGAGCTGCCTACCACTCCATGAGAACGAGAATTGTTCCTGGGACTCGGGTGTAATTGGAATTGTGAAAAAGCATTGCCAATATCAAGTACCGCATACCATGTCCCATTGTGTTTCTGAATTTTCTCAATAAAAGTGATGGTGTCTGGGACCGCGGCTGTCAACGGGGGCGTATGCTTATTAAGCTCGCGGTAATCAACTGTCATGCGCCAGCTTCCGTCCGGTTTGCACAAGGGCCACACAGGGTTATTCCACGCCGTGGTAATTGGTCTCACCACCCCCACCTCCACCAAGTCCCGTATGGGTGCGGTAATCTCATCATGTCCCCCTGGAATCCTGTACTGCTTTATGTGAACTACTTTTGTTGCTTGGGGCACCTTCACTGGGGGAATTTTTAAGCGCCCCACCCTCACAGCAGCCACTAAGAAGTACTGCTTTGACCCAAACTGATAGCATCCGTCATCTAAGTATAGGGTCATACCTTTTAGAATGTCAATGCCAATAATGTACTCGGGAATAGGCACAATCAAAACAGTATATGCTCTCTTGGGAAGTCTGCCTATTTTCATCTGAATTACCGTTTCCACTGCTGGTGTTTCCTGTCCTCCCAAACCTGTGATAGTAAAATACTGTCCTTTAAATTTTCGTGGATTGCCATGTATCAATGTGGCCTCCGCTCCGGTCTCTACCAAAGGCCGCACCTCCTGAACATTTCTATTTTTCCAATAGATCTCAACCCTCACATGTGGTCTATTATTTTTGCGAGCCCATCCCTGCACCAGAGCTTGACCCACTTCATAATGTAATTTTTGCCTACGCAGCTTTGCATGTGCCCGGCGCAGGTCCCGGCGCAGATCTGAATACAATGTTGGGTAACCCTCAGGGAACAGCTCCTCCTCTTCCCGGTCCCCATCTGAATCTGTGCAATCTGGGTCCCAACCTTTCTCTTTTGTTACTCTCACATGAGGTTCCCTCTCCCTCTCTCTCTCCTGACCGGCTTTTTCGGGCTTCTCCTCAGGCTCCGGTTCCCTGCGACTCACTTTCTTGTTATCTTTTCTATTCACATGCCTACTCCCCTCCTTCCCATCTAGTCCTCGCTTACGGTACATCTCCCACATGCTTTTGGTCTCAATACCATCAATCTCACTCCTTGACACCCCATCCTTTAACAGCTCCAAAAACATATCACGTCGGGTCACTCGATTGTTATCAGTGCGGGACTCTGGGCGTGAAGCCCTGTCTGGCTTGGCCCATTCCCCAAGCTCTCCCAGCTCACGGACTGCCTCGACTACTTCTCCTATGGTATTACCAGTTTGATTAATTAACAAAGTCATTATCACAGCTTTGTATGCAGGGGGCGCCAAACGAATGATTTTGTTCCGCACTGACACAGTCATTAACTGACCCATCAAATTATGCACCTCACCTACAAGAACAGCTAGCTTCATCCCCTCCTCCTTAATTCTTTGTGATGCATCTCTTAGGGTAAACCATGGTTTTTCATTCCCAGGCCAATCTGAATCTGTGGGGTACCTGTGGCCACACCCCCGAGCAGCTAACTGCAACAGAGTAGTTTGCTCATCACCATGGAAAGTCCAAAAGTATCCCTGCACAGTGGGATCAGTACTGAGAGTACAAAATTTGGCAGCATCCCCCTCGTCTAACATGACCCCAGAAGCACCGTGATGATAGAGGCGCACCATCCAAGCTAATTGCGTCTCGCCAGGCTTCTGTCTAAACCTCACTAAAAGATCACTGATTTCCTGCTGTGTAAAATCCTCCAGGCTATTTAACATTACTCCATCTGGGTTTCCTGGAGCGATTTGAAGTTTCCGTCTTAGAATGGGCTGTGCTTCTACTCTCTTAGCATTTTTTCCCTCCTCGTCCTGTCTCTCCCCCTCTAAGGGCCACTCTCCTTCTGAAGAGAATTCTGACGATTCCTAGATGTTAGAGTCCCAAGTCGATGGGTCGAAATCTAAGCCTGCTTTGGCAATCGCTAAATGGACTTTCCTCTTACTAACTTGCCCCTCCTTCTCTGGTATCTATATTCAGCGACACGGACTGCAGCCCGTTCTGCTATCGTTTGATATGTCTCTAACTTATCTTGTATTAACTTATTCTGACAGGAAAGCATCGTAAAAATATTCTTAGCTTCAATAAGTTGTTTTTCTAAGCTCAACTGTTCCCGCTGCAGAGATAAACATTTGTCAAAAACTTGACGGTAGGCATGCAAGAGATCCCAACCTCTGCGACCCACTGTACATAATTCCTTGCCTTTCTCCACAGGAACCTTCTGTAAACAATTTAAAACATCTTCTGGCGTTGCTTTGCCCAGACAGTCAAACCAACTCTCACTTAATCCTGAGCTTTTAGAATACTCACGCGCCATCGCGGAGTACGGCATCGCCTCCCATCCAGGAATTTGCATCGGGACTAAAGGGATTTCACTCGGTGCCAAAGAGCCAAAACCACCTTGCGTCTTTTTAAACATGTTTCTCGCCACGTAATTTTCGAATCCTGCCACCGACTATGCCAAAATGTATTGCTTTGCCCACTTGGTAATCTGAACTTACGCACACCACTTACTCACACAGAAACTCCAACACTCCTCTGGAGGTACTAATGAGCTTTATTAATATTTTAGGGAATAAATCACTGAAGCTAATAAATTCTTAGGCACAGAGTCAAAGGCAATAGACAATGAATACACCACGCTATATATCTATAAATATGAAACTGTGAATACAGGTATATAAAAAGTTAATGTACAAAGCACCTCACCAGATTCGTCCGTACCGGAAAATTCAACATCCCTGGCCAAGCACTGAACACCAAGTCAGGAACCCTGTAGAGACCGGGGGCTCAGGAAGTAATCTCTCCGGGCACCAAAGTTGTCCCGTGAGTGCGTCCACTTCAAGACTGAGTTCCTGAGCTCCACCCCACAGACACCGCTTTTTATAGTTTAAATCAACATGTTCGAGAAGCCTCTAGCAGGCGCTCTCGCCCATCTATTCACTGGTGCTGGCCCCATCTCTGCATTAGACCCACCCAGACAGACCTGGCCAGATTCTGTTTGGGCTGTGCCGAGGCAAAATACATTCCTTTCCGTATCTCTGGCCTTGGAGCTTTGCACGGCCATCCTCCCTCTGTCCTAGAGATAAGCATAGAATGCACGAAAACATGCTGAAGGTACAACATAACCTCACGAGGCATCCTCACGAGATGCCTTGCACCAGCTTGTACTGGTTTACGTGAAAAACATGTTTATGTTACTGCTGAAGTGTAACTACAGGGCAAGGCAGCACAAAATGGAAGTGTGATGCAACAAAATGGAAGATCAGAGCATTGCATGGAATCGAGGTCAACATGCAATTTCGTATGTGTAAAATGGAAAATGCAGTACAGTGTGGGGGGGGGCTGGGGTCGGGGTCAGTCCTGGCAATGGGTGCTGCAAGGAAAAAAAAACTGCTACCCTTCTCCTCATATGTTGCACAGGTGTTTTGCAAGGTACGGGTGACTCCATCCATTCAAGCTTGCTGCAGGCAATGTGTATTGTGTTAGGAAAATCATTAGTTTTTAAACCTGGCGCACCAGACCAAAGAGGCCCACAAACAAGCCAAATAATCAGCCCACACACTGACCTGTCACACGTACCCTTTAGGGCAGGAGAGGCTGTCCTGGGGACAAGTGGAGCAAGGAAAAATAAAGATGCCATCTGTCTCCTCATATGCTGGTAATTTGCAGGGTAAGAAGGCTCCATCCACTTAGGCTTGCTGCAGATAAGGTTTTGTTGTACTGTGAAGAAAATCCTCAGTTAAACTTTCGCACCAGACCCAGCAGGCCCACAAACAAACAAAACAAGCATCTGCAATGCAATCGGTCTTGCCGTTGTGACCTAAGTATTTAGCCTTGCAGCACATTATTGTGGGTACAGCAACATTTACTGATATCCATAGATTCATATCTATATAACTACACCAACCTAATGAAAGAAAATGTGTGTGAAAAAAACACAAATAAACTACATGCATCTACGGCACACAAAAAATAATAGTCGAGTGCGCATATAACCTGGGCTAGGAATGTGCAACATTGCACTATACATTTATTTGTCATCAAACACTTGCAAAATGTTATCCTCAAAGTTGAATTTTCAGCAAACAGCTGATGGGGCTTGATAATATGCACTGCATGATTTAAATTGGTGCTATTCTGTAGTTCTGAAAATGTGCAACCTCCAATACAGAAAGGGAAAATAGTGGCCCGGCCTGACATTCTATGAGATTAGCAAACAGAAAACTCATCCTGCTTGCATGCCCTTCCAAATGCTAAAGTTTTTTAAGCCAATGAGAAAGGGGCTAATGTTTATTAAGCATGTGGCTTTTCCTCTTTCAGGATCAATACGCTGCTCTTCAGAGTGCACTGAATGTTTGCAAATAGTCCGCAGCTTTGCCAGCATGAAGACGATGCGCCTGTTATGTCCCCAGAATAATGCAATGGGCCTCGAGAGGCTCAGTGATAGATGTTGCTAATTTAGGACTTCCCATTTGATTTCACCCACCGACTGTCTGAAATGGCAGGGGATGCTTTTTAAGTCTCTTCTTAATGAAGAAAGAAGAGCAGTGAGAAACTGTCATCTTGAGGAGAAGGCAACAAAGCAACCAATATTCATTGCCACCCCATGGAGGAGTCTGCAGGCCTTCGAAAGCGCATGATGTTAACCCTCTTATCACAGCATTTACATAACACCAACACATATATTGTGTGAATACTAGTCCAAAATTGGCCTACATCAGTACCAATTACCTATAACTGGCGCATTTCACAGGATTTGTTCTGTGGAGCTTTTCAATATGTTGACAGGACTAACTGCTGTGAGCCATTTTTGGTCAACAATGTAATGAATAAAGTGGACACCTTGCACCAGTCCAGACAACCCTTATGATGATTTAAGAGGTCTTAGACAATCTTACAAAGCACTCTAAGTGGTAGCTGTGGAGAGCAGTCTTCAGGCTTAGTCCAGAAGGAGTGTAAGCAGCTTGTTGTACCAGAATGCAATCTTATTTTATAGATTAAGTGAAAAAGAGCCACACTAAGTATTTATGAAAATATGTATTTATTACACAATACTCCTGAGAATGTTCAAGTATCTCCTACATGGAGATAGACACAATGCACACAATACTTTAGTTAGAAATGCAGTAAAGAGCACTTTATAAACAGTGGAACCCTTGGGGGGACAAACTATATATTAAGAAAGTGGTATAAGAACCACAACTCAAGTCAAGGTGATGTTGAGAGGACGTAGAATCGCTGGGGACCCACAGAACCACACAAGGTAAGCAGATAGGGACCCCACGGAGAGTGGGTGCAGTGTGAGTACACGACTGCGTGCTCTGTATAACTCTATGTGCAAGTCACTGTTGGATTTTTAAAGATTAGCGACCCTTCCCAACTGACCTTGAAGAAACCCCTTGGGTGTAAGAAGGTTGGAGAGCCACACCACCTGTGGATACCCTAGAACCCACATTACCTACACCAGGGACGCCGGGTGCATAGGGTGAATTGGTGTCAGAAACCGCCGTCAAACCCAATGGATGACTTCAAGAAAGTGCCGCTGCTGGAAGAGGAGAAAGTGCCTGTGGGAATCCAAACGTGGATCCTTGAAGAGGAGTACTTGATAGCGGAGGGGACAGAGTCTATGTCACCTGGGAGTGACCAGGAGCCCTGGAAGACAAATGCCCTCCGATGTCGCATGCTTCAGGAAAGATGACCTTGACTCTGAGCTGCGAGGACCAGGCAATGCCAAGGATGACCAGGACCCGGATACGAGCTGCCCCATTAAGGATGTCGAGTGCTGAGGGGTCGGTGTCTGGCGGGAGCACCAACAAGCCTTGGCAAAGGTAACCCACGCAGAAAGTCAAGACGGTGCAAAGTTGGGACAAGCAAGGGCCCAGGAGACTCACCACACACTGGGGAGTCAGGGCAGGTCCCAAGCAAACAGGGGAGCCCAAAGGAAACAAAAGTGATCCTCAGATGGACCCACAGGCCGGAGGCACTGGAGTCGCGAGAGGACCTCGAGCAGCTCGCCAAAGGAGCAGGCTACGGTGTCCAGGAAGGCGGTGTGGCTGAAGATCTTGGTGGAAGAAGTTGTTGGCGGTTGGGCTACTTGGATCCCAATACATTTGTGGCAAAGTTGCTAACAAGCATTTGCCCTTGCAAAAGTATGTGGTGCACAGGAGTTCGGTTAATGCAGCCCCCATGAGGGATTCTGACCTTAAACACAGTGACAGAACAGCTCAGACCTCGATGGATGTAGAAAATTACCACCTGTGTTGTTGAACCCATTGGAGTCCGCAGGAGCTCGGGATCAGCAGACCCATCAGCAGTGTTGAGGTGCCTGTGAATGCAGGGAAGTGACTCCTTCACTTCAAGGGAGATTCCTTCAAGTGTTTTGGATGCTCCACAGGTCCTGCACAGATCGTGTATAGTGCACAGGCACAAAGGATGCAGCAGACTGAAAGGGAGACAAAGTCAGGCCCAAACGAAGTCCAGCGAAGTCTAGAGGGCCCGACGGTAGAAGTGCAGTGGTTTCAGTTCTGAATCTTATCCCATGACGAATATAGGGACCTTCACCCAGGTGAGACCTTAAGTACCCTACGGAAAGGGTTGGGAAGATTCAGGGGACACTCCCAGAGGAGGGTCTGGACAGGGCGAGGTTGCTCCCATGTCCTTTGTCCAGTTTCGTGTCAGAGCAGGAGCCAACGGCTCCTAGTACTGGTTTGAACAGGACTATGCACAGGGACACCAAATGTGTCCTTCATGCAGACTCTCAGGCGCTGGCAAGTGCACCCACCCGGTCCCAATACAAAAATCCTGTCTGGGAGGTGGTCACATCTCCCTGTGGCAGGATGCCTATTGTTCCACCTTCCTCTGCTCGAGCTTGGCTCAGCAGCAGGAGGGCAGATATGTGTCTCAGGTCGGCAGCAACCATATTGTGCTGTCCGGGACTAGAAGGTTGGCACCAGGAACACTAAGAGCCTAACGCAGGGCTTTGCCAGTGCTTGGAATCATACCTCCCACACCGTGTGGGGTTATGATTCCAACATGTTTGATACCAAACATGATAGGATTCGTTGCATCCGTTTTTTAGATTGGTCATCGCGTCATTACGCTGTGCCCCTCTATATAGCATCTGGCTGCTACACTGACAACCCAGGAGAATGGACTCCATAGGCTGCAGGGCTGTCCTGCTCATGCAGGGGCACCCTCTCACCTAGAACCAAGCACCCTGCCTTCCGGATTGCAAAGGCCTGTTACAGGGGTGACTTATAGGTTTTAAGTGCAGTGACCCTTAGATATAGTAAACCTATATCTTTAGTAAGTGGTGCATGCACCAACTTACTCAGGCTGCAATGTAGTTTAATTTTGAATGGTCTCTCATGGGTGGCATAATACATGTTTCAGCCAATGGGAGACCTTTGGTGTACCCATGCCCTGGGTACATGGGTACCATATACTAGCGACTGACAAGGGTACCCCAGTATCCAATCTGGGATGTACCTAAGTACTGAACAATTTTAGGAGAAATCAGATAGACTGGGGTCCTGATCCGCAAGATCCCAGTCAGACTAGTCAAAAACAGCATCACATCTACAAAAATTGGGGGTAACTATAAGAAACAGATCCTGCTTTCCTACAGGGAGGATGGCAGGGGTGTGAGCAAGGAGGTAACAGATGGCTGGAGCTGGCCAACCAAAAGAAACAATTGGTAATGTCCACAAGTCGCAACAGATGGACACTATTGACCAACCAGAGTAAAGGAATTTTGAAAAGGGCTGGACGTGTCGAAAGCCCATATACTGAATACAGCATGCCTCGCAGAGCAGCCCATGCGCTGCCCAGGCCCGACCTAAAAATCAGGCCACACACTGACCTATCAAAGGTACTCTCTGGAGACCGGACTGCAATGCCAGCGGGCGGGGCAAAGTAAGGAAAGAAAACAAGCATTGGAAGTGCAATAGGTCTCGCAATAGAATAGTTAGACATTTTTCTTTTTGCAAATGGAAGAGTGGCGTTGCGTGGATGAGTGGCGTTGCGTGGATGAGTGGCGTTGCGTGGATGAGTGGCGTGTGTGAGTGGCGTTGCGTGACCTATTGCATTGGAAATGCAATAGGTCTCGCAATAGAATAGTTAGACATTTTTCTTTTTGCAAATGGAAGAGTGGCGTTGCGTGGATGAGTGGCGTTGCGTGGATGAGTGGCGTTGCGTGGATGAGTGGCGTGTGTGAGTGGCGTTGCGTGTGTGAGTGGCGTTGCGTGTTTGAGTGGCGTTGCGTATGTGAGTGGCGTAGCGTGTGTGAGTGGCGTTGCGTGTGTGAGTGGCGTTGCGTGTGTGAGTGGCGTTGCGTGTGTGAGTGGCGTTGCGTGTGTGAGTGGCGTTGCGTGGATGAGTGGGGTTGGAATGCAATAAGTATCGCATTAGAAAAGTTGTAGTTATTGGTCTTGTAAATGACATAATTTATTTATTTTTGCGATGTTAAAATTGCTATATTGATAGCTTTGTCATTTACAATGCCAATAGTTATAACGTTTGCAAATGTGACACCTATAGCATTTGGAATGCAACATGTTTAGTATTTACGTGACTTATATGGCAGCTCTGTTCGTTATGCTACATCTCTAGATAGTTTTATCTTCCGCAAATGTGACACCTATTGTAACACAATATGTGTTGTGAGGGTGAGTGAGGGTGAGGGGTTGAGGGTGAGGTGTTGAGGGTGAGGGGTTGAGGGTGAGTGAGGGTGAGGGTGAGTGAGGGTGAGGTGTTGAGGGTGAGGCGTTGAGGGTGAGTGAGGGTGAGGCTGAGGTGTTGAGGGTGAGTGAGGGTGAGGAGTTGAGGGTGAGTGAGGGTGAGGGTGAGTGAGTGTGAGGGGTTGAGGGTGAGTGAGGGTGAGGATGAGTGAGGGTGAGGGGTTGAGGGTGAGTGAGGGTGAGGGTGAGGGTGAGTGAGGGTGAGGCTGAGGGGTTGAGGGTAAGTGAGGGTGAGTGAGGGTGAGGCTGAGGGGTTGAGGGTAAGTGAGGGTGAGTGAGAGTGAGGGTGAGTGAGGGGTTGAGGGTGAATGGTTGAGGGTGAGTGAGGGTGAGGGTGAGGTGTTGAGGGTGAGTGAGGGTGAGTGAGGGGTTGAGGGTGAACGGTTGAGGGTGAGTGAGGGTGAGGGTGAGGTGTTGAGGGTGAGTGAGGGTGAGGGGTTGAGAGTGAGTGAGGGTGAGGCGTTGAGGGTGAGTGAGGGTGAGGGTGAGTGTGGGTGAGGGTGAGTGAGGGTGAGTGAGGGTGAGTGAGGGTGAGGGTGAGTGAGGGTGAGTGAGGGTGAGGCTGAGTGAGGGTGAGTGAGGGTGAGGGGTTGAGGGTGAGTGAGGGTGAGGGGTTGAGGGTGAGTGAGGATGAGGGGTTGAGGGTGAGTGAGGGTGAGTGGTTGAGGCTGAGTGAGGGTGACGGTGATTGAGGGTAAGGGGTTGAGGCTGAGTGAGGGTGAGGGTGAGGGTGAGGGGTTGAGGGTGAGTGAGGGTGAGGTGTTGAGGGTGAGTGAGGGTGAGGGTGAGTGTGGGTGAGGGAGGGTGAGGGTGAGTGAGGGTGAGTGAGGGTGAGTGAGTGTGAGTGAGGGTGGGGGTGAGTGAGGGTGAGTGAGTGTGAGTGAGGGTGAGGGTGAGTGAGGGTGAGGGTGAGTGAGGGTGAGTGAGGGCGAGGGTGAGTGAGGGTGAGGCTGAGGGGATGAGGGTGAGTGAGGGTGAGTGAGGGGTTGAGGGTGAACGGTTGAGGGTGAGTGAGGGTGAGGGTGAGGTGTTGAGGGTGAGTGAGGGTGAGGGGTTGAGAGTGAGTGAGGGTGAGGCGTTGAGGGTGAGTGAGGGTGAGGGTGAGTGTGGGTGAGGGTGAGTGAGGGTGAGAGAGGGTGAGTGAGGGTGAGGGTGAGTGAGGGTGAGTGAGGGTGAGGCTGAGTGAGGGTGAGTGAGGGTGAGGGGTTGAGGGTGAGTGAGGGTGAGGGGGTGGAGGGTGAGTGAGGATGAGGGGTTGAGGGTGAGTGAGGGTGAGGGGTTGAGGCTGAGTGAGGGTGAGGGTGAGTGAGTGTGAGGGGTTGAGGGTGAGTGAGGGTGAGGATGAGTGAGGGTGAGGGGTTGAGGGTGAGTGAGGGTGAGGGTGAGTGAGGGTGAGGCTGAGGGGTTGAGGGTAAGTGAGGGTGAGTGAGGGTGAGGCTGAGGGGTTGAGGGTAAGTGAGGGTGAGTGAGAGTGAGGGTGAGTGAGGGGTTGAGGGTGAACGGTTGAGGGTGAGTGAGGGTGAGGGTGAGGTGTTGAGGGTGAGTGAGGGTGAGTGAGGGGTTGAGGGTGAACGGTTGAGGGTGAGTGAGGGTGAGGGTGAGGTGTTGAGGGTGAGTGAGGGTGAGGGGTTGAGAGTGAGTGAGGGTGAGGCATTGAGGGTGAGTGAGGGTGAGGGTGAGTGTGGGTGAGGGTGAGTGAGGGTGAGTGAGGGTGAGTGAGTGTGAGGGTGAGTGAGGGTGAGTGAGGGTGAGGCTGAGTGAGGGTGAGTGAGGGTGAGGGGTTGAGGGTGAGTGAGGGTGAGGGGTTGAGGGTGAGTGAGGATGAGGGGTTGAGGGTGAGTGAGGGTGAGTGGTTGAGGCTGAGTGAGGGTGACGGTGATTGAGGGTAAGGGGTTGAGGCTGAGTGAGGGTGAGGGTGAGGGTGAGGGTGAGGGGTTGAGGGTGAGGTGTTGAGGGTGAGTGAGGGTGAGGGTGAGTGTGGGTGAGGGTGAGTGAGGGTGAGGGTGAGTGAGGGTGAGTGAGGGTGAGTGAGTGTGAGTGAGGGTGGGGGTGAGTGAGGGTGAGTGAGTGTGAGTGAGGGTGAGTGAGGGTGAGGGTGAGTGAGGGTGAGTGAGGGCGAGGGTGAGTGAGGGTGAGTGAGGGTGAGTGAGGGTGAGGCTGAGGGGATGAGGGTGAGTGAGGGTGAGTGAGGGGTTGAGGGTGAACGGTTGAGGGTGAGTGAGGGTGAGGGTGAGGTGTTGAGGGTGAGTGAGGGTGAGGGGTTGAGAGTGAGTGAGGGTGAGGCGTTGAGGGTGAGTGAGGGTGAGGGTGAGTTTGGGTGAGGGTGAGTGAGGGTGAGTGAGGGTGAGGGTGAGTGAGGGTGAGTGAGGGTGAGGCTGAGTGAGGGTGAGTGAGGGTGAGGGGTTGAGGGTGAGTGAGGTTGAGGGGTGGAGGGTAAGTGAGGATGAGGGGTTGAGGGTGAGTGAGGGTGAGGGGTTGAGGCTGAGTGAGGGTGAGGGTGATTGAGGGTAAGGGGTTGAGGCTGAGTGAGGGTGAGGGTGAGGGGTTGAGGGTGAGTGAGGGTGAGGTGTTGAGGGTGAGTGAGGGTGAGGGTGAGTGTGGGTGAGGGTGAGTGAGGGTGAGGGTGAGTGAGGGTGAGTGAGGGTGAGTGAGGGTGAGTGAGGGTCAGGGTGAGTGAGGCTGAGGGTAATTGAGGGTGAGTGAGTGTGAGTGAGGGTGAGTGAGGGTGAGTGAGGGTGAGTGAGGGTGAGTGAGGGTGAGGGTGAGTGAGGCTGAGGGTAATTGAGGGTGAGTGAGGGCGAGGGTGAGTGAGGGTGAGTGAGGGTGAGGCTGAGGCGATGAGGGTGAGTGAGGGTGAGGGGTTGAGGGAGGGTGAGGGTGAGTGAGGGTGAGGGTGAGTGAGGGTGAGGGGTTGAGGGTGAGTGAGGCTGAGGGTGAGTGAGGGTGAGTGAGGGTGAGGGTGAGTGAGGGTGAGTGAGGGTGAGTGAGGGTGATTGAGGGTGAGTGAGGGTGATTGAGGGTGAGTGAGGGTGAGGGGTTGAAGGTGGATGAGGGTGAGGGGTTGAGGGTGAGTGAGGGTGAGGGGTTGAGGCTGAGTGAGGGTGAGGGTGATTGAGGGTAAGGGGTTGAGGGTGAGTGAGGGTGAGGGTGAGGGGTTGAGGGTGAGTGAGGGTGAGGTGTTGAGGGTGAGTGAGGGTGAGGGTGAGTGTGGGTGAGGGTGAGTGAGGGTGAGGGTGAGTGAGGGTGAGTGAGGGTGAGTGAGGGTGAGTGAGTGTGAGTGAGGGTGGGGGTGAGTGAGGCTGAGTGAGTGTGAGTGAGGGTGAGTGAGGGTGAGGGGTTGAGGGTGGTTGAGGGGTTGAGGGTGAGTGAGGGTGAGGGGTTGAGGGTGAGAGGGTGAAGGTGAGGGTGAGTGAGGGTGAGGGTGAGGGGTTGAGTGTGAGTGAGGGTGAGGGTGATTGTGGGTGAGGTGTTGAGGGTGAGTGAGGGTGAGGGTGAGTGAGGGTGAGGGTGATTGAGGGTGAGTGAGGGTGAGGGTGAGGGGTTGAGGGTGAGTGAGGGTGACTGAGGGTGAGTGAGAGTGAGGGTGAGTGATGTGTTGAGGGTGAGGGGTTGAGGGTGAGTGAGGGGGAGGCTGAGGGGTTGAGGGTGAGTGAGGGTGAGGGGTTGAGGGAGGGTGAGGGTGAGTGAGGGTGAGGGTGAGTGAGGGTGAGGGGTTGAGGGTGAGTGAGGGTGAGGGTGAGTGAGGGTGAGTGAGGGTGAATGAGGGTGAGTGAGGGTGAGGGTGAGTGAGGGTGAGTGAGGGTGAGTGAGGGTGAGGGTGATTGAGGGTGAGTGAGGGTGAGGGTGAGTGAGGGTGAGGGTGAGTGAGGGTGAGTGAGGGTGAGGGTGAGTGAGGGTGATTGAGGGTGAGTGAGGGTGAGTGAGGGTGATGTGTTGAGGGTGATTGAGTGTGATTGAGGGTGAGGGGTTGAGGTTGAAATTTTTTTTTTTTAATTAAAATGTCGGACGCAAAGCGCCACCTTAACGCTACCTACATTTAACAGGTTAGCGTTGTAGTTTTTTTTAATTTTTCCTACCGTTACGTCTTTTGTTTGATTGACATTTTTTTTAGCCAATCGTAGCGCTACGTTTTTGACGTCGCGTTCCGATTAGCATACGTAATCGGTGGAATTCTCCAGAACATGGAGAATAGCGGGATGCGGAAGGCGTGTTCCTGTTCGTGTGCTGTTGGTGCGTCGTATGATAGGTAAGAGATTTCCTCTACGTGTTTTTTTATCTAATTTAAAGTAGTATTGATAGTATGCATAAATTAGTTAATAATTATGAGTGTATTTATATAAATAGTGACATATTTTGTTAGCGATTGTAATTATTTTAGTTATTTATGTAATTTATATGTAAGTAAGTGTTTTTATTTACTACCTATAGTATGTTTAAGTTAAAGAATGAATAGGAGTGTTTTTTAATAATGTTGACATTGTATTTTTTTGTTTGTAATATTTCGAAATGAACATTATGTAATGTAATTAAAGTCTTGTTTTTATTCTTCGATATGTAATGTATTTATTTTCGTAAAGTGTTATGTAATGTATTATTAGCATTTGTTTGTTATTTGACGTACAAGAGCTGTTTTTTGAGTTTCTAAGTACTCTTTTCGCCATGAATATTGTACACTTCAAAAGTATTAATTGTATTAAGAGTTGTTTTGTGAAGCTAAGAGACATATGTAATGTTTATTGATGATGTTAGCGCTGAATCCAAGTTGCGTAATATGTTTTTTATATTTGATGTAATTCCGTGTGATGAACTGAAATTGTTATATGCCTACGGCTTTTTGTGTAACTCGTGACAATTGTGTTTAATCCGTCGCATTTACCGGATGAATAGTTCTTGTTTATTACACAAGTTAAAAATAGGCTGTTTTACTTTTGTGTTTGTACATCCTCGTCCTCGCACTCGACAGATATTTCTTCGTTCTTTTGTTGCTGTTATTTTGTCCGAATAATTTTTGGTTTGGTGACCTGAAGCTTGATAAACATCATTGCATGCTGTAGCTCACATTTGGGAAGTAGATTTTGTGTGTAACGTATCTGATGCACGACTACGTTTTCTCCCCTTTGTTTTTAATTGCGTGCAAAAATTTGTTTTTGTCTCAGAAAATGGCATAAAACTTATCTATCTGTTAAATGCACAATCATTTCTTTGAATAGGGTGGAATAGGAGGCTATTTTTTGAGTCTTTACTTATATTGTGTTTTGTTTAGTTTTATTTGATTGTTTATTTGGCTGGTACATTAGGATGGCGTATTTTTACTTTGGTTGTTATTTTCTAGGATGTCCTTCTGTTGCGTATCTTGAGGGTGTATTTGTAGGGTGAATTAGGCTGTTAGTTTATTAGGGTGAATTAGGACTCAGGATTTCTATCTTGGAGTTAGAGTGTGGATTAGGATAGTTTATTTCTATTCTTCCTTTTGTTGTTGTATGTGTGTGTGTGTGTGTGTGTGTGTGTGTGTGTGAGGGTGAGTGAGGGTGTGTGAAGTTGAGGGTGTGTGACAGTGTGTGAGGGAAGCTTGCACTGCTGCTGTCTGTGCTGTACCTGTTCCATGTGTAAGGGAAGCTTGCACTGCTGCCGCCTGTGCTGTACCTGATCTATGTGTGAGGGAAGCTTGCACTGCTGCTGCCTGTGCTGTACCTGCTCCGTGTGTGAGGGAAGCTTGCACTGCTGCTGTCAGTGCTGTACCTGTTCCATGTGTAAGGGAAGCTTGCACTGCTGTTGCCTGTGCTGTACCTGCTCCGTGTTTGAGGGAAGCTTGCATTGCTGTTGCCTGTGCTGTACCTGCTCCGTGTGTGATGGAAGCTTGCACTGTTGCTGCCTGTGCTGTACCTGCTCTGTGTGTGAGGGAAGCTTGAACTGTTGCTGCCTGTGCTGTACCTGCTCTGTGTGTGAGGGAAGCTTGCACTGTTGCTGCCTGTGCTGTACCTGCTCCGTGTTTGAGGGAAGCTTGCATTGCTGTTGCCTGTGCTGTACCTGCTCCGTGTGTGATGGAAGCTTGCACTGTTGCTGCCTGTGCTGTACCTGCTCTGTGTGTGAGGGAAGCTTGGACTGTTGCTGCCTGTGCCTCACCAAGATTTGTGTAAGTAAATGGAGATGGAGGGAGAGAGTTGGAAGAGAGAGTGAAAGAGGCAGAAACGTGGAGAGTAAAAGAAAGAGCGAAGGAATCTGTAAGCTGAGAGATGTGGCATAACAGAAGGCTTGGTAGTGCGGGCACAGCTGCTTGGGGTATCTGCGAGATTTGTGTAAGTAAATGGAGAGGGGGGAGAGAGTTGGAAGAGAGAGTGAAAGAGGCAGAAACGTTGAGAGGAAAAGAAAGAGCGAAGGGATCTGTAAGCTGAGAGATGTGGCATAACAGAACGCTCGCTAGTGCGGGCACTGCTGCTCGGGGTATCGGCGAGATTTGTGTAAGTAATTGGAGAGGGAGGGAGAGAGTTGGAAGAGAGAGTGAAAGAGGCTGAAACGTGGAGAGGAATAGAAAGAGAGAAGGGATCTGTAAGCTGAGAGATGTGGCATAACAGAACGCTCGGTATTGTGGGCACTGCTGCTCGGGGTATCACCAAGATTTGTGTAAGTAAATGGAGATGGAGGGAGAGAGTTGGAAGAGAGAGTGAAAGAGGCAGAAACGTGGAGAGTAAAAGAAAGAGTGAAGGAATCTGTAAGCTGAGAGATGTGGCATAACAGAAGGCTTGGTAGTGCGGGCACAGCTGCTTGGGGTATCTGCGAGATTTGTGTAAGTAAATGGAGAGGGGGGAGAGAGTTGGAAGAGAGAGTGAAAGAGGCAGAAACGTTGAGAGGAAAAGAAAGAGCGAAGGGATCTGTAAGCTGAGAGATGTGGCATAACAGAACGCTCGCTAGTGCGGGCACTGCTGCTCGGGGTATCGGCGAGATTTGTGTAAGTAATTGGAGAGGGAGGGAGAGAGTTGGAAGAGAGAGTGAAAGAGGCAGAAACGTGGAGAGGAATAGAAAGAGAGAAGGGATCTGTAAGCTGAGAGATGTGGCATAACAGAACGCTCGCTAGTGCGGGCACTGCTGCTCGGGGTATCGGCGAGATTTGTGTAAGTAATTGGAGAGGGAGGGAGAGAGTTGGAAGAGAGAGTGAAAGAGGCAGAAACATGGAGAGGAATAGAAAGAGAGAAGGGATCTGTAAGCTGAGAGATGTGGCATAACAGAACGCTCGGTATTTTGGGCACTGCTGCTCGGGGTATCACCAAGATTTGTGTAAGTAAATGGAGATGGAGGGAGAGAGTTGGAAGAGAGAGTGAAAGAGGCAGAAACGTGGAGAGGAATAGAAAGAAAGAAGGGATCTGTAACCTGAGAGATGTGGCATAACAGAACGCTCGCTAGTGCGGGCACTGCTGCTCTGGGTATCGGTGAGATTTATGTAAGTAATTGGAGAGGGAGGGAGAGATTTGGAAGAGAGTGAAATTTGCAGAAATGTGGAGAGGAATAGAAAGAGCGAAGGGATCTGTAACCTGAGAGATGTGGCATAACAGAACGCTTGGTAGTGCGGGCACTGCTGCTTGTGGTATCTGCGGGAGAGTAGGCCCTATCACGTAGTTGGGTCATTCACATCACTACACGGAGTTTTGTTTTCTTTAGCACAATGTTTTGATCCCCTTTACTTTTACGGTTGGCAACTGCTGATGATGATACAGTGGGGAGTCAAGCGAGTACCAGTTTGACACATCCTCCATGGTGGTTGCTCCCGTGAGGCGTTGCCAATCCCCCTCCCCCTTTTTTCACTAGAAAAGGGTTGAGGGACGGTGAAGTACAGCACCAGGGATTAATGGGCACACACACATATGGCTTTAGGAATGTATAGTTCAAAGTAAATGTGACAATAGACACTGAACCTAGTAGTAGGAGCTAACACATCCACTACTAGGCTTATCTCAATTTATAGAAAGAAAGGGATAGTTCACCTTGCAATAAGGTCAGGCACATTGTTTTGAGCTGCCTGTGCTGTACCTGCTCCGTGTGTGAGGGAAGCTTGCACTGCTGCTGTCGGTGCTGTACCTGTTCCATGTGTAAGGGAAGCTTGCACTGCTGTTGCCTGTGCTGTACCTGCTCCGTGTGTGATGGAAGCTTGCACTGTTGCTGCCTG
Source organism: Lissotriton helveticus (assembly GCF_964261635.1). Lineage (NCBI taxonomy): Eukaryota > Metazoa > Chordata > Amphibia > Caudata > Salamandridae > Lissotriton > Lissotriton helveticus. The sequence continues at coordinate 584,738,160 of NC_136063.1, read as the reverse complement.
TGCTGTACCTGCTCTGTGTGTGAGGGAACATTGGACTCCTGCTGCCTGTGCTGTACCTGCTCTGTGTGAGAGGGAAGCTTGCACTGTTGCTGCCTGTGCTGTACCTGCTCTGTGTGTGAGGGAAGCTTGCACTGTTGCTGCCTGTGCTGTACCTGCTCCGTGTGTGAGGGAAGCTTGCACTGTAGCTGCCTGTGCTGTACCTGCTCTGTGTGTGAGGGAAGCTTGCACTGTTGCTGCCTGTGATGTACCTGCTCTGTGTGTAAGGGAAGCTTGCACTGTTGCTGCCTGTGCTGTACCTGCTCCGTGTGTGAGGGAAGCTTGCACTGCTGCTGCCTGTGCTGTACCTGCTCCGTGTGTGAGGGAAAGAAAAAAGTGGGTGAAAGATGCAGAGTGGGTGCAAGATGCAGAGTGGGTGCAAGATGCAGAGTGGGTGAAAGATGCAGAGTGGGTGAAAGATGCAGACTGGGTGACTGAAGCAGAGTGGGTGAATGAAGCAGAGTGTGTGATCGAAGCAGAGTGGGTGAATGAAGCAGAATGTGTGAATGAAGCAGAGTGGGGGAATGAAGCAGATTGGTTGAATGAAGCACAGTGGGTGAATGATGCAGAGTGGGTGAATGATGCAGAGTGGCTGAATGATGCAGAGTGGCGGAACGATGCAGAGTGGCTTAAAGCATCGGAGTTCGCGCAAGCTACAGAGTGTGTGTGTTATTGCATGATTGTTCTATGTGTGTGTGACTATGTTGTATTAGTTGAGTGTAGTTGTAGTTGTATGTATCCTTCCTTTAGCAAAACAAGACCAAAGAAGTTCAAAGTTTGTATTTCACACCTTTTAATTTTTATTAAAAACAATAATAATTACTTTGAAACTTTGTACAAAAAATGTGAGATCATGGCAACATGAGATTTTTAGTCGGAACATATGTCTTCATCGTCTTTCTCTTTTACAATGTTTATGATTTTCCCATTACAAAACACCACTTCACAAGTTTGTGGCAAATAATGTACAAGTGCATTTCCAATGTTGTCCACCTCATCATCCAACATAAACCATTTAATTAGTATGTCATTTTGAATTGGCATCGATTGATAAACGTCTGTGTTTGTCACCCTAATAGTTATAATACTTGTTTCATCTTTGGTGCTTTCGACGCCATAAATTTGTATGTCAATATTTTCTTGTGGTGGGGCTGTTACCTGTTGAGACAAAACAAATGCAACAATTAGTCCTTAGATTCTTATACTTTATGTTTTTGTAAGTCCAGTCTGAAAGAGAGATTTTTAGTTTGAGAGCAAGAGTGTGTGTGTGTGATAGAGAGTGCATGAAAGGTACAGAGTGGGCGAAAGGTACAGAGTGGGCGAAAGGTACAGAGTGGGCGAAAGGTACAGAGTGGGCGAAAGGTACAGAGTGGGCGAAAAGTACAGAGTGGGCGAAAGGTACAGAGTGGGCGAAAGGTACAGAGTGGGCGAAAGGTACAGAGTGGGCGAAAGGTACAGAGTGGGCGAAAGGTACAGAGTGGGCGAAAGGTACAGAGTGGGCGAAAGGTACAGAGTGGGCGAAAAGAGTCAGAGTGGGCGAAAAGAGTCAGAGTGGGTGAAAGCGCCAGAGTGTCTGAAAGAGGCAGAGTGTCTGAAAGAGGCAGAGTGTCTGAAAGAGCCAGAGTGTCTGAAAGAGCCAGAGTGTTTGAAGGGGGCCTGATTGTCTAAAAGAGCAAGAGTGTCTGAAAGAGCCAGAGTGTCTGAAAGAGCCAGAGTGTCTGAAAGAGACAGAGTGTCTGAAAGAGCCAGAGTGTCTGAAAGAGCCAGAGTGTCTGAAAGAGCCAGAGTGTCTGAAAGAGCCAGAGTGTCTGAAAGAGCCAGAGTGTCAGAAAGAGCCAGGGTGTCTGAAAGAGCCAGAGTGTCAGAAAGAGCCAGAGTGTTTGAAAGAGCCAGAGTGTCTGAAAGAGCCAGGGTGTCTGAAAGAGCCAGAGTGTCATAAAGAGCCAGAGTGTCTGAAAGAGCCAGAGTGTCTGAAAGAGCCAGGGTGTCTGAAAGAGCCAGAGTGTTTGAAAGAGCCAGAGTGTCTGAAAGAGCCAGAGTGTCTGAAAGAGCCAGAGTGTCTGAAAGAGCCAGAGTGTCTGAAAGAGCCAGAGTGTCTGAAAGAGCCAGAGTGTCTGAAAGAGCCAGAGTGTCAGAAAGAGCCAGGGTAGTTGAAAGCTCCATCGTGCTGGAAAGATAGAAAGTGCTTGAAAGGATGCAAGTGGGTGATATGTCCAGAGTGGGTGCGAGAGTGAGAAATTTGTATATAGTTAGTGTCTGCTTACTTCTATTTTGCTGTGCCTCGTTGTATTCAATGTTTTCTGTGCATTAAATTCATGGACAGTTACATGAGTTAGCGTGACATAATCTCCAAGATGTATGTTAAATAGTGTAGCTTCTCTCCACAGTGTCACTTTGATGTCATCTGTTGCATCTTTTAAAGTAATCGATTTCAGTGGAGTATCTTCTCCATTGATAAAGACAGTCTTTACGTCCTCTTCCTACACCAAAGAAGCATTGTATTAAATTCCGAAAGAAAAAACACTTAGTAATAGTGCGTTGTATGAATGGCAATCTAAGGTGTCATATTTAAGGACCCAACAGAACCTCCTTTAGAAAAGATAGCATTGTTTATTTCCAAATATGGATTTGTAGAGAGTGCTTGTATTTATAGTAGACAGCGAAACACTGGCATATTATGGTTTAAAAACTTCGTGCTTTCTACATAGTGTGACAGAGTGTATAATGCTATGTGTTTTTAGCTTGTTAGTGAAGTTAGCAAAGGTGTAATGTGTGTGTAAGCTAACTAGGCATTTTTAGTTGAGACATGATGACATATTTGCGTTGATACTTACGCCACATATTGTCCCTGAAACGGTCATAAGACTTTTTAGACTTGCACGTTTTATTTCCTTAATGGGAGAAGCAGATGGTGCAGGCGGATGCAAAATGTTCTTCGCTTGTTGGATAAGGCCCTCCTCAATTTTCATTGCCGGAAATTTTGTAACTTTTGTTTGCTTAGTAATTAGAATTGTTTTGTTTTTGATGATGAAGTTGCGTATCAGTAGTCCACAGTTACTTAGAGTTTGCTCGTATAATTCTTCTTGATAACAAGTACATTTCATAGTACCAGTTTTATCTGCTAGAGCCAAATGAAATAGAATTTTTTGTTCTTGTTTTGCATTTTTGTAAGTAGTTTTTCCAGAGCAGTTGATTACATTAACTCGTATGGGTTTCTGATATGGTTTGTTGTCATTTGGTATTAATGTTACTGAGTTCTTCAATAGACATCATCTGAAATATAAAATGTGTTATAACATGTTAAATACAAACCCATATTGCTTTATGATCACTGTAATAGCATTCTAATGTACCATAGTTGTGCAGTTTTCCATTTGTATATATATGATCTAAAATGGATTGGTAGTTAGTTGTGTAAGTGGAAATGAGTTGTTTACATTGTAATTTAGCTTCAAAGAATCCAATTAATTGCTTAGTGTATGAATTTTGTTGAGATAGATCCACATTGAAATCCCCTATAATGATAAATTTGTGTGTGGGGTAAAAATCCGTAATATTTTTGATAAAATCCAAAAGAGAAGTTATACTTTTTTGTGGTGGTTTGTATAAAATAATAATAAGGTAATCCGTGTTATGAATATGTACAGTAAAATGTAAAATGTCTATCCCTTCATGTGTCTCATAAATAGGCAATATAAATAAAAAAAAATTGTAGTACATGATCATTCCATGGTTAGTGTTGTATGTATGAAATTTATCAAATATAATGTGATGGTATTGTTATATCATAAAATCACTATCTGTAGCCTTCCTTGTAGTGTTGATCTCAGTTAAGCAAATAATGTCTGCTTGCAATATATTCCTATCAGCTATCATAGAAGTAAAAATTTTCTGTAGTGATCTTATATTGTGTGCAATTATATTGAAATGTGCAGTGTATGTATGTAACTGTGGGATATGTATTTCAAGTGGCATTTCTGTCCTTAATCTGTGCATTTCATCATTAACTTTTGGATGTACTAAAATTTTACCTTCATCAAAATTCTGTACATATACATTTTGTATTGATTTGGCCCTGCTAATAGCAACATAATGCAAATGATGAATTTTGCTGTTATTAAAGTGTATATAAAGTGGTTCGATTGTTGCACCTTGTGTGCGATGTATAGTACGTGCTGATGCTTGGCGTAAAAGAAATTGCTTCCGTATAATGGTAATACATTTCTTAGTGTATTGAAAATGTCTAGCTATAGCATGTATTGGTGTCCATGTGTTTTGAATTTGTGAATGATATAAGTGTTTATATTGTTGTCTGGTTGTTTGTCCTATACTCTCATTCTCAAATAACAACCAAACAATAATAGGTGTATTGTTAATCAATTCAACTAATTGTACCACACCAGTTGCGCCATTTGTTAAACCATCATTTACATCCACATTGCAACTTAAATCATAGCGAAGTTGTAAGGCTATGTGTAATGTATATGAAAGGCCCATTGTTTTCTGTGGATCTTTGGGCAGTTGCTTCAGAATAGTTTTTTTCACATTTTCTGACAAATCAGAACTTACGGTATCGCTTGCTACTGTTATGTAGACTGGATAATGTTTGCTATGTTTTTCCAAAACATTTTGGTTAATTTCATTAACTTCTCTATTAGTTGACATGATATATGGGATTGTTTCTAATACACTCTCATCAGGTTGTATTTCCCTTAGCTTAATTTGTGAAATATCTTCTTCAGTATGCTTGCCTTCTCTCAACCGGTTTAGTAGTTGAGCAAATTGAAGATCTTCTTTTTGGCGCATAATTTTTGTTAATTCAAAAATTTTAAAAGAGAGAGCGAAAGGATCTGTAAGCTGAGAGATGTGGCATAACAGAACGCTCGGTATTGTGGGCACTGCTGCTCGGGGTATTGTGGTAAATAAATAATTAAATACCTGTTCTATTTTTTGGAATAATCACTAAACAGATAGCTCAATAAAATAAGAGTCAAGATTCGAGGTAGCTGGAGTTTTGCAGGTTTTAATAAAGCATAAAGGACAGGAACAGGACAACCTGCACGGGAATAGGATGGCAGCTGCCGGGGGCAGGATCGGGACAAAAAAGCTAACTTTAATAACAGTGCATAACATATATATACTAAAACAATTGCATTACATTCAGTGTAGTAGGCGTAGCAGTAGGCGGAGTTTGTAGCAGTCGCGAAAGATAAGGCATAAAGTGGGTGTAACAAGAGGTGTTTACAGGGCGTATACATAGACATGTGATGTAAACGTAACAGAATATGTCATAAACGGGGCGGAAACATGGAGGGGGCTACCTGAGGAGCCGGGACCTCTGACCTAGTGGTGCGCGCAAGCTGGCAATGACGTGTTACCAGGGGGAGCTGGGGGCTATGACTTCTGTGCTAGAAGAGGAGACTAAAGTCTGGAGTGTCAGAGCGACATGTACCTAAACACTATCTAGTATCTGATGTTTGGAGAACATGTTGATAGAATCCAAAAGTTATCAGGGTAAAGGCTAACAGACACTAAGACTGGTGCATGCATTATTCTACATGTAGTGCGTGTTGAGGAATATTAAATGACCATTAATACAGTATTTCTCTTACATGGAGACATAAAGGCTAGACCATGACTAAAACTATTGACGCGATTCAGTAGCTTAGGTATGCAGAGAAGGAGAGCTGGACTGATAACTAGAATCATAACATACTCTTGGCAGACTGGGAGGCAGAGCCAGGCCGAGCCGGGCACTGCGAGACATGAAAGTAAGCTAAGGGTCAGGGATACAGGTGGGGGCTGTATCGCTCCTCGGAGAGGGTTCAGGAAACAGGAGCTGAATCTGAGTCCGGGCCCTTTTGAGGCCTAGAAACGGGGACTTTTACTGAATTAACGTGCACACTGGGAAACGTGGCAACATAGCTTTACATAGGCCTAATATTCGTTGTATTCACGAAGACTGGAAACTGGCATACTAGAGATGGACACAACTAGAATTGCGTCTTTAATCGATCATAGGGAATACATATGCATATTAATCATGCACATATAACATAGAATGGGGAACACGTAGGGACACAGAACATGGCAAAATTTACTTTTCCACATTCCCTCCTTGTCACTACGTTTCCATCAGGAAACATCAATATTCATGATACCATCTATCATTTCATACAGTATCATTTGCTCGTCTCGAATTGTCTTGGAACTGGACTTAGGACTAGGACTTGGAATACAGGATGTAGCACAAATGCCGCAAATCGCAGGGCCACATTGTATACAGAGGCGCAACTGAAAATGATCATTACTGCTATACCTAGGAATGACAATACTTTCCATCCCCAGGCAGAAATTATACTCCAGAGCCAACCGGACCATGTCCAGGTGCCTGGATTCTGGTGTAACTGATGGGCAATTTTATGAAGTCTGGTTATAGCTGAATAAACAGACGGCGCGTTATTAGGAATGAAAATGCAGCAACTAGATCCGATGACTCTACATGCTCCTCCTCTATCGGCCAGTATGACGTCAAGAACGAGACGATTTTGGAGTACGACAAATCTCATAGCAGATTGCTCTTCGGTTAAGTTACCTAGAGCAGAAGTAGTCTCATTCACTACTGCTTCAAGGGTTCTGGTTAACCTACGGATTAACTTACTATTCTGGATAGGGCCTATAAAGAAGAAGAATCCTTTATTAAAATCTTGATATTGTTCTAGAGCAGTTTCAGTTTGATCGACAATTGGGGACTCGATCTCCCTTCTATGTCTAATGTGTACTAGATGTGTGTTTCTATGATAATCAGATGGGGCTAGAAAAACTGGTGGCAGTAGGAAAGCAATATAACATGTTCCATCCCAATCGAGGGGCAGACGAACATTGCGGTCTGACCACAAACAAAATAAGAATGACGTGAGGCTTTGAAAATAGATCTCCCACTGTCACTATACTCGACAATAGTAGTACAATCACTATGTCCTACATGTGCGGAACCATTCTTTCTGACACATAATTCGCCTTTGACTGGTAGTACTGAAATAGCAGGCAAATCTGGAGTAGTATCAGACTGAACATTCAGGACCATAAAATTCGAAGAATAATTACCTAAATCATATACTTCATTTTCTAGATCTGACCCTGTTCTATGGGTGAGACCTTGCTTGTCTGGAAAACATGTACTATTCAGAAGGGACATATCAGTTGAGGATGACGTTAACGTGGACCATGCTCCACACGAACCATTATGTGAAAACGGATAAGGAAAAAGTGGCAGAACTCCCTTCGGTGTCTGGAAAGGGGGGAGTCGACCACACACCCAACAATTAGTGGCATTGCTGGTCTGGTGTGAATAGTGTAACATTCTGATAAATGTGTTATTACGCATAGCGAGACGATAGGATAGCTCGTGAGGAGGCAGATCACTAAATGTGTGCTCTACTGTAGCATTAGCAAACTTATTTACATGAGAAATTGGAAAACATAAATGAAATGCATAACTTGTGCAGGTAACCATCAAACTTAGAAACAATAGAAAACTTAGAAAAACGATACATCTGGTAGAGTGTTGACTAACTCTCTCTCTGTGGGGGTCTATCTTATACATGTCAGATACCTGTCTAACCGTTTCACCCGAGGGGGACTTAGACAATTAAACTGGCTGACTTATTTTACTAGACCGGAGCTTGGATTTATACTCCTGCTGCGGAGTTTTCTCTAACAGGGAGGGCTTGATTTCAAAGTCAGTAGCGGGACAGCCCTTGAGAATAGGGCAGTCTTTAGAATTCTGGCAGTCCTTAAAAATGTTCTCGGCAAACTTTTTTTCTCGAAGTCCATGAAATTTCTTGACGTGGGACAGGTGCACCCAGCCTTTGCGGCCTTCCAACTTCACGGCCGTGCGGGTGGTCAGAAGGACAAGTTGAGGTTGTTTCCAGCGGGGCTCCAGCGGACTTGAACGATCAAAGTTCCGGATTAATACGAGATCCCCGGGGATGACCTCATGCGGTTTCACTTCGGTATTGTCTGGAAATGTGGCGGCAACCTGTGAACGACAAGAGTGTAGGGCAGACATCAAGGAAGCTAGGTAATCTGTCAGCATATTACTGGAAACATCTGTAATACTTCGGGTCTAGGTGTACCCCACATGTTTGGGGGGCGGCCGAATACGACCTCATAAGGGGACAGACCTGATCTGGAATGTGCAACCATGCGCATATAGAATAAGGCGACTGGCAGGGCTACTAGCCAGTCTACACCTTTCTCTTTACAAACTTTGGCAATGCGGATTTTTAATGTCTGGTTATGTCTCTTTACGAGACCTGCTGCTTCAGGATGGCGCACACAATGGAACTTCCACTGGTACCCTAACAGAAGGGAAACATGCTTCATTAACCCAGATGAGAATGGCTGGCCGTTATCAGAATACACGACCCTAGGGAGTCCATAACGAGGAAAAAATTCACGAACCAACTGCTTGGCAGTGGTCGCGGCTGTGTAATCTGGGACTGGATATGCCTCTGTCCATCTGGACAAAGCGCATACAACTACAAGGACATACTTGAAACCTCGACATCGCTCCATCTGAATATAATCCATCTGGAGGACTTCAAAAGGGTGGTCAGGAGGCTGGAATCCCCCTTGTTCCACCGGGACACTTTTACCTGGATTGAACTGGCAACATATCATACAGGTACGGACTTTCTGCTTGGCTGCAGCTCGTAAATGCTTGTTGAACCAAAGGTTCTGGATACTGTCTAACATAGCTTTTTCTCCTAAATGTGCAGGACTATGTGCGGTATTAATAATGACTTGAACCATTGAGTCGGGGAGAAACCATGTGGCTTTTCCCTTCGTCAACCATCCCTGATCTGTCTGGACCCCTCCTTGTTCGGACCATTTCTTGATTTCTTCGGGAGTAGCATGTGACTGTATGTCTATAACATCTTGTGTAGGGTCCTTAACTGTCATACAAGTAGTCTGTTCTGGAGTGTGTGTCAGTGTTGTGTTAACTGGAATGCCTGGTGTCTGAGCTGTAAGTTTGGCTGTTCGATCTGCTAGATCGTTACCTTGGGAAATGATGTCAGTGACTTTCGTATGTGCTTTGCACTTCATGATAGCGATAGCTGTCGGTAAATGTATTGCATCTAACAGAGCTTGAATGAGGAGACCATGCTGAATCTTGGTTCCATGAGAAGTCATAAAACCTCTCTCCTGCCAGAGCACTCCAAAGTCGTGTACAACTCCGAATGCATAACGTGAATCTGTGTATATGTTAACTTTCAAGTTCTTGGCACGTATGCAGGCTTGGGTCAGAGCAACTAGCTCTGCTGCTTGAGCGGACAGGGTGTCAATACGATGTGTCTCTATAACTTCGGTTTCAGTAGTCACTGCATACGCGGCTACTAGTTCTCCTGTACTAGTTCTCATACATGAACCATCCACATAAAGTGTCAGGTCGGGATTAGGTAATGGAATATCTGTCAAGTCTTGTCTAGGCTTTGTCATGGTGTTAACTACTTCCACACAGTCATGTGTGGCCGGATTTGAGGTAACTGACGGTAACAGTGTAGCAGGATTTAAAACGTTGCAGCGTCTGATTTCTATATGTGGCTGGAACAGTGTCAGTTCATAACCTGTTAAACGTGCAATTGTCAAGTGCTGAGTCTGGGTTCGGTTTAAAAGAACTTCCACAGAGTGTGGAACTTGTACTGTCAGGGAGTGTCCTAACACTATGGAATCACTTTGTCTGATAGCTAGTGCTGTGGCTGCAACTGACTTGAGGCACGCAGGCAGAGCCTGGGCTACTGGATCTAATGTGCTCGAAAAATAAGCACAGGTCTTGTATTGTCCTGCTTGATCTTGTGTGAGAACAGATAATGCTGTACCATCACGTTCTGTGACAAAAAGTGTAAAAGGCTTACTATAGTTCGGTGTTGCTAGAACAGGGGCTTGGCATAAGGTTTTCTTTAACTCATTAAAAGCAAGTGTATGTTCGGATGTCCAAGGGAGGACAGTCGATACGGCTGCCTCCTGTGTCGTTAACTGTATCAGTGGCTTGGCTAGAAATGCATACTGAGGAATCCATTGTCTGCAATAAGAAGTGAGGCCGATAAAAGCTCGTACCTCTTTCTGGGTCTTGGGCTGTGGAAGACTCGCTATTAACTGGATACGGTCTGGTGTCAACTGCCTACCCCACTTGGACAGTAAGTGTCCTAAGTAGACCACTTGCTGGACACAGAATTGGAGCTTCGAAGGGGACACCTTGTGCCCCATCTCGGCTAGGAAATACAGGACTGTAAGTGACGCACGCTCGCAGTCACGTTCAGAACGGGCTGTGATCAGTAGATCATCGACATACTGGAGCAGGGCAGTGTCAGTTGGCATGTGAATATTGTCTAGTTGTCTCTTGAGTGCTTGACTGTAAATACTAGGACTTTCTGTGAAACCTTGAGGAGCTCGTGTAAATTTATAGCTCCTTCCATTTAAACAGAATCCGAAAAGGAACTGGCTGTCTGGATGAATGGGAACACTGAAAAATGCGTTCTTGAGGTCGATGACAGTAAAGAACGTGGCTTCGGAATCAATGGCTGTCAATAGGGATGAGATATCTGGGACTACTGGATACTGGGGTATGATACATTTATTAAGTTCTCGAAGGTCAATCACTAATCGATATACTGGAGGTGCATTTGGATCAGTACGTTTCATGACTGGAATGATAGGAGAATTACATACATTGGAGTCAGTTTCTACAACCACTCCTTGAGCAATGAGCTCGTCAATAATTTTGGATAAGGCTGCTACAGCCTCAGGTGGCAATCTGTACTGTCTGATTCGTGGCAAAACAATACCTGGTTTGAGAGTCACACGATGGGGTGTGATGTGCATAAAACCTACATCAGTTGGACCTTGCGCCCATAAATGCTGCGGTACATTCAGTAATCTTGGATCAAAATCACGTAATACATAGTGACCTTTAAAGTCTCTCAAAAACAAACGAACTCCCTCTGGGGAGCAACATATTACTGCACCTAATTCCTTTAACGTCTTAATACCTAATACATTTTCTGGACATGATTTCGTAAGCAAAAAATCAGTAGTTCGGGACAATGGACCAACTTCTAGAGAAACTGGTTTTGAAATCTCGTTAACAATTGGCTTTCCTGAAAATCCAAGGGAAACATTTCTAGAGCCTGAGAGCGGAGCCCCTGGAACCTCGTCATGACTGATAGTAGTCCTACTTGCCCCTGTATCAATCAGAAACTTTCTGTCTTTCCCTAATACTTGACTGTGAACATAGGGACCCTCTTGATCTACAGGTATCTCGATGAGAGGCAAGCCTACCTCCCTCTCTAGGCTGTTTCATGAATACTGTTATTACTCTGGATACTCTGTCTGAGCATACTGGTACATCTGCTGTGTAACATGCTGTGTTGCAGCTATAGGCTGCGGTACTGTGACTGTCTGTTGTGCATTCTGTGGTGTCTGAGAAGTCTGTGAAACTTGTTCTTGTCTAGGCGGACGTGGTCTTTCTTTAGTCTTACCAGTGGCTATGTTGTGTTTCAGAACTGCACACTCGTTTATAAAATGACCTGGCTGTTTACAATAATTGCATGTCCCTTTAACGGGAACTGCAGGATGACTGGCTTGATTCGGACCCCTCTTCTGACTGTCTTGTGGAACAGATTGTGCAACTAATACTTTCATTTTCGTGTCTTTCATACGTCTCCTTTCGTGTTCTTGCTCTTCTCTGATTCTATTCTGGTGATACTGGAGCATCTGAAGCATTTGTGACGGAGTATTAGCTTGCCAGGTACTTTCGACTTTCAAAACTCGGTTTTTAACTTGTGGGCTTGAATTCTCGACTAGTTTAGTAACAAAAAGATGAGGGTATGACTCGCTACCTGTCTTCAAACCACTGTTGATAATGAAACATTTCTCGAATCTAGAATAAAAATCACTAGTATCTTCGTCTGGTTTCTGTTTACATGCTGAGATTGCATCCCAGTCTTCCTTTTTCGTGGCTAGTAATCTTGGCAAAACCTGAATCAACAACTCAGGTAATTCTTTACATTTATCTCCTAGACCGGTACCTGGTACACGTGTATTATCTTCAGCTTCTAGAGCTGTCCAATCTATCTTTTTCTCTCCCACCTCCCATTCTTTTTCCTTGAGTTTTTCATATATGCCCGCAGGCAACAGGACCTTTAACATTTTAATGATATCTGGATACGTGTATTCTCCGATACGGAGCATGTCTTTTAATTCTCGATGGAACCCTGCTGGATCTTTGTCGTGACAGGGAATTAATTTCTTCATCTCTAAGAGTTCCATCTTTGTGATAGGGGTGTAAACAAATACTCGTTCTAGACCACCACCCTCTTTCTTGACTGGATGTACTTCTCGTAACGGATTCTGTCTATCTATGTAAAATGGTTTACTTCCTGGGGGTGAGACGTGAACAAAGTGCGGGTTCAGAAACGTTCGGTATTTGTGGCGCTGTTCTAGAATGATACTAATTAAATCGGTACCTAGACCTTTCCATCTATACTGTAGTAACTCGTTTAATACATCATGTAACGGACCTGGATCGGAATGTTGTCCCTCATACAGTGTGATGAGGTGCTGGATCATATACATACCCACCAGTCGCTGCTCGGCTGGGGGCAGTTTCAGAAACATTTGTGCCACTAGTTCGTCTGGAAAAGTGGTAGAATCAGTAGCCCATCGGACTGCTGATCGGGCTTGTTCTTGTTCATGCATGGTACTGAGCTCACTATAACCGATTCGTGATTTCAGAATGTGATCGGTAGCTTGAAATACTTGTTCTAGAGAACCTTGTTCTGGTGCTGGAAAAGAGAAAACTTTCTTGTGTTCTAGACATGAATGTCGGTCGGACAGTCTAGTTCTACCTACATACGCTATTCTGGAGGGATTCTCGTCGTCTACCTCTTCAGTAGAAGAGTCATTTTCTTTCTCGGTTGCTTGTGTTGCTTCTCGTTTCTCGTGTAACTTTATTATTTCCTTACGGATTTTCTTGTACATACTCTCTATACTACCTAGTGTCTTGTGTCTTCCCTCGGCTATATGGTCACTCCACCTGGTCAGGACTTTCATTTCTTCTCGATCTTTTTCTGGATAATCTTGTTCTCTTATTAAACAATTAATTATAAATTTTAACAGTATGAGCTGAATCTCGACTTTTCTTTTGTTCATAGCATCACCAATGCTTTCTGGATCTTCTCCTGTACGGATAAAACGATATATTCGGTCTAGATATTCCTTCATATTTGGCAGGGTGTCCAAATACTCGGTCACCCGTCTTACACGCAATGAATATATGACCATGGCGTCATCGCCTGGGACTGAATCATAACGGCATTCGGTGAGTGCTTTCTTGATATCTGCAACTGACTGAAATTTGGGTGTACGCTGTAACGCTAGTTCATGTAGCGTCATACGTCTGTGTTGAGGCGGGGTACGAGGAGAACCTCCCCCCGTGGCTCCTAGATTGGAATCGTCTGCGTGTACTGTACGGGCTGGGAGAGTGACTGATGTAGCGGGTACTTGTACTGTGGGCTGGACCGGGGGTACCGTAACAGGTGCTGCGACGGGTGCCCCGGTGGCTGGAGGAACAGGAATTACATTATTTACAGGAGCAGGCGGAACAGAATTTGCATACTCTGGGACTGTGTCATCCAAATAGGACGAGAGAAAAATATCAGCTGCGGTCGGTTTGTGACGTAGCTTGGTCGGAACTAATGGTGGCGGAAAATTACTGGATGCCTCCGGGGTTGCTTTTGGCAAGCCCTCGGCAAGAAGAGGATACATACCCTTAATAAGGGCATTCCTCTGTCTGTCTGACTGTTCGGCTTTAACTCGTTCACCTATTTCGATTAATTCCCTTTCTTGGGTTCTTTCTGTGGATTCTCTACTTAATTCTGCTTTTCTGAATTCTTTTTCGGTTCTTTTATGAGATTCTTTGCGCCATAACTCGATGGCATCTTTCTGGGACTGTCTGGCTTTCTTTTTCCATAATACTTCTTCTACTCGCATGATGCACTCGGCATCCCATGTACCCGATACGGGCCATCTATACTTTTCCTCTAATTGCTTGGTGTACTCCACCCATAAATCTAGATATAATATGGCACTTATGCCATGCTTTTGATACATAAAATGACCTGGACTGTCCCTAGGCGGGACAGGAACTGCTTCTTCGAGCAGACCTTTTCTAGTTTTTAACTGACGTAACTTGGAGAACAGAGGCATGATTTCTAGAATCTAGACACAATACAATACACAATAAACACGATGATAAATTGAATAACAAGTCATTCATACCACGACATAAAAATACATGAATAACATTAGAATAACAGTTCGGACAGAATATTACCTAGAATACTGAGAACAGAACACATGAATTTCTCGAGAACAGAACTTACTAGAATTTCTAGATGTACTGCTAAAACAGTACAGAACTTACCGGTCTCTTAAAGAGACACGTCAGGACCCGCATCCACCTAGGTGGACACTTCGTGTTGGATTTGCGTACCCAAACCCACGGACCAGAGACAATTAGATTGACCCTGTCTAGTTACTACCCCAGCAACGGTACTCACCGGGCAGCAAGAACGGAAGGCCTCGGACTGGACTGGACTGCTACGACGACGGACTACGAACTTCAGACTTCAGTTACAGGTGGGCCTCCGGATACCTCGGACCTTGGACTCTCGGCTTGGGCTCTGGTCGGGACTCGCCGCGTTCCTCCACCGCCTCGTCTGGATGCTGGACCGCAACCTCCGTCTCCTCCGTGGGCCTGAGGGATACTTGAAGCAGAAATATCTGCACGTGGCCGGTATGGTTCCGTCACGGCTGCAGAGGATCAGGGGGCTTGCGTGGCTTCACCGGCGCGTGGGGAAAGGGCAAGTCCCTATTCGGGCGCCATTATGTGGTAAATAAATAATTAAATACCTGTTCTATTTTTCGGAATAATCACTAAACAGATAGCTCAATAAAATAAGAGTCAAGATTCGAGGTAGCTGGAGTTTTGCAGGTTTTAATAAAGCATAAAGGACAGGAACAGGACAACCTGCACGGGAATAGGATGGCAGCTGCCGGGGGCAGGATCGGGACAAAAAAGCTAACTTTAATAACAGTGCATAACATATATATACTAAAACAATTGCATTACATTCAGTGTAGTAGGCGTAGCAGTAGGCGGAGTTTGTAGCAGTCGCGAAAGATAAGGCATAAAGTGGGTGTAACAAGAGGTGTGTACAGGGCGTATACATAGACATGTGATGTAAACGTAACAGAATATGTCATAAACGGGGCGGAAACATGGAGGGGGCTACCTGAGGAGCCGGGACCTCTGACCTAGTGGTGCGCGCAAGCTGGCAATGACGTGTTACCAGGGGGAGCTGGGGGCTATGACTTCTGTGCTAGAAGAGGAGACTAAAGTCTGGAGTGTCAGAGCGACATGTACCTAAACACTATCTAGTATCTGATGTTTGGAGAACATGTTGATAGAATCCAAAAGTTATCAGGGTAAAGGCTAACAGACACTAAGACTGGTGCATGCATTATTCTACATGTAGTGCGTGTTGAGGAATATTAAATGACCATTAATACAGTATTTCTCTTACATGGAGACATAAAGGCTAGACCATGACTAAAACTAATGACGCGATTCAGTAGCTTAGGTATGCAGAGAAGGAGAGCTGGACTGATAACTAGAATCATAACATACTCTTGGCAGACTGGGAGGCAGAGCCAGGCCGAGCCGGGCACTGCGAGGCATGAAAGTAAGCTAAGGGTCAGGGATACAGGTGGGGGCTGTATCGCTCCTCGGAGAGGGTTCAGGAAACAGGAGCTGAATCTGAGTCCGGGCCCTTTTGAGGCCTAGAAACGGGGACTTTTACTGAATTAACGTGCACACTGGGAAACGTGGCAACATAGCTTTACATAGGCCTAATATTTGTTGTATTCACGAAGACTGGAAACTGGCATACTAGAGATGGACACAACTAGAATTGCGTCTTTAATCGATCATAGGGAATACATATGCATATTAATCATGCACATATAACATAGAATGGGGAACACGTAGGGACACAGAACATGGCAAAATTTACTTTTCCACAGTATCACCAAGATTTGTGTAAGTAAATGGAGATTGAGGGAGAGAGTTGGAAGAGAGAGTGAAAGAGGCAGAAACGTGGAGAGTAAAAGAAAGAGCGAAGGAATCTGTAAGCTGAGAGATGTGGCATAACAGAAGGCTTGGTAGTGCTGGCACTGCTGCTCGTGGTATCTGCGAGATTTGTGTAAGTAAATGGAGAGGGAGGGAGAGAGTTGGAAGAGCGAGTGAAAGAGGCTGAAACGTTGAGAGGAAAAGAAAGAGCGAAGGAATCTGTAAGCTGAGAGATGTGGCATAACATAACGCTTGGTAGTGCTGGCACTGCTGCTCGTGGTATCTGCGAGATTTGTGTAAGTAAATGGAGAGGGAGGGAGAGATTTGGAAGAGAGAGTTAAAGAGGCAGAAACGTGGAGAGGAATAGAAAGAGCAAAGGAATCTGTAAGCTGAGAGATGTGGCATAAGAGAACGCTCGGTAGTGCGGGCACTGCTGCTTGTGGTATCTGCGGGCTTTTAGTAAGTAAAGGTAGAGGGAGGGAGAGAGTTGGAAGAGCGAGTGAAATTTGCCGAAACGTGGAGGGGAAAAGAGAGAGCGAAGGGATCTGTAAGCTGAGAGATGTGGCATAACAGAACGCTCGGTATTGTGGGCACTGCTGCTCGGGGTATCACCAAGATTAGTGTAAGTAAATGGAGATGGAGGGAGAGAGTTGGAAGAGAGAGTGAAAGAGGCAGAAACGTGGAGAGTAAAAGAAAGAGCGAAGGAATATGTAAGCTGAGAGATGTGGCATAACAGAAGGCTTGGTAGTGCGGGCACTGCTGCTTGGGGTATCTGCGAGATTTGTGTAAGTAAATGGAGAGGGGGAGAGAGTTGGAAGAGAGAGTGAAAGAGGCAGAAACGTGGAGAGTAAAAGAAAGAGCGAAGGAATATGTAAGCTGAGAGATGTGGCATAACAGAAGGCTTGGTAGTGCGGGCACTGCTGCTTGTGGTATCTGCGAGATTTGTGTAAGTAAATGGAGAGGGGGGAGAGAGTTGTAAGAGAGAGTGAAAGAGGCAGAAACGTTGAGAGGAAAAGAAAGAGCGAAGGGATCTGTAAGCTGAGAGATGTGGCATAACAGAACGATTTGCAGAAACGTGGAGAGGAAAAGAAAGAGCGAAGGGATCTGTAAGCTGAGAGATGTGGCATAACAGAACGCTTGGTAGTGCGGGCACTGCTGCTTGGGGTATCTGCGAGATTTGTTCAAGTAAATGGAGAGGGGGGGAGAGTTGGAGGAGAGAGTGAAAGAGGAAGAAACGTTGAGAGGAAAAGAAAAGAAAGAGCGAAGGTATCTGTAAGCTGAGAGATGTGGCATAACAGAACGCTCGGTATTGCGGGGACTGCTGCTCGGGGTCTCGGCGCGATTTGTGTAAGTAAATGGAGCGGGAGGGAGATATTTGGAAGAGAGAGTGAAAGAGGCAGAAACGTGGAGAGGAATAGAAAGAGCAAAGGAATCTCTAAGTTGAGAGATGTGGCATAACAGAACGCTCGGTAGTGCGGGCACTGCTGCTTGTGGTATCAGCGGGCTTTTTGTAAGTAAAGGTAGAGGGAGGGAGAGAGTTGGAAGAGCGAGTGAAATTTGCAGAAACGTGGAGATGAAAAGAGAGAGCGAAGGGATCTGTAAGCTGAGAGATGTGGCATAACAGAACGCTCGGTATTGTGTGCACTGCTGCTCGGGGTATCACCAAGATTTGTGTAAGTAAATGTAGATGGAGGGAGAGAGTTGGAAGAGAGAGTGAAAGAGGCAGAAACGTGGAGAGTAAAAGAAAGAGCGAAGGGATCTGTAAGCTGAGAGATGTGGCATAACAGAACGCTCGGTAGTGCGGGCACTGCTGCTTGTGGTATCTGCGGGCTTTTTGTAAGTGAAGGTAGAGGGAGGGAGAGAGTTGGAAGAGCGAGTGAAATTTGCAGAAAAGTGGAGAGGAAAAGAGAGAGCGAAGGGATCTGTAAGCTAAGAGATGTGGCATAACAGAACGCTCGGTATTGTGTGCACTGCTGCTCGGGGTATCACCAAGATTTGTGTAAGTAAATGGAGATGGAGGGAGAGAGTTGGAAGGGAGAGTGAAAGAGGCAGAAACGTTGAGAGGAAAAGAAAGAGCGAAGGACTCTGTAAGCTGAGAGATGTGTGAAAGTCATGTTGTGCCTTGAATTAGTGGTAGAAATGTTCTGTGTGGTGAGTTGAAGTGTTATGAACGAAATCAAAAACGTGTAGCAGAGTGAACAGTTGGATGTACTTACATGATATATGTTTGGGCGCCGTTTCTTTTACCCTTTCAAGGAAAAGTTGAATGTGTCCGAATAACCTACAAGATATAACGATCAAAAAAAAAAACATATGTATCGGTATGTTCAAACAAAGCTATGACCTGCTTGATAAATTACGTATTCCTTTGATAAGTATTATCAGAGAACATTTAGTGTTCCAAAATAACATGTTGCACAATAATTTGACACAGGTGCAATGTGGAGATAGTAAACGTTATAATAAACTGAAGTTAATGTATCAATGCTGTCCCTTAGGGGTATTGAAATAAAAGTTCCATGCAGTTACTGTCGAAGATTCAATGGCGGAGTTTTTCAGTGGCTGTTGGTCGTTATCAGCAAGTACAGCGTCGTTCTGTAAGTCCGAGTTCTGTTCTCGCAGATAAAAACAGAGTCTGACTGAAAGTGATCCGTCCACCTGCTTAAATAGGGGCTAACGTTGAAAATAACTTTTTTTTTGTTTTTAGTTTAAGAAAGGATCAAAGGTTTTAGTCCTTCCCTTGCCCCAAGGAAAAGTCACACTAGATGATGTGTGTGACTTGGAAGTGTGAATGTTTGAATGTGTATGCAGATGGAGTTTAGACATTGGCGCGACAGTAGACTTCCCTGGGCAACTCCCTTAATGGCTCCTAAGAGTTCGCTCTCTACTGACAAAGCAAACGCCATTCTTTTTTCCCTTAGTCTAATTCGACTTGAACTGTGTGGTGCAAGTTACCCGTAAAAATGGCATATATAAAGCTTCCAAAGTATACAAAGTTGGCATTTGTAACCTACAACTCTTGTAATATTCTGCCTCAAAGTTGTGACGTTAACTTTATTAGGAAAATAGAGAACATTGCAGCGGATGCGGACCTTAATGTGTGTGTGGCTACTTTTAAATACTGGAATCGTTGTTGTTGCTGTGTGTGTACGTGTTGTAAGTATGCATTAACAGTTGTTTGTATGTGCGTTGTTGAGGCATGCAGTAAGAGCTGCAGTTGTGTGTGGCGTGTGTTAAAATGTGCATAAACTGCATGTGTTATGTTTGTTTGTTGTGGAATTGTTATAATAAGTGTATCCCAATGAAGGCAACCTAGGAAATCTTTAGTATGTGCAAGCCTAGAAGTACAATCCCCCAATTTTCCATAGCACGCTCTAGAGGGAGGGTGTGAAATAGTAGGCATGGTAAAAATAATTAGCCTGTGGCTTTTATTAATTTAGTACACAAGTATATGTTAAAAAAAACTATCCATCCCTCTTGTGACTTGCTCTTGCTTTCACTTTAGTGTTTGTGGTTTTGCGAAGGAGTTTGAGCTTATGTTACGTAATGCTGCTGTGTGTGTACGTGTTGCTGGCATTTAAAATAATTGGTGTATGTTTTTGTAGAAGCATGTACTCACCAGAGCTGTTGTGTGTGCCTAACGGGTAAATGTGCACAAACAGCATGCTCTGTGTTTTTGTTCCGTTTGTAAAAAGCCATCTCCTTTATGTTCCCAAATACATACCGTAAATTTCCGCATGGGTCTATTGTTTCCAAGCATTGGAATTGTTCTAATAACCTTATCCCAATGAAGGCAACTTAGGAAATATTTAATATGTGCAAGCCGAGACGTACAATCCCCCATTTCCCCATAGCACGCTCTAGAGGGAGGCTGTGAAATAGTAGGCATGGTCTGTGAACTATAGGATTTTTCTTAAAAAAAGCATCACGTTTCCAGTGTTAGTATTTTCTTTCTGTGGGATGTTTTTTTGTTTTGTTGTTGTTCTCGGGCTAACAACCGGCTCGCATCCTGCTGTTCAAATTAGCATATCCCAAAAGCTACTTGACAACTGATTACAATCTGGACGACGGCGCTTAAAGTACTCTAGCATCCTGTAGTTTTGTTGACGAAAGCCTTGGAGTCTGGGGGCTGTCTGTTTATGTTTATGTAAATGGAATTGAAGAGTGGTCCGAGCGGTAACGACGTATTGGTGGGTGTTGTGGGCTTTGGGTGGAGTGTTTACTCAAGTGGATGTGAGAGAGGCTCTGTGTTTGATTCTTTCGTAAAAATAAATCTCCCTTCTCAAAAAACAGACATACTGTAAATGTTTGCATGTATGTATTGTTCGCAAGCATTGTAAAGGTTATAATAACGTAATACCAATGATGTCAAAAAAGGAAATGTTTTTTAGGTGCAAGCCTATAGATATAATGGCAAGAAATTGCGTAGCACGCTGTAGAGGGAGGGGGGGGAAATAGTAGGCCTGCTGAATGGGGGTGTTGAATGAGAGAGATGCTGGATGATTTGTGTGTAAAGACCGAAATGTAGACACAGGTGTGACAAAATGATATGCGCTGATGTATGCTGCAGAATGGGACAGAGGCTGTATGCAATATTTGCCCTCAAACTTGGGACGTTATGTTTATTCAGAAAATACAGAACATTGCTGCGGATGCGGCCCTTAAAATAGTAGGAAATAGTAGGCCTGCTGAATGGGGGTGAGTCTGTGTGTTGTGTCTGATCTACAGAGTGGGCGAAAGGTACAGAGTGGGTGAAAGGTACAGAGTGGGTGAAAGGTAAAGAGTGTAAGGGAAGCTTGCACTGCTGCCGCCTGTGCTGTACCTGATCTATGTGTGAGGGAAGCTTGCACTGCTGCTGCCTGTGCTGTACCTGCTCCGTGTGTGAGGGAAGCTTGCACTGCTGCTGTCGGTGCTGTACCTGTTCCATGTGTAAGGGAAGCTTGCACTGCTGTTGCCTGTGCTGTACCTGCTCCGTGTTTGAGGGAAGCTTGCATTGCTGTTGCCTGTGCTGTACCTGCTCCGTGTGTGATGGAAGCTTGCACTGTTGCTGCCTGTGCTGTACCTGCTCTGTGTGTGAGGGAACCTTGCACAGTTGCTGACTGTGCTGTACATGCTCTGTGTGTGAGGGAAGCTTGCACTGTTGCTGCCTGTGCTGTACCTGCTCTGTGTGTGAGGGAAGGTTGCACTGTTGCTGCCTGTGCTGTACCTGCTCCGTGTGTGAGTGAAGCTTGCACTGTAGCTGCCTGTGCTGTACCTGCTCTGTGTGTGAGGGAAGCTTGCACTGTTGCTGCCTGTGCTGTACCTGCTCTGTGTGTAAGGGAAGCTTGCACTGTTGCTGCCTGTGCTGTACCTGCTCCGTGTGTGAGGGAAGCTTGCACTGCTGCTGGCTGTGCTGTACCTGCTCCGTGTGTGAAGGAAGCTTGCACAGCTGCTGTCGGTGCTGTACCTGTTCCATGTGTAAGGGAAGCTTGCACTGTTGCTGCCTGTGCTGTACCTGCTCTGTGTGTGAGGGAAGCTTGCACTGTTGCTGCCTGTGCTGTACCTGCTCCGTGTTTGAGTGAAGCTTGCATTGCTGTTGCCTGTGCTGTACCTGCTCCGTGTGTGATGGAAGCTTGAACTGTTGCTGCCTGTGCTGTACCTGCTCTATGTGTGAGGGAAGCTTGCACTGTTGCTGCCTGTGCCTCACCAAGATTTGTGTAAGTAAATGGAGATGGAGGGAGAGACTTGGAAGAGAGAGTGAAAGAGGCAGAAACGTGGAGAGTAAAAGAAAGAGCGAAGGAATCTGTAAGCTGAGAGATGTGGCATAACAGAAGGCTTGGTAGTGCGGGCACTGCTGCTTGGTGTATCTGCGGGAGGGTAGGCCCTATCACGTAGTTGGGTCATTCACATCACTACACGGAGTTTTGTTTTCTTTAGCATAATTTTTTGATCCCCTTTACTTTTACGGTTGGCAACTGCTGATGATGATACAGTGGGGAGTCAAGCAAGTACCAGTTTGACACATCCTCCATGGTGGTTGCTCCCGTGAGGCGTTGCCAATCCCCCTCCCCCTTTTTTCACTAGAAAAGGGTTGAGGGACGGTGAAGTACAGCACCAGGGATTAATGGGCACACACACATATGGCTTTAGGAGTGTATAGTTCAAAGTAAATGTGACAATAGACACTGAAACTAGTAGTAGGAGCAAAGACATCCACTACTAATATTATCTCAATTCATAGAAAGAAAGGGATAGTTCACCTTGCAATAAGGTCAGGCACATTGTTCAGAGCTGCCTGTGCTGTAACTGCTCCGTGTGTGAGGGAAGCTTGCACTGCTGCTGTCGGTGCTGTACCTGTTCCATGTGTAAGGGAAGCTTGCACTGCTGTTGCCTGTGCTGTACCTGCTCCGTGTGTGATGGAAGCTTGCACTGTTGCTGCCTGTGCTGTACCTGCTCTGTGTGTGATGGAAGCTTGCACTGTTGCTGCCTGTGCTGTACCTGCTCCGTGTGTGAGTGAAGCTTGCACTGTAGCTGCCTGTGCTGTACCTGCTCTGTGTGTGAGGGAAGCTTGCACTGTTGCTGCCTGTGCTGTACCTGCTCTGTGTGTGAGGGAAGCTTGCACTGCTGCTGGCTGTGCTGTACCTGATCCGTGTGTGATGGAAGCTTGCACAGCTGCTGTCGGTGCTGTACCTGTTCCATGTGTAAGGGAAGCTTGCACTGTTGCTGCCTGTGCTGTACCTGCTCTGTGTGTGAGGGAAGCTTGCACTGTTGCTGCCTGTGCTGTACCTGCTCCGTGTTTGAGTGAAGCTTGCATTGCTGTTGCCTGTGCTGTACCTGCTCCGTGTGTGATGGAAGCTTGCACTGTTGCTGCCTGTGCTGTACCTGCTCCGTGTGTGAGGGAAGCTTGCACTGCTGCTGGCTGTGCTGTACCTGCTCCGTGTGTGAGGGAAGCTTGCACAGCTGCTGTCGGTGCTGTACCTGTTCCATGTGTAAGGGAAGCTTGCACTGTTGCTGCCTGTGCTGTACCTGCTCTGTGTGTGAGGGAAGCTTGCAGTGTTGCTGCCTGTGCTGTACCTGCTCCGTGTTTGAGTGAAGCTTGCATTGCTGTTGCCTGTGCTGTACCTGCTCCGTGTGTGATGGAAGCTTGCACTGTTGCTGCCTGTGCTGTACCTGCTCTGTGTGTGAGGGAAGCTTGCACTGTTGCTGCCTGTGCCTCACCAAGATTTGTGTAAGTAAATGGAGATGGAGGGAGAGAGTTGGAAGAGAGAGTGAAAGAGGCAGAAACGTGGAGAGTAAAAGAAAGAGCGAAGGAATCTGTAAGCTGAGAGATGTGGCATAACAGAAGGCTTGGTAGTGCGGGCACTGCTGCTTGGGGTATCTGCGGGAGGGTAGGCCCTATCACGTAGTTGGGTCATTCACATCACTACACGGAGTTTTGTTTTCTTTAGCACAATTTTTTGATCCCCTTTACTTTTACGGTTGGCAACTGCTGATGATGATACAGTGGGGAGTCAAGCGAGTACCAGTTTGACACATCCTCCATGGTGGTTGCTCCCGTGAGGCGTTGCCAATCCCCCTCCCCCTTTTTTCACTAGAAAAGGGTTGAGGGACGGTGAAGTACAGCACCAGGGATTAATGGGCACACACACATATGGCTTTAGGAATGTATAGTTCAAAGTAAATGTGACAATAGATACTGAAACTAGTAGTAGGAGCAAAACCATCCACTACTAGGATTATCTCAATTTATAGAAAGAAAGGGATAGTTCACCTTGCAATAAGGTCAGGCACATTGTTCAGAGCTGCCTGTGCTTTACCTGCTCCGTGTGTGAGGGAAGCTTGCACTGCTGCTGTCGGTGCTGTACCTGTTCCATGTGTAAGGGAAGCTTGCACTGCTGTTGCCTGTGCTGTACCTGCTCCGTGTGTGATGGAAGCTTGCACTGTTGCTGCCTGTGCTGTACCTGCTCTGTGTGTGAGGGAACATTGCACTCTTGCTGCCTGTGCTGTACCTGCTCTGTGTGTGAGGGAAGCTTGCACTGTTGCTGCCTGTGCTGTACCTGCTCCGTGTGTGAGGGAAGCTTGCACTGTAGCTGCCTGTGCTGTACCTGCTCTGTGTGTGAGGGAAGCTTGCACTGCTGCTGCCTGTGCTGTACCTGCTCCGTGTGTGAGGGAAGCTTGCACTGCTGCTGTCGGTGCTGTACCTGTTCCATGTGTAAGGGAAGCTTGCACTGCTGTTGCCTGTGCTGTACCTGCTCCGTGTGTGATGGAAGCTTGCACTGTTGCTGCCTCTGCTGTACCTGCTCTGTGTGTGAGGGAACATTGCACTCTTGCTGCCTGTGCTGTACCTGCTCTGTGTGTGAGGGAAGCTTGCACTGTTGCTGCCTGTGCTGTACCTGCTCCTTGTGTGAGGGAAGCTTGCACTGTAGCTGCCTGTGCTGTACCTGCTCCGTGTGTGAGGGAAGCTTGCACTGCTGCTGCCTGTGCTGTACCTGCTCTGTGTGTGAGGGAAGCTTGCACTGTTGCTGCCTGTGCTGTACCTGCTCCGTGTGTGAGGGAAGCTTGCACTGTAGCTGCCTGTGCTGTACCTGCTCCGTGTGTGAGGGAAGCTTGCACTGCTGCTGCCTGTGCTGTACCTGCTCCGTGTGTGAGGGAAGCTTGCACTGCTGCTGTCGGTGCTGTACCTGCTCCGTGTGTGAGGGAAGCTTGCACTGCTGCTGTCGGTGCTGTACCTGTTCCATGTGTAAGGGAAGCTTGCACTGCTGTTGCCTGTGCTGTACCTGCTCCGTGTGTGATGGAAGCTTGCACTGTTGCTGCCTGTGCTGTACCTGCTCTGTGTGTGAGGGAACATTGCACTCTTGCTGCCTGTGCTGTACCTGCTCTGTGTGTGAGGGAAGCTTGCACTGTTGCTGCCTGTGCTGTACCTGCTCCGTGTGTGATGGAAGCTTGCACTGTTGCTGCCTGTGCTGTACCTGCTCTGTGTGTGAGGGAAGCTTGCACTGTTGCTGCCTGTGCTGTACCTGCTCTGTGTGTGAGGGAAGCTTGCACTGTTGCTGCCTGTGCTGTACATGCTCCGTGTTTGAGTGAAGCTTGCATTGCTGTTGCCTGTGCTGTACATGCTCCGTGTGTGATGGAAGCTTGCACTGTTGCTGCCTGTGCTGTACCTGCTCTGTGTGTGAGGGAAGCTTGCACTGTTGCTGCCTGTGCCTCACCAAGATTTGTGTAAGTAAATGGAGATGGAGGGAGAGAGTTGGAAGAGAGAGTGAAAGAGGCAGAAACGTGGAGAGTAAAAGAAAGAGCGAAGGAAGCTGTAAGCTGAGAGATGTGGCATAACAGAAGGCTTGGTAGTGCGGGCACTGCTGCTTGGGGTATCTGCGGGAGGGTAGGCCCTATCACGTAGTTGGGTCATTCACATCACTACACGGAGTTTTGTTTTCTTTAGCACAATTTTTTGATCCCCTTTACTTTAACGGTTGGCAACTGCTGATGATGATACAGTGGGGAGTCAAGCGAGTACCAGTTTGACACATCCTCCATGGTGGTTGCTCCCGTGAGGAGTGCGGGCACTGCTGCTTGGGGTATCTGCGAGATTTGTGTAAGTAAATGGAGAGGGGGGAGAGAGTTGGAAGAGAGAGTGAAAGAGCCAGAAACGTGGAGAGTAAAAGAAAGAGCGAAGGAATATGTAAGGTGAGAGATGTGGCATAACAGAAGGCTTGGTAGTGCGGGCACTGCTGCTTGTGGTATCTGCGAGATTTGTGTAAGTAAATGGAGAGGGGGGAGAGAGTTGTAAGAGAGAGTGAAAGAGGCAGAAACGTTGAGAGGAAAAGAAAGAGCGAAGGGATCTGTAAGCTGAGAGATGTGGCATAACAGAACGATTTGCAGAAACGTGGAGAGGAAAAGAAAGAGCGAAGGAATAAGTAAGCTGAGAGATGTGGCATAACAGAAGGCTTGGTAGTGCGGGCACTGCTGCTTGTGGTATCTGCGAGATTTGTGTAAGTAAATGGAGAGGGGGGAGAGAGTTGTAAGAGAGAGTGAAAGAGGCAGAAACGTTGAGAGGAAAAGAAAAAGCGAAGGGATCTGTAAGCTGAGAGATGTGGCATAACAGAACGATTTGCAGAAACGTGGAGAGGAAAAGAAAGAGCGAAGGGATCTGTAAGCTGAGAGATGTGGCATAACAGAACGCTTGGTAGTGCGGGCACTGCTGCTTGGGGTATCTGCGAGATTTGTTTAAGTAAATGGAGAGGTGTGCTGTACCTGCTCCGTGTTTGAGGGAAGCTTGCATTGCTGTTGCCTGTGCTGTACCTGCTCCGTGTGTGATGGAAGCTTGCACTGTTGCTGCCTGTGCTGTACCTGCTCTGTGTGTGAGGGAAGCTTGCACTGTTGCTGCCTGTGCCTCACCAAGATTTGTGTAAGTAAATGGAGATGGAGGGAGAGAGTTGGAAGAGAGAGTG
Source organism: Lissotriton helveticus (assembly GCF_964261635.1). Lineage (NCBI taxonomy): Eukaryota > Metazoa > Chordata > Amphibia > Caudata > Salamandridae > Lissotriton > Lissotriton helveticus. Next base: position 584,711,502 of record NC_136063.1, on the reverse strand, counting down.
AAAGAGGCAGAAATGTGGAGAGTAAAAGAAAGAGCGAAGGAATCTGTAAGCTGAGAGATGTGGCATAACAGAAGGCTTGGTAGTGCGGGCACTGCTGCTTGGGGTATCTGCGAGATTTGTGTAAGTAAATGGAGAGGGGGGAGAGAGTTGGAAGAGAGAGTGAAAGAGGCAGAAACGTGGAGAGTAAAAGAAAGAGCGAAGGAATATGTAAGGTGAGAGATGTGGCATAACAGAAGGCTTGGTAGTGCGGGCACTGCTGCTTGTGGTATCTGCGAGATTTGTGTAAGTAAATGGAGAGGGGGGAGAGAGTTGTAAGAGAGAGTGAAAGAGGCAGAAACGTTGAGAGGAAAAGAAAGAGCGAAGGGATCTGTAAGCTGAGAGATGTGGCATAACAGAACGATTTGCAGAAACGTGGAGAGGAAAAGAAAGAGCGAAGGAATATGTAAGCTGAGAGATGTGGCATAACAGAAGGCTTGGTAGTGCGGGCACTGCTGCTTGTGGTATCTGCGAGATTTGTGTAAGTAAATGGAGAGGGGGGAGAGAGTTGGAAGAGAGAGTGAAAGAGCCAGAAACGTGGAGAGTAAAAGAAAGAGCGAAGGAATATGTAAGGTGAGAGATGTGGCATAACAGAAGGCTTGGTAGTGCGGGCACTGCTGCTTGTGGTATCTGCGAGATTTGTGTAAGTAAATGGAGAGGGGGGAGAGAGTTGTAAGAGAGAGTGAAAGAGGCAGAAACGTTGAGAGGAAAAGAAAGAGCGAAGGGATCTGTAAGCTGAGAGATGTGGCATAACAGAACGATTTGCAGAAACGTGGAGAGGAAAAGAAAGAGCGAAGGAATATGTAAGCTGAGAGATGTGGCATAACAGAAGGCTTGGTAGTGCGGGCACTGCTGCTTGTGGTATCTGCGAGATTTGTGTAAGTAAATGGAGAGGGGGGAGAGAGTTGTAAGAGAGAGTGAAAGAGGCAGAAACGTTGAGAGGAAAAGAAAAAGCCAAGGGATCTGTAAGCTGAGAGATGTGGCATAACAGAACTATTTGCAGAAACGTGGAGAGGAAAAGAAAGAGCGAAGGGATCTGTAAGCTGAGAGATGTGGCATAACAGAACGCTTGGTAGTGCGGGCACTGCTGCTTGGGGTATCTGCGAGATTTGTTTAAGTAAATGGAGAGGTGTGCTGTACCTGCTCCGTGTTTGAGGGAAGCTTGCATTGCTGTTGCCTGTGCTGTACCTGCTCCGTGTGTGATGGAAGCTTGCACTGTTGCTGCCTGTGCTGTACCTGCTCTGTGTGTGAGGGAAGCTTGCACTGTTGCTGCCTGTGCCTCACCAAGATTTGTGTAAGTAAATGGAGATGGAGGGAGAGAGTTGGAAGAGAGAGTGAAAGAGGCAGAAATGTGGAGAGTAAAAGAAAGAGCGAAGGAATCTGTAAGCTGAGAGATGTGGCATAACAGAAGGCTTGGTAGTGCGGGCACTGCTGCTTGGGGTATCTGCGAGATTTGTGTAAGTAAATGGAGAGGGGGGAGAGAGTTGGAAGAGAGAGTGAAAGAGGCAGAAACGTGGAGAGTAAAAGAAAGAGCGAAGGAATATGTAAGGTGAGAGATGTGGCATAACAGAAGGCTTGGTAGTGCGGGCACTGCTGCTTGTGGTATCTGCGAGATTTGTGTAAGTAAATGGAGAGGGGGGAGAGAGTTGTAAGAGAGAGTGAAAGAGGCAGAAACGTTGAGAGGAAAAGAAAGAGCGAAGGGATCTGTAAGCTGAGAGATGTGGCATAACAGAACGATTTGCAGAAACGTGGAGAGGAAAAGAAAGAGCGAAGGAATATGTAAGCTGAGAGATGTGGCATAACAGAAGGCTTGGTAGTGCGGGCACTGGTGCTTGTGGTATCTGCGAGATTTGTGTAAGTAAATGGAGAGGGGGGAGAGAGTTGTAAGAGAGAGTGAAAGAGGCAGAAACGTTGAGAGGAAAAGAAAGAGCGAAGGGATCTGTAAGCTGAGAGATGTGGCATAACAGAACGATTTGCAGAAACGTGGAGAGGAAAAGAAATAGCGAAGGGATCTGTAAGCTGAGAGATGTGGCATAACAGAAGGCTTGGTAGTGCGGGCACTGCTGCTTGTGGTATCTGCGAGATTTGTGTAAGTAAATGGAGAGGGGGGAGAGAGTAGTAAGAGAGAGTGAAAGAGGCAGAAACGTTGAGAGGAAAAGAAAAAGCGAAGGGATCTGTAAGCTGAGAGATGTGGCATAACAGAACGATTTGCAGAAACATGGAGAGGAAAAGAAAGAGCGAAGGGATCTGTAAGCAGAGAGATGTGGCATAACAGAACGCTTGGTAGTGCGGGCACTGCTGCTTGGGGTATCTGCGAGATTTGTTTAAGTAAATGGAGAGGTGTGCAGTACCTGCTCCGTGTTTGAGGGAAGCTTGCATTGCTGTTGCCTGTGCTGTACCTGCTCCGTGTGTGATGGAAGCTTGCACTGTTGCTGCCTGTGCTGTACCTGCTCTGTGTGTGAGGGAAGCTTGCACTGTTGCTGCCTGTGCCTCACCAAGATTTGTGTAAGTAAATGGAGATGGAGGGAGAGAGTTGGAAGAGAGAGTGAAAGAGGCAGAAATGTGGAGAGTAAAAGAAAGAGCGAAGGAATCTGTAAGCTGAAAGATGTGGCATAACAGAAGGCTTGGTAGTGCGGGCACTGCTGCTTGTGGTATCTGCGAGATTTGTGTAAGTAAATGGAGAGGGGGGAGAGAGTTGTAAGAGAGAGTGAAAGAGGCAGAAACGTTGAGAGGAAAAGAAAGAGCGAAGGGATCTGTAAGCTGAGAGATGTGGCATAACAGAACGATTTGCAGAAACGTGGAGAAGTAAATGGAGAGGGGGGAGAGAGTTGTAAGAGAGAGTGAAAGAGGCAGAAACGTTGAGAGGAAAAGAAAGAGCGAAGGGATCTGTAAGCTGAGAGATGTGGCATAACAGAACGATTTGCAGAAACGTGGAGAGGAAAAGAAAGAGCTAAGGGATCTGTAAGCTGAGAGATGTGGCATAACAGAAGGCTTGGTAGTGCGGGCACTGCTGCTTGTGGTATCTGCGAGATTTGTGTAAGTAAATGGAGAGGGGGAGAGAGTTGTAAGAGAGAGTGAAAGAGGCAGAAACGTTGAGAGGAAAAGAAAAAGCGAAGGGATCTGTAAGCTGAGAGATGTGGCATAACAGAACAATCTGCAGAAACGTGGAGAGGAAAAGAAAGAGCGAAGGGATCTGTAAGCTGAGAGATGTGGCATAACAGAACGCTTGGTAGTGCGGGCACTGCTGCTTGGGGTATCTGCGAGATTTGTTTAAGTAAATGGAGAGGTGTGCAGTACCTGCTCCGTGTTTGAGGGAAGCTTGCATTGCTGTTGCCTGTGCTGTACCTGCTCCGTGTGTGATGGAAGCTTGCACTGTTGCTGCCTGTGCTGTACCTGCTCTGTGTGTGAGGGAAGCTTGCACTGTTGCTGCCTGTGCCTCACCAAGATTTGTGTAAGTAAATGGAGATGGAGGGAGAGAGTTGGAAGAGAGAGTGAAAGAGGCAGAAATGTGGAGAGTAAAAGAAAGAGCGAAGGAATCTGTAAGCTGAAAGATGTGGCATAACAGAAGGCTTGGTAGTGCGGGCACTGCTGCTTGGGGTATCTGCGAGATTTGTGTAAGTAAATGGAGAGGGGGGAGAGAGTTGGAAGAGAGAGTGAAAGAGGCAGAAACGTGGAGAGTAAAAGAAAGAGCGAAGGAATATGTAAGCTGAGAGATGTGGCATAACAGAAGGCTTGGTAGTGTAGTGTAGTTCCTATTTTCCCAATAGGCTCTGCGCATTGGAATAGTACCTACAGCAGTAAAGGCCTAGGCCAGACGTTAACTAGGTCTACTACTGTCGATACTAGACTTAATTTTTGGGTTTGCCAGCTAAGCTCAGAGTTCGCTAGAAACTTTCTCGAATGTTCAAGGAAGGATTAACTTCCCTGATTAGACAAGAAGGGATTTAGTTTCTGACAACCATAGAACATGACAACTTTGCTCTCCCCTAATCAAGAGTCAATCTCCAGAGTCGTGTGAGCACAAGGCAATTATTTTACTCAGTCAGTACGTGCGTTCTTAGTCTCATCAGAATGTAGAGAAAAGGAAGAGACGGGCGTGTTCAATAAAAGGTGTTATTTATTGATCAGTCTCCTTTCTCGTACAAGAGAAATGGATCGATATTATTGCGATACTTATAGTTAAGTAAAGTGCATACATTAAAAGCAATAGTATAAAATAATACTGTAAAAACATTGATATGGTTTCTGAGCCATATGATGTTTAAAATGATTAAAATATATTTACATACACATATATATTTGACTAAACGTACTCAACTGGTGTTTCTAAATACTCCTACCCCGTGTACCTGACCTAAGTCTAATGCGTGGGCGGGAATAGAAAGTTACAGTTTAAGTTAAGTTTGTTTTTGCCAAGTGAATAACTAAAGAATTCTCTAGGAGGGGTTATTCAGTTCTGTACCTGGAATTTAGGATGAATGAGGAATGGTATCTCTTTCTCTGCTCTCGATATTCCAGGCTGCCTGCGAGGGCTACCCGGAAGCGCCGGTGCTGGGTCTCTCGGTTTGAGATAGCAGCGCGTCTCTCAGCGCGTCAGGAAGGCGGGGCTGCTGCCTGCGGGGTCTGCTTCTGCTCTCGGCTTCGGCAAGTGTGGCTGCTCCGTCTTGTCACCACGCGTGTGTTTTGCATAGGGCAAGATCGGCAATATTTATACCTTAAAGGTGCCGGGATTGACGTAAGGATGGACATAGGTACGTCAATAAAGATGTCATACGACTTGCTCGTTAGCACATTCTTTACTAAAGTTCTCTGTGAAATCAAAACAATGGCCGCACGGATTATCCAGGTTGTCATAGGTTTGATTTGTTATGAGAACGTCGTATGCCTTATCAGGGGCTGGAGGAATATCGCTTGTCTAATTAGATCTCAAGCGTTATGACCTAATCAGATAACACGTTCCTGTGCCGTAGTGTGACTGCGTCAGATAACGGTATCTGCATCATGGGGAATTTCTTGCCTCATGGGCTGACTGTTAGTTAACTAGCTAGGTAGTTTAACCAGAATAGGGTCAGGAATAGGGGGATCGATTCAGAACCTATAGAAATACACGACACCCACTCCACGCTAACTATGGTCATATCTACTAATCTATGCATAGTATAACATAGTACAACATACTATAGAGTATAGTGTATACCTTACCACCCCAAAATACATAAATGCATTTTGAAATTTTCAAATATACTGAAAAATTGCAGTCATATATATCGTATGCACTTAAGCTATGAATCAAATGCAAAAGTAAACACGCATTGTTATGCATTATTGTTTGTTGGTATATGATAAATACACATGAAATGGCTCTTAATATGGCTATACAGAAAAAAAGTCGAAACCATTTCATCACATAAAATATACTGTGAACATACCAGTGGGCAGCTAAAGTCTATATAAAGTCTATAAAGAATCTAAAAAAATAGAAATCTTAGTTCTCTAGGAATAGTTTCTTACTTTAAGCAGAAGATCAGTGTCCCGGGAAAAAATATATAGAAAAATATTTTAGGGGCTTGCTGAAAAAAGTTGCTGTCCGTGAACTGGATTGTAATTGTTCATGTGACTTTATTTTTAAAGTTGAAGGCCGAATTCAGGGAACGCCGTGTGCGAGTTTACTCAAAAGTCTCTATTTCTGTTCCGGAGAGAACATCATATCATTCAGGCTTTCGAAAAAACTGTCAACAGCTTCATGGGAAAGTTCCACTAAGTCGGAAATAGGGGTAACCATGCATTCATGCGCATGATTGTCTCCATTGACATTCTGATTTGCATTGCTGACAGAAGGTCGTACCTGTTCGATGCTGCTTTCATCTTGAACTTTACTACTCTTCAATCGCAGTGGTGAAGATTCCAGGAATGCCGTCATCAGAATTGGCAGCCTTTGAGGGCAGCACAGTGCGTGAACCTTGGTAGGAACCAACAGTGTATCTGCATCCACTGGCGCATCCGATTGTAGCGTCAGACAGGTGTCTAACACGCATTCTTCTCCGCATAGCAGACACCTTAGTACAGGTAAAACACACCTTTGCCACATTGGTCGAAATGATAGAAACCAAGTCATGTTTAGGTCTCTAAGCCGGGAGAGTCCCAGGATTTTTGATATCCGGTCCCGGTATCCAATGGCTAGGATCGTATCTTCCATTGTCGTGAGATTTTGTTCTGTGACATGGGTTGCCATAACGAAAAATAAGGACTAGGAATAGGATTCCTGCAATTAGTCCTAGGATCAGGGGAAGTCCGCCAAAAATCGAATGGACGAAGTCTGGAAAAATACCCAGTATGGCTTTGAATGGTGTTAATGCCATCAAAAATACTGTCTTAAATACCTTTGAGACCCCTGTGGTATCAGAAATATTTAAGATTTCGCTCAGGATTTCCGCGAAATGTACGGGGGAATTGGTTGATAATAATGTATGTATCTCTGCAGTCGTCCTTGCGGCTTGTAGATCATACGTTTCTTTAGATGACGTGAGCCTTGTAGGCGTCTGAAGAAGCACTGTTTTCATTCTGCTTAAAGTGTCTATTCGAATAGAAGTAATTTTCAGACCGGGCCATGCCCTTGCCTCCCTGTCTGGAAAGGAGCTGGGGAACAAAGAACGTCCACAGCACTTGACCTTCGCCGTCGTAGTGACGAGATAAGGAGTCCCGGGCATAAGACTACAGCATCTGCGGTCTACAATAAGAATGTAACTCCCATTATAGAGTCTTTGAAAGAATGGTTCTATTTCACACTGTAGGTTGTTATTATCCCTGGGTGATGTCTTTGGGGATATCTAGGGTCTGGCCTGGTCATTTTGAAACCCTGTGTTTTATTCAGGAATCTATCTTGACAGTTATTTGTATCTGTGGGCCAGATCAACCATTGTTTCCAATCAGGATGTGTTCTGTTTTGGTTAAGTATATGGTTTATGTCTATTCCTTCATCTGTATCAGAGTTATTGCTAAACATTGTTGGCTTTGGAATAGATAGTTTATTTAAATCTTTGATTTTTGCTAGGCCAAGACAGGTGGTTTGTTGGACGGTGTCATTTAAAAATATCATTTGTTCTGGGATCATGCAGGCTCTAAACAAAGCTTCTAAACCCTGTACTTGCCATTCTTTTGTACCCCAAACACTTTTCAAATCAACATGTTTGTCCCAATAATCAAATCCAAAAGTATTCATTTTTTCAAAGAAAGAATCCGAATATATCAATTTTGTGTTGGTTATCATGGTTTTCATCCCTGTCTTGTTTGACAATTTGTAATAAAATGTTTCAGCATTAGTTATGTTAAAACCTGAAAAATATGAATATTTGTCATATACGGTTCTAGAGCTCCCTTTTGGAGGTGTAGCACAATGTTCCCATTGATTATAACTTAAAACATTTCTAGGTTGTGCAGATTTATGCAAGAAATGGTTACCATAGTGGTTATAGCAATACATACTATCATAATTTGTAGAACCCTGCAAATAATCATGTTTTGTAAATTTAGCAGACATTACTAAGTCAGACATCATATTGTTAATACTTTCAAAGTCCCAATCATCAGCAAATGAGTTTGGTTTTGCAAAGTCACTCAAAGAGATCTTGATTTGGTGTGGATATTTCAGGATCTCGACCGGACCATAAATTTCATAGTCAGTGTTGTCCCAGGCTACCCCACCAGGTATTGGAATTGCTGTGAAGTTGGCTGAAGAAAGTTCTGGAGAAAGTTCTCGTTTCTCGACGTGTGAAGATGTGTGTGGTTTGAGGACCAAGTTGATGTTCTGACTTGCTGTGTCCATTTTAGCATATTTTCCCTCAATGAAGCGTCCCAAGGTAAATACCATGATGAGCCAAAGTATGAGGATAAATGCACCAAAACCCACCCAAAATTCAATCCATGGAGAAATCAGATATGTTTCTTTTAGTTGTTTCAAAAGTTCCTTCGCTTTGTCTTTAAAGGATTTTGATGATGGCTGTGTCTTTTGTTCGCTGAAACCGTCAGAGGAATCATCGAAGTTGATGAAGTAACCGGATGCAGTTCTGTCAATTGTTCCAATTGGTTCAGGATTTTTGTTTCTTGCATTTTCACTTGGTACTTCTGTATAGATTGGTGTGTCTCTACTAAATGTCTTTATTTGGGTTTTCAGAGGTCTAAGTTCTATTGCATTGTTGCATAGTCCTTGTTGTTCTTCTGTAGGCGTTTCGAATGTGATGAGCCTCTTTGATAGGACCTCTGTACTGGTAGCAAACCTTGGTGTTCTGCTACTTATTGGGAGTCCACTTGGCCTACTGTTTGTTATCGGCCACATGTTGTGGTTTTACCAGGTCGATGGATACAACTCGGTTCTCCTTTTTTCCAGCAAGTGGCGGTAGTACAACTGATCTTGTCCCGTTGACAGACAAGACAGGAACTGCTTTTCTGTAAGAAGGCCCAAATTCCTTTTTTACCGCGATCTTTTCCCTGACTAGATCCCCGACTTTTGGAATCCAGACAGGTCTTGCTGGGACAGGTGGTGATTCTTCAGTGGTTGTTGGCTGTTGTTTCAACTGTATGTTGCTCAGGTCTTTTCTTGTTTTGTTTAAGTCCTGCAAAATAGCCAAACGGTCTTTGACATCAAAGGTTTTTTCTATTACCACTGAAGTCTGACTATCAAGGTCAGAGATCAACATCCTAGTTCCGAATAATAATTCGTACGGACTGAATCCCTTCAGAGAATTTCTTGCCAAGTTATTTAGACTACGTTGGACACTTATTAGATGTTTGACCCACCAAGCTCCCGAACCTAGTATCCTTTCTATTATAGATTGCTTTCTGTCTTGGTTTTTTCTTTACACCATCCCATACCCTCAGGAAGGAAGTGAGAAGATTCCCGCTGGGCTGTGCTCATTTGGCCATTCTTTCCCCCCCCAGGCTGGATTGCCTGAGAAAAAGAAAAAAAAAATGGTCGAACGTAGCATGCTCTTAGCGTATATGCCATTTAGACTCGCAAATCTTGTATAACAGTCCGGACGTCAGCCGAGTGCTGTGGATCTACATTATAAGTGGGAACTAGCCTGTATATGTTAATCGCAAGCCATTCTTTTTAGTGGAGATGTTATCTGCCTTGATACGACGAGGTATTAAACTGCTTCTCTCCCCACTGCGATCTCTGTTGCAGTTTGGGCAGTTTTTTACAAACATGGTGTAGTGCAGGCTCATGCCTGGCCACCAGTACCGTGATTGTAATTCTTCCAGAGAATCTTTTAATTTAAGGTGTCTGTGACCCTCGCCCATGTGTGCGTCTGCGATTAACAAGTTTCTCCTGTCCATGTTTGGAATCACTCTATCCCCCACTCCAGGGATTCGAGCAAAAGGGACGGAGTTTGCATCGATTATGTATGTATAATTGAGTGGATAGTTGATCGGTAACGCTGAGCAGTCGCCTTTTGATGACGTTTTCACCGCCAGCAATGTTTCGCCGTCAATGTATTTTAATGTACGCTTTTTTCGATCTACGGGAGCCGATTTAGTGGCTGCCGCTGCGGCTGTCTCAGCCAATGAATTCCCCACAACGTGAACGCCATCACGCTGATGACTCAGTGAGTGAGTCACGTGAGTCTTTGGTAGTTCTTTCTTCAAAAGAGCTATTTGTTCCCAGAGAAGTCTCTGCTTTATTGGTGCATCTGTGTCATCTTTGTAACCGTTCTGAATCCATGTCTGCAAATCCTTGTTATATGCTTTGACGCAGAAATATGAATCTGACACTATAAGCGTCGGGAATTCGCAATCCGCATTATCTAGCGCCATTTTCAAAGCTAATATTTCAGTTTGCAGTTCTGAATTAGTTTCTACTGAGTGTGATTTTGTTAATAGAGGTCTTAGTTTACCTCCGTGCCACACTTCTTTTGTAATCTCACATGTGGGATTGTATGCATGTTCTCCCCAAACGGAGGGTTGAGCATGTCCGTCTGTATAGATTACACAGGCGTAATGTCTTAGAGGCAGAATGTCGATTGGCAGAGGATACGTTTTTTCATATTTTAGATTTTTCAATTCTTCTAGTTCTGGATCAAAGAAGTAGTATACTTTGTCCGTTGTGATTGAATTTACCCATTGCAACCAATCTGGATCCAATGTTGTTGTTGGTAAATTACACGGTGTTGTTAATGCCTCGAAGGCTGATTCAGCTGTTCTGACTGTGATATGTCGACCATCAGCTATGTCTTTTTCTCTAGCTATTGCGGTTTGAACTGCTTGAACCATTTTTCCTTTGTTGCTGAATCTCTGTTCAGCTTTTGTGTACAAATGTGATTTGAATGCAATTGGTACCTTTTCTCCCTCATTAGAGGTCAGGTATGTGTATCCGCATTTCCCTGGGATGACTCGGATCACAAGGTTGCGTGTATTATCACGGGTTTCTAATTTTGTTTTAATTAGCATGTCTGTTTGTAAGGATCTCAAAATTTCTGTGTGAGTTTGAGTCCAACTGGATCTTTTAAAGTCTGGTTTAATTAGATCGTAAAGGGGCTTGACCCTTTCTGCGTAATTAGCAATGTAAGTTCTTCCGAAATTTAGGAAGCCTAGAATTGACTGTAGGTTTTTTAGTGTTTTAGGAGCTTGGATTACGGCACATTTCTCTAGGAAATTGTCTGCCAGGCTTTTGCCTTCACTTGATAACTCATATCCTAAGAATAGGACCGTCAGATGGGCAATTCTGGACTTTTTGAAGTTGAATTTGTAACCCTCTGCAGCGAAACCAAGTATTATGGTGTTCACTCTTTTCAAGTGAGTTTCCAAGTCATCATCTGTTAAGTAAATGTCATCGACATAAGATAATGCTTCATCATCATATTGTTGTAGTAATTCTGTTACTCTCGCTGAGAATACCCCCGGGCTATTCTTGTACCCCTGGGCTAACCGACAGAATTGTTTTTGAGTGCCATTTACTGAGAATGCAGTTAAATATCTGCTCTCTGGTGCTATGTTTTGACAAAAGAATCCGTTGGAGATGTCCAAGGTTGTTTTGTATTTTTTGCGCACTATGTTATTCATTAGTGCAGCACTGTGTGAGTTTTGCACTGCAAAAGTTTTGCAACATGTGTTAAGGTGTCGGTAATCCAAAACTAGACGGTACGAATTGTCTGGTTTGGAGACCGGAAACAAAGGATTGTTCATTTGTGAGGTGCAAGTTTCAATCACCCCTTGGTATTCTAGCTGATCTAGTATTTCATTTACTTGTTTTTTAGCTTCTTGCTTAATTGGGTACTGCCTTTGTGCAGTTGGTTGTGATTTTAACTGGACTTTGTGAGGAGGAGAATCCTCATCCCATCCTACGTGATTTTTATATAAAGCAGGTGCTAAGGCCACTGCCCACTTTCTAGCAAGTGTGTATTTTTTATGAATCGGTATTTGATTCGAGAAGGCAGGCATAATTACTTCTTCGCCATGAGGGCACTCCCTGACAAACTCAGGTGGCCAGTCTTTTTCAGCTAGAAGGATGTCATAGCCCTTGGATAGGTTATCCCAAAATAGTCCCCTTATTTTCCTAGTCTTATCTCCCTCTATACGTAATGTTATCTCGTATATTTTGTGGGGCTTGCTAACTCTGGTATCTGCAGTTTCCACTTGAAGGTATTCATTCGTGTCCACTGTCTCCAGATGATTCATAAGGACTTTGCGAGCTATGCTCACCTCTGCTGCGCTGTCTAGCATTGTCTGGGCCCACTCTCTGTTTTTCAATTGTGTCCTCAGTATTCTCGGCATTGTTAACTACCTTGATACTGGCTACCTTCTTTTTTGGAAATTGTGATTTCTTTTTCAGTTGAGCAGGTTCCTTGTCTTTGGACTTGGCGTGCTCTTCTGATCGTCCTCTTCTTTCCGATTTCTGCGAGGAATTCTGAAAAGATTGAGAGGGACGTGTATCAATGTCTTGATATCTATCAGGTTTTTTAATATTATCCCTATTTCTAAGGTTATATCTATTCCCAGAGGGTTCACTCTGAGGTGACCTTTGTCTCGGGTTTGGAGATTTCTCTCTTCGCCTAGGAGACCTTCCTCTGGACTGGAATTTCTTTTCTTTAGGATTGGATTGTTTGTTCCCATCCCAGTTCTTTTTTGGTGAATTATTATTATTATTAAAAAACATTTTTTCTGGACTTGTAGTCAGTTGCGGTTTTACTGGTATTCCACCTAGACTATCTCTGCCTAGTTCTTCATAGGATTTTTCTATGATTCTGGCAATTTCAGCTGGTTGGTCTGCTATATCTGTCTCTTTTAACCTCTGGCGGATCGCCACGTTTGCTGCTTCACCCTTTATGTTGGCTAGTAATATAGCCGAGACCTGCTTGAAGTCTTTCAGTAATTTCATACCAAGAGTTAAAGCAGGTTCTGGACCATATTCATCTTGAATTTGTTTTAGCACATCTGGTATTACCGAAATGGATGGAACACCGTGCGTTTTTGTGTAGATGGAAGCAAAGACTGTACCCCAAGTGTCACAGTCCTCAATGTGTGGTGCGATTCCCATTGGGAGACATATAGTCAGAATCCTGTGTTTTTCTAGCGGGGTGGTGTCAGGAAACACCGCCTCTATTTGGGTGATTTTCTGTGCCAACCAGAATGGTATCTGTTCCCTTTTAGCTGGAACCTTACCTAGGCAGGATTGGATGTTCTGTGGTGTAATTTTATTTGTGTTCCCCTGGTGAGAGGTCAGCTGTGGTAGTTTAATCGCTGGCTGAATTGTAGAAGTCCGCATTACATACTGAACTAATTGTCTGTGAATTTTTAGTAGTTGTTTTAGCTGTATTAATAGCTCTGGTGCAGTCATCTCGTCGATGTCTGGATGTGGTGTGTATCCGGCTAAGACCGGCCACGTTGCTCCTGGTCTTCCTAAAGGACCGAGCCTTGTAATGTGATTATTATGTTTTAGGGCGCCATCAAATAAGAGCAAATGCTCTTGGAATTTGAGTGGTACTTCCACCTCCTCGAAAGGAGTGTACGTTTCAGGAGGTTCCTCTACTTTGTAATAGTGGAAGTACTTTGTTACAGCATTTGCTGCTGGAAAATGTATCCATGTATAGTATACCTCTGTCTGCCGATATTCGTGTGCCTCAATTACGAATATGACTGTGCCACCTCTAGGTGTCAGTCCATTTTCTATAAGTTTTAAGGTTATAGATCTCCTTTTGGCGACCTGGATGAGTATTATATCCGGGTCTGCTGTTTGCATGGTAGCATCAGCATCTGCTATTTCAGTAGCTAATCTAATTGCCTCTCTTTCTCCATCACTGTCTCCCATTTTACTGACAGGATGGTATTATTTTTATTTGCAGATCAGGTTTCTTTATGGAAACAGAGATTAGATGCACAATATTCTGGAACTGTTTTATCCTTCAACGTTGACTAGACCAAGAACCATACATAGGAGTTCCCTCCTGCGAGGTTTTGGAGGATATAATAACCTTTCACCCACTCCAGACGTCTTTGGAGTATTTTGGAAAAAGGGGTCTGAGTGAGAAAGCACGACTGAGTTACTCTAAATGTCTTACGTTAGTTTTATCGCCCTTTCCAAACGCGTTGGGCGCCATGTAGTGTAGTTCCTATTTTCCCAATAGGCTCTGCGCATTGGAATAGTACCTACAGCAGTAAAGGCCTAGGCCAGACGTTAACTAGGTCTACTACTGTCGATACTAGACTTAATTTTTGGGTTTGCCAGCTAAGCTCAGAGTTCGCTAGAAACTTTCTCGAATGTTCAAGGAAGGATTAACTTCCCTGATTAGACAAGAAGGGATTTAGTTTCTGACAACCATAGAACATGACAACTTTGCTCTCCCCTAATCAAGAGTCAATCTCCAGAGTCGTGTGAGCACAAGGCAATTATTTTACTCAGTCAGTACGTGCGTTCTTAGTCTCATCAGAATGTAGAGAAAAGGAAGAGACGGGCGTGTTCAATAAAAGGTGTTATTTATTGATCAGTCTCCTTTCTCGTACAAGAGAAATGGATCGATATTATTGCGATACTTATAGTTAAGTAAAGTGCATACATTAAAAGCAATAGTATAAAATAATACTGTAAAAACATTGATATGGTTTCTGAGCCATATGATGTTTAAAATGATTAAAATATATTTACATACACATATATATTTGACTAAACGTACTCAACTGGTGTTTCTAAATACTCCTACCCCGTGTACCTGACCTAAGTCTAATGCGTGGGCGGGAATAGAAAGTTACAGTTTAAGTTAAGTTTGTTTTTGCCAAGTGAATAACTAAAGAATTCTCTAGGAGGGGTTATTCAGTTCTGTACCTGGAATTTAGGATGAATGAGGAATGGTATCTCTTTCTCTGCTCTCGATATTCCAGGCTGCCTGCGAGGGCTACCCGGAAGCGCCGGTGCTGGGTCTCTCGGTTTGAGATAGCAGCGCGTCTCTCAGCGCGTCAGGAAGGCGGGGCTGCTGCCTGCGGGGTCTGCTTCTGCTCTCGGCTTCGGCAAGTGTGGCTGCTCCGTCTTGTCACCACGCGTGTGTTTTGCATAGGGCAAGATCGGCAATATTTATACCTTAAAGGTGCCGGGATTGACGTAAGGATGGACATAGGTACGTCAATAAAGATGTCATACGACTTGCTCGTTAGCACATTCTTTACTAAAGTTCTCTGTGAAATCAAAACAATGGCCGCACGGATTATCCAGGTTGTCATAGGTTTGATTTGTTATGAGAACGTCGTATGCCTTATCAGGGGCTGGAGGAATATCGCTTGTCTAATTAGATCTCAAGCGTTATGACCTAATCAGATAACACGTTCCTGTGCCGTAGTGTGACTGCGTCAGATAACGGTATCTGCATCATGGGGAATTTCTTGCCTCATGGGCTGACTGTTAGTTAACTAGCTAGGTAGTTTAACCAGAATAGGGTCAGGAATAGGGGGATCGATTCAGAACCTATAGAAATACACGACAGTAGTGCGGGCACTGCTGCTTGTGGTATCTGCGAGATTTGTGTAAGTAAATGGAGAGGGGGGAGAGAGTTGTAAGAGAGAGTGAAAGAGGCAGAAACGTTGAGAGGAAAAGAAAGAGCGAAGGGATCTGTAAGCTGAGAGATGTGGCATAACAGAACGATTTGCAGAAACGTGGAGAGGAAAAGAAAGAGCGAAGGAATATGTAAGCTGAGAGATGTGGCATAACAGAAGGCTTGGTAGTGCGGGCACTGCTGCTTGTGGTATCTCGGGGTATCGGCGCGATTTGTGTAAGTGGGTGACTGAAGCAGAGTGGGTGAATATATATGTCTGATGCTTGTGGATGTCTGATGCTTGCATGTCTGCTGGGGTGCAGGGTCAATACAAGTCAAGCTCTAAGTTGGTGTGTGTCAGAACTGGTTGCCTCGGGCCAACGAAGTCTGTTGCGAGGCGTGGGGGGCAGCCTTTGATGTGCGAGAGAGCTGCCGTGAAAGAAGTAAACAGCAGGCATGTAATTAGGGGGGAGGAGAAGTCGCGCTGGGGTGAATGGAGGGAAGGCACAGAAGGGGAGGGGGGATGAATGCGAAACGGCGGGCAGGGGAGGGGGTGAGCGGCATGAGGGTGTGAAAGCAGCAGGGGCCTGGAGTGCGGCTAAGATAACTGAAGAAACGCGACACGGCAGGCAGGGGAGGGGGCGGAGCGGGGGTGTGGGAAAATACATGCAAGCAGGCGGCTGGGGGCATGTGCACGCGCTTTTAAGCTCAATGCACATGCGCATTAAGCTTGTATTTCACGGGCACTGCAAGGAATCGCCACGATTCCTTGCAACTTGGTTAAAGACTGTTTAAGCCCCAATAGTCTCGCAAGCTCGATGCGCATGCGCATCGACAGGCGAGACCTAAAAACTGCTGCCCTTGGTCTGTTTGTCTCAGGGGGCCAAACAGCTATACCGAGTTCACTGAGAAAACCACCTGGTACTCTGGGGTTAGAGGCTGAGCTCAGCTTCACTGAAGAAGTGGGCCGGCCCACCCATGTGGCGCCAAGTGTGCTATTCAATTTAGCTGTTTGTCAGACTCTGAAATGAGGCCATGACTGCTGAAATACTGCTGCTCCTTGAGCAAGATGCACACAGGGAGGTCATAGTGCTATTGATGTGTGACTGATGCATTTTAGTGCTGTGATGAGGACACCATGTTAAAATGCGTTAGTCTAACCCCCATTGCTTGGTACTTGGCAGGGCTGAGATAACGTTTAAAAAAACGAAAAACAAAACCAGTAAGTGAAGTCATAGCTGCCAAGTTTGGCAAGTGTGAAGTTTCCAGGTTTTGTGAGAAACTTCAATTTCTCATGTCAGATACTTTGAGCATCACTTTCTAGTGAGAAGTAGGAGTACTAAGTTGTGCATAACGTTGTGCATTATGTAATAACTATTCAGCAAAGGGTGTGCTGTGCTGCCTGGCAAGTCATTCTGTGCAACAACCACAGGTTCCTTTCCATTCCACAGGCTGCATAGTAAACGTCTTGTAGTGATAACAGGAGGCCGCGAAATTCCCTGGATAACAATTCTCATATAGTAAAATGAAGTTGAGTAATTTGCTCTTCTGGGAGAAAAACAACAGCTGTCCTAAATCAAGCTCCTATAAACACAAGATCTTTTGTCTGCTTCAGTTGGCATTTGGGAATGTTGAGCAACAGACTCAAGCAGGTCAATGGCAATTCTGTTAGCTCCCAAAACAGAAGAACATGATCTCTGGATGCAGCAGGAGTCAACCAATTATCCAAGTAGGGGAAGAATTGGATCCCAGCAGATGAAGATAGGCCATGACTGGAGTCATCACCTTCACTAACATTCTTGGTACTGACTTCAGGCCAGAAGAAAGGATTTGAACTGCTAATGATAATCCTCCACTGCAAACAACAAGAACTTGCAATGGGATTTGGCAGTTGATATATGAAAATGTGCATCCATAAGGACCATTGTTATGAGATAGTGGTCTGTAGGAATTAATGAAGTGATAATCTGCAGAGTTTACATTATGAATTTGATGTTCTGGATAAAAATGTTGAGTATCTTTAGGTCTAACACCTGACAATAGTCCCATATTGACTTTGGGACTAGGAACACAATGGAGCTAGGACTCCCATCAGCAAAGAGTGCCTCTTCGTTGGATTTCAAGGTAGAGGAGTATGAATGGTCCCCGTAGGTATTGGGTCAAAGGAGAATTCTATTATCTACCCGTTGGACCCACTGAGGAACCAATCGGTGCAATGTTATTTCTTGCCACTCAAAAATGAATTGTTGAATCCGTTGTGTAACCTCTCAGAGAGATTCCATCTTCCCGGCATAGTCAGGACCCTTGATTTTTTATGTTCATGTCTTGTTTTTGCTTCCTGAGGGATTTGAATAAAGTCTTTGCTTGAAATTTACAAGACTGTCCCTGACCAGGCTATCACCTTGAAGGTTGATGTAAGGGAGTGTTATGATTTCGAAGAACTAAAGCCTCTAGAGGATTGATGCTGAAAAGAAGAAGAATGTTTCCTCTCCTTGAAGGTACGATGAAGCTTTTCCTCCAGTACAGTAGTAAAAAGTCTGGAACCTTCGAATGGCATGTGCAGTAGGTCTTCGGGCTGCATTGGTGTTGCAGTTCTTTAGATATGTGTCACTTCTAGTAGCTACAGAAGTTCTGCTTGCCAATACTGCCGCTTTGATCACTTAAAATGACTTATAAGAAAGTAACTCTATTTAACACTTTATATCCTCCAAAAGAGGGAGACAATCCAATGGATCCTGAATAGCAGTAAAAAGATTCTTGAAATCTGGAACCAAGGATTGTGTTGTGTATGCGTCATAAATCCCAGTTCTTAGTGCAACATGAGACCAGGAAAAACATTTTTCAAAGCAAAATCCATCTTCTTATCTGGTTAATCCTTTGGGATGTTCTTCTCTGCCATAGAAGCACAGTCCACAAGATTTACCACCACAGAATCCACATGCACAGTACGGTAACATTGTCTCCATATTATCCAGAGGATAGAGCTTGGCAATACATCTCAATAAAATTATTTAGTCAGGGTCCTTCCATTCTTGCTTGATAATATCTAATACAAATTGATGAATCGGCAACCCTTCATTATAAGGCCTTTGCAGCATCCTCAACAGAGACTCAGTTGACGTTCCGAAGTAGCAGGAAAGTTCATATTATCTCTAATATGAGCCAACAAGTACCTCATCATAGCACTGGTGAAGAAGCATCTTTATAAAGGCTTCTAGAGTTTGGAGGACAATCTTTTTCATTCTTTCCTCTTCTTCCTCTCTGGAATGCCTATGCATTGCTTTGTGGAGAAGAGAAATGATCAGATGACAATGATGAAGAAGGCGAGGGAGAAGTCTGCCTTGTCTTTGATGTTCCACACAGAAAGAGAAACAAATACCACCCTCCGAGAGAAGGACTCCAAGCAATGTTCTGTGTGGGAATCATTGCTCCCACAACAGAGGTATCCACCGCCCAGGCCATGCAAGAAAGGTATGCAAAGCCTCAACATTGGCCCAAGCCCAGCAAGGACCTCCTGCGTCTAATCCCAAAGAGGAAACAAAACAGGAGGAGCCAGGAGTGCTAGCCTCCTTTTTGACACCCAGGTTTGGTTGGTGAAGCTAACATTATGGATCCTCCTGCTATGTTCCTATCATGAGGTAACATCACCCCATTTATAATGACTGGGATGAAGATGAGGGACGTAGGGATAATTTAAGTCCTTTCGATCATAATATAAAGTTGAGTATACATATTCAAGAATGGAAAGAAGGGGGAGGAGCTACGCTCGTAACCAAGATGGCCACATAAGCTCCCGGCTCCGCCGACCTCCACCAGAAGCTCATGAATCCTGACTCCTATCCTGATTTCCCGCCGGACTCCCGTGCAGGTGAACTGCGCCTGACTCGAAAGGTGCAATCCCGGAATTCCTAGCTGCTCGGACGACAAAGATAGGTCGTGTGCCATTCTTGGCCTACCCCAGATTTGAAGCCGGGGCTTCAAGTTTTAACCCGGCCGGGTTGGAGTTGAACAACATCGGCCGCGGACCGTGGGCGGTTCCGGTCTCCCGAAGTGGCGTTTTTCCTCTCCCGTTATGGATGGTGATTTGTGACAGCTCTACCCAGCAACTATGGTGGCCTATTGTACCGACTATTTGTTCGGGGTTCCGCTGCCCGGAGGCCCCGTTGAGCTCCCGGGGTTTTCTGGGCTCGGTTCCTCGTGGGCGGCGACGGTACTGCTATCGTGCTTTGGACGTGTTAACGGTGGTTTCTACATTGCTTCTGCCCTGTTCCCCGGAGAAGTCGACCTCCGAGGTTCGGACACCCGCCCGGTCGCTCATTGAGGGGCGATGGAGCGGGCTGAAACTACACCGTCGCTACGCACTGTAATGGCCGCCATTTTGGAGCTCCACACACGATTCACCGCCACCTTCCAGGAGATGATCATAATTGTTGATCGTATAGGCTTGGGACCGGATTCCGGCCCTTTGTTCCTGGAGAGCCGAGATACTTCTTCCGCGGAGAACGCCTTGATTGTTACCGAGGACCCTGTGCAGGATACAGACTCGGAAATCTACTGCGACCCTAAGATGGCGGCTATCGAGCCCGAAAGAACTGGACGTTTATTTAGCCCTATGTCGACCCCGCCCGAGATGGATGTGACTATCTTCGTAAGCCATTGTGACTTCTCCAACGTCTGTCGGACTACACCTTTGCCTCTTTTTGTGAGTGATCAAAACCGCTTTGCTGATTTTTCGCTGGAGGGCAGTGGATTTGCTTTGACTTTTGGACTCTGTGGCCGTCTATCCTGTTTTCCCTCCTATCGAATTGATCTTGACACTCTACTATTTTCAATTAATCTTGTTGTGATGGCGGTTCGGCTGGACGGAGCCTGCGTGGAGAAACGCAGCGACCTATTTGTACTGGACGGGGTCATCGTGATGGATCGCGAGGGTTTGGGCTGAACTTGATTGGACTTTGATGCACTGTTTCTTTTGTCTTTGCTGGGTGGTATCTGTGGGAGCGAGGGCCAGATGTGAATCTGATTGTCTGATTATTAGTCTGATATGCTCGGGAAGGGATTTGCTGCCTCTGCGGTGCCGGGGGTCGGGCGGGATGGTCCTTTTTCTGTTTGCGGCTCCCCTACGGACTGTCTTTTGATTTGCTAAACTTTGCTTAACACTACGGTGGGGGGTGTCTGCTTTTGGCGGGGGGATGGGAGTCCGGGAGCTCGTATGGTTTTGCAACATTCTCCTCCTCCAACTTTTTCCCTTCCTTGGGGCGTAGTTTAGGGGGCGACAGGCACGCTGCTAGTGGGGTTAGGTCGTAGCCATCTGCAGGGGTGTAGGGTGGGGGGTTGTGGTTTTTTTAATTTATTTTTCCTTTGTTATTTTCTATGACCATTCTATTTCCCTTTTCCTTTCTTCACAAGAGATGTGGCGTATTCTCCTGATTTTTGCCTAAACGTATCTGGGTGTCATATGTCTGCCTCGTATATCCTGTACTCCTGGTGGGCGGGTGCTGTGGGGGGGTGCCTGCGGTCATTGCTATCTAATTGTTTTGCTTCTGCTTTACGCTGGTATTGATTTCTTTGCTGATTCTGACTGTACGGTATTTCTTCACTTCACTTGCCCGTCCACAGCTGTGTTGTATTCGTTTATGACATCTGATATGTATATTTCTCCTCTTGTGTTATAATAATAAAAAGATTTATAAACAAATAAAAAAATTAAAAAAAAGAATGGAAAGAAGAAAAATTGACTGGATAAGCTATTCATGCTTTTACCCGAGGAACTAGAAAGCTCAGAAATAATTTGCCAACATTTGAAATGGGTGGGAAGACTATCGAGGCTAATGGTCAAATTACGTACCAGAAATCTTCATTACCCCGTCCTATTCTTCCTCATCACAGTCATAACTGATTTGGTTTTACCTAAACCAGACAAGAGTTTAACAAGCATACCATAAAAACACAAGGTTTTCAGACCCAAGACCCCACCCTCATAATTACCAATAAATCACTGAAAGACACACCTCGCTCTCTGAAAATATCAAACGCAAATCTAGGGCACCTGCCACCCTCGGCAGGGAGGGTGAGGTGTGGGACTGAAAGGACAAGTGTAATGAAGAATACCAATACGAAATCTGTGCATTTACTCCTCATCCATTCAACCATGCATGTCACAGTCATAAGTAATGAGGATGTAATAAGTATCTAGCAAGCTCCTGACGGAATAGAGAAGAACACAAAAAAATGTGAATGTGCAGCACAATTTTTATGAACAAAATAAACAGTAAACACACATTTTCTCCTAAACGAAAGTAACACATTAAACAGAAATAGAGGAAACACAAGATGCTGCAACAGTCATCACAGCTTCTCCAATTTGAGATGCATAAATGACCAAACAATAATGTATTGTGAACCTTATTAAGCATTGCCTTTGTAGTGGCTTCCAAGTGTCAGTCATGGAGACCAATTTACATTTTGCCCATGAATCAGCCATCATCTAGTTGACCGCCCTGTACCGAAAAAAGGATATGTACACCAGCAACAGAAGTAGTTAAAACAATTGCTGAAATTAGGTACTGAAGATTTTTCACACGTATGTCCCACACCAAAAGACAGAAATAACAAATTCGTTTTTTAAAAGATTCTGTGTGAAAAATATACACTCATTTCTCACCCAGCATCAAGAGATTGAGACTCCAGTCCAGCCAGACCAAAGGCATTAGATGACAAAGGAGGAACAACAATTTTCTGACACATATGGAAACTGAATAGAATCTTGGGTCTACGTTTCAATAGTTTTTTTTGTATTTTCAATATTCATTATTTAGAAGGCATTGCTACCTGGAACAAAACATTAACCGAAACCCCCTCACCCGTCCCTCCCTATTACCACTTGGTCAAATCCAACTTGCAAATCACCACAAACCCACCAGTCTAGTCGGAGTCACATAGATGGATCTGACCCAGAAGCCACAGGGCTTGCAGTCGCATTGGGCATGACAGGCCTCTCTACTGTCTTTGTTCAAGTATTTAAGAAACGGGTCCCATAGCTTTGTGAAATTGATCGCATCAACTTTTATGCTATTTTCCCATTGGCTTTAAGCTACCATACCCTCTGTACACCAGTTATTTTGTGGTACTGACATCTTTATCCCATAACTCCAAGAGTGTCTGCCTGTCTGCTAGCAATTCTCTTGCCTCGATTGGAGTGCATGTCCCCATTGACATCTACCTCTTCTGTTTACTCTATGGCTGAAAATATTGATGACCGAAAGCTTGCATTCCTGCCGCATGACCATTGGATGTGTTATATTGGATTCACCCCACATTGCCTCCAACACAGTTCAGTGGGTACGTTAATGATGCTGGGTTTGGCAGGTGTGTAGTGCCATCTATACACTATTTTGTATAAAACCTTTATGCCTTGTGCAATGTCTGCGAAACTTGTATTGCACATGAAAATCGCTTCCCATTGTTTCTGGTCGAGTTGGAGTCTTAGGTCCCTTTCCAGCTAATTTGGTATGAATATTTGAGATTATGCGATTTAGTACTGAGTAGTGTAATGGCCACCCTGTTTACAGTCAGGTTTTTCACAGAACATCCCAGGAGGGTTTGTCATTTTGGGTAAGTTCGTGGAGATGCAAAAAGATGGTTCCCAAAGCTTTGAAGTCAGGGGGGAGTCACACGTGTCAAAATGTAATCGAACTGTAATGAAAAAACAATTTTAGAAGGTTGGTAAAAGGTAAAAAAGGCTGTCAACTAATTGCATGTGAATAGACTTTGAAAGCACATTGCAATCTTTATGGGACAATCCAGAAGTTTCAGGAGCAAACCAGAAGGTTCTGGAACAACCCAGTAAATAGATATTGACAGTACATGTCAATCCATCAGAAACAAGCCAGAAGACTCTGAAAACAGCCATGTTATTGTCATATCACACCCTTTGCTAGGCAATCAGAGTTTCAGTGACGATATCACCTGTGTTTCTCCTGCTGACCCAGCTTCCCTGCGCATCCAGGAAATCTTCCTTTTCTGTGAACCTTGCGCTTCCTGGAGAGAGTTCTTGACGATCTGCAAGTGATAAAAGAGACAAGAGAAAGCTAAATGCATTTAATTTTTACCTCTTCATGCGCACATTCAAGTCAAGGAATCATGATTGAGCATAAGTAAAAAACTTAGTGGACAACAATGCAAGATACTTGATCATTTACAAGGTACTTAATTATTATCTGGTGAATCACCCAATCTGCGCTAATCAGAAAGAGACATTAAGGAAACCACGCAGTGTGTGCCAAATCCAGAGACTGTGTCGCTCCTGCTGGGCTGGTTATCACAGATTAGTCACTCTTTGTTCAGTAATTGTGGTATCTGACAGATTGCCTAGCCCACGTTGATCTTTCCAGTCTGACTGATGGACACCAATCGAATTTTGAGTACTATTTTGGAAACCATCACCAGTTTGCAACAAGAGGTGCAAGCCTCTAGGGCTAGAAGTCAGGATTTAAGAAAGGAGTTAGGGACAATTCTCAGGGAAGTGACAGGTTTGTCCTTTCAAGAGTAATCCTGAGATAGGAAGTGGGAAAGATGGAGTGACTCTAAAACCTTGACCTCTGCCTCCCATGGCAGATTCTGGAACATCGTCTAATCAGACAACTACTTCTTCTCCTTCAGGGGGGTGACATCAGGATGTGGCATCTCAATCTGCTCTTCCCTCTCATGCAGAGGATGCTACCAGTTCTATTCATGTTCTTCAACCACTTGTAGTTCCATTAGCCCCCTCGAACGTGTTTATGGGGATCCAAAGAAATTTGCCATTTTTATTTTATTTTATTATTCATAACTTTATTTGGTTAAAATCATATCGACAAAAAGAACAAACTTATTGCAATATTAAAAACATACACAATGATGAAATGTTAAAAAGAAAACACATAAAAGTTCAATACAATGCAAAGATATTAAAATACAATCATAAAGTGTTCATCGAGTTACGAGCTCTAACATCAGTTTTCAGGAAAGCCCCCCACATGAATTATTAGCTTGTCCTCCTCCAGTTTAAGACGGGTCCTATATGCTTGCCTATAATCTACTTAGAAACGTCTCTTAAAAAATGGAAGTAACTTTGGATTGTAATTAATCAATGAAAGCTTCACTTTATGTGTAAACCAAAGGCATTCCCTGATGAACAGACTCCTACAACTTTTGTGTTATCCTACCTGGGAGGAAATGCCGCCAATCGGTCAATTCCCATAATTGAAAGAGATGTAGTTGGGCAATAATTTAAAGAGAAGATCATATTCTATATATTTTAACTAATTTCTGTGAAGAAATGAAAAAAATATTTGACAGGAAAACTTATATTCTTGCCTTAGAAAGAGAGTGTATTACTCTAAAACAAGGGGCACAAGATCTTTTAACCTACATTATAACTTTTAACTGATTGGTAGTTGAGACCGAGTGACCAGTTAGGAAGAGAGCTTCCCTTTTCTATCAAGGACTAAGGAGTGAACTGAAAGATGTTTTGGCGCAAGTTGTGAATCTTCCAGATAACTGAGTTGATAGAAATAACTATAACTTGATCACAGAATGTGATGGGCTTTGATCAGACTCTAAAGTGATTGTGATACGACTGAATAAACCTGTAATAGATGAATGGAGCAAAAGCTCAAATGGTGTTGAGCCAATGCAAATTAATGGAATACAGGATCCTTTGACCACAGAAGAGTGAAAAAAGAGAAGAAGACTAAAATAATGTATGTACTGTGGGAAAGGACAGCATTTTATAAAGGACTGTTGCAAAGCAACTAAAGTAACTGAAAGTAAAAATAAGGCAGTGGTGCTAACTGGTTCCAGTATCAAGGAGGGTTCGGCAAACTAGTTATTTCGAATAAGATTGAGGTCCCTTATCCGAGAGAGGCATTTACTGAGACCTCTGTGGTGTTGGCCAGTACAGTATAAAGTTCTGTAGCTCATTTGAACATTAGTATCCAATTTTAGTTTCAAGGTGGTCAGAAACTAGAAATTCCTGCTTTGCAGGAAACGTAGTAGTGGAGAAGAAGAACCAAGCCTTAAAGTAGTCTTTAACAGCTAGGGTATTAGGTTCATGTCGAAGTTGGGTCTATCACCTATATGGGGTCCAGAGAATCCAAGATAAGCTGCCTAGAAAATCCCTGGGTAGATGGACTCCCTATGAAATCCTGTTTGATGTTAAGATGTGGGTTCCAGGCCTTGACAGTCCCAGTACAGTTGCAGCAACAACACCATTTGACATCAATGAACATTTGGATGTTTTACAGGAGCTGAACAACTTTCGAGAAGCTCAGAGCAACATCCAGCACAGCCGTTCCACCATTGGTGAAGTGAGGGACGCACCAGCAACTCCTGGTTGGATTCCAAAGTTCGGGGATCTCGTAGAGGAGAAGATTGTGGACAAAAAGGAATTCGGGTCAACCTACAGAGCGCTTGTACTTTTCCTGGCAGTTGTAGGTACCAGAACTGTAATTCTACCACCTCTTGCTGGTAGTAAAAACAAGATTTGTGTCAATAGATCTGATCATATCACATTATGTGACCAGTTCTACACATTAGGCCAAGACGGCTCCTGGGTAGTTACCTGTCTCTTCTCACTACCCTACAGGAAGTTCAGATGGAAGCGTTGATCAGCAATGAAGAGTATTTTCCCTAGCTGGGGACAGCTAACATTGAAGTATCACTTTATTCTGTTACATCAACAACCTCCTTACAAACAACATGTACAGAAACACAGATTTCAATTCTGCAAACAGAAAAAGTTGGTGTTTACCGCAACCTACCACCATTCGAGTCAACTCCTAGTTCTACACAGCCTCCAGAGCTGCCTAAAATAGATCGAACAGCCTCCGGCTACTTCATTGACTTTGATAACTTCTTTTCGGATTTGTCTGACCCACCACTAACCGAGGTAGACTGCATTAATTTTGCATTTGGCAGAAAAAGACATACTTTATCCCTTCATGGATTTGTATTTCTCCATTCACCCCTCAGTGCAGGAACATCACATGAACCTACAGCCCATTCTAAAATGTGCAAAAGAACACTTTGAGTTAGCACATGCAAGAATAAGCTTTATGCTGATAAAAAGTGTTCCACAAAACCGCAGTATCGAATTGGTAACAGAATTTGGTTACACACGTCATGGACAACCCACCTCCACTATTTGCTCCCATAGGAGTCTAGCAACATCAGGACAACAATGATATACTTTTCATTTCTTTTATTTAACCCAAAACACGTTTTAAAAAATATAAATCTAAAGATGTCAAAACCATGGGGTATTGTCTTTGTGGTTGTGGGATTGACTTAACTTGTATGATGTGATAAGGGGAACCGTCATCCCACCCCACCTGGTTCCAGTATAACACAGGAGCTTGCGCTAAGGCCCTCTCCTTGGCACATGAATGTTTAACTGCTTCTGGGACGAGGTCGTAAAAAGCAGGTAGCATGACTGTTTCTCTCTGGGGGCAGTCCATAACAAACTCTGGTGGCCAATCCTTTTCATCCAAGAGAATGTCATAGCCGAATGACAAGTTCTCTCAAAAGAGAGCATTAATGGAATGTGGATCTGGAATTGCATCTCATATAGTTGATGCAGGACACTGGATATAGTCTCTTGCTACTACTGCTTCCAGAAACTTTATAAGATTCTGGTGAACTATTGAGACTTCTGCCGCACTGTCCAACATGGTCAGAGCCCACTCCCTGCTCAGAAGCAGTGTCATCAATATCCGTGGCATGCTTGATTTTATAGCCAGCCACCTTGTTCTTTTTGTATTGAGGCTTGGACTGTTTACGTTTGTCTTTCTGTTTGATAAATTCAGATGAGCACTGTGAGTCCTTCTTTAATTTTACGTACTCTTCTGATCTGCACTCCAATCATCACTCTCTTTCCAAGAATTTTTTGTATGAATCCTGAAAGGAACAACAGGAATGTGTATCAGTATCCTAATACCTCTCAGGTGTTTTAATATTATCATGGTTATGCAAATTATAGCTTTTTTCAGTGGGCTCCTGTCGGAGGGACGGTCGGGAGCAGAAGCGAGGAGGCCGTATGGAGTCAATATTGAAAGGGTTTTATTTGGGATAGTAACAAAAGTGGAAAAAATTAACAGTCTTGGAAGTCCCAAAATGTAGCAAACAAGAGGAGTTGAAGTAACTTCTTCAAGGTCTGGAGGGCTCCCTGGTAGATTGGTCTTCTACGTGGCCCAGAAGCCTATTACGGGCTTCTACAGTCACATATCCAGGAGTGTCTCACAACAAAAAAAAACAAGAGAGAATACTGGTCAGATTCCCCAGTTTTATTCTTAGCAAGGTACCGTCACCAAAATAAACCACGTGAGAGGGAAAGAGTTGTGACTGATGGAATAGGGGCAGGTGTGAGGGTACTCGAGGTAAGGCTTATAGGTAGAGCAGGCAGTAGAGTGCACGGGAAGAGTCGGACCGAGTGTGATTCAGTTATTAAACCACCCATTGACCCTTGTTTGCACAAATAAACCACTGCGTCTATCCATTTGCCACCCGCCACCCATAACACACTCCCTCCCCCTCCCTAAGCCCTTGTCCCCAACACGTACCACTAGGAGTCACAACTCTCCTGAGTTGTGGCGGCTTGCGCGACCTCCAGAATCCACCACTCTTCAGACCACGTCTCCGCGTCGTCTTCTCTGGGATTTCGGGCTCCGTCGTCGTGGGTTGACCTTGAGAAGTCTTCTCGGTCCACTGCTTTGGCGTCGGCTTGGTTGCTGGGCGAGTCTTCGATCCAGTTTCCTTCTTCTGGTCCTAGGCTGTCCGACGCGCCTTCCGAAACGTCGTCCTCCCTTTTCAGCCAGTCGTGACCTTTCTCTCCCCTTTCTGATTGGCTGGCTGAGGTTTCGAACCCGCCTCCCAGCTGAGCGAGCTCTTCCGCTTCCGGGAAACTTCCTGGGTTCTGCGGGAGGGAAGAGTCAGCAGTTAACTGGAGTGGACCGGATGCTTCTTCTTCATACCAATAAGGAGTCCATGCCAGCTTTTGAGGGTCGCTGCACATATTGTTGGAGGTACGCCCGGGGTCTCTCTCACAGCTCCTGTTGAGGAGAGCCACCCTGTGCTTCAGTCTTTTCTTTATTTTTCTAACTGTCCCACTTGTCTTTAGTAGAGTCCGATACCTGCTTCCAGTTATCCTTTTCAGACTTACTCTTAATTTGTGGCTCACAAATATTCTCTACCTATGGATGCATTGGTTTCCTCAGTAGTCTGGGATCCAAATTGAGCTAACAACGTTGTTAGCTCAATTTGTCCACACAACTCCCCAACTAGAACAAGGAAATATTATATCCTGTTGTGGCTTATGCATTCCATGGTGGACACACTTGTAAAATATTGTTCATATCTGTAAATATGCGTTATTCATGTCACTCTTGTACAGCACCATGTCACTGATCACGACCAATCACTAATTGTATCACTCAACACTTGTTTTATTATTGTTCTATGTTTTGGACAGCCAGATATTAACTTTCATATCTAAAAAAATATAATTAAAAAGGAACCCACCTTCTGAATTAAGTTCTTATTCCTTCTGGGTGTGTTGCTTTACCATATGATGACTAATGTCATCATATGGTAAAGCAACACACCCAGAAGGAATAATGTATTAAAGTACGGTAAATCATTTATATGTGTTTCCAGACAGAACCATTGTTTTTCCTCAGCATACCTACCCAGGTTCTATGGGTTACTGGGTTACCCCATTATCTTTAATGGATTCCCAAAGCTTTGAAGGCAGGGGGAGTCACAAGTGTTAGAATGTAATAGAACTGTAATGAACACACATAATTTAAGACTATTGGTAAAAGGAAACAAGGTCATCAACTAATCGCTTATGAATAGACTTTGAAAGCACATTGCAATTTATCGGGAATAATATAGAAGGTTCTAGAAGACCCCAGAAGGTTCTGTAACAGGCCAGTAATTAGACATTGTAAGCACATGGCAATCCACCTGGAATAAGCCAGAATGTTCTAGAACAAGTCAGAAGGTTCTGAAAACAGCAATGTGATGGTGGCAGCCATCTTGGATTTCAGGAAGGTATAAATACAACTCCCTCGGACCACACCCTTTGCTAGGCAATCGGAGTTCCAGTGAAAACATCACCTGTGTGTCTCCTGCCGACCCAGCTTACCTATGCATGCAGGAAATCTTCTTCCTCTGTGAACCTTGTGATTCTTGGAGAGAGATCTGACGATCTGCAAGAGATAAAAGAGACAAAATAAAGCTAAGTACATTTAATGTTTACATCCTTCATAGATATATGCAAGTCAGGAATTTGAGAGAAAGGAATCATGATTGAACATCAGTAAAATAACTCAGTGGCCAAAAGTGCAAGATACTTAATTATTTACAAGGAACTTCATTATAATTTGGTGAATCACACAATCTGAGCTAACCAGAAAGAAACATCAAGGAACCCATGCAGCGTGTGCCAAATCTAGAGACTAGTTTAATTTTAGTGAAGAAACAACTAGAAGAAAACAAACTAATGTTTTAAAGAATTCTTGTGTTAATTAACAGGTATAGTGAGTCTAGATTGAGTGAAACAATGTAAATGATTGTAACTGTAAATCAAAAGCTGTAAAGGGTTTTTTTTGTTTGAAAAAACTCAATATTTGTTTGTGTTGTTCAATCGCTTGCACACTGAGAAGCAGATAAAAGACGAGCCTGAAGGGTGATACAAGGAAGGAAGCTTTCGCACAGTCAGCTGTTAGATACTTTTTTATTTTGTCCCAGTCCCCTATTCCCCTTGGTGTTCCTCTAGAGTGAGAGGTGTGTACAACTCGCTTAGTTAAGCACCAGGGGGTGTGAAAGGACACACATTGGGGCCCAGGGGGATTCCGGTGTCAGCCGGTGTCCCCCTGGGATTATTCGCGCGATTGGAGCAATCCACGCGCAAGGGTTTGTGGGTAGGGCAGGGCTCGCGGGCGGGGGCAATCAGCGAGGCGCGCGCGGAGGCTGAGGAGAGCGGCGCTGCGAGGGCTGGTGCGCAGCTTGTTTTTTCGTGTGCTTTCACGAACTTTTGTGGACTTTGTGGCGCAGTAGGGTTACTTGTTAACTCATACTCACTGCGAATTTGCCGTTTTCGGCGGGATGACGGCGGAGGGTGTGCAGGAGGAGGACCGGCGCAATTTCAGAGGGCATGAGGCACCTGTGGCAGTCCTGTCCGGTGCGCAGAGGCCGAAGAGGATGGCGTCAGATGGTGTCCTGGATGCGGTGGCAGCCTGCAGAACATTCCAGGGACGCCAGTCCAGCTCCTCGGTCCCCCCCATACAGGCAAGTCCAGTGGTCGCAGGGGAAGGGCAGTAAGGAGAAGCCCTGCTAGCAGGCTGGTGTCCAGGAGTTGTCCAGCTGTACCTGTAGCTGCTAGGAGGCGTCTGGGGGGGGCACCAGTTTCGCAAGTCAGCAGGCCTTTGAGGCAGTCGAAGGGAAAGGGGGCTGCACGTGTCATTGTGGGGGCCCCTGGTAAGCTGCTTAGTGGGGGGGCGTTTGGACCTCACGTGGCTGGTGGTCCCAGTCTACAAAGTCAGCAGTGGTTGGGTGCTGGTGCCTTGCGGCCGCATGTCTTGCCTAAGGGTGTTCGGCCCCCTGTGGATTTGGCCCCCCCGGTTCTTGCAGCAGTTTTGGCTGCCCCCCTTGTGGATTATGCTGTCAATAGCGATGAGGAGGAGGAATTGGAGTTGGTAGACTTTGCATGCAGTAATCAGCCCGCGCTGGGGGACTTTTATGAGGAGGAATGCGAGGATGGCCAGGTGTTGGAATTTCCTACGGCGGTGTCTTTCACTCAGAGAGGTTCTCAGAGAGCTGGCAGACTGGCAAGGCGGTCGCAGATGCGGCAATATGTTTTGTGTGACTTGACTGCCTCTGACAGGGTCCAGTTTTCGCCCCGGCCCCAGCCTTCGAGGAATGGTTCTGGGGTTGCCATGGTACCGGATTCTGAGGAACAGTTGCATGGGTCGGCGGATGTAGCGCCTGTAGTTCCTATGTCTTGCACATCTTCTTCTCATCCACAGGTCTCATTTGAATCCCCTTTGGGGCCGCGGAGCGGTCAATGGGTATGGGTGGAGCACTCTGCCCCTATGCAGACCGTGGTGGGTGTTCGTGGGCAAGTTCCGGCTGTTTTTTCTGGTAAGTCCACGGCTTCTGTCACGAGCGGACGGAGGTTGACTCAGCGTTCACGAGACACGGCGACGCCTGGCACCTCGGGAGTTTTGAGGTCAGAACAGGTGTTTGCTCCTGCAGAACTATCTTGTCCAGGCGAATCAGGTGCGGATTTTAGGGCAACGGCCAGGTTGACCGAACTGTTACCTGTGACCAATTGGGAGACATATGATGGGGGAGTTGGGGATGGAGTGAGACCGGGTACCAGTAAGGACATTTTGCAGTTGAATGTGGACAAGGATTATCGAGACGATGTTTTAGACTATGCTGATGATGATCTGGTGGTGGGAAATGTATTGGAAGGTGATGAGGTTTCTTTGTTACAGGTTCGGGGACGCCCAGCGAAGGGCGGGGTTTCCAATAATTGTTCTAGTTTGTTGCAGGAGTCAAGAACGGGCTCCTCTACGGTTCTTGAGCGGAATCCGAGTTTTCAGCGACGGGATGACCTTCCGGATTTCTCCAAGCGGGCGGCCCAATTAACTTCAGGTGAGCCTTGTTGGTGGGCTGCTTGGTCTGAGCCAGAGGTGGGTCCTCAGATAGGGGGGGGGGGAGGAGTCGGGTGGGTACTGACAAGTCAGGCAATGCCAGAAGGGAGTCTGTTTTGCATTTGCCACGGGCAATTTCGGGTGGGAGTGATTCTGTCATACCGCCTTCTCGGAGCGGCACAGTTGTCTCATCTAATGTGTCTGTCTCTAGTGCTGGACAGAAGAAGTTGCCTTATATGGGTTTGGCCATGCCGCTTGGTATCCACCTTTCCGACATGACTAGACAGCGTATTTGGCGTCACGAATTTGTGGATGTTTTTAAACTTTTGCATAGGGACATTCAAGCTAAAGAGGGTACCAAGGAAGAGGAGTGGGAGATTGCTCGTAGGCCACGGGTTCCTCGTTCTATTGATAACTGGACTGCTGCATTTTTAATTTATGCTAGTGTGTACTCTGAAAAATATCAAGACAGGGCGGTGTCCTTATTTAAATATATGGACACCATACGCAAAGCTTATTTGCAGTTTGGAGGATATGCATGGCTGAATTACGATGAGGAGTTTAGGGCGCGGTGGGTTTGTTTCACGATAAGCCATGGGGGGAGGTGGATCAGTAACTTTGGCTCCAGTGGATGTCGGTGTCACAGCCTAATGCTACCCTTCACACTGCAAGTGGCTTGCCTATTACTTATCGGCCCTTTCTACAGCGTCCCGCCCACGCAGGGGCGGGGTTGGTTGGTAGGGGACAGCTGCCTCCCTTGGGTGCCTGCTGGAACTTTAACAGAGGATCTTGCATTAGACAGTTCTGTAGGTTTAAACATGAGTGCTCCCAATGTGGTGGAAAGCACGCCGTTACTCAATGTTTTGCCCAACGTCCTTATGGAGGAACAGGGAATTTCCAAAGAGGGGGAGGGGGTGCTTTTCCAGCAATTGTGCCAAAGGGCTCCTACACCCATTAGGTTGCAGGCTTTGTTGCCATGGTTGGAGCGTTACCCGGATTTTGAGGCAGCATCAAAACTATTTTTTTTTTTGAGGGTTTCAGAATTGGATACCAAGGGCCGCGCTCTTTGCGATGGTCGGACAATCTGAAATCTGCCAAGGAGCTCCCTCATGTTGATCAGAAAAAGCTGTTGAGTGAGTTACAAGCTGGCAGGATAGCAGGACCGTTTCCGCATTGTCCCTTGGCCAATTTGATTGTGTCGCCTTTGGGGGTGGTGCCCAAAAAATCGGCTGGTGAGTACAGATTAATCCATCATTTATTATGGCCCGAGGGGCAATCTGTCAATGACTATATTTCTTCTTCTGATTCCAATGTTTCGTATGCGTCTGTGGATGATGCACTCCGGATGGTGAGAGTGGCTGGTGTTGGGGCTGAATTGGCTAAGTGCGATGTGCAGTCCGCTTTTCGTTTGATCCCGATACACCCCACAGATTTTGAGCTTTTGGGAATGTATTTTGATGGCGCCTTCTATGTTGATAGAGTACTTCCCATCGGTTGCTCGATTTCTTGTGCTCTTTTTGAGATATTCAGTACTTTTTTGCAATGGTGTTTTGTACAAATCAGTGGTCATCAGTCGGTTTGTCACTATTTGGATGATTTCTTCTTCATTGGCAAGGCACAGTCAGGTCAGTGTGGCAAGGCAATGCAGTCTTTTCAAGGTTTGGCAGAGGTTTTTGGTGTGCCGCTGGCTCCTGATAAAACGGAAGGGCCTTGCACTCAAATCACATTTTTGGGGATTGAGATTGATACCTCTGTCATGGTAGCCCGCTTGCCGCGTGACAAACTTTTTGAGATCCGTTCTTTTTTGCTGGAAATCCTGGATAAGACGAAGATTGAGCTCCGGCAAATTCAGCGTCTGTTGGGCTATCTCAATTTTGCTTGTCGGGTGGTGCGTGCAGGGAGGACTTTCTGTCGGAGGCTTGGCATGGCAATGTCTGGGGCCACCCTTCCGCATCATCGCGTTCGGCTTTCTAAAGCTGTCAAAGAAGATCTTCAGGTGTGGTTGAGATTTTTGGAGGATTTTAATGGAGTTTCAATCTTTTTTCTGGAAGACGACACGATTTGGCAGATACAGATTTTTTCAGATGCTTCTGGTGAGAATGGTTTTGGCATTTTTTGGGAAGGACGTTGGTGTGCGGAGCCTTGGCCGAGCAGTTGGTTACAGCAAGGTCGCAGTATTGCTTTTTTGGAATTGTTTCCTTTGGTGGTGGCTTTGTTGGTTTGGGGGAAGGAAATGCGTGACAGATGTGTGTTGTTTCACATAGACAATTTGGCCGTGGTTCACCTTATCAATAATCAAAGGGCAAAAGACCTGGGGGTGCTTCAGCTGTTACGACATTTTATGCTCCAGAGTTTGAAGTACAATATTGTTTTCAGGGCCCGGTACATCCCAGGGATCAATAACTCAATAGCGGATGCTTTGTC
Source organism: Lissotriton helveticus (assembly GCF_964261635.1). Taxonomy (NCBI): domain Eukaryota; kingdom Metazoa; phylum Chordata; class Amphibia; order Caudata; family Salamandridae; genus Lissotriton; species Lissotriton helveticus. Next base: position 584,677,331 of record NC_136063.1, on the reverse strand, counting down.
TCGTTTTAATTGGCAGAAGTTCCGGGAGTTGGCGCCAGAAGCGGATCTATGCAAGACTGCCATTCCGCAAGACATCTGGGTCCTGGGGCACTCCGAATAACCGACCTGGTTGAGAACTCTATTGCGCCTTCCACCAGACGTAGTTATCGTCAAGCCTGGTTTGAATATTTATCTTTTGCTGAATCTCACAGAAGTTCGGGGCTGGTTCCTGGGAGCAGATCTTTTATTTTGCAGTTTGTCTTACATTTGATGAATAAAGGTCTGTCTCATACTACTATTGCAGGGAAATTGGCTGGGGTTTCATTTTATGGCCAGTTGTTTTTGGGGCAGGATTTGGTTTCTGATGTTCTCCTGAGGCGAATGTTACAAGGTCTTAAGAAGGAGCGTTTTCACCCAGCGAGTGTGCGGGAACCAATCACTTTTGACCTGTTATGTGTGTTATTGGGGCATTTGCCCGTTTGTTGCTATGATGCCTGGGAAGTTTCTCGTTTTCGACTTTGCATGATTTGGTTGTTTTTTGGTGCTTTTAGGGTTTCGGAGTTGTTGGGGCTTAAAGGGCAACCGGGGATACTTTCCGGTGCCATTCAGATTCGAGACGGTGTTTTACAGATATGGTTATGTCGTTCCAAGACGGATCAAATGGGTAAGGGGACTTTGATTTCTTTGCACGCCAGTGGTCTGGAGGGGTGTTGTCCACTTGCGGAGTGGTCCTCTTTGCTTCGCTCGCCTCATTTTCGGGATGGGCCTATTTTTATTCACAGGGCGGGGGATAACATTACCAGTTTCCAGTTTTTGTCGGTGTTACGAAAAACATTGTCATTAGCTGGGAAGGACCCCTTACTTTTTGGGACGCATTCTTTTCGTATTGGGGCAGCGACCGAGGCTTACAACTTGGGTTTCGGTTGGGAAGGTATCCAGAGGATTGGTAGGTGGAAATCGGGGTGCTGTGCTCGTTATGTTCGGTTGTAAGTTTATATGCTGTTTTAAGTGCCTTTTCTAACACCCCTTTTTCTGTTTAGGTCGTGTTTACCATTCCTTGTCCAGGGAAAAAACACCACGTGGCTGGTGGGACATTCTTTTATCAAATGGGCAGAGTTTTTTGCCGAAAAGCAGATCTATGGCAGAGAGCTCGGTCTTCCTAGCAAACGGCATGAACTTTTATGGAATGGACAAGGTGGGATGAAATGGTCTCAATTGTTCCCTTTGTTATCAAAGTTATCTTCAGTCAGAGGCATTCCAAATCTCCTTATAATTCATTTAGGTGAAAATGACCTGGTACAACTCTCTGGTTTATCCATCTTGAAACAAATGCAACTTGATTTAGCGGTTATCACTGAAAATTGGGCAGGTACTATGGTGGTGTGGACGGAGTTTGTTTATCGGCACCATTGGGTGGGAGCACGAAATCAGGCTGCACTAGAAAAGTCTCGTAGAAAACTAAACAGGGCGATTAAGTGTTACTGCAATAACATGGGTATCAAGGTTTTGTGCCATGCAACCATTTCAGGTAAGGATATGGATCTGTTCCGTCAGGATGGGGTTCATCTTTCTGACCTGGTTCAAGCCTATTATTTATTGGAGGTGAGGGAGTTTTTGTCTGCTTTCTGGGGTGACAATCTTTGGTGCTCGGCTAAACGTGAGATTTAATTCTAATGTTTGCTGCTGTTTTCCTGAGAAGGGGGGGGGGGGGTTGGGGACCAGGAAAACTCGTTGGTTTTCCTGGGTGGCGCTTTTTTGGGGGATGGGATGGTCAGGAGCGGGCTCATCCTTCCCTAGGGGGTGGGGGGGGAACGAGAAATTGGAAGGAGGAAATAAACTAGGGCATGGTTCTGTTCATTTGGGGAAATTGCTGATGCAAGGTTTGTGGGGAAGTTTTAAATGTTTTGATATTTAAAGGTTTTACATAAAAGAATGTTTTAATGTGCAGTGTTGCACGGTTATACTGTTTACCTGTCTTAAATAAAGTGACCTTTTATGCTAAGAAAACTTTCAGGGTGTGGGTTGTTCTTGTTGCGCGATGGAGCCCAGGGAGCTTCCGGTGTCAGCCGGTGTCCCCCTGGGATTATTCGTGTGATTGGAGCAATCCACGCGCAAGGGTTTGTGGGTAGGGCAGGGCTCACGGGCGGGGGCAATCAGCGAGGCGCGCGCGGAGGCTGAGGAGAGCGGCGCTGCGAGGGCTGGTGCGCAGCTTGATTTTTCGTGTCCCACCCTCCCTTCCCTTCTAGTAATGATATTTCCATTTGTTATATATTTATTTTGTTTGTCACTATAGGACAGGTGACAGTGCCATTGTGTGTTGTTATTTTCTGAGGGCGCTTTTTTGGGGGATGGGATGGTCAGGAGCGGGCTCATCCTTCCCTAGGGGGTGGGGGGGGAAACGAGAAATTGGAAGGAGGAAATAAACTAGGGCATGGTTCTGTTCATTTGGGGAAATTGCTGATGCAAGGTTTGTGGGGAAGTTTTAAATGTTTTGATATTTAAAGGTTTTACATAAAAGAATGTTTTACTGTGCAGTGTTGCATGGCTATACTGTTTACCTGTCTTAAATAAAGTGACCTTTTATGCTAAGAAAACTTTCAGGGTGTGGGTTGTTCTTGTTGCGCGATGTGATTTGCTCCTGCCTGGCCAGTTATCACAGGTTATTCAGTCTCTGTTCAGTATTTGTGGTATCTAACAAGTAGGATGTAAAGCTTCAAGATTAAATGCAATATTGTCAGCAGTGTACGTAGGAACGTTTGGAACTGAGTTAATGGGCAGGTACCTGCCCCCCATTCACGGGTGGGAGACCAGTGTTGAAGCTGGAAGTAATGGAACCCTCCCCTCATTGTGACCCAAAAGGTAGCTTTTATATCTTCAAATTGTCTAAATATACCCTAACCATACCAGACCCAGAGGCGGTAGCATACTCCCTTGAACACTCTTGAAGGCGTAGCCTATCTAAGCCTGATGAGAAATCAGTGTTGCCCTCCACTGGAACAGTGTGCAGTGAAGCCTCTGTGTTTGATCATATGATCCCAAGTGTTAAGGGTGACTCTAATAATTGGGGATACATACACATTGCAACAATGCTGACGTTTTGGTATCCATAGAACTTTCGCCAGTGGACGTAATGTGAACCTTTGGCCTAGTGCGCACCAAAGCTTGTTCTTAAGCCATTCCATTGCATATCCAAACTATGTTGTGCCACCTCGAAGTAGCTACAAATATCTAGAATGTCTATGTATCTTTGCTGGGATTGTGCTCTAAATATGTGTATTGAGTCGCAGTTTATTATTTTCCTCAACAAAAACAGCACAGGTATCTTGTATCTGTCAAAGTTCATTTATTGTGAGTGTAAGTGGAAGATTTTGGAACAAATGCAGATTTTTAGGAAAGATGGTTGTTTTGAGGGATGCAATTCTGCAGAGCCATGGGAGAGCGTGTGAGCACCATGCAATTGTAAGAGGTTTGATAGCTTTGAGCAAAAGCTTAAAGTTGGTTCTTGCACACTCATGGAAGTAGAGAGCAAGGAAGATTGTGAAGTATGAGATGAAAAAGAGATTCCCTGAATTGTTTCATTTTTCCTCATCTTTTGAAGAAGGGGTTCCACGTAGAAGGCAAAAAGCTTTGGTGATAACGTGCAGACCTGTCTCATGCCCCTTTGTATCTCTATTTCAAAGGTGTCCTCTTCATTCACCTGAACCCTAGACCATGAAGTGACATGTAGTATGTCTACCCACCCTTGGAATCTGGGACCCATGTTCACCCTAGAGAGAGTCACTCTCATCATGCCCCAGTCTACCCTATTGAACGTATTGTCAGTGTCTAGGGATAAGAGAACCACCTCTTTGCATCTTTTCTTTGCAATATCATTTAGATGGAGAGCCCGTTTCCAAAAAGTGTTGGAATGAACTCCACGTGATCAGGTGTGGTAATATGGTCTCCATGCGGATCGGCAGATCCTCGCAAACATTTTAACACCGATATTCAGTAGGAAGATCAGTCTATATGATGAACACAAGGATGCATCCTTCCCCGGTTTTAAGAGTACAGTAATTGAGTCTTCCAAAATAAACCCCAGAATCTTCCATATATTGTACCATTCACAGGTATACATACACCCAGCTCATACATAAAACACACATGCACTGCACAGCACTTCATACTTACTTTATGTAAGCCAAGGATGAGTTAAGCACACAGCAGCTGAACTTTACATGAGTGAGCCTGTAGGCCTCTCTCTAGTGATGCAGGTAAAAAGGGCCTGTTCACTTTAGTAATCACTACACAGTATCCTCCCACTACAGTACTTGAGATAATTAACTCCTGGAAAAGGCAGTAGCCTTTTATCTATCTGGGTGTAGAGCTTTGGGTGCCCCTACCAGTCCAACAAGATCGCAGTCTGTAAGACAAGTCTTTGTCATGGGCATGTGCATGATCCGTGTTCACCCATGACAACAAAAATCAGCACCATGAAGGCACATATCATTGCAGCAGGGGCACTAAGGGCAGGGGTGTACTTTTGTCATCATGCAAGGTACTTTTCCGTCCAAACAGGGATGTGTTGCTCCTCCAACACTGGCATATGCTGTTGGGATTTCTTGCAGTCGTCCATTGTTCATGAAGGAATGTTTCTGCCTCCTCAACTCTAGTGCCCAATTCCACCACATCCCTTTTCACATATTGGAGGTCAACTGCCTTCAGAGCTTGGACCTCTTCTTTGATGTCTTGAAAGGCTTTGTGGAAAAAGATGTTATTGATGTCCACATCTTGCGATGAGTCACTTTTTGAGGTTAAGTGTTCCCTCTATTCCCACCTCGGTTGTTATGGTGCTGGATCACATTCGGGGAAAGTTTTAATCGACTGGTCTCTCTTGGGTCTGCATCCTGGAAACCCCAGTGCACATGGGTTCATTGTGGGGCTCTGTTGGATGCATCTGTGTATTGCTGGTGATGAGATGAGTGTGGGGCAGGCAAAGAGCTGGGTCCCTCATAGGGGTCAATGTGGTTCCCGTTTTTCTACATAAGCACTTGACAAGGGAGATGCTGTTTTTAAGATGTGGCCAAGCTGAGGGAGCATTGGTTCTTATTTCCCAGCTTATGTCTTACTATGAAGGTAGGGATGTGTCTCAGAAAACTTCCCATGATACTCCACCAGTGAGTCTTCCCATCCTCCACCAGACCCCATTCACCGATATTTCACTCAGAATGCCCCACTCACTTGTAGAGTTAGGTTAGGTAGTGGGTATTCCCAAAACCTGGTTTCCACAAAATTGTTTCATAAGAAGTAGTGTTTATGACCAGGTAGGGCTGCCTAGTGGGTCCTTCCTGTTGCCCCAGCAAGTTTCCATGTCAGACAGGCTGGCATTGAAACCATGCCAGAAAACCGTGCATCGTAATCCCAAGGGCAGAAAAGCCCACCCTTTGGGATTATGAGCTGGGTCCGACTGGCAGATGGGCTCCTTTCTGGGTAAAAAACTAGCTATCTGACAAATTAGGTGTAATTCCATTCAGCTGCTTTGGATCGCTGTGTCTCAAGTTCCTAATGCTTTTTGGGACATCCCCTTTTTCTCGGCCCGGGCTAGATGAATCACCAATACTTCTCGGGGTGAAACACAAAAAGTCACTTAATTAACCATTGCTTAACTCTGTGGTAGCTTAGCATAAATGCAGTGAGGCTTAACTTAGAGGCAATGAGTAAAGTATGTATGCAGCACCCCAATGGTAACAAAGTGAAAACACAACACAATGAAAATCCCACACCTACTTAGAAAAATGGGGTAAAATGTAAGAAATTTAATTTAAAATTTAATTTAACTTAATGTAATTTAAATAAAATGTATTTGACAGCAAGATGACAAAAATCTAATCAGAACTGGAGATGTGCAATTTCAACGATTTAAGGTAAGTATAATGCTTAAAAGCACAAAGCACCATTCGCCATCATTTGTTTGTGCTAGAGAGGGTGAAAGTCAGGCCGGAGGCCATGATGGAGCATGGGTCAGATACATGGACGAGGTTAGTCCCACTGAAAACGTTATTTTCTCAAAATCCAGCTCAAAGAGCCCAGTTCGCAATGGAGGTGGCCGCGAGAGTCACAGAGAGCGTCACAGATGGTTGTTGCTGTAGCACCAAGAGCAGGCGGGGCATCAAGGATGGTCGTCACTGTAGCACGAAGATACTGTCATCCGTCACGGATGATCAATGCTGGAGCTTTGCAGTGGTGGCCGCCGTGGGCTGTCGATGTTGCAGCATGAAGTGCAGATCTCGTGTTGATAGTCGTCGCTGACAGTCACTGTAGTGCGAAGTGTTAGGTTCACTGGAGCTTCTCGTTTTCAGTCGGTGCTGGTGGCAAGATCTTGTTGCAAACTGGACAATCCACAAAGAGACCAAAACTCCAGGATTTCCGCTTTGAGTTCAGAGAAGTGTACTCTGATGCTAACCAATGGCCCAGGGCCTGAAGAGGCACCTCTTGGGGATCAGGGGCTCACTCTTGCAGAGGCCATAAGGACTCAGGAAGGTCAATTTGCAGGTCCAGACAGGTCCAGTGCAGGAGGTCAGCTGCGCAGTTGCAATGAGGCCTCTGGAGCTTGTTATGTCCCTATAGCTCTAAAATGGAGGTCAGTCCTCCTGGAGACACTTCAGATAGCCTGGGATGAAGGTAGAAGGTCCAGTCTTCCTCAGACAGCAGGGCAGGCCTCAAGTTGCAGGCCAGGCCACTGGCAGCAGAGCAGTCCTTCTGTAGTAGCCACAGCTCCAGGGGTGTACTGAAGAGTTGGTTTGAGGGTCCAATATTTATACCTGGTGCCAGCTTTGAAGTGGGAGAAACTTCTGTACACAGGCCGCAGATGGCTGGCCTGAGACAAGCTTAAAAGGGCTACTTAAGTGGATGGCAGATGAGTTCTGCTGGCCCACTAGTAACATTCACTCTACAGGCCCTAGGTACATATAATACTACTTTACTGGAGACTTAAAATTAAATTGAAAGTGCCGATTGGGTGTAAGCTAATTTTACCATGTTTAGACGAGTGTGCACAATTAGTTTAGCACTGGAAAGCAGTGGTAAAGTGTGCAGAGTCCTAAGGCCAACAACAAATTCAGCAAAACAGGAGGAGTGAACGCAAAACGTTTCGGGAAAACCACGTCAAGGATGTCAGGTATAACATGGAAGCCAAAGCAGAATTTACTGAAACGTGATTTACATATGAAACATGATCTGCTAACTCAGGGTTAGAATGACTTTGTATTTGATGGAAATTATCGAATGGATATGTGTTTTACAAAGTGATTTAAATATAATCCAAAAGAACTTAGAACGTACGACATAGCACATGTTTGTCATTATAGGCATAGTCAAAACAATGAGAAATTAATAAAAAGCGAAGCATACAAAACGTATAAGACCACTGACCACTAATGATTGGTTAGGTTTTATAAATGTGTATTCACAGGCTCTGATTACTATGTAAGTAAATATACATATATTTCTCTTTACCACTCATAGGGTAGTACTTGTTTAGTAATGGAAATGAGTGATTTAAATCTAAAATGTACACTATGGCAAATCTAATATATTTTTCCTCCATAGGGGCTGCACTAAATACAAAGGATGAAATCCAATAACAGGAATTTCAGCATTACGGTGGAAATACACTGCCATCTAGTGGTACGATAAATAAGAAACGTGTTAGGAGATTTTCTCTTGCAAGCAGTGGGGAAATTGTCGATAAGTAAAATAAACATGTTAAACTGCGTAGGTGGTGTTTTTGAAAATAGAGATATACAGAATGCAACGTATTTGGATCAGCCTGAAACTGTCAGGTTAATCTTATCATCATCAGCTGATTATTAAAGTGCATAAGCATGGGCGTAGTAGCTTCAGGTGGATGTGTGGGGGTGTTACCCCCCCAACAAAATATATATTCTGCCATAAATAGTTGGGTACCAGTGCTTTCAGTCGGGTATGATTAGGTGTCTGTCGAATTTCACCTGGGATTTATACATGCCCATTTGCCCAATATTAATTAGTTTGAAATTTTTTATTTTTTAAGTGCGCCAAACAGTCGCCCTCCCCTCTCTCTCTTTCCACCGTCCCTTTAGCTCCCGGTATTTCGTGCTTCTCATATGTGTTTTTAACAAGATGTCCCAAAGTGATTGTTGGGAAATCTGAGGCTCACACTCCCAATCTTATTGGCCCAGCTGCGCCCCTGTGCATAAGATCCCCGCGGTCATCCAAATAAGTCCGACGAACAAAAGGAGCCAAATGAGAATAGTTTTGAGCTCTCTGTCGTCTTATGTGCTTTCAAGGTATAGGGGGATAATTGCAGGAAATAGCCAGAGGAGGAAGTTTTGCCCCATTAGCCCCGCACACACAGTGAACAACGCTTCTCTACCAGAGCGAAATATTGTATATGATTGTCAAGTAACACTCCTCACTGGGAGATATATAGGAGAGTTTCCATTGAATGCATTGTGAGTAATATTCAGGAACACAGGAATCATACAGCAATCAAACGTCATATAATTTGGCAAGGCTCACTAAATAATGCAGCAAGAACATGAACAAGCATATTTTGTGGCATTATTATTTTGCTATTTGTCATTGTAATACATATTAACACTGTCTAGGTAAAAGGTTCACTTGATTAGTACCTTTCTTGAATGCACATAAGCTAATTGTCATAGGTAACTAGTTATCTATTGCAAGGGGGTGTGCTTTGCAAGGCACCACATATGGCGCTTTTTTCGTTTGAAATACAAAGGGTCTGGTAGTCTGACCATTATCTCCTCGTCCGTCTTCCTCGCACAGCCCTCACGTCAGATTTTATTCCATTCATGTAGAACTTAACCACCAAACTTGACTTCCCTACCCATTCCAAGATGCCCCCCCTAACACCTGAGTACAAATACCTCACTTCCTTAGAAGGACTTTCTGTTTTCTTTATTCTGCAGCCGGTTGCTATCTTGGTTTCAGGTGTCGTTGGAATTGGCGCTTTTTGCAGGGTCATCCCTGAACTTTTTGCCTTCCTCCTGGTATTTTTTCTGACCTGGGGTTGGTGGTTTTAGGACTCTGGGCACTATAGCACTGCTGTCCAGTGTAAAGTGCATATGCTCTCGAGAGTAAATGTTAAGATTGGTCTACACCTGTTTGGCGTATTTAATTTACCTATCAGTTCCTTGTAAAGTGGTATCTCATATACCCAGGGCCAGTAAATTAAATGCTACTGGTGAGCTTGTAGCTCTGCTTGTGCCACTCACCAAAGTAGCCTTTCAAACCTGTCTCAGGTCACTGACAATCCTGAAAGCGGGGAAAACAGGGGACCTAAGTTTGGGCGGGAGTCAACCCCCCACTCCGTGAAGTCGGGGCTTGTTGCAGCTAAAACTGGAAGTCAGGCGGAGGAGGCCTGACCGTAGGCGGGGCTCCTGTGAGGAAGGGAAGAGCCACGCAGGCTTCATTTGCTTGGAGACCGCTGACGTCCTTGGGACGGGTCCCGCTGCTTTGGTAAGGCCGCTGGAGGTCATGCAAGTTCCACGCCTGGTTGTGGGTGGGACGAAACAAGATCAGGCTCCAGGCCACGAGGTGGAGGAGAAGAGTCCAGGAGCCTAAACCAGTGGTGGTGAGACGGCTGCCACACAACTCCCTCAGCCCCCAAGGAATGGTGAGAGTGGCTGAGCTCACTTGCAGGAATCTCCGGTCGCTGTGAGGGCAGAAGCATCATCTATTTGAGCCTGGGCTGAGAAGGGGGAGCCCGGTGTCGGCTTCCCTCCCCCCTTGAGGATGGAGACTGCTTTTGGAGAGTATTGTGCCCAGAATTGAGGGCTGCATCGGCAGCCAGGAAAGCCCTGATTTTTGGACAAGGGCATTACGGGATAGCCCAAGACGGCCCCTGAGGAAGGCCAGTTGGCCTGGGGATCACCTTCTGTTCTGGTGTAGCGCAAGGCCCTAAGGTGATGTGTGCATCTTACTAGTGTTACTGTGGTGCACTGCTAACGTAGGATGTATGCCTAATGTGATTTACGCATAATGTGTTTATACTAAGTGCCTTTACCAGTAGTTACTGGTTGTTTTACTCCTTGCATTTTCTAATGGTGATGACAGTGGTCCGATTGGCCCTGTAATGTATACAGTGTATACATTTGTGTTTCACCATGTTTTCCTTGTTTTTCTTGCCTGGGTCCGGGGCACTCATGTTGCATCTCTGTGGAGGTTTTATGTGTTTTTACCCAGGAATCAGAGAGCACGCGGTGACCGCCTGATTCCAAAATGACACCTCCAGTCTGTTGTGCATGAAATTCCGGCACTTCTGCCAGACTATCATTACAAATGGGAGCGGCGTGTCCTGGGTTCCTGGCTGGTTTTATTTTGGCTTCTAGTGCCGGTTTGCCATAAGGTGGTTGCCTCATTTGTCTGTCTCCTCGTGGGCTTGTGCCATTGGTGAGGGCTGTGCAGGCTTCCCTCCTCTGGGGTCCTGGTTCCCGGCCCGGTCATGAGTGATTTAGGGGACACCTGAGTGGTAGTTGGGCCATCTTCAGTTGTTCACCTAACCTCCAGGTCATTATTGTGGCAGCTGTGGAAGCTGCTTTTTGGGCTCGTGAGGAGGCGCCTCCTGCCAAGGTGCCTAGGATGAACCCTGCCCTCAAAGGGGATGAGGATGCTGTAAAGGGCTGTTTTGTATAGGGCACAGAGGTTCCATCCGGTGGGGTGGGGCAACTTCAGTTTTTTCAGGACGTTGGCCTCGGTTAGAGCGGCAGACCCTGATGCAGAGGTCTAGCCTGGGACCAGGGTTCAATTCCCCGCCTCGGCGGGTCTTGGGCTCAAAATTCCACGGACCTGATAATTCTCGCCTCGGTGCCTATTCCAATCATGGAGTCCCACTCTGCAATTCTGGGCAATAGCTTGCTTAATCTCCACAACGGCCCCCACAACGCTAAGGATGCCTGGCCTCCACCTTGGGGGCGCCCAGGAGTGGACACCTCACAGGGAAAGCCAGGATGGGTTCCACAGCGGTATTCGTACAAGCACCTTGAGACCCTTGCGGGTGAGTAGTGCGCTATACAAGTATCAATTCAATGCCTGGGCCGTCCAAGTGGTCTCTGATGGCTACTGGATAAATTCCAGTGAGGCTTCACCTCATAATTTTTTCGAGACTCCTGGTCCTCGTTCCCTGGTGAGTTTGTCTGCGCTCCTTCAAGGGATTCAGGTACTGCTTCAGAAGATGGCCATTGTTCCAAATTCCTCCTCAAGAGAAGTCCTTTCCAGGAAGTGAGCTACTTGTACTCAGTGGAATGGGTGCCGTCTTGGAAAGGGAAGGGAAGTCAAGTTTGGTGGTTAGGTACTGCATGAATGGAGTAAACTCCAACGTTTGGACTGTGATGAGGAAATCATGGACTCGGAGTAATGAATGTTACTGATAAGTAACCCGGCATCCCTGACCATTGAGGGATGGATAGCTCTGGTAAGGTCAGAGGTTCTAAAGGAGGACCACACAACAGCTAAATATGAGAGTTCAGGTATTATAGAGTGTTGGTACAGAATAAGGTCTTTGCTCCTTTAGTTGGGGTCCTCTACTTATCCCTCTTTCTTTATCCGTACATTTTTCCCCCACATATCGGAGAGACTCTCTTAGACGGTGGACTACTTTCGGCGGAGGGCTATTTCATCCCTGGAAAAGCCCTGAGAGAAGAGGTGCTTATAATAACCATAGCACTTGTTTAAAGTTATGACTGTTACAGATGTGCCACTGGCTCCCTGATCAATGAGGATGAAGGCTTTATGCCCATCGCAGAAGGATACAGGATATGGGAAATTTTTTCAGTGTCTGTTTTAAAGAGTGGTTTGTGATCAGGTGATTTGTAATGATTTGGATGATGAACTACATTTTGAGGACTCAGCTATCAAGAAGAAAGTAGGGTAGCACACTTGAAATGGGTTCCACAAAAGAAAGAAGCCCTCCCTCAGGGTGTTCACATGGAATCTTAATGGACTGGGCAGTAAGATAAAGAGGGAGTTAGTGTTTCGGAAGCTCTAAGATCACAAAATCACAATGCATTAATAGTCCACAAACCAGCTACCTCTCTCCCCTCACTCGCTGACATTATCCAGGTGTATGACCATGTACAGCACTCTGCTCCTTTTGGCTAGGTTTGTGCTGCAGAAATACCACATGCATACATATATACATACATAAGATATAAATCACACATAGTATTACTATAAGAACCCCACGTGGTTAGCAATAGATCTGAATGTATAGGTTGGAGCAAGTACACCCTACTGACACAGGGTGTACGACTGGCTACAGAGAGGAGAGGCGTTCCTCTCTAGTAGCACCACTCCATTCATTCTCGATGACCAGTGGACTGATCTAGATGGGTAGTTTGTAACATCAATATATACATGGGGTGGGGGAGAAAAAGTAGCATTTGTTTTACTCTACTTGTCACCTACACTCCTAACAAATACCCTGTAAAGTCTGTCCAAACTGTTACTCTGCCTTCCTGAGGCTGCGTTGGTCCCGGGAGGGAATTTCAAATTAATGATAAATGAAAAATGGGACAGGAGACAGGCTCAATTAGAATAGGAGAAGAGATCTCTAAACTATTGGGATTTGACTCTGCCATAGGAATTGCATCGAGAGACTAGGCAGTTCTCTTTTTACTTGGGTGCCCATGATACATTCTGAAGAATAGACTATATACTGGCTCCTTCGATGCATATACACAGGTCTAGGGGCACAGAATATATTGCAAGGGGAATTTCCGATCATTCATCTCTAATTTTGACTTCTGGTTTTAATAACAGGAAGGATTGTTGAAGATTGAACTCATAGGGTTTGAAGAATGGGAAGGTTATAGGTTTATGGTTGAAAACTGTGAAACTTTATTTTGAAGAGAATACATGGTCAGTGGTGTCGGAAGTAACATTTTAAGCAATTTGTTGCAAAGGCCATATCAAAGACAGTGCGGAAGAGGAGATGAAGGCTGCAGAGAGCTTGAGGCTGATCTTATTGAACTTGAGAAATAGTCACAATCACAACATGTCCAGAGACCAGCAGAAAATTAACAGTAAGAGAGGGGATTTTTTTTTTTAAATCATATTTTTTTTTATTGTTCTTCAAGATAACAACAATAAGAATGTTAATAATGATGTAGCACATACACTCTTTCAGTTTCAGCAATTGTTGAGATGTACAAAGATATCTGTCGCTTCCTCCCTACTTCTGGAGCACACAAAAGACCACGCCACACACGGAGCTCTATAATCCACGTCTTTATTCTTCAGCATGCAACCGTTAACTGAACTCACTACGTCATAAACTTTATTGACCATACCCATATACACCCAGATACCTCCCAACTGATTACCTGACTTTGTAAGGAGTACGCCAAGGACCACAAGGGTCCTACTGCACATGATCACATTACACTACATCTCCCCCCTTGCTAAATAAAAAATACGGACAACATATATGCATTAAAGTTTCTCAATGAGTCATTGAGGTGCTCATACCAATCTTCCAGTTCGAGTCATAAGAGGTGAAGGAGTTGCACTGTCATCGTGCATCATAGATGTAGACTCAGATGCTTGACTTGGGTACTCAAGTGTACTTGTCTCCCTCGTTATGTCTCGGGAGGCCCTAAACATCGAGACAAATGTTTGTAATGTGACGAGTCTCTCATAATGGATTTTCCAGGATGTTGAGCGGTCACCATATGTCCTTTACTTGTCACGACTCTCAATGGATCAGCATCAAACGCAGCATCAGACTTGCACTTCAATTTTAGTTTGACCAGGACCGGGTCTCATTTTCCAAAAACCTTGTCCAGAGCGCATCTGCGCTTATCTGAATAGATCCTCATATTGCTTTTGCAAGAAGTGTTAGTAACAGGAATCTTATCAGTGTCTATTACTCGACTCATGGTCCATTGTGGTAGCTCGGTACCAATGATTCTCCCAAACAGCAAGGTGGCAGGGCTTTCACCTGTTGTAGAATGTGGAGTTGACCTATATGCATGAAGGGCTGAACATAAGGGTGACTTGAGATTGTTTCCTTGTATCCCAGCGTGCTGGACCACTTACTTCAGAGTGACAATAAGTTGTTCAACAACGCTGTTTACCTGTGGCCAGAGAGGTGTGCTTTTATGGTGCTTGTTGTTCAAGCGACTAAGAAAGTCCTAAAACCCTCTAGTATTTGAAGGGTGGACCATTGTCACTTTTGAAAATGGAGGGAACACCCCATGCTGCAAAGATGTCATCCAGACTCTCGATGACTTTGTCATGGGTGGTCAATAAAAAATCTTCCACTGACGTAAAACGTGAGTACTCATCAATAACTATCATGAGACGATGTCCATTGTTTAAAGGTCCAAAGAAATCAACTGCAATTTTTTCCCACGTCAGCCATATTTAGCGGATGCTGTGTTGTCTTGGGAGATAATTAGGTTCACAGGTGATATACTTTCAGTTTCTTCTGGACTCGTTCATCAAGGTGAGGAAATCACACTCAGTCTCTGAGGGCTCGCTTGGTGGCTACAATGCCACAATGTCCTTTGTGTGCAAGTTCAATGACTTGTTGCCTCAAGCCCTGAGGTATGACAATTCTTGAATCGCTTAGTACAATACCTTCATGAGTGACAGATAGTTCTTACTGCACATTTTAGATTTTTTTTATATTCAATGTTATCTGTGAGAGGTTGAGTATGTGATGCTAGTGGCCATCTTGTCTTTCGGATTCCCAAAAATGGTGAGCAATTCTTAGTGCTCAGTGACAAGGGTGAAATGCACATGAAAATGTCCCCAAGCCCACACTACAGCCAGGCTCTCTTTTTCTGGCGGAGAGTAGGCACGTTCATTCTGAGATAGACTTCTGCATAGGCCATAAAGTATCTCTGAGCATTTGGATGTCCATTGTGTTGAGCAAGTGTAATGGCGGCCATGCCCAAGAAAGATCACAGCATGGATACATCTTGTGGGGGATAAATGGATGACAATGCTTGTACCTTTCAGAGAAAATATGCCCAAAGAATTTGAGTTTGGCTTTGTGAAACTCACACTTTTCAGTAGTTAAAGTGAGACCTGCATCAGTGAGCAGACGGCATACTTGTGTAAGACTTTGTTCTAGTCCTTTTGCCTTACTTCATGGAAGGGAAGCTTCTTTCCATATGTGTCCTGCATGGATGAAAAAAGGGGTATGCGTACTACACATTTTCAAACTGCAGTAGTAATCAAGTCCATCCTGTTGTACATGACGAGGGTGAATTTAAGAACAATATTCATGTAGGAGAGTGGGTAACAATTAAATCTCCTATTAATGTGGCAAAAGGCCTGTCAAAATGTGGTCCTCCTGTAAAGGTGGATGCCACATCACGCTTTGCTGTGAGTTTCAATGGGAAGAGTTGGAGGAATTTATCTAGAATATACAAAGTTCCAAGGAGAGTTGTGTTGCAACTGGGTTTGGAATCTGGAAGAGATCCAGATCAGGTTAAACAAGGTCTGCTGCAAACATCTCGTTCTCCAAAGCGGTCATTGGAGTATGTCACTCCACGCACGATTGGAAGTAGTATAGTCATTGCCAAACGTTCTCGTTTTCCTTTCTCTATTTTAATTTTACTGTTCAAACTATACTACACAATACTAAACTTAAACTTTTGTTTTCTTTCTCCTTTTCTTTTTTGGTTCTTGTTATGTGGGAAGAAAGGAGATGTTGTAGTAGTCTTTCTATTGTACATATTAATAGCTATTCAGAATTAACTATATCACTGTCATGGAAATAGAATGTTATAGTTTGAACTCCAAGGGGCACTTGTCAGTTGTCCCTGGAAGCTGTGGAGATGGACAGTCAATAAATAAGTTGTTCTCACACTTACCTGTTCCTGTGTGATTACTACAGTAGGTCTCTCTCCGAATGGTTTACGGATAACTCCTTAAAGGAACGAGAGGAACGTGCATTAGTATCCTGATACCTGTCAGAATTTCTAATATTGTCGCGGTTTCTCAGATTATACTTTCGTTCGGTGTGTTCCTGTTGAGAAGACCCACCCAGTGACTGTGTTTTGTTTTGTTTGTTTATTATCCCATTTCTTCTTTGAATAATCGGGAGTTATCTCTTTCAGAACTGCTCTTAACTATTGGTTTCCCAGGTTTGATTTCCAGATTATCTCTGCTTAGAGCGATATAAGGTAAAAGTATCTTCGATAATCTTATGGAATTCGTGCTCCTGCTGTGCAGGAATTAATTTACTCAGGCTATGGCATTTAGCCACTGCTGCTTCCTCCCCTTTTATATTACTCAATATGATGGTAGATACCTGGGCAAAATTGCCCATTAGTTTCACTCCCAGATCTAATGCAAGCTCTGCCCCATACTCACTTTGAATTTGTTTTAGTACATCCAGTATGACTGCTATTGAAGGGGCACCATGTGTTTTGCTGTATACGGCAGCAGAGATTGTAACCCAAGGGGCACAATCTTCTAACTGGGGACCCATCCCCATCAGCAAGCAAATTGTCAGTATTCTGTGTTTTCCTAAGGACCCGTATGGGAAAAAACTGCTTCAAGCTCAGCTGTTTTTTTGTTATCCAAAACAAGATTTGCTCCCTGCTGGTGGGAACCTTTCCACTAATGGCATTTAGTGTTTGTGGGCTAATACGTGTGGTTGTGTAGCCTGAGCAGCCCCCCAAATTGGACTGTCAATGTTCTCATTACGTATTGTGTTATATTTCTGTAAATCTTTACTAAATCTCTAAAGTTTGCGTATTCCTGCTGGTATTGAGGCAGCAACGTCTGGGTGTGGCATGTATGATGCTAAGACCGGCCAAGTCACTCATCCTCTGCTGAGTGAACCGAGTCTCACATGTTCTATGGTATGGGGTAGGGCACCTTTAAACAATTTAATATGTTCTTGGTAAGTTCATGGGACTTCGAAGTCTATGTATGGAAAATACTCATCAGGTGGTTCATCTTCAATGTATTCATGAAATAACCTTGTGTGTGCATCTGCAGCGGGAAGTTAACCCAAGAATAGAATACCTCTGTCCTGTATGCTTCGTGTGCCTCACCAACGAAGGTAACATTGCCACCTGTTGCCGGGAGGCAGTGCTGTAATTATTTCATGGTAACTCCCTCTCTGCACTTTTCTGAAATAATTAGTCCAACTAATTGCTCTGCTCTCCAACGTCCTCATCTGGTTGTTAGGTCATTGTTAAAGCAGTAGTATTTCAATCAAAATAAGTGTTTAAAAAATTGGTACTTCGTCAACGTGACGGATATGCGGACAACATTATTACAGGTGCATTAGAGTATAATGCACTTGTAATAAGGTGGACTAAATATCCGTCACGTTTGTGATGAAGTACCAGTCTGCCAAACTCTAACTCAGGGCCATAATCATTTAATTGAAAGGTGTGTACAGTGTGGATATCAACTATGGTGTACAGGAAATTACCTAGCAAGCTATGAGAAGAAATGGCATTAGATATGGTGAAGTCCATTCGGAGTCAGAGAATGGCACAATATAGTTTAGATCTGATTGACATGTCTTTGAAATGACCAGATATTGCTGTTATGAACAATATTGAGACATGTAGCAAGACCTTTTTGCATCACTGATTTCATAGAAAGGGTTTCCCTAATGTTATTCTTGTAGCTAAAGTGGTTCAACTTACCTCGAGAAAGATGTAGAATTTCTTAGGGGAGAGATCACAAACATGGTCTGTATATCATCTTGAATGCAATGGGACACGTGAAAGATTTAATATGACTTGAAAGGAAGGTATTCATCTTGTGAAAACTGTCTAAACGAACTGGACCTGTATAGATTAACTCCTCATACAACAGCATAAAATGTACCCTCCGAGTTACTCAAGGGAAGAGAGACCAATACATGTTGACCATAGTTGGGTAAAGTGGGGGAAGAAGAGTGCACAAAGTGGAATGATGAACTGTTGAGAGGTAATTGATGAAACAGCAGAACTGGAAAGGGATATGATATTCTCAAGGATGCAAGTTGTCTATAGTGGGTGATAATGACTTGGTTGTGTTGAAAGTGTGCCTCTGCTGTGCACTATGTGGTAGAATGGACACAAGCTTCCCCTTGTGAGCTTTTATTGGGTATTCAAAATCATGTTAAAATCCACCAAGCTAATGGTTAAATCTAATTAGGACTACAGGCATTGCAAGGCCTTTCATGATTTAAGTTTGGCAGGAGACAAGCTGAGTGTTCGGATGAAAAATTCCTCTGCATGGTAAAAGACCTGTACTGTTATTTGGATCCCTATTGCTGATTTGTGTGGTCATAGGCAAACACAGATCATGTGTGTGCACCATGACATAGGCCTATCTCAGGGACTGTAGTCTTGCTGGACTCATAGTGGTGGAAGGCTACTGCCTTCTTCAAGAGTAAAACAGCATGAGTGGCAGCATACCGTGTAGTAATTAGTAGGAGTAAACAGCTCAACTTTTCCCTGTGTCACTAGAGTAAGGCCTCCAGGCTCACTCCCCTTTTTAAAGTTCCGATGCTGTGTGCTTTTCTCACCCTTGGCCTACATCAGGTAGATGTAGAGTGCTGTGCAGCACAGGAGTAGTGAGTCTACAATGGAAGTATGTGTGCCTGGGAAAGGTACAGGACATGGGTAGGGCAACACTGTGTAGTACATGCAGGATTGGTGTATATTGTGAGTGTATGTATGCCTGCACGGAGTACATTATGTGAGAGATGCATGTGCTGGGTGTATGTGTGCTTGCGAGAAGTACTATACATGAAGGGTGAAGTTTTGTGCATCGCACACATGGTAGATGTGTGCGGTGGCAGTGTGTGTGTTTGCAAATAGCACACCCTGATACAATACAGAGAGGCTACCGTACTGAACAGTGCATGCAAACTGAATGTGTGTGCTGAATGTATGTGTGCCTATCATGGCACAATGCATGGAGGTAACAGTGATGCACAGTATATGTGCTATGAATGTATACTGAGTGCAAGTGTGCCTGAAATGGTACATTACATGGAGGACCCTGAGTTCCATTTTGGGAATTCCAGGCCTGCCTGGTGAAGATATGTGGTGCAGTGGGATCCCCCTAGACAGATTTGGGAATTGCTGTATTCCTGTCAGCTAGGTGGGACACACTGAAGGAAGGGAGGAAGAAACTTCCCCTTCACACTTCCAAAGGTTGTTATTTGATTCATTGATAAATCAGAAAAGGGGGTCTGGACTCATCTTAGGAAGATGGGGCTGAAAAAGGAAACCATAAAGGGTAGACCTGAGAGCCCAGGGTTATCCTTTTGATGGACATATCACTGTGTCTGACATCTGAACTCTGGTCACTCCCATGACCTGTATTGTGGGATAATCAGATTTGGAATCTTTTCTACGACGACAGACAGCCCTTCAGGAGGAAGAAAAAGAAAAGTGTATACTTAAAAAGAAGCAGAACCTCAAAATAAAGCTTCAAAGACTCAGACCTTAAATCACATTTGGTGTCTAGAAATTGATAATAAGGAGCGGTTGTGAACTCAAAATTTTTCATCTGCCAAGGAGAACAGAAGGGTTGTGTGAGAAGAAGAAGCTCTGCAAGACTTCTGCCTGTGACCAGGACTGAGTGCCAAGGCCTGGTAGTCTTCCTGCTGGGTGAGAGGACATCACTCGGGGAAACCAAGACCACCTACCCTGAAGTCTGGAGCACCAGCACCTGCCCACTTGCCAAGACCAGTGTGCCTTGTGAGGAAGAGAAAGAGATCCAGTGGGGAGCACTACTGTGAGGACTCCTGGTGCGACATGTGAGGATTTGGCTGTGCAACGATCAGATCGAAGCCTGTGTACAGGATTGTTTTGGGCGAACCCTGTCAGGAAAGGGTAGCCATAGACTGAGTCGTGCATAAAGTGATGTGCAGGGAGCGCCAAACATGTACTGCCTCATGACGCCGAACCAGTATGCTAGAGAGTGCCACCGTGAAAATAATTGTGTGGCCAGCGTGCTAGGACTTGTGAAAACCTTAGGCCAGGAAGGCCTCCCGTGGTGTGAGCGATTGCACCGGAGGAGTCTACATTGTGTACAGAGGTACTGCAGCAACCCTGTGTGCCTGGAGGGGCTGCAGGTACTAAATTGCTAAGGATTTCGGGTTGTGGCCCGGGACTAGAGTGAGAGGACACCGAGAAGGATGTTACACCCTTGCTGGGCTCCAGTCAGGAGAGAAATTGACACTGCATCTTTGCAAGCTTGAAGCTGCTCCAAATGATGGGGAGAGCCAGCAGACTGCCGGGTGCTACTGTGTGTACCGTGAGCAGCCTGACTTCTCCGAGCAGGATGATTGCTCAATGCACCCGTTGCAACACCAAACTCTTCCGTGTTGCAGGAGTGGGTAAGACTTGAACTGAGCCTGTGGGGCTTCAGGGGATTCGTTGCTAAAAGTTCTGTGACACCATAGACACTTTTGATGAATTCCTAAGAGTCAAGAAGGAACTCTGGAGTATAGCCTACTAGTAACCATACCCTGTATGCAGCCACAAGTGAATCAGGAATAACACCAACCACATTACGTGGCAGAGGGTGGGACAGGGAATTGCCCAACAAACACTTGAGCCCCGACCTCAATAGGATTGTGTAATTGCTTACGAATGTTGTTATACCTTTACATGTGTAGAGTTAGAAATAAAATACTTATTTATCTTATAAAAGCTAGTATTTGAAGAGACATTGATTTATTGACAGTACTGTATACACTTTGAGTTAGGAGTCATGTTTACTTATCTGGATCTGCACTCCGCCACACTCACCCCCAGGAAGCCTTTGCGTGCTTGTCCATAGCTACCACTGAGAGTCAATTGCAGAAGGGGTACTTGGCCCACTTGCTCAGGATCCATAGTAGATCGGCCTCAACCACCACGGTGGGTCCAGTAACCCCTGCATGCCCGTGGCCCTTTAAACATTGTTTTTACATCCAGACATTGAGAAGTTTCAGTACCAACAGCATATTCACTTGTGCAGTGCACCCTGATTGCCTGTGGCTATCCATATGTTAAGCGCCCATTCACATATGCTCTCTCCAAACAAATATTCCAGTGCATTAGCCCTAGCCATGACAATACCAGTATAATATGAACCAGAATGTTTTGGTTGTTTTTCTAGTTTGTGTATCTATTATTTTCCCTAGTCCAGAGTTAGACAAGAGGAACTGGACTCCAAGTACCCTTTCCTAGTTCTTTCCTACACCAGCTAAGCAGCCGTCATGGCCTGCATGACTCGCGGGTGGGGTGGTCGCGTGGGGGTTCGCAAGGGGGGGTTCATTAAAAAAAATCACAACAAACTTAACTTCCCGGGTTCCAGTCCATCTCATCTCCTGGCCGGGTCCAGCATTTTCCTGGAACCGGAAGCAGGCAGAGCAGGCAGCTCCCTCCCCTAAGCTAAACACAATGCTGCAATGGCAGCATTGTGATTGGCTGGGACGCCGACCACACAGGCATCTATGGGGCGGCCATTTTCTCCATGTAGGCTACATATAGCCTACATGGAGAATATGCAGAGTGCATATGACTGGTTTGGTCGGCCCTGGGACCGACCAAACAGTCAGCGCTCTCAGAGAGGGCAAGCCACTCCTCCCCTGGACTCCAGCAGACCCGCCCACCTACCTGCCCCCCAACCATTACCTTCTGCTTTCTCGCAGTGTGAGAAGCAGAAAAATAAAATGGTAGGTTTACCATTTTATGTTTCTGCTGCTCACACTGCGAGAAAGCAGTGGGGCGACGCTCCTCAGCCCTAATGGAGGAGCCACCCCTGCTAAGCAGGCAACCCAACCACATGGCGATACAGAAATGGGTACCAAGTCCAGCTATTGCAATACGCACAAGTTTGACGAACTGACCAGTGTGTGCGTTATGCAGCCATAACTCATATACAAGCTTTCTCTGGATAACTACAGGAATCTCTCATTTTGTACTGTATCAGCATTTAAGGAAACAAAAACAGGTCTGTAGGAACCATGAAAGAAACTGGCGAAAGGCTTACGATAGTAAAAGTAGATCTATATATAAAGAAACATTGGCTGTCTACAAAAAAATGATTCATGATGCAAAAACGAAATATTTTGGGGAACAAATTGATAATTCTAAAAACTCAAGTAGACAATTGTATGAGGTGGTAAAGTAATTGGCGGGGAAATCACCAGACTTTGGCCCTCCTCTCTCGCAAGAGTTCTGTGATGCACTGGCAAACTTTTTCTTTTTAAAAGTAAATGACATTTACTCGGAGTTTTCAGTGATGAAGAGCCCTACTGAACTCAGATCCATCCCTTCGAGTAAACACCGAGATTGTTCATTTGCTCAATTTAAAGAGATAAAGGAGGATCAAACAGCTGACATCATCAGACTTATAAAAACGGGCTCAGCCTTAGACCCCTGCCCTCCAAAAATCTTTCCCTCAGTAACTGATTTAATTAGCGAAGTCGTCACACAAGTCTGTAATGGGATGTTTAAATCAGGGGTTTTCCCGGATTGACTAAAGAACACACTATTAAAACCTCTACTTAAAAAGCCCGGTCTAGATAAGAACACGTTGAAAAACTATAGACCTATTGCCAGCCTGCCTTTTCTAGCCAAAGTAGCTGAGAGAGTAATGAACAATCAACTGTCAGAGTATATTGAACAAAACACTCTACTCGACGACACTCAGTTCGGGTTTCGGAAAATGCATGGGACTGAGACCGCACTTATCAAGGCCGCTGATGACATCAGGACTATTACAGACCAAGGGGGCACAGCCGTACTGGTCCTCTTGGATTTATCGGCGGCCTTCGACACGGTCAATCACTCCATCTTGATTGACCGTGTCGGAGAGTTGGGCATCCAATCTATGGCCAGAGCTCTGCTTGCCTCTTTTTTGTCGGGTAGAACGCAGGCCGTAACACTGGGATCGTTTAAATCGGCTGATTTGGCTTTACCTTGTGGTGTTCCTCAAGGCTCACCCCTAAGTCCGACACTTTTTAATATCTATGTGTCGGACATAGCTAGGGTTATCAAAAGCTACCGGATGAGCCTTACCACATACGCCGACGACACCCAGTTGGTGCTTGCTATTAATAACGACGGAGAAGAGGTGGCGGCTCGGTTTCAAGAAGGCATGCTGGCAATTAAGGAATGGATGGCCGGGAACTGCTTAAGGCTCAATTCAGAGAAGACGGAGGTGATTATCTTTGGAAAATTATCCCCTCTGTGGTCTTCAGTTTGATGGCCTCCATCACTTGGAGCCTTACCAACCCCTGTTCAGAAGGTCGGAACCTAGGGATAATCTTTGATGAGAAACTGAACTTTGTTAACCATGCTAATCAGATAGCATCCTCAGCATTCCATAAACTCAGACTTCTAAGGAAAATTCTACCTTTTCTTCCTGAGAATGCTGGGAAAACGGTGGTGAGTTCCTTGGTACTTTCATCCTTGGATTACTGCAACGGTTTATTTGCAAATGCTCAATCTCGGGTAGTTGCCAAATTACAACTAATTCAAAATGCAGCGGCAAGGCTGCTGTCCGGCACTCCCAAATTCAAACCGATTAAGCAAGTAATCAGGAACTACCACTGGCTAACGGTCAGAAATCGGATCAGATTTAAAACCTTATGCCTTACCTTTAAAGCCCTACATTGTCTTGGGCCGGAGTTTCTTTTTTTTTTTTTTTTTTTTTTTTTTTGATAACTTTTTTATTATAGTAAACAACACAGAAAAAACAAACAAGGCAATACGGCAATGTTACATTAAATGGGAGAGTGCTCAAGGTGGGCGGGAGATACACAATAGTATGATACAGGAGTTATTGTACGGAGATGGGGGGGGTCATGAGCAGGAAACTCAAAATTAGAACAGAATTTGATATACTACATAAGGAATGACGGGTCAAGGAGACTGGGGGGGACTAGGGATCTCCGTGAGAGGGGTTGTACAGATATCTCCCCGATACGAGTTCCATTGATTCCAGATTTTCCCCCACTTTCTGGGTCTGCCTCTTGCCACATATACAGTCTTCTCTCTAAACATACACCAGTCCATGTTCTCTTTCCAAGCCGCCACTGTGGGTGGCCTGTGGGACCCCCAGAGTTGTGCGATGTCTCTCTTTGCAACCATATTACCAAGGGTAGTCCATCGCAGCTGCGATACGTCGTAATCATTCGGCCCCCACACATTCAGCAAACATCGTCGGGCCTCCAGCAGCATCACAACACCCGTGACTTCATCCATCACCTCATGTATACGATTCCAAAAGAGCACCATCACAGGACATTCCCAAATTATGTGAAGAAAGGTACCAAGTATACCACATCCACGCCTACACAAGCCATCAGTCGAATAACCCATATGAATCAGGCGAGGGCCAGTAACATAAACCCGATGAAGGATTTTAAGCTGGACCAAGCGGAGAATCGCAACCTCCCTGGGGGAGGAGATCGCAAACTGCCAATCCTCGTCGTCCAACTCAATACCATCAGCAATCCAAGTCGCTCTGAGGCGCTCAAGCAAGCTCGAGCGATCATTGATCATCTTTTTGTAGATCAAGGAAATGGTGCTATCTGGCACATGGCCATCCAATATACGATCTTCGAGGGGGGAGGATTCCGGAACGTCACAACCCACCCGGAAAACCGAGTTCAACGCGTGGTGGACTTGAGCATAGCGGAAGAATTCTCTATCACTTAGCTCGTATTCCGCTTGTAATATCTGCGAATGTCTTTATCCTATCCTTCACCCAAAGATTATGTATTTTGCTGATGCCAATCATATCCCATTTCTCGAATCCTTTCGTTCTCCACAGGCAACCCAACCTCTCAGAAGCATAAAGCGGGGTTGCGCGGGTCAATCGACCCCTCCAGCCCATAGCTGCGGTCGCACTATGCCACACTCGCACAGCGATCCCCGTCGGACCGGAAAGCTGTAAGCGCGAGGATATAGAATAAAGCGCCCTATTATAATCTCCCCCCGGTAGTAGCCATTTGTCCATTTCAAACGCTGGATTCAATGCCGGGCCATACATCCCGTGATTGATTGCAGCGAGCTGGGAAGCCCAATAATACCGCTTGATATCCGGAAGTGCTATACCACCGTCATACCAAGGAAGCGTTAGTTTCGGAAGAGCAATACGCGAGTGCCCGCCCCATATCAATTGCCTCTGTAAGGATTCCACCTCTCGAAAGTACCTCGATGGAATCACATTGAATGTATTCTGGAGTGCATATAAAAACCTTGGTAGGGACATCATTTTGAAGAGAGCTGCACGCCCTAGTGGAGACAACGGTAATCTACGCCAACTCACTACGTCAGATCGTAAACGCTGCAGCCGGGGAAGTAGATTACGCTCATAGCGGACCACAGGGTTCAATGATATATAAACTCCCAGGTACTTAAAACTGGATTGCGATACCTGGATAGGACAACCACGTGGTAGGAGAGGGACGTCACCCGCAAGCACGTATATATGAGATTTGGTCCAGTTAATAACGAGGCCAGAGTTTTTTCGAAACGAGTTAAGCACATCGAACAAAACATTCAATGATTTTTGAGGCGACGGGAGGTACAATAAAATGTCGTCCGCATACAGTGATATGCGGTCCTCAAAGTGCGGAGCCCAACGTATACCTCTCATCGAGGGCTCCCACCGCAACCAGGCAGCGAGAGGTTCCAGTGCGAGGGCAAAGAGGAGCGGGGACAGAGGACAACCCTGCCGCGTTCCTCTCCCAAGGACAAAGGGCCCTGAGACCCGGCCATTTACCACAACCTGCGCAAGCGGTGTCTCATACAGAAGCTTCACCCAACCAATAAATCCATTGCCAAAACCAAACTTTGCTAGTGCAGCCCAAAGGTACGGCCATTCGATTGTATCAAAAGCCATCGTGGCATCCAGGGATGCCAAGATGGCCGGCTCACGCAGTGACGTCGCCCTCGCGAGAACACCGTGCAAACGCCGTAGATTTAAGGCTGTGTTACGATTCAGAATGAAGCCCGACTGGTCCGGATGGACCAGCTCACTGACTACTTTTATCAATCGATTTGCGAGTAGTTTCGCGAGAATCTTAGGCTCAGCATTTAGAAGTGAGATAGGCCTGTAGGACGCACAGCGGTCCCGTGGCTTCTCTTCCTTATGGATCACCACAATGGTCGCAAGACGCTGATCACGAGGAAGGGAGCCAGTTTCCCGCGCCGCCAAAAACATATCGCGGAGATATGGCGCTCGCGTGTCAGGGCGCATCCTATATAGTTCAATGGGAAGACCGTTAGGGCCCATGGCCTTTTCAGAGCGAATAGAGCGCACAGCGAGAGCTACCTCGTCAATTGAGGGAGCAGCATCCAGCCAGTCTCTGTCGGACTCAGACAAACAGGGCAACGCGATATCTCGTAGCAATAAACGTGAATCCTCCTCGGGCCTGTCGGACACCGAAGAATAGACTCCTCGGAAATAATCAGCAAAGCATTCAACAATGTCAACTGGATCAGTCACTCGCACACCATCAGCTCTCTCGATCACTGGAATCACACGGCTCGCCCTCTCCTTTTTATCCAGCCAGGCAATCAACTTTCCCGCCTTATCACCCACATCATACAATCGTACCTGTTGTTCTCTACTCATCATCTTAGCTGCGTCGGCTACCAGATTCTTATATTCAAGTTGCTTAAGACTGAGGATATGGAGCTTATCTCGGGTAACATTTTGCTGCAAGGCACTTTCCAGCTCAGTAATTTCAGCCTCAAGGCGGACGACCGCTTCATTCCTACTTTTCTTAGCACATCCAATCAGCGACAATGCTTGTCCCCGGATAACCGTCTTAAACGCTTCCCACAACAAAACAGGCGATGACACTGATCCCACATTTTCTGCAAAGTATAAATCTAATGACTTAATCAGTTCAGTACGAGTTTTGGGGTTATGAAGATACCACGGATTAATCGGAGCTACCCTCCCTTCAGTACCTATATTTGTATTTATCTGAAACCAGAGAGGGGAGTGGTCCGAGATACCTCGAGCTAAGTGTCTATCTCCCCAATTGACGAAGACTGGGCTGCCGGTATCAGGATATAGTCCAATCTAGATAGACTACCATGTGCGCCTGAGTGAAATGTGTACTGCGCCTGTTCTGGATGCATCAACCTCCAACAATCTACGAGCCCCAGCGCTGCAAAAAAAGAATCCCAACCAAGATTGTGCATTCGTGAGGTCCCTGGGGGGATAGCGATCCTTCATTCCGGATACTACTGAATTAAAGTCACCACCCAGTATCAGGATACCATCTGGGAGACCCAAAACAACCCGTCCCAGATCTGCAAAAGTAGCAGTTTGTAGGCCAGGCAGGACGTAGACCGATACCAGTGAGATAGTTTTCCCCTCCCATCTGCCTATGAGTGCAACATATCGCCCCCTAGTGTCTAAAACGATGTCATCGATTTCCAGGGGAAGAGAAGTCCTTACTAAGATACCCACCCCTCTAGAACTAGAGGTGAACCCAGAATGAGCCGCAAGACGATATCCCCGCCTGTTCAAAGCGTGGCAAGCATTTCCAATCAAATGAGTTTCTTGCAGTAACACAACATCAGGGGAAAGGCGCCGCAACATCTGCAATACCACTCCCCTCTTTATCCGGTCTCCCAGCCCATTCACATTCCAGCACAGTAGTTTCAACCCCCTACCCCCCATCCGGACCTACACAGATCTCCCACCTCATAACGAGCACCGCACCAAAGTCCAAAGTCGTAACAATTCGTTGCCTTGAAGAAAAAGAAAAGTGAAACACTCCCAACACGCTCACCCCCCTCCCCCCAGCAACACCCCAGCGCAGCACCCCCCACCCTGCACCCCTGCATAGCCTCAAAAGCCACCCCAACTTGCAGTGTGCCTGTCGCCCTAGCAAAAAACTAATCTACACAAAGAACCCCAGAGGAGGAAAGGGTCCGTCTTTCCCCGCCGCCTCCGGAGATGCAGTTGAAAGCAGCATGCCGCAGTTGTCCATTGTGTCCATTGTTTGGGACTCGGGCGCAATTTTTCATTCTTGTTCCGTCGGCCCCCCTTCCGCACCACCCATGTGTTCCTCATGATTGCTACGGGCAGGCAATGTATCTAGCCAGTCACTCACTCCGTCCGGGCGATCAAAAAAGAGTGTCCGATCTTCATATTCCACACGCAACTGGGCCGGGAACAGCATCGCATACTTCAGGTCCATAGTTCTGAGACGCCGTTTCACCCCTGAAATCCCATCCTTTGCCTCTGGACGGATTGGGAAAAATCAGGATAAAAGTTCACTGTGGTGTTCTCGAACTGCGTAGGGCCACTCGTCCGCGCAGCCTGCAAAATGGCGTCTCGGTCCCTGAAATTAAAGATTCTGGCGATGATCGGCCGAGGGGGAAAACCTGGCTTTGCTTGTCCACCCGGTACTCTATGCGCACGTTCCACCGCAAAAAATTTACTCAACCCCTTGGGGGTGAGGTGATTAAGGATGAGATCCTCGACAAGAAGATCAGTGGACAGCGATCCAGAACTCTCCGGGACCCCAATAATATGCACGTTATTGCGCCTTGCACGACCCTCAAAATCCTCCAGACGACGAGCAAAGAAGTCGTTAGCGGATCGCAAGTTGCGTACCTCAGTTTGCAAGTCAGACACGTCCGTCGTGAGGCTAGAGGTCTTCAAATCTAAAGATTTGACCTTCTCATTTGTCTTTGCCAGATCTGTTCTGATGAGATTAACATCGATGGCCACCGTGTCTAGTTTCAGGGCTAGGGCCTCGTATTGCTGGCCAATAGATGTCTTGATACCATCAATGGCGCCAATAACGTCCTGCGGCGTTAGATCCGCGGACACAGTAGGGTCGTCCGTCATCTCTTTCCGGACCTTCGGCGTGCCACCGGGGGACCCTTTAGGATGCGTGTAACGGTCCATAACATTTGTTTGGGTTGCGCCTCCTCGGAAGGTGGTCTTAACTTTCCGTTCATCACCCTCGGGCTTGCCTGACATGGCAGGCTGGGTGCCCCGAAGGGGCGCTTGAGATCTGGTCCAAATGGTTCCCCGGTGATCACTCACGGAATCCCAGAGGCAGATCAAGCCAACGGAAGTCCACAGCCAGGCACTGGCAGGCCCCAGGCCCAGAAGATGAGCACAGGAGCCAGCTACGCCCAGTGTCCGTCTCGGTGAGGAGGAACGATTAGCAGCAGAAGTGAAACCGAAAGTTAGTGCGGGCCGCGATCTGGGTCCCTCTAGCCGATGTTGTTGAATTCCTGCCCGGGCACAGCCGCGACTCAAGGTCCAGGTGGCTCTACGGGGTAGGCCGCAAAAGTACAGGATAGCATAACCCAGGAACCCGAAGCCCAAATCGATTCCGGAAAGCAGCTAGCACATCAGCTGGGCTGCGCCTTCAATAACCCATCTTCGAAATCAGGATATCATGCAGGATAGATGCGGGAGGCGGAAAGGGTCTCGGGAGCCCTGTGCTCACGTGGCCATCTCGGATGCGCGCTAAGCTCCTCCCCGGGCCGGAGTTTCTTAAACAGAAGCTCATCCTCTATCGCCCTACTAGACCACTTAGATCCGAACACTCGCACCAATTAACGGTGCCGCGGACTAGGACTGTCACTTGGGGAGACAGATGTTTTACGAACACCGCAGCCAGACTATGGAATACCCTTCCGCTGGCGATCAGATCTACACCTTCACTGTTTCAATTTAGAAAGCTGTTGAAGACTTGGTTGTTCGACCAATGATGTCCCTCTTTATTCAATTACTTTTGGATCCCGATAATGTTCCTACTGAGACTATAAGCTGAGTCACAGCGCCAAGACACCCACGGGTATAAGCTGCGCTTTATACATTTTAAAAATAAATAAATAAATAAATAAATGTGTACACTACCTGTTAACAAGTATTAGGTATTAGCTCAACTAATCAGTAAATCTGGCCCAGTCGTCTACCAGCCTACCTTCCTGTCGTTTTGTGCTGCATGCCCGCTTTATGGGATCTTGGACAATGAAGTTTTTGATCTCCCCATCAGATATAACCCCTTTTGGTATTTGTGGTGATGCGGTACTATCTCGCTCTCGAAAGCACTATGAACTATAATCGCATAAAAAAACAAGGAAGTCCCAGTCTGTTTCCTCAAACACATACCCATCCACTGTTCTGCTCTTTTTCAATTTACGCTTTCTAAATGTACCCGGCATTTGAGTCCTGCGCGGAAACATGTTCAGTTGGCGCTTCCTGTATGATCATATTCCTGAAGTACCTTGGGGCATATTAGCAACGCTTTGCGATAACTATCACAAAGCGCGCTTAGCGCTCATTTCCCTAAGGTTTTTATCGTGGATATATCGCTTTATTAGCAACGCGTATCTCCAAGGCGATAAAAATTCCTGCGATAGCGGGAAAATCGCCATTTTGCAGGGAACATCGCTGGTTTTCCAGCGATGTGCCCTGCAAAATGGCAATAACCTTGCTGATATGACCCTGTGGTCGTATCAGCAGAATCCACCCCCTATGTTAGGGATGGCTAAGTCAGGATTTTAGCAGACGTTAAATTTTGGCGAAAATTGCAGTTTTCGCCAAAATCTAACGTGTGCTAAAATCATGTGGGCTGCCTTGTATATATCACGATGTGAACTTCAGCGATATTGCAAGGAAGTCTATCCGGGGTACGCCCAGTAATGCCCACTTTGCATCTCATTAGAGATGCAAAGGGTGGCGTTGAGAAAAAGGGTATAACATGCGATTATGCATGTTAGCACCCTCTTGTACATAGGGCAATGGTTTTATCTCCGTTTTTTGGGCTTTTTAAGCCAAAAAAGCGGAGATAAAGCCCTTGTAAATATGCCCCCTTGTCTCTTATAAATGTCCCATTGTTTCTCCCTAATATGATAACGCCGACAAACGTACCCACGTTTGCCTTCTCTTTGTTTACAAATGACCTAATTGCCCGAAAACCATTTCAACGAGAACCTAAGCAGAACTGTCGAAATCCTAAATAACCCCACCCAAAATGAATTTTTGCGGAATTGTGGACTTCCTGAAGCGTAATTTGTGTTTTGGATTGTGAAAATCAAGTTTCCCAGAAATACTGCAACATGAAAATGAAACTATCTTTGCTGCGTCGCTTTCGTTCTTCTGCCACTCCCAAGCCTGCGACGCCCTCGGCTGTACCTCTGTGCTAGTTATGAAACCTCAGGACGCCCCTGGGTGACTGCCAAGAATGAATTGAAAACATTCCAGCGTCCACCTCGTTTCACAAACTGAAAGCCGTGGAATCTGTTTACCCTGTCTGCCTGAACAAGCTCGTTTTGTTCCATTCTGCTGCCAGTTCCATCGGAATGTTTATTAAAAAAATACAAAGCGACTTAAAAACATGCCGGCTATACTAGGAAATCAACAATATTAATTTGTGGTTTTTTCCTACGTTCTGTCGCGATTTTAGACTCAACCAAATATTTTGAGACCCACTTTCCGCTTCTGTAGACTTAACTATTTAATTGTTGATTAACAAAAAAATGCCCACTCCAATGACGGGATCATGATGTCATTAGAGTTATAACCGATTTGTTCTCAATTTGGTTTAATATGTTTTCAGTAGTATTTATCACCCGAGATAAGACCTGCCTGGCCCCTGGGAGGATAGGCCGGAGCGTTGGCTGGTCTCTCAGAAATGTGTTATTCCCAGGTGTGACTGGATGCCTGTCATCTGTCATGTCACACAGTGCTTTACTCAAGGCTGATAAGGAGTCTATTAACTTTGCTCATGTAATAAGGCACACAGCCTCGTCAAGCTCAGAGCTTGCAGTTTTGGAGGACCTACCCCTACGAAGCAGAGTGGCGCACAGGGGTGCTGCACAGCGGTGTGTAATTTCCATCGCAGCTGTGTATGCAGCCCCATGACATCACTTCACCATAAGTCCTGGTTTTGATTTGCCACCTAATTATATTTTGCAAGTTGCATTCATGAGTTGCTTCAGATGAACCAACTGGATGGACACCGCTGACGTTTATAGTAGAGAAGTCAAGCACCTGTGCTTTATTTGATCCGGTGGTTTCTGGTGCTCAGCACAGGCACTTAATCATCAACACTTGTGCTTTTCATGAGCACCAGTTAAGGACACATTCATTTATGAGGCCCGAGATTAAGTGATTTGCCCAGAATCACAGGATGTTCAGCCGACCCGAGACTCGAACTTGGTTCTCCAGCTCCAAAGTAGTCAGCTCTGGCCGTTACACCACATCCTCTCCCCACTTTCATGGTTAGTAATTGGTTCAGTTTTAGGCAGCACTAACAGGAGAAATGGGCAGGTGCTAGCTGTCTCCTGTTAAAAGCCCCAGGACTACTATTTAATTTTTTTTTACAAATCAAACCAATGTTGGAAGCAGGTACACGGCAAACCTACCAGCTGTTAAGGTGGATCCTTCCAAGCACCCAAGAGACACCTCCAATCAGCTTACCTCTCTCTGGTCACCATCACACGCATCTACAAGACCAGAATGGGAGGCAAGCCCTTCTCCTACCTCACAGCCAAGGCCTGGATGACCTCCCCTCCCCCTCAGACAAGCACCCTGGCTCTTCAAATGACCCCAGCACTCAACGGAGACGCCCCCCTCCCCAGCACCTTGAGACCCTCCCAGGTGAGTACTTGCGCTATACAAACCCCTGATTGATTGATTGGTTGAGGTTGTGGTGTTTGCAACGTTTGAAGAGTGTTTTCAGCATTAGAACGGTCATAGGCCAGCCGTGGATGTAAAAGGAAGGTCCCCCTCACGGATGCCCACTGGCGTAAGGAAAGTTGAGGGGGCTCTTCTTTAAGGTACATGGAGGGGCCCCTGCTCCGGATTGAATCCGGAGCTCTCAGGCACGACTACTGTGCTGATTGTGCCCCCTGAAGCTCGCCCCCCCCCCCGCACCGTGGGGATGCGGGCCCTGTGTTACGCCACTGCGGATGCCACAGAAGTCAGTTCTTGCCCCTCTCCCAGGCCTCGCTGTCGTGCATCATGCAGTTGCTTTATGAGTTAATCAGTTATCAACCAGCTGCCAGGGAGAAATATGGCCTATGTGCAATATGTCCGAGTGAAGCCACCAGCCAGAGAACGCTAGTAGCTGCGGGCTGTGGAGGGGAGGTCATGGAAAAGCTCCGGATATTGGCCACATCATGAAGGCACTGCTGCTAGTCCAGAACACTAGTAAAACTGATGTGTAAGGGCGAGCTGCTCCTTTGTGTTCAAGCTGGCAGGAAATTAGGAAATTTGTAAGAGATTTGCTGCTGGCCGTGCTGTCTTGACACACATTTGTAGTCGCTTGCGCCAGAAAGTATTTTCTTACATTTAATATAGAATGGTTAAGAGTACACATTCTTGTTATTAACCATTTATCATGTACATTTTAATGCTAAACGTTAAATATACTAAGTGAACAGTGGTTCTGCCACCTATTAGCTTTAGGAAGCGTCTATATTATTTGTATACTTGGTCCCTCTACTAAGAAGAGACTATCATTTGATGAAATATGTCCAATTTTAAGTCCAAACAAAAGAAACTCATGTAATTCTGAATCAATATATGATTTTATAATAAAACAGGTGAAATTTGTGTACTCATAAATGAGAACAAAACATATATATGCACACACAGGTATATGATATACAATTACACATCAACAAATTGGTGACTTGGCGGGCCACCAGCCCACTGAAGTTGGAGAGCACACAATGGCTTTTGCTGTTAAGAGAATGCTGGCACCTGGGTAAGGAGGTGATCGTTGATTGATATTGTGCAGGAGGGTGCAGTGCTACTGCAAGCATGTACAATCTTACACATTTTGTAGGGCCTGCAGGCATCGTATTGGCGCTTTCAATAACAGATGTGCATTGACCATGCCGACTTGCCGCTCTTCTTCCTATTAGAAATTCTGAGTGGCCAGTTACAAATGCTTTACACCAGACCTAGTGGCAGGATTTTGAAACAGTTTTTATTTTTTATTTGAAAAAAACAACCAAATTATCAGCAGGTATATCTCACATAGCACCAGTTTGATACAATGGGTGACAAACATGATTGGTAAGAATACAACGTTCACGTTACAGCAAGTTTCCCTCATGGGATTCCTGTCCCGCTCCCCCTTCCTCCTTAAGTGTGTCCCATTCCCCCTCAACTATTCGTGGGATCTGGAAGATTGAGTCCATCGCCTATTGATCACCGTGTGATGGGTTGTGTTGCACCAGTTTCCTCCCGTGCTATGTCCAAATTGTAGTAGCTTAACCATGGCTGCCAGACTTTCCTAAACTTCTTAGCGCATCCTCTTGCTTTGTATACCGCTTTTTGTGCCACCATATACATGTCCATACCAGCCTGCCACTCTTTCATGGTGGTTAGTTCTGCTCTCCCCCAGGACCTGGGTATATCCTATTTTGCCACTATAAGTCCTGAATTACTTAGTAGGAGTTTATACCTGGGCATCTCAATGTATGTGTATGCCTAGGAGAACATATTTAGGATCTATCGGAATCTGCGTTTCCAGTTTATTATTCAATTCTTGTTCTATCTTAGACCAGTATCTTCTTACCAGTTGGCATTCCCACAGAGTTTGCATATAGGAAACTTTCTCCGTTTTATAGCGCAGGCAGTCTGACCTTTCTGATCTGCCCATCGCATGGAGTCTCACCCTGCCGTAGTATACTCTGTGTAATACTTTGAACTGGATCAGTCGTAACCTAAGTTTGATCGCCACCTCTCTGGGGTGCATCAAGGCCGCCTCCCAATCTATATCTTCCATAGTGCCTGTAGTGTCCTCCCATTTTTTCCAAGTGTTAATAAGTTGTCAGGCATATTGGGGAGAGG
Organism: Lissotriton helveticus; assembly: GCF_964261635.1. Lineage (NCBI taxonomy): Eukaryota > Metazoa > Chordata > Amphibia > Caudata > Salamandridae > Lissotriton > Lissotriton helveticus. The sequence goes on along the minus strand of NC_136063.1, from coordinate 584,642,534 downwards.
AGTTGGCCTAACGGCTAGGGCGGTCATCCTCGAATCTGGGGAACTGGGTTCGAGTCTCGGCGACAACGCTGAACATCCTGTGATTTTGGACAAATCACTTAATCTCCCCGTGCCTAACAAAAAAATGAATGTGTCCTCATGTAACACAACTGATGCTATGTAAAGCGCTCTGATACCCAATACCTTCGGGTCAAGTTGGAGCTATATAAAACTCAGTTAAATACAAAAAGATATATATATTATTTATTGAGGTCCTGTACGTCCAGGAGACTGCACTTTCGGGTATCTCCTCTTGTAGCAGCCGTCCTTCTAATGGTGCGTATTCTGGGATATCTATGATGTCGGGTTTTTGCGTTCTCCAAGCGTGTCTGAGCTGGATGTATTTATAATATTGTCTATCTGACAGGCTGTATTCAACCTGGAGGTCTACAAAGGTTATCAGATCGTCTTGCCTTATTATATCTCCCAGTGTTGTGATCCCAATTGTGTCCCATCATTTAAAGCCCTGCATCTAAGTTATTTCTAGCAGTCTCTTACCCTCCCATAGTGGTGTGGACTACTAGCCTTTTCCCCCATTTCTTCTGCTGTTCCACCTCCTTCCATGCTTCAATCGTCCTCTGCGTTGCGGGTAACAAGCCCCTCACTCCAGAACCCCCTTAGATGTAGTGTAGATAAGAGTGTCTACGAAATTAGGGTCTCTTTAGGGCGTATGTGGGTATGATCGCTGGGCGCATGGCCCCATTTGTTAAGTACTGTGAGTTGTGCTACTCTGTAGTACGCCTGGATATCTGGTAATGCAATTCCTCCAATGTACTGGTTGTGTTGCAGCGTTTGCAGTGCTACTCTGGGATGGCCACCGTCCCATAATAATGTGCGCACTTCGTCATTTATCGCCCGGAAAACCGCCTCTGGAATTTTGCAACATGTGTTTGGAAGGATGTATAGTTGCAGGAATTTAGACCTCAACCTACATATGACAAACAGATCAAACAATTCATATTCTACTGTAAGATAAAATGCCACATGACACCGATAGACTCTAAGATAGATCAATCAAAGACATCAAAAGCGTATTCTAAAATACAACTGGAATCAGCTAGAATTTACTGCAGTATATAAAGACCACTGGCCCAGCGTCAGACAACACTCACTTTGGAAAACCCCTGGATTTAATATAGGGAAGTCCAGCTAGCTAAGACACCTTCTGCGATCCTGACAAACCGTGGATAGCCTACTCTTCCTATAGCTCCGTGATATCTCCTTTGCAGCGGCCAGGGCACTGCCTTGCATACTCAAGAACGGCTACATAGAATCCTGCTTTAGAACATTTCTGGACTGCCTTGATCTCTCACTATAGTTTGACTCTCAGATACATTGCTTGTGAAAACCCATTTCTAACTCTTTAACATATGTCATCGAACCCTCATCCTCTGCACTGTTCTTTTAATTCCCTTGGATCTTCCTGTGGTTTCCATTGTCTCTCAAGTCCCTGCTATCCATATCTCCAAATGTAGCCAGTCACAATCTGTTTCAGGCTTAAGTTCTATGCATGTTCATTTATGAAATAGTATGGATGAATCTAATAAACCCAACAGATATTTTCCCATGACACCAACAATGTGCATTGGATGTGGTCATCTGTGTGCTCTGAAGCGCTTCCAAATCCTACCAGTACTCTAACCTGGGGACCAAGACTTCTGTACTGGGTGCTTTAATATGATAACTTTTGAAGTTTCTTTCAATTATACACAAGTACCCTCTTATAATCAGTCCTGTTGATCTGTTATCTGATTAACATTCGCTTTATAGAAATGATGTATGCTGTTTGTGTGTTCCCTCTTGAGTAAATTGCAATACTATTGCATTACTCTATATTTATTTAAATACAGATGAAATTAATCTCTTTTAAAGCCCCACATTGGCCATTGCTAAGTGACAGTATTTGACCTCGGTCATATTCAGCAAGAGTGACATGAGTGGGGCTGTATTCTGTCTCCCAAATGGCTCCTAGAAGTAATTGAAACTAAATCCAAGGATTCACTGGCTCAGCACAAACTGAAAATGACATGTAGGCACTTTCGTTACGTATCTGTGCGTGACATCAAGTTGCAGTCATCAGCTCTACCTGCACAGTTCTATAGAAGCAAGACTGTCGGAGACCTCAAGTGCACCCAAACCCTAGGTGCTTGTATGTGGGGTTCAAGATGTGGTCCTGCCCTCACTAAGACAAGTTGAATCATTTTACGTTACAGGTTTATCCTGCCACCTTCTTGCTAAAAGTGATTTCTTTTGATGTGGTGATGCTATCACATACTTCTGTGTAGGTGAGGAGTAGAAGAGGGCATCACTGTGTCACAATCCAGTATTTCTGGTAGAGAAAAGGCGAAGAAGCAACACAGATGGCAGAGAGAACATGGATGTCCTTGTGCGAAAGGGAGTTCCCCACTTTCTAGCAATTTAAAGCTCAAAGGATATAACAAATTAGTATGGAGTATTTTAGAAGGTGCAACTGTTGGGGCATGGCTTGGTGCCATACAAAGATGGCTGCCCCTTTCTGAGCTCCATCACAGCTGGCTTGAAATCAGATAAATGCGGACACCAGCCATCAACTTAATGGAGAAGGACGTCTGAAGCATACCACTTCATGCAAGTTCTTTCTGCTGAGCGCTGTAACACTTTTTTTCTCCTCAAATGAGGCAGGTGCGCTGACAGGAATGTCGACCTGCCATTTTAAATCATCTCTATGTGATTCTGACTGAAACCAGCTGCTAAAAGCAAGCAGTCTACAATAGTACTAAATTGCCACATATTTTAATATTATTTCTACTATTTTACAAGTGCCCATGAACAAAAAAGTTTAGTTGTATAAAGGTGACACATTATCATCATCATCAATAAAACTTTATTTCGCTCAATATGACCTCAAAAGTACAGTCAAAATACATACAAATAAATTTTAAGAACAAGAAAAAGACGAAAAAATAAAAATAAAATAGTAAAATACCCTCATAATGCATTTACACATTATTATAAGAATGAGGATTGAGCAGATATCAATATATACATTAATACCATACAATAGACATACAAAAATTCACAGGCCTATTAGAGTGTTCTATGCCCTGAAATGGGGGACAACTGATCAAATCGCAGAGGGTTGTACTAAGCTAAGAACAAGAATTCATCTATGGAAAGTGCATTGCGCAAGTAATAAATAAATAAATAAGTCAATTCCAAAAAAGTTCATAAAAAGATGACCACAATCTTATATTACAAGTGTCGGCACGGTCCTCACACTGAATTTTGTCCCTGCTAGAGGTCACTTCTACACAAAGAGTTTTTACAAGAATTGAGGAAATAGACTAATTGGTTCACAGTTCCCTCAAACAATGTGTAGACACATTTTTGTCAGAACGGAATAATGGAACTAGGAATTTAAAGCTACCAGTGGATAACCATGGGAAAGTAAACTACCCAACTTATCAAAAAGTGGAATAGTTAAGTTTCTATTGTGGGGGCTTCTATCCCCTGTTGAGGAGATTTTAAAAAGAGCCCACGAGTGCACCACATGGAAAATAAAAATCCTGCGACTGAGAAAACAATAGGGATACTTGTGTCGTGCTTGAGAATTTTGTACGCCTCCATACAGTATCTAGTTCCAAGGTTCCTACAAATCTGCGCAAGCCAACGTTTTCTTACTTTGTAGTAGCCAGGGCAGCTGAAGAACACGTGGAGTGCTGTCTCATCAGGGTAGTCACAAGCCGGACAATTCGAAGCTTGGGGACCCTTCCATTTGTGAGTGAAACAGCGAAGTGGCAACACAAGGTAAAGTTTTCCAACGGCAGCTGATTTAATGACATCGAGGGCCGGCTCAAATGAGAACCTGTCTTTTATCTCTAGGAATGCTGAGGTTAACTTGCCTATTCGTGGGCAGCTATTAAGCTGGACCATTTTGTGCTCCTCAAACTGAATCTTCAGTTGTTTCCTAGATAATGAGGAGTAGGCAAGCTCAGGGTCTGCCCAGAATTCCCATAGCCCCATACTGATAAACGTGTGTTTGATGTAAGCTAGCCATGGCAAATTAGCAGCCCCCGCAGATTCATTACCTCTAAAAGTTCTTCTCTATAAGATGAAAGTTCTGGGTTGACCCACAAACGGCACCAATACATTAAGGGTTTAAGATTCAGTACTTCTGATATTGCCATAAGCCCCAAGTCTATTCGGAGAGGAGTTAACGAGGTTGTGACGGGGCAGGTCTTACGGACACTGAACATTGGGCTTGGTGGGAGGCTACTCCCCTGTTACCTGCTAACGTTAACTCTCCACAGCCGCCGGAACCCGGATGGACCGTAGACCCCGACTCGTATTGGACCCCCGGGATGAGGACGGCGGTCCCTTTAACACGGCTCCATGGAATGACGACACCCCGCCCATCCTAGACCCGGAAGGAAGTTCAAAGGCGAGCTCAGCGAGAGAGAGGACGGACAACGATCCCCTGGAGGAGACGGAACAGAGAGGCGAGAACACCGGAGGATTGCGCGAGGGAGGAAGAAGACGAGACGGCGAGAGTCCCGGACCAGAGACAAAGCCAGGAGGCCAACGATACCACGACTCGCCCCGCCACGCACCCACGGGAGGGGCATGGCTACAACAGGTACGGGGCCGTGTAGCGGGTTGGGTGGCTCAACGGGTCCAACCTTCCGAGTAAGGGTGCTGTCCCTGAGTCCTTACCTTAAACCCCCCTTCCCTCACGAGCACTACCCGGCACAACTGTATAAAGCTTGCACCCACACTGGTTTCCCTCACTCCCGGCCCTCCGTGAACAAAGTGTAATACGGCTGCCTGACGAGGTCTCTATCTCTCTCCCTTTATTACATATCCCGGAGCTGGAGGCGGGAAAGAGACGAAGACAGCCTTGGCTATATCCTGTGAAGCAACCTGGATATTCCGAAGAAACCCCCTTTTGACTCTGCTGCATTTGCACGTGAAAGAATCACCAGTAGACAAAGGCGCACTTATATAAACATAAAACCCTCCTTACGTTCCCTGATCAAAGAATCGGTTTCTTCCTTGAGAACTACCCCCTGGGAGCACGTAGGGACCACCGACCAAAGTATAGCCGATCCCCCCCTGGGACAGAGGTGCTCTGTGGGAGATTCAACAGATGTCTTAGAAAGCTGTTCTCTACCTGTGTAAGTTCTCAGGACCAGAATGAGGAAGGACTATTCATTACCCTTAGAGGTGAGTTACATATCTTGAAAGTAACCCCTTCTTACCAGATAGGACAATAATAATGGTTAAACAGCGAATAACGAGGCCCATTTTATCTTGTCTTCTTGATTCTAACAGTGGTCCCTTAATTCAAAATCGGTGGCCCCCCTCCGGTAACCTTTACAACATAGATCTTTGAATCCAAACAGGTAATAAAAGAAATTGATGAATTCCTATATTGTAGAGAGCCTTTTTGAAAATAAATAGCGATGGACATAAATTAATCATTGATGTTCACTATATTCTTTTACTGAAATAGCGACTTGTAAATTAAGAAACAGGAAGCCATTTTTCTCCAAATTGATGCAAGAGAAGTTCCTCATAATTGATTAACAGAGGATACCAAAGAATTCATACACAGGTACGCTTCATACCTATTCCCACTCAGAAGTTACTCGATTCTTGTTGCCTAGTCAACAGTACTACAGAGCCCTTAGCTATAGTCCTTTGTACCAAAATGCTTCCAGAAATACACCCATTAGAACCTAATCATGTAATTAACATCTCTACTAAGTACCATGTTGTTTAGCTTGTTGTTTTTCGGAGGTTAAAATGTTCTTAAAAAATGTTCGTCCTTAAAAAAAAGACAAAGAGAGCCCTAACCGCTCTACATGCACAAAAAAGGATGTCTTCTAATTGTAATGTTTTTTTATAGAACTTGTTTGTCCTGAGGAAGGTGTTATTACAGTTTCACCGAAACGCAGCGTCGACAACGAAAACAAACTGTGACTCCTGATACTCATTGTTTTTAATTTAATTGTGATATTGTATTTACTTTTATCTGTGCATAATAATGTTTTTAACCTTGTGAACATTGTAATAAACTGTACAACTTTTAATATAAAACAACAAACATCTAAGGTTCTTTTTTTCGCATTTTTTTCGCATTTCTGCTTTACAATTTATACAAATATGGTGTATTATAGTGTTATCTAGAAGATATTTCAATATTGGGGTACAGCTTTTTGGTACACATGATCTATACTAGGGTTCCCAAGTTAGTACATAGCCCAGGGACTTTCCTTGTGTTTTCCTACTGAATCCTCCTTGTCCCTCATCACCACACATAGGAGGCCTCCCTTTCCTTTTTCACTTTGTACTGACGGTTTGTAAACCGGGGAGGTGTGTTCTCTCACCCCTACTAATGGCCACAATGGAAGGCATGAAAATCTTGAGTTATGACGATGATCAATTCAATAAAATCATTAATGGAGCCACAAAAAATATATCATCTGTCCAAATTAACAACACAGATGAGGAAGAGTGGCGGAAGTTATGGAATAGTAAGAAAAAAATAATTCGGACAGAACTACATTCCGACTTCTTGATAGATTACTGTAAACACGGAATTATACCTAAAGGTTTACAAGTTACTAATGAACCTGGCATATTTATAGGGAACCCTAAATTTATTGAAAAATGGACATTCGTCGCCAATAGATGCAGCCGCGACTGGATGCTTTTAATTATAGAAACAGCCGCGGAGATTTTAATAATTGAGAGGGAAGAGATTAAAGAAATGGAGAAAAAACTCAAAGAGAGCTCAGCCCTAGACGATGCAATCAAAAAACTGGAGGAAATTCAAAAAGACGTTGATGGATACAGAGATTACCTTTTTAATAAGAAAAGTAATAAATTTAAAAATGACGTGGCTAAGTACAACCCTGAGATTACTTACCCTTATTTACAGAAGGACTTTTACGATAGACCCCGAGAAACATCACACTATCGCAAACCCTGGCAACAAAACCAAGGCCATAATTTCCAACAGAAAAAGAAAGTGAGATTCTTTGACACCTCCTATACCAGTACGGATAGTGAGAATGAAGCACAAAACGAGACTCGAACTAACAACAAAGAACAGGATACTATTAAAGGCCCAACCAAACCATCACTTCCTTTTTTAGAACAACGCCAGAACTTTACGCAACAGAGAGGGAGAGGGAGAGGCAGGGGCAAGTATGTGCCTCAACATCAGCAGAGACCCTATACAAGGAGCCAGAAAACATGGGACATATAGACAAAGCGCCCATAATCAATCTCTCTGACATCATACTCTCTCCCCTCCAAACCCAGGTATTAGAAAAGGGACTAGGGTTTGCTATCTCATCCCCAGTTAATAAATATAATCTAGAAAGGGACCTCCAAACATTTTTTAGAAAAATTAGACTTATGTCATTTTTCGAAGGTAAAGAAAAGGTAAACCACCCTAACAAGTCAGGGCTAAAACCCAAATCCACCTGGACTCCCCACCTGGGTCAAGTTCACAAACAAATAGAGGCATTTGAAATAGCGGTAACCAAAAGTGTCTCAGATGTATTAGACCAAAAAAACTGGGTACAACACAACCTCAATAAGAAAGAGAAAGATGCATTGAAGGAACTGGAAAATAACCACATGCTGACAATTAAACCAGCCGATAAAGGCGGAGGCATTGTGGTCATGTCATCTTCTTATTACAAAGAGAAAATGCAATTGCTCTTGAACAATCCTGAGCACTATTGCAAATCCAACAGACAAGAGTGGCAGGACCTAGCAACAAACATTAGACACATTTTAGATTTTGCGAAGGAAGAAGACATCATTTGTGAAGAGGAACATAGATTCCTACGGAATGATAATCCCACAATACCAGCTCTTTATGGACTCCCTAAAGTCCATAAGAACCCTGAAGACCCACCTATGAGACCCATAGTGTCGAGCATTGGTTCACTGACTGAACCACTAAGTAAATATGCCGACATTTTTCTCCAACCATATGTCACCAAACAAAAGGCATACATCAGAGACACGGCAGCAATCATCAAGAAAATAGAGAATGCTCCATATAATCCTGACTCCCAGTACCTTGTGACACTTGATATAGAAGCACTATATACTAATATACCCCAGGACAACACCATAAAAACTATCAGTACCATACTAAGCCAAGACCACAATGATCCCACAGCACATGAGACGTTTATCATAGATTGCGTGACCATAGTCCTAAAAAACAATATTTTCCTTTTTGAAAAAGATTTCTACAGGCAAACGAAAGGCACCAGCATGGGAGCCACCTGTGCTCCCAGTCTGGCCTGTTTGTACGTATCACAATTCGAAGAGAAGCATATTTTTAATGTATCCGCTCCATTCTTCGAGAACATCTCAATGTGGTCGAGGTATATTGACGATATTTTCTTTATATGGACTGGTACCTCGGAACAGCTGCAAGAATTCATAACCTGGTTAAATCTAGGAGACACTAATCTCAAGTTTACTAGCCATGTGGACCAGGAACAATGCGAGTTCTTGGACATATTAATCAAACACGTGAGTGGAACTCTGCAGGTAGAGTTATTCACTAAGAAGACAGATAGAAACACTATGCTGCACTATCACAGCAACCACCCTCCATGTCAAAAAAATAATATCCCTTTTGGACAATTCCTGCGATTGAAACGCAACTGTACCAACATTAAAGATTTTTTATATCATGCAGGGATTTTAGCCAAAAAACTCACAGATAGGGGCTATCCAAAAAAGATGGTGAACCAAGCATTAAAGAGGGCAAAATATTTCAACAGGGAAAACCTATTCCATAAGAAAGCCAATAATCCAGAAACAGACAAAAGAATGGTCTTCGTAACTAACTATAGTGGAGTTAGCAATAAAATCAAAAACATTATCAATCGGCACTGGAACTTAATAACCACAAACACCAGTAATCCACCAATCCCTAAACCCATCATTTCCTTCAGAAGGAATAAAACTATCAGAAACAGTTTAGTCCAGACATATAGGGAAACTACCCAATCACAAAGAACCATAGACAATAACCCTTTACCTACAGGTACATTTCCTTGCAGTAAATGTTCCAATTGCAACCAAGTGATCAAAGGAAATCCTATTGAACATAACAAAACTAAACATTTCACCAGATCGTTCATTAACTGTAGATCTAAAAACATAATATACTTAATTAAATGCCCATGTGAATTAGTATATGTAGGCGAAACTTCACGAGAAATCAGACTGAGACTGAATGAACACAAGTCTGCAATCAGATGTAAAAAACAAGGAGCCCCACTCACTGAACATTGGCAGTCAGCTAATCACAAACTTGATGACCTTAAATGGTGTGGCCTTGAAACCATCTCCCAAAATACTAGAGGAGGAGATATTACCCTAAAACGGAAAAAACGTGAACAGTTTTACATGTCCCGTTTCAATTCCGTAAACAATGGACTAAATTCAAAAGAAGACTGGGAAAGGATTTTGCAGTAAATCCATTTCCCAAGCTCCAACACAGGGCTGCGTATTTTAATTAACATCGCGCTAATATTGACATTGCGCGACACGTTCGCAAACTAGGACGTTTCCTTGCTAACTTATTTCCCGGTTTGTAATTGCAACTAAGAAAATCCATTGCGTCCTTGGCTACCGCCAATAACAATAGGCCCTTTCATCACGCGGGAATATGGCGTCCTTGGTTACCGTTTATCAATAGAAACCGAAAACGGGAACATAGAGACTGGTCCAACGCGGTAAACAAAACTACATTTGTAGTTCTCTGTCGTAGTGCGCTGGGATTGGTTAACTATCCGTGACGTCATGAAATTGACGTTTTCCCGGGAAATTGAATCCTTTTTAAACAGGAGTCAAATGACTCTGTTTATCTTTGGCAAACCATGCACTGCAGCAGACGTGGATAGGACCGTGAGGGGAGCAAGGAGGCCGGCACGAATTCTAAAGGTAAGCGCGAGCCCATCCGATCTACTCGCATTATGCCGACAACTGTAATTCGAACTGCGGCATGTTTTACTTAAAAGCACGAGCCCAGCCGATCTATTTGTATTATGCCGACATCTGTAACTCGAACTGCGGCATTTTTATTGGCGCCCCCTTGGTAGAAATACTCATATTTATTCATATTTATACGTATTTCGGTGACTTCTGCTTTCCCTCTAACTCCCTACCAAACGATGCAGAAACCATTAAAATAGTAATATCTAAACCTCTTTATCCGCTGAATAGAATTCCACGCTATCATTAACTACATTATACATTACATATTCTATACAGGTTGAAAGCTAAAACAACCGTGATTGATTTTACCCAACGCTTTGGATATAATTGAAGGCATCCAGTGGCGCGTTTTTTAATCCTAGAAGGAAGGACTATTCATTACCCTTAGAGGTGAGTTACATATCTTGAAAGTAACCCCTTCTTACCAGATAGGACAATAATAATGGTTAAACAGCGAATAACGAGGCCCATTTTATCTTGTCTTCTTGATTCTAACAGTGGTCCCTTAATTCAAAATCGGTGGCCCCCCTCCGGTAACCTTTACAACATAGATCTTTGAATCCAAACAGGTAATAAAAGAAATTGATGAATTCCTATATTGTAGAGAGCCTTTTTGAAAATAAATAGCGATGGACATAAATTAATCATTGATGTTCACTATATTCTTTTACTGAAATAGCGACTTGTAAATTAAGAAACAGGAAGCCATTTTTCTCCAAATTGATGCAAGAGAAGTTCCTCATAATTGATTAACAGAGGATACCAAAGAATTCATACACAGGTACGCTTCATACCTATTCCCACTCAGAAGTTACTCGATTCTTGTTGCCTAGTCAACAGTACTACAGAGCCCTTAGCTATAGTCCTTTGTACCAAAATGCTTCCAGAAATACACCCATTAGAACCTAATCATGTAATTAACATCTCTACTAAGTACCATGTTGTTTAGCTTGTTGTTTTTCGGAGGTTAAAATGTTCTTAAAAAATGTTCGTCCTAAAAAAAAGACAAAGAGAGCCCTAACCGCTCTACATGCACAAAAAAGGATGTCTTCTAATTGTAATGTTTTTTTATAGAACTTGTTTGTCCTGAGGAAGGTGTTATTACAGTTTCACCGAAACGCAGCGTCGACAACGAAAACAAACTGTGACTCCTGATACTCATTGTTTTTAATTTAATTGTGATATTGTATTTACTTTTATCTGTGCATAATAATGTTTTTAACCTTGTGAACATTGTAATAAACTGTACAACTTTTAATATAAAACAACAAACATCTAAGGTTCTTTTTTTCGCATTTTTTTCGCATTTCTGCTTTACAATTTATACAAATATGGTGTATTATAGTGTTATCTAGAAGATATTTCAATATTGGGGTACAGCTTTTTGGTACACATGATCTATACTAGGGTTCCCAAGTTAGTACATAGCCCAGGGACTTTCCTTGTGTTTTCCTCAGGACCAGAATGGCCACATAATTCAGCCCCGTATAATACCCCTCCCCAGGCTTGCACCTTGTAGATTTCTATAGCTGGGCTAATTGGTTTCAGGGTGGACTTACAGAAGACCTTCCAAATCTCACCTGATGATTGTGCGAGTTTTAGGGATGATTTTTTAATGTGTGCCTCCCAATCCATTTTATCTGTAATGGTAATCCCCAGATAAATAAAAGAGGAAACTCTTTCAAGAGGTTTGCCATATAGTAGGGGATTGGGACGTGTACTCTTGGAACTATTAAACGCCATAAATTTGGTTTTCTGCAGGTTAATTTCTAACCCTCTTTCTCTGCAAAAAACTTCAAATTTATTAAGAATCCTCTGTAACCCCATTGGTGATTTGGTAACTAGTAACGTATCATCGGCAAACATCATTGCCGGGATCAGTCGGGAGGCTAATTTAGGTGCATCTAGGTCTTTTTCAACCAGGAGAGAATCTACTAGGCCGTTAATATATAAACTAAAAAGAGTGGGGGCAAGGACACATCCCTGGTGGACACCACGCTTAATCGGGATGGGAGCAGTTAGCTCACCATCCTTGCCAAACCTGATTTGCGCGAAATTGTCCTCAAGAAGCCGTTTAATGAGATGGGTTAAATATTCAGGAACCCCCAACTCATGGAGGACTGTCCACAGTTTTTCCCTTGGGACCAGATCGAACGCTGACCTCAGGTCCACGAATACTAGGAAGAAACTGCCACCCTCCAGACACACGGTTTTCCAGTGCAACAGCTGTAATCTGAGTACTTGATCCAGGGTAGATAGTTTTTCCCTGAATCCTGCCTGTAAAGGGGACAGAATCTTCTGTTCTTCCATCCAATTTTGTAGCCTGAGCAGCAGAATGCGCGCAAAGATTTTTTGAGAAATATCAATCAGGCTGATCGGCCTGTAATTGGTTGGCAAGAGTAGTGAGCCTTTTTTGAAGATTGGGATTATTTGCGCACCAAGCCAGCTGGATGGGATCCTCATACCCTGCAATATAGCATTGAATAAAACCCAGAAGTACGGGGCCCAGACAGCTGGCTCGCTGCGGAAAAGGTCCCCAGGGATCTTATCCAGGCTTGGAGCTTTGCCTGGGGCTATTTTCGCTGGGGCTCCCTTAATTTCATTTAAGCTTATACTAATACTGGAGCTACTGTCATAGGGATAATTAATGGAATCAGGGTGTAGGGTAGAGTCTATCCCAGAATGACATCCTGCTGGTGGCGCACCAGTCAGTGTGGCTTCCATGGAGTAGAGGGATTCAAAGTGTTCCCGCCAGACCTCTTCATCCAAGTTCGGGTCTACCGATGTCTTGGGTCCAGAACTATCAGAATTGACAATGCCCCAGAAGGTCCTCATATCCCTGTCCCCAAGAGCAATTCTCAATGCATCCCACCTCTCCAGTTCCCACTCCTTTTTGGCTCCATAGATAGCCACCTTGTATGCCTTCCTTGCTGTTTTAATTTTCAGGCGATCCTTAGCCTTGATTGATGCTACTAGCATTCTTTTAGCCATGCGGCACCGGTCATTAAACCATGAATGGGGCTTCCTGCCTGGGTGATTTATTATTATTTATTTTTTTAGGGTAGAAGAAAGTCAATGCGACTTCTACAAATTTGGTGTGATTTTTTGCCACCTTCTCTATATCAGGACCATCTCCATTTACGGCTATTGAATTTGATGCCGCCTAAAGAACAGGGAATTAATCTTCATACAAGGTGCTCAATTTGTCTTGGGAGTGGCAAAAATTAGTCCATCTCACTCTTCTTCTGCAACTGGAGAGAGCCAATTTTAAGTCGCTAGATTCAACCGGGGGGAGAGCTTTCCCAAGATTAAGTGGTTTGAGTTCCAGTACAAGTGCATAGTGGTCGCTGTCCAACCGTGGGACAATTTTAAAATCAATCAGCCTGTCCCAGGATTTTGAATCAATTATAATGTAATCTAATAGAGAACCATGGTCTTTTCTATAGAAGGTATAACTATTGGAAGTATCGGACGGTGTTCTACCATTGCAAGGTCTTAACGAGTGCTTAAGAACAAGACAATTCATCTGGATCACCAGGGGGGACCCTTTTTTAACCGGAGGGCATCTCGTCTCCGGGATTGCCCAAAATTTGTCCTCGTCGGAGAGGCTATCCGGGAGAATTCCCTCCAGTCACCTAATACAATTGGTTGCTCTAAAGCCGCATTTCAACAGTCCAGAGCTGCACTTGGGCAATTCGCACTGGAAGGCATTATATAAGTCAGTGATCAACTTTTTCCAGTCAGTGCAAGTAAGGAGAATTTGTAGGGACCCTAGTGTTCCTGGTTCCTGTGGGAAGGATGGAAACAGGTTCTTCATTGTCAGTCGCAGCTGATGATATGTGAACGGTAAAAGTGGGGTTAGTTTGTGCGACCCTACAAAGGCAGTAGGCTCAAGGAATGTCCCCCAGGGTATAGGTCCCCCATCAATCCCATGCCCAACGAGTTCAGCTGGGAAAGCACCCTAAGCTCCTGTTTGACCAATATTGCTGGGTGATGTAGCAGTGGTATCACCGGGGTGGTCAATGAGAGCTTGTTATCGTGGTTGCCCAGCGCAGTGCTACGGATTGAGTTTATCTCTGCAGCTGGACTCCCATGTGTGCGAGTATAGCTGTGAGGGAAGTGGGGAGGGCATCATCACTTCCAACTGCAATATGTGGAGTATATCTCAGGGAGTGATACCAATAGTGTGCAAAGTGAGCCTGTGCGCATAAGTAGCAGAGATAAAAGTTAGGGGCACCAAACCCTCCCCACCTGTATGGTAGTGTGTTTGCCAGAGATGTCGGGGCTGTTTGCCCACCCAAGTGAGGGTTATCATGTAGGACTGGAGCGTTTTGAAAAAGGCCTGAGTTAGTAGTATGGGCATATTCACAAAAAGATTGAAAAACTTGAGAAGCACAACCATTTTCATAATGGCAAGTCTATCAGCCAGGAACAGGGGGAGGCGCATCCAGCGAGACACCTGATCCCCCAACTTCGTAATGGCGGTACTATAGTTTAGCCAAATGACGGTCTCAGGGTCTCTATGTTTTCACACACCCAGCTTTTTCACTGGCCCTGCACTGCATTCTAATGGATATTCTAAGGCCGACGGTTCGTGCAATTGGTCAGTGGAAGTATGCTCAACTTAGGCCAGTTGATGCTCACTCTGGAGTACCATTCATATTTTATATACTCTCGGGTGACAGGTGCTAGATTAGTGATAGGGTCCCGGACACACACAACCATATCATCTACATAAAGAGATATGGCTAATGGTCATGGTTGGAAGCGCATAGCTGCTGCCACACGTCTCTGTCTTATTACATACGCAAAGAGTTCCAGCGCCAGTGAAAACAGGATTGGAGACAACGGGCAATCCTGACGTGTTCCCGTGTATTTTCCTATTGTCTCTGATGTGATCTCACTAACTCTGACTCTGGCCACCGGGTTGGTGTATAGGAGAATAAATCCAATGGAGGAATGCCTAAGGCATACCCATACGGGATAGAATCAGGAACATGTAGGACCATTGTATAGAATCAAAAGCCTTGACGGCATCCAGAAGCACGGCCGCGGCTTGAAGCGAGGGGTCTAGTTGATGAAGAACTGTAACGAGCACACGTAGGTTATGAGTGGTGGATCAAAAAGGAACAAAGCCCGATTTATCCGGCAGCACTAGTTAGGGCAGCAAGGGCTGAAGGCGAGCTGCCAGAATCTTGCAGAGTATTTTGATATCCGTGTTGATCAGTGATAATGGGTGGTATGTGTGACATTTTTCACGTGGTTTGCCTGGTTCTAAGAGTGGTATTGTCAGGGCTTCCCTTAACGTTGGCAGTAGTGAACGTTTATCGTAGGCCTCTTGGTAGAGGTCTCAGAGATGAGGTGCCAGCAGCTCCATGTACATTTCATGCAATTCACTGGGGATGCCGTCACTACTGGGGGCACTCACATTTGGGAGTGTGCTGCATCTTTTATTTCATCCTTCGTGATGGGTTGTCTTAGAAATTTCCTTTGCCCCGGAGACAACCAGGCAAGCGCAAGGTCATCTAAATATAGTGCTGATTCATGTTCTGTAGCAAAGGTATGATTGCTATATAATATTTTGTAAAAATCTACAAACGTGAGAGCAATGGAAGGGGTATTGTAGTGTGTGCCGCCTGCTGGGAAGTTTATACTCACTACCAGTGTGGTCCCCCTGGGTGCTCTAATTTTAGCTACTAGATGCTGGAAAGGTTGCCCGCCTTCCCCATATGCCAGTGCCTCCCATGTTTGGACATGTAGCAAATTTCTTGGGCCGCTGTGTCATTGTATTTTGCAATTTGAGTTCAGATGTCGGCTAATGTTCTGGGGTCTGGTTGGGCCTCGTACACCTTCTCCAGTTCTTGTATAGTGGTTTCCAAGGAGAATACAGACTCCTCTAATGGTAGCCTTAAAGGCATCCCACAATGTGCTTGCCTCCCCAACTGTGCCCTTGTTAGTCTCAAAGTAATGAATCATTTCGGTGCTTAGTCCATCTTGGAGTACAGCATCTAGCAGCACTTTGGCCTGCAGCATCCACTGAAAGTGCCTAGGTGTGTGTGCATGGATCACAGCTGACAGCAATACTGGAGAGTTTTCTGAGAGGAATTGTGACATGTGCTGGAACACAACTATCCATGAGCTCACCTCCGTTGTTACTAGTCAGTAATCTAGCCATGACCACATATTATTAACAGATTAAATAAATGTGCCCTCCCTTTCGTTGGGGTGTTGCACCTTCCAAGCATCCAGCATGCCATATACTTCAATGCCCTCTCGCAGCACATGAGCAGCTTGCTTAATCTGTCCGTCCGCAACAGCGGATCTATCCATATGAGAGTCCAGATAAACATTGAAGTCCCCTCCCCACACTACAGTGGAGGGAGGCAGTCCCTGCAGCCTAGACCACACTGCTGTAAAAAAATCAGGGTTATCTACGTTAGGACCATACACATTTATAAGAGTCATAGGCGTACCACACTCCCTTGCACTATGACATATCTACCCTGATCGTCTACCTCAGCATGTGTTATGGTGAAGGGTGTGCCTTTCTTAATCAGGAGGAGAATGCCCCTGGAATATGAAGAGTACAATGACGCTATCTGTATATCTGCCCATTTAGACCCTACTCCTTTGGCCGCTTGTGCTGTAAGATGGGTCTCCTGCTGGAATGCTACCTGTATAGCCTGCCGATCCAGATAGGCAAAGACCTGCCAAACATTTTCATGGGTTATTAAGGCCCTCACATTTCATGTAAGTAAATTAAACTGACCTGTGGACTGAGCCATTGTGACCGTTGTTAAATCTGTTGTAGGGTGTGCGGTACTGTACTCGTAGTGTATTATTGGAGCATGACAGTAAGTGCAATTGTGCAGTGCTGGGATCTCAAAAAACAACAGTCCACCCCCTACCCACCCACTTAATCGCCGAAACGCTGCTAAAGCCATCCCGAAGTCAAAGACAAAAGAAAAATTTGAAATAACAACTCAGTGTTTATACCCTGTAGTAGTCAATAGAAAGCCAGTTCAGGAAACATTTGGTGTGCACCCTCGTGGGGGTAGCCAAAGGCCGGATTACCTACAGATATACAGAGGTGGTTAAGCCTCTAACTCAGGGACTTTGAGAGAAGCAAATCTTAGCTGGTGGAGCACCAATGGGGAGCTACAGAGACCTCTTAACTCCTATACTTGCTAAGCACCACAGGAACACTTTGAGAGTGAGTGATTACTCCACAATAGTGAGAGCATCCCCTCTCGCCCAGCCTAAATACAACATAGAATTTATATCAATATTGAAATTCAGTGTTACCTGTTGCTTTAGTTCAGGTTCTTAGTTGTCATCTATTGGAAGCGGGTTATGCTAGTCAGATAGAGGTCCAGGTAGAGAAGCGAGAGGACGTCACCGGTCTGGACGAGATCATCAGTCCTCCAGGACAGAGTCTGGTCTAGGGGAGCTGCGGTTGGATCGCAAAACAGTTTTAATAAAGTCAGTGGCCACTTTCAGTGAAATGAAAATGTTCTGTCTTCTAGGGGGCTCAACACGAACACGAGCAGGATACAACATTGCATATGGCACACCGGCCTCCTGGAGTTTTTTCTTCACTGGCAGTTATTCTCGCCTAGCGGATTGCACCATCGCGCTAAAGCCAGGAACAAAGGCGATATTGTTGCCCTGATGCAGGATAATCCACTTTTCTCTAGAGTGGCATAGGACCGTGTCACGGTCTCGATAGTTTAGTAACTTTGCAATTATTGGCCTTAGTATGGCACAAGGCATTTCTGCAGAGTCCTATGCGCCCTCTCCACGATAAGTACAGGGGATAGGAGCTCATTTTTGAATATATCCTTGAGCACAGTTTCAATGTAATCTACCAACCATCCAGTGTTGATGGACTCCGGCACGCCCAGAATACAAATGTTACTGTGGCATGACCAGGCTTCCAGATCTTCGTTCCAAGTTTGGATAATATCCAACACTTGTGGTAAGTGACTGCATTTCATTGTCCTCTGATGATATTCGCTGCTCTGCCGTGTTCAGTTGTGCGGCATGCTTTTCTAGTTTGGATGCTATAGTGTCCATCCTGAGATTCAAGCTATCAATCTTCCCATCAATTTATTGCAAACGGTGTTGTGTACCGAGTAATGTGGCCTCTAGGGTGGGAGTGACCTGGGACGGCTGTTCCATTTCAGAGTCAGAATGGGCATATTACGATGACCTAGTCTTGCGCCGCAATTCAAACATGAGTTGGATTTGCTGTTTATCACGTTTCCCTATTCTGAACGTGGCAGCAGATGCAGTAGAAAGCGTGTTATCAACATATCCAGTCTTGCCACGTAGGAGCACTGCAATGCATTAAGAACCAGCTCCTATTGCTCTGTTTATTCCCCATTCACGTTTCTTCACCTCTGATGGGTAAGCGCCACTGTAAGCCACACTTCCCCAGTCGTGCATGGTCAGTGCAACCACGGCACAGCTGCCAATGTAAGAGAAATGCCCAACACTCTCCTTGATCTTTGATCTAGGCAAAAAAGTAGGCCCTGGGCAACTTGTGGGTTACGCTCTGCATCTCACATTTGGTATGCCCCACTCAAATGGATCAGGCACGAGACCCAAGTCTCTCGGGGCCAAGGCGAAGCCTAGTCTAATCGTAGCGGCGCACAGTTCAGAGCTGATGCAGGTCAGGGAAATCTCAAAGCTGGGTCCAGGTGTGCGAGGGCATCTGTCTGCCAACACAGCAGGGGAAGAACTGCCGTGACTCACACCGTGGGCTGCGGCAGGCCAGGTAATCCGGGTCAGGTGGGGGTAACCGTCTCAAACCTCAGAGGCTCCTGCCCAAGCGCATACCTCGGTTCCTGTATCTTTGCTCACACTGCGTTCGAGGCACGTAAGCCAGGCACCGGCAGGTCAGGCCGCCCCAACCAGGCAGGAGAGGCAGTTCAGCAAACAAAGGCCTGCACCCAAGGACTCACCTCATTTCCTCGTTGTCCTCCGCACTCAGATGTGGGCAGCCATCATTTCGAGCCGAGGTGTCTCAGAAATGCGGATTAGGCTTCCTTTCATTCAGCACACAGGCATCGCGGGTCTACGGCAATGACCCAGGATCTCATCAGCAAGCTCGCCCAGTGGTCGGCCATCTCTCGTAGGCTCTCAGACCTGGCAACACTACATCTCCTCCGTTAGGGTCAGAACCACATGGGCGGGGGCTTTTCTACCAGACTCTGCTGCTACTGCAGTCAGAAATGTCTGATCTATCCCACCAGCAGCTCTGCTCCACCCAGAGCAGAGGCGCCGTCTCGGCAATCTGTCAGTGCGGCGCTGCCATTACTCTCACTGCAGCCACGACACGCCGCACACCTCTGCACCACCCAGAGTTGTGTTTTTTACCTTTTAGCATCCAAAGGCAGCGCCGTGACACTCCGGAATGAAGCTCCACCATATGCTATCTACATAATCAGAGGATAATTGATGGATTGGCGAGCCTGGCCGGAAGAGCTACACTAACGTGCGGCCATCTTGCCATGGGCTCTCTAGCACGCCCTCCACCCCCCGTCGTAGCGCTGTATTGCCAAGGTGCGCTTTCGCGATCGTTTCAGTTGTGCTGTGCTGCCTGTGTGACTCATTTGCGCCTGATTGTGCCGGAGCCTCTGCCATTTTCTTCGCATTTATTTACTTGGTGCCCCAATCCTGTTTCGCTTTTGGCTTACAGCCATTTTGTTGTGGTTGCTGTGCCTCCCTGCCCGGCTCTCCACCCCGCTCCCGCCTCCCAGCTGCCCCTCCCTCCCACTGATAGTTAGGCTCCGCTCTCCCCGTGGTAGCGCTGTGACCGTCCTGATCTCATCAGAAGCGGTCGCTCCCCACGCTGCTCCCTGCTCTGCCTGCCGCTGGATATCGTAGCGCTATACTGCAAGTGTGCTCTCTGAACCATTATTGCCTGATTGCTCTGTTGAATTATATCGTAGCGCTATACTGCAAGTGTACTCTCTCATCTACTGTTGCCTGTTTGCTCACTCTGTTTGTATCGTAGCGCTGTATTGCCAAGGTGCGCTTTCGCGATCGTTTCAGTTGTGCTGTGCTGCCTGTGTGACTCATTTGCGCCTGATTGTGCCGGAGCCTCTGCCATTTTCTTCGCATTTATTTACTTGGTGCCACAATCCTGTTTTGCTTTTGGCTCACAGCGATTTTGTTGTTGTTGCTGTGCCTCCCTGCCCGGCTCTCCACCCCGCTCCCGCCTCCCAGCTGCTCCTCCCTTGCCCCCGCCCCCCCCCACCACCCACATATGACAGATGCTTTTGCGCGCAGCGGACGCGCCCCATGCGCGCCAAAGGTAAGCCAAAGGTAAGCCCGTCTACGCCCGTCCGCGCCTGGACCGCGCCCAGCGCCAGACCCCCTGGTCCTCGCAAATCCCACTCCACCCGCATAACGTACGATGCCGCATCCCTTTCAGCACTCAACCCCGGCCGTCTCCCAGACTGCTACTAAGCCGCACCAGGACACACCCATGGACCCTTCACCTGCCACTCCTGCAAGTTCGACTGCATCAGGACCCACACCAAATCTCCAAACTCCAAACAGAGCTCCGACACTAACCACCTGAAGTGCATCCTACTCAACACCCGCTCAGTCCACAGACACGCCATTGAACTTTGGAACCTACTCGACACCACTTCGCCGGACGTCGCCTTCCTTACAGAAACCTGGATGAACGCCTCATCAGCTCCCGACATCGCCATAGCCATACCGGACGGCTACAAGATCATCCGAAAAGACCGCACCATCCAAACAGGAGGAGGCATCGCCATCGTACACAAGAACTCCATCCGCATCACGACCAGCTCAGACGATAACCTCGCAGCCGCCGAACACCTTCACTTCCAGATCCACACCGACCCCAAAACCACACTCAGAGGCACCCTCATCTACAGACCACCAGGACCCCGCACTCGATTCAACGAAGACATCACTGACTTCATCAGCCCACACGCCCTCCCCTCTGAGGACTACATCCTACTGGGAGACCTCAACTTCCTCCTGGAAAAGAAAAACGACAGCAACACCACCACCCTCCTGGACAACTTGGCCAACCTCGGACTAAAACAACTTGTTGATACCCCCACCCACTATTCCGGGCACACGCTCGACCCAATCTTCACCTCCAGCAAGCACATCTCCTTCAACCACACCACAGCTCTCCACTGGACGGACCACAGCTGCATCCACTTCAACTACAAAAAGACCACGACCCACAACCTCCCTCAACCAATCCCTCGAAGAAACTGGAACAAAATTACCACCGACCAGCTCTTTACTTCGCTTCACAATAACCCTCCTGCCAAAACATCGGACCCAAACCAAGCTGCCACCAACCTCACACAATGGATCACCCACAGCGCCGACGAACTAGCACCCCTGAAAAACCATCTAAACAAGCAAAGTAGCAAAAGAGCCCCCTGGTTCAACGATGACCTTAAGACATCCAAGAAGCTCTGTCGTACCCTCGAGAAAGCCTGGAGAAAAAACCCAACCACTGACAACCTAACCACCTTCAAGAACGCCACCCGCAAACACCACCAACTAATCCGATCCACCAAGAAATCTGCATTCAAGGATCGACTTGACAACAACGCCCACAACAGCAAGGAACTATTCAACATCGTCAAAGAATTTACCCACCCCACCGCCGGCACCAACGACATCACCCCATCCCAAGACCTCTGCGACTCCCTAGCCTCTTTCTTCCACAACAAAATTGCCGACATACATAACAGCTTTGAAAACAAGTCCGGTGACCAGTCCACCCCACCGACCCCCGAACCAAATCCCCCCTCTAACAACCTTTACGCCTGGAACCCAATCACCACTGAAGACACCATCCACCTGATGAACTCCATCCACTCAGGATCGCCAACCGACCCACGTCCCCACCACATCTTCAACAAAGCAGACTCCATCATCGCACCCCATCTCCGAGACGTCATCAACTGCTCCCTCAACTCCGCCACCTTCCCGGAAAGCTGGAAACATGCCGAACTCAGCGCCCTTCTGAAGAAACCCACAGCAGACCTCACTGAACTTAAGAACTACCGCCCCATCTCGCTCCTCCCATTCCCTGCCAAAGTCATTGAGAAGGCCGTCAACAGTCAGCTCGCCACCTTCCTCGAATCCAACAAATCCCTTGACCCTTCACAGCCCGGCTTCCGAGCCAAACACAGCACCGAGACCGCCCTCATCGCAGCAACTGACGACATTCGAACACTACTGGACAACGGAGAAACAGTCGCCCTCATCCTACTTGACCTCTCCACAGCCTTTGACACGGTCTGTAACAGCACCCTCATACAACGCCTCAACAACGTCGGAATACAAGGAAAAGCATTGGACTGGATCATCTCGTTCCTCGCCGGAAGAACCCAGAGAGTCCGCCTTCCCCCTTTCAGATCAGAGCCCACCGAAGTCATCTGCGGCGTACCACAAGGATCATCACTCAGTCCCACCCTCTTCAACGTATACATGAGTCCCCTCGCATCCATCGCGCGCCAACACAACCTCAACATCATCTCCTACGCAGACGACACCCAGCTGATCCTCTCCCTCACCAAAGACCCAAACTCCGCCAAAACCAACCTTCATGACGGGATGAAAGAAGTGGCCGAGTGGATTAAGAACAGCCGTTTAAAACTGAACTCGGACAAAACGGAAGTCCTCATCTTAGGATCATCCCCCTCTGCATGGGACGACTCATGGTGGCCACCTGCCCTGGGAAACGCACCCAAACCAACGGACCACGCCCGCAACCTGGGCTTCATCCTGGACTCCTCCCTCTCGATGACCAGACAAGTCAACGCCGTTTCCTCATCATGCTTTAACATCCTACGCATGCTCAAAAAAAATTCCGTTGGATCCCCACCGAAACAAGAAAAACGGTCACCCATGCACTGGTCACAAGCCGACTGGATTACGGAAACACCCTTTACGCAGGAACCACAGCCAAACTACAGAAAAAACTCCAACGCATTCAAAACGCCTCAGCCAGACTCATACTTGACATCCCCCGCCAAGCTCACATCTCCGGTCACCTGAAAGACCTCCACTGGCTCCCCGTCAACAAGAGGATAACGTTCCGACTCCTCACCCATGCACACAAAGCCCTTTACGACCTAGGACCCGAATGCCTTAATACGCGCCTGTCCTTTTACACCCCCACCCGCCAACTCCGTTCGTCCAATCAGGCCCTAGCCGCTATCCCGCGCATCAACAAATCCACCATGGGGGGAAGATCCTTCTCCTACTTAGCGGCCAAAACCTGGAATTCTCTCCCCACCCACCTACGCCTTACACAGAACCACCTCTCCTTCAGAAAGCAACTTAAAACTTGGATATTCGATAAGTAAAGTACTCCCCCCTCCTCCCTCAAGCGCCTTGAGACCCTCCGGGTGAGTAGTGCGCTATACAAATTCTGAACTTGAACTTGAACTTGAAGAGAAGACCATCAGAACTTCCTTCTGATGAAGGGCCTGATTTAGATCTTGGATAGGATATGATAGGATAGGATATAATGGGAATTATATTTCGGCGGACGGGATATCCATCACCTTTGTGATGGAGTAACCCGTCCGCCAAGATCTAAATCAAGCCCTAAATCTTCAGTGACTCTTCGAACTCTATTTCAAGAGATTAATGAATCATGGCATAGTTAAAGTAAAAGTATTAGTCTTCGTGAATATTGTGATGTAATAAAGAGTTTGTTTTGATCAAAGATCAGGCAATTTGTATTATTTATTTGAAAACAAGGAAAATGTTTATCTAGGTTGTAAAGATTAAGGCCCACATGTATCAAAGCAAAACAAAAAGCGGTCGCAAACGGGCAGATTCTCAAAATCTGCCCCTTTGCGACCAGTATTTTTGCATTTGGGATGCATCATCCCAAATGCAAAAATCACAATTTAAGTAATCTCTAAATTCCGATTACTTAAATTGCCATGGTATTTAAGGAATCGCAAATTGAGATTCCTTAAATGCAATACATTAAAGTAAAAAATACTAGTGATTTCACTAATGGGGGGCGCAAATTACCATGAAGTTGAACTTCATGGTAATTTACAAAAACTTTGAAAAATGCACTAAAGTGCATTTTTCAAACTTCCATTTTACACACATAGATGCCTAGGTTACGAACTGAGGAAATCTTTCATTCTAGAGGAGATCAATAGCTCAAGGGCTTTCATAAAGTGGGCTTATGAGGAAAGCCAGATGGTTGCCAAATGTCTTGAATGTTCAACATGGGATAAACAGGATGCAGCCCTAATCATTGAGCTGTAAGAACCAAGGACTGGAGTAATTGTCTGTGATAGAGATAAGATGTCAAAGGTTTTCTTACAACACCATACAAATTTGTATGAAAGTATATCTCAATACTTTCCGTCCATTAGGCTGCCGCAGCTGACAAATACCCAAGTAGAGAGAATGGCTGCAGATAAATCAGCAGACGAGATCCAGCAGGCTCTTGCCTCAATGCCTTGTGGGAAGGCCTGTGGCAACGACGGTCTTCTGACAGAGTTTTTTAAAGCATTTGCTATAGAGATTTCACCCTTTTTGATGGAGCTTTTTAATTTTCTAATGGAAGGAGGGGAGGTTCCGTCGACTTTTAGGAATTGACAGTTGTTAGCTTTTTAAAAAAAGGGTAAAAATCCAAGTGATATTACCTCATATTGACTGATTCATTTATTGAACACAGACTACAAGCTTTTAATGAAAATATCGGCAAACCAAATCACTCCAGTAGCTCAAGCAGCTATATATAATGATCAGACAGTGTTTGTGACTGGTAGGGTGATGTCACCCAATACAGGTTTTTTAGTGCACACACTAGATTATTTTGAGGTAAATCAGACTCCTGCAGTCTTAATGATGGTGGAAGGAAAGAAAACTTATGACCTGGGAAACTGGGATGCCCTTTTCTATGGTCTAACTAGGTTTAGTTTTCCTTCTCAATTTAATGTAATGCTCTAGAATCTTTAGTAAGAGGCTCAGTAAAAGATGCCTGTAAACTCTAATCTAGCAGGGATGGTGGATATAATTAGGGGAATGCACCAGGGGTGTCCTTTGCCCCCAGTTTTATTTACATTTTTTATAGAACCCTTGGCAGTTAGGATTCGTGAGAATGTGGTAATATAGGAACCTATAGACGGGATGTCAAAATTTAAAATATTTGCGGACAATATTATCCTCTACCTCCGACCAGAAGAGCAGATCATCCAAAAGCTGTTGGGTGAGTTTGAGCAGTTTCAAATGATTGGGGGATATAACATCAATCGGAATAAAACAGAACTGCTTCTATTTAATACCCAGGGGCGTAGCTAGAGCTTGTGGCGCCCGGGGCTATCCCTCAGATTGCCACCCCTTTGCTGGGGAAAAAGGAAGGTGAGCACTTGAAAGATTTCTGAGAGACATGTAGTATTGCTGCTAATAGTTACCTTGATCATGCAAGTTACATGCACATACATGACACGGTCAAAGGCTACACAGTTGAATACACCGGTGACTGGCAGTACAGAAAAACCACATGTGACATCCATCAGAGAGCTGTGTGCGAGTAACAACAAAACCCCACGCAACAAAATTGAAAAAGGCCAGGGGAATAAAAGCACACAGGAAAAGATGATCAAGATATGAAAACCAACAGGCCCGCCCCAGCAAACATTACGTTACAAGACAGGAAGGCAAACCTCCCCATCCTTAAGCATGACAAAGAAGCAAAACATTAGCACCAGGTAATCCGACTCGATCATCGAAACAAATATTTGATTACTTCATCGGCGCACTGGAAGAAATGACACAAATATAATCAAATATCTATAATACCTAGCAGGAGATGGGGTCAAAGGGGCATTCAAGAAGTTCCCAAAGGAGGAAGTAGCCACATACCTCTCCTCCTCCTTTAGAACCGGCTGGGCCCCGGAGCAGCGCCCAGCTGCCTTCCCATTGGTCGCCCTGACACCGCCTATGGATGCCATGATGCTGCACACAAGGACATCATGACTCCGTAGATTAATACCACACGACCACAGATAGACACTGTGACACTGCAGATGGTTACTGTGGGGCTTTAGGGTTTCCATCCTCTTTGCAAATTCATGCATCATTTGTCCTGGGCTGGCTGTTTTCTTGCTTTGCTATAAGTGTACCTTTCATAGTGCATATTGGTTGTCAGATCGAACTTCTTGGGGAGTGCGTCATTTGCCATCTGGTATGTGGCTACTTCCTCCTTTGGGAACTTCTTGAATGCCCCTTTGACCACATCTCTTGCTAGGTATTATAGATATTTGATTATCTTTGTGTCATTTCTTCCAGTGCGTCGATGAAGTAATCAAATGTTTGTTTCGATGATCGAGTCGGATTACCTGGCGCTATTGTTTTGCTTCTTTGTCATGCTTAAGGATGGGGAGGTTGGCCTTCCAGTCTTGTAACAGCTCCAACCTACCTACAATTAGCCTGTCTACTAAATGGTCCAGGAACAAAGGCGATATTGTTGCCCTGATGCAGGATAATCCACTTTTCTCTAGAGTGGCATAGGACCGTGTCACGGTCTCGATAGTTTAGTAACTTTGCAATTATTGGCCTTAGTATGGCACAAGGCATTTCTGCAGAGTCCTATGCGCCCTCTCCACGATAAGTACAGGGGATAGGAGCTCATTTTTGAATATATCCTTGAGCACAGTTTCAATGTAATCTACCAACCATCCAGTGTTGATGGACTCCGGCACGCCCAGAATACAAATGTTACTGTGGCATGACCAGGCTTCCAGATCTTCGTTCCAAGTTTGGATAATATCCAACACTTGTGGTAAGTGACTGCATTTCATTGTCCTCTGATGATATTCGCTGCTCTGCCGTGTTCAGTTGTGCGGCATGCTTTTCTAGTTTGGATGCTATAGTGTCCATCCTGAGATTCAAGCTATCAATCTTCCCATCAATTTATTGCAAACGGTGTTGTGTACCGAGTAATGTGGCCTCTAGGGTGGGAGTGACCTGGGACGGCTGTTCCATTTCAGAGTCAGAATGGGCATATTACGATGACCTAGTCTTGCGCCGCAATTCAAACATGAGTTGGATTTGCTGTTTATCACGTTTCCCTATTCTGAACGTGGCAGCAGATGCAGTAGAAAGCGTGTTATCAACATATCCAGTCTTGCCACGTAGGAGCACTGCAATGCATTAAGAACCAGCTCCTATTGCTCTGTTTATTCCCCATTCACGTTTCTTCACCTCTGATGGGTAAGCGCCACTGTAAGCCACACTTCCCCAGTCGTGCATGGTCAGTGCAACCACGGCACAGCTGCCAATGTAAGAGAAATGCCCAACACTCTCCTTGATCTTTGATCTAGGCAAAAAAGTAGGCCCTGGGCAACTTGTGGGTTACGCTCTGCATCTCACATTTGGTATGCCCCACTCAAATGGATCAGGCACGAGACCCAAGTCTCTCGGGGCCAAGGCGAAGCCTAGTCTAATCGTAGCGGCGCACAGTTCAGAGCTGATGCAGGTCAGGGAAATCTCAAAGCTGGGTCCAGGTGTGCGAGGGCATCTGTCTGCCAACACAGCAGGGGAAGAACTGCCGTGACTCACACCGTGGGCTGCGGCAGGCCAGGTAATCCGGGTCAGGTGGGGGTAACCGTCTCAAACCTCAGAGGCTCCTGCCCAAGCGCATACCTCGGTTCCTGTATCTTTGCTCACACTGCGTTCGAGGCACGTAAGCCAGGCACCGGCAGGTCAGGCCGCCCCAACCAGGCAGGAGAGGCAGTTCAGCAAACAAAGGCCTGCACCCAAGGACTCACCTCATTTCCTCGTTGTCCTCCGCACTCAGATGTGGGCAGCCATCATTTCGAGCCGAGGTGTCTCAGAAATGCGGATTAGGCTTCCTTTCATTCAGCACACAGGCATCGCGGGTCTACGGCAATGACCCAGGATCTCATCAGCAAGCTCGCCCAGTGGTCGGCCATCTCTCGTAGGCTCTCAGACCTGGCAACACTACATCTCCTCCGTTAGGGTCAGAACCACATGGGCGGGGGCTTTTCTACCAGACTCTGCTGCTACTGCAGTCAGAAATGTCTGATCTATCCCACCAGCAGCTCTGCTCCACCCAGAGCAGAGGCGCCGTCTCGGCAATCTGTCAGTGCGGCGCTGCCATTACTCTCACTGCAGCCACGACACGCCGCACACCTCTGCACCACCCAGAGTTGTGTTTTTTACCTTTTAGCATCCAAAGGCAGCGCCGTGACACTCCGGAATGAAGCTCCACCATATGCTATCTACATAATCAGAGGATAATTGATGGATTGGCGAGCCTGGCCGGAAGAGCTACACTAACGTGCGGCCATCTTGCCATGGGCTCTCTAGCACGCCCTCCACCCCCCGTCGTAGCGCTGTATTGCCAAGGTGCGCTTTCGCGATCGTTTCAGTTGTGCTGTGCTGCCTGTGTGACTCATTTGCGCCTGATTGTGCCGGAGCCTCTGCCATTTTCTTCGCATTTATTTACTTGGTGCCCCAATCCTGTTTCGCTTTTGGCTTACAGCCATTTTGTTGTGGTTGCTGTGCCTCCCTGCCCGGCTCTCCACCCCGCTCCCGCCTCCCAGCTGCCCCTCCCTCCCACTGATAGTTAGGCTCCGCTCTCCCCGTGGTAGCGCTGTGACCGTCCTGATCTCATCAGAAGCGGTCGCTCCCCACGCTGCTCCCTGCTCTGCCTGCCGCTGGATATCGTAGCGCTATACTGCAAGTGTGCTCTCTGAACCATTATTGCCTGATTGCTCTGTTGAATTATATCGTAGCGCTATACTGCAAGTGTACTCTCTCATCTACTGTTGCCTGTTTGCTCACTCTGTTTGTATCGTAGCGCTGTATTGCCAAGGTGCGCTTTCGCGATCGTTTCAGTTGTGCTGTGCTGCCTGTGTGACTCATTTGCGCCTGATTGTGCCGGAGCCTCTGCCATTTTCTTCGCATTTATTTACTTGGTGCCACAATCCTGTTTTGCTTTTGGCTCACAGCGATTTTGTTGTTGTTGCTGTGCCTCCCTGCCCGGCTCTCCACCCCGCTCCCGCCTCCCAGCTGCTCCTCCCTTGCCCCCGCCCCCCCCCACCACCCACATATGACAGATGCTTTTGCGCGCAGCGGACGCGCCCCATGCGCGCCAAAGGTAAGCCAAAGGTAAGCCCGTCTACGCCCGTCCGCGCCTGGACCGCGCCCAGCGCCAGACCCCCTGGTCCTCGCAAATCCCACTCCACCCGCATAACGTACGATGCCGCATCCCTTTCAGCACTCAACCCCGGCCGTCTCCCAGACTGCTACTAAGCCGCACCAGGACACACCCATGGACCCTTCACCTGCCACTCCTGCAAGTTCGACTGCATCAGGACCCACACCAAATCTCCAAACTCCAAACAGAGCTCCGACACTAACCACCTGAAGTGCATCCTACTCAACACCCGCTCAGTCCACAGACACGCCATTGAACTTTGGAACCTACTCGACACCACTTCGCCGGACGTCGCCTTCCTTACAGAAACCTGGATGAACGCCTCATCAGCTCCCGACATCGCCATAGCCATACCGGACGGCTACAAGATCATCCGAAAAGACCGCACCATCCAAACAGGAGGAGGCATCGCCATCGTACACAAGAACTCCATCCGCATCACGACCAGCTCAGACGATAACCTCGCAGCCGCCGAACACCTTCACTTCCAGATCCACACCGACCCCAAAACCACACTCAGAGGCACCCTCATCTACAGACCACCAGGACCCCGCACTCGATTCAACGAAGACATCACTGACTTCATCAGCCCACACGCCCTCCCCTCTGAGGACTACATCCTACTGGGAGACCTCAACTTCCTCCTGGAAAAGAAAAACGACAGCAACACCACCACCCTCCTGGACAACTTGGCCAACCTCGGACTAAAACAACTTGTTGATACCCCCACCCACTATTCCGGGCACACGCTCGACCCAATCTTCACCTCCAGCAAGCACATCTCCTTCAACCACACCACAGCTCTCCACTGGACGGACCACAGCTGCATCCACTTCAACTACAAAAAGACCACGACCCACAACCTCCCTCAACCAATCCCTCGAAGAAACTGGAACAAAATTACCACCGACCAGCTCTTTACTTCGCTTCACAATAACCCTCCTGCCAAAACATCGGACCCAAACCAAGCTGCCACCAACCTCACACAATGGATCACCCACAGCGCCGACGAACTAGCACCCCTGAAAAACCATCTAAACAAGCAAAGTAGCAAAAGAGCCCCCTGGTTCAACGATGACCTTAAGACATCCAAGAAGCTCTGTCGTACCCTCGAGAAAGCCTGGAGAAAAAACCCAACCACTGACAACCTAACCACCTTCAAGAACGCCACCCGCAAACACCACCAACTAATCCGATCCACCAAGAAATCTGCATTCAAGGATCGACTTGACAACAACGCCCACAACAGCAAGGAACTATTCAACATCGTCAAAGAATTTACCCACCCCACCGCCGGCACCAACGACATCACCCCATCCCAAGACCTCTGCGACTCCCTAGCCTCTTTCTTCCACAACAAAATTGCCGACATACATAACAGCTTTGAAAACAAGTCCGGTGACCAGTCCACCCCACCGACCCCCGAACCAAATCCCCCCTCTAACAACCTTTACGCCTGGAACCCAATCACCACTGAAGACACCATCCACCTGATGAACTCCATCCACTCAGGATCGCCAACCGACCCACGTCCCCACCACATCTTCAACAAAGCAGACTCCATCATCGCACCCCATCTCCGAGACGTCATCAACTGCTCCCTCAACTCCGCCACCTTCCCGGAAAGCTGGAAACATGCCGAACTCAGCGCCCTTCTGAAGAAACCCACAGCAGACCTCACTGAACTTAAGAACTACCGCCCCATCTCGCTCCTCCCATTCCCTGCCAAAGTCATTGAGAAGGCCGTCAACAGTCAGCTCGCCACCTTCCTCGAATCCAACAAATCCCTTGACCCTTCACAGCCCGGCTTCCGAGCCAAACACAGCACCGAGACCGCCCTCATCGCAGCAACTGACGACATTCGAACACTACTGGACAACGGAGAAACAGTCGCCCTCATCCTACTTGACCTCTCCACAGCCTTTGACACGGTCTGTAACAGCACCCTCATACAACGCCTCAACAACGTCGGAATACAAGGAAAAGCATTGGACTGGATCATCTCGTTCCTCGCCGGAAGAACCCAGAGAGTCCGCCTTCCCCCTTTCAGATCAGAGCCCACCGAAGTCATCTGCGGCGTACCACAAGGATCATCACTCAGTCCCACCCTCTTCAACGTATACATGAGTCCCCTCGCATCCATCGCGCGCCAACACAACCTCAACATCATCTCCTACGCAGACGACACCCAGCTGATCCTCTCCCTCACCAAAGACCCAAACTCCGCCAAAACCAACCTTCATGACGGGATGAAAGAAATGGCCGAGTGGATTAAGAACAGCCGTTTAAAACTGAACTCGGACAAAACGGAAGTCCTCATCTTAGGATCATCCCCCTCTGCATGGGACGACTCATGGTGGCCACCTGCCCTGGGAAACGCACCCAAACCAACGGACCACGCCCGCAACCTGGGCTTCATCCTGGACTCCTCCCTCTCGATGACCAGACAAGTCAACGCCGTTTCCTCATCATGCTTTAACATCCTACGCATGCTCAAAAAAAATTCCGTTGGATCCCCACCGAAACAAGAAAAACGGTCACCCATGCACTGGTCACAAGCCGACTGGATTACGGAAACACCCTTTACGCAGGAACCACAGCCAAACTACAGAAAAAACTCCAACGCATTCAAAACGCCTCAGCCAGACTCATACTTGACATCCCCCGCCAAGCTCACATCTCCGGTCACCTGAAAGACCTCCACTGGCTCCCCGTCAACAAGAGGATAACGTTCCGACTCCTCACCCATGCACACAAAGCCCTTTACGACCTAGGACCCGAATGCCTTAATACGCGCCTGTCCTTTTACACCCCCACCCGCCAACTCCGTTCGTCCAATCAGGCCCTAGCCGCTATCCCGCGCATCAACAAATCCACCATGGGGGGAAGATCCTTCTCCTACTTAGCGGCCAAAACCTGGAATTCTCTCCCCACCCACCTACGCCTTACACAGAACCACCTCTCCTTCAGAAAGCAACTTAAAACTTGGATATTCGATAAGTAAAGTACTCCCCCCTCCTCCCTCAAGCGCCTTGAGACCCTCCGGGTGAGTAGTGCGCTATACAAATTCTGAACTTGAACTTGAACTTGAAGAGAAGACCATCAGAACTTCCTTCTGATGAAGGGCCTGATTTAGATCTTGGATAGGATATGATAGGATAGGATATAATGGGAATTATATTTCGGCGGACGGGATATCCATCACCTTTGTGATGGAGTAACCCGTCCGCCAAGATCTAAATCAAGCCCTAAATCTTCAGTGACTCTTCGAACTCTATTTCAAGAGATTAATGAATCATGGCATAGTTAAAGTAAAAGTATTAGTCTTCGTGAATATTGTGATGTAATAAAGAGTTTGTTTTGATCAAAGATCAGGCAATTTGTATTATTTATTTGAAAACAAGGAAAATGTTTATCTAGGTTGTAAAGATTAAGGCCCACATGTATCAAAGCAAAACAAAAAGCGGTCGCAAACGGGCAGATTCTCAAAATCTGCCCCTTTGCGACCAGTATTTTTGCATTTGGGATGCATCATCCCAAATGCAAAAATCACAATTTAAGTAATCTCTAAATTCCGATTACTTAAATTGCCATGGTATTTAAGGAATCGCAAATTGAGATTCCTTAAATGCAATACATTAAAGTAAAAAATACTAGTGATTTCACTAATGGGGGGCGCAAATTACCATGAAGTTGAACTTCATGGTAATTTACAAAAACTTTGAAAAATGCACTAAAGTGCATTTTTCAAACTTCCATTTTACACACATAGATGCCTAGGTTACGAACTGAGGAAATCTTTCATTCTAGAGGAGATCAATAGCTCAAGGGCTTTCATAAAGTGGGCTTATGAGGAAAGCCAGATGGTTGCCAAATGTCTTGAATGTTCAACATGGGATAAACAGGATGCAGCCCTAATCATTGAGCTGTAAGAACCAAGGACTGGAGTAATTGTCTGTGATAGAGATAAGATGTCAAAGGTTTTCTTACAACACCATACAAATTTGTATGAAAGTATATCTCAATACTTTCCGTCCATTAGGCTGCCGCAGCTGACAAATACCCAAGTAGAGAGAATGGCTGCAGATAAATCAGCAGACGAGATCCAGCAGGCTCTTGCCTCAATGCCTTGTGGGAAGGCCTGTGGCAACGACGGTCTTCTGACAGAGTTTTTTAAAGCATTTGCTATAGAGATTTCACCCTTTTTGATGGAGCTTTTTAATTTTCTAATGGAAGGAGGGGAGGTTCCGTCGACTTTTAGGAATTGACAGTTGTTAGCTTTTTAAAAAAAGGGTAAAAATCCAAGTGATATTACCTCATATTGACTGATTCATTTATTGAACACAGACTACAAGCTTTTAATGAAAATATCGGCAAACCAAATCACTCCAGTAGCTCAAGCAGCTATATATAATGATCAGACAGTGTTTGTGACTGGTAGGGTGATGTCACCCAATACAGGTTTTTTAGTGCACACACTAGATTATTTTGAGGTAAATCAGACTCCTGCAGTCTTAATGATGGTGGAAGGAAAGAAAACTTATGACCTGGGAAACTGGGATGCCCTTTTCTATGGTCTAACTAGGTTTAGTTTTCCTTCTCAATTTAATGTAATGCTCTAGAATCTTTAGTAAGAGGCTCAGTAAAAGATGCCTGTAAACTCTAATCTAGCAGGGATGGTGGATATAATTAGGGGAATGCACCAGGGGTGTCCTTTGCCCCCAGTTTTATTTACATTTTTTATAGAACCCTTGGCAGTTAGGATTCGTGAGAATGTGGTAATATAGGAACCTATAGACGGGATGTCAAAATTTAAAATATTTGCGGACAATATTATCCTCTACCTCCGACCAGAAGAGCAGATCATCCAAAAGCTGTTGGGTGAGTTTGAGCAGTTTCAAATGATTGGGGGATATAACATCAATCGGAATAAAACAGAACTGCTTCTATTTAATACCCAGGGGCGTAGCTAGAGCTTGTGGCGCCCGGGGCTATCCCTCAGATTGCCACCCCTTTGCTGGGGAAAAAGGAAGGTGAGCACTTGAAAGATTTCTGAGAGACATGTAGTATTGCTGCTAATAGTTACCTTGATCATGCAAGTTACATGCACATACATGACACGGTCAAAGGCTACACAGTTGAATACACCGGTGACTGGCAGTACAGAAAAACCACATGTGACATCCATCAGAGAGCTGTGTGCGAGTAACAACAAAACCCCACGCAACAAAATTGAAAAAGGCCAGGGGAATAAAAGCACACAGGAAAAGATGATCAAGATATGAAAACCAACAGGCCCGCCCCAGCAAACATTACGTTACAAGACAGGAAGGCAAACCTCCCCATCCTTAAGCATGACAAAGAAGCAAAACATTAGCACCAGGTAATCCGACTCGATCATCGAAACAAATATTTGATTACTTCATCGGCGCACTGGAAGAAATGACACAAATATAATCAAATATCTATAATACCTAGCAGGAGATGGGGTCAAAGGGGCATTCAAGAAGTTCCCAAAGGAGGAAGTAGCCACATACCTCTCCTCCTCCTTTAGAACCGGCTGGGCCCCGGAGCAGCGCCCAGCTGCCTTCCCATTGGTCGCCCTGACACCGCCTATGGATGCCATGATGCTGCACACAAGGACATCATGACTCCGTAGATTAATACCACACGACCACAGATAGACACTGTGACACTGCAGATGGTTACTGTGGGGCTTTAGGGTTTCCATCCTCTTTGCAAATTCATGCATCATTTGTCCTGGGCTGGCTGTTTTCTTGCTTTGCTATAAGTGTACCTTTCATAGTGCATATTGGTTGTCAGATCGAACTTCTTGGGGAGTGCGTCATTTGCCATCTGGTATGTGGCTACTTCCTCCTTTGGGAACTTCTTGAATGCCCCTTTGACCACATCTCTTGCTAGGTATTATAGATATTTGATTATCTTTGTGTCATTTCTTCCAGTGCGTCGATGAAGTAATCAAATGTTTGTTTCGATGATCGAGTCGGATTACCTGGCGCTATTGTTTTGCTTCTTTGTCATGCTTAAGGATGGGGAGGTTGGCCTTCCAGTCTTGTAACAGCTCCAACCTACCTACAATTAGCCTGTCTACTAAATGGTCCAGTTACTTTTATGATAATGGCATAATCTCACCATCGAAGACACTTGGGGTAGAATCGGATCCTCCCTGCTTCAAGGTAAACTTATACCCTCGCTGCTACCAAAGAAAGTCTTTCTCATGCACTCGCTTTATTGGACCCCTTGTAAACTTTTTAAACTGAAGATACTGATATTTGCTGGTCCTGCGGAACAGTCTGGTGACATGGATCACATGTTCCTTTCATGCCCCTATCTTACTCAGAATGGGAAGGATATAGCCGCCCAATTAACTAAAGTATTCAACACTATCTCGTTGGATTTTCCAACTATCGTACTTGGTCTGCATGCGGCTGGGAAGTCCCTCATGCTTACCGACAAGACTTAATTCTCTGTGACTTGTTGACCACCGTTGCTCATAAAGTTATTTTACTTGATTGGAAAGACTTCAAACATGTCTCTTACCACACTTGATGGGCATGGGTCACATATCTTATAAGCACACATTCTGCCCAGTCCCATCACACTAGCAACCCAGTCCCATCTATGAATATTTGGGGAACCTTAGTTTCTTTTATAAATAACCCAGAGTAACAGCCCTCTGGTCTTCCTCTGTTCCCAGCTCCAGTTCTCCTGTAAGATGTTGTTCTGTTTGTGGCCACAGCGACCTACTACTTGGCTCTCTTCCCCCTTTCCTGTGCCTCTTCTGTATCTCCCACCCCAAGTCTTTCTTCTAGTCTATCTTACTCTCTCTTTCTATCTCACAGCCTCCGAGTCTGGATGTATATTCTTCTTTTTATTCTCTTGAAGGACAGTTTATTGCTTACGAACACTTACCAAGATCTTGATCCCTTGAAGAAGAATGACTGTTGCATGTATGCCCTCGTCTCCATGTGGAAAAGTAAATTTTGCCATGTTCTGTGTCCCTACGCGTCCTCCATCATATGTTATCTGTGCATGATTAATATGCATATGTTATTCCCCATGTTTGATTAAAGACGCAATTACAGTTGTGTCCATCTCTAGTATGCCAGTTTCCAGTTCTCGTGAATACTACGAATATCAGGCCTATGTAAAGCTACGTTGCCACGTTTCTCAGTGTGCACGTTAATGCATTGTAAAGTCCCCGTTTCTAGGCCTCAAAAGGGGCCCGGACACCAGATTCAGCTCCTGTCTCCTGAAGCCTCGCTGAGGAGCGATACAGCCCCCACCTGTATCCTCGACCCTTCACTTACTTCCTGCCTCGCAGTGCCCGGTTCAGCCTGGCTCTGCCTCTGAGTCTGCCAAGAGTATGTTATGATTCGAGTTATCAGTTCAGTCCTCCTCCTCTGCATTCCTAAAGCTACTGAACTGCATCAATAGTTTCCGTCATTGTCTAGCCTTTACGGCCCCATGTTAGAGAAATACTGTATTAATGGTCATTTAATATTCTTCATCACGCACTACATGTAGAATAATGCATGCTCCAGTCTTAGAGTCTGTTAGCTTTTCCCCTCCTGACTTCTAGTTTATATCAACATGTTCCCTAAACATCAGATACTAGATAGGGTTTAGGTACATGTCGCCCTGACTCTCCAGACTTCAGTCTCTGCTCCTAGCACAGAGTTCATAGCCCCAGCTTCTCCTAGTAACACGTCATCGCCAGTTTGCGCGCACCATCAGGTTAGAGGTCCCGGCTCCTCAGGTAGCCCCCTCCATGGTTTCCACCCCATTCATGACATATTCTGTTACGTTTGCATCACATGTCTGTGTATACGCCCTGTTACACCTTTTTTCACCCTTATCTTTCGCGACTGCTACGCGTCACACCTATTGCTCCACCCACTGCTACGCCTATTGCAATGTAATGCTATGTGTTTGCGTTATGTATATATGCCCATGTACTGTTATTAAAAAGTTATCCCTTGTCCTGATCCTGACCCCGGCAGCGCTGTCGGGCCCTGCCATCCTATTTCTGTGCAGGTTGTCCTGTTCCTGTCCTTTATGCTGTATTAAACCTGCAAAACTCCTACTACCTCGAATCTTGACTCTTATTTATTGAGCTATCTGTTACGCATTTATACATTCAAAAAGAGAGGTATTATTTATTTATTTACCACATAATGGCGCCCGAATAGGGACCTGCCCTTTCCCCACGCGTCGGTGAAGCCACGCCGACCCCCTGACCCTCTGCAGTCGTGACGGAACTCTTCTGCGCACCGGCAGATATTTCTGCTTCAAGTATCCCTCAGGCTCACGGAGGAGACGGAGGAGGCGGTCCAGCATCCAGACGAGACGGTGGAGGAACGCGGCGAGTCCCGACCAGAGCCCAAGCCGAGAGTCCGAGGTATCCGGAGGTCCACCCGTAACAGAAGTCCGAAGTTCGTCCGTCCGGCGTCCAAGCAGTCCCGTCCAGTCTGAGGCCTTCCGTTCTTACTGCCCGGTGAGTACCATTACTGGGGTAGTATCTAGACAGGGTCAATTTAATTGACTCTGGTCCGTGGGTTGGTGGTACACAGACCCACAAACGAAGTGTCCACTTTGGTGGACGCGGGTCCTGACGTGTCTCTTTATGAGACCGGTAAGTTTCGTACTGTTTCAGCAGTGCATCTAGTTTCGGTTCCAGTCAGTTCTGTTCTCGAGAATCTTCATGTATTCTGTGTTCCGTATTCCAGGTAGTATTCTGTTCGAACTGTTATTTTAAATGTTCTTCATGTATTTTAATGTCGTGGTATGAATGGGGAATAAGTATCGTGTTCATTGTGTATTGTATTGTGTCTAGATTACAGTTCAGTCATGCCCTTGTTTTCTAAGTTACGTCAGTTAAAAACTAGAAAGGGTCTGCTGGAAGCAGCAGTTCCAGTTCCGCCTAGGGACAGTCCAGGTCATTTTATGTATCAGAAGCATGGCATAAGCGCCATATTATATCTAGATTTATGGGTAGAGTATACCAAACAGTTAGAAGAAAAGTATAGATGGCCCGTATCGGGTACATGGGATGCCGAGTGCATCATGAGAGTAGAAGAAGCATTATGGAAAAAGAAAGCCAGACAGTCACAGAAAGATGCCATCGAGTTATGGCGCAAAGAATCTCATAAAAGAACCGAAAAAGAAATCAGAAAGTCAGAATTAAGTAGAGAATCCTTAGAACGAGCACAAGAAAAAGAACTAATCGAGATAGGTGAACAAGTTAAAGCCGAACAGTCAGACAGACAGAGGCATGCTCTTATTAGGGGTATGTATCCTCTTCTTGCCGAGGGCTTGCCAAAAGCGACCCCAGAGGCATCCAGTAATTTCCCGCCACCATTAGTTCCGACCAAGCTACGTCACAAACCGACCGCAGCTGATATTTTTATTTCGTCCTATTTGGACGACACAGTCCCAGAATATGCAAATCCTGTTCGCGCTCCGCCAGTCCCTGTAAATCAGGCACTCCCCGCTCCTCCAGACACCGGAGTACCTGTTACGGTACCCCCGGTCCAGCCCGCCATACAAGTCCAGCCTACATTTCCATTTCCCACTCTGCCAGGACGAAGAGCATCAGTAGACGACTCTAGTTTAGGGGCCGCAGGGGGAGGTCCTCCTCAGACCCCGCCGCCGCATAAGCGTTTAACGTCAGC
The DNA here is from genome assembly GCF_964261635.1 of Lissotriton helveticus. NCBI lineage: Eukaryota > Metazoa > Chordata > Amphibia > Caudata > Salamandridae > Lissotriton > Lissotriton helveticus. The sequence continues at coordinate 584,603,540 of NC_136063.1, read as the reverse complement.
CGAATTACATGCACAAGCGTCACAGCGTACGCCCAGACATCAGACTGTAGCAGAAATAAGAAAAGCCCTTAATGAATGCGGCTATGATCCAGTCCCAGGCGAGGATAATATGGTTTTATATTCATTCCGCGTAAGAAAGGTGGCCGAGTATCTAGTCACCCTACCGAATATGAAAGAAGATCTAGACAGAATATATTGTTTCATCCGTACAGGGGATGATCCAGAAAGTATTGGCGAAGTCATGTCTCAAAGGAAAGCCGAGACCCAGCTCATGATACTAAAGTTTTTGATTAATTGTTTAATAAGAGAACAAGATTACCCGTCCAAAGATCAAGCCGAAATGAGAACCCTGACAAGGTGGAGTGATAACATAGCCGAGGGTAAGCACAAGACCGTCGGTGCTATGGAGAGTATGTACAAGAAAATCCGTAAAGAAATAATAAAGTTACACGAGCAGCGTAAAGCGGCACAAGTAAGCGAGAAAGAAAGTAACTCTGATACTGAAGAGGTAGACGACGAGAATTCCGCCAGAATAGCGTATGTAGGAAAATCTAGATTCCCAGATCACCATTTACGCCTAGAACACAAGTCAACTTTCCATCATCCAGCACCAGAACAAGGTTCTCTAGAACAAGTGTTTCAAGCTACCGATCACATTCTGAAATCACGAATCGGTTACAGTGAGTTAAGTACTATGCATGAACAAGAACTAGCCCGATCAGCAGTCCGATGGACTACTGATTCTACCACTTTTCCAGACGAAATAGTGGCACAAATGTTTCTGAAAATGCCCCCAGCCGAGCAACGACTGGCGGGTATGTATATGATTCAGCACCTCATTACATTGTATGAGGGTCAGCACTCTGATCCAGGCCCGTTACATGATATCCTGAACGAGTTACTCCAGTACAGATGGAAAGGTCTAGGTACCGATTTAATTAGTGTCATTCTAGAACAGCGTCACAAATATAGAACGTTTCTGAATCCGCATTTTGTTCATGTCTCACCCCCAGAAAGTAAACCATTTTACATGGAGAGACAGAATCCGTTACGAGAAGTCCACCCAGTTAGAGGAACGGGTGGCGAACTAGAACGAGTGTTTGTTTACACTCCGATTACAAAGATGGAACTCTTAGAGATGAAAAAATTAATCCCTTGTCATGATAAAGATCCAGCAGGGTTCCATCGAGAATTAAAAGACATGCTCCGTATGGGAGAATACACGTATCCAGACATAATTAAAATGTTAAAGGTTCTGCTGCCCGCAGGGGTGTATGAAAAGCTCAAGGAAAAAGAATGGGAGGTGGGAGAGAAAAAGATCGATTGGGCAGTTCTAGAAGCTGAAGATAAGGCACGAGTACCAGGTACCGGTCTTGGAGCGAAATGTAAAGAATTACCTGAATTATTGATTCAAGTTTTACCCAGATTGTTAACAACGAAAAAGGAAGACTGGGATGCAATCTCAGCCTGTAAACAGAAACAAGACGAAGACATTAGTGATTTTTATTCTAGATTTGAGAAATGTTTTAGCATCAACAGTGGCCTCAAGACAAGTAGTGAGTCATACCCTCATCTTTTTGTTACTAAATTAGTCGAGAATTCAAGTCCACCAATTAAAAATCGAGTTTTGAAAGTCGAAAGTACCTGGCAAGCTAATACCCCGTCCCAGATGTTACAGATGCTCCAATACCACCAGAATAGAATCAGGGAAGAGCAAGAACACGAGAGAAAACGTATGAAAGACACGAAAATGAAAGTACTAGTTGCACAATCTGTTCCTCAAGACAGTCAGAAGAGGGGTCCGAATCAAGCCAGTCATCCTGCAGCTCCCGTTAAAGGGAACTGCAATTATTGTAAACAGCCAGGTCATTTTATAAACGAGTGTGCAGTTCTGAAACACAACATAGCTACCGGTAAGACTAAAGAAAGACCACGTCCGCCTAGACAAGAACAAGTTTCACAGATTCCTCAGCTACAGAATGTACCACAGACAGTTTCAGCACCGCAGCCCATCGCTGCAACACAGCATGTTACACAGCAGATGTACCAGTATGCACAGTCCGAGTATCCAGAGTATCAGCCATATTCATGAAACAGCCTAGAGAGGGAGGTAGGCTTGCCTCTCATCGAGATACCTGTAGATCAAGAAGGTCCCTATGTTCATAGTCAAGTATTAGGGAAAGACAGAAAGTTTTTGATTGATACAGGGGCAAGTAGGACCACAATTAGCCACGCTGGAAGGAGCCCCGACAGGTCCTCCTCGCCACCCGTACAGCCGTGAAGTTGGAGGGTCGCAAAGGCTGGGTGCACCTTTCGCACGTAAAGAAATTTTATGGACTGAAACCCGTCTCAAAGAACATTTCCCAGGATTCGAAGGATTGCCAAAGTACTATTCTTAAGGACTGTCCCGCAAAAGACATTGCTACAAACCCTTCCCTGTTAGAGAAAACTCCGCAACAGGAGTATAAGTTGAAACTCCGGTCTAGTAAAATAAGTCAGCCAGTTTGATTGTCTAAGTCCTCCCCTAGGTGAAACAGTTAGACTGTTTCTGACATGTATAAAATAGACCCCCATAGTGAGAGAGTTAGTCAAAACTCAATCCGATGTATCGTTTTTCTATGTTTCATATTATTTCTCAGTATTATGATTTCCTGCACCAGTTATGCATTCTACTTGTATTTTCTAGTTTCTCATGTAAATAAGTCTACCAATGCTACAGTAGAGCATACGTTTAGTGATCTGCCTCCTCATGAACTCTCTTACCGCCTCGCTATGCGAAATAATTCTTTCATCCGCATGTTACATTATTCACACCAGACCAGCAATGCCACTAATTGTTGGGTGTGTGGTCGACTCCCCCCTTTCCAGACACCGAAGGGAGTTCTGCCACTCTTTCCTTACCCTTTTTCACATAATGGTTCGTGTGGAGCATGGTCCACGTTAACGTCATCCTCAACAGATATGTCTTTTCTTAACAGTACATGTTTTCCAGACAAGCAAGGTCTCCCCCACAGAACCGGGTTAGATCTAGAAAATGAAGTGTATAATTTAGGTAATTATTCTTCGAATTTCATGGTCCTGAATGTTCAGTCTGATACTACTCCAGACTTACCTGCTATTTCAGTACTACCAGTCAAAGGCGAATTATGTGTCCGAAATAATGGTTCTACACACGTAGGACATAGTGATTGTACTACTATTATCAAGTATAGTGATAGTAGGAAATCTATTTTCAAAGCTTCACGTCATTCTTATTTTATTTGTGGTCAGACCGCATATGTTCGTCTGCCCCTCGATTGGGAGGGAACCTGTTACATTGCCTTCCTACTGCCACCTGTTTTTCTAGCCCCACCCGACTACCATAGGAATTCCCACCTAGTGCATACTAGACACAAGAGAAACCTCCCGATTGTCGATTATACTGAAACTGTTCTAGAACAATATATAGATATCAATAAAGGTGTCTTCCCTTATTTAGGTACAGTCGTGAATAGTAAACTGATACGTAGATTAACCAGAACACTCGAAGCAGTAGTAATTGAGACTACTTCTGCTCTAAGTAATTTAACCGAAGAACAATCCTTTATGAGAATTGTCGTGCTCCAGAATCGTCTCGTCCTTGACGTCATATTGGCCGATAGGGGCGGGGCCTGTAGAGTCATCGGATCTAGTTGCTGCATTTTCATTCCAAATAACGCGCCGTCTGTTTATTCAGCTATAACCAGACTCCATAAAATTGCCCATTGGTTACACCAAAATCCAGGCACCTGGACATGGTCCGGTTGGTTCTGGAATATAATTTCCGCCTGGGGATGGAAAGTCTTGTCCTTTTTAGGTATTGCAGTAGCGATCATATTTAGCTGCTGCCTCTGTATACAATGTGGCCCTGCGATTTGTGGCATTTGTGCTACATCATGTATTCCTAGTCCCAAGCCCCGTTCTAAATCCCTTTCCAAGAAAATTCGAGACGAACAAATGATACTGTATGAAATGATAGATGGTATCATGAATATTGATGTTTCCTGAAGGAAATGTAGTGACAAGGAGGGAATGTGGAAAAGTAAATTTTGCCATGTTCTGTGTCCCTACGCGTCCTCCATCATATGTTATCTGTGCATGATTAATATGCATATGTTATTCCCCATGTTTGATTAAAGACGCAATTACAGTTGTGTCCATCTCTAGTATGCCAGTTTCCAGTTCTCGTGAATACTACGAATATCAGGCCTATGTAAAGCTACGTTGCCACGTTTCTCAGTGTGCACGTTAATGCATTGTAAAGTCCCCGTTTCTAGGCCTCAAAAGGGGCCCGGACACCAGATTCAGCTCCTGTCTCCTGAAGCCTCGCTGAGGAGCGATACAGCCCCCACCTGTATCCTCGACCCTTCACTTACTTCCTGCCTCGCAGTGCCCGGTTCAGCCTGGCTCTGCCTCTGAGTCTGCCAAGAGTATGTTATGATTCGAGTTATCAGTTCAGTCCTCCTCCTCTGCATTCCTAAAGCTACTGAACTGCATCAATAGTTTCCGTCATTGTCTAGCCTTTACGGCCCCATGTTAGAGAAATACTGTATTAATGGTCATTTAATATTCTTCATCACGCACTACATGTAGAATAATGCATGCTCCAGTCTTAGAGTCTGTTAGCTTTTCCCCTCCTGACTTCTAGTTTATATCAACATGTTCCCTAAACATCAGATACTAGATAGGGTTTAGGTACATGTCGCCCTGACTCTCCAGACTTCAGTCTCTGCTCCTAGCACAGAGTTCATAGCCCCAGCTTCTCCTAGTAACACGTCATCGCCAGTTTGCGCGCACCATCAGGTTAGAGGTCCCGGCTCCTCAGGTAGCCCCCTCCATGGTTTCCACCCCATTCATGACATATTCTGTTACGTTTGCATCACATGTCTGTGTATACGCCCTGTTACACCTTTTTTCACCCTTATCTTTCGCGACTGCTACGCGTCACACCTATTGCTCCACCCACTGCTACGCCTATTGCAATGTAATGCTATGTGTTTGCGTTATGTATATATGCCCATGTACTGTTATTAAAAAGTTATCCCTTGTCCTGATCCTGACCCCGGCAGCGCTGTCGGGCCCTGCCATCCTATTTCTGTGCAGGTTGTCCTGTTCCTGTCCTTTATGCTGTATTAAACCTGCAAAACTCCTACTACCTCGAATCTTGACTCTTATTTATTGAGCTATCTGTTACGCATTTATACATTCAAAAAGAGAGGTATTATTTATTTATTTACCACATCCACTCCACCGAATCATATAGGGTGAATTTACAATTTATCGCAAGATTTGTGATCCCAGATCCCGCTATTTTAATGCCTCTCGAAAACAATGTGATTGCCCTCATATTTATGCTCCTAAACACTTATCAACAAACTGTCTTCTTGTAATTTGTTTGGAGAGTTCTTTTCTTTTTATATTGAGCTAAAAATCAATAAAACTTTTGGACCCAAAAAAATCCTGGTACCTAAACGATGGCAATAAATTAGTGCACCAGGTGCATTAATGCACAGCGGTATCTAACCACGATATTTGAAGCACTGAGCTGGCAAATTTATTTAGGAAAAGGGGTTGTGGAATGGAACAGTTGAGCTGCAGTGAAAAATTTCACTTCAGTTTCAATGAGGCTGTCACTAGGAGGAAGAGACCCCAGAGAGAGATTCCAGCCAGAAAATAGTGGAAGCTCACAGAAAGTATTTTGGATCAGACCTGAAACGTGAGAAATTATGGGCACAGCAAACATTACAGCACTGATTCCCTGCCCAACGCAAATTGGAGGATGGGCATAAATCGGATGAAAAGAGAAGAAAAATCATCTTTCAGACATTCTCTTCTGGACTTCAGATGTAACAGAAACTCGTACAGCAGCAGTTAGTTCTAGAAATAATTATTCTCGGTGCCAATCGCTTCTTTCTCTGCTGACTTACCTTCACCTGGTAGCTGAGAGGAGAGTAAGGCTGATTAAGTGCAAGAAACTTCCCTCTAACTGCAGCTCCCCCCTCTCTCCTGCCGAACCCTGCTGTTGTTGATAGGGCTGTGGGCCCTCAAATGTTAATAAAAAAATAACAAGGTAAGGGGCCCCAAGAGGGGAGGGGTAGTAACACTTGAGTAACAGGGCCAGGGATGGTAGAAGGGACATTTGTTTTCTCAAAAACACCAAGCCTGATGGTAGATGCAGGGAAGAAATGGATCATCTGGGAGAGGAGTGGAGATGGGACTGCAACACTGTGAATGAGGGGACGAGCTGGGTGGGAAAGTAGAGCAGCGGCAGAAGAGGGAGGGGTGGGAGCGGGTGAAGGTGAAGGGGGGTGCAACACCCAGAGAAGAAATTAAGAAAAAACACATGCAATCTAATGCGCACAGAAAAAGAAAAAAGTAGTTCCCTGTATTTAAACAAAGTCAGCAGTGGAGAGATACAAGTCCATGAATCAGAACACAGTGAGACCGAAATGTGAGACCGCAATGAATAGCAATAGGAAAGAAAGCCACCAAATTAGGAGCGGAGAAGTGAGATAGACAACAAAGCTGTCTAACAAGAGGCTGATCGAAAGCCCACTCTGTGTATTTTAGAAACAACACGCATGACAAACAGTAGCTTAAGCTGTCTGTAGCCCAGACCTAAAAACCTGAAGCGAAACTATACGTATGCATCAAGTGATAGGCTGTTACCCAGCGTACAATTATTACTTTAGTGAGTGCTGTGCGTTGTGGTCGGGTTGCTTCTCTTTCTGGCAGGTGCTTCTAATCTCCTGCTTGGTTGAGTCCATTCAGGAGGAGGCGGGTTTCTGGTCTCGTTCTGACCCACACTGACGTCACTCCAGTCCCGTCCATGCATCGCTGCTTCTCCCAAGACCTGTCCTCTGCTGATGCTTTCACAGCCGCCAGCTGTGCCGTCATTTGTTCAGGCACCCGCGGGTTCATTACCTCTCAGTGGCCAATCTCACTAAGACAACATTTGGGATATTTACCACCCCTCTTCTGCAGGTGATCTTTAAGGCAGTAAATAATTCTCATTGTCCCACTTGTTTAACATTCGTAATTGTTAACCCAGCGGCGTGGTTTATCCTTTGCTTTGCACTTTCGACCTCGGTGGAGCAGGCCGTGCTGTGGGAACACCAATCATGGGCGCTGTGTGGGCTGAAGACTTCCGGGTAACCTTCTGCCATTACCATCCGACATTTGTTGCTATCAAGGCAATGTGAGAAAATGAAACCAAAGTCATTCTACTCAGAAACTTCGCAGGTGAATAAAGAGGGCAAGTATTGAAAGCTGTCAACGGGTGTTCATCTCACCTCCTAAGAAATCAGTGACGCCACAAACTCGGGGATCTGAGCAGTCATCGGGATGCACCCTAACAGACCGGGGCACTTATTTGTGTGCAATTTACAACACTGTATTAAATGATGGAGCAGAACCCGGTACTGTCCGTCTCCGTGAAGCAAAGAAAACCAGCTTAAAACGAAATGTCTTATCATTTTCTGCAGCCCGCCTTTCCAGTGCAACCAAAATATTAACATATAAATAAAGGGCATGGTCTTATATTAAGAAGCGCCTGTAGCAGGGCCAATGCAGTTAGCTTTTCACGTTAAACTAGTTAGTCTCAAGGTTTGTGGTTTGCTTGCAGGGTCGGACTGGGACAAAAATATGCCTAAACACCACAATAAAAGTAGCCCCCATTTAGTGAATAAGATAGCAAAAAAAAGTGGCCCACATTTGCAAATTAGGGTAGTTTTGAACTGGTAAAGATGCACCATATAGGTATTTTTCAAGGTTTGGGAGACTGTAGGTAGTTGTGCAGCTGCAGGCAATGTTTGTGTTAATATCAGGGATCTCTTCAGTATTTAAAATAGTAACAGATGTCCAACTCAGAGAATCATTACTACTAGCCTGTTTGTAAAATGGGACGAGAAACTGCAATTACTGTCCTGTTACCAGCCCCAGGATTACAAGGACAGCGGGAACATTGAACATTCAGGGCCAGATTTACGAGGCTCGTGCCTTGCCCTTGCGCCACTCAATGTGACGCAGGGCAACGCAAGACTTCAATGAGATTTACTAAGCTACCCAAAGCCACCTTGGCTTAGTAAATCCAGAGCAATGCCAGGCAGGATAAATTGCTTCCTTGTGTTACTCTGCATTGGGAAGGTATTCCGTGGGTGGAGTGTAGTTGTTCCCATGCATCCTCCCATGGATTTTGGCGCAATCCCAGATTCACTAAGAGTACTAAACCTGGAATTAAATTTTGCAGCACACGTAGGAAGAGAAAAATACCCCTGAAGATTGCTTTTGTGCAGGAAGTTGTCCCTTCCTGCACAAGACGAATCCTGCCTGTGTTGCATGGTGGAAGGGGGCCTGTGTTGGTGTTAGGCAGAACTCAATACACCAGTGCAGTGAGAGTGCATGAATGCACCATATCTTAGAAAGTATTACACATTCCTCCTCTCTCCTCCTCTCTCCATTTGGTGCAGCACAGCAAGTTGTCTTGTTTTCTTGCTGCGTTCTGTTGCATTAACTGTTTGGAAATCTGGCCTTCAGAGTTTTTCATTTCCTGGGGCTGATAAAAGTGAGAAACATAGTGCAATTGCTATAGAAACACTGATTCCAAATGTTATTCCACATCAACCCATGACTTAAGAGTAATTCCCCATGTCAATGAACGATGCCGGGTAGAGGCAGTTTGGGAGTGGTGTTCCAGGAGAAAAAGCTTGCACGCTCGTTATGGGCCCCCAAGCACTACTCCTTTTTTCAACCTTAGCATGATGAAAGGTCAGACCTGCCATGTAAGGATTCAAACCTGTAGTCTGCAGGTTACACGGAGATCGCTAACACAGGCAGTCAAACTACTAAGCTATATGTTACCAGGTGAGACCTGTTTGTAGTAATCCACATGGACGCAGGATTGTACTAGGCACACACTATAGCATGCCTTTGAAAGTTAGTAAAACGAGGATGTGTTTGATTGAGGACACTGGAAGCTAACAACCTCCATCTACTCACTGAACATGTACAACACAATCAATGTCAAGTGATCACTAGTTTCCTGACCTCGAATCTTGATTTCTTCTCCCATTCCTCAGATCCCACCCTCCAGGGGCTTGGACCTCTCAGTATTAAACATGTGTCAGAGGATGGACAGGAAGTTAAAGGTAGGGGAATCGAGAGAAAGACAGAAATAGAGAAAGAGAGCGAGTAAAAAGTGAAAACTGACTTTTTTTAATGGAGCAACCTGTAGCCTGTCTCCAAGTGTGAACACACATCTAGCTGTGAGGACTGGAACGAGGAAGGCAAACGAGAGGGTAAGGTATCATTCTTCTCCTGGTTCGCTGACGAATTTCAGAACCCCACAATCATTCAGTGGCTTACTCCTGGAGATTGCACCAATGCTGGCATCTGCCACGTAGGCTTATTAGTGAATTTATATTACCTGCAGGAGTAGAGAGACCACAAGGATAGGCACCAGTCCAGCAGCAGTACTGACTCTTGGACAACAGCAGTCAACAACAGATTGCATCTAACACACTGGCAGAGCTAGTATGCCTTGGCCCTGTAGCAATCAAATAGGTCTCAAGATGACAAAAGGCTCAAGCAGAATCTAAACATCATGAGCCCTAAACAAATGTTTGAGTCTAAAGTGCAAGTGAGCCAAAGGTGGGGGAGAAACAGCCTGGCGGTCTGGAGGACCTAAGCCAGTTTTCAACCTGGATAAGTGCCCTATGTCATGGATGACAACATATGTTTGTACAGTCTTTTTAACACCCTAGTGATAACTCCCAGATCCTGCAATTATGTTTTCTTGCTATTGCGCCAGAAATTCTTGAGAAAAACGGGGTCTTATGCATTCTGCGTCCTGCACGTTCGAAAATAAGCATTTATGTCACTCGGCCAAGAACCCCATACTTTCCTTTCCTTTAAGAAATTCTAGACGCATCTAAGTTGTTCTGGATTTGAGATGCTTCAAGTGCTGAACTTTCTCACCAATGTAAGCATTTGTTATCCAGCCACCAGATAGGCTTAGGCTGCGAGGTCCATGTCTGCTTTGGGGGTAATCCTAGCTGTCTCCATTGTAGCTGGTGCTGCCATTAACTATCCCAGTGCTTGCAGTTGTACAGCACCCTCCCCTGTTGGCGTGCTTTCTGAAGGAGGGTACTCCGATTGCTATAAGCCTGAACGCTCATGCGATTGCAATGTCTAGCCTTTTTTACTCCATTAGGGGTGAGTGGGTGGGTTGAAGTCGCTAGCTAATACCTAGGCTACCATCTCCCGGTGGGCCCTTTAAATTGCCCCCTAAATGGCCTGACTGGTTAATTCAAAGGTAGCGGGCCAATCATTATCCTCTGGCTTTGTGCCCTTTGTCAAGTTTGTGCTCCTTTAGCAGATTGCATGGCACAACCCGCCACCATTTCCAACTAACAATTCCCTCTTCCATTGTGGTGGCTCCTTCTCCCATGTTCTCCTGTCGTACACCCTTTTGTGCTCCTTGTGGTCCCCTGGGCACTTTACCGGGTTAAACTTACAGGCTACATTAGCCCCTACTCATAATAACCTAAGCACTCTGGCCGCTCAGGTAAGAACCGCAACCCTGTCCTTCAAGAAATTACAGACGTGCGCAAGTTGAAATGGGTGCAGTTTATTCACACTTCCAAAACATAACGCCACTCGCAGAATGGGCAAAGCAATTTCAGTACTTAGCAAATTTGGTAATATACTTCTTCAAATGATCAAACGAATTTGAAGTCTCTCTAAATTGTTCTGTTTTTGAGGTACCCCACAGCAAGACTGCAGGCTTAACTTGCTAACCAATGTTAGTACTTGATAGCCGCCACTAGCCGTGCCTCAGCTGTGAGTGGCATGTCTGCTTTGGGTTAACCCTGTTGGTCTCTATTTTAGCAGGCCCTGCTGTTTAGCATCCCAGGTCCAACCATTGCAAACCATCCTCCCCCCTAGCCTGTCTTCCTGGGTGGGGTGGAGCTCCCATTATCACGAGTATCATCGCCACATCACCGCCACACTACTAATGCCATGACACCCTTTTGGGACTCTTCCACCTTCGTAGTCTGTCTTTTAGACCATTCTCAGGAGCGCTCATCTAATTCAAAAGCACCAGAGATGTTAAAAGAGAAATATACCCATATGCAACAGGGCCAGGAGCGCAGTAGCCTGAGATTTTCAGTTTTTCTCCACTGGACTGTGTGATGGGACCCACCGTTGTCAAAAGTAAGGATTATCTCTGACCAACATAACAAGTATTAAAAATGCAATAGGTCATGCCTTTAATTTAGTTAAAGCCATTTGCATTGCTATACAATACCATTAGCAAAGCAAATGGCTTTAACTAAATTAAAGGTGAGACCTATTGCATTTTCAATGCTTGTTATGTTTTGTTGCTGCGATGTGATACTAAAATGGAATTTGACCCTTGCACTCTACTAATAAATGTGTGAATGTGTGTTCATTAGTAGGGCTGCTCTAGATTCCATTTTCACAGCTAAGGCATAAACAGTATAATTGCAGATGCACAGTGTAATATGCTATGTTTTAACCAGGTCTTTAAGTGGGCTGGGTCCTGCCGGTGCTCAGCACTGGCAGTTCTTAAAAGCAGGCGCCGAGACGGGTCCCTATCGGGCTCTCTATTTTCACCCTCACACTCAGAATGGGGAACAAAGTATTAACTCTGCAGCAGTTGACTGTTTTGATGAAACTTTTATTTTATTGCAGTTCTGTATTGCTAAACTCAAAGTGCTTTACAAGAGCACAAACAAGGACATCTTCATTTATTTTTTGGTAGGCACGGATGATTAAGTGATTTGCCCAGAAACAGGATGTTGAGCCGACGCTGAGACTCAAACCTGCGTCCTCTGCTCCAAAGTTGGCAGCTCCAGCCATTACGCAACAAGCTCTTGCACAAGAACTAAAGCATTTTCAATATTATATACAAGGAAGCCATGGTTGTATGTATGTATGTAGTATATTTATCTTATGCAACTAACAACATTTGCCAAAGCCAATAGTCGAGCTGCACAATATGCTGAGCACAGATTTTTAGCATGAATGTTTTAAGCCACGCCCTTAATTATATCGGCCATGCTCCTTTGAGAGACCCCCAGTTTTTTCATCCCACTTAAAGCCCTGGTATTACCGTTGCTGAGTCTGGAGAGGGGCTTTGAATCACAAGAGGCCACGCCTTGAGTAGGCCATGACGCCCCTCCACACATAGAGAACTGTGCCATTTATCCTCTTGCTTATGTGATAGACATAGCACGTTTTTACCCCTGCGTTGACTGGAGAATAGAATAGCTGCATGTGCATCAAGTGAAAGGAATGATGGATATGTGACATCATTTCCTGTCACGTTGATATGAGTGTGCTTTCCCTGTGCTGGTTACTGCCCTTCTAGGTTCCACTGTGAGACTTGTTCTCTGCTTTTCATGTTCAAGGAAGGGCATCTTGAGTGTACTGCTGTGTTCAGGTAGCACAATATTAAAAAAAATACCACGATTGCTGGTTTATGCATGGTTCAGAAGTTTAGGGCGTGTGGTCTTTACAGGGTCTTTTCCATGGGACACAGGGTATCCCGCAGGCGCGGCACAGGATCTGACCCTGACTGGGCAGCTCATGTGACCTCGGTCCTATGGATAACTGGGTGAACCTGAATGTCTCAGGGAACAGGCCTTTGCTTACGGTCTGAGACCAAGGATCGACCTCAACCATGGACGTCATTTAGAAGTCGCCAGGAGTCGCAACTGCGACCCCTGGCTTGCCCCTTGCTAACCCTGGCACTACTTTTGTGACCACAAAATCAAGGCCAAATCTGGGGTGAGGGAACCAGAGGCACGGGTGCTGGGAGTCGGCAGCCTCCAGCAAAAACTGTGTACCACAATGAAGCCGCTCCCAGTGGGGTGTCGCTAGTGCTAGTGCAGTTTAGTCTGTAAGTGCAGGCATCTCACACAAAATGAAGGACTGGTCTCACACACCGCCTGGTGTCATGCTTCATCATAGACCAGTCCTCGCCCTCTAAAAACTTGATTTAATAGAGGGCGGGCATACACCTGACGACAGGGATGCACTTCTAAACTAAGTGGGGACCCATGGGAAAAGGTAGTGAGTTAATTAAAGATGTAAGCTTAAATTTAATAGTGCTGGCATCTATATGATAGTTTAAAACAAAGTGATCAGTGTAATGGGGATATTATTGTCCCCCACCTCTATCAATGGTGTCAACATGTTTCTGCCTGAAGGCCCAGTTGGGTCTGCGGCATTCATCAGGACCATAGATAAACAAAAACGACGGGCTCCACTCTTACCAAGCAATGGTGAGAGGATTTCCACTCAGTGGGGTGATGTGGATCACACTCCACCATTGATATGGCTAAATTCTTAAGCCTGAAATGTAAAAAACAAAATGGACAAACAGACTGTCAAATAGCATTGGACACATATAACATAACAGAGCGAGCCACACACACCAAGATTCTATTGTGAGTGGCTATAGGTGCAGCAGTTTGTGACAGGCATCTGTGCACCAGTTAGGAGAAAATCTCTCCAAAATGCTTACCCTATAATGAGGACAATTTTGCCCCATAGGAGGGTGAGGGCAGGAGACCCCGTCGGTCAGACTGCTAGAAATGTAAATGAGGAGAAAACACAGGAACACAATATGTTTAAACCAATCAAGGCACTGCCAAATATACATGAGGTTCTGTAGTGCATCAATGGCATGAAACCTGTAAAAGGAAGTCATTCAACCCAACACTCATACTCTTACTCTGACTTGCGTGATCTCCGCCTCTGCGCCTAGATCTGCTTACCTCCGCTCCTCGATGTGAAGTGAGTGAGCCGGCTCCCGGTTTTAAATAGCGTCAGCATCAGGTGTTAATTGTTAATCACAGCTAAATAGGAAGCTAGAGTGTGAGATCCGGTGTCCCAACGGCATGGTCTGCTGGAGGTCTGGAGGCTTGCCTGACCTTCCTAATATGGGTTCCAGAGGTGTCAAAACAACGGTATTCAGTATGTGTGGGTAGGCAGGTAGTTCATGTCCTGGGTGGGGCGGGCGTCCCCATCGTAATGTGGAAGGTGTCTGCGCGCTGCACATGCGAGCTAGGGTAGTTTGTATTGCGCATGTGCGGTGAGAATGACTACTCTATCGCGTGTGCGTGAAAAAAATGGCAGGTTCCTATCTACATGGCTCCGGATTCTGAACTGAACCCAGTCCTCTACGCAAATCGGAAAGGGTTTACGCGCTGCTCATGCGCGCAAAGAATGTGGTCATGCTCGTGTATGGATAATGAGCATTCCGCCTTGCCTGCGTGGTTAAAGTCCAGGCGTCTCTAAGTGCAGGCCTACTGTCTCAAAATGCATAAAGGGATAGTGTCATCATGATGTAATCTTGCGTACGGTTGACAAAATCCTTAAAGCGGCCCAAGCGTTCCAAACAAGGTGGTGGGTTGATATGCACCGGGGGGCATATTATATATAAATGTTCCTAATGAGCTATTAAAGAATTCCGTACCAACTGGTCAAGGATAGCCTGGAAGTGCATGAAGGACTGGCTAGTCCTTATTATCAACACCGCTAGGGAACTAGCTGTTGCACTGTTGATAGAGATCCAACAGAGTGAGAACAGACTCAAAACTATGATTCAGACAACAGTATTTAACCAGCAAGCTTCCTAGGACCGGTTTCTGGCATTACAGCCGTCTTCAGCCAGGCTTGCTTGAATCCAGTGGCAAAGTGAGCAATGGGGGGAACATCCTTTACAACGCAACTTTTACAACGAAGTACCTTTACGACGCAACCATTACAACGCAACTTTTACAGCATCTTGCGCTGGGGGGCGCTCTAGGATAGGGAATAGTTTCCAACACCTTCCCTACTATCCACGGGGACTGGAGTTGGAATAGTAAATTAAACTATTCACTATCCAGCGCCCCCCAACGCAAGTCGTTGTAACGACTTGCGTTGTAAAACTTGCGTCGTAAAGGCATGCGTTGTAATAGCATGCGTTGTGACGTCATACATCCGAGTAATGGACTCACGTCTGAGCATACCCTGCCAACTTATGGCGAACAAAGCGGTACAAAATGGGTTCTGGCAACAACCATAATACGTGCCAGGCTTTGGATTTCCACCAGGCCCGCAGCCTTTTTTATACTGGGGCCGAGGCCGGGGAAAAGGAAGGCATAAAAGGCAGAACATGAGGGTACAATGGGAAGACCAGACCCCAGTAGCAATGGGAACAAGGAGCAGGGGGAAAGGGAAAGGCCCGTCGACAAGCAGAGAGTAACAAACATTGTCAACCTGAGTGACTACCAACTCTCTGAAGATGAAGAAATAGTTCTATCCAAAGGCCTTGGCTTTGTCCCGACACCAGTGAATGATCCTTTTGTGCTGAACACCGAACTGGCAAGTTTTTTTAGGAAGATCAAGCTCCGCAACCACTTTGGAGAAACAAATGATGTGCAACATGAAAAGACTGACACTGAACTCAGGAAAAAGTCCACATTCGTGCCTCCGACACAAACAATCCCTTGCCACATTTTAGCTTTTGAGCAGGTGGTACTAAAGGAAGTAGAACAAATCAACTTCGAAAAGGACTTTCAAAACCTCACTAGTCACAAATGACAGGCCCTGGAGAAACTTGAGAACAATACAGAACTCACAGTCAAACCAACTGACAATTGAGGCGCAATCGTTCTGATTAACAGATCAATGTACAGGGAAGAATGCAACCAGCTTCTAGCGGATGACGCGAGCTATTACGAAGTATTTAAACGACCCGACATGACGTCTCACCACCAAGATTAATGGGGTGGTTGACGAAGCACTGTGCAACGACTGGATCGCTAAACAAGAGGCAGATTTCCTTGTGAATGAAAATCCCAGAACACCGAGATTCTACACTCTCCCCAAAATTCACAAAGAGAAATTCCCACCGCCTGGCCGACCTATCGTGTCCGGCATCAGATCAATCCTTGAGCATCTGTCACAATTTTGTGACTGGTTTCTTAAACCAATAGTCCAAAAATCACGGTCCTACCTGCGAGATACTATAGACGCACAATGCCACTTGAGGGACCTGGAGACCAACATCACGGAAGACCTGCTCATTACCATGGACATTGAGGCTCTTTACACGAGCATCCCTCAGAGGCGTACCCTGGAAGTTGTGGAGCAGATTTAATTAAACACAGACTGGAACTTCCACACACCACCACACTTCATCATGGAATGTGCAGAGGTAGCCCTTAAGGAAAATGTATTTGAATTTGAGGACGCCCTGTACCACTAAATCACTGGTACATCTATGAGCAGCACATTCGCCCCAAGCATGCCTATATGTGCACCAGTTTGAGGAAGACCACATCTTCCATGAGAGCAATCCCTTCTCTGCAAATCTGAGGACATGAAAATGTTATATTGATGATGTTTTCATAGTGTGGCGAGGGGACCAAGAAACAGCGAGCAACTTCGTGGAGTGGATTAACACCAAGGATCGACATTTGAGATTTACCCACTCCATCAGCAAGAACCATGCGGTCTTCTTGGACCTCGACGTCACGATGAATATAGATGGCATCAGCACTAAAGTTCACAACAAACCGACTGATAAGAACAGCCTTCTACTATTTGAAAGCTGTCACCCAAAGGCCCTGAGGGACAACCTACCAGTTGGCCAGTTCCTCGGGTATGCAGAAACTGTTCAGAGACGGAAATTTTTCATTTACAAGTGGAAGAACTTGAAGTAAAATCACAAGACCGACACTACCCCAGGAAACTGATCAGGAAAGCAAAGAAGAGAGCAAGGAATGTTAACCGCAACGCTTTACTGGAAAACTACGAGAAAGAGAAATCAGACAGAGTTGTGTGTGTCACAACATTCACACCAGTCTCCAATGCTGTACAAAAAATCACAAGGAAGAACTGGCATATCCTTCAAGGAGCAGGAAAGCACTGGGAACCACCCATTTTTGCTTTCAAAAGAAGTAAGAACCTACGAGATGAGTTGGTCCGGGCAAAAGATCCCCAACCCAGAGAAGAAGACTTTATGGAATACCTAATGACCAACAGGACACAATGCCTGTGGCGGATGTGTCGCATGCCCTCTCACCGTGACCACCAAGATGGTTGACATTGGGACCACACACCCATGGTTATTGAACCACTTCAGTAACTGCAATACGGAAAACATGGTATATCTTCTCACATGACCATGCAACCTCAGGTACGTGGGCATGACCTCCAGAAAAATTAAAACCCGTATCAACGAGCATCGCAGCACCTGTCGCTGCAAAAGAAGCAACACAAAACGTACCAGACATTTTCTGGAACAGAACCATAAAGGCACGGACCTGAAATGGGCGGTCCTGGAGGTCATGAAAAAACAAAAGACAGACCTCGGCAGGCCACTCTATGTGAGGGAACAGAGGTGGGTATACCGCCTCCGCACATGGAAAGAAGGCTTGAACAACGACATTCCTTGGCTTCAGCTAGCCCTGTAATAATCAGATGTCTATACATCACCTATATGTACATGCTACCTACATGGGCCATTTCTGGTAACATGACCACCAGACTCCTTTCCTTTAATAGCACATTAGGAACATTTATACATAATATGTCCCCCCGGTGCATCTCACCCCACCACCTTGTTTGGCACCCTTGGGCCGCTTTAAGGATTTTGTCAACCGTACGTAAGATTACATCATGATGACACTATCCCTTTATGCATTTTGAGACCATAGTCCTGCACTTAGAGACGCCTGGCCTTTAACCACGCAGGCCCGGCGGAATGCTAATTTTCCATACACGAGCATGCCCACGATATTTGCGCGCATGAGCAGTGCGTAAACCCTTTCCGATTTGCGTAAAGGACTGGGTTCAGTTCAGAATCCGGAGCCATGTAGATAGGAACTTGGCATGTTTTTCATGCACGCGCGGTAGAGTACTCATTCTCACCGCACATGCGCAATACAAACTACCCTAGCGTGCAGACACTTTCCACATTACGATGGGGACGCCTGCCCCACCCAGGGCATTAACTACCTGCCTACCCACATGTACTGAATACCGTTGTTTTGACACATCCGGAACCCATATTAGGAAGGTCAGGCAAGCCTCTGGACCTCCAGCATACCATGCCGTTGGGACACCGGATCCCACACTTCAGCTTTCTATTTAGTGGTGATCAACAATGAACACCTGATGCGGACACTATTTAAAACCGGGCGCTGGCTCACTCACTTCACATCGAGGAGCGGACGTGCACAGAGCTAGGTGCAGATGCGGAGATCACTTCAAGTCACAGTAAGAGTATGAGTGTTGGGTTGAATGACTTCCTTTTACAGGTTTCATGCCATTGATGCACTACAGAACCTCATGTATTTTTGGCAGTGCCTCGATTGGTTTAAACATCTTGTGTTCCTGTGCTTCTCATTTACATTTCTAGCAGTCTGACAGAAGGGGTCTCCTGCCCTCACCCTCCTATGGGGCAAAATTGTCCTCATTATAGGGTAAGCAGTTTGGAGAGATTTTTTCCTAACTGGTGCACAGATGCCTGTCACAAACTGCTGCACGTATAGCCACTCACGATAGAATCTTGGTGTGTGGGGCTCACTCTGTTATGTTATATGTGTCCAATGCTATTTGACAGTTTGTTTGTCTATTTTGTTTTTTCCTTTCAGTCTTAAGAATGTAGCCATATCAACGGTGGAGTGTGATCCACATCACCCCACTGAGTGGAAATCCTCTCACCATAGCTTGGTAAGAGTGAAGCCAGTCATTTTTGTTTATCACGGTCCTGATGAATACCGCGGACCCAACTGGGCCTTCAGGCTGAAACATGTTGACCCCATTGATAGCGGTGGGGGCACAATAATATCCCCATTACACCAATCACTTTGTTTTAAACTACCATATAGATGCCAGCACTATTAAATTTAAGCTGACATCTTTAATGGCCTTTTAACTCAATACCTTTTTCCATGGGCCCCCACTTAGTTTAGAAGTGCATCCCTGTTGTCAGGTGTATGCCCGCCCTCTATCAAACCAAGTTTTTAGAGGGCGAGAACTGGTCTTTGATGAAGCATGACAACAGGCGGTGTGTGAGACCAGTCCTTCACTTATTGTGAGATGCCTGCACTCACAGACTAAACTGCACTAGCACTAGCGACACCCCACTGGGAGCGGCTTCATTGTGGTACACACTATTTTTGTGACCCCTGACCTCAGAGGTGGCAAAATCAATGCCTGGAACACAGGGTCGGCTCTTCCTATTGGACGCTAGTTGGAGCTCCACTTGCCTGGTTTCTGTCAATTTTATTTTATTATACAAATACCGAATAATATTATTCATTATCAGTGTAATAAAAATGGAGTACATTAGCTGGAAAAGACTCTATCTGGAAGCTAGGCTAAGTAAAAAATGCTGTTAAATGTAAGTTGTGTGCATGCTTGCAGGTGAGAGTGTGTTTAAGTGCACGAAAGACTGTGAATGTGTTAGTATGTGTAAACATGTGTGGGAGAGAAAGTAAAGGTCAAATGGTGTGGGATTCCACTAACGGTACCCTGGCATTTTGGAGAATTGACGTACATGCTCTAAGCACACCTTAGGTCAGCAGTGGTACTTCTGCAGTCGTGTGGTCTCAGTACTCACCTCTTTGGCATGCACCTTCAGCCCAAAGACGAGTTTCCTTCCCAACTTCAGGTGTGCAGTGGCCTACACTTGCTCTGCTCTGTGCATTCGTGTAGTTTCATAAATATCTTGTCTTCCTTCTTCGACTGGACTAATCTATCCCCCTCCCTCCCCTTTGCTACATGAATTGTAATTGCCCCCACCAGTGCTAGGTAAACATTACCACATTCCCTGGCTCCACAGCATGTGCGGCATTGGCACTAAATACACTACTCTAATGCCAATTTTGTTATTATAAATAATTTTAGATAATTAAATGTGGCAGAAAATGATGGAATTGATACATTCGCAGTAAAAACGTATGGCTAAAAATGTTAGTGATATGTCATGCTGCCTTTCTCAGCAGTTGGGTGTCTGTTTTACCAGAGGACACATAGCAGATCGCAAGTGCCCTGAAACGCTCACAAAGCCGGACTGGTTGATCGAATGATCATAGTGCGGAATGCCAGCCGCGATGACAACTTCCGTGTTTTAATTAAACTGGGACAGCTGCAGATTACGTAGAGTACGGATTGAGTGTCCTACTGCACTTCGGTTTACATCAGTAGTCACTCCATACCACTAACATGGTACATACATTTTTTTTACTCAGAATACAGATAAAACAAATCTTTATAAGATCACACATTGTCAATAGGTTGCCATTAGTTTTATGTAAACAGGTATAGAGTGGCTTATATTAACTGATGCTCAAGCCCTATAGGTTAATTTGAGGTCAGCTAAGGCTGCTGGACTCTAGGTGAATCTGTTCGTTAAACAAAAGCCTTTGACTCAGACATGCTGTCCTAAAGACACGAACGGACTCGGAGCTCCACAAAGGGGTTTCTGCAAGAATGACTGACAATTGAGTGACCTGATTATGCATACACGGAAACTCGTTGTGCAGTTTCCTGTGCTGAGTATAGGTACTCTGAAACACAGCAAAGAAAAGTGAATGAGTGTACATACATGGCAACGCAGCACACTTTGCTAGATTGAGAACCTGTGCCCTTACGCCTAGCTTGGACTCTCCTCCAGGGATAGTGGCAGAATCCTTCTCGTGGTGTCCTCAAATTTACAACACTCTGCTGGGCACAGCCTCCATGCTTCATACCAAGTAGTGTGAAATGCATTTATACAGCACTCTCCCATAATTTGCATGGTCTCAAACTGCTTTTGGAATCTGGGCGCTCTGTGTGGGTCGGGAATTCTTGTTTACTGGATGGAAAGGGTCTGTTGGTAATGTAGTTGATTGTGTTTCCTACTGTTTGGATGTGAATCGCACTGGCTAGTTCAGTAGGCTAACATATGATGGAATTGTTGGATGATAATCAGATAGATCAGGTTATGGATCCGTGGGGAGCATTTTTAAGAAACGGCAAGCTGCGTACTGAAAGCAGCAAAAATACATAATAACATCAAGCTGCACACTGAAAGCGGCAAGAATAAATAATAGCATAAAGTAGTGAAAGTAGCAAGAATAAATAATAACATCAAGTAGTGAAAGCGGCACTCACCAAGTTCCACGGGAAACAGCCTTTTCGTTGCTATAAATAATAACGGCAAGCTGCGTACTAAAAGCTGCATTTTCAAGTTCCACAGGAAACAGCATTTTCCTTGTTAGGACACCTTCCACGCTTCCGTTGCTAGGGCACCAAAATGCAAAATGGCGTTGGGCTGTCCACAGTCCCTACGGACTATGGACACACGCATGCTGTTTGCTATGGACAAATGGCAACAGCAGCCATGTTTGTCCATGCAGACGCGCGCATGCAAGCCCTCCTCAGAATTGATTCTAAAAGGTATTTGCGAGAGCAGGGCATGCGCTGCTTTCGCTAGGCGAAACCTAAAAATCACACACTCAGGAGTCTGGTTAGTGATATTGTTTGCTTTTATGTGAGTCAGCTGTCTCCACCATCCTAGTGTCAGCTTGTTGCCATTGAGATTAATTACTATCATGTCCGGTTTGACTCTCATAGGCAGAGGTATTACATTTGGAATTAACTGCCCCTGCTTCATGCCTGAAATGTCACACCACATAATGGCAGTATTTTGACAAGAGGCCCCTCTTATCTGCCCACTTTGGGGCTCTAGCCACATAAAAATTAGTCAAAACCCTGTCAAACTTCCTTTATCTACCTTGACCATACATTCGATGGCAACTATCCACGCCACTTTATTATTTTTTTTTAAATAGGCCAAGATACGCAGCCTTTGTGGCTGCAGCTATGTTTTAGTAATGGCTGCTGAATTATCTTACTGAATGGCATGCCTTTGTAATTACATGTGCATTATCACTAAGAGTTGGCACTAGCTTGGGTACAAGCCATTAGTGTGCCAGCATTGGTTGACCTCCTATGGCGCTGATGTTGAAGTAAGCCCTCAGTTAACTGACTGGGCAAAATCAGGGGCGTAACACAGGCCCACGCAGCCCCCGCAGTGCGGGGGGGGGGGGGGCCCGCGGTGGCCCCGTGTTCCAGGGGCCCCCTTCGCAGCCGCAAAGCCAGTAAGCACTTTACATTGTGCTGGCTTACGTTACACTCGCCATAGTTCGTAGTTACCTCTCTGTGCAAGGCCTCTTTTATAAATTAAATGATTGCTAGCCCCGACTAGCCTTGCCCTGTCTTCTGCCGCCCGTTTGCGCCTTCCACTGAATCTGCAGGCCAGGCATCAGGTGAGTGTCGGAGGAGTCTCAGCAGTGTTTGCAACAACAACGAAGTGGTTTCTTGTTTATCAGATATATATTCGAATTACTTACCCAGGAGCCAGTCATCTACTCTTTTTACTGCTTGTCTTGGAAACCGAAACACACACTGTGATTGTGTTCAAGGCCAGACCGAAACTAATGTTTAACTGGATCAGGAATCTCATAAGCACACGATGGGTTGTTGGAATGAGGGAGGAAACTGGGATCTGAAATAACGAGTCAGATTGCTTGTTTCCCGAGTTATGTTATAAGAGTAAGAGTTTCGAAGTTGAAGTAGTGATGAAATTTCGGAATACAGAGAGGCAAGTTTCGCATAATTATGTTAAAATAATTGAAGATAGTCTACACAAAATATAAGGATTTCACCAAGGTTTCTTGAGAGAAGTGTTCGCTCATTTCTTTATTTGTCTAATATCGTTCGCATCTTGTACAGTAATGAAAACTTGAGGGTCTGGCAGACAACAGGTGTTTTGTTCCTTCGCAGAGTACAGGCCTGAGTCTTTTTAAATCCTCATGGAAATATCGTCTTAACTTAGGTATTGTTGGTTCTGTAATTCTTACCTTATCTCTTTGATAATTTAGATGATGTTCTGTGGTTAGGTCAACAACACTTGGATATTAAGGATGGTGAGTCCCACAGTTTGACCAGCGTCACCTGATATAATGATGTAGTCCCGTCCATTCATAGAGAGCAAGTACGTTGGGTCAGGACAGAACAACGTGCATCGGGCTATCCTGGATGGGGGGGCATGAATATTGCCATCCATATGCTAAACAAGCAATATGCAGTTTCAATACTACCAAAAAAGAAAAGGCCACAGGCCTATGCACCACGAGGAGTGATATATGAAATGTTCAGAAATGTTATCGGGTGTTTGCATTCTGTGTGTTTACGCTTACTAACCCTTGCGATACAAAACCCTATAGTAATGGGAAGGCACAGTGCCCGAACTCCAACCACATAATTTTGATCTCCTCCCTGGTGGTAATTCCTCAATTCTGAAGGAAAAAGTGGGAAGGCAGCACATTCTCCTATCTGGCCACCGTGACAGTGCTTAATTTGAGCCGGTGGTTTACAGTGCTCAGCACCGGCACTTAATCATCAACACCTGCGCTTTTCATAAGCACCACTTAAAGACACAATAATTTATGGGTATATTAAGTGATTTGCCCCAAATCACAGGATGTTAAGCTGACGTTGAGACTCAAACCTGTTCCTCAGCTATGAAGTCGACAGCTCTGGCTAATAGACCACATCCTCTCCCCACTTTCATGGTTAGTAGTTGGTTTTGTTTTAGGCAGCACAAACAGGATAAATGGGCTGGTGCAAGCTGACTCCTGACGAGAGCCCCGGCACTTATGTTTTTTACAAATTAACCACTGCACTGTGAATATCCAGCTCTTTAAACGACTCCCTAAGACCTGGCTCTATGGGTCTGCTTTCTAGCTCCCCTTGTTAGTTTGGGATCAGATTTTACTGCCAAGCCCCAGTACGCTCAATGAGTAGATGCTGCGCTATAGAAATCCCAAAATAATAATAATAATTTATTGTGGCTATTAAGTGGGAGTTCAAGCAGTTGTCCTAGTGAGTCCCTACCAGATGTTCTACCTCATGAGTAGGAGACCCTAGTGCTTACTGTGGAAGTGGTGATTTCGAATTGCATGTTAACTTTGACCCTTTTTAATATCCACAAACCTAAAAGATAACTCTAATTTTCTGCCATTAGGCATGGCACAATCAATATGACTGGCCTCTATGTGTACACTAAAGTCCAGTTTTATTAGGCATATGTAATTAATGAAACAATTGTTAATTTAGGCATGGCAAGCTGATTTAAAAACATTTTTTTCTCAGGCAGGCTTTTTGAGAAGCCTGGTCTATTGCCAAAAAATGCCTAAATCAACAGAAAATATTTCCAACCGCGTTCTGCATCCACCCAGTAGGAAAAAACGATTTCTCTTTTTTATTTTCATCAAAAGTAAAGTTTATTAAAATGACAACATACGTCTTCCAATATACATTACTAGGTTTATCAAGCCAGACTGCATTGTTGTTCAGCTATAAGGTGCCGCAAGTTCTGTCAGAGAAGACTGTAACAGATATGCAATTTCTCTTCACAAAATCTGTAATAAAGTGAAAAGGTGGTACTTTTATTCATGGAGGCAGAGGCTGTGGGAGTCCTCTTGCACTTTGAACAGGGCTTACTCGGTGATGGCCAGTTGAAACATGTCAGTAATCCAAGATTCCGTTTTCAAACTGGAAGTGCAGTTCCAGTTTTGTAATACTGCTTTTTTTGCCGCATTAGGCTCCTTCCTTTTTTAGGTCTGTCAGACTCGGGGCATCCTGGGACACCACTGAAGAGAATTCTGGGCAGTTAGTTGCATCTCCAGTGGTTTGTATAGTTTTCTTGGATCCATTAACACCTCATTAAAGTTTGCTTTGGATAATAAACTGTTTGAAAATTAATGCTCGCTATGCAAAACGACGACGGCTTATTTGTGCCTAGCAGGTGAAGGGACGGCATAGATAGATAACTTTTCCATTCCTGTATGCATTACT
The DNA here is from genome assembly GCF_964261635.1 of Lissotriton helveticus. Lineage (NCBI taxonomy): Eukaryota > Metazoa > Chordata > Amphibia > Caudata > Salamandridae > Lissotriton > Lissotriton helveticus. Next base: position 584,578,589 of record NC_136063.1, on the reverse strand, counting down.
TCTGTATTTGAAGTATGTAATTTGTTATGAATTCATGAATTATGGAGGTCAAGTGAATCGTTAGCCCAAGTTAATATATTTCAGATTGTGGTGATTTTTTTTTAATTTGTCATATTAGGTTAAAATGTTGTAAGACATTGTTCGAGTAGATTGTAGAGAATACAGATGATTTTACTCCTTCCCTTCAATTAGTTGCCAAATACTGATCTAATGAATAGCATAACATCTGCTTTGATGCTTTGATGTTTGTTTGCTCAAGTCATTATAGGCATTTGTCTTTGACTCGTTACTTTCTCTATGAGCACCCATCGGGAAGCGTGTGACACATTTTTCAGAAACCCCTGCTGAGCTTGTGATAGTGTGGATGATTAGTGGCACTTTTTACAATTTCAATGTAAAGTTAACTGTTAAGCATTATTTGTAAGACTATAGCTTACATTAAATTGTCCACTGCATCATCGAGCTCTACATCCTATTTATGAGCCCCTCTTTTATGAGTGGTTTTCCAGCCCTGACGAGCAGTGGTATAACAAAGGCCTTCTAAGCCTGCACAGCACGGGAGGGGCGAGCTCCAGGGGGCCCCTCCATGTACTTTGCAGGGGGGCCCCCTCAAGTTTCGTTACGCCACTGGGCAAAATAGGGGATCTGCTACACCCTCAATTTGAGATAAACTGACTACCTTTTTCCCTTCTGTTTTTTTTTTTAAATTTCTGATCCTGGGGGGGCGCTAGAGGGCGCACACGCGGAATGGCTGCTTAGATAAGCGGCTCCCGCTCCTCGGACAATCATCCTACATCTATCCTCTACCACAGGCTGCCCACATATGGCATTTTAATTACATCTGCAGCGGATACCCGGGAGGAACACTCGGCCCGAGACTGGAGCCGCTACGCCAACCAGAGCCGGTGTTATCATCATTTCTCTGCCCGCCGAGGATTGCTCTGAACTCGGCGGACGAGGACGGCCGGCTGTGGAGGAGTACGCGACGCCGGGGATCGCCACGAGGGGGAGGGCCGCTAGCTTGGACGGCCACCCGGAGGTGAGGCGACCGCTACGCGTCCATCTGCGACGGAGGTGGGAGGCCGATGTGCCCTCTGACAATTGGGTCCCCCCCCTGCTGCTGTTGACCAGCTCGTCTGACGAGCCGGCTCAGGGACCCAGAGGCGCGCTGGGTCGTGGGTCGGCCTCCTGCGCGCCCAGAGAGATCTGCGGTGAGGGATTGTGGCGGGAGGGTCCCGGGCCAGAGGGTGATCGCGGTGCTGTGGATCCCCCGCCGTGGGAGAGCTCGCCCTGCACAGCTGGATCTGCCTCTGGGACACATGATCTTATACCGGACGCTGAGCTACACTCTGCCTTTTACAGTGATGACATACTGAGTACCGTTGGGGACGTGGTGGTGTGCTGTCAGCTCTTCAGTTTCCCATGCAGGTGGGCTGGGAGGGCGGCATCTTCAGAAGTGCCTGACGTGTGCTGAACTTTGCCTTCCTCTTGGTCCCGATACTTAGGATCCTCCGGCCTGCTGCTGGATAGCGGGGCCGCCACTGCGACCAACCATCCCCGGAGGGGGACGCTGGAACATCACTGCTGTCCGCGCTTTGCCACCTTTCATCGCCAAGGCACCTAGAGGGAGCGGGAACGGGGCTGAGCGCCTACACCTATCCCACCAGACAACTGCAAACTCGCCGCGGGGCCCCCCCTGCCTGAGGACGGCTACATAGCACCTCACCTGTGCCATAACATACGCACCACCTTTGCCCCCACTCACTGGACTACTGGACCTAGTGCGCTGATACGACACGCGGTGTGCTGGTGCTACGACCCGCTGCCACCATGGTATGGCCAGAAAATCGCCAAACGAAGCTCAGTTTTGATGGCGCCAAAAAGGGCGCGAAATCACTCCCGACGGATCCTGGACCCAGCGCGGCGGCTCCGAAGGCCATCGAGTCCCCCGCTAAGGACATTGACATGCACAGCCTGTTTCAAGAGATGCGGCAGGGGTTTGCCACGGTTGTCGAGAAGGTCGACGGCGTTACTGCTCGATTGGACGCCCTGGTTCATAAGGTAGACCGCCATGAGGAGAGGCTGACGGCTGCGGAGCAACGCATTTCTGACAACTCGGATGCCACCTCGACTCATACAACACAACTGGCTAGGATGGACAACCTGCTCCGGGTAATAGCGGCTAAAAACGAGGACTTGGAAGCACGTAGCCGACGGAACAACATACGCGTCGTCAATGTACCGGAGTCGACGGATACGGGTAGGATGGAGCTGTTTATCGAGAAACTGCTCAAAGGCTCGATCGGAGAGGACGCCTTCTCTCCTCAATTCATCGTGGAAAGAGCACACCGTTCCTTAGCGCCGGTGCTCAAGCCCGGGTTGCCACCGAGGCCGATTATTGCCAAACTATTGAACTATCGAGACCGTGACACTGCGCTGAGGGCAGCCCGAACCCAACGGACTTTACAATACAATGGCGTCGCTTTCTCCATCTACCCGGATTTCACGCCACTGGTGCAGGAGGAAAGGCGTAAATTTCTCCCGGTGAAGAAAAAGCTGCGGGACGCCCAAATCGATTATGCGCTCTTCTACCCAGCAAAGCTGCGGATAACACACCAAGGCACGCAACGTTTTTTCACCAATCCACAGAAAGCAGAAGATTTTTTGAAATCGCTCCGAAGAGCGCGCAGGGAAGCTCGAGAGGATGGACGCATTTCTCCGGCGCTGAGCGGTCACTGACTGCTGACGTCAACTGCAAAGAATGCATCTCCTGCATTGTTTGAATTCTCGCTGTCACTCGGAGTGCGGACGCTGGACTGACTGCACGTCATGGACCTACGCAGACTCAACGCTCCTGTGGTAACGTACCCGAGGACCACTCTCCTCGCCATAGTCTCCATCGAGGGCGGTACAGAACTGGAGCTATAGGCCGGGAAGTGGCTGTGCGAACTCTATGTTATACCCCTACAGGGCATTCCCCTTAAGACTGCTAATGTTTTTGAGGGTGTTCTGGAAGTTGGGGAGGGGGGAGGGATGCTGGGTGGGGTACAATGGCTACTGGCATGATTGGGATGCTGGGGTGGGAGGGGGGGGGTTGTTCTATGAAGGGGCAAAGACTACTAATATTGGTGCAATTGATGATGGGGGTGTTGGAGGGTGGGCGAAAGGAGGGTAGTTGGGAGAGGAACGATAGATGTGGGCGTGGTTGGGAGGCCGTAGTGAGAGGGGGGTTGGGATGCTGGATGAAGAGGCAGTTATTGCTTGGATTACAGTTGCAGAATATGTACTGGTATGGGGGTCTGTGTGGATGGGATGGGTCAAGCCTGGACTCGCTGCCCAAGTTGACATTTCTGCTGATATTGTTGATTTGTCCATGGCTCCTCTAAATGCGAACGCTAAATTAACGTGCCTATCATGGAATATCCGGGGTTTGAATAATGCTCAAAAATGTCGTAATGTCATTGCCTACCTGGATAGACATCATGTTCAGGTTGCCATGCTGCAGGAAACCCACCTGCCGCCGCGAGATAGGACCACCTTTGCAAGCAGATGGGCTGGGGACCTCATTTTTTCCTCATACTCAAATTATGCGAGGGGAGTTGCTATCCTAATAGCACGCACTGTACCGTTTCAGAAGGTTGGGGAACTAGTTGATGGTGAGGGACGCTATGCCTTACTGTGGGGTAGAATTGGCCGAGACACATACACGTTTGTGGTGGGGTATGCACCGAATGTGGACACACCTGCTTTTTTCACCACACTGTGGGGCAAGATACTAGCTGCAGGCTCGCGTCATATTATTTGGGGTGGTGATTTCAACCTAGCATTGTTTCCTCCATTGGACAGGGCAGACGGGGTTTGCTCCTATAAACCCAGGGCGCGGGAGACGATGGAGGGTGTGATCGAGGAGGGGGAGTTGCTGGATGCCTGGAGACACTTACACCCATGTAGGAAGGAGGGCACACACTTTACCTCACACACGGGAACGTGGGCGCGACTAGACTATTTCCTGATCACCAAGGGGTTAGCCACTGAGTTGGACGAGGTGGAACATCTACCGAGGACATATTCTGATCACAGTCCCATTCTGCTTAGATTTCACACCCCTGGGTGGAATAGCCAGAGGCCCCATTGGAGATTATGCCCTGACATCTTGCTGGATACTCTGTTTCGCACTGAGCTGGGGGAGGAGATAGCCGCCTTTTTTCCCAGAAATAAAGACTCGGTAGACTCGGTGGAACACATCTGGGAGGCCTTCAAGGTAACTGTCAGGAGTTATTGCATCTCCAAAAGCTTTGGGGTTTTGCGCGACATCCTCCGTACCCTTACCAAACTTGAAAAGGAATTGAAAGCTCTGGAAGTCCGCATGGTAGGAGACTCTAGTCCCGAATTGTGTGCCGTTTTCAGGGAAACATTATCGAAGTATGAGGAAGAGGCTACCAGGGAATCTAAGTTTCGTGGGAAACACTGGATAGCCCGTAGATATTGTGAGGGAGATCGTCCTGGGAGGGTCCTTGCCGCACTTACGCGAACTCAACGTGATCGCAATGTAGTCTTCGAGGTTGCGGACGCCAACGGCGCTGTACTCAGAAATGCGGACGAGGTTCTCAGTGCATTCACAACACACTACCGCTCGCTTTACACTACCAGCGCAGGGTCGGACATTTCCTATTCTGACTATTTGGCGGACGTCGCCTTATGTTGGCTCAGCGATGGGGATAGGGCATTCCTGGGGGCACCTTTCGAACTCGATGAGATCCGAGATGCCATCATGTCCCTCCAGAATGGTAAAGCACCAGGCCTTGATGGCATTCCCGCTGAGTTCTACAAGACTTACATCGATATAATGGCACCTGTCCTCCGCGAGGTTTATATAGAATCCCTCAACGATGGCGTCCTCCCGGGTTCCATGCGGGAAGTGGTAATCACGTCTCTCCTGAAGCCTGACAAGGACCCGACTTCCTGTAATTCTTACCGGCCACTTTCTCTCCTCAACTGCGACGTTAAAATACTGGCTAAGATTCTGGCTACTAGACTATCTCTACTGATGACTCGCATTGTACTACCCGACCAATCGGGATTTGTCGCAGGCCGCTCCACGTCACATAACCTCCGCACCCTCTTTTCTCTCCTCCGCACTGTTCATCCAGACATACCGATCGCGGCCGTCTTTCTGGATGCTACCAAAGCTTTCGATTCTGTCGAATGGCCATACTTGTTTGCCGTTCTGACAGCTTTGGGTTTCCCGCCCCTGTTTATATCATGGGTCCGTTTACTGTATACTCGACCTACGGCGCGAGTTTTGGTCAACTCTCGACTCTCCCAACCAATTGATATTACTAGAGGCACGCGACAGGGCTGTCCACTCTCACCCTTATTGTTTGCTATAGCTGTGGAGCCCCTCGCATGTCGCATCCGTCAGCTACACCGCGACGGGGCGATTCAGTGCCTACAGAGGCAAATAGATGTGTCCCTTTATGCGGACGATATCACATTATATGTTAAACACCCCGAGACGCACCTCAACCCCTTACTCAGGGAGTTTCTAGCGTTTGGAGGACAATCGGGAGTGCATATTAATTGGTCTAAATCGCAAATTTTTCCCTTAACGGAGGCGATGGATGAATTCCCCCTTGATTATCCGTTGGAGTGGTGCCGGGCGGATCTCCGATACTTGGGGGTTCGCGTCTCCCGTGATAGGGAGGAGACTCTACGATCCAATTATGGGGTCGCGGTTACCAAACTGACTGCATCTGTGGACAGATGGCTTACCTTACCGCTTTCTATGGCTGGGAGAGCATCCCTCATCAAAATGGTTATCCTCCCTAAATTTCTTTATTTCTTTCTTAACATTCCTTATTTCCCGGGTGCTTTCTTCTTCCGGACCCTGAAACGGGAACTACGCAGACTGTTTTGGGGTGGCAAGAACCCGCGGCTCAAATGGTCTACGCTCACCCTCCCCTATGACAAAGGCGGTTTTGATGTCCCCGACTTCGAGGAGTACTATTTATGCGCGCAGGCGCAATTCGCATACCACTGGATGGCTCCCACGCCATTCATGCCCCATATAGCGGTGGAAGACTGGATCGTACACCCCATACCGCTGAATGGTCTGCTCCACTGTCCAGAGGCATCCATCACCACTCCGAATACCTCGGTATCATGCACCATGGATGCATGGCGCCGTATCGCTAAGAGATTGGCTTGCCTCCTGCCATATTCACCGAGGCTGCCACTTGCCTACCACCCTGACCTCACCTTACTGAGGGAACAGGGATTTCGCAACCTCTGTGCGAAGGTTCATATCGCGAACTGGGGTGATTTGTTCTCGAATGGCAAGTTCAAATCAGCGGAATTTTTCTTTGCGGCGCACAACTATACCCCTCTAGAGCTTTTCTACTACATCCGATTACGTGCGGGAATGAGGGACGTCCTTCCTAATTTCCCTGATGAACCGGATACACTACCCCCACTACATTTCCTGTTATGCTCTCAGGACGGGACTCACCTGGTTTCTGGCCTTTACCGCCACCTCCGGACCACGGTTCCGAGGCTGGATTCCAATGCTCGAGCACACTGGGCCTTTGAACTTGCCATCGACATCACTGACGACCAATGGCTCTATTGTAGTGCGCTCACCTCCCGTATATCTGCCAGTAGCAGATTGAAAATTATTCATTACAAATACCTACAGCGACTGTACTATACGCCGGTGCGAAAACATAGATTTGGCTTAGCAGATAACGATCGATGTCTGCGATGCCGAGCGGAACATGCAGATTTTTTACACTTGGCATGGGAGTGCCCCCAAGTGGCACAATATTGGCAACAGGTGACGGCTGCTCTTGCGGAAATGACGAACGCAGCTGTGCCCGTTGACCCCTTGGTGACGCTCCTTGGATACACTCAACTGATTCCTAGCACTTCCCGGAGATTTGTAGACACTGCGCTCCTATTGGCTAAGAGACGCGTGGCTTGTCGATGGGGTCGAGGCAGGGCACCTAAATTCAAGAACTGGTTAGAGGACTTGACCTACTGTCAAGACCAACACACTACATTTGCTGAATTGCTACCCATCTCCAGTCGACCCAAGGACATATGGGGTCCGCTAGTGTCCTACCTGCTAACACACACTGATGATGCGGACACGTCGGAGGGCGGCCGGGATGCTCCCTAAAGACCTTCCTTGCGACCCTGACAGGGGCGGTTAGTTTCGCTCCTACCTCCACATACAGATATGTCCCGCACCCATCACGACATAATGTTTCAGGGGCGCAGGGCTAGCGTCCTTACAACCTTCTTCCACACTAGGCCTGCTGTTGGGGTCCCCCCCGTTCGGAGATTGCTGTTTCCCACACCTGTATGGTCCTAACTACTGTCCATCGCACCTGCCGCACACACATGCATTATCCTTACCTCGCCACAAAGCACAGCACCACACATGCAGAGGCCAGTGGACATGTGGGCTCCCTAATGGTTAAACGGAGCTGCGAATACGGTGACTTGTGTGACCATCCCTACCTAAGCTGCCTTACCGACCAGACACCTCTTATTTTATTTTTATTTTTGTTTTTCTCTGATGAAGAATGAATTGCCTCTTGGTTCTTTTTTGAAGTTGGGGAGTTATGTTTGATGTTATGTTACTATATATGAATCTCGAAAACACTGTTCTGCTGCTGCTCTTCCCTCAGGTGTTCCACGACCCACAGGTGTACAATCTGCCACCGGGCCCCCGGGATGCCGGTTTACAGGCTGTGTTATGATAGTTGCGATATGCTGTCGGCCTCCGGGTTGTGGACATGCACAGCTGTGTACTCCCTTTCGAGTGATGCAATAAAGCAGTGTTGAACTCAAAAAAAAAAAAAAAAAATAATAATAATAATTCTGATCCTGAGGACTGCATTGCGACACCCCGTTGTATAGCCTACGACATGACTCCATGGTGGCGTCCTTGTTTGCCAGTGTATGGTCTATTTTAGACTCCGGCAGTGCTCACCAAACTGAACTGGAGGATAATTGTAGGCTTGTGATAGCTTTCATCAAGCAGGAAGGGGCATTCCAGTAAAAGAGGACCCCTCTAGGCTGGTGAGGGCTGCATCGGAATTCCAGAGGAAGAGGTCTTAATTATTCGAAATATACAAGGTGCATGGTATTCCAAGATGGTACAGGAGTTGGTAAAGACGTAGAACACAATCAGTACCTGAAACAAGTCTTCTGGGCATTGCAAAAGTCGGCATTACTATTAAGTGTAAAAAGAAATACATTTGGGCAAAATAAGGGTAAGTACCTAGGGCACAAAATATCCAAAGAGGTAATGCAACCTGAAGCGTTTACCAAGGCACCTAAACCTTCATGCAAACAACAATTACCAATTGCTCCTTCAGTAAACTGAGTTTTATGTTAGGTTTGTTGAAAATTACTCTAGCAAAGTGCAACACACACACAGCCTGATAAAGAAAAATGTAAAGTTACTGTGGGGAGCAATGTTTGTGTAATATCAAAAATTTGATTGTCTAATCATTGTGTCTGAAACCTTTCTTGTCTTGTGCTGAGTACAATGTGGCAGTGGATGCAGGTAGCTATGGGTTTGGAACAGTGCTCAGGCAAAACAAGATTCAGAAGAATGGATTGTGGCTCATGGGTCGCATGTGTTACGACCAGCTGAGGACAGTTATTCTGTCTTTAAACATGAGTTGGTAGGATGTACGTGAGCTATTGAACATTTTACACTGTTTCTTTGGGCACCGGATTTGTCATAAAGGAGGATCATAAATGTCTAGTGTATGTTTTAGCCCCAGGGGTTGTATAATATTGAAGCCAAGGCTGGCAAGGTTAATGTAAAAGTTACAGGCCTATTGGTATAAAATCCAGTATGTGCCAGGAAGGTCAAATGGGAAGGCGAATGGATTGTTGATTCGTCAGGGAGATAGAGAAATATCGCAAAGTTGTTGCTATATGTATGAGGATGTCCAAGGGGAATTTGAATGATTAGATGACAATGTTGCAATGAAAGAATTTAGGTTGAAGGAGATGAGGTTTTAAATGATGTGAAGAAATATTTTGAAAAAGGGTGGCCTGAGGACTGATACTTTCATGGTGATGGCTAAGGATATTATAAGTGAAGGATGAATTGAAGGTGTATAAGGATATTATTATATGGGTGATACTGTGGTACTGCTGTGCAGTTGCACATAAAGATCATCGAACTGCGTCATTGTGAGAAGTTGGCCTGATGTGCAGTGTTCACTATTCTAGTGATCACTATATATCAGTCCAAACAACCCTTATTGATGATTGGTTGTAAGTCAACCTTATAGACCAGCTATCCTAGTAGCATGGATACGAGCAGTCTAAGGCTAAGACTCTAGAGGGCGTGTTAAGCCAGCTGTTTTACCATCACATTACCCCTTGAACACCCAGTGAAAGGACACCACACAAGTGTTATGAAAATAAACAATGTATTTATTAGAATCACAACAACCCTGTACTCTTTATGAGGACAGGGTGCTAAGCACACAACAAAACTCTTATGAAAATACTTAAGTTAGCACGTTATACACAAATGCCCGAGGGGCACGAAAAACCATATACTCTAAAAGTGGAATGCGAATTACTAGCAGGTAAGTAACGATACTAATAGGCTTTGGAATCGCTAGGACTTGACTATAGAATCGTTAGATTACTTCTAGGAGACCTAGGGGACTCGGGTGCAGAGTGTGCACTCTCACGCGGGATGCGGGACAAAGTCTATGGAAGCTAGTAAAGTTAAAGTTAGTGTTCACGGGCGAACCCGACCTGGTAGGGAGAAAACGACAGTGGATCCTGACCCTTGGATAGTGAGGCTATGCTGGGACACCGAAGTGCCGAAGTTACCTAGCCCAGGGGCTGCAGCTGCATAGGTCTCAAAAGACGTCGGGAATCCTCGTTGCCGGACCAGGAGCCTGGAAGAAAAGATGCTGGTAGGCGACCAGTGAAGATAGTTCGAGTTGATCCAAGCCTGGATCTGGAAGATGGATGACACCTGAAAGCAGAGGGGACCAAGTTCGTGACTACTAGCCAGTAGTCAGTGGGCACCAGGAGGGCACCGGATGGCAGTCACCTCGACTAGGTGAGTGGGCGACGCTGGCTCTGCAGATCTCACGGACCAGGAGGCGTTGTCGGCGACCAGGATGGAGAGGCGAGCTGTCCTACGATGGATGAAGCTGTCGGCGTCGAAGTTACCCAGGATTGGGCAACAAGCCTTGGCTAATTCAAGCCCACGCGGTGGACTCAAAATGGCGTCTTGAGTGGACCAGGAGGGTCCGGGGTGCTCCTCTTCGGGAAGGGAGCAAGGGCCAGTCTGGAGCAACCAGACCAGCAGCAGTGATGTCGTCGGGCGTCGTTCAGAAGGCCACAAGCCAGCGGGCTAGTAGCCAAACAACGCGGTGAGCAGCAAAAAGCAGAAGGGCCCCACGCCGATCGTGGAGATGCTGGGGGGCTGCTCTACGGTGCTGGAGCTGCTCAGGGTGGGGGCTTCTCGGACCCCAAAGCACTCACCAGGAAATTACTCGGTGGGCTTGCTGTGCAGAAGTCGTGCAGTCTTGGCGATGGCCGGTCCCTCGAGGTCTCGTCGCACCCACGGTTCTCAGCTGGGCTGTAGAGGTGGGTAGAGGTCAGAGGTGCCAGGGAAGCCGGGTCTCGTCGAGCTGGGCAGTCGGATTCCGGAGGAAGGACGTGCAGCAGACCGCAGTGTTCTTGGATGGTGCCTGCGGATGCAGGGTGACTACTCCTTAGCCACAAGGGAGAATCTTGAGGAAGAAATCGTGAAGTCCTTTCGTGGAAAGTGGTATCTTGATTCCAAAGATGATCTGATTTGGAAGGGGGCCAGTCTCTACCTTTATCTTGGAAAAGGGGGCTGGCACGCGACTAAGTCCTGCCCTAGGGGTGGGACCAGGAGGGGGGTGGTTACACCCACTTCCTTGGCGGGCTTTTCCACAGCACAGGGTCTGGAGTGTCCCTGGAACTGGTTTAAGCCAGCCTATGCACAGTGAGCACCGGGGTGCCACGTGCAGTCACTTTCCTCTGAAGCCCTGCCTACCTACAATACACAAAACCCTGTCTGGGACGGTGCTGGCACCGCCCCTGGCAGGAAACCCTTTGTCCTTATCTCCTGCTCTGGGAGGACTCCCAGCAGCAGGAGGGCAGACTTGTGTCTCGGTGGCAGCATCCATTTTGTGGATGCTAAGGCTCTGTCTGACTTTTAACCGGGTTATAGGTTACATGCATGTCGTGTCCCTCTAGAAGGGTGGAATGCTAACCCCGTCGCCAGAATTAGCGAGGGGTTAGTATTCCAATTCGTATGACACCTTACTCGACATGTTTTGATAAAGCGATACCAGAGTTGGCATATAACCGCGAGGATTATAATGCACTTAAGAGTATATGGTATGCGATATCATGGAAACGGCTAAGGGATGGATCCCGAAAGCCGCAGACAGGCTCAGCTCATGCCAGAGCACCATCTCACACGATTCCAAGCACTCTGCCTTCAGGATTGTTAAGGCCTGCCATAGGAGTGACTGATAGGAGATCTGTGTGTCCATTTTAGGGTTAGATATAGGTATACTATATCTAAAGCAAAGGGTGATTACACCACCTTGCCCCAGCTGTCAAGCAGCCAGTTGTGTCAGATTTGGATGGTCCGCCAGGGGTGGCATAATACATGCTGCAGCCCCTGGTAGGCCCTGGGTACACCTATGCCCTGGGTACCTAAGGTACACTGTACAGGGACTGATAAGGTGACTCAGTATCCAATTTAGATATGTACCTAAGGTACATGGAATCCATTTTACAGAGAGAGCAGTAGGCCTGGGGTCCTGAATAGCAGGGCCCCTAGGTCAACTAAGTCAGAAAACCAGCAAAACGCCAGGCAAAAAGTTGGGGGCAACCATAGTCAGGGATCTACCTTCCTACAGTCATGAAATAATTTGTGGCACATCTGGTAATAAGAGAGAGATGAAAGAAAACTTTTAGTGGTCGGTATGGACGCATCTGTTGATAAATGGGTGAGAAGAAGTGAGGTTTGTGGTAAAAGTGCTAAGTCTGCCAAGACTTTAGTGTTTCCTCGAGACCTGTTGAGCTACTAGATTAACCTTGGAGGAAATTGGCCATTGATGTGATGGGTCCATTTACAGTTCTCCTGAGAGGGTAACTTTTGCCATTGTACGTGTAGATTATTACACTAAGTGACCTGAGGTTCGGATCAATGGTAGTGTAACTGCTGAAGTAGCTATACATTTTCAAACTACATATTTTGGCAGGAAGGTATTCACAGTGCTTTAAATGAATACACCTTTTCAAGGGGAAGCACCAAAATATTTGTCTATTTAAAGCACTGGGTATTCCAGAAAAACTGGTTTTAGATAATGAAATGCAGTTTACTTTTGACGAGATGCAGGATTTGCTAATAAGAAGTGGAGTTAGAGATTCAAGGGTAGTTTGCACAAACCAGCGGTCAACGGGCAGGTTGCGAGATTTAATAGGGTGATTGAGAAATTAATACAATTAGCCCTTAAGTCTGGGTTATGATGGCAGAAGCCTGCAGGCCTCTCTATTGTGATATAGAATCAACCTGAATGCTAGTACTATGAAACCTTCATTTGATTTGCTGAGGGCACACAAACCTGCTCCCAAGCGGATACCTTGGGGGTTGATTCATATATTAGTACATAAGAGAACCAGGAGACATTGGGGAAGTATGTAGAAATAAAAGATTCAATTATCAAGTTTCAGAAAATGGAAAATATTTTACAAAGAACAGTTAGAGGGGTTACTGGTAGGTGGCAGAGTATCAGAGTAGGTCATATTGTCATGATTAAGAAACCGAGGGTTGTTGGAACAGGTGTTGCGTGTTGATCAGACACACAACATGTATTGAGACATTTGAGGTAAGTTGTGGAAGTGAAAGATGGGTTGGAGCATTAAAAGAGTCTCACTGTGTGACAATACATTTTTGTGGGCAGGGGGAAATTGGAGGAGGAACAACTGTGGTGAAAGAGTATGATGATGCATTTCTTGATGTGGATATATGAAAAGTGGTTGCTGAGAATGAATCACCGCTTATGGAAACAAATTGTGTTGTAGCATCTTGTATTACAGCTAACACTGATATGTGTTATAAATCAGTTTTAGCTGAACCAGAATGTTGGGGTAGTGTTCTTGTTGCTAAGGGTGATGGAATGTTTCTGTTCAAGTGAAATCAGTTAAACTTAGCTAGAGAGAGAGCTTGAGGCGGCTTTATTACAGAGGCTGAAGTGTTTACCATACTACTTAAATAAAGCATCATCCATCTCTACTTCAATACTGCCTCCTACTTCATTTCATTGGCGACGACCTGGAGAAGAGCGGACCCACTTCTTGGATGACAACATTTCAACTCAAGGGTTACTTTACTACTTCAACTTATTTACATCGAAGTTTGACATCCATTCCTAATTCCTTTCAACACGCCCGGTGAGTGCTTCCAACCCTGTATCTACTATTGCCCCCTGGTGAGTGTTTTTAATCTCTAATGCGGCGTGAGGATTGTGCTGTTTGAGTGCCTGTACTCTGAGTGAAGACTTAAAGTGAGAGACTTCGGTACTCCGTGAATTGCATCTTCCTACTTCCGTGTTGGCATGGCTTCCACACTCCTTCGTGTGTAATGTGTGCCATGTTTGCTGTGTGATACTTGTGTCGCATTTTGACTGCACAGAGGCCTTTGAGATGTCGGACTCGGATTGACCCAGACTAGCATTTTACGTGTGGCCTTCTCTAAGAACTTTTACTTGCCTGTGATGGAGCAAGGTTTTGTACGTAAGAGACTTGCTTGTATGCGATCCTCTCAAATAACATGTAATAATGTAACCAACATGTTTCGTGGATACTAATGATTGCATTACACTACATTTTACTTCATCTAGGGAAAGCTTTTCAATGTGTTTTACTAACAAGTAATTTGAGTGTCTAATATGGCTGCCGAAAATGCGGGAACCTTCTGCGCATGCATCTATTGCATCTACGTAGTATGACGTCTATCGCTTTGGTAGGAAATCTTTGAAGCTGCACAGCAGTATTCAAGATGGCCGCTTGAACTTCACATGCTAATTTACATGCTATGCTGAAACTAAACCTTGTATGTCTTACTAAACTACTAATGCAATCGTTAAAATAAATTAAAGGGATTAGAGTAGAAACAAGTGATATACAGTGCATTCATTTATTCTCATATTCTACCCTGTTTTTCTTTGACTTTGTTATTAGTTCGTATTTGGGCCTGGAGGGTGACTGATATCTCCATCTTGCCTGACTGCGCAAGCGTACTGGACTCTGTCAAACTCCGTACTGTGACATTGAAACCCTGCCAAGGACACATTAAACAGAGAAGCGCCTGGGAACATCACCTCTTGACCCTGAGAGGGGAAGGAGAAGAAGTCAAATTTTGCATACATTGTAGATTAAATTAATTCTGTGTGGTTTGGGAAATAACGCATGGGAAAATGAAATTAAGGGGCAGGAATATTGAACAATAAACCAAAGAAGATAACATTACATTAGTATGGTGTGATGACCTCTCCCAATCCCATTGTCCAATCAGAAGTAGGTGATTCACGAATATTGGGGGGTGTTACATACATTTAGAATAGTATAACTAAGGTAAGCTCAGTCAGTTAGTTTGTCAGATTTGTCCCTGATCTGTTACCAACCCAACACTGAAGCAGACGACGGTGGATGCCACGGAGGTCAGACACGCTGCCCGAGCACTCTGATAGAAGAATCCTGAGAGAAGAGATGGAGAGAGAGAAAATTCTGAGAAATTGCTGAAGAAGACAAACCCGTCCATCTAGAAGGGTGGAGAATCGAGGAGAGCAGAACCAGAGAGGGGTGTGATACTGGCATTGCACTTAGTAGAGGTCACCTGTCCTGTCCTAAACCTGTCCTGAACTGTTGGCTCCTGACTACTTGGGAGTGCCTTTCCCAGCTCCTTGGCCAGGGGTTGGTCCTCACACCATTCTAGGTATATATAAATCTGTGTGGTATGTCCTCGTACTGTCTCCTTTTCCACCCTTCCCAGGTACCAATGTCATGAGATTTTATTACATTTTTTATGTTTTACTTTGATCATTTCCTCCTTGAAAGTTGGTGTTTGACATGTATTAGTATTTGACTCACAAATTAATGCATAGATAAAGCTTTTAAAACTCTCTCGAGTCTGTGGTTATTCACAGAAATAAAGGTAAATGTCATTTCTACCTATTCTGCTAACAACCTGATCTATTGACCAGAGGAAATTAAGAACCAAGGTAATAAGGGTTGGTAAGAATTGGTGTAAGGTAAATTTATTCAGAAAATTATAACATTGTGATCGCAGCGGTGATTATCGGCTTATGTATGAATGTTTTATGGGCCCTGGTGAGTATGATAGCTTTATGAATAACCCAAGCTGGTAATCTCGCACCATCAGTTTTGCTTGGTAGTAGAGCTATGTTTAGGTTTAGTTAAGTGAGGTAGAAGATTGTGTTTTGAAATATTGATTTATGTATTAACCAAAACCTGTATGTATAGTTTTAAGTTGTCCAGAAATTCCCGGGACTATTGAATAGCGGGTGGTAAATGGAAGCCACACTGCAGTGAGGTAACTTGCCTTGATAAAGAAAGTTTGGAAAGTTAGGTAGAACTTGAAGCACTGGTTAAGGATTATTTTCTTGTATAAAAGTGAGAGTGATTGGTAGCAAAGGAGTTTGCTGGTGAAACTTTGGTTTTATATCACCTAGAAAGGGTAATACTAAAGGAGTAACAGGTTATTTGATGCTTGAGTGAAGAGTAAGCGGAAGAGATTTTACTCGTAGTGTGTGATGGGTAAACAGAAACATTTTACTCGCAGCGGAAGAAATTGACTTTTCTTTGGAATTTAGTCAATCAGGCACACTCGCGAATGTTTCTACATCGTAAATTAATTAAACGCATTTGTGAAGTTGTAAGAAATTAAGTTTCGCATTACCTTGCAAAGGAGGGGTGAGTTGCGGGTGCTGCACTGACGTCACTGAGAGCTGCGCTGGGATTGGTCGAGACAGCGGGTGTGAACGAAAGTGATGACACTGAAAAGCTGCGCAAACATTGGTTAAAGTGAATAAACAAACCAAACATTGATTGGTCACCAGAATAAAAGACGCTGGTATTGGAGAAGCATTAGAGTAAAAATAAGCACCTGATTAATAAACAAAATAGAAGTCCTGGTAGTAATAGACAGTGGGATTTGTATGTGGAGACACGATCCAACTATAATAGAGACAAGTCCAGACAGAAGATTTATAGGATTTGCCCACGAGCAATATATTAGAGGGAATCCACGTAAAATGTACAGAGAGAAAAGAAAAATGTAATTTATGCAGAAAATCAAAAATGATTTAAAAAAGGATAAACCCATTAAAACTAGAAAGGGAATTATTATTCCTCCCCTGAAAACGCCTGCATCATACACGATGATAGAAAGAGGCTACCACACTTGTGTATGGTTAGAAAATGTGATAGAATACACAAAGGATGATGGAGTATTAGCATTTCCTGAGTACGGAACATTTAATGGAAGGATTTTACACAAGCTAAGAACTCGTATGATTGAGTTAGAACCAAGACCTAGACTGATTTAGTACAAAGCTTTAGAAAAATAGGAAACTGAGGCCTTTGAGCGAGACATATCATGAAGTAACAGTAACATGAGTAGATTTTATCCTAGATTCCCACTAGAAATTTGAGCTAGTCAGATGAAACAATGGAGACAAGCTATGGTGGTGTAAGGATTATATCCTGTACTGACCACCGAAGAAACAGCAAGAAGCAAATGTACAGAGAAAATAAAACATTTAGTGACGGGTAATGGAGATTCAGAAGATGATTATTTTGAAGATATTTTAATGAAAAATCCTCCTCTATACCAAGAAGAATTAAATAGAATTACCCCTAGTGCTCCTATCCTGAAAACACCTTAAGTTCCGCAGGTTGTACATTAGACTACAATGGAAAGGGTACTTCAAGAATAGGAAAGAGAAGCAATAAATAAAAATAGAAGCAAGTCAATTCAGAAAAAAGCACAGCTGAACACAAATCCTGAAGCTATAACAATACCAGTAACTATAGGTCCCGTAGTTCCCTTATATGGGGATAAACCAAATTGTCATAAAACACCCATCTTGACTACACCGATCATACAGTTCAGAAAAGAAAATCTACTAATTGATGACCAGGCAAGTGAGTGTGAGTCGACAATTTCCTTAATGGATTTACCAATAAGAGAGCCAATAAATGATTAATTCAGAAAAGTTACGCCTGGATGCTCAAAGAGGTACAAATTGAAACATCCACAGGGATTAAAAGTGCTACATTGCAGAAACGCCGCCACCGCCGAGAGTCACTCACCTGCAGTGAAGGAGCCCTTTTCTTCAGCCGCCGCCACCGCCAAGAGTCAGGAAGCCACTTGACTCCGCGCCGCCGCTCCGGGGAACTACAGCACCCGGCAGGCCACGCGGCGGCGCGTTCAGGGTGACGCACACGCGCCAGAGAGCGCCAACGAGGACGATAAAGGGCGGAGAAGCCCGGCAGAGCGGGGGAGACATTGCAGAAACGCCACCACCGCCGAGAGTCACTCACCTGCAGTGAAGGAGCCCTTTTCTTCAGCCGCCGCCACCGCCAAGAGTCAGGAAGCCACTTGACTCCGCGCCGCTGCTCCGGGGAACTACAGCACCCGGCAGGCCACGCGGCGGCGCGTTCAGGGTGACGCACACGCGCCAGAGAGCGCCAACGAGGACGATAAAGGGCGGAGAAGCCCGGCAGAGCGGGGGAGACATTGCAGAAACGCCGCCACCGCCAAGAGTCACTCACCTGCAGTGAAGGAGCCCTTTTCTTCAACCGCCGCCACCGCCAAGAGTCAGGAAGCCACTTGACTCCGCGCCGCCGCTCCGGGGAACTACAGCACCCGGCGGCGCGTTCAGGGTGACGCACACGCGCCAGAGAGCGCCAACGAGGATGATAAAGGGCGGAGAAGCCCGGCAGAGCAGGGGAGACATTGCAGAAACGCCACCACCGCCGAGAGTCACTCACCTGCAGTGAAGGAGCCCTTTTCTTCAGCCGCCGCCACCGCCAAGAGTCAGGAAGCCACTTGACTCCGCGCCGCCGCTCCGGGGAACTACAGCACCCGGCAGGCCACGCGGCGGCGCGTTCAGGGTGACGCACACGCGCCAGAGAGCGCCAACGAGGACGATAAAGGGCGGAGAAGCCCCGCGTCGCGGGACGCGAGCGGGACTCCCGGGGCTAAGCCCGGGCAAAGGGCGGGCCCTCTACGGCCCTCAGCGGCATGAGGAGGCTAGGCTAGGCCATCCCTCTAAAATCCACCCTTGTGCTCCAGGGAGTTGTCCCTGTTAGTCCATAGATAGTGGGGGTGTAATAGCTTTTGGTGGACCGCTTCCCAAATCCTAGCTATCCAGACGGGGGTCGGCAAGCCGGCCATATAGCTGACACCGAATCGCCCAGGAGCTCGGATAAGGAAGGGGCTATTACTGCAAAGCGGATAGCAGATAAAACACCTCTACGAACCAGGAAACAAGTCCGCTGGAGACCTGCACAAGGCATTGACGTAAGACTTTTGTTTTAAAAATTTGAGACTAATACCTTGTTAAATTTATTGGGTTGTGGGCGTAAGACTATCACACATCTTGCATAATTATGCCTAAAAAAAATCATCATATGGCATCTGAAACACCTAAGAACACTATGGAAAACTATCTTGTTCAAGTGGTTACTAACATAAACAGCAAACGCAGACAATCATTGGGGCTGTCTCAGTCACCTGTTCTCCATTCCTTGAGCCCACCCACTTCCTCACAATTAAACGAGTCTTTGCTATTAGACTTTAACAGTGATGTTCACGAACCAGCTCCCTCAGCAGATGTTAATATCGACACTAGTACAACGAATGTGGCGGACATTGAACAACATGCGGACAACGATTTAGATGCACAGGTTGTCATTGAGGTTGTAGATAATGATGAAAAAGAAGTGGAAGATGAAGTACCTGCAAAGCAGTCTGCAAGGGCAGTTAGAGCCTGTCGCAGATTACAAAACAAACGTGGGGGGCCACGTCCAGGAAAAAGCAAGGCTATATCACTGCAAAAACCAAAAAGTACCTACCAGAACGATGAGGAGAACAACTCGAGGGAAATATTGGACGAGGACCTAATGTCACGAATAGCGGAGCTGCTAGAAATAAAAATTCAGACAATTATCAAACCACTTATTAGCAAGATTGATAAACTTTCTGCAGAGATAAGGAAATTGGGAGGTACCCAAAATGTATTAGCAGATGCCATAGGAAATGTTTTAAGTAATGTTAATAAGGGCCATGATTGCTCAAAGGAAGACAATGAATCTGGATTAGCATCAGACATTACCCCACTAGGGCCAACTCTTCCAGAATGCCCACAAACTGGCCATATCACTAACGATCTGCCATTAGAGGCCCCTTTTGTTCAATTAGCTGATCCATTACATGACACAGTGCCCCCGGTGATAGAAGATAACTCTACACAATTTGTAGTTGAAGCATCACCATTAGTGTTAGTGCTAGCTAATACACCTATCCTACCACCGGGTCAAACTGAGTCAGCCTCGTCACTAACAAGCAAGGCATTATATTGGCTGACAAATAACATGCGGATAGCACAGGGGGGGGAACAACGTCTGGCTGACGAAATTAAAATGGCAAGGAGGGTTGGATGGATAGGGAATAAACAAAAGAAATGGAAGGGCGATTGTGTGATACTAACTTTCGCAAATCCATCTGCTCTTCCTGACATTCTATCCAACATACTTCCTCCACAAAGAAAAAGTAGTTCCATAATCCCCCTTACATTGGAATTATTTTATAATGACTCGCAAAAAGCCAATAATCATAAGTCCCTGAAGCCAGCTTGGTTAGTGAGAGAAAATGGATGGGGTGGGGGACCTACAATGAACATGTGTCCAAAGATAGGGCTGGCCCATGGCAAGTCAACCAACATAACATCCCTCGTCACATTACTCCAGGACAAAACCTGAATTTAATGGGTAGACGAGGGCTTGGTATACCATCAAATAATTGTGGGTTTCTAGGTGGTGTAGGTTACAATGGAGGATGGCCAGGTATGCAGCAGCGTTTATTGTACCCTAACACCCCAGCACCGATAGGCAATGGCAACCAAAATGGAGGATGGCTGGGTACTTACCAGAATCCACCGTTTCCTATCACACCTACACCTAGATGGAATGTACCTACAAATGGTTGGGGTTTTGGGGCTCCATCTTATAACTGGGGAGTTAGTACCTCAAATAGGTTTGACGCCCTTGCTGGTCTATCTGACTGTGATTGACTTGATGGAGGGGTTTTGTCAATGTCATGTGGCGTAAATCATATACATTCTGGTTTGCTTTCCGAAATTGTACCAAAGCAGATTGTACTTGCCGAAAATCCTCCACAGTTAATGCATCCCGCAGACACAATGGTACGAACACCACATCTAGATGTAAATGAACCAATGACCCCACAGCTGGTAACAAAGAAACTGGGGGTTTCGGAATTAACAAAAATTATTTGTTGGAACATTGCAGGTCTGAAAAAAATCTTTCAGATCCGGTCTGGCATGATTATCTGGCTAGTGGGGATTTAATTATGTTTCAGGAAACCTGGGGGCTTGAGAACTTTTTTAAGGTTGATTACAGATCCTTTTTCATCCCCGCAGTAAATACAAATGGGGGAAGACCTTCTGGCGGCCTAACAATTTGGGTAAAAATTACAAGAGGCCTGTCCTTTAAGCAAATTGATACAAATAATCCTGACCTGTTATTACTTGAACTAAAAAATACTATGGGTTGTAGCATTTACGTGATCAATATCTATAGTAGACCACATCGATCATGTAGAGAATCACCGGTTGTAACCCACTTGAGTAATATTGTGACAGGGTTTGATCAAAATGCAAAAATAATTATAGGCGGTGACTTCAACAGAGGTTTTGAACCTATCATAGGTCTAGAAGACATCTATAAGGACGAGGACGGTGCCAATAACATCCCTTTAGTTGATACAAATTACAAAGCACCCTGTACAGTGAGTGCCTTACAACTATTGAATCTAACTCTAGAATCAGGCCTACGTGCCTGCAATGGGCGGTTGCCATCAGACTCCCCCAGTAAACCTACATTTACTAGAGGGGTGATCCACAGCCATCTAGACTATTTGTTGGTTTCTTTAAATCTATGGCCCATGACCATCGATTTAATGGTGGATGACCGTACAGAGAGTGATCATTATCCCCTGATTTTATCTGTCCAGACCCAGATTTTCATAACCCTCGATAAAAGTGTCAGTAGCATAGTATCCTTGCCACAGGACCCTCTAGTGGCAAATAACCGTAGATCCCTGAAGTGGCCAGTAGTATTAGACAATACAAAAATCATTAGTCAGATCTACAATGTATTTGTGAGGCACATGTCTGCCCTCTTAGGGAACAGTACCGCCATCCAAAATCCACGTTTGGTAGAATCCCATGAACATCTAATTAACCAACTTGGTGAGATCTTGAGCAGGGCGGTAAAAAGATCACAAAACGGCCGAAAGAGTAAACAAGCCGGGATTACCTGGTATAACCAGAAATGCCGGAAAGCCAAGACAGACCTAATCACAGCGGTTAGGGGGGATTCAGTGAATACTGTGAGAACTAAGAGAGCTCAGTATAAAAGAACCCTGCAAATGGCCAAAAAAAAGTGGGATGAAAGGGTTTGGTCAGATCTGCTGGATGCATGTAAGTGCAGAGACCAGACCTCCTTCTGGAGCCTCATTGCTAGAGGCACCAGGGGGGCTACGGAATGCAAAGATAAATTTCTAGAGGAGAAAACATGGGTCGAGCATTTTACCTCGCTATATTCTTGCGAAAGTCAAAGTGAGATTGAAAGCTGGGATAGTTTGCAGGCTCCTTTTGTAGCCCATGATATACCTCTTGTCTTTTCTTTGACAGAAACAATTCTAGCAATCAAGGCAGTTAAGACAGGGAAAGCCCCAGGCCCTGATAAAATACCAGGTGATCTTTGGAAACACGAAAATTTTATTTGGGCTCCTTACATCAATCTATTATCCAATGAAATTGTTTGTGGAGCTCCTGTTCCAGAAACCTGGAAGGGGGCTGAGATTGTAACACTGTTCAAAAAGGGTGACAGGTCTAATCCCTCACATTATCGGCCTATCAGCCTAATTGACGTGTTGCAAAAAATTTTTGCACGACAAGTTCTTGGTCGGCTCTCCTCTTGGATTGAAGAACATTGTATCTATACAAAATACCAGGCAGGTTTTAGATCAAAGATAAGCACTATAGACCAGGTTTTTAGATTTTTATGTTTAGTCTGGAAATACACGATTATAAGAAGTTCCCATATATACGTGGCTTTTGTAGATTTGAAGGCAGCTTTTGACATGGTTCCAAGGGCAGCCCTATGGAAGACATTAAGTAAGATGGGCGTCCCTGCGAATATCCTTCAAATTTTAATTAGACTCCATGAGAATAATTATGCACGAGTCAGATGGGGACCTAATGGTGAAGTTAGCGAGAAAATAAAAATAGCAAAAGGGGTAAGGCAGGGGTGTGTAATGGCACCTACCTTATTCTCCTTGTACGTTAATGAAAATCCCGATACTCTTTTGGGCTGCGAGCATTACTCTCCCAAATTGAGCGGGCAAGCCGTTCCGGCACTGTTGTTTGCAGACGACACGATTTTAATTTCTCAGACACAGAGGGGGCTCCAAAACCTTTTAAATACTTTTAGTTTGTATTGTCATGACAAGGGATTAGAAATTAATTCCTCAAAAACAAAAGTTATGACAATCAACCCTCATAAAGGTTTTAATAAGGTTTTTAAGATAAATAATGAACCTATTGAAGAAGTCCCCAATTTTAAATACCTGGGCATTACTTTAGACAGCCACGTTACATGGAAGACACAATTGGAGAACTCAAAATTAAGGCTGACCCAAAATCAGTGTCCGATTTTAAAGAGGCATAAGAATAGCCATTTTAAAGCAGTCTCACCAGCCATTGAATTATTTAAATATAAAGTACAATCATCCTCACTTTATGGTGCGGACCTTTGGGCCTATGCCTCAAAGGATACTTTTCGAGTGAGGGAAAATTCCTTCATTAGGCAACTTTTAGGAATACCTGGGTCAACACCATTGACACCCGTATTATGGGATCTTAACTTTCGACGTACAGATGACTATGCTTCTCTTCGTCCACTCCTTTATTGGATCCGTTTATGGTCCGTTGAGGAGCTGACAGATTATAGAGAAGCATTGAAAGAGATATTGGCCATAAGGAATACTACGCATTTGCCATGGTTAGAGTACGTCAAGAAATGGCTCGAAAAATTAGGGCTAAGTGATTTTTGGTTTGATCCTGATTCCCTCACAAATAGTTCAAAAAAGATTTTGAAGCAAAGGTACTGGGATTACATTAGAGACTCAGTGTTATTAAACCCCAGAACAGGGACTCTAACTTCGAAATTTTTCGAAATTAAAATGACTATGCATTTAGAGCCCCTTATGGATGAAATTCACCCTCCACTGGCCAAAAGCCTATATTTAAAGTTCCGGTATGGTATTTTACAATTAAAAGAAAGGACAACCAGCTGGAACTGTAATAAGGGGTTGGTTGGGGTCGCTGGCTCTAACATATGTGAGCTATGCGAGATGAGGCTGAAAGAGGATGAGTCCCATGTTTTATTCATATGCCCAGCTTACCTAAGAGCCAGGAAAAAATGGCTTAAGCCAATCTGTAAAAGGCTAGGCTTAAGACAAATCAAGGTGGGACTTAGAATTTTTAAGGGTGACACTGCACAACCGATTGTGTTCAGCCTAAGTCGTTTTCTCTTATGCGTAGCCTTGATTAGGAGGATGAAAAACCTAAAAACCTAATGAAATAGGCTACTTTACAATGTTTTTTTTTTTGGGTTATTGGTCAGCTGCTAAATGTTGCTTGCTTTACTGTCCTGATGTGTATTCCTTTTTTAACAAAACAGATGTTTAATTAATTTTTTTATTAAACTTGAATATTTAGTGTTCTGTATACTAGAGGGGCCAATCACGATCTAGTCAATTAAGTGGACGGCTTGAAAAATGAATTGATTTTTAGGTATTTTATGCAAAGGAAATGTGTTGATATTCTTACCCACTGCTACTGTTTCATTATGTATTATATTGTAACATGATGTATTATGATTGTGTTTGTATCTTACAAGGTTTTTTAAACCGAATAAAGATTTAAAGTAAAGTAAAGTAAAAGTGCTACTGTAGTAACCCCAGAAGAGATAGGAAGGTGAGCAAGAGAAATAGTAAAGCCAAAGTCCCAGCCAAAGGTATTGGATATATTTAAATTAAGAGTAGAATTAGAAGAAATGATAGCTGGAAATGTAGAAGTAGAAAAATTAAATACATTTAGTGAAGAAGAGTTATTATTTGTATGCAGAAGCATTACCTGAAATACAAAAATATTTCCTGTGAAATTAATGAATTTGGCTTCAGAAATGGGTATTGACATAGGGAAATCCAAAGTTTTGCAGAAACCATATAGAGCAGAACTTTCTGATAAAGATCTAGAGAACATGAATGTGTCAGGAAGGAAATTACAGAAAAAAGAATTGTTAACTTTGTTACAAAAATGGGGAGATTTGGATAGGTGGAAAACTAGGTGGACCAAGAAAAAGGAAGAAGCACGGGCAAATCGAACAACATCTGAATATTTAATGAAAGAGGCAGAAAAAATTGAAAGGTTGTGTCCAATGAGAAAGGTTCCAGGAGGAGGTTACGTACATGTCCCATGGAGCCGACAGGATATTTTATCCTTTACCAATGATTTTCCAAAGCTTAGAGAAAAACCAGTAGAATGGTACAGGCAAGTCGAAAGGTTTGTGAAGGTTTCAAAGGTTTTGTTGAAAAACTTAGATGGATTATTTGACATAGTTGTGCCTGCTGATTTATGGGTAGAATGTAAAATTACGATAGATTGGCCTAATGAAGAGTACCCAAGAGATGCAAAGACAGGAGCACCGTCAGCTGAGGTTATGAAAAAAATATAATATTACTTTCCTAAAAGGAAAGATTCCCCCAAAAGAAACTGATTGGATAAAAATAGACAACACAAGAAAAGGATGAGTCAGTACATGCACATTATGAACGTCTTTTACAGGTGTTCAAACAGATCAGTGGGTTTGAGAACAATAAAAACAAAGACATGACACACTTTGAATATCAGTTTGTGTCTGGATTAAGGTTGGAAATATCCCAAATGATCAAGCAGTACATGCTATGCTGGCAAGCAAAGCCCATAGATGAAATCCTCAAGTATGCAAAGTATTGTGGAGATGAAATTGTCAATAGACGAAAGAATTTAGATGAAAAAGTAATGTGGGCTCAAGTTAAACTGTTGTAAACGTATCTAGGACCCTATTTAAATATTCCCGATTCATGCCATTATGTGGTTATAACAAAACATATCCTTATAAAGGCATAAGAATCATATCCATATTTAGTCATAGCCAATGCAGTCCAAATACGGCAAGGCTACTCCCATAGACTCCTAGAAAGCACAACGCGTTCTTTAAACAAACCAAGCCTCCAGCAGCCCGAGAAATCCCCCTGCTTTTGTTTTGATTTGAATAAGAACTCCTGGAGTCCAGAAAGAACTGTAAGTTCTTAGTGACGTCTTATGTCCAACCTTATGTCAAACTCGGCACCTTCCAGGTATAAATATACCAACGTTGCCTTAAGCAAACACACAGTGGTTTGGAGCAGAGCGGCTATCTACTTGCCCGAAGCCCAGCTGATGCGAGAGCCGAAGGAAGCCGACCCTCCCATTTGACACACTGAGAGAGACGCTGTCTTTTCTCCTGCCGAGAAATCCAGCTCCAGTGTTTCCAGTCACCCTTGCGGGTTTCTGGGAGATCGAGTCCTGAGAACGGGATACAAGACCTCCTTCATTCTATAACCAAGGTACGGAGCTGATTAGATCCTCAGAGAATTCTTGATTCAGATTCTTGGCAAAAACTAACTTAACTTAAACTGCAGCTTACTTACTTCTTCCAACGTACTAGGCTTAGGTTAGGTACACCGGGGTAGGCGTATCTTAGAAGCACCAGTTGAGTACGTTTAGTCAATGATTTTATGTATGTATATTTTTCATCCGTTTTAAGTATCATATGGCTCAGAAACCATACAAATGCTTTTACAGTATTATTTCATAATACTCCTTTTACTGTACGCACTTTACTTTATGACAAGTATTGCAATTGTGGCAATTCACTTCTCTTGCACGAGAAAGAGGACTGCTCAATAAATAACAACTTTTATTGAAAACGGCCGTCTTGCTATTTCTCTGCACTCTGGTGAAACTAAGCATGCACGATTGACTGAGTGAAATAGCTGTCTATTGTTTTCATACGACTCTGGAGATATACTCCTTATTCTGGAGGGAGCAAAGTTGTCATGTTATGCGGTTGTCAGAAGCTAATCCCTTCTTGTCTATTCAGGAAAGTTAACACCTCCTTGTTTACTCGAGAAAGTTTCTAGTGACCTCTGAGCTAGCTGGCATTTATAATTAAGTCTAACATATTCAATAGAGACCTAGTCGACCTCAGTCCTACGTCTAAACTATCGTTTATGTTATTCCAATGTGCAGAGCCTATTGGGAATATAGGAACTACACTACATGGCGCCCAACGTTTGGTAAGGCGATAATCTAACCCTAGATACTAGAGTAACTCAGTCGTGCTTTTCACACAGACCTTGTTCCCGTAAAAACTCCAATAGATGTCTGGAGTGGGTGAAAGGTTAATATCCTCCAAAATTTAGTAAGATGAGAATCCTATGTATTAGTTTATGGTTTAGTCAACGTTGAAGGATACAGTGTTCCAAAATATTGTGCACCTAATCTTTGTTTCCTTGAAACTGGCTCTGCAAACAAAAACTTTCTGGCAGAAAAATGGGGGAAAGTGAGGATGAAAGAGAGAGAGCTAGAATAGCAGCTCAACTTTTAGCTGATGACACAAGTCTCCACAATGAAGACCCGAATGCTATAATCATTACGGTAAACGTAAGAAGAACTATAACTCTTAAACTTATAGAAAATGGACTATCACCAAGAGGTGGTACAGTCATATTTGTGGTAGAGGCCCATGAATATCGGCAGACAGAGGTATTCTATTCATGGATACATTTTCCAGCAGCACACACTGTGACACAAGATTTCCACTATTACAAAATAGAGGAGTCTCCAGACAAATACGCTCCTTTCGAGGACATTGAAATTCCACTAACATAACATACCAAGAGCACCTGCTCTGGTTTAATGGCGCCCTAAAACATCAAAATCACATCACCAGGCTCGGTCCACTAGGTAGACCAGGAGCCACATGGCCGGTTCTAGCCAGCTATACACCACACCCTGACATTGAAAAAATGTCAGACCGAGAACTTTTAGCTCAGCTAAAACAACTCATTAAAATACATAGACAATTGGTCCAATATGTCATGCGGACTTCAACAGTCCAACCAGCAATAAGAATTCCACAACACCACCACAGAATATACAATCAGCCATTGGCAAAATACCCGCAAAACGGGAACAAATTCCATTCTGGTTAGCTAAAAAAATAACTCAAATAGAGGCAGTATTTCCTGATACTACACCTCATGACAAACACAGAATTCTGACTATCTGTCTTCCAATGGGGATCGCAACACATGTGGAGGACTGTGACACTTGGGGCACAGTCTTTGCTTCGATTTACACAAAAACACATGATGTTCCGCCTGTGCCGGTTATACCAGATGTACTAAGACAGATTCAAAATGAATACGGTCCAGAACCTGCTTTAACTCTAGGTATGAAATTACTGAAAGACTTTAAGCAGGTCTCAGCTATATTACTAGCCAATATAAAAAGAGAAGCAGCATTTGTGGCGATCCGCCAGAAATTGAAAGAAACAGATATAGCAGAACAACCTTTTGAACTTGCCAGAATCATAGAAAAATCCTATGAGGAATTAGGTAGAGATAGTTTGGGTGGGAAACCACTAAAACCACAACTAATTGAAAAACCTGAAAAAACATTTATCAAAAATAATCTTAATACTTCAACAAAGAAGTGGGAAGGTAATAAACAAACCACTCCCAGAGAAAAACAGTTTCAGTCCAGAGGAAGGTCTCCTCAACGGAGAGATAGATCTCCAGAAAGAGGAGGTAAGTCTCCCCACAGGGAGCCCTCTGAGAAAAGATACAACCTTAGAGATAGGGATAAATTAAGAAAACCTGACAGATATCAAGATATTGATACACGTCCCTCTCGATCTTTTAAGACTTCCTCACAGAAATAGGAAAGAAGAGGACGGTCAGAACACAAGGAAGAGCACGTCAAGTCCAAAGACAAGGAACCTGCTCATCAAAGTAAAAAATTACAATTTCCAAAGAAGAAGGTAGCTAGTATTAAAATAAAACATGCCGAGGATTCTGAGGACACAACTGAAAAACGGAGAGTGGGCCCAGATAGTGCTAGACAGCGCAGCAGAAGTGACCATAGCTTGCAAGATCCTGATGAATCTTCTGGAGACAGTGGACACAAATTAATACATTCAGGTGGAAACTGCAGACACCAGAGTTAGCGTGCCTCATAAAATATACGAAATAACATTACGTATAGAAGGGGACAAAACTAGGAAAATAAGAGGTCTCTTTTGGGAGAACCTTTCGAAAGGCTATGATATCCTTCTAGCAGAGAAAGACTGGCCACCAGAGTTTGTCAGGGAGTGCCCACATGGCGAAGAAATGATTATGCCTGCCTTCTCAAATCAAATTCCAATTCATAAAAAATACACATTTGCAAGAAAATGGGCAGGTGCCCAAGCCCCTGCATTATATAAAAATCATGTAGGATGGGATGAGGATTCTCCTCACCATAAAATTCAGTTAAAACATCAACCTACTGCACACAGGCAGTATCCTGTTAAGCAAGAAGCTAAAAAACAAGTCAGGGAGATCCTAGATCAACTTGAATATCAGGGGGTGATTGAAACATGCACCTCACAAATGAACAATCCTTTGTTTCCTGTCTCCAAGCCAGACGATACATATCATCTAGTTTTGGACTACAGACACCAAAACTCTTGCTGCAAAACATTTGCAGTACAAAACTCACACAGTGCAGCACTAATGAATAACATTGTGCGCAAAAAATATAAAACGACATTAGATATCTCAAATGGTTTCTTTTGTCAAAAAATTGCACCTGAAATCAGGTATTTGACCGCTTTCTCAACAATGGGGGCGCAATAACAATTTTGCCGTCTCCCACAGGGATTCAAGAATAGCCCAGGATTATTCTCAGCAAGGGTAACAGAGTTACTACAAATGTACGATGATGAGGCATTATCATATGTCGATGACATCTATCTTACAGACGCCGACCTGGAGACACACTTGAAAAGAGTGAACACCATCATACTTGGGTTCGCATCTGAAGGGTATAAATTCAACTTTAAAAAGTCACGAATTGCCCATCTAACTGTCCTGTTTTTAGGATATGAATTATCAAGTGAAGGCAAAAGCCTAGCAGACTACTTCTTAGAGAAGTGTGCAGTACTCCAAGCTCCAAAAACGCTGAAAAACTTACAATCAATTCTAGGTTTCCTGAATTTCGGAAGAACATACATTCTAAATTATGCAGAGAGGGTTAATCCTCTCTACGAATTAATAAACCCTGATTTCAAACCAATTAATTGGACTCAGAAACATACAGAAATTTTACGAATATTACAAACAGACATGTTAACTAAAACAAAACTGCAAACAGGCGCAAACGAACGCAACCTTGTAATCCGAGTCATCCCAAGAAGATGCGGATTCACATACCTGACCTCTAATGAGGGAGAAACGGTACCAATAGCTTATAAATCACACTTGTACACACAAGCTGAAATGAAATTCAGTTCTACTGAAAAAATACTGACTGCGGTTCAAACTGCTGTAGCAAAAGAAAGAGCCCAAGCCCAAGGCAAAAGCATATCTGTTTTAACAGCAGTATCAGCCCTTGAGGCAGTAACAAGACCACACATTCCAAATGCAGTGGCATTAGATCCAAAATGAATACAATGGGAAAATTCTCTTGCTGCAGAAGACGTGAAACACGCTTTTGATCCAAAAATGAAAAGACTAGAAGATCTAGAATACGAAAGTGAATGTCCTCTGTCAACTGAAATTCTGCCTCTCGAACAATACAGCTGTGTAATATACACGGACAGATTTGCACAACACTACGTTGTGAAAAAACAAGTTTACAATGCAGCATGCGCGATTGTTAAAGGTCGCTGGCGCTTAGGTAAATTCAGACCGATGGTCACCAAAACTGAATCAATCAGAAACTGTACAGCTCAGCGAGCTGAAATAAGGTCTTTAAAGATGGCGCTTGAAAATGCCGATCGCGAATTCCCCACACTAATAGTGTGCGATTCGCATTACTGCGTTCGGTCTTACAATAATGACATGCAGACATGGATCAAAAACGGTTACAAAGATAAAACTGGTGCCACAATAAAGCATAAAAAACTTTGGAAACAAGTAGTTCTTTTGCAGAAAGAACTACAAAAGACTCACGTGATACATACACTGAGTCATCAACGGGATGGCGTTCACGTTGCAGGGAATTTATTGGCTAACAGAGCCACAGCGGCAGCGGTTGAACCGGCTTCCGTAGCCACAAAAAAGCGTTCTAAAAAACACATATATGGAGAAACCATGCTGGCGGTAAAAGCCTTGTTAAAAGGCGATTATGCAGCATTACCTCTCAACTATCCACTCAGTAATACATACATAATTGATGCAAACTCCGTTCCTTTTGCTCAAATCCCTGGAGTGGGGGATAGAGTAATTCCAAACACGAACCGGAGGGCTTACTTGATTCAAGAAGCACACATGGGAATGGGTCTGAGGCACCAAGAGATCTTGAAATCTCTAACATTACAATCAGAATACTGGTGGCCGGGGATGAGCTTGCAAATTTATAACTTTGCAATGGATTGTCAGAACTGCAATAGAGATCGCAGTTGTGAACCGGACCAGACAATTGCCAGGACACCTTTATTAGAAAGCATTAGGCTATCTATACGCAGAAATCCAAACGGAGAAATGTGATCCCATAATTATTAAGGCGAGATTCATTTAGATATGGACCCCAGCGCTCAGCTGACGCCAGAACTGTTATAAAAGATTTGCGAGTCTTTATCGGCACATACGCAATTGGCATGCTACATTCTGACCAGGGTCCTGCGTTTAGCTCTCGAGCTTACAAGGAGGCCATGGCTAGCATGGGCATTGCATTGCGGTACTCTAGTCCATTCCATCCCGAGGGAAATGCGGTAGTGGAGAGAAAAAAACGGGACATAAAGCAATCTATAACAGCGAGGGTATTAGGTTCAGGTGACGGGTGGGTCAAACATCTAACAAGTGTCCAACGTAGTCTTAATATTCTCCCAAGAAATTCTCTAGGAGGTATCACTCCATACGAACTTTTGTTTGGTACCAGAATGATCATTCATGACCTTGATCGTCACACTTCAGTGGTGGAACAAAAAAAATTTGATATAAAGGATCGTTTGGCTGTTTTACAGGACTTAAATGAAACAAGAAGAAGTCTAGGAAACACAAAGCTAAAGCCAAAAGCCACTGAAGAAAAAACACCTGTCCCAGCAAGACCCGTCTGGATTCCAAAGATTGGGGATCTAGTCAGAGAGAAGATCGCGGTGAAGAAGGAATTTGGGCCTTCTTACAGAAAAGCAGTACCTGTCTTAGCTGTCAGCGGAGCAAGATCAGTAGTACTACCGCCCCTTGCTGGTAAAAAGGAGAACAGAGTTGTATCAATCGACCTGGTAAAACCACAATCATGTGGCCAATAATAAGTAGCAGGCCCAGTGGACTCCCAAGAAATAGCAGAAGACCAAATCTTGCTACAATCCAAGAGATTCAAACTGAGAGACTAATCACTTTTGATAAACCTGCAGTGAATAAAAAAGGACTATGCAACAAAGCCATGGAACTTGTGCCTCTTGAAACCCAAATTGCAACAGTTTGTCAAGAAACACCAGTCTACAATGTTGTAACCTCTGAACATACATATCCAAAGACAAATGAAAATCCGGAAGCAATTCCAACAATTGACAGAACTGCATCTGGCTACTTCATCAATTTCGATGACTTTTCTGATGATCCAAGTGAACATGAAGAAACGCCAGCAACTAAAACTTTCAAAGAACAAAATGACTGAACTATTTCATCAACTCAAAGAAACATGTCTGATTTCACCATGGATTGAATTATGGATTGTGTTAGGTATACTTTTCCTCCTACTTTGGCTCATCATGATTTTAATTTTGGGCAAATTCATTGAAGGAAAATATAGTACAATGGTCACAGTAACCCAGAACATCAACTTGGTCCTAAAGCCTCACGGATCTTCTCACATTGAAAAAAGAGAACTTTCATCAGTGAACATCACAGCCAATCCTATACCTGGGGGTATAGCATGGGACAAAACGGATTACGAAATCTATGGCCCGGTTGCACTCTTGAAATATCAACATCAGTTCAAGGTTTCATTAAGTGACTTTGTGACACCAAATACTTTCTCTGATGATTGGGACTTTGAAAATATTAATAATATGATGTCAGATTTAGAAATGTCAGCAAAATTCACAGAACATGACTATTTTCAGGGTTCTTCGAACTATGAAGAAATGTACTGTTTTAACCACTTTGGTCATCACTATTTGCATAAATCTGCTAATCCTAGAAATGTTTTTACTTATAATCAATGGGAACATTGTCCAACACCGCCAAAAGGCAGCTCGAAAACATTTTATGAGAAATTCCAATACTTCTCAGGGTTTAATAAACTGATCCAGAAACGTTTTATTTTAAAATGTTAAATAAGACAGGAATGAAAAACATGTTGAAAAATACTAAATTGATTTATTCTCAAAAATTTTATGAAAAAATGTCTACATTTGGTTTTGAATTTTGGAAAAACAACATTGAGACAAAAACCATCTGGGGTACAAAAGATTGGCAGGTACAAGGTCTAGAATCATTATTTAGAGCCTGCATGATCCCAGAACAGATATTGTTCCTGAATGACACCATTCAACAAACAACCTGTCTTGGCTTAGCCAAGATAAAAGACTTAAACAAACTGTCTATTCCAAAACCCATACCTGATAGTAATAGCACTACAAATGTGGAGATAGACGTATCCCATATTTTACACCAAAACAGAACAAATCCTGATTGGAAAAAATGGTTGATCTGGCCCACATACACTAATAACTGTCAAGATAGATTCCTGAACAAAACACAGGGGTTCAAACAGACCAGGCCAGACCCAAGATATTCCCAGAGACAACATCCAGGGATAGTTACAACATACAGTGTAGGAAAGCTATGCCTCGAATGGCTGCAGGAAATTAAGCAACACTTAACTTTACTTAAAGAAGGTCTTGACTCGCGAGATTTCATATTGGGGCCTCGAAAACAGCTTCAAAAACGTTTCATATGCGCCGGTATATACGCTGCTTACAACGAAGATTGGAAAGTAAAGCAATTGAAACTGCAGAAAAAATACAAGAAATTGATCGTATTCATTTGGAAAAATCACTGTCTGTAGTGGACAATGGGTTAACGACTCTGTCCTCCAGAATTTTATTCACTGGACAGCATTGTATCATCTGCTATTGATATAATAGAGCAGGATTTGCTAATGTTACAACATGGCCAGTCCCAATTACGTTCTATTGTACAGTTAGGCTGGACGTTACAAAACCTCCGTTCCGGCTACGTGCCATGGCGTCTAATCAACAAAATGTCATTATTTTCTATCTTTAACCTTACAGATAAACAAATCAGTTTGGCACAAAAAGGAGCAGACCATACGATTCTGAGCATTGAAAAACTTGAGAGATTACCATTGACAATGTCAGAGAGACCTGTCATTGAATGGATAATACATGGTACAATTACAGTTCCGATAACAACTTTTCAGTTTCAATATTGCCAAAAGTATATACCAGCAGGCCTGTATGAAAGGTTGGGTAAAGGATACATCAGGTCATCCTGGAAATTACCTTATACACATAAATGTTATAATGAAGGGAAAAAAGAGGTATTTCTTAGTGGTAACAACTGTAAAAATTCACTAAGCGGTACACTTCTGTGTCAAGGTATTAACTTGCATGGAGCCTGCGAAGGTTCATCAAATAACCTTTCATGTCACCTGCATGGCACTCCTCCAACACAGATAGTGCCTTTTTTCAGACAACTTTCCAACGGCAGCTACGTTGTAATAAATGACCACAGCTGTTGTGGCATGGTGCCAGAATTAGCCTATCTCGTGAGCGTTACTTCCAGGGTCATTTGCTGTATGCAAGTATTGTATCCAAACAGCAAACCAGACATGGAGGCTGCAATATGGCCTTCTTTGAATATCTCTTCTATTCGAATTGATACTTTAAGCAGAATGAAGTCTATTCTTTTACAGACAACCGTGCCTTTAACCTCGTCCAAAGAGACGTATGATCTGCAAGTTGCAAGGACAGCGGCAGAGATACATTCCCTATTATCGACAAATTGCCCCGTGCATTTCGTAGAAATGTTAGGTCAAATTTTAAACATGTCTGATACCAGTGGCATCGCACATGTATTTAAGACCACTTTTTCGGGACTGTTAGCACCCTTTGAAACAGTTCTGGGCATCTTCCCGAATTTTGTGCATTCTGTATTTGGCGGACTGCCTCTTCTTTTGGGACTCGTAGCAGCAATTTTATTTTTGTTCCTTCTGCTCCGATATGGCAAGCCAAGCCACAGAGAAAACTCAGGCTACAATGGAAGAAACGATCCTGGCTATACGTTACCGAGAACGGATCACTTAAGTCCTCGGCTTTGCCCGGCTAAGAGATCTGAGTACTACCTGGTTTCTTTCGTTCAGACCAATCTGGCAAGATTGCATCTTACCCGTGCTTCGATGTCTGCTATGCGGAGAAGAATGCGTGTTGGACGTCTGTCTTACACTACCATCAGCAGTACCTATGGATATCGATACTTTGCTTGGTTCGGTAACGGCTCATGCAACGTGTTGTCCCCAGCGGCTACCTATTCTGATGACAGCATTCGTTGAGACTTCACCATTACGATTAGGTGGCGGTGAAGTACGAGATGAAAGCAGCACCACACAGGTACAACCTTCTGTGAGCATTGCTGACCCAGACATCGATGATAGCAATGATTCTCACATATGCACTATTTCAGCTTTTTCGAACTTGGTCGAACTTTCACCTACTGTTGTAGACCAATTTTTCGCAAGCCTGTCTGATTTGATGTTCTCTCCTAACAACGAGAATAACTTTTAAAACAACGAGCACACAGCGTTCCCTGAACTCTGAATTCGGCCTTCAGTTTTGATAAACAAGACTACTGAAAACAATTGGAACTATTTTTTTCCCCTGAAAGCGAAATTATTTTTCCATTCCTAAAATATTTACCTTTTTTCTGGCACATGGTACTCTGCTTAAAGTAGAACTATTCTTAGAGAACAGAACTTCTATTTTGAAACTCTAGAGACAATATTTTGATTCAGCCTCTAGCACATGTACAGTATTGCATAAATATGTGATGAAATGGTCTCGACCTTCTTTTCTGTATTAAGAGCCATTTCATAAATGTAATTTTAGCAATTCATTCAGCCAATATTTATGTATGCATTATCTGAATGATACCACTGCTTGAAAACCGTACAGTAGAAATACTCATTTTCGTGTTTATACCATTTCAAATGCAATTTATGTATTTTGGGGTGGGTTGGAAAACACATGCATCGTTATATGTTTAGTATTGCTTAGTATTTTAGTAATGATTGACATAATACATGGAGTGGGTGTTGTAAACGTATCTAGGACCCTATTTAAATATTCCCGATTCATGCCCTTATGTGGTTATAACAAAACATATCCTTATAAAGGCATAAGAATCATATCCATATTTAGTCATAGCCAATGCAGTCCAAATACGGCAAGGCTACTCCCATAGACTCCTAGAAAGCACAACGCGTTCTTTAAACAAACCAAGCCTCCAGCAGCCCGGGAAATCCCCCTGCTTTTGTTTTGATTTGAACAAGAACTCCTGGAGTCCAGAAAGAACTGTAAGTTCTTAGTGACGTCTTATGTCCAACCTTACGTCAAACTCGGCACCTTCCAGGTATAAATATACCAACGTTGCCTTAAGCAAACACACGGTGGTTTGGAGCAGAGCGGCTATCTACTTGCCCGAAGCCCAGCTGATGCGGGAGCCGAAGGAAGCCGACCCTCCCATTTGACGCACTGAGAGAGACGCTGGCTTTTCTCCTGCCGAGAAATCCAGCTCCAGTGTTTCCAGTCACCCTTGCGGGTTTCTGGGAGATCGAGTCCTGAGAACGAGATACAAGACCTCCTTCATTCTATAACCAAGGTACGGAGCTGATTAGATCCTCAGAGATTTCTTGATTCAGATTCTTGGCAAAAACTAACTTAACTTAAACTGCAGCTTACTTACTTACTCCCACGTACTAGGCTTAGGTTAGGTACACCGGGGTAGGCGTATCTTAGTAGCACCAGTTGAGTACGTTTAGTCAATGATTTTATGTATGTATATTTTTTATCCGTTTTAAGTATCATATGGCTCAGAAACCATCCAAATGCTTTTACAGTATTATTTCATAATACTCCTTTTAATGTACGCACTTTACTTTATGACAAGTATTGCAATTGTGGCAATTCACTTCTCTTGCACGAGAAAGAGGACTGCTCAATAAATAACAACTTTTATTGAAAACGGCCGTCTCTCTATTTCTCTGCACTCTGGTGAAACTAAGCATGCACGATTGAATGAGTGAAATAGCTGTCTATTGTTTTCACATGACTCTGGAGATATACTCCTTATTCTGGAGGGAGCAAAGTTGTCATGTTAATGCGGTTGTCAGAAGCTAATCCCTTCTTGTCTATTCAGGGAAGTTAACACCTCCTTGTTTACTCAAGAAGGTTTCTAGTGACCTCTGAGCTAGCTGGCATTCATAATTAAGTCTAACATATTCAATAGAGACCTAGTCGACCTCAGTCCTACGTCTAAACTATCGTTTATGTTATTCCAATGTGCAGAGCCTATTGGGAATATAGGAACTACACTACAAAACTAGCAGAGCAACAAGAACTTCAGCTAAGTAATCAGGCAGAAAACCAAGGAAAAGGGCAAGGCCAAAGTGAAAATAGTGGGGGTAAACCAAGAGTGCGTCTGAGCAGAGAAGAAGCAAAGAAAAAGTTTCCCTGTCACAGGTGCGGAAAATTGGGGCATTGGAAAAACGAGTGTAAGCTTATACAGAATAATAATACCCAAAATCTAAATTTTAATTCACAGATGCAGAATGAGGTGTTAATGGGACAACTGCAGCAAGTTGTAAATCTACAGAGTCAATTGCCACCTGCCCCTATGCAAAATTTTGTGAGTCAAGCCAAGTACAGTGTGGATGCCGGATTCCAGGAGGGAAGTGGTAAGATAAAGTTTGTAACACCCCAGTTTCTTTTGCAGGATTCCTATTTTGAGAATGAGATACAATGACGGTGCCTGGGAGGGGAGGAAGAGGAATGCGTACTTGGCTCATCCTTGCCGGTAGATCAGCCAGGTCCATATATAGATGGTAAAGATGAAGGAAATTACATCACCTTCTTATTGGATACTGGTGCTACCCGTTCTACTGTGAGTACAGCAAACATCCCAAACCTACCCCTCTTGGGAAAAGAGATCCAAGTGGTGGGCATTTCTAATAATCAAATTAGGACGCCAATTACTGAACCAATGGAGGTATGTATTGACAACTTTAGAGAGATGCACAAGTTTGCTGTGTGCGACTCAAGTTCTGTGTACTTGTTAGGAAGAGATTTATTATGCAAAATGAACTGCACAATATTTTGCACACCGGATGGTGTTGCAATTCAGACACTCGATGAAGACAGAGTTTATAAAATTATGTTAGCTAAACAGGGAACAGAAGTAAATGAAATGTTTTCCATGATGACACCAAATGCATTACCAGATGAGGTCCAAAATACTGTAAATGCTGACGTGTGGGATTTTACCGGAAAGGAAGTAGGATTAATGGCAAATGTAGACCCAGTAAAAGTAACTGTAAAAGAAGGTGCAGTTTATCCAAATACCCGACAATATAAAATTAGCCCACAAATCAAAGCTGGTGTTGCAGCAGAGATTGATCAATTAGTTGAGCAAGGTATTATCTTAGCTTGTAAGATAATACCTTGCTCAAAAATTCTAAAAGAAATAATGAACAGCCCTTGTTACTCGTCGATTATTGGTATAAAGAAACCTAATGGAAAATATAGGGTAGTCCAAGATTTGAGGAAAATTAACAAAATTGTCATACCATGTTGTTCGATAGTGCCAAATTCAGCAGTAATATATAAGATACCAGGGACAGCAGGATGGTTTATTGTAATTGATTTGTGCCATGCTTTCTCCATTCCATTGCATCCCGATTGTCAATTTTTATTTTATTTTAAATTTGATGCGCATGGTTATGTTTGGAATCGTTCCACAAGGGTACACTGAAAGCCCTTCCATTTTTAATCAAATTGTTTAAAAATGTCTTGAATCTCTTCTGTTGCCTAGACAATCAGTTCTGGTGCAGTACATTGACGACTTATTAGTCACATCAAAAACCAGAAGTGACTGTGTTACAGATACAATTGCACTACTAATAAAGTGTCCCCAGAGAAATTACAATTTTGTACAACTTCAGTCAAATATTTGGGACACCAAATAGAAAGAGGGGTCAGAAGAGTGACTTCAGAAAGAATAAAAATAATAAGACATATGCAGTTACCACAGACCCAAAAAGAAATAAGGATGTTTCTTGGAGTAGTAGGTTATTGCAGGCAGGGGATTGTGGGATTTGCAGTACTGGCCAAACCTTTGATACAGATGACCAAGAAATGAGCAAAAGATCCAGTAGATTGGGATGATAAAAGCATGACAACTTTTGTAAAATTACAAAACTATTAGTGTGAAGCACCTGCTCTTGGTATGCCAGATTATTCAAAGGAATTTGCATTATTCTGTGACGAGAGAGATAATTGTGCACTGTCTGTCCTAACACAGAGACATGGTCTAATGTGACATCCTGTGGCAAATTTCTCTGCTACTTTGGACCCAATGGCATCTGCATTGCCAGGGTGTCTAAAAGCTGTAGCTGCCACGTGCATGAGTCTGGAACAAAGTGAATAAATTGTAATGGGACACCCTGTAAAGGTGTACATCCCATACTCAGTTGTAATTCTGTTGACAAAACTCAAACTCGGTACCTTACTCCTAGCCGATTGAAAAATATGAGCGAGTCATATTAGGGGCTGAGAATGTGACGATAGTCAAATGTACTGTCTTAAACCCAGCAACTTTGTTGCCAAATTCATATCATGAAGAGGTAAAAGATGAAGTCGATCATGAATGTCTCGACAACACTGAAGTAAGTACCAAACCCCATCCAGACATACAGGAAGTTAAAATTCAGAACTTGAGCTGTTCGTAGATAGTTTGTGTATGCGCCATGAAGAAGGTGGATAGAGTGCTGCTTACGCTGTGTGCACATTGGCTGGACTAGTCAAAGCATCCTATTTACCAAGAAACAAATCTGCAAAGTAGCCGAATTGATAGCTTTAATTTAAGCTGGCAAAATTGGGAAAAATTGGAGAGTAACTATTTATACTGACAGTCAGTATGGTTACGGGGTTGTGCATGACTTTGGTCAGCTCTGGATGCAGAGGGATTTCATGACTTCTTCAGGAACCCCTATTAAAAATTGAAATTTTGTAAAAGAATTGATCACAGTAATTCAATTGCCAAAAGAAGTCGCAGTGGTCCAAATGTGCTGCTCACCAGTCTGGAAGCGATAAGGTGACAGCCGGTAATCGTTATGCTGACCAAGTGGCTCAACATTGTGCTAAGTACAAAATAGCAGTAAACAAGAAAGTTGAAACGTGGATTCAGCTGTCAACTTATGCTACTTGGGGGCATAGGAACATGGGAGGAAGTGAAAGATTTACAAAATCAAGCAGACATGAAAGAAAAGGAGGAATGGGAGAAAATAGGGTGTCGAAGAAGGGCTGATGATGGTGTGTGGATTTACCTGGATGGAAGACCCGTGTCGTCAGACTGTATGCTTGTACCCATGGCTAGGATGTATCATGAAGACACTCACATAGGTAGAGATGCTATGATTAGACTGTTCAGACAAGATTGGTTCAATGCAAGGTTCAGGAATGTTGCAGAGAGTCTTTTCCAGAGGTGCTTAACTTGTCAACAAATGAACCCAGGCAGAAAAACAGTAGTCTGCACGGGGAAAATTAGAAAGGCAGAAGGTCCACTTATAAGATTGAAAATTGATTTTTATTCAGTTACCTGTTTGTGGAGGACTTAAATATGTACTTGTCATAGTTTGTTAATTTTCAAAGTGGGTGGAAGAATACCCGAATAGGCGAAATGACAGCCTGACAGTGGCCAAACCCTTATTGAGGGAATTCATACCTCTATTCGGTTTTCCAGTAACTATTGAATCAGACAGAGGGTCTCATTTAACCCCTTGCATGCTGATGACGGCCGGGAGCCGTCATGGCACACAGGGCTCGTGTGCTGAAGACGGCTCCTGGCCATCATGACTGCACCCGTGATCGGAATGTGCCGCACAGGTGCAGAATCGCGGCAGCATGCAAGGAGTTAAATAATGAAATAATTCAATTAATTTGTGAAGCTTTTAAAATTGAACAAAAACTGCACTGTGCATACCGCCCATAGGCTTCTGGAGTGGTAGAACAATTGAATGGCACCATCAAGTCAAGACTGGGAAAGGTGTGTGCATCCACCCCACTGGAATGGCCTGATGCTCTCAGAAGTATACCAGATAAAAACACTGGTCTGAGTCCCCTTGAAATACTCATGGGAAGGGCAAGGAGGCAGGCATATATACAAGGACACAAGCTGTTGAATATATCTGATGATTTGGTACTAGAGTATTGCAAAGAGTTGGCTGACC
Organism: Lissotriton helveticus; assembly: GCF_964261635.1. Classification (NCBI taxonomy): domain Eukaryota; kingdom Metazoa; phylum Chordata; class Amphibia; order Caudata; family Salamandridae; genus Lissotriton; species Lissotriton helveticus. The sequence continues at coordinate 584,537,337 of NC_136063.1, read as the reverse complement.
AAGTGCGTTCTATCTCTCACCAGGTTGGGGAAGTGGCTGTTGCCAGACAGCCAAACCCGGCGCATGATCTGACTCCCGGTGACTGGTTAGTTGTGAAAAATCACACTCGAGAATCGTGCCTAGCACCAAGGTGGGAAAAGCCACACCAGGTTATATTGGTTACAACAACAGCTGTAAAATGTGCAGGCTTGCCTAATTGGATTCATGCAAGCCATACCAAGAGAGTGTCAGTACCTGATGAAGTAGAACCACAACACACTCAAGTAGTTGAGACGGCTGATAGTTGTATAGCTGAAGTATTACGAGTAACACATCCTGAAGTAGCTGGACAAGAACAACCTAGCACTAATCAGGCTGACTGGATCCCAGTGTCAAGGCCTTGAATCCTCAGAGTCTTACGATGCTCAAATGGGTTCCACCTCCCGATAGCCCCAGGGTCTGAGTGAAACAACAGACTCGATGGGGTGATCAGGCGAGGGAAGGAAAGGATGGGAACAGCAGTGAGGGAGACCTGGAACGAGAGCAAGGCACTATAAAACACAATCACATACAGCAAGACATATATATATCTGACTCTCTATATTTATATAGATACCTAACTCTATACAGTAATAACACAAGGCTTTAATACCTGTAAAGGAAAATAACGCAGTGATACTTCATGATCAGGAATTCCACAAGAGGAGCAGCCACTAGCAACCTATGGGCGGAATAAGGTACATCAGCTTATAACTTAGGTGTATCCTTCATATAGAACTGGGAGACAGGAATCACACACACACACATACCATTCAAATTAGTAGTGGCTTTTAACAGGGGGATTTTGGAGCTGGCCCCAGGATAAGGTCAACAAGCCCCTGCTGCATAAAGACAAAGAAACAAGCGGTGTTATAAACCCAGCCGGTGTGCAGATGCACTGCCCAGCTTCCCCAGGGTTAAATCACTTCAGGGAATTCGCATAGACGTTATGTATAAGTTGGGGCAATGTGCCAGTAACCGCGAATAACGCGTGATGCACTGCCCTGCTTCCCCAGGGTTAAATCACCTCAGGGAATACGCATAGACGTCATGTATAAGTTGGGGCCAGGTGCCGGTAACCGCGAATAACGTGTAGAACCGGTTACAAGAATTAAAGGGCTAGAGACCGTGGCAATTGTGTCCCCATTACCAGCCAGTCCAGAGAGCGCCTTAGTGTGGAAGCCTGTAGGAGGTCGCTCGAGCAGCCCCGCAAGAACCGGAAACAAGGTTCGTCTAACAGGACTACTCAGCAACTAAGTACACAGTCAGCTGCCGTTAAACCCAAGGCAGAAATCCGTTTCCATCAAGTCAAGAGTAACAAGGAGTTTCTGGTGCCAGAAGCACCCCTACCAGTCCTCCTCGCATCTCGAATGCTCAGCAGTACAAAGAATCAACGGCACCCGACCGGCGCCCTGGAAACCGTAATATGCCAGCATCGTGTTGACGTCATGCGCTTCACCGGCCCAGCGCCTCTTGGGAAATGTAGTTCTTTTCGCTTTTCCCATTGACAGCAGTGATTCCCATGGCTCCTGGCAGCGTTCTCCGGCGGCCTCTACCATGCGCTGCAACAGTACATCTCTCTCCCGAAGAACACTGACAGAGACATGGCTTTAGAGGGTAGCGTATTTGAAAGAGCTTTGTGTATCGAGGAGCATGAACCCCTGTGGCTGGTTCCCAAGAGTTCTCCTCATTACCATACCCCTTCCAGGCCACCAGATACCATAACCTACTCCGGTAGATTTTTCAGTCTACAATATCCCTCACCTCATGCTCTACTTCATCGTTTACCATGACAGGCATAGGACCACCCTTTACCTTAGAGTGAGAGGGCTTAACCAACGACGGGTGAAAAGCTGGATGAATCCGCAAACTAGAGGGCAAAGCTAATTTAACCACCACCGGACTGATCAGCTTGACAACTCTATATGGGCCTATGTACTTGGGATTAAAGATGCTATATCTTTTGAACCTGATGTTTCTGGTTGATAGCCATACATAGTCCCCTTTCCTGTACACTGGCCCAGGGCACCTGTGTTTGTCAGCATAGGCCATGTACCTTGTCTTAGCGGCTCTCAAACTGTTCTGCGCCTCCCTCTAGGTGTTCTGAATATGTGTAACCCTCTCCTGTACCTCAGGCACTGGCGTGGAACAGGTGGGGTGTAAAAGGGGGTGAAATTAGGATGAAAACCATAAGTGCAGTAAAAAGGGGCATGTTTAGTGGAGTTATGTGTAGCACTGTTGTACGCCATTTCCGCTAACCATAGTCTGTCCACCCAGGCCTCCGTAGAGACATCCATGTAACACCTAAGATACTGTTTTAGGGTTTGGTTCACCCGCTCCGTCTGCCGTCTGTCTGTAGGTGGAAGCTGATAGAGGTATTAGACGTTATACTCAGTGCTGAATACCACACCCTCCAGAAGTTGGCCGTGAAATGTCCTTCCCTATCGGAGACTATGACCTTTGGTAACCCATGTAGCCTTACTATGTGAGTCAACAACAACTATGCTAACATGCTAGCTGAGGGTAGTTGTTTACATGCTACGAAATGGGCCATCTTTGTTAGGTAATCTACCATCACTAAAATGACTGTATGTCCCTTGTCAGCAGGCATTCCAACCACAAAGTCCGCGGAGAGGTGTTCCCAGGGTTGTTCAGGAGTGGGAAGGGGTTGTACAGACCCGCCTGCCTACCATGCAGGGGTTTCATCTGGCTGCAAACCGTACATTTAGTCACCCATTTGGTAACATCAGTTTTTATGGCGGGCCACCAAAAATGGCGTAGCACTCTTTCCAGAGTCTTCTCCAGGCCATTGTGTCCTGCACAAGGCACATCGTGACACCACCGGAAGACTTGTTTTCATAGGGAAACAATAGGTAACAAAAGTTGTTTTCTCCTTACAGGAAGACCTTTGATTATCTTCCAATCAGAGTGCTTTCCCAACCAATCCTTCCATCTTTCGTTGAGGATGTTCTGAGCGACACTCTGAATGAAGGTCTCTGTACAGGTAGCTCCTATCATGTTCTGGGGGCTAATGATAGCGTTCTTGGCACCTTCCTCTGTACTTACAGGAGTGTCAAATGTTTACCCTGAGCACTCTAATACAATATGATCATAATCGTATTATTTTATCAACAAAGTATTCCTCAATTGGTACACAATCACGTCACTCCTTATTCTTATTATCCATTTAAGTCCAAATCACATGGTCTATTTTTTCCAAATGATATTTATTCCTCCAAGTTCATATTCACAGGAAAAAGCAGCCAACGCGTGTTTCGTCGTGTTATTATTTTGCACTAAGACTTCTTCAGGGCTGCAATCCAAATAACAAAATATAAATAGAACGATATACCATTTACTTTACATAACGAGTTCCATCATATTTCAGATTCTGGTACATCAAGGATAGCTCCAACGTATCCACCACTGGTGATCTCCATCGCAGGAGAGAAGATAGAAAAGCCAAATTCCAATAGAAAAACAAAAAATATTTTTACACCCTAAGTGCCAATTATTAGTAGTTTATATCACTACCTATAAGATAGATTAGTTTCTTTTTCAGTTAGTATAATCACCTGAGATATAATCCTGTTCCACCTTCTACTGAGAATTCATCTGCAGTATCCCACAAGAATCTAAAATCGTATATATATCAAAATCATAAGACTTATAATATTTTCCAGGACCCTTCTAAAGTTCAGTTAAAGCATCATTAGTCTTATCAAAATGTATATCTATACTTGTCTCTATCCAGTTTCCTCAAGTCTATCCCAGTCAACATATTTAAAACACTTCAATCAATTTTGTGACAAAGTTCGTGTCATACCATTAAAGAGTATCCTATGCCTCTTGTATTAGTCCCAATCCAATCCGTAATGTTCAATCAATAATGATTCTGTAATAAAATCAGATCTACAATTCAGTTGTCCGACTAGTTAAAATACTCCCTATATCTCAAATCTAACCATTCTGTCATTTTGAAGTAACTCACCCCAATCATCCCGAAATCCATTCCAATAATTCCAATCTTAACGCGAAATCCAAAGAAAATAAGCCACTCACGAGCACGTGATCCACGGCTACAAAAAAACCCCCATAATATGATATTGAAGGACACGTCCATTCTAAATGAGTTAAGTACACCCACTTATCTTAATTATATTTTTATTTATTCCCATTATCAATGTAAACCTCAGTTACAACCCTAACACTCACCTAGTATCTTGAGAACACCTCGTACTTCGGCAAGCAGTTTCCCGATCTCGAGACTTCAACTGGTGTTTTACCCGAGCGCCATCTTAGAGTTCCTATTTGTATGGAAAGTATGCAAGCGCCATCTTGGAATGTCTAACTCCACATCGCATATTGTTTAAGTCGAGAGGTCGCTTACTCCTTAATCTGCTCCACTATATTTTAATATTTTGTTTTATCTTATTTTACCATTTTCCGATTGGAATTTGGCTTTTCTATCTTCTCTCCTGCGATGGAGATCACCAGTGTGGATACGTTGGAGCTATCCTTGATGTACCAGAATCTGAAATATGATGGAACTTGTTATGTAAAGTAACTGGTATATCGTTCTATTTATATTTTGTTATTTGGATTGCAGCCCTGAAGAAGTCTTAGAGCAAAATAATAACACGACGAAACACGTGTTGGCTGTTTTTTCCTGTGGATATGAACTTGGAGGAATAAATATCATTTGGAAAAAATGGACCAGGTGATTTGGACTTAAATGGATAATAAGAATAAGGAGTGACGTGATTGTGTACCAATTGAGGAATACTTTGTTGATGAAATAATACGATTATGATCATATTGTATTAGAGTGCTCAGGCTAAACATTTGAAGTTTGCTGTCTACTTTGTAGATTTAGGTGGAGCTGACTGGTAACCAACTCCTTTCCCTTGGAGCATCACATTTGACTTTTTTCATATTACACTCCCTGATACTGCTGAGCGCCCTGTATCGAAACTGGTTACCACTGAGTAAGAATACTTACAGGAGTGGTCTGACGGGACAGAGCATCCACTTTCTTGTTTTCACTTCCGGGTCGAAACGTTGGCAAAAAACAGCATCCATCGCAGTTGACAAGGGGTTATATGTCTTGCGGCTGTCATAAACTGGAGGTTGCGATGGTCTGTATACACTGTTACAATGTGTTTGCCCCCATGAGTAAGTGTCTCCAATCCAGAAAAGCCATCTTGATGGCTAGCAGCTCCTTCTCAGCTATTGTATAATTCTGTTCTGCAGGGTTGAGTTTTCTCGATATATACGCCACCGGATGTAACTGACCGGTATTTACGTGACGCTGGGAGAGAACTGCTTCCACTGCGGAGTCAGAAGCGTCTGCTTCTACGATATAAGGTTTTTCGGGGTTCAGCATGCACTAACACGGGTGCTGATACAAAGGCGTGTTTCAAAGCTTCAAACCCCTTTTGGGCCTCTTCCGTCCACAAGAAGACCACCTTCTTTCTCAACAAATGTGTAAGGGGCGCCGCCAGGTCCGAGAAATGATCGAAAAACCGGCGGTAGAAATTGGCAAAACCAATAAAACACTGTATGTCACGGACATTCACAGGTGAAGGCCAGTCCTTTACGGCGATGATCTTGCGTTCGGATATTTCCTGTCCCCACGGGGTTAGTATCACCTCTAAGAATTCGACTGAGGTGACGCTAAACTCGCATTTACTGATCTTGCAGTAAAGGTGGTGTTCTTGCAGAGTCCGTAGGATGGTACCTACGTGTTGAGTGCAGGTGCGGTGCGTCCATTGGGGCGTGAATCAGTTTACTTAAGTTCAAAGACGCCGAGGGAGAACTGACAATCATGTCAGTCAGCATGACGTTGGACTGCCCACCCCTTCAGAGTCTGAAGGGGGTGGGCGGTTTGGCGTCATGTTGACTGACATGATTGTCAGACCAGTGGGGGGCAACAGGCAGCTGCACAACACAAGTGCGCATGAGTGGGGACGGAGGGTGAATTTTCGCACCGCGCCCACTCATGCTCACTTGTGTTGCGCATGCCCATTAGGAGCCCTTCGGGCTCCTAATGGGCGAAGAATAGCCATGCCCTAAGACAATCCTGGCGCTGTTGGCAGCGCCAGGATTGGCTGAGAGGGGCTGTAGGCGCCAATGGACCCGGGGCAGCGTGGACCTGCTCAGGACCTCAGGTAGGATTTAAAAAATGTATTTTAATACCCCCTCCACCAGGCAGCCCCCCACCCGTGCGACCCCCCCCCTCGCGAATTGCGACTGGAGAGTCTGAGACGGTGCGCTTCTGCACTCCTTATGTTTTTGTTATATTTATCAATGGTCGTTTTAACATATCTTGTGAGATAGGGGTGCTATAAAAAGGTCACGTTTAAACGATCTGATGGCATGTGGATAGTGGTACACTTTAGATTTATGTCAGCGAGTTCAACACACTATCGGCTTCCCGTAGGTGGCGCTGCAACCCCGATGAGCTCAACCTATTTTAAAAGGATACCAGCTGGGTCGGAGCAGAGGAAATGAAACTGAGAGTTCCCACCTCCTCCACAGAGCAGCTCCTCCAGGCACGATAAGAAAGAGGCCCGTGTCTCAAGAATGGGGGCGTGGGGGGGAGGTGACACCGTGACTAGTGTGCACAGCCCGGGCGTTTCAGGCAGAGCTCTGTAAGAGAGTAGCAGGCAGCCACACTGCAGGCAGGCTGCATCAGAGCTCCGCATACCGCACAGGCATGAAGCAGAAGCCAGAAGAACACACGCAGCAGCGGGCATTAGAGCTCATTGCATAGGGCACAGGCAGGAAGCAGCCGTCAGAGAACAGGCAGGAAGGAAGCAGCAGGCATTAAAGCTCATGCTTAGGGCACACGCACTAAGCAGCAGTCACCGACAGGCAGTAAGCAGCAAGCATCACAGTTCAGCCATAGAGTACAGGTAGGAAGCAGCAAGCAGACTTAAGGTAGAACTGGAGCGTCAGCGCCCACGCTCTTCATCTGCTGCACGTGTTTTCCCCTCAGCCTTCAGAGTCCACTTGAAGACCATGCTGAGTTAGCCTTGGGGTGCGGAATTCAGGGTCTACGTGAAGAGCCTGGGCATGAGGGATTTTGGGTATTGGCATTGTGTGTACACATTCAGCCCCACTCTTCAGAGCCTACCGAACTAAATTCAGAAATGAATGTCAACTGCACCATGAGTCTGCTGGGCTCTACTGAAGGGTTTTCTAATCTTTGCACACATTCTCTTACATGGCAGGATGTTGCCAAATTTCAGTCCCCTACCAGGGTGCAGCTTTTGATTAATCCAAATGATTTATTTATTTTTGTGGTGCACATCCTTTAGCACCTTCTGCATGCTACCAGCTTAACTTGGACATGCCATTAGTTTTTAGTTTTTTAGGGTCAATGGGAGAGATTAAGTTAACATTTTCATACATAAATCGGGTCATTAACCAACCAACCAAGATATTTCTACTTTAATTTTTTTAGTTCACTAAATCAGCTGAATAGAGATAAATCAACCCGAACGGATGGACTAGGGTGGACTAAGTTGTTTTCTTTCTGTCAAGATGGTCTAATCGTCTCGAGTAGTTTTTGTGTCAGAGGCATAGGGCTGTTATGTGAAAATATAACTTTTAGTGCCTGACCCCTAACATTTCTGGGTCTTAGATGCATGAATACATCTTCCAATACATTTTCTGCATATGTGGGGAACGAGGTTAAAGTTACTATCCCGTGAACATGTTTTTCCTATGAACTTGCCAACTTATACACACACTCACACACACACATTACTATCGCCATCAATGAAAAACGTTATTAAAGAGAATTTATCATTCGGGACTCCCATCAGAAAAATAACATAATTAATAAAAAATAGTAGATCCCTATAAAACTGGGTACTTTTTAGTTGCGATCCAAATCCGAATTGCCCCCAAAATTCGCTAGTTATAGTCATCTAGGTAGCCATAACTGTTTGAATGCATTGCTCCTGGCTACCGATCTTCTTGTCATAGGTAAGGTCAAAAATCACATCATTGGTGATGCCATTAATGACGTCATTGAAGCCACTGGGGCTGAGGTGCTCAGCACAGGTGCAACGTATGGTTTAGGGACAGGTGCGCTGATCACAGGGCCTTGAAGATCAGCTACAGCCGAAGAATGCAGCCAAGTGGGCTGTGCTCAGAGACTGCTGGTGGCTTCTGAATGCCTGGTCTAATTAGGCTTTTGAACAGGCACTGCTTTTGAGCCCAGTGGGTGTGTTCGAAGGAGATCTGACCATCCAAGTCTTCTAGTCGGAAGGTGTGGGATGCTTTTTAAAAATGTTTGCCTTTTTTTAATGCAAATGCAAGGTTGGAGGTCTGCTGTCCCTTGCAGGCACTGCTTAATTTGAGCCGGTGGTTGCTGTTGGGGCCCACAGGTAATCATTTTTGGGAATCACCACTTATTTTTCCTCAACAAACTCCCCCCTCCCAACCCCCCTGGCATGCGACACTCATCCCCAACTTTTACGCCCTACCACTTTCAAATGTCACCAGCCACCACTGGTAGAGTGTGTAGTTCTCGGCTAGACAAATAGTTTAAAATATCCTCAATATATACCACGACAAACTGATCTAGATATTCCTGCAAGACGTCGTTTAGGAAGAATCGGAATGCCGCAGGGGCATTGCACAAACTGAACGGCATAGCCAGGTATTCATATAATCCAAAACAGGTTTTTAATGCTGTTCTCCACTCGTCCCCAGGGCGCATACGAACCAAGTGATATGCCCCTTTGAGATCCAGCCGAGTGTAGATCACGGCTTTTTTTTACCTGCTCCCGTAGTACATTTATCAAAGGCAGAGGATACCTGTTTTTAATAGTGATGGCATTCAAGGCTCTGAAGTCCACACAGGCGCGTAACTCCCTGTTGGCCTTAGGAATAAAAAACAACGGAGAGACTGCAGGGGACTTGGAAACACGTATAAACCCCAACGCCAAATGCTTATCCAGGTAGGCACAGAGATGTACATTTTTAGGTTCCATGAGTGCATATACTCTTCCTGTCGGTATGCTAGCCCCTGGTACCAAATCGATCTGGCAGTCATAAGGTCGGTGTGGAGGTGGTATTTCTGCTTCTGTTTCATTGAATACCTCCGCATGTTCCTGGTATTCTTCTGGTAAGGTCACATTGTGTTCTACCGCTGTAGCAACGTGACGAAAACACGCCAGAGCTGAAGCAGGATTGTTACGGGTCTTCCGTCCACTGCAAATACGGCCTCAGGAGTTTCTTTTTCTTGAAGGGTTATTCCCAGGGTTACTACTTGCTCCCTGTCCATGAAGCAACCGGTGGCTCGGGAATCCAACATGGCCCGAACCAAGTGCCAGTCATCCTGAATAAGCAGCTGAATCTCTACGTAAAAAGTCTTTCCTTCATGGCTTCACCTTACAGTAAAGGGATGTATGCTAGGCTTGAAGTGGTCCCTTCCACCATCTTCAAGTTCGTTCGTTTCCCGTCTGAGCATCAGAAGTGACTACAGACACCTTTCTGAAGTCTTACCTTGGAGGTTTTGGTCTCAGAGTGCATTCCTTTATGAAATGACCCTTTCTCCCACAATAGATGCACAATCCCTTTCTTCAGTTGTGAGAGGCGAACGTATGGTCCCTATCTCCATAGGTTCCTGTTTCAGATTCTGGCTGTTCTCAGAGGTCCAGGTTTGTTCAAGGCGAGGAGTGTATCTGACCCTCTTCTTATGCTCTCCTTTTCTTTCGCAGAGGCGATGATCCAGTCTGAGAACTAAACTTATAAGGTTCTCGTACGAGGCAGGTTGGGGATCAATCTGGGCCAAAACATCCTTCATTTCTTCTTGCAAGCCCTAATGAGATATTGCTGCTTGTTTAACCTCCGGCCATGCGGTTTCCGTGACCAACCTCCAAAAATCATTGAGGTAGGCAATCAGGTCTCGGTTCTCTTGCTTCAATTCCAACAGGTCTCCATCTGCCGATAAGGTGGCAGCTCTGAGATTGAAAGTTCTCTCGAATTCTTTAATGAACTAATCATATTCATAAAATAATGGATCATCCCTTTTCACCAAGGGCACTGCCCATTCAGCAGCATCTCCTGCCAGATAGGATATAAGGAACGCTACCCTAGCATGGTTGGTGTTGAACACTTTGAGTTTACATGAGAAATGTAGTAATATCTGTGTGAGAAACACCCGAACCTTGCTACTGTCCCCGTAAAACCTTTCTGGTGTCGCTAGCGGTATGGGCGTAGGAACCTCCACTACCACGGGCGCTGTATGGGACACTTGAGACATCCCCACATCAAATGGATTCCGGGCACTTCGATCTACCTGGGCCTGCAGGGTGGCTGTTTCTGCCCTAGAGGCAGTTAATTCGGCTTGCACCAAAGCCAGAGCGGCTATCACGTCCTCTAAGGTAGCCATTACAACGTACAACCGGGAGGATAACAATTCTTGGACGTTGATTCTGTCAAGGCCTTGAATTCTCAGAGTCATAGGATGCTCAAATGAGTTCCACCTCCCGATAACCCCAGGGTCTGAGTGAAACAACAGAATCGATGGGGTGATCAGGCGAGGTAAAGGAAGGATGGGAACAGAAGGGAGGGAGACCTGGAACGAGAGCAAGCCACTATTAAACACAAACACATACACCAAGGCATATGTATATATATATATATATCACTCGCAGTGATGCTTCGTGATCAAGAATTCCATAAGAGGAGCAGCCACTAGCAACCTATGGGCAGAATAAGGTACATCAGCTTATAACTTAGGTGTATCCTTCATATAGAACTGGGAGACAGGAATCACACACAAACATACCATTCAAATTAGTAGTGGCTTTTAACAGGGGGGTTTTGGAGCTGGCCATAGGATAAGGTCAACAAGCCCCTGCTGCATAAAGACAAAGAAACAAGCAGTGTTATAAACCCAGCCGGTGTGCACATGTACTGCCCAGCTTCCCCAGAGTTAAATCACCTCAGGGAATTCGCATAGACATAACGTATAAGTTGGGGCAATGGGCCAGTAGCCGCAAATAACGCGTGATGCACTGCCCAGCTTCCCCTGGGTTAAATCACCTCAGGAAATACGCATAGACGTCATGTATAAGTTGGGGCCAGGTGCCGGTAAATACAAATAACGCGTGGAACCGGTTACAAGAATTAAAGGGCTAGAGACCTTGGCAATTGTGTCCCCATTACCAGCCGGTCCAGAGAGCGCCTAAGTATGGCAGCCTGTAGGAGGTCGCTTGAGCAGCCCCGCAAGAACCGGAAACAAGGTTCGTCCAACAGGACTACTCAGCGACAAAGTACACAGTCAGCAACCATTAAACACAAGGCAGAAATCCGGTTCCATCAAGTCTAGAGTTTGTGGTGCCAGAAGCACTCCTACCAGTCCTCCCCGCGTCTTGAGTGCGCTAATGAGTCAAGGTAATATCAAACCTGAGCAGGACCAGATAAGGAAAAAACCATTTACTCAGACAGAAGAAAACAAAAGAAAAATCGACAATCTGAGGAGGGGCAGATAGGCATCAGTGAAAACGCCCAGGCAAAAGAAAATCAAGAGAATTTAAGACCTGAGCAGGACCAGTTAGGAAAAGAAAAACAATTTCAGGAAGAAGAAGAAAAAAGCCAAATCAAACAAAATCCTGAACAGGGTCAGATTAGAAAAGAAGAATACATCCAGGCAGAAACGAGTAAGGTAATAAGCCCTGAACAAGGTCAGATAGAGAGGAATTCAGAAGATGCAAACAATCAAGTTGTGCCTCAAATCAACGAAAACAAAAGAAGAAAGTGAAAGCACAGAGCAATGCAAAAGAATCAGAAAAGGTGATAATTGGCCTAGTGTTATTAAGAGACTGAGGTATCGCCTCAAGAAAATAAATAAAGAACCTGACCAAGTAAATGAATTAGCAAGCCAATCTGGACTGTCCAATGAAAGGCCAAGAAGGAGAAGTCCACGATTGAAAAGACTAAACAATAAATTCAAGGGTCCTGAATGGACATGTGTGATTCTTGAAGATTTCGAGAATCTGGAAATAAGTGGAGATAGTGATGAAGAATTAAATGCTGATTGAATTGACGAAGAAGTGAGAACAACTTGAAGAGAATGATTCCCCAGGTTGTATTGTGTACAAAATTTTCAAAGAGGGGAGAAATCTTCTCAGCCTAAAAATGGCTGATAATAGAGCTGTTGGAAAACCGAAACTAAATGTGTAAAGAGATGCTGTAGAATATGTATATGTAGCATATTTCTAGTACTTACAGTATGGTTAGTACTGATAATAGCCATTCCTTATCTAATGACCGCAAATAAACAGAATGACACTAATACACATGGAAAGGTAGCTAACATTAAGTAAGACAGAGTAGAATTAGAAGCACCAGATGAGACGGATTTACATCACATTGTGAATAAAAATGATACAGATTTAAATGTTTTTGCAAATCTATTAGTACATTTATGTAGAAACCATGGAAGATAGCGATTGTTATGTATGTATGAAATTACCGACATCTGTAGCAGGAGTAACATATCATCATTTATCATTGACAAATGGTATTTTATGTAGTATTTTAGCTAGTTTATTTTACAGAACTGGAAAGTTACAATATTATTATTCTAATGTAGATGTGATTTTTTCCGAAGTTCCCCTGCGGAAAAGTATGAACCCCGCCCTTAGCAGTAGAGATTCACAATTCATGGGTGAATATGTTCTAACGATGAAAACAATAGATATAGATGAAGCACATAAGCACAATTTAAAATGTAAGTTACATGAAGAAGAAAATATATTTTTGAATTTAGTAGAGAAAAGGAGACAGGATTTCCATAGAAGGGCCTCTGAACCGAAACCTAAAATACCTAAGTGGGCTGAGAGAGAAGAACTTATTGCAACTGGCAAGACTCATGCTGCTATGTCCCTGGACCTTGAAAAGAAAGGGAAAATATGTCTTCATAGGTTAAAAACAGAATATAACAATGTATTTATTGGTTCCAGTGAATGTGAGCACAATTTTCTGATAATAGGAGGATGTGGACTAAAAGGTGGAACAGACCCAGTATTTCCTTGAGTTTATTATGTCTGTGGAAATAATGCTTATTTTAAGCTACCTGATCACTGGTATGGGAGTTTCCATTTTGGAATAGTGTTTCCTAAAGTATACCATGTAAAAAGAATCACTGGAAGCAATGAAAAAAATAATGGACTAACACGCAAGAAAAGGGTTTGTTTTTCTGAAATTGTAGGAGACATATTTAGTGCATTGATACCTTCAGTGGGGATAATTCTGAATACACAAAGAATTTGTAAATTATCTACAGTGGTTGATTGCTTATCGACTGGTAATCATGTTTTGGTGCAAATGCTGCAGGGAAACGAAATGGTATGGAATGAATGAAAAAAGAAGGAAAAGAAAATATGATGAAATCCAGCTGGAAGAAATAAAAGGAGATCTTTACAAATGAATGAAGGGTTTTTAAAAGAGGAAAGGAAAGGGAAATTCTAAAAGAATTGAAGAGATTGAGATGGGAAATTGCTAAAGTTGGCAACTGGTTTAGTAATTAGTGATGGCATAGAAAGCCTTCAAAGAGGGGATTGATGGAGCAAGGTTTCGTACGTAAGAAACTTGCTCATATGCGATCCTCTCAAATAACATGTGATAATGTAACCAACATGTTTCGTGGATACTAATAATTGCATTACACTACATATTACTTCATCTAGGGGAAGCTTTTCAATGTGTTTTACTAACAAGTAATTTGAGTGTCTAATATGGCTGCAGAAATTGCGGAAATCTTCTGCGCATGCGTCTACTGCATCTACGTAGTATGACGTCTTTCGCTTTGGTGGGAAATCTTTGCAACTGTGCAGTAGTAATCAATCAATCATATCATTTGTAAAGCGCACTACTCACCCGTGAGGGTCTCAATGCGCTGGGGTGGGGAATGCTGCTACTGCTCGAAAAGCCAGGTCTTGAGGCGTTTTCTGAAGGTCAGCAGGTCTTGGGTCTGCCGTAGGTGGATGGGGAGGGTGTTCCAGGTCTTGGCGGCGAGGTGGGAGAACGATCTGCCACCTGAGGTCACTCTTCGGAAGCGGGGGACTGTAGCGAGGGTGAGGTCGGCGAAGCGGAGCTGGCGGGTGGGGGTGTAGAGGCTGAGCAGTCTGTTGAGGTACGTTGGTCCGGTGTTGTGGAGTGCCTTGGGTGCATGGGTGAGGAGCTTGAAGGTTATCCTCTTGTTGACCGGGAGCCAGTGCAGATCTCTCAGGTGGGGTGTGATGTGGCTGCGGTGAGGGATGTCGAGGATCAGGCATGCAGAGGCGTTCTGGATGCGTTGGAGCCGTCTCAGGAGTTTGGCCAAGGCTCCTGCGTAGAGGGCGTTTCCATAGTCCAACCTGCTGCTGACAAGGGCCTGGGTGACTGTTCTTCTCGTTTCAGTGGGGATCCACTTGTAGATCCTATGGAGAATGCAGAGGGTGTTGAAGCAGGAGGAGGAGACAGCGTTGACCTGTTTAGTCATGGAGAGGGAGCAGTCAAGGATGACCCCTAGGTTGCGTGCGTGGTCGGTGGGTGTAGGAGCGGTTCCCAGTGCGGTCGGCCACCAGGAGTCGTCCCAGGCCGAAGGGTTGGATCCAAGGATGAGGACCTCCATCTTGTCCGAGTTCAGCTTCAGTCGGCTGTTCCTCATCCATTCAGCAACGGCCTTCATTCCCTTGTGAAGGTTGGTTTTGGCGGTGTGGGGGTCCTTGGTGAGGGAGAGTATCAGCTGGGTGTCATCGGCACAGGAGAGGATGTTGAGGTCGTGCTGACGGGCGACGTGGGTGAGCGGTGCCATGTAGATGTTAAACAGGTTTGGGCTGAGGGATGAGCCCTGGGGTACGCTGCAGATGATCTCTGTGGCTTCGGAGCAGAAGGGGGGAAGGCGGACGCTCTGTGTTCTGCCGGAGAGGAAGGAGGTGGTCCAGTCCAGGGCCCTCTCTTGGATCCAGCGTTGTGGAGGCGTGTTCGTAGTGTGTGGTGACAGACCGTGTCGAAGGCGGCTGACAGGTCCAGGAGGATGAGGGCCGCGGTTTCTCCGTTGTCCAGCTGGGACTTGATGTCATCGGTGGCGGCGATGAGGGCAGTCTCGGTGCTGTGGAACCCGGACTGGGAAGGGTCCAGGATGTTGTTCTCCTCGAGGTAGCGGGTCAGTTGTTCGTTGACGGTCTTCTCCATGACCTTTGCCGGGAACGGGAGCAGGGAGATGGGCCGGAAGTTCTTGAGGTCCTTGGGGTCCGCCTTGGGTTTCTTGAGTAAGGCGTTGATCTCGGCGTGCTTCCAGCTCTCCAGGAAGGTTGCTGTCTCGAAGGAGGTGTTGATGACTTTCCGGAGATGGGGTGCAACGGATGTGCTGGCTTTGTTGAAGATGTGGTGTGGGCATGGATCTGACAGAGATCCGGAGTGGATGGTGTTCATGATCTTGATGGTGTCATCGTTGTTGATGTTGGTCCAGTAGAGCAGGCGGTTGGTGCGGATGGTGGTCGCGGGGGCAGAGGTCTCAGTGGTTGTCGGGGCGGTCGTGGCATTGAAACTGTCGTGGATGTCTGTGATCTTGCGGTGGAAGAAGGTGGCCAGCGAGTCGCACAGGTCTTGCGAGGGTGGGACGTCGTTGGTGTTGGAGCTGGGTTGGAGAGTTCCTTCACGATGTTGAAGAGCTCTTTGCTGTTGTGCGCGTTGTTGTCTAGGTGGTCTTTGAAGGAGGCCCTTTTGGCGGATCAGATGAGGTGATGGTGACTGCGCGTGGCATTCTTGTGAGCAGCGGTGAGGCATCTGTTGGGTGTGGTGGTGCGTGGTGGGTTTCTTGAAGGTGAAGTGAATGCAGCGGTGGTCGGTCCAGTGGAGTTCGGTGGTATGGTTGAAAGAGACATGGGGGCTTGCGGAGAAGGTGGGGTCAAGGGTGTGTCCGGCGGAGTGGTGGGTGTTGTGATGAGTTGTCTGAGTCCGAGGTTGGCTAGGTTGGCGATCAGGGTGGTGGAGTTGGTGTCGTCATTGTTCTCGAGGTGGAAGTTCAGGTCCCCAAGGAGGATGTAGTCCATGGAGGCGAGGGCGTGTGTACTGACGAAGTCGGCGATGGAATCGCTGAACTGTGGTCGGGGTCCGGGCGGTCTGTAGATGAGGGTTCCTCTGCGGGTGGTGTTGGGGTCGGTGTGGAACTGGAAGTGCAGGTATTAAAGATGGTCGCTTGAACTTCACATGCTAATGCACATGCTATGCTGAAACTAAACCTCGTATGTCTTACTAAACTATTAATGCAATAGTTAAAATAAATTAAAAGGATTCGAGTAGGAACAAGTGGCATACAGTGCATTAATGTGTTCTCATATTCTAACCTGTTTTTCTTTGACTTTGTTATTAGTTCATATTTGGGCCTGGAGAGTGACTGGAATCTCCATCTTGCCTGACTTTGCGCAAGCATACTGGACTCTGTCAAACTCCGTACTGTTACATTGAAACCCGGCCAAGGACACTTTAACCCGAGAAGCGCCTTGGAACACCACCTCAGACCCGGAGAGGGGAAGGAGAAGAAGTCAAATTTTGCATACATTGTAGATGAAATTAATTCTGTGTGGTTTGGGAAATAAAGCATGGGAAAGTGAAATTAAGGGGCGGGAATATTGAACAATAAACCATAGAAGATGACATTACATTAGTATGGTGTGGTGACCTCCCTCCATCCCATTGTCCAATCAGAAGTAGGGGATTCACGAATATTGAAACATTGGGCGGGGGTGGTAAATACACTTAGAATAGTATAACTAAGGTAGGCTCAGTCAGTTAGTTTGTCAGACTCGTCCCCAACCTGTCACCGACCCAACACTGAAGCAGACGATGGCGGATGCCACGGAGGTCAGAGACGCTGCCCGAGCACTCTGATAGAAGAATTGTGAGAGAAGAGACAGAGAGAAGATTCTGAGAAATTGCGGAAGAAGACAAACCTGTCCATCTAGAAGGGGGAAAAATCGAGAAGAGCAGAACCAGAGAGGGGTGTGACTCTGGCGTTGCACTTAGAAGAGTCACCTGTCCTATTCTAAACCTGTCCTGAACTGTTGGCTACTGACTACTTGGGAGTCCCTTTCCCAGCTCCTTGGCCAGGGGTTGGTCCTCACACCATTCTAGGTAAATATAAATCTGTGTGGTATGTTCTCCTACTGTCTCCTTTTCCACCCTTCCCGGGTACCAACGTCATGACATTTTTTTTACTTTTCATTTTTTACTTTGATAATTTACTCCTTGAAAGTTGGTGTTTAACATGTATTGGTATTTGACTCACAAAGTTAATGCATAGATAAAGCTCTCTAGAGTCTGTGGTTATTCAAAGAAATAGAGGTAAATGTCATTTCTACCTATTCTGCTAACAACCTGATCTATTGACCAGAGGAAATTAAGAACCAAGGTAATAAGGGTTGGTAAGAATTGGTTTAAGGTATTTTTATTCAGAAAATTATAAAATCGTGACCGCAGTGGTCATTATCGGCTTATGTATGAATGTTTTATGGGCTCAGGTGAGAATGATAGCTTTATGAATAACCCAAGCTGGTAATCTCGCCCCATCACCTGTCCTTACTTTTCGGACACTTTTCGTGCTCTCCCTTGAATTTACAGCAGCCTCCTATCTCTGTGTGTAATTTCAAATGTCCTGACATCCGTGCAGAGCACAACCGCCACACTTTGCTTGCTTACCTTCAAAGGGCTTCCACGTTCCCTCATTCTTATACGCGACTCTCTTGTGTTTGGAGCTTCTGCTGTGAGCGCTTCCTGACGTACTACATAATTGAATTTCTTCACGTCCCACGTTCATCTTGAGTTGTCATATGCTTGACTGCTGACCGTGTTCTTTGGATTGAATACTCACTTCCTGCCTTTCTTGGATTACAGAACACTAGACTTCTCATGTCAACTTTATTCTTTATTGGTTCACATATTTTCTGATGGAATATGGAACACCAGACTAGAAACTCTACTGGAACCTTCATATTGTTTCCTCCACGTTCCATGTTCTCTCTCTTGAAGAAATTGTTTAAACAATACAAGGTTTTTATCAGCCTGGAAATTGTTCTACTTTACCGTACAAAAGAAACAAGCTGAGTTCAGTAACAGGTACACTTTATTTCTTTGCCTGTCATTTTATTTCAATATCTACAGTGACAGGCACACTATACTTTTTTTAATCACTATAATTTTTAAAAATGTTATTACCAGTGCATTTTCGCCGATGCACACGGCTCTGCTCGCTTGTTACATGCTCTGATTCATTATTACTTCCGGAAACATTTCTCTATTCTAAAACTGTTGCTCAGTGACGGGCACACCTACTAATTATTATTATTATTTTTTTTATTCTACTATTTTACATTCACTCTACCCTTTCATTTTGTGCATTTAGATTTAGGTAATCCTTATTTCCGTGTCAGCTCTAAGTCAACTCTTATTAGTGACATCATACAGAATGTTCCTGCTCCACCTTTCTTTATAATACATCCTGGTGAACCACAAATTCCTTGGAAAAAATTAAAAAATGTTTTTATGAACTATGCAAGAGTGTGTGGTACATCGCTAAGTGCTGAGCGCATAATAGCTTTATTACTTCATTGTCTTGGCTCATAACTTAAATGAATAAGAAATATGCATAAAAAAAATCAGATCTACATTATTTACCTAAAGTTGTAAGGGTTTTGGAAAGCTACCAATTTGGTAAGTGAATGCAGAGATCTAATGAATCTGTTGAAAAGTATCTTTCAGTGTTAAGGAAACTAGCTTCCACATGTTCTTTTGATGTCAACATTGAAGAAAGACTTTGTGATCAGTTTATGTTAGGATGTTGTGTAGAGAAAACTAGAGACAGTTTTTGGCAAAAGGACAACCCCACCTTATCAGAGGTTGTCACACTTGCCAAAAGCTTTGAACACAGTAAAGCATGCATTGAAGAGATAAAGAGGAGTAATACTCATTTCAAAGAGAAACAGCAGAAACTGTTTCTGTTAGCAAGAAGAGCAATTCTAATTTCACTCCACGTCCTCCCCAAAAAGATTCTAGCAATGCATTACAGCCTAATCCAGAGAAATGTTATAGGTGTGGTAATCTTGGACATAATGCCAATTTTAATCAATCATGTTTCAAGTTGTTGCCAGAGTTCTAATACTAAAAGAAATTTTATACAAACGAAAAAAGTTCTAGAAGTTAGCTGTGAATTTGTTGATGGCTTATCTGATGATGAAATCATTATGCAAGTTCAAGATGGTACTGGAGGACCCTGGGAGATAGTACAAGTCGATGGTGTCTCTATTTCCATGTTGTTTGATACTGGTGCGAAGATAACATTAATCCCAAAAGTGTTCTTTGAAAAAAATCTTTAACAAAAAGTCAAATTGTTTATGCCAAATATATCTCCAAAAGGATATGGTGGTCAACCAATTAAACTAGTAGGGTATTTTAATTAGTTAATTCATTTAAAGGATACAAACACTGAGGGGAAAATGTATGTTTCAGTCAGAGGCGACTCCCTTATCAGCTGATATCACCAGAAAAAACTTGGTGCATATCTCAACCCCACTGAGAATCCTTCAGTTAATTTGAGGCAAGTCATACAAAGTGAACAATGTAAGCTCCAATAAACCTGATTTTGAGAAAGAGTTTCCCAAAGTTTTTGACACAGAACTAGGCTGTTTAAAAAAATACGTACACGAAACAAGAATGAAAAAAAGGAGCCAAACCACTTGTGAGTATAGTCAGGGGGGTACCTTTACATGTTAAAGAAAAGATGAATGTTGAGTTACATAAGTTGAAGTCCAATGGCACTATAGAAGAAGTAGAAGCAACAGAATGGTTCGCTCCGGTGGTCATGGCTAAGAAGGCTAATGGGGAATTATGCCTTTGTGTGGATTTACCCGAGTTGAATAAGAATGTCATTGTAGATCATTATCCTCTCACAAATATTAACTAAATGCTTTCTATGTTGAAAGGAGCAAGATGTTTTAAGACTGTGGATCTCACATCCGCATACCACCAGGTTAGGCTTCACCATGAGTCTCAAGACTTGACAGCGTTTGTCACTCCATTTGGCACGTTTAAATTTTTACGCATGCTTTTCGGATTAATATCTGCTGCTGCTGTTTTTCAGCGTGTTATGAAAAAAATGGGAGGAATTTCAGGTATTAAGATATATCAGGACAATGTTCTAGTTTATGGAGAGGATGTCAGTGTGCATAAACGTGTGTCCTGATTTGTGAGGATTTCAACAAGAGAATGTGGTATTACAGAAACATTTTGAGATTGTGTTTCAGGGTTGAAAATGTGTGGGTGAAAGGAGATGTGTGGTATGTGTTGGTGTGAATGTTAGTGGAATGGGGGTTAGGTAATGCAGAATGGTGTGTGTGGCTATTCCTGTGGGAGTTAGAATGTGGAATTTGAAGGCAGAATGTGGGTTTGCATTGTGGGCAGTTAGCTATTCACCTGTGGGGAGATATTTCCTGCGTGTTGGTGCGGCTCCTATTCCATATGTTCAGCTTAATAAAGGTTATTTGTTGAATTCATCATCAAGCAAAGTCATTTTTGTGACAGTGAACAAAACTGATAGGAACCACAGACTATTAATGCCTGTTAATCACTTTTCCAGTGGCACAGAGAGTTAAGTAAGAACTAAGTTTATCTCCAGCAGAAATCGCACAATTATGACGCTTGAGGTAATTATCTTACTAATGAGGGAGAAGTTTAGATTTACGTATATAAAGATATTCATCTCTTGCTCTGAGTCAGTTTCAGCAATACCAAGTTGTTATATCTGTGTACAAGGAGTTGGTTGTAAAAGATGTATCCTTTCACTAGTATAATTAGATGCAGAACCTTCATGGCAAGTTACTTCGATATCTCTTATTGCCCTTTTCATGGTTCAATAATACAATTGTATCTAGATATATAACCCTATGAATACCTCTGACCTCTGACCCGAGCAAAGTTGTCAATGGGTTAAAGATTTTGGTGAAGCACTGAATCGTAGTGTGTCCACCCCAACTGTACTAGTAGAACCAGCATTGGGGTTTCCAGATCAGGACTATCGCCTATGCATTCTTCAAGTTCAGCCTCCCCAACCAGTCATCTTTTCTGAGCATATCTCGGAAAAGTGTATGTCCATTTTGATGTTGAGATCGAGGAGCCACCAGTTTAGGAAAGAAGACTAGCAGCGGCCCCCATACGACAATGGTGAGCAGCGCTGCTGAGTCAAAATAGCAGCCACTCCCGGCAGATCCTACTGCCACAGTGGGAGACCCCTCGAAGGACGAACCGGGCAGCGCGGTACTCCCCATGAGCGGAGATGAGTGGCAGGAGGGAATGTTTCTGCCTCTTCGTGAAAGAGGGATCCCGGCCAGCACATGAGAGGAGATGTGGCGAGGCGCCTGTGGAGAAGCGCATGGTCTGTAAGGGCAGCCTTCCCGCTGAGCTCACACCACGAGAGGGTGATTCCTGGGGGGAATATTTTGATGATGGGGGCATGGTGGACTGGCGGTGTGCTCGCGACACCCCCGCCAGACGGCTGCAAGCACCCACTTCAGTAAAGAACACTGAGTGTATCGCCGGGGCCTGTGCCTAACTTCAAGATGAAGCCTGTTGCAATTGAATAGGGATTTCTCTGTGAAGCCCGCGAAAAGGACCAAGGAGACACATTGACTGCCCCATGCGTCTAGGTTGATGAGACACCTCCTAACCAGACTGAAAGGTCTTCCCTGCGTCCCTTGTTGTGACAGAGTGTGACTCTCCCGGTGCCCACACCCCAGCACCTGACCAACAGCTTACGCAACGGGAGGTGCGGCTCTGACCGTGCGACCTACCCTTATGCCACCGAAAAAAGCACAACCCAACAAGATCTCCAGCTACTTTGGGTCATCCACACCGGGTGGGGGAGAAGAGGAAGAAGGGAGTCCAGATATGGGGAGGATGGCGTTCACCCGAGAAGATCTTCTAGCAACCTTGAGGGAGTTCAAAAGACAACTGCGTGAGGACATCAATGCAGACATGGGGGCCTCATTTTAGACTTTCAGAGCAGAGATGGGTACAAAAATAATAGCTCACCAGGCAGATGTAGACTCGATTGGGACGCGCACCCTGGATTTGGAAATGAAATGTCAGGAGCTGAAGGGCAGACTCCAACCTCTGGAAGAGGGTACGGACTCTCTCACTGCCCAGCTGAACTCACTCTACTCAAATGTGAGGATTTTGAAAATTGCTCTCGAAAAGACAATATTAGAGTGCAGGGCCTAGAAGAAGGAAGAGAAGGATCAGATTTGGATGCCTACATGGTGGGCCTCTTCTCTAGTGTGCTGGGTGAGGACGCGGCTGAGGTGCTCCTGGAACGCAGGCACAGGGTGGGTCTGGCACAACAGGGAGAGAGCAGATCCTTGCAAAATTTAACTCCTTCAGAGTCAAGGAACTGATCCTTTGGAAGGCGAGAACCAGGGCTTTGGTGGAGTATCAGGGGGCATCCTGTGCTTTCTTCCAAGATGTGACTCAGGTCTCACTCACGAGCCATCAACAATTCCGTCTGATCACAACGAACCTACAGGAGCGCCAGACAAAAATATTGCTGGACTTATCTGTTTGGATTAGCCTTTTCCCTCAACATTAAACAGCACCACTTCACAGAGGTGGAGGGGGTGGTGGTCCTCCTTGGCCTCGGGAGGTTGACTCCACAATGGGAAGCAACAGCAGGGGACACAAGAATGGAACAGCCCTCGGGCGGGAGGCCCCTAGTCCCTGGCAGACACCCAAGAGGGGTAGCAAGACGGTACCAGGCTAATGACGGAGATGCCTCCCTGGCTAGATAGTGATCAAAGTAGTAGCGCATCTTCATCTACTCTGTAGGGGAACATTACAGTGAATGGGGGCTAAATTTATATAGGAACTGAGATCTGTGTGCTCTCAAGTTCTGAGAAGCCAATACTGGGAAGGCCCTCTCGTCCTTTCTTTTCTATAGGACCAATTTGCCTGTGATCGTTCACTGCCTATTTGACAAGGGCTTGGGTTGGGATCACACCATATAATCTGTCAAAAATGAAAAACGCTGGGGCTCTGGGAGCGGGAACGGTTGTGCCCCAGAAGCCCCCTGCAGATGAAGTCCTTTTGGGACTTTGCGGACTTCAGAACTTTTCCTGTTTTTTTGGGGGGTTCAATTGTTTGTTAATGTTCTGTCCAAGAGGACCACTTTGAGGATCAGATGGGGGGTGGGGAGATGAGGGTGGGAAGAGGGGGGTCTCGGGCCACGAGGGAGGACAACTTGGAAAGAGGCCCCTCAAGGCATATCAAGCCAATGCACTATAAATGGTAGTGAAACTTATGTCATGGAATGTTAGGGGTCTCAACTCCCCTTGCCTCTGGAAATTTTTGGGGGTTCAGCAATCACAAGTGGTGGCCTTGCAGGAGGCTCATCTAAGAAAGGGGAAGATCATAGGTTTAAGCACAGGCAATATCCCATGATTTATCGGTCCGCTAATGTGAAGAAACAGAATGGGGTAGCGCTGTTGTTTCACTCTTCAATACAGTTTCAGCCCTA
The DNA here is from genome assembly GCF_964261635.1 of Lissotriton helveticus. NCBI lineage: Eukaryota > Metazoa > Chordata > Amphibia > Caudata > Salamandridae > Lissotriton > Lissotriton helveticus. The sequence continues at coordinate 584,513,750 of NC_136063.1, read as the reverse complement.
GGACACCAAATCAGATAGGGAGGGGAGATTCCTGATGGTTTGGGGGGAGCTGATGGGCCTCCCCTGCGCTATTGCCACAGTCTATGCTCCTAATACTGGGTAGTCAGACTTTATTCTCTACTTTTTTGCAACACTGGAGGAATTTGCTTCAGGTGATAATATTTTAATGGAGGACTTTAACCTTATTTGGGACTCAAAGTGGGATACCACTCAACCACAGAGAGCTATGGGAGGAGTCTTTAGCAAAGCGCTGAAATCATCCCTACAACAAATGGGGCTGCTTGATGGCTGGAGGGCCCTTTTTTTTTTATAATCAATTTTATTGGTTTTTGGAATAAACAGGGAACAGTACAGTACAAGTGAATCATTGCAATTGAAACAGTGACAAAATAACTATCAAGGTATTCAAACGCGAACGTACATGCCGCTCTCATTACGAACGTATAGTGATATACCATCATAATCTGGGAAGAGACATGATATACATACATCACAATTGGTTCAACCATTTGCCCCAGACCTCTGAGTACTCGGTTGGGCAACCTCTAGCCTCGAAGAGAAACTTCTCTTGAACTGCACACCAGTCCACTCCCTTACGCCATTAAGCTATACTTGGGGGTCAGACTGTTTCCATGACGCGGCGATGTCCCACTTGGCCACCATGATGGCAGTGCCTAGAAGTGCCTGTCTGGTCTGGATCCATCCAACCAAAGTTAAAAATGTTTTCTTTTCCTGGTTCAAAAGGCCCATGAAAAATGGCCCCGTGGTCTTTATATCCAGCCGTATATTACACTGGCCTATGAGTATAGTCAAGTAGGAGTCCCCCACCGTAAAGTAACAAATTTACAAACATGGCTTGGATGGATCCAGTAACAATAAAAATATTGGGAGACACCCTTATTAACCCATTGGCTGCTTCCGCTTTTTTGCGGCAGTGCGGCCGTTTTAAAAAATGGGCGCGGTCGCGCCGGCCATTGGCCGACGGCAGCACTAACGAGGTAGTGCTGCCGTCGGCCAATGGGCGACGGCAGCAGCCAAAGGGTTAAAGAAAAAGGGAATGGGTTTGTAAACAACAAAAGTTAAAAAGTTCCCTTTTCCTGGTTCAAAAGGCCCATGAAAAATGGCCCCGTGGTCTTTATATCCAGCCGTATATTACACTGGCCTATGAGTATAGTCAATTAGGAGTCCCCCACCGTACAGTAACACATTTACAAACGTGTTGTTGTTTTCCACATTTTGGATGATCTTTCTTCAAAAACAGTATGAAATGTGCATCAATAGTTAGCAGAGGGTAAAACATTAAATCAAAAATACAATCAAAGAGGTTTTTGTCATTTAAATATACCAATTTTATTATAACAAAATAGAGCTAGATTTGTTCATTTATTGTTATTCCATAAAAACAATTTATCACATCTGATTTATTAAAACATGGCATTACATTTCCAAAATCTAAAAAAACATTTAGAAAACGCAAATAAAAGCAATTGTCGACGCGGCGTTTCGGTGAAAGAGTTGATCACCTTCTTCAGGACAATGCTTTCTTATATTAAAAACAATCTATACAGGGAAAAATAAATACAGATATCTTTTTTATTATAAAACATTGATCTAAGTAGAAACCTCATATTCTTCTGCTAATTTTTACAACACATTCAATTCTGTATTTATACATTCCTATTTGTTGTGTATTATTCCTTTAGGCTAGTCCATATATATTATCTTTAAAGGAATTGTTCTAGTTCATACAGTACTGGTTATTTCATACTCTTACATCATGTTTAACAAAAACAACTCATATTATTTGTTACTCTGTGGGATCCGAAAACTTGACATACTCTGGGACAAATCAAGAAACATCGCAAGATTCATAATTGCGATACTCACTATTCTGTAATTTTCTGGTTGCCGTTATAATAGATTGACGTGTGGAATGTAGTACCGGAGAATTTTTCTAGGGCTCCAGCTAGTCGTTAATACTGTAACGCAAATAATATTTTCTTCAGTTATTACTCTTATTATGACTCGAGGTATTTGATGTATACTCTGGGTAACAGTATTCTATTCACTTACTTATTCTCTCTAGGGTCAGATCTTGTATATCTCCTTATGCTCCTAGTATCTTTAACTTCTTATTCTTATCTGTAGATGTTGCTAATCTGGGCAGCTATTAAGCACAAGAAATTTTTAATGAATCATACTTATTTTATTGGGTAAGTTAATTCACTTTTTACTCAAAATTGCCGACCTGAATTCAAATATGTGAGGGCAGATGTACTTTAATCATGGTCAAAGTCTCCTCTTAGTGATTATGCCCATTCAACTTATTATTTTAAGAAACCTCTTCACAGTTGGTACTAGAGGGGACCAGAAATAAGATAGGAACCCTGGATGGAAAAATGTTGTAGGAAATTATTCTTGTGGCACCTGTAAAAATTGTAATATCATCATGAAAGGACCCAGTGTGTCATACAAAGGAATCAATCATAAACAGCAAAGCCTAGTTAATTGCAGGACGCAGAAAGTGATCTATATGATCAAATGTCCCTGCGAGAGAGCATACATTGGAGAGACCTCAAGAGAAATCCGTTTGAGACTGAACGAACACAAGTCAGCAATTAGAACCAAACGGTCCAATGCACCCTTAGTGGATAATTGGACTTTTGAAAATCACAAAGAAGATGAAATCAGATGGTGCATTCCAGAGGCAGTAAGACTGAACAACAGAGGAGGAGACCTGAATACCAAACGGAAAAAGAGAGAACAATATTATATGTCCAAATTTGAGACATTTAAAAGTGGCCTGAATAGCAGAGAAGAATGGGAGAGAATTTTTTGAGTAAAAACCAACTCGCCAGTTATATCTTATTTTCATTCTGTATAAATAGGTAATATTAGCTTAATAGATCTTACACAATATAGATTGCATCTAACATTAGTCCAGGAAGAAATGCGTATTCTTGTTCCATGACCAGACTAGACCTAGACTAAACATCCAGTAACCACTTGACATCGAGATGTAGGTACCATGGCCTGTTAAAATAAACAATACTCACTTATAAATATATAATAAAATGTAAAAGCATCGCCCCCTCCCTTTTTTTTTTTTTTTTAAGAAATGATTACTTGATACTGAAGCGGATTCGAAAAGCCTATTGAAAAAACAATATTCACTTATGAATATATAGTTAAAGAAAAATTAACAGTACAATCCATATTATACCCTCAATGCTTTGCCCTATGCAAAACACAATAGACTTGAATATGGCGGCTGTTGGAGTTGAGGCCCTTTTTGTTGACAACCCAAAGTAAGATGGCTGCGCATCTATCGCCCTGCCTTTATAATACAATCCACATATTCAGTAGCCACCCGAGATTGAAGTGGATTTGTCTATATTCAACAAAGGAATAATACTTTCTTTTAAACACAAAGGAAGCTAATCACTTATAGCACAACCAAAATAAGTTGAAAATAGCACGTTCAATGTGCAACACACGATATTCCAAAATGGCGGCTATTGTTGTGTTGCTTCCCTGGAGACTTAGCTCAGCAACACGTGCCTATTCTATGCTAATACTAGTGCAAATCTATAAATCGAGGAAGTAAACCCCTCACAACCAGAGTACAACGGGGAACCGACACTGTACCGAGGGATACAGATAAACCTGAAGACAAAAGCCACAAACTGATACCAGCATTAGATATGAGGTCAGGAAATAACTAAACAAATACACTCAAAGATGGCCGACGCATTTTCTTATAAACACATGGTCGCGCGAATGATATTGCTTTATTAGCAATATGGCAGCCATTGATGTTTTGTTTGGAACTTGATTCGGAAATACGTACCGATTCTATGCCAATATTAGTGTAAAATCTTGACACAGAGGAAGCAAACCCCCTCACAACTTTAATACCAACACCCCTCCGAGGTACATGTATAAGCCCTAACTGACAATAGCATGACACATGAGGAAGTATATATAAAACGAGCACATTTAAAGATGGCCGACGCGGTTTCCCAAAAACTTATGTCCGCTCGAACGACCGTGCTTAATTAGCATCATTTACGAGCTCTTTATTAATGCAAGTATAAATAAGAGAGCGAATAGAGCTCCAGTCTCAGTTGCAGCTACGACACAGGACGGTTGTGGAGGTCCTTTTCCAGAAACTGGCAAGTAAGTACAGCTAACGCCCGGCCCCTGGCAGAGTAAATAGATATACAATTTAAACCAAAAGATTTTGCCATGATTAATTTAAGCCTTACACAATTTGTCCCTCCCTTTTTTTTTTTTAGAAAATTCCTGAAAAGATATAATTAGGCAAACCTATCTACAGAAACAGACAAAATAGAAGGTTTTTTCCAGCACAAAGCTTTAAGGTAATCAATACAAAAAGAACATGACTGCTTGTAAGAATAGGAAACAACAGTTTTATGGATAAATCATAAATAGTAACAGAAGGTTGTTTTTCAACAGTAAAATAAATATGGAACCACAACCACCTTGTTAGGAATCCAGGCTCCTAAAAAAGAAAGTTAACAGTTGAGGTAAGAGGCTCAACATCAGTACAAATACAAGCAAGAGCACTTAGAAACAGGAATGATATTCTGTGTTTGTTTTACAGCCCTCTAGTACCAACTGTGAAGAGGTTTCTTAAAATAATAAGTTGAATGGGCATAATCACTAAGAGGTGACTTTGACCATGAATAAAGTACATCTGCCCTCACATATTTGAATTCAGGTTGGCAATTTTGAGTAAACAGTGAATTAACTTACCCAATAAAATAAGTATGATTCATTAAAAATTTCTTGGGCTTAATATCTGCCCAGATTAGCAACATCTACAGATAAGAATAAGGAGTTAAAGATACTAGGAGCATAAGGATATATACAAGATCTGACCCTAGATGGAATAAGTAAGTGAATAGAATACTGTTACCCAAAGTATACATCAAATACCTCGAGTCATAATAAGAGTAATAACTGAAGAAAAAATTCTTTGCGTTACAGTATTAACGACTAGCTGGAGCCCTAGAAAAATTCTTCTGTACTACAATCCACCAGGAAGAGGTGTGGCGCCGCGGCCAGGGCGAGGGAAGAGGTGTGGCGCCGCGGCCAGGGCGACTGACGCTGGACTCTGGGGATCAGGGTTCGATCCCCGGGTCCGGCGGCAGGTTAGCACAGCACCATGCGACTCTGGGCAATAGCTTGCTTAATCTTCCCGACGGCCCCCAGCGCCTAGAGACCCTAACGGGTGATTGTGCGCTATACAAATGTGGATTATTATTATTTATTATTACAAGTCAATCTATTATAACTGCAACCAGAACATTACAGAATAGTGAGTATCGCAATTATGAATCTTGCGATGTTTCTTGATTTGTCCCAGAGTATGTCAAGTTTTCGGAGCCCACAGAGTAACAAATAATATGAGTTGTTTTTGTTAAACATGATGTAAGAGTATGAAATAACCAGTACTGTATGAACTAGAACAATTCCTTTAAAGATAATATAAATGGACTAGCCTAAAGGAATAATACACAACAAATAGGAATGTAGAAATACAGAATTGAATGTGTTGTGAAAAGTAGCAGAAGAATATGAGGTTTCTACTTAGATCAATGTTTTATAATAAAAAAGATATCTGTATTTATTTTTCCCTGTATAGATTGTTTTTAATATGAGAAAGCATTGTCCTGAAGAAGGTGATCAACTCTTTCACCGAAACACCGCGTCGACAATTTCTTGCTTTTATTTGCGTTTTCTAAATGGTTTTTTAGATATTGGAAATGTAATGCCATTTTTTAATAAATCAGATGTGATAAATTGTTTTTATGGAATAACAATAAATGAACAAATCTAGCTCTATTTTGTTATAATAAAATTGGTATATTCAAATGACAAAAACCTCTTTGATTGTATTTTTGATTTAATATTTTACCCTCTGCTAACTATTGATGCACATTTCATACTGTTTTTGAAGAAAGATCATCCAAAATGTGGAAAACAACAACACGTTTGTAAATGTGTTACTTTACGGTGGGGGACTCCTAATTGACTATACTCACAGGCCAGTGTAATATACGGCTGGATATAAAGACCACAGGGCCATTTTGCATGGGCCTTTTGAACCAGGAAAAGGGAACTTTTTAACTTTTGTTGTTTACAAACCCATTCCCTTTTTCTTTAACCCGTTGGCTGCTGCCGTCGGCCATTGGCCGACGGCAGCACTACCTCGTTGCTGCTGCCGTCGGCCAGTGGCCGACGCGACCGCGCCCGTTTTTTAAAACGGCCGCACTGCCGCAAAAAAACGGAAGTAGCCAACGGGTTAATAAGGGTGTCTCCCAATATTTTTATTGTTACTGGATCCATCCAAGCCATCCATGACACCCAGGAGGAGGTTCAGGGGGTTATGTGGCACTTCCCAACCCTGGACACTCGTGAGTGTAGACTATTTTGCTTCCCAGTAGGGGGCAAAGCGGGGGCAGGACCAGACCATATGGTAGAAGTCAACCGGTTCTAGACGGCAGCCCGGACAGGACGATGAGTGTCGCAGGCCGGCCCTATAATGTTGGTCAGGGTTTAGATAGGCAATATGAAGGTAATATAGCTGGATTATGCTAAATTAGTCTGAGGTAGTAACGTCTTGGGGCCATTAAGGCGTCCCACCAGTCCTCGTCCTCCAGGGACCACATCCAGCCCTCCCATCGGTGCCTGAGCAGATCAAGTGATGTAGGGCAGTATATCCGCAAGACCCAGCCCTTTCCCAAGTCACCCATCATGATTTGTACTTCCATTGGACTGAATTCTGGAACAAGAGTTCCGGTTGTTAGGTGTGCATTAAGAGTGTGGCGTAGGTGTAAGTATTTGTAGAACTGTGAGTGGTGGAGGGTGTATTGTTGCTGTAGACCTTGAAATGATCGTATGTTGTCCCCCGCCCAAACATCCCCCAATTGTGATATTCCTATAAGGTCCCAGCTTCTGAATCCCTCCAAGACTCGCACTTCCCTCAGCCAGTCCCCTTCCCAAAGGGGTGTGTGTTGAGTCAGTTTGGCATCTCAGCAGGTATGGTGCAAGGCTGCACGCCAGGCCAGCAGGACAGCACGGGTCACCGAGGGCAAAGCTCTGGGCACCGATCCTCCATACATCATAGCGTGGATATGTGGGAGTGCCAAGTCCCCTAACTCAACCCTGTAGGCTGGATCGGACAACCCACCGGTGAACCAGTCATGTAAGACGAGCAACCAGGTGGCTAAATAGTACAAGTAGAGATCAGTCATCCTCATGCCCACATCGAAAGGCGGGATCCGGCAGTGGGCCAGAGCTATACGTGGTCTCTTGCCCCCCCCCCCACAGGCCATACTGTCTAATTCTCTGAACCATGCCTGCGGAAGGTGAAATGGGGTATTTTGGATAATGTACAGGAAGCAGGGGAGGATCATCATTTTAACAAAGGCCACTCTGCCCAACGGGTTGAGTGGCAGTGTTTGCCACCCGGAGATCTTCTTTAGCCTTCTTGCCTAGTGGAGTGATATTTAGTGCCCATTCGAGGTTAGGAATTAGAGCCACCCATATCCCAAGGTACTTGAACGATTGCCACCTAATGGGGATATTCGATTGCCAGTCAAAGCATTCTCTTGAAAGATGGAGGGGACCCAAGGTCCACTTGGCAGGGTTGAGGCGAAGGCCGAAAACCTGATCAAAGGTGTGGAGGACCCGCAGGCATCGGGCCGGACTGGGCTGGGTCTGCAAGAAAAAGATGCGTAGGATGCAATTTTGTCAGTGTGGGCACGATCCCATTTCCAGCCCTGGATCTGAGCATCTGCCCCGATGGTGCAAGCTAAGGGCACCATTGCAGGGGCAAACAGTAGGGGTGAGAGGGGGCATCCCTGTCTAGTACCCCTCTTAATTGGGAACGCCTCTGAGAGAGACACGTTTATGAGTACCCTCGCTCTTGGTTTGGAGTAAGGGACCCGAACAAGACGGCGGAAGCACTGTCCCAGTACTGCTGCAATTAACATGTTGTCTAGATATTGCTAGTCCACTGTGTCGAAGGTTTTCTCAAAGATGACCAGGATGAGTGCCAGGTATGAAGTGAGTGATAGGCAGTGTGCCAGGGCCAGGTGCAAACGTCACAGGCAATGTCTTGTACTGCGTGCTGGCATGAAGCCGCATTGGTCTGGGTGGATCAGTTTATTAAGGATTGGTCACAGGCGTTGAGCCAGGACTGTGGTGTATATCTTTATCTCCGTATTGATCAACGAAATGGGACAGTAGTCCTAACAGGCGGTTGAGGGCGGTTGGGTCTTAGAGATAACCAAAATAGTGGCAATATCTGTTTTGTAAGGGAATATCATTGTCTCCATAACTTCTTGGAGCAGCGTGAGAAAGTGAGGGACCAAAATGTCTTGGTTTGAGGCATAGTATTCTTGCAAAAACCCATAGGGCCCTAGCGTTTATCCAGTGGCCATCAGAGAGATGGTGTCGCTGATTTCCTCTGGGGTGAAGGGGACCTCTAGGTCAGCTGCCTCGCCACTAGTGAGGTATGGAAGATGAACATCTCCTTCAGTAACTAAGTCATGAAGTGAGGCTACAGGCCTTTGGGCTGAGTACAGCTTGGAATAGTAATCAGCAAAAGGTTGGGCTATTGTGGCTGTTGTTCAGCAGGTGACGTCAGAGATCACACACCTCCGGGACAATACGGTTAGCTAAGGGGTAAGACACAAGCCTATGTAGTATTTTCCTGTTCTTGCCTCCCCACCCATATATTCTAGCTATGGAGGATCTCCATATCAGCTTAGCTGACTCAAGTGATATTTGTTTGATCTCTTCTCGTAGGATCCCTAGCTGCCTATTTCGTGGACTGTCTTCCCATCCCAGGGAGCCCCTCTCCAGGCAAGTCGCCTTTGCTTCGAGAAGGGCAAGTCGGCTGTTCTGGGACCGTTGCTGTGCCTTATGCTGGCCCATGGTGAAGCCTCAAATAGTGGCCTTACTTGCCTCCCACAGGATGCCCGTAGAGGAAACACAGTTTTGGTCAGATTTGAAGTATTGGCAGAGTTCTTTTTTCCCCATTGCTTTTTTAAAATCATTGCTTTGGAGGAACCTGGCGTTCAGCCTCCACATGGGGTGGAGCGAACCAGAGGAGTCCCCCAAGTAAAGGAAGAGGGGAGAGTGGTCTGAGATGCCCTGAGGAAGGATACTGACTTCAGACACTTTCTGGCAGTCTGGGCTGGCATGAAAATCATGTCTATTCGTGCATGTGTGTGGTGTGCCACCGAGGTGTGGTTGTGTTGGGTTTCCCAGATGTTCCAGACTCTCCACATGTCACAAAGGCCCAGGGTGGTCACCCAGTCCACCAGTCGCCTTGCTTGTGAGATTCTGCCGGGGGCGTGTGCCTGTGGTGTCGAGGTCTGGGCACATGACTGCGTTGAAATCACCCCCTATCACTGTTCCTCCCAGGGGCAAGGCAGAGACAACCTCTGCGATCTGTCTCAGCAATGAAATGAGCGTGGCTGGTGGGAAATGTACTGACACTAGGTTTAGACTGTCTCCTTCCAGCATCCCGGAAAGGGTCACAAATCGGCCCTGGGGGTCCCTAGTGACATGGTGGAGCACAAAGGGAAGACTGGGCTTCAGAAGGATTGCCACCCCTCTTGAGCCTCGCTCAAAGCCGAGTGCCACACCCTATCAAACCCCTGCCTTAAGAGAAAGGGGCATTGGTTCCCCAGGAGGTGGGTTGCTTGGAGTAAGAGTATGTCAGGGGTGTGTCTATGGGCGTATTTCAGGACTGCTGTGCATTTGATCTTGTCGAGCATACCATTAACGTTCCGTGACAGAGCTCGGAGGGGGTTGCCCTTATGTAACCTCTGTGTCATGGTCTATGTGCAGAGTAAGGAGACAACTGGGGTCCAAATCCTCAGGGGCCCGATCCAGTCTGCAGGTAGCTGCGGTCTGGGTTTCTGTCTTCTAGGTTGTGGGATTTGCATGCGTCTGTGCTGGGAAGTGGATGACGTGCTGTGATCACTTAACAGTGGAGAACTAAAACATAGGACAATGGTCCCAACCCTCCCCCACCCACCTTCCCCCACCCTCTACTTCTGGAACTGAAGCCTCGGTCACCCTATAAAGTTCAGTTCAAAACCAACGTGCTAAACTAGAACGTTCACATCAGCTACAGTGCCGAGATTAGGGGCACTATCCAGTGCCCCCCCATTGTTAAACTAGAACGTTTAGCTGGGAGGTTGAGTGGTGGACCCCTCTAATAGTTAGGATATTGCTGAAGCATCGGCAGATTACTCTGATTTGTAGCTTGGTTGGACCGCAGCTGCAAACACTACGCAAATCACGGATATCTTGCTAAATTCTTTGGAGTGGGCAGTTCTGTGTTAGATCGCTGGGCTCTGGGAAAGGTCCATATCAGTGGATCCGCCGCTCAGAGTCCTGGGGGGCTCTCCTCCACAACTGGGCCCTCCAGGGGGCCAGGTCACTACTGGGAACGAGAGTCAGGCAGGTCGGATTTAATTCTGGGGCGGCCAGGGTGGGCAAACTTGATGTGTCTCTGCGTTTGCCACGGCCCTTATGCGATTGTGTGCGCCTTCTGCGCTCTTTGGGAGATATCGGTTGGGCCGCTTCAACCCGCAATCTTGTGGTTCGGGGTCTGACGGTTCTCTCCTCAGTCAGCCAGGTCCTGGCTTCCCAGGAGACTCAAAGAAGTGCGCCTTCTCCTGGAATACCATGCAGAGGCGGACTGGAAACAGTAATCTATACTGGAGGATAAGGGCAAGCAAGTTTTATTTGACATCTGTGTACGAGCGCCATTGAGCCTGGACCTCCTCAGTGTAGTCCAAGAAGATCATTAAGGTACTGTTTTGGGAGGTCAATGTGATGTGGGCTTGTGCCTCTTGCAAGATTGCATCCCTATCTTTAAAGTTCAGGATCCTGGCAATGATGGGACGAGGTGGCGTGCCGGGAGGAGGCCTAGGGGCCAAGGAGCGATGGGCCCGTTCCACCACAAACCATGGTGACAGTGTCTTTTGGCATCCAGGACCCCAGCCATTTTTCCATGAAGGATGTCATCTGTCCTTGCTCTGTTGCCTCGGGGAACCCCTCCAGGCGGGATGTTGTTACTCCTTGACCTATTTTCGGCGTCTTCGGCCCACCTGTGCAATTCCTTGGTATGGGTCTGCAGGCTGGTCATTTGTTCCTTCAGGTGGCGAACGTCGTATTCTACCGAGAAGATAGGGGATTCTGATTCAGAGATGTGGGGCGTGGTGTTTCTGAGGTCTTGCCGAATGAGAGCCATGTCTACCCTGACTTCACCAATCTTGTTTTCCACCGAGGCCTGATACGTACTGATGGCCTGCAAGATTGTAGTGAGATCCCTTTTGGGGAGGGCCGTTTGCTCAAGGGGCCATCCACGGGTTCGGAGTCATTGGTGGTGCACTGGTCCATCTTAGTTTGTATTTGCGCTGTTGCGGACTTTGGGACACTGTCCTTCCATGTTGTTGAAAAGAAATGAAAGCAGGGGCCAGCACAAGCACCAAGCCTTGCAGTTGATCCGGGTGTGGAGCTGAAGGCCGGGCACCACTTCACCTCCAAAGTGGCTCGGCGAGAGGTCGATCTCTAGGGTCGCCAACTGGGGGGCATCTTGGCCTTCCTTGTGTCAGAGTGGCATGGCTTCACATGGGTTTCCTCCTCACTGATCAAGGGGGTAAGGACTTGTGTGAACAGTCTGTACCGGTGGGTTCTAGCCGAGGAGCTCAGAGTGGGGGAGGCGCCACCCCCGGGACCGGTGTGCTCAATAATTCAGGACACAATATGTGTTCAAAGGTTGCAGGTCGTAGGTCCATGATGCCCCGAGCAGACTCTTGATGGGACACGAGGCCAGGAGAAGGGGAAGAGCACAGTCCATGTGAGTTCGAACCCACGGGCCTCCCCGTCTCCCACCAGGCCCAATCCGGGCCTCCAGCTCAACCCGGGCCCTGTCCATGACAGTGACTTCAGCGGGCCCACTCACTCCTCAGGCCCCAAGCGGCAGAGGCCTGTTCTTCAGTCCGCCTGCTCCGCGGCTTCTGGGGGAGAAAAGGCCTCTCAGTGCTGGTCTGTCTGGCAGGCCGCAGGTGGCAAGCGGAGGAGGGGAGGGGTCCAGCTGGACCTCGCAGCCCCCTGCTCAACTCATCAGCGCCTCTGCCTGGTCGACAGGGCCAGGGCACTCTGGGGTCTGGTAGGTGGATGTCTCGTATGGCCTGTGTCAGCATCCACCCGTGGGGCATACGGTGGGGGGCTGGGGAGGATGTTAGGTGACCCCAGATAGCGGACTCCTGGTGGGGCACAGGGCAGGGGAAGAGTACAGTCTGGGAAAGCCCAAACTCCAGCAAGGCTCGACCTGGCCTCCCAGCTCACCTTGGGCACGATCTGGGCAACAGCGACAGCGGCTTTAGCAGGTTCAAGCATTTCTCAGGCCTCGAGTGGCAGAGGTCAGCTCTTCAAAACCTTCTGCTCCGTGGCCTCTGGGGAAGACAAGGCTTTCCAGGGTTGGGTGGTCCGGCAGGCCGTGGGTCACAAGTGGCAAGCAGAGGAGAGGGGGGAGCCAGTCGGGCCCCCACGACGCGACGCTCAACTCGTCGGCACCACGGCCTGGTCGATGGGGCCAGAGTGTTTGGGGGTCTGGCAGCAGTGGCTTGTGTCAGCGTCCACCCACGGGGCCAACAGTGAGGGGCCGGTCGGAAACTTGTTGCCCCCAATCTGCAGATTCTCAGTGGGGCGCGAGGCCAGGGGGCAGAGGGAGAGCACAGTCCGTGGAAGCTTGACTTCTTGTCAGACCTAGTCAGACCTCGTGGTTCACCTTTCAACTCGTCAGCACTGCAGCCCGGAGAATATCAATGGGCTGTCGCGGGCAGAATCCTTCCCACCTGTTATCTGCTGCAGATTCTGTAGCAAAATCACTAACCTGAAAGTTGTGCCCAATCCACAGGAACGAAGAGAAGCTCCCCACACTCCTGAAGATAGCCCCCAATATGGAAATTGATAATTCTCATATGAGAAGGTTAACTAAAGAAGATGAGGGGAATGCCACTTCTATTCCCTCTGGAGACTCGTGGACTTTGGATCAAAGGTGAAATTCTCAGACAGCAGCCTGAAAGAAAGACAAGCAATGGTCTCGGCATTATTAAAGGTAGAGCTATTGGCATTGCTCATGATTTTTTTTTTAAATCATAAATAAATGGCATTGTCATTTACATTGCCAATAGCTTAATCGCTCGCCCGCAAGCACAGCCAGGGGGCAGGGGAGCAAGCACAGCCAGGGGGCAGGGTTCTCTTTGTTTGTAAGTGTAAACAGAGAGATGTTACACCTTCTCCCACATTCAGCACTTGACTCTCCCCTCTGCCCCTCTGCCCCCCACACCACCCTCGCCCCTTTATGGATCAGAGCCCGCCCGCCCAGGGGACCCCTGTCTATCATGATGTAGGAAGAGTAGCGCCGCCTAGGATTCAGCGCATGTGCGGCAGATATAAATTGAATGCACACTGGAGCCTGTATGGAAATTGATAATTCTCATATGAGAAGGTTAACTAAAGAAGATGAGGGGAATGCCACTTCTGTTCCCCCCGGAGACTCGTGGACTTTGGATCAAAGGTGAAATTCTCAGACAGCAGCCTGAAAGAAAGACAAGCATTTACAATGCAATGGTCTCGGCATTATTAAAGGTAGAGCTATTGGCATTGCTCATGATTTTTTTTTTAAATCATAAATAAATGGCATTTTCATTTACATTGCCAATAGCTTAATCGTTAAATAAATGGCATTGTCATTTACAATGCCAATAGCTTAATCGCTCGCCCGCAAGCACAGCCAGGGGGCAGGGGAGCAAGCACAGCCAGGGGGCAGGGTTCTCTTTGTTTGTAAGTGTAAACAGAGAGATGTTACACCTTCTCCCACATTCAGCACTTGACTCTCCCCTCTGCCCCCCACACCACCCTCGCCCCTTTATGGATCAGAGCCCGCCCGCCCAGGGGACCCCTGTCTATCATGATGTAGGAAGAGTAGCGCCGCCTAGGATTCAGCGCATGTGCGGCAGATATAAATTGAATGCACACTGGAGCCTGCAGTTCATGCTGAGGTCACAGCCTAGGGCCCCGCGGGAGCCTGGCAGGGACAAGCACGGGCTGCAGAGACACGCTGCGGGCTGCTTTACCGCAAGAGAGCCGGTTAGAACCGTGACCGAACCCAACATCTCTAACCCTGGCGGGGTCTCCATGGCAACGCTTCCTGTTTTATGCTCTAGTCCAGAAACAAAGTTTGTAACAAGAAGACGCATGCAATAGTTTCCGCGTCCCTCTCCGCCCCCTTGGAAGTCGTTCTGCAGAAGAAGAAAAAAGCACAAAAGCGTGTTTCTGAAGAACAAAGGAAGGGTGGAAGCTGCAGGTTACACAGCGAAATACGGAGACCCACCGAGTTGAATCTGCACCTGTAGACATGCGTGTGATCTTAGGCAACTCAGTGTACCTCCGTGCAGCAGGTCTACAGTATCTGAAAATATTAGGAGCGATTTGAAACGGGCTACACACTTTGTAAGACTCTATAAACCCGAAGCGAAACATCGCATCGGATAAAAGCATGCAGTTTCTGAGGGAGCCCTCTGTCCTGAAGGAGCTCACACAGATGTACACGGAGAGTCAAGGCGCTGTAACAAAGCCCGGAACGCAGCACAGAATTGCTTGAAAAGTTTAGAATCTGGATTTGTGGCAGGTGAGATGAGGCAGACATAGGGTACTTTGAATGAAGATTCTGAAAGTTTCATTTTGTCACACATAGTAGTATTGTACCACAAAACAGCTCAGATAAGAGAGACACATCAGTTTAGATGTTATGCCCATTCATGTGTTGGCCCCTCTCTAGAGCTTGCCGAGAATGATGTCGTTTTGATTGAAACCAACTGGTCAAAATAGCCGTATTCCTTTTAATAAAATATACAATGTTTTGCTCAAACAAATTACTTTACAACCAAGGAAGATGTACGCATTCACCTCAACATATGTATCAGTGTGTTCTCTCGGAGCTGCCACGTCTAGAAAGTGCTTTGACGCATCTTCCATCCCCGTTTAGCTCCATGCAAAATAAACAACGTAAATCATTTACTTTACTCCTGTAGCAGCTAAAAGCCGCAAAGTGTACATCGGTCTCTAAAAATCACCAAAACAATCCTTTGCAGCCCGCAAGTAGGTCAAAGCAAACTGCCTAACTGTCGATGTAGAACCAGATTACACGGGCTGTAATCCAGGCGATGCCCTTTGTGATCCTGGGCAAATAGATTTATCACTGTGAGCTTTAGCTCCAACGTACGCAAAACAGATAGTCGAAGCAGGTTGCATCACTAGTATTTTGCGCTTTCTATACCTCAGGTGCATTGCCCAGGTTACGTTACCTTTCGGGACGGAGCCGGTGCCCGGTAGCTTGAGGCAGGCGAGCAGCAGCAGCAGCAGGGCCCACACCGCCCGGTCCATGCTGCCAGCACAGGAGTGAGTCAAGCACAGGTAGCGGCAAGCCTTCCTCGCTCAATGCCAGGCTGAGTGGGGCTCAGATTTCAGACATCAGCCAGACCTCATCCCTCGGGAAGCGGTTCAGCCTGACTATATGCAATCGGCTCTAATAATCTTCAAACACTCGTGAGGAATCTCCCAATCTGCCGGTTAGGGTCGAGTTAACCCTTTGTAGTTACCATCAGTCGGAGCTGCGCAGAGGATGGGGGTTCCGGACACACTGAACCCTAAACAATCACCCGCGAGGCGCCGAGAGGACGTGCCCTCGAGGTACTGCGCGCTGAGTGTAAGCCGGGCTCTTTAAGTGTGAGCGCACATTCAAGGCAGATGTGGCTGCAGGTAACCGGTGGCCTCCGTGGGCGTGGTGACCCCGGTGCACGCATGTCCCTTCAAGCAGCGCGAGGCGAACAGACGAGGACGAGACAAAAGAGACATCCAGCATTTCTGAAACTAAGAGCAACATTCCTTCCACCCCGATCGCTGACCTGGCAAGAAATCTGGAACAAGCAGAGAGCGGGCTGGGGGACTGTGGGGGCAGCATAAGAGATAGAGAGCATCAAACAGGGGTGCAGGAGCACTAAAAACGGCATAAACGGGGGCAGAGGCAGAGGCTCGATGCTCACCTTCACTGCGGTGAAAAAAAATGGCGGCCGCAAGCTTTCACATTTTTCGGAATCGGGGGCGTGGTTTTGTGGTTCTGAGTGACAGACAACATCACTGTCTAAAGAACAGCAAAACTTACGCCCCCAAATCCGAAAAAGACGGGGCCAAATTCGGAGTGACGGCTCTCTCCTCCAATGGCTGGCCTCCGTTTAGGAAGCCAGCCAATGGAGGAGAGACGAAAAGAGAGGCGGGATAAAGCAGCCACTCTAAGAATCAATAATTCTCAGGTCTTGGCCTACGGCCAAGCCTACGGTCCCTCGACCTAAAAAAGGACAAACAAGACTCTCTTACTTTCACTATAACAAACTTTGGTTAACAAAGGTGCTTATTCTGCAGAGATAAAATTCCACTTACCAGCTAAGGACTCCAGAATGGCAAGAAGAAATAGACTGTGCTACCTAAGGCAGGATATGTAGTGCCTTCTCAGTTCTTTCACAGTCCATTGTATGAGGCCTGTTGTTGCAGGGAATGTTAGATAATCCAAATATCCTGGGACGATGCTGTAATAAAAATATAGTTCAACTAATGATGCAATATTCATGGGACAAAGAAAAAAAAAATACACTGCAGTGTCAAAGATGTGGCTGTGAACAAATCCCAGAGCAGCCATGAGTCCAATAAATTAAATGGTATGGCCTCAAGTCCCAATAACAAATTATAGGAGCATCCACGAGTCCCAAAACAATAGATGCGGCCGCGATTCATTTCAAGCACTTCAAGCGCAGCCGCGGGTTCAATATAATAAACGCGGTCGCGATTCTTACTCAAACGCCACCGCGAGTGCTAAATAATAGAAGCGGCTGAGACAGTCCCTGAACGCGGCCGCAAATTCAAGATACAAACGCGGCCGCGAATTACCTCAAACGCGACTGCGAAAACACTCAAGACGCGGCCATGCATACAAGAACAAAAACGCCGCCACAAACCCGTCCCAAAACGCGGCCGCAAGTCAGCTGCTGTAAGCAAAAAGCATAAAAATAAGGGAATATAATAAGCAGCTGCAAAAGCATAAAACAAAAATCCCGCTTGTGGCAATTAGAGTTCCAAGGATGGAAACGCAGGTAGTCCTCAGGATTCCAGGGAAGAAAGTTTAGGAAAACCTTCCAGGAGAAACAGGAAGGGGGCGTGGTCATGGTCAAAAACAGAAAGCCAAGCACCTGGTTCCTCTGCAGACCTTTAATTTAAGGCTGAAGGGATTGTGTGTAAATGCCCTTACTTTTCTTAAGGTAGCTTGGCAAGGTATCCTCTAAAAAAAAGCCTTTATCTCTGCAGAACATGAATGCCTCGGAATTAGTTAGCAGTGAGGCCATTTAACAATACATGAAGTATGAGCTCTGACAGTTCTCCCACCCAAAGGTCTTTTCACAGGACGGGGCTTAGTAGGATGAAGGGCATGGAATCGACGTATGAGAACAGAAGCATGTACATTTTCTGCTGGTTCCCATGATCTATCTTCAGGTGAATAACCTACCCAGTCTATTAAATACTGTAGCTTGCCTTTGTGTCTGCGTGAGTCATGAATACGGTTCACTTCATATTTCATTTCTCCTTCTACTAAAACAGGAGGGGGGGGGTATCTCGGGTTCAGAAGAAGGAATATATCTTTTGAGTAATGAAGTGTGGAACACAGGATGGATATGCAGTTCTTCTGGTAATTCTAGCTTTAAAGTGACAGGGGTGATAACCTTAGTAATTGTATAGGGACCTATATATTGAGGTTGTAGTTTTCTGGGACCTTCTAACCTTAAATTCTTGGTGGATAGCCAGACTTGCTCCCCTATTTTATAGTCTGGGGCGGGATTACGGTGTTTGTCTGCTTGCTCTTTCATTGCCTTTTTTGCTTTCAATAATTCACATTTTGCCTTTTTCCAGTTATCTAAAATAGCTGTATGGTGTATATTAACTGCAGGGATTTCTACTAATGAGGTAGGTAATGGAAAAGGCAAAAATCGAGGGTGATATGCCTGTGAAAGGAAAACAGGAGAGAAGCCGGTAGAAGAATGTGTGGAATTATTATATGCGAATTCAGCCAAAGGGAGAGCATAAACCCAATCAGAGGTGATAGTTGCAAGCAAACATCTTAGATACTGTTCAAGGGTTTGATTGGTTCTTTCAGTTTGACCATCTGTTTGTGGGTGATATGCTGTGGAGAGTCTGTGATCTATTCCAAGTGTAGCACATATTCCTTGCCAGAATCAAGACGCACATTGAGCTCCCCTATCAGTGATTATTACAGATGGAAGGCCATGTAACCGAACAATCTGTGCAAGGAACACCTGCACTAATTCTTTAGAGGAAGGTAACTTCTTTAGAGGTATAATGTGGGCCATCTTGGTAAACATGTCAACCACTACAAGGATGGTATTATAGCCTCGAGTTGGTGGAGGAAACTGTAATGAAGTCCATACTAATGGGGTGCCAAGGTACTTCAGAAACCTTAGTGGGTTGTAATAACCCTACCGGAGCTGAATGAGAAGATTTCTGTCTTGCACAAACAGAACAAGACTTAACAAAGGTTAATATATCCCTAGTCATCCATTCCCACCAAAACCAGCATTGACACATTTGCACTGTTTTCTCCCCACCTAGGTGTCCAGCTAAAGAAGTATTATGACACAATCTGCTGTGTGATACACAAGAGTCTTCACAATCTGGGACCCCATCACCTGGCGGATAAATTTGTCTTTCATCGTCCGTCTCGTATCCTCAGGTCTACCAACCAACAGCTGTTGCAGGTTCCCAGACATTATAAGACCAGACAGGGAGGCCGCGCCCTCTCCATCATGGGTCCACGTCTATGGAACTGCCTCCCCCTCTCCCTCAGAGAGTGCCCCAGTCACCCAGCTTTCAGGAAGCGCCTAAAAACTGTACTATTCTAGGAGGAGGTTTCTCTATCTGTCCACATCGCAGCACCGCGCGGAGATACACCTTCGGGTGTGATGCCGGCGCGTAACAAACCCATAAATAAATAAATAAAAATAAATCTAATAATCTGCTGTTGTAAATTTACAGTAGGTATGTACTATTTTCTGTTATGGTAGTATAATCCTTCCAAAATTGTATTCTCAGGGTCGTTTGTCCAGTTAGTTTTTAGAGATGATAGAACAAGCACTTAATAACTGGTCAAGGAATGATGAGGGTAGATCTTCCTTGCGATCTCCTACCTCTATTATCTTGTGACATGGCACAATTGAGGGAAAGGTTTCACTATGGGTCTTCTTTTCTTGTCCTAATCTAGACAAAGCATCTTCTTTCCCTTGTTGTGTACCTGGTCCATAGGTGATAATGGAATCATATTCGCTAAAAAACAAGACCCATCTCATTTGTCTGGGTGTCAAGGCTCTGGCAGGTTTAAACAATTTTAAGTTTTTATGGTCTTTATAAATAGTAATAGTGTGAAGGGATCCCAACAAGTACTGTCTCCATTCTTGGAATGCTAACTTTATGGCTAATAACTCACACTCTCCAATGGTGTAATTCTGTTCAGCCGGAAGGAGTGTCTTGGAGAAGTAAGCTACTGGATGAAGACAACCTGTCACTTGATCTCGTTGTGACAAAACAACTCGACAGCAAATTGGGAGGCATCAGCTTCTACATAATAAGGCTGGGTGTTTACAGCATGTTTCAAAATGGGAGCAGTAGTAAATCTTTTCTTCAATTGAACGAAGGCCTGTTCTGCATCGTGGAGCCACGTAAAGATAACACCCTTGCGGAGTATTCGGGTAATAGGTGAAATAAGGTCAGAAAAATGGTCAATGAATCTTCTGTAAAAATTTACAAATCCTATGAAGGATTGTACTTCTTTTACTGTGGTAGGACTAGGCCAGTTAATCAAAGCCTCTGTTTTCTTGGGGTCCATGTGGATTCCATCTGGAGAAATTATGAAACCCAAGAATTCTACTTTAGTTGTGTGGAATTAACTCTTGTCTAGTTTGGCAAATAAGTGATTGTCTTTAAGGCATTGTAAAATTTTCTTCACGTGTTCCACATGCTCTTCTTCAGTCTGTGAGTAATTTAGAATATCGTCTATATAGACAATCACAAACAGGTCTAGATATTCTCATAAGATCTCATTGATAAAGAACTGAAAGGCTGCAGGGGCATTACATAGCCCAAAATGCATGACACAATATTCATACAATCCGAATTTGGTCTGGAAAGCAGTCTTCCATTCATCTCCTTCCTTGATTCTTATAAGGTGGTAGGCTCCCCTCAGATCTAACTTGGTAAATATTTTGGCCCCTCGAACCTGATCTAGCAAGACTGAAATAAGAGGCAAAGGATATTTATTCTTTTTTTTTCACAACAAATTTTATTGATTGATCAGGTAAAAGCATATATGCGGCTCTCCACAATCAGGAGATCACCACCAAGTATCATGACACGTTTTAGTATTATTGCAAAGCCTAATCAATGAAAAGAGTAAAACAAGAACCGCCCCCCCTCCTCCACCCACCTTCCCCAACCACCCAACTCCCCTTCTACCCACCCCTTATCCCTCCCTAACCCTATGCACGTGAGCATATTAAGCCTTCAGTACTTGGTCGTAATGTGCTAGGTATGGCGTACCTCCCTAGGCCTGAGGGTCATCCCCCACCCGTATTCCATCCTCCGGTTCTGCTGGAAGCTCCAGAGTGAACCCCCTATAATCCACCCACCTTTTCCAGATTTTATAATGCTTACGGGGGCATCCTCTGGCCTCAAACACCGGGCGCTCCAGCCCCATAAAGTAGTCCAGTCCAGCCTTCCATGCACACAGTGGGGGGGGGCTCGCTCTCCCTTCCATGCTCGTGCCAGGTCCCTTTTGGCAACAACTAGCCCCAGTAACAAGAGATGGCGCTTGTATATATTTCCACCTACACCCTCCAATACATGGGGAAGCCCTAATCGAGGGGTGCGGGGAAGATCCCATCCCAATACCTCTGACAAACAACTCCAAATACCACTCCAGAATCTGGTCAGGCCAGCACAAGACCACACAGTGTGCAGCAGCGTACCCCTCTCAACTCCACAGCGCAGGCACTCCGGGGACACAATCAGGCCCGCCTTCCACAACCGTTCCCGGGTGTAATAGGCCCTGTGTAAATATTTGAATTGGATTAGCCTGAGTCGTACCGCTATGGCAGTCCCTCTTGGGGACTCCAGTGCCTCCCTCCAATCATCGTCATCTAGGGGTCCAACATCTTTCTCCCAGGCATCTTTGAGGGGAAGTAGGGAGGTGGAGCAGTGAGTGACTAGTGTTTGATAGATTTGGGATACTTTCTTATCCCCGAGGTCTCCCATGAAAACTTTCGCCTCCACTGGGCTGAATTCCGGTAGCGACTCTATGTCAGCGATGCTAGGTGCTAGCGCATGACGAAACTGTAGGCACAGAAATAATTGGGTCTTGGGCATATGGAACTCGGTCCTGAGCTCCTGGAATGATTTGAGGGTGACCCCGGTCAGAACGTGTCCTAGTGACGAGATCCCAATGGCGTCCCATCCACCAAACCCCGCCAACGAGGCCAGCTCGGGGAGCCGCCCGTTCTTCCACAACGGAGTCTCTGCTGTTAGTCTACTCCACCAGCCCATGCGACGCAACGCTTGTCGCCATATAACAAAGACCACTCGCGTGGCACATGGCAACTTCCTCCGCAGCCTGGCCGAGTACAGGATCATGTGTAGCGTGTTGTCACCCATCAGCGAGCGCTCCAGGGCATATGCTGGGTCTCCTCTGTCCCCATACCACCATTCGTTAAGTACTAGCAAGTGGGAGGCCTGATAATAGGACAATAGGTCCGACGTGGCCAGGCCACCACAATACGTGGACAGGAAGCATGTCCGCAGCGCCACCCTGGCAGCACCTCCAGCCCACAGGAAACGGCCCAGAACAGAGTTAACCTGCCGAAACCACTGGGGAGCGATTAGGTGTGGGTAGTTCTGCAGCTGGTATAAGAGGCGCGGGAGTGCGACCATTTTGAAGATCGCAGACCTACCGAATATAGTAAGAGGCATCCGGGACCATGTTTTGACATCCGTCTGGACCCTCTCCCACACTGGTACCACGTTACGTTCCCATGCAATATCTGCGGATTCGGAGAGGAACACTCCCAGGTACTTCAATCCCCCGGCCGCTACCTGCAACGCTGATGCCCAAGAGTCTGCCTCTACCCCGCCACCCAACACCCATAGGGTGGACTTACGCGGGTTTAGACAAAGGCCCGATACCTCACCAAAAATACGCATAATTTCCAAGACTCGGGGGCCCGATCTGTTTAAATCTGTAAGGAAGAAGAGGACATCGTCTGCATATAGTGCAATTCTATCGGTGAGTTTTCCGCCCCACTCAAAGCCCCATCTGCGCATCGATGCGTACCCAAGAGGCCAGGGGCTCCATAGGCAGTGCAAATAAATACGGGGAGAGCGGGCACCCCTGTCGGGTCCCCCCGTCCGATTGGAAACCTCTCGGAGACCGCCCCAGAGACACGCACAGATGCCGTGATATCGGTATAGAGCAGTTTGATGTAGGAGATAAACACCGGGCCCAGATTGAGGCGAGGCCGGAGCGCGAACAGGTATGTCCAACTGACCTAATCAAAGGCTCTATCTATATCTGCTAGTAGTAGAGCCGTCCGCTCCCCTGTGGCCCCCATAGCATCGACCGCCGCCTGTGCCCGTCTGATGTTGTGCCGCGTCGCCCTATGTGGCATGAAGCCGGCCTGGTCCGGGTGGACCAGGTCAGTCACATACGGGAGAAGGCGGTTCGCCAATGCTTTAGCCAGCAGTTTAGCCTCGATATTGAGCAGGGATATTGGGCGATAGGAGTCCTGTCTGTCTGGGGGTCTGCCCGGCTTTTGGAAGACCACAACTTCGGCGTGTCGCCAGTCAGCTGGCAGCTGGCACTCCGGTAATGGGACCCCAATTGGAGTTGGAATTTCTTATAGAATTCACTCGGGAAGCCGCTTGGCCCAGGTGCCTTCCCTGTGTTGAGCTGTCCCAAAGCGTCTCCCAGTTCCTCCGCCGTTAGGGGGAGGTCTAGCGCTGTTCTGGTCTCATCGGAGACTGCCCTCGGAGGCAAGTCTGCAATGAATTTATCGATCGCGTCCGCCGATAGACAATCCCGCGGAGCATATTGCTCCATATAATAACGGGCGAAACTCGCTGCCAATTCAGCTGGGTCCGTGATCGCCACGCCGTCCCCATCAGTGAGACCCGGCAGCGTAAGTGGTTGGAAGGTATGTTGACATAGCCTATGGAGCATGGTACAGGACTTATCTCCCCACTGATAGACTCTACTCCGCGTGGCCAGCCACGCCTGTCTAGCCTCATCAAGTAACACAGACGCATATGACTGCTGTGCCTGCAGGAGCAACCTCACCGCCACCTCATCTCCCCC
The DNA here is from genome assembly GCF_964261635.1 of Lissotriton helveticus. NCBI lineage: Eukaryota > Metazoa > Chordata > Amphibia > Caudata > Salamandridae > Lissotriton > Lissotriton helveticus. The sequence goes on along the minus strand of NC_136063.1, from coordinate 584,490,169 downwards.
TCCCTGGCACCGCTGTTCTAGAGTTTCCACCTGCGTGGCCGCCTCAGCGATGGCCTCTCGACGTCGTTGACGGGCCGCCTCACACCATGCAATGTCTATCCCTCTTATGGTGGGCTTCATGGTTTCCCAGACCACGACTGCATCTATGTCTTCCACTAGATTTTCCTGCCAGTAATGTGCAATCGCACCCCGCAGATGCTGGATGTCGGCCTGCTGAAGGTGCCACGAGGACATCCTCCACCGGAACGGCTGTCGTTTCTTATGCAGCTCGACCCTGACGGCCACCGGGGAATGGTCAGACAAACCTCTAGGCACGATCCCCGCCTCCCGCACTCTATTCAGGAACGCACTGGGCACAAAAACATAGTCCAGTCGCAAGAAGGAACCATGCACCGCCGAAACATATGTGTACTCTCGTACTTTGGGATGCATATGTCGCCACACATCCACCCAGCCCATTCCCTCCACCATCGCATTCAGCCGGGTAGGGGCAGCAGCTGTCAGTATCCCCTGCAACCTCCGACGGTCCATACACACATCCATTACCTCATTCCAATCGCCTCCCAGCACAGCCAAGGACTCTGGGATGTCCGCCCACACCGCAAACAGCCTCTCAGACAAGGACCACTGCAATGGAGAAGGGGCATAGATACTCCCAAAAACCACTGGTTCAGTACCCACCATCCCCTTGATAAAAATGTATCGACCCTGTGGGTCAGTCCACTGTCTCTCATGGATGTAGGCCAACCTGCGATGTACCAAAACAGCAACCCCTCTGGACCCCCTAGAAAACCCGGCATGATAGACTTGTTGGTAGCCAAATCTCTGCAGGCTAAGCACTTTCGTTCCCATCATGTGTGTTTCTTGTAACAATAATACATCCGCTGCCTCCCTCTTCCCCCATCGCAAAATCGCCCCCCGTTTGATCTTGTCAAGCATCCCCCTGACATTCCAAGTTACTACCCGCATGGACTCTCTGGGGAGCCCTGGAAGCGGCGCGTCAGCCATAGTCGAATGGAACGAACCAAGCAGGCCCCCGGCGCCACACCCAAGCACACAGCACAGTCATTAGCAAAGCATTAGAAATCACTTGCAATCCCCCCCATCCAACCCTGATCCCCCCCAACAACAACCCCCCACCCACCTTGTCCCCAACCAGACCCCTCCATTCCCACCCCCCTTTGCCCCTTGCCCTCCACCCCTATACCTCATAGAACTCTGAAGTATCTGTCGCGGCATGGGCAACCTCGGGCCCAAAACAGAGCACCCAAGGCCAACCATACCAATGGATCCCAACTACCCCTGTAAACAATAGAAACCCCCCCCCCCAGTCAACTCCCACCCTAGTAGGAGGCAAGTAGCCCCTGTAAAGTAGCACCCCGAACCCCACCCCGCAACCTCGCACATGTTCAAGAAACCATTTAGAAATAGCAATATAGGCAGTGTTCGTCCATCTAGGCGATGGGACCTGGCTATGCGACTCCCTTCAGCTGGAGCCCGTGGTATCAACGGATAGACACAGTTCTCCTTGGTCCCTCAATGGTCCTTTCCAGAGTGATCGGAGTCTATAGACGCACCATCTTGTGTCCCACTGAGGGAAGCGGAGCGCTTCCGCGATCTAGACCTCCTGTTCCTTTTGCCCCGGGCATGCTGGTCCCCCTGGTCCTGCGACGATCCTCTCGAATGGCCTTGGTTCAGCCCCGGTTGGGCATGCGGCCTGACCCTCACTGTCTCGTCTGTCCATTTAAAGACTTCTTCCGGGGTGTCGAAGAAATGTGTCCGCGACTGGAAGACCACCCGTAGTCAGGCTGGATAGAGCAAGAAGTACTGAATCTTCAGACCTCGTAGTTTCGCCTTGGCGGCAATAAAGGAATGCCGCTGTTGCTGCACGAGTCTGGTGTAGTCAGGAAAGATCATGATCTTCTGATTCTCGAATAAAATGGAATCCTTGGCCCGTGCTTCCCTTAAGATAGTATCTCTATCATGGAAATTCAGGAGTTTAGCGATCACCGGTCTGGGCCGCTCTCCCTCCGGCGGCCTCCGTGTCAGGGCCCGATGGGCACGCTCAATTACAAAGCAATTGGATAGACCCCCCGTGGGTAGCCAACTCTCCAACCACTGGGATAAAAAACGTTCCATGTTGCCTTTCTCGCATCTCTCCGGAAAACCCACGAAGCGAAGGTTGTTCCTGCGTGCGCGCCCCTCGGCGTCCTCCACACCGAGCGCAAGGCCCCTTTGAATGTTTTCCATCGCCACCATTTTCTGTTTCAGGGTACCAACGTCGTCCTCCACCACCGAAATTCTGGATTCCGCCTCTGTGATGCTTGCCACTGCATTCCGCAGGTCCTGACGCAGCAGGGTAACGTCCGCACCAACTGCCCCAATCTTGGCGTCCAGCATATCCCTGGACTGGGAGATCGCCGCCATGAGCGCTGTGTTGTCCGGCCCTGCTCCATGGCCTCCTCCAGACGCTCCGGGCCCCCCACTTGGCCCCGTGAATTTATCGATGGGCCCCTGCTTGGAGGGACCGCCTCCCCCTCTGGTCATGTCTGCGGTCCACCCCGGTGCTGCTGTTTTCTGAGCGTTCGCAGATTGTTCCAGCGCAGACACCCCGCACCTCCAGTAGTGTCCAAGGTATTCTAACCAAGTGTCGTTTCTGTCCCTGGGCGCTAATGTCCCCCACGCTGCTATCGTCGGTCACTGGGATGGCTCCCTGGTTGTTATCAGGGCACTTCCTTCTGGCCAGTCCCGGTTTGTCCGCCGCGGGGCCCCTGGCCTGCCCACCACCTCACTGTCGGCCTCGTGGTTCTGCTTTCTCACAGCCAGACAGCCCCCGGCCTCTCTGCGCTATCGCGCCGGGTGCCGCGGGGCACTGCTCACTTCAGCAACCGTCCTCCCTCGCTCATCGGTTAATCACACCAATATGGGGGGCCTCACTGTTCTTTGTCCGTCGCCTGGGAGTCCGCCACAGGGCCGCGCCAGGCACGGGCTCGATTCTCGCTGGTCCGTCCGGCCACTCACTAGTCCACGGCCCAAGGGAGCACAGCAGCGCTATGCCCAGCCATCCGGATGAGGCCGCACACACCAGGGGCCACAGCTCCTCAGGTCCCACTGCGTCTCTGTTCCGTCCAATATCGGACGCCAGCACCATCGGGCGGGAACCACCAAACTCGAGGCCCCGGCTTCACTGAATCAAGGTAGGCCGCCGCTCGCCTCGGGCGTCCTCTGTACACTGGTCTTCTCAGCCGCCACAGCAGAGATGGCCGAGGACCCGTTCGTTGCTTCGCTGTCCCCCAAGAAGCTCCAGGCCCAGGTAGAATGACCGTGCAGCCGGCCCTCGCGCGAGCCCTCCGGCCCTGATGCGCCAAAATCGAGGCCCCGGCTTTACCGTCCTGGACTAGGCCGCAGGCCGCTGCTGGCGATTCAACTGCACTGGACGGTCCAGGAGCGCCGCTCTCTGCACCGGAGGACTCCTGGCCGCCACAATTGCCCCACAAGCGGTCCGCAGTTCGGATAAGTATCGGGCTGGCGGGAGGTCTAGGAAGCTGTGTCCGCCATCGTCGCCCGCTAAGCCACGACCCCCCCAAGGATATTTATTCTTTACGGTAACTTTGTTTAACGCGCGATAGTCCAAACGGGCGCGCAGACCTCCTTCTCGTTTAGGGATGAAGAAAATGGGTGAAGACACAGGCGATGTGGAATGTCTGATGAATCCTTTCTCCAACATTTCAGATATATATTGTCGTAGATATTCAATTTCGGGATCAGTCAAGGCGTAAACTCGGCTAACAGGTAGCTCAGCTCCCAGAATAAGATCAATTCGGCAATCATAGCTCCAATGTGGAGGTAGAGCTGTAGCACTAACTTCATCAAAGACATCCTTATAATCTTCATAAATAGAAGAGATTGTAGGTGTTTCTTCAATTGTTAAGAGTGCAACACAGTGGATTTTCTATTTTACTGGCCTCATTATAACAATGTATTAAGCAATAGGGGGACTTCAGAGTAATTCTTCGAGTTGTCCAGTCGATATGAGGGTTATGTTTCTGTAACCAAGGGACTCCTAGAATCGCTCCAAAATTGGGTGTATCAATCAAATCAAAACAGAGAGATTACGAATGTCCATTACTGCAAACTAGGGTTAAATCAGGAGTATGATATGTTATCAAACCAGAGGATAATTCACTCCCATCTACGGCTCTCACTGGTTCAGGTTTAGATTTGGGTAAAAAAGGATTGTTTAGCGTACGCGCTAAGTGAATGTCAAGAAAATTACCTGTAGCACCAGAATCTAAAATAATGGAGAGGGCTTTTCTACTCTGATCCGATATAATTAACGTAACAGGCAAGGTGAAATGTTTTGCAACAGGGGAAACAATTTGAGCTAATTGTTGAGAGACCTCAAAAGACCAACTACTTGAAGAACCGGTCTCTACTTTCTTCAAGTTGTTTAGTTTTCCGATGAGGGCACATATTCATGACTTCCAGCTACTGTTTTAGTGGATGAACGGGGTTTTGTAGGACATTCCCTAGCATAATGTTCTCCCTTACCACAATATAAACAAAGATTATTCTTCCTACGCTTTTCTTTTTCTTCAACTGTTAAAGGGGCTCTCAACCTGCCTACTTGCATAGGCTCGCTATAGTCTTTATGTTCTTTTTTATCACTGTGAATTAATAATAAGCTAGGCAGAGTTTTGCGGGATTTTTCACCCTTTCGTTCGTTTAACCTATGATCAAGTTTGACAACCAGGTCAATGAAAGCAGAACATTCTTCTGGTGGGTCAACAATCTGAGAAAGAAGATCCTTTAAATCATCATTCAACCATGGTAGGATAAGGAGGTCCTTTTGTCTTCTGGCCATTGAGTCTCGACTACCAGTCTATTGAATTCCGTGAGAAAGGTAAGGAGATCCTTAAATCCCTGTTTTAAATTCAATAATTCATTATCGCTAGCTCTAACAAATGTATGGCTTGCAAACAGACTTCTCATCTTTTCTTTAAAAAGATGGAAGTCATACAAAAGTGGATCATTATTTTCTACCAAAGGAATGGCCCATTTAGCTGCGTTCCCACTTAAATATGAAATAACAAAAGCTACTTTAGCCGCATCGTCGGGAAAAGATGTAGTCTTACACATGAAATGGAAGAGACATAATTTCATAAATACGTTATATTTGGAACTATCTCCATTGAATCTTTCTTGCATTGCCAGAGGGACAGGACTCGGGGTCTGCACAGTCACATGTATGGGTTGATTGTGTTCACTAGTTGGCGAGGCAGGATTCATAGTGGAAGAGGGTATTGTGAAGCGGGCAGGTTGGATATACGTTTTCTTGTTCCTTTGAGATGTCTCTACTGAACTATACCTGAGGAAGTCTGAAGTCTAGTTTGAACTAATTCTGTATGAAGACGTTGATTTTCTACCCTTACCCTCCCTACTTCACCCTGTAATTCAACTATGGCTGCTGCCAGTTCCTCCAAAGAAGGTCTTTGGAGTGTGAGGTTTAAGGGGTTCATCTTCATTCAGGTGGAAATTAATTTGTGGGCTCGGCTTTCTGTTATCTGATGCGGATTCTGTAGCAAAATCACTAACCTGAAAGTTGTGACCAATCCACAGGAACGAAGAGAAGCTCCCCACATTCCTGAAGATAGCCCCCAATATGGAAATTGATAATTCTCATATGAGAAGGCTAACTAAAGAAGAGGAGAGGAATGCCACTTCTATTCACCCCCGGAGATTCATGGACTTTGGATCAAAAGGAAAGAAAAAGGACAAACAAGACTCTCTTTCTTTCACTATAACAAACTTTGGTTAACAAAGGTGCTTATTCTGCAGAGATAAAATTCCACTTACCAGCTAAGGTCTCCAGAATGGCAAGAAGAAATAGACTGTGCTACCTAAGGCAGGATATGTAGTGCCTTCTCAGTTCTTTCACAGTCCATTGTATGAGGCCTGTTGTTCCAGGGAATGTTAGATAATCCAAATATCCTGGGACGATGTTGTAATAAAAATATAGTTCAACTAATGATGCAATATTCATGGGAAAAAGAAAAAAAAATACACTGCAGTGTCAAAGATGTGGCTGTGAACAAATCCCAGAGCAGCCACGAGTCCAAGAAATGAAATGATATGGCCTCAAGTCCCAATAACAAATTATAGGTGCATCCACGAGTTGCAAAATAATAGATGCGGCCGCGATTCACTTCAAGCGCTGCCGCGGGTTCAATATAATAAACGCGTCTGCAAGTGCTAAATAATAGACGCGGCCGCAACAGTCCTTGAATGCGGCTGCAAATTCAAGATACAAACGCGGCCACGAATTACCGCAAAGGCGGGCTCAATGGTTAGGGCGGCAGACCCTGATGCAGAGGTCTGGCCGGGACCAGGGTTCAATTCCCGCGGGTCTCGGGCTCAATTTCCTCGGACCTGATAATTCTCGCCTCGGTGTCTATTCTGATCATCAGCCCCACTCTGCACCTCTGGGCAATAGCTTGCTTAATCTCTACAACGGCCCCAACAACGCTGAGGATGCCTGACTTCACCTTGGGGGTGCCCAGGAGTAGGCTCCTCCCAGGGAAAGGCCAGGAAGGGTTCCTCGGCGGTATTCGTACAAGCGCCGAGATGCCTCCGGGTAGTCGTGCGCTATATAAGTGTGTAATTATCATTAAAGCAGCCGCAAAAACACTCAAGACGCGGCCTTGCATACAAGAACAAAAACGCGGCCGCGCACCCTCCCAAACGCGGCCGCAAGTCAGCTGCTGTAAGAAAAAGGCATAAAAATAAGGGAATATAATAAGCAGCTTCAAAGCATAAAACAAAAATACCGCTTGTGGCAATTAGAGTTCCAAGGATGGAAACGCAGGTAGTCCTCAGGATTCCAGGAAGAAAGTTCAGGAAAACCTCTAGGAGAAACAGGAAGGGGGCGTGGTCATGGTCAAAAACCGAAAGCCAAGCATCTGGTTCCTCTGTAGACCTGAATTTAAGGCTGAAGGGAGTGTTTGTAAATGCCCTTACTTTTCTTAAGGTAGCATGGCAAGGGATCCTTTAAAAAGAGTCTTTATCTCTGCAGAACATGCATGCCTCGGAATGAGTTAGCAGTGAGGCAATTCAACAATACATGAAGCATGAGCTCTGACACCATCAGCTCCCACAACGGGGCCTCCCAGGAGGAGGAAAAGGTCTCTTTGTATCGATCCGGGCTGCCTGGAGGCCCCCATCAGCAGCCCATGTCCCACTCCCGGTCCAGACATCACCAGCTGTTGTGACGACCGGGCCGCCACTGTTGAGGTGCCGCTGTAGGTGGATTCCCCGGCCACAGCCTCAGGAGCACGGCACCGCGCCAGTCTCAGAGGGCCAGGACCCGGCTCATAGTGCAGCCTCAGCCTGATTCACGGCAGCTCCGCAGGCTCTCCATCAGGGATGCAGGGTCAACGGGCGTCTCAGCAGGGTGATCAGTGTGAGAAGGGCCCACTGACCCCTCCAGAATTTCTTCGAGACAGAGGTCAGTCCGCCATCTTGCAGGAGCCTCTCCACCGGGTGCCAGACAGGGAACGCTCAGAATCACGTCGGACGAGCGCCTCAGGGGCTCTCCTGGAATCTGGAGCTCACTGTCATCATGGTCAGCAGTCATCCGCCGTCGAGGGCGACAATGTGTAGCCGATGGGCTGAGTAACTTAGAGCAAATTACGGAGGGGTCTGGAGCACTTTTAGAGTGTGACTGCCATCTTGACGCTCAAAGCCACTCCCCCTATTCTGGAGGGCCCTTAATCCCTCTACACAGCATTATTCCTTCTTCTCTCACTCCCATAGATCATACTCCAGGATAGATCATGCCTTTAATATGTCAATCGCTCATACAGGCGTGCACAGGCTTCCCCTTCCTCCCCATTAGTCTCTTGGACCTTGCTCCCTTGACTTGTCTACTAAATTGGCCAGCACCACGTTCTAAGATGACCAGATGGTACTTTTCCCAACGTATTGTGTCGAGATAGGCTACATAGAGACGATCTACGAAAATCGATTAAGGATTTCTTCATTACCAATGTGCCTGCCAATACCTCTTTCACAAATAAATGGGATGCCTTCAAGGCCTTTATACAATGGCAATATATTGCACTCACTACCTCCTTGAAAAAACTCCAGACTAAAGAAAAGTTATTGCTAGAAAAGGAGCAACACCAGGCAGAAAAATCACACAAAGACTCTCCATCTATCCCATTTCTGAGGAAAGTCACTGCCCTCAGCCATCTACACCAACAGGGCCGAGAAAACAATTCTGAGGCTCCAGCCATGTGGATATGAAGGGAAAGATAAGATAGGCCCACTGCTAGCATGACAACTTAGGGCAAAACAGGAAAGTGAATATGTCAAACAGGTCATCGATGGGAAAGGGGATATACATAGAAGCTTTCCACAATTTTTATAGTGCCTTCTATTTGGCCGAACCCCCCCTAGTTTCAGGTCAGACTGAGTAGTTGGACTCAACAGTTCTCCCTCAGGCCTCCACAGCTGCCAACGAGGAACTAGGTACCCCATAACTCAAGAAGAAGTCCAGGCAGCATTGATGGCCTCAAGCTACATAAATCCCCAGGCCCTGATAGGCTCACAGCGCAGTTCTACCAGACTTTTGCCACTAAGCTAACCCCGACTTACTGATCTTTTTAATGATATTGCAGCGAATCAACCGGTATGCCCCTCAATGGGAGAGACGCTGATCACGATAATCCTGAAGGCAGGGAAAGAATGTGCTTCCTACAGACCTATCGCCCTGTTAAATTTAGATACTAAACTATACTCTAAAGTCTTAGCTAATAGACTGGAAGAGGTCCTGCCCGATCTCATTCACCCTGATTAGTCGGGCTTCATGAAGGGCGCCAGACCCATAATAATCTTCTTAGGGTGTTCCACCTCATAGACAAGGTCCAGAAGAAACATTTACCCGCTGCCCTCCTATACCTCGATGCGTAGAAGGCCTTCGACCGCTACGATTGGTCCTTCCTGCTACATTTGGGTTTTGTGAGGCCTTCGTGGGGATGGCGAAAGCTAACTACAGTTCGCCAAAGTCCAGGGTTTTGGTGAATGGGGTTGCCTCTGACCTTTTTAGGCTGGCATGGGGCACTAGACAGGGCTGCCCCTTATCCCCAATGCTATTTGCCCTTAGTATCGAACCGTTTGCAGCTAGGATAAGTTAAAATCCAGAGATTAGTGGCATTCAGTTTGGATCTGACGACCATCAAATTTCACTGTTCGCAGATGATATTCTCTTGCCGGTTACTAATCCCACCTACTCCCTAGCAGCGATACAACTCGAATTGGAGCAATTTGAAAAAGTATAGGGGTTCAAGGTCAACCTTTCTAAATCCTTTCTATTAAGTTTGATATTGACCCGAGACATGTAGAGAGACATTGAGAGGTCATCCCCCTTCCATTGTGCACGTAAGGCAATCACGTATTTTGGTATCAATATTACCCCCTAACTAGGTGACCTATACAGGGCTAACTCTCCTCACCTGCTGCAACAACTCAAAGCCAATCTTAAGAGATGAAGCTCACCATATCTATCATGGATAGGACAAATCAATGCCATAAAAATTAATGTCCTTCCCCGCCTTCTCAACCTCTTTCAGGGCCTCCCTATCATTCTTGAGAAAGACCTATTTAAAGAGCTACAAACTATGATAATAAAATTATTTTGGCTGGACCAGAGAGCATGTCTCACCCAACGCCTTCTGATGAGACCGAGATTGGAAGGGGGGCTGACTCTTCCAGATTGTCTGCTCTATTACAGAGCCGCTCAACTTCAGGTCCTGGGAGAATGGTCACTTAAGGCTTCAGAGAAACTGTGGCTTCACATAGATAGACAGGTGGATTTGCCATCGAAGCAGAGGTCTGACAGACCACTCAACGCCTACTTAAGTATCCCCATGGCGACCACCCTCAAGATATGGGATAATGTAACTAAAGACCTGCCTCTGACCATTTTTCCATCCCCTTACACCCCTGTCCATTTCAACCCGGCCTTCCCTCTGGCGCTTGAGGAAGGGCTCTTTGATAAATGGAGCAAGGGAGGGTGCCTTATGATATAGGACCTCTTCCTCAAGGTATAGATGTGGACATTCACCGACTGTGCAGCCCGGTTCCAACTCTCACCCACTGAAGAGTATCATTATGTCCAGTTAAAGCACTGGGTTCAGCAGTCACACATGCGCCAGGCGGCCACCAGAGAACTGCTCCTGATAGAAAGATTTGTTCAAACTGGAATTACAGCTAAGGGCTGCATCTCCTTCTTATACGCCCTCTTGCTCTCCCTTAGCCCCCATCAGACTTCACGTCAAAAGAGATTTTGGGAAGGTATCCTACAGACCCCACCTTCGGAGAAACAATGGGAAGGCCTCTTTAGAGATATTACTAAGCACAATCGCTCCATGTTCTTAAAAGAAGCCCATTACAAAACTATGTATGATTGGTACCTTTACCCACAAAAATTACACACTATCTTTCCCAATACTTCTGACAGATGCTGGCAGGGATGCGGGCTATTGGGAGACTTCCGACATATTTTGTGGGACTGTCCTTCTAGCCGACCCTTCTGGAGAGAAATCCAATCCCAAATGAAACAAATTTTGGGCTACCCAATTGCTGACTGTCTAGAACACGTGCTCCTAGGTATCCGAGATCCTAGTCTTAAATACCAAACTGTCGCAGGGATTCTGCTCCTACACAGAACTGCAAAAACAACAGTTGATGGACAGAATGCAGAACAATGTCATACATCCACCCCAGTACAGAGATCTGGGCCTAATCCATCGTTTTTTTGCACTCCACACCACCTCAGTTCAGATTTGACTCCCGTGGTGTGGAGAGCACGGGATGTGCATAGAGACTTGGATCCTCAGTGAATTAGGGTGTACCAAAACTCACCTTAGTATCCAAATCCCCTACCAGACTAGCAATCAGTGTCTCATTGGTTCTTCCATACCCCCAATGATTAGACAACCCAGAACATGAACTTAGAACACCTCAGGTAAAGTGGAACACATGAACACTCTTTCATTATGCTATCATACCAGTCCATAACGAGGAGTAAATGAAGACACGTGCAAGTTTGAAATATTTATTTCTAATGCCGTGTTCTCAAGCGCAGTACTTAGCTAATACAAGTAAACATAGTATAAGCAACAAGGTTATCAGCATAGTTACTATTCCATAAAATACAAAGGAGAAAGCATGTTAAAATGCTAAAAGGAAGAAGGCTAAATAGCACCTCAGTCTTACCCTCCCTTGCTAGTATATTATATCATATCTACAGAAGGTCTCTTTGGGTTTACAAGGGCGGCCCCATACCTCTGGTCCTAGTAGAAAGGGATCACATCATTTTCTACGCCAGCTCTCTGCATGCGAATGTTCTCCAAACTGTGTGTGCATGCTCTGCGCAGTGCATTATTAAACGCGCCAGAGGTGGCCACAGCTGCATATGTGTTATGTCTAGGACGTGCGCTGATCAGACCGAACAACAACCACTGTGTTGAAATAACCTTGAAGGCCTACGGCACTCACTGTTCCGACATAGCTTACCAAGCAGGGCTGATACTATAGGAAAACATATTATTCTCGTGTGAAGCAAAATATTCTGCTAGACTCTAAACATTTATAATATTGTGTGCCGTGTGCAAAAGCAGCAGAGAGGAAAAATGGCGTTTAAACTTCTAATAAGCTCATGCTAACTTAACACAGTGTAAAGGCAAAGCCCATCTCCATGACAAAACTCAAGGGGATCGCTCCATTATGTGGCTGTGCTTTGGGCAGCCAAAGTGGCCATAGCAGCAGCCTGGAAGAAATCGGAGGCCCCCTCACTTACTCAACGGCATGCACGTCTTCAGTTGCTCTCCATGATGCAGATGATTTTAGGTGAATATCACTAGGATGGGCTGAAGCGTATGAAGATGAAGCAATTGATTTGCCTACCCCGATATTCCCTAAAGTCTCCAACTCAGAAATTGGCAAATGGGCTGAAGCGTATGAAGATGAAGCAATTGATTTGCCTACCCCGATATTCCCTAAAGGAAAAATTGCTGACAAAAGAGGGAAAATGTTATTAGCATTACTCCCTAGCATCAATGGGTCAATCTTGAATGGATGCGTAGAGGGTGACAGACCAGCCTCTTTCACAAGACGTGGAAATGGATCCCTCTCAACCATTGATTATCTAATATGTAATATAGAGATAACAGACACGTTCCATCACTTGAAAATTAATTTTACAGACGAAAGTGACCATGCGCTTCTTTGTTTAAATACTGGATGGTCGCAACACTCTTCCAAATTAAGTCCAATTATGTATCCTAATGGGAATATTGAAATTAATAAAAAGCAGAGACGAATTTTTTGGAACTCTAGGACTCTAGATTTTATTAATACAAAGATCTTACAAAGCAATCTTCTATTAAAAATATATTCGGAGGATCAAATAACAAATTTTGAATATATAATGACAAATCTGAAGACAATTCTGTTGAACAGGGAAAATCCACGTCGAAATAAGATTTATAAGAATTCTGATGAAAATGCCACTAGGAGGAAACTTAACAAACTTATACGAGGACAATTTCTAAATTATTCACCTACAACGCAGCTAGAGATAAATAAATTGAAGAACCAACAAAGAAAAGAAAAGAATAGCAAAAAACGACGGCTACAGGATAAAAACTGGGTGGATATTCACGAGGCGGCAAAGCAATATAACCAAAGGAAATATTGGTCTATGATAGCCAAAATAACTGGGTCTAAAAAGAAGCTTCAAGCCATACCAGTACCACCTCATGAATGGGAAGCTTATCTAACTGACCTATATAAAGCAAACTCAACTCAAATAGAAAGTAATGCTGCTGAACATTGCATGGAAGATAATCTAATATCAATCGGAAAAACTACAGCCTTTTCCATTGAAACACACATTAGAAAAGCAAAAAACACCTCTGCGTCAGGCCCTGACTTGATACCGATCAAAATTTTGCAATCTAACCCTAAAGAATGGAGTCAGTTATTAACATCACTGTTTAATTATATTTTTTGCACCAGAAGAATACCAGAATCATGGCAGGGAAGTACAATAATTCCCATACACAAAAAAGGTAACCAAAACATAGCTAGTAACTACCGGCAAATTGCACTGATGGACGCAACAGCCAAAATCTTCGCTGCGGAAATACTAGATAGATTGAAAGACTGGTGCTTTTCGAAGGGAATAATACCTATGTACCAAGCCGGGTTTCGCCCCAACCACTCAGTAACAGATAATATCTCAATTCTTCAAACTATACTTGACAAATACATTGGGAGGAAATCGCAACCAGTGTATGCTGCATTTATAGACTATTCCACCGCATTTGACCGCGTTGATAGGTCTACATTATGGAGAAAATTGAGAAATCTGGGGATTTGCGAAAACTTATTACAATTAATAATTATGTTACACACTAATACCTGGTCCCAGGTGCAAATGGGAAGTGAGAAAGGTCTGACGAAACCAATCAACACTATGAACGGTTTAAAGCAAGGATGCCTTCTGGCACCAATTTTGTTCTCGCTTTATTTGAGCGATTTACCATCATGCCTACAACAATGCAATAGCTTGCCCCCGAAGGTTGCTTCTCAGAGCATACATGCGCTGTTGTATGCAGATGACATAGTTATGTTAGACCTTACTCCCTTTGGCCTGCAAAACTTATTGGATTCCTTAAATGTTTATTCGAAGGATCATTTTTTAGTTCCGAACCTATCAAAAACTAAAGTGGTTGCGTTCTCTGGCCGGCAAAAAAGTGCCAAGTATTGCTGGAACCTTGATGGGACAAGAGTGGAGGAGGTAAAAGAATACACCTACCTTGGGAGGATTTTTGCAAAGAATCTGCAAAATTCTAAACAAATAACCAATCTAAAGAAAAAAACTGAGATCCATGCTGGGGCGCTCTCTAGGTTGTATACTGCCACAGGGAATAGACATTTCTCCTCTCTGCTCAAAGTGTATAAAGTAAAGATACCTGCGGTCCTGTCATACGCAACAGAACACTTACCAATATCCCAATGGTCTTTTATGAATATAACAGAAGGAAAGATTTTGAAAAGAATATTAAAGGTTTCAGTATCAACACCTGTACAGGCTATCAGACTGGAATTTGCACTAACAAGCTCGTACGCCACAGCTGTGGCAAATGTCATCCGATGGGCGTATAACATCTTGCATGCGAAAGAAGGATCACTTAGATTCTTGTTAAAGACTGAGATATTTAACCTAGACTCTCGGTATCTTAATTTTTCCAAGAATATGTCTGAAGCATTTAAAATTGCAAACCTTACAAAAGAGATCTTGTTATCCTGGTCAAAATCCCAGCTAAAACTTTTTTTGAAATGCTTTACTCCAAGGTTAAGTTATGATCTTGACTTCATGCACTGTAGTAAGCTATCTACGTATAAAATGTTCATAGAGTCACTGGAATACAAGCAATTGAGGCCATATTTGGGGCTCTGTCTCACTCATGGAGCTAGAAGGTCCATAACTATGTTGCGATTAGGCATCTTACCTGTTTCTGTCTTTACATCGAAATGGTCACCAGGTCACTCTCCTTTATGTAATCTCTGTTTAGGTGGGGATCAAGACATTGTACATATTTTATTTGTTTGCCCTAACGCAAGTGTAGTTAAAGCGCGGATTAGATATCTTCAACCAATATATCAAAAATGCAACATTACCACAGTAAATAGTTTAATATCTTTATGTAAACATCCAACAGAAGAATGGGTTTGTTATCATTTCTATAAATTTTTAAAATCTTTTCTAACATTATATTGATGTGAATGCATATCTGCTGTAAATGTTTTTTATTTTTGTGGTGCTCAGTTGAGTACCAAAGCAAATAAAAACTTTTTGACTTTTGACTTTGACTATCACTAGGAAACGTTTGCTATTCAGAATCTTTTTGAACTGAAGATAGTTGCATTTCAACTTCAGAACTGAGGGTTGAGCGTCTCCCAGAGTATGGGGCCATGGACTCCCAAAGACCTGCCATCATGTTGAACTCTTTTGTAAGCGCATTGATGGAACTGGTGAGAGATATAGAACTGCAGGTTCCTGGCAGGGACATAGTATTGAGCCGGTTTTATGACAGATCCGGGCCCTTTGTGCCAATATGCTCTGTATTTAAATCAGTGTGCTCTGTGTATAAATCAGTGTGTTTTGCAATTTATTCTGGATTCCACCAGATACCAGTGAATCAATTTCACGGTTGAGTTGACATCGTCATGTCTCTGTTAGTAAAGACAAACTCTAGAAGACTCATTTCACAATCTCTGCAGTCTAACAATGAGCTTTAGGGGAGACAAGTGTTGACAAAATGCAGTACTCCAAGAGAGCTCAAGTTAGCGATATTCTGTGATTGGTTTGGAGGAGTGGGTGGATTTTTCACAGGGGGAACCATCGAACGTGTGCTCCCTCGATGACTACATTCATTTGAGGGATGAAGTTGAGGTTGAATCAAATATAATCCTGAGGTTTCTGACCTGTTGTGTGGGACAGTCAAAAAAAGGGCGACTAAAAGCCCACTTCTTCTATGATTAAGGCATCAGTTGTTGCTCCAATCAAGCACTGAAAACCTTCCATGCTCCACTAAATGATTTCCTCTGAGCACTTCACAGTTTTAACTTGCATCTTTGCACTGTTCCCCAGACAAATATGAATCTGGGTATCATCTACATACAGTTGGAACTGACCTGATATATATCTAATCATTGTAACAGGCGGCACATATAGATATTAAACTGATTAGGCACGAAGGAGGACTTTGAAATACACTTTGCCGCATTGGCGGCTGACAACATTAAAATATGGTGAGGCGCAATGCCCAAAAAACTCACCATATATGTTGTACTTGCTGGTCCGTAAAATCGCGGCAAGACGAAAAGACTCTTCAAATTTGAATTAAGTACAGCTCCTCGGCGGCAAGCAGTTGTTCCTTGCTGGGGATCCCGGCGAGTGCAGCAGGAAAGGGAAGAATTTCCCTCCTTTTACAGCACAAATCCAACAGCTCCAGGATTGGTTGGAGCAGGCTAATCCAAGGCTCATTTTGAGGCTTTGGGCCTGTGCCTGCAATCCCTCAGCTGTTTTATAGTGTTGGGATTGCAGTCTTTGAAGTGCGCATGCGGATTGGCCAGCTGTAGACATGCAAGCCTGGGATAAATAAAAAAAAATGATATTTATTACCATTTTAAAAATGTGTGTTTACCTGCTGCACTCGAAGCAGGCGGGTGACACTCTTCAACCCTTGAGGAGAAACCGCTCCTGCTTTGCAGGAGAATAATGGGTCATTTGTGGAGCCTCTGCCCATTATATAAGTCTCTTTAATAGAATGTTGTTGTCCGTGGAATTGCAGACTGTCTAGAAATGCAGGAGATTCAAGGGCAATTCCTGGTCTTTGTGAAGGATGACAAGAAGGTCTTCTCTGATATCTGACAGAGTAGACTAAATGGCTCACAAGTGTCTAAATTCTGATTGACAATCATTCAGGACAAGGTTCTGTTCCACATACTCTTGAAGTCGTCTGGTGACCTTTATTTACAATAATTTGCCAGGGGGCTGGAGGATGGAGTTCTGTCAGTGGTAAGTAACTGGGATTCAGGGGGGTGTGGCCGAGGCGTCAAGATGGCGGTCGCACTCTAAGAGTGCTCCTGGACCCCTCCTTCATCCGCTTCGCATTCTGTGCTCTCTGGCAGTAATCCACCATCCCTACCTGCCTGCCTGGAGTCCTGAAGCACGGGGTTGTTCCGGAGGCTGTCTGTTCCCCCGTGTTGGCCCTCTGAGGCCTCCTGCCGGCCCTGGATTCCCTGGGCCCCGCTAGCGACAAAATGGCGGCCTACATCGCACCCTGGTGATGGACCTGGCGATCCAGCTGCGGTCCCTTTTAATCACTGAATTCGCTGCGGCAGACCGGCCTGGCTGGCCCCCCTGCGCCGCTCCGATAGAGAGGCAGCGTCCGGTTAGTCGGCGAGTTTGGAGCGGGCGGAAGAGCTCCTGGATCCCTAATTTCCCCATTGGGGGTGGGGCGGCCGCTGGTGCCCGTGCCTGAAGCCGGTCCTGCGGCACGCTTGGGAGTTGGCGGACGAGGGGCCGTGGTCCGGCTGGAACCTTGGGCATCGGCCACCATACCGGGTGGTGGAGTGGGAACGAGGGCGGGGGAGCGGCTGCGGACTTGTGGGGCCGTTGGTGCAGCGCTTCCTCTATCGGCTGCCATACCGGGTAGCGGGGGGGGTGAGTGTGAGCAGGGCTGGGTCCCGGCCCTCCTGGAGCCTCTCCCTTTCATCCCTGGGGCGGCCGGCCCTGGTGCACTGGAGGTGGTGGCCGCTGTGTCGGGTAGCGGAGTGCGGGTGTGAGCGGGCCTCAACTCCTGTACCCTGGCCCCGGGAGCTGTGGTCGCCCCGTCTGTATCCTGGCCCTGGGAGCTGTGGTCGCCCCGTCTGTATCCTGGCCCTGACAGCTGCCCACGCCCTAGGAGTTGTGATTGAGGGGCTCACCAGCCGCACTGGCTGGGCAACGGGCACCCTGGGTCCGGCCTGTTCCGTCCACTTGGCGGGCGACGCTGAGCACTGGGCTGCCCCTTGCCTCTCCTGGGCCTCGTCTCCATGACAGAGGCGGACCAGCCTTTCACACACAGGATTCCACCGGTGAGTGAGCGAGGGACCGGCTGCCTGGTTGGGTGGCGGGCTGGGAGGTTGAAGTTGGGCCTTCCCGTGGATGTCCCCCCCCCCCCGTCCCCCTTGCCCCCGAGGCGCTGTGGTGGCCTGTGGCACCGCGCCTGATCGTTGCCTGGGGGAGCATTGGGGAGAATTACTAGCACCATACAACCAACTAGCCTGCTCCATTCTAGCCCCTGCCATCCGGTGGGGGGGGGGGTCAACGGAGCGGAGTGTGGTGCTTGGACCTGGGATACCCCTGGCCGGTTGGAACCGCGAGACCTGAGCCAGCCATTCCCACTATACAATGTCCCCTGCACCTGCCGGCCGACGCTGAACACTGGGCTGCCCCTGGCAACCCCTGGGCCCCGTTTCCGCGACAGAGGCGGACCAGCCTGTACACACAAGACACCGGTAAGTGTGCGGGGGACCAGCTGCCTAGTCGGGTGGCAGGCTGGGAGGTCGAAGTTGAGCCGTCTTGTGGGTGCCCCCCACCCCCCTCTCGCCCGAGGGGCTGGGGCGGCCTGTGGCACCTTGCCTGGTCGGTGCCTGGAGGAGCTTTGGGGAGCTTTGTTAGCGCCACACACCCAACAAGCCTACTCCATTCTAGCCCTTGCCGCCCTGTGGGGAAAATCAGCAGGGCAGGGTGCTGTGCCTGGACTTGGAACGCCCTTTGCCGGTTGGAACCGTGAGACCTGAGCCAGCCATTCCCAATATACAACCCTGTTCGGAGGTGGAACATGGGGAGAGATAGGGCCCCGAAGTCCACGACTGCCACCACACAAACTAAAATTGACCGCTTCACCACCCAAGGGCCTGACCCACCTGAACAAGCAGATGGTGCTCCCCCTGCCCCTGGCACAGACCTTGCGACTATCCTGCAGGCCATCGGCTTGTCGCAGGCCTCGGTGGAAGGGAAGATAGGGGAGATCAAGGTGGATGTGTCTCTTCTCCGGCAAAATCTCCGCAACACCACGGCCCGGATCACCGAAGCGGAGTCCCGAATCTCGACAGCGGAGGACGATATTCGCCAACTTAAAGACCTAGTGGCTGGCCTGAGCTCCCGCGCCAGTGAACTTCACTGGCGCGCCGAAGATGCTGTAAATCACGCAAGCCGCAACAACCTCCGACTGGTGGGCTTCCAGGAAGGGGTTGAGAAGAATCAGGCGGCCCCCTTTGTGGAGGCTTGGTTTATCTCTTGAATGTTGAAGGACTCCCTGTCTGCTTGGTTCGTGGTGAAGAGGGCCCACCTATCCCTGGCCCTAAGGCCACCGACCGGGGCCCCCCCGCCCCTTTATCCTGAAGATCCTCAACTTTAAGGATTGCAATGCTATCTTGCGCGAAGCACGTTCCTAGGGCCCGTTGAAATTTCAGAATCACACCATTATGATTTTCCCGGACTACACCAAGGAAGTGCAAGACCAACGTCGATCCTACACCGAGGTCAAGAAGAAGCTGAGATCTCTGGGCCTCCAATACCAATTGCAATTCCCGGCAGGCCTACGGGTTATCTTCCAAAACGCCACCCACTTCTTTGACTCCCCCCAGACGGCCTGGACTCGGTTAACTGAAGAGCGGCCCCTCCGGCAGCGGCACGTCCTGCCCCCGTTCCGCCGGGCTCCCACCCCGCACGGCCACGGTCGCCAGGGCGCCAGCGTCGGCGGCACACACACTCCAACAGGAGACGCCGATCCCAGGTGGCGTCCCACAGATCCTCCAGCCTAACGGCCCATAGTTCTCGAAGTTCATCTGGCTCCTCAGCTTCTCCTCCGTGTCTCAGAATCGAGGCTTCTGATGGCCCAATGGTGGACCCTCCGTCTCCGAGACGGCGGGGCCTCCCAGGAAAGGACACTGACCTTTCTTGCAGCCCAAACCTGTGAAGTACTGATGACCGACCTCTGAAGTGGCTGGCACCCGGGGGACGTGCCCCAACTTTGGGATGATCTGGGGTTCTGGCAGACTGTTTGCTCTGAGTCTTTGTCTTCCTGCCGAGACATTGTATATCTGCTCATATGGAGGGGTCCTTTCACGCTTCTCAACCCAAGCGTTATAGTTTGGTTACTGTTTCTTGGGGGTCGGCAGATGCTTCTGTTCTCGAAGTATAGGGTGGGGGAGGGGCAAGGGAGGGGATTGGGAATGTTTGCTCCCAAGGTTTCTAATTGTTTATTGTTGTTTTGTTGCGCCATCACCCACACAACACTCAGATCCACTTCTATATGGGTCCATTATCCATGGTCCTTCCCACCAGCACGCTTTTGCACCTGCTCTGGGCCCAGCATTTGCCGTTGGCTCTCCAGGGCCTGACGGGACACTGCAACGATCTCCAATCCCCATGACTGACACACCATTTCCGAAGGCTGCCCTCCATATCTTATGGGTTTGGCACTTGGGCTTCGCTCGAGGATCCCGGGGTGTGGCCATAATATTGATACACACCCTACCCTATGTACTCACACAAGGGCACGTTTGTGATCGTTTGCGACACATTAGCGGGCACTAGGGGGCACGCCCCTAATCTTGTGTCCTTGTACTCACCCCCCTCGATGCTCGCCACGACTCTAAAACAATCCACCGCTCTGCTGTCTACCCTCCCCCTGGGGCCCACTGTTATTGGGGGCGACTTTAACGCGGTCTCTGCACCTCTTCTTGACACAACAGGTCCGCCATCTCCTTCCAGGCTGGCGCAAGCGAAACAATTAACTAGCTGGGCTGAATCCCTCGGCCTTTGCGATGCATGGCGAATCTGGTACCGACACGCTAAGCAGTTCACGCACACCTCCGCCGCACACCACACGCAAGCGCGCATAGATGCCATTTTCATTCCATCTACAGATTGGATTCCATCACGATCCAAGACGTCCGAACACTACCAAGAGGTATCTCCGACCACTCCCCGCTGCTCCTTAGTACAGGGACTCCTCCCCCTCACTCGAGCCCAGTGTGGCGGTTGAACGCTTGGTTTCTTCAAGACAAGGAATTCAAGAAGGTGGTGGGATCAGTACTGCAGCAGTACTTCACCACCAATGCGGGGTTGGTTTCTTCCCTGGGTACCCTGTGGGAGGCGGGCAAGGCCACTATTCGTGGCTATGCCAAAGGCCACATCCAACGTCAGCAGCAGGCCCAAATGCTGCAAATTATCTCACTGGAGGCGCTGGCACTGAGCCTTGTACAATCTCCCTCTGCTGAAGGCGACGCCGCTCAGGAGCGGCGCCTCGCGAGCATTCGAGCTGAAATCAAGCAGCTCTCGTTGGAGGCTGCTAAGTTCCTGTGGAGATCTTCCGTAGCTAGAGTTTATGGCTGGGTGACAAAAATGGTACAATCCTTCATAGGCTCGCCACGTACCCCAGAGCAAACCGCATCATCCCAGAAATATTGGATCAGGAGGGGTTGACACAACGGTCCCCGGTGGCTATGGCCAGCGCTTTTGCCACCTTCTACCATCACCTTTATGCCAAACGAACTCCGGTGCGGTCGCTCGGCGAATTGTTGGACGCTGGGGGTGCCCACCTCCCTCAGCTGGACTCTACTGCTCAAGCTGATCTTGACCGCCCAATCTCCCACAACGTGATTTATGACACTATTGCTTCCACCTTGTTGGGTAAGACTCCCGGCCCGGATGGCCTCCCCCAGGAATACTATGCAGCGTACCGAGAAGCCCTCGTGCCTCGCACTGCGGACTTGTATGCCGAGGCATTGGAGAAAGGTTCCTTCCCGCCCAAGGCGGATATGGCCACCATCGTGGTCCTCCCGAAGGCGCAACCGCCATCCCACCACTGCGCTGACTACCGTCCCATCTCCCTCATTAATACGGATATTAAATTGTACGCCGCAATCCTTGCCCAACGGTTGAAGCCCTACCTTACCACGTTAGTCCACCAGGACCAGTGCGGATTCACGCGCCAGCGAGGCACTAGACACTGCCTCCGGCGGCTGCACCTGGCCCTGGCTCACCGCCAGGTGCTTTCCCCCTACCTGGTGCTCCTTCTCATCAATTTTGAGAATCAGTGGACTGGACATACCTAGACGACGTGCTTAATGCAATGGGTTTCGGCCCCCACTTCCATCAGCTAGTCAGGATTCTGTACACCCGGCCCCAGGCGCGCGTCTTGGTCAACAGGGCTCTCTCCGACGCCATCCCCATTCAAAGGGGGATGAGACAGAGTTGCCCCCTCTTGCCCCTTCTCTTTGCTTTGGCAATGGAGCCTCTAGCGACCTTGATTCGGTCCGAGAGTCTCATTCAGTGATGGGAATGGCCCAACTCCGCGGTGGACAAGATCGCTCTTTACGCGGACAATGTCCTGCTCTTTTTAACCAACCCCTCCCACTCTGGTCCTCGTTGTCTTCAGATCCTGCTTTTTTTCGGGCAAACCTCTGAATTCTAATAAGTCGGTCCTGGTCCCACTCCATCTCTCCAGAGAGTGCTACGACTGTCAGTCCATGATACTGCTTCGGCATCAGTCTTTTAAATATCTTGGGATCTGGGTTGCTCTCCTCCCAGAACTGGGATGGTCCCTTAATGTCACCCCGCTCGTGAAAAAAGCTAAGGCGGATCTCCATAAATGGCAGACACTACCCCTGAACCCCCTGGGAAGGGTCGCCTTGTTTAAAATGATGATCCTTCCCAGGTTTCTTTATGTTCTCCAAAACACCCCCTTCTGTTTCCCACAGACATGGTTTCAGGAGCTAGACACTATGGCTACTAAATTCCTCTGGGGGGAGGGAGGGAGGGCCCGGCTGGCGTTAAACACTTGCTGGATTCCACCATTCGACGGCGGCATGGGGATGACACACTTATACCTATACCACCTGGCGACTCGTCTGCTGAGTATACATGACTGGTTCAACGGGAGCTGGTCTGATCCAGCCTATAGGCTTGCACTAAGTGAGCTCGGCCAGTCCAGAATCCACTCCCTACTATATGGGAACCCATCCCATCCACCTTGCCTGACGTCACGCGCTCCGTGCTCTTAGCCTGGAGGGATGCTCTAAGACACACCCAGTGGACACACAAACTCACCCAGTACACGTCTCTATGGGATGGTATGTGGCTCAGGGAGGTCAGAGGGTTACAGGTGAGGTACTGGGATTCTGAACCCGTTTCATAAAAGTCATCGTACCATGACGATTTTGGTAGCATCAGACCGAAAATGGCGAGTGTAAGGTGTACAAGTATTTTCGTCATATTCGAGTGACGAGATCACCGTGAAATCGGAGTTTCCATTCTGAACCCTCGGGTTCCATCTTGCGTGCGGCAGCCATTTTGTGGTTGCCCTCACATAGGCCGATGATAATGGCCGAACGAGTCTCCAAGCACACGTACACTTTAGCTGACTTCAGAATGACCTGAGCGAGCGACCCTCTTGCCTGAAGCCAAACTTGTTAAGCCAGTTCCTTTCCCAGTAGCTGATCAAGATTGCTGATCAAGACACAAGACACCATCAAACCTTTTATTACGCACAGCTATGTATTATCTTGCTCACACCAGTCTCTGCTCCTTTCTTTATGGTCAATTTTACGATGGGGATGTGCCCATTTTTATGGTGGGTTCGATCGACCTGTCTGATGAAGAATGTTGGGTTTGACTAAAAATTGATTGTGGGCTGGACAAACTGAAAAATGGGCTGGTCATCATTATTCCGCGGTTTTATCGTGAAAATATGTGAATGGCCAACTGTAAAATCAGGAATGTTCGCCTGAAGCATAGTATTTGGTATAAGAAGGGATGACTAGCTTTGTGAAGTTGAGCAGTCTCCTGAGAACATACACCGTGTTGTACTTCTAGGATACCTGTTACTGGCTGCAGCCAATAAATCTGATCTTTGACGTCACCAAGAAGTTTCTGTGTTTCTGTAGTCTGAGACAGGAGAATCCAAAGTCTTCGGGTATGTCCCCTGGCACCGCTGGGTTCTAAATAACCCGGTACTTCATTTGGCGCCCAACGCCGGGCGATTTCAGCGGTACCGGTCCAAGCCTGAGGTTCGTGAGGAGCTTCGTGTGAAAATTCTGGAGGAAGGCCAACCACTTCATCGACCCCTGTATGTCGTCGTGGTCCGAAAGTCTTTGCTGCGAGGTTCCCCGCTTTCCGACTGCTACGAAGGACTGCTGCCCTGACTATCGCCCTGTCTTGGACCCTTTGATGATTTGTAGAGCGAGACGATAGACGAGTCTTCTGGTGACGTCATCGATACCTCAGTTAAGTATGAGTGGAGCGTCTCCCAGTCCTTAGTTTTTGGGTATCCCCTTGGGATCTTTGATTTGGAACTTGCAAGTACCAAAGCCGAGGGACTCGTGTATTCACGAGACTATCGTTTTTGATATTCCCTTGAAGTTTTAAGCTAGGCTAGTGAGCGAAGATGCCTGGTCTTAGCAGACTTGGAAATTTGTTTTGTTGTGGTTATAATAGGGATTCCCGATTGGAGGACTCGTGTCCGGTTCATCCAATTGGAACTCCAACCTATGATCTCTATGTGAAGCATGGCGTGGGCCCCATCGCATATAACGAAGTATGGATTCGTTACACAAAGAAGGACGGTGTCCTACAATGGCCCCGATATGGTAGTTTCGACACGGAAATTTTAGATAACCTAGAGGTAGACTTTTCAAGAAGAAAGCCCGGCCGGCGATGTTTGACTCTTTCCGCCTATGGCGAAAGGAAGCCAAACAGAAAGAAATTAAATTAGCGAAGAAAAATAAAAGAGAAAAGGGTATCTCGATAATGCAAGCTGCTATGCAGTATAAGGATGATGAAGAGGAAGAAGCGAGTGAACAGTTGCACAGGCAACGTAAACTGGCGATTGATAAATGCTATCCAGTTTTGCCACCTTTTCAGCAAGATGCAACGAAGGAACTTGAAAAAGATCCTTTAATGTCACATTTGTTGAATTCGCCACCCCCTTATGCGCAGAGTGCTACAGCACCTCCGCAACCTTTAGTTGCGCAACCTCTGGTTGCTTTGCCTTTCACTGTTGCACAGCCGCCAGCTCCTCTTCAGCTGGCTCCTACTCCTCTGGTGCAGCCTTCTCAAGGGCTGCCGACTTTGCTACCTGTTCCGTCTTTAATACCCATGACTTTTTCACCTGTTCTTGCTGTTTCCTCTGCTACTGCTCCTACATTAGCTTCTTCTCAGTCCGCTTTATCCCCTGTTCTGTCAACTTCTCCTTCTGTCCGACAGAGAATGACGGACACTGTTACTAGTCTTTTGTCTCCTTTCTTTGGGTCATTAAACACGACCCCCGCGTAGCCAACTGCCTGATTCTAGAGAGAAGGGAGTATTGGACCACTTGGCGCGTAGATGGGTTACCGACCCTACAAGATACGAGTTCCGACGTTGAGAGAGCAGTTGCGACATTGTTGTCATTTAGGAATGAGGCTATTTCTCGATCGTTGTTTGAGCCTGATCCCTCTGTTAGGAGGAAAGTGAGACAGTATCCCATGAGAGAAGTCCCCCCAGTTTGGAAAGAAGGAGATCTAACCGCTAATCCACCTGTTCAGCCTCATTTTCAGCGTGTTTGGGTGCATGTTCCATGGAAGCGAGCTGAAGCCTTGGCCCTTAAACAGACCTTACCTGACCCCCGTAAAAATCCTGCAGGCTATTATAAGGAACTATCACAGACTGCAGACTCATGTGTTATGAATTTAGCTGATATAGACATGTTGTTTGGAAATGTGGTCCCGCAGCCTTTGTGGGGTTTGATTCGTCACACGGATCATGCGCAGGAGTTAGGGGACACATGGGCTAATACTAGTGCGGCAAATGACAGACAAGTAGGCGGTGCTAAACCCGAGCCTTTAGTAGCAGAACTCCCTGGTAGGATTGTTACTTACATGAAGACTCTAATGCCTGCGATGCGTGTGAATTGGGATAAATTTTCTGCATGCAAGCAAAAGAAAGAGGAGACTGTGTCTGATTTCTTCACTAGGTTTGAAGAAACGTTTATCGACCACAGCGGTCAAGACATGAGTACAGAAGGCGGTCAACGGTTGTTCGTTGACAAGTTTGTGCACAATTTGCTTCCCGAGTTGTGTAAGAAATTGAAAGACTCAGAGAGTTCTTGGGCCGTTTCCTCTTCAGCACAGATATTGGCTACTGCACAATACTACGAAAATAGAGATAAGGATGAGAAGGACAGAGCAGACAAGAAAACTAAAGAGTTAAAAATGAAGGTTCTCTTACAGCAAGCGTACCTGCCCCGTAGTAATCAGCGTGACTATCAGCAACCCCAGCAATTTCAGAGAAACTCGCAAAGGTTCGAGTTTTCTCAACCACGTTTTCCTGTAGGCCCTAATCAGTGTGCATATTGCAAAGAAGAGGGCCATTTTAAAAGTAGCTGCCCTGTGTTGTTACAGCGCATGATTGGTGTTTCTAGCGCAAGAGGTCGGGGTGTTCCACAAGCTCTTAGAGGTAGAGGGCGTGGAGGATTCTCCCAGAACGCACGTCCGTTTCCTCCTCAAAATTCAATGAATAGTTTTGATCAGCAGAATAACGCGTCTGGTAGGACGACTCAGTACTATGCCGATGACTACTATGCAGAAGGTGAGAATATGGAAGGTGATGATTGCTAGGACAGCCATAGACAAAGAGAGGGAGTTGTTTCAGTTCCAGTAGATCAGAGTGGACCTTATGTTGAGGTGATTACATCAGGTGTGTCAGAGCCTTTTCTGTTGGATACTGGTGCTACGAAGAGTTTTATTATGCACTCTAAACTCCCTGGCGCACCTTTGTCTGGCGAGACGAATGTTTCAGTAGGTTTTTCTGGCGCCCCGGTTAGGAACCCGATTTCTAGTCCTATGTCTCTTTCTGTTGGACCTTGTGAATTCGAAGCACCCCTTATTCTGACGACAGGTTGTGGTGAGAACTTGTTAGGATTGGATCTGTTGAAAAGATTGTATGCGACATTGTATTGTTCTCCTTCGGAAGTACAACTCACATTGGGCAAGAAAGTGGTCTCCCCGATGTATTTGTCGAAGGATAAACTTCCGGCAGAATTGTTATCTCTTCCTGATATTCTGTGGGCTACTGGTCCTAATGACGTGGGTCTTTTGGAAATACCGCCATATGTTGTGACGTTGAAAGCGAATGTTAAAATGCCGCGCATTCCCCAATACAAGATCTCTAATGAAGGTGAGAAGGCGTTGCTAGCGATCATTTATGATTTGATTGAGAAAGATGTAATTGAAGAAACGAGAGGTAATGTTTGCAATAGCCCTGTTTTACCTGTCTTGAAACATACTGACTCTTCTCAGCCACCCGTTTACAGGTTTGTGATCGATCTTAGAGAGGTGAATAAAATCGTTGTGCCACAATTTCCTGTTGTTCCTGATATCACTGCCTTATTAACTATGATTCCAGCTTCCGCCACTTGGTTTTCAGTGATTGATTTAAAGAATGCCTTCTTCAGCATCCCAATTGCCGAGGAGAGTAGGGATATGTTTGGTTTCTCTCTAGGAGGTCGAAGCTTCCGGTTCAAGCGCGCTCCTCAAGGCTATTGTGAGAGTCCGTCAATCTATAGTCAGGCTTTGAAAACACAACTTGATACGATTGTTCTACCTGATGGTGCTGCTCTTATTCAGTACGTCGACGATTTGTTAATCGCTGCAGATACTGAAGAGATGTGTAAAGAAGCCACCTTGTTGTTGTTACGTCATTTGTCTAATTTGCATCATAAAGTGTCTCTTTCGAAATTACAGTACTGTCGACAAGAAGTGACCTACTTAGGTAATTTCTTATCGAAGGAGGGAAGAAGATTGACCCCAGAACGAATTCAGGCAATTGCAAAAATGAGTGTGCCAGTTACACAGAGAGAAGTGCGTGCCTTCTTGGGTATCACGTCATATTGCAGACAATGGATGCCGAATTTTTCCCTACTGGCCAAACCTTTGGTGGCATTGACTTGTAAAGATACACCAAATCCCCTTCCGTGGTCCGAAGAGTGTCAGAAAAGTTTTTGGAATTGCGCGATGCATTGTGTTCGGCTCCTGTGTTGAGTACCCCCGACTACAGTAAGCCCTTTACACTGTATGTCCATGAGAGAGAAGGATGTGCATTGTCAGTGTTGATGCAATCTTTTGGGGACAAGCAGCGTCCATGTGCGTATTTCTCATCGACTTTGGATCCGGTAGCTAGAGCGTTGCCGAGCTGTCTGAGAGCTACAGCGGCAGCAGCTGTTTCTATTCGACAGTCTGCTGGTTTGGTGAAGAATAATACGTTGATTGTAATGGTTCCACATGCAGTGGATACTTTGCTAAACAGAACCAAGACACAGCACTTAACTAGTGCTCGATTGTCAGGTTATGAGCTGACACTTTTAGCGAGCCATGTGCACATAAAGAGATGCAACACGCTGAATCCAGCTACGTTGTTACCGATTACAGCAGAGTCAGATGTTTCTGAACAACATGATTGTTTTCTCAGGACAGAAGAGGAGACGAAAGGAAGAGTAGATCTTAGGGACACTCCTCTTGTGAAGTGCGATGGTACCTTATGGGTGGATAGTTCGTGCTTCAAGCTTCCGAATGGTGATACGACTGCGGCATATGCTGTTACGACCTTGCATACGATTGTTGAAGCTGCACGTAACCCACATAACTCCGCTCAAGCATTAGAGTTGATTGCACTTACGAGAGCGTGTGTATTATCAAAAGGAATGAGAGTAACCATATATACTGACAGCCAGTATGCGTTTGGTGTGGCTCACAGTTTTGGACGATTGTGGAAGGAACGTGGGTTCCTCACGTCTCATGGAACTAAGATTCAGCATGGTCAGTTGGTAAATGAGCTCCTCGAGTCACTTACTTTGCCGTTGCAAGTTGCGATTGTGAAATGCAGTGCACATAAGAAGGTTACTGACAACGTTGGTCGCGGTAATGCGTTTGCTGATGAGGTTGCGAAAGAAACGGCAAGAGATGTGGTAAGCCGAATGTATGTTGCGGGCCCTGCAAGATGGATTGGTGACGTTGGAATGTGTGAAGATACGATAGAGAGTGTGAAGTCTAGCCAAGCTGAAGCAACAGAGAAAGAATTGAGTGTGTGGAGAGAGAGTACGGGTAAATTGGATGTGAATGGTTGTTGGGTTGAATTGTCAGAGCATCAGCGATGGTTGTTACCCGATGCGTACGTGCTTGCAGTGGTTACAATGGCGCATGGAATGGCCCACATCAGTGTGAAAGGGATCTGTAAGTTGTTGGCTCCAGTATGGCAAAATGCTGGAATTCCCAAATGTGCAGAGAATGTGGTTAAAAATTGTATTGTTTTTCTGAGATACAATCCTGGTAAGGGAACTCCAACTCCAGCTGGTCGTTTTGCGCCTCCAACGTATCCGTTCGAGGTTTTGCAGCTAGATTTCATCCACATGGAGAGGTGCAACAACTTGAAGTACGTACTCGTTGTTGTTTGTGCCTTTTCGAGATGGGTAGAAGCATATCCCCTAAAAGATAATACTGCCTTGTCCACAGCGAAAGCCCTTCTCAAAGAGTTCTTCCCTAGGTTCGGTTTGCCGAGAATGGTTTGGAGTGACAATGGGAGTGAATTTGTGGGTCAAGTGATGAAGAGAGTGTGTGAAGGGCTAGGAATCCACCAGAAGTTCCATGCTGCAAATCACCCCAAATCAGCTGGACTAGTAGAGTGCTACAATGGCACTCTTAAACTAAAACTGGCCAAGATACAAGCAAGCTCTGGCCTTAAATGGCCTGATGCTTTGCCATTAGCACTTTTGTCAACTAGGATGACTGTACATTCACGAGTGAGACCTTATGAGATTGTGTTTGGTCGCCCGGCCAACATATGGGGAGTGCTGAGGCCGACGAAATTCAGCAAGATTGAACACCCTGTACTGCTTGATTACTTGTATGATCTGACGGCTAAATTACATGTCTTACACCAACAGGTTCATGATACACTGCCTCAGGCTTCTGGAGATCCAGGGCATGCAATCGATCCTGGATCGTGGGTACTCATCAAGAACCTTCAGCGGACAAAGAATGATCAGCCCCGCTGGATCGGCCCCTACTTGGTGCTTTTGTCCACAAGAACTGCAGTACGAGTGCAAGGGAAAAAGAACTGGGTCCACGGCGTACACTCCAAGAGGGTCCCTTTGCTTCTGCCGTACGACCGGTGGGTCCAGCAGGGTATTGCCGATTCTGAAATTGAGACTGTGCCTCGTTTTCTGCCTTTCAGCAATGCACGTTTAATTGGGACAAGTTCTGAGCGTGAAAGCGACGACCTTTTGCAAGAAGCCGTGCCACCGTCAGTTCGATTGGACACTACCGGGCCTGAACTCCTATTCCAAGACCAGACGTTATCTGGAAAAAGCTGTTATAATTTGAGACCAAGAACCATGGACAAATAAAAATTCTTTTTACTTCTTAGAAAAAAAAGGTTCAGTTCTCCCATCCGAGAAACTGTTTTGACCGATTTTTGTTTTTCGAACCGCCATCCGGGTTCAGCTGTAGGGTCGCGGCGTCAAGTCTCTGGAGTGCAAGCCGAAGACACAAGGTCGACGGTTCTGTTTGGTCCTAGGGCGATCCCTGGACTGACAGACGCATTCCTTAGCATGGAACACCCTACCTCCGCGAGCAGCAAGGTTAGAGGATGGAGTTTTTCGAGATGGAGAGACCTGCCAAAGAGATGAATTTTAGAGCCAAACTGTGTACAATGATGACTAGAAAACGTTTTCTGATATTATGCATTTTTATGTTGCTTAGCGTGATGGTGTTTTTAATGGGATATGTTTTATTCTCTTTTCGAGTGACGTTTGCACCCACTCCACAGCCCATACCTCCGTCTACTGTTTCCTCGCATTCTTTTTACCCTCTACCTGAACATGAGTCCGTTAGAAGATTAGAGTTTATTAATAACTCCTTCGTTCAGCTTCTGCACCAACACCAATTAGTAGTGAACACAACTAACTGTTGGGTGTGTGGTCTTATGCCTCATACTACTGATAAAGGTATTCCTTACCTAGTCCTGCCATTCAGCTATAATGGTTCTGTGTGGGCATACCAAACGATGTTCATCTATGCTCGCGAAGTCCACCCCCTACGTTCTGTGAAAGACAACCCAAAGAATAGTGCTCTAGTCAAGGGAATAGTCGACATGATAAAGGGAGCTAGTGCCTATGAGGCTATCCCGAAAGATGAGACACTAGCGTATATTGGATGGAACGTGACTGGATATGGAGCGAGACTGAGTGAGAATCAGCGAGCAAAAAGATCCTCTCCGATTTGGATTGTACCCCATCAGGGTCATCTATGTCTGCAAGGTTATGGCAAGAATCCAAGAGCTCAGTTAGGGAAGAGTATCTGCACTGAGACGTATGTTTTTGCGTCTCAGACTTCCCCATCGTTCCTAGCAGCTAAGGGTACCTATTTCATCTGTTATGATAGAGCATACACATGGTTGCCCCCTGATTTCTCAGGCACATGTTTTGTCTCGTTCCGGTTGCCTCCCACCTGCGGAAGATTACCACAAGACAAGGGTAGTTAGAGGCCTCTTCAGTAAGGAAGATACTGCAGGACAAGAATTGAGTGACTTCTCGAAGGGTTTTCTGCCGTTTTGGGGACCTATGGTTAACAGCAGGAACATACGACAATTGACGAGGGTGGTTGAGTCCACCGTAGTTGAAACTGCCGGTGCCCTTAGTAACTTGACTGCTGAGCTCCAGTCGGATCGTCTTATGACACTCCAGAACAGAGTTGCGTTAGACGTCATACTTGCAGATCGAGGTATGTAAAGTGATCCAATCAAGTTGCTGCGTTTTCATTCCAGACAGTGTACCAGGCCATTTCCAGACTGTATAAGATCTCCGAATCTACACACGTGGATAAAGGAGATTGGTCGTTGATGGGATGGTTCTGGGGACTGTTAACCACGTGGGGATGGAAGATTCTGATGATCATTGGGATGATCTTAGCTATTCTTTTCCTGTTCTGTCTGTGCGTACAGTGTGCTCCTGCTATATGTGGCCTCTGTGCTACATTGTGTGTAAGGAAACCTGTACCAAGAGACGTGCTAAGTAATAGGATGATGCTACAGCAACATCTTGATGACCTGATGAATATAGACCTAGACTCAGACTAACATGGGTTTAGGTTATTGCCTATGTAAGGGCAAAAGGAGGGTCTGAGGTACTGGGATTCTGAACCCGTTTCATAAAAGTCATCGTACCATGGCGATTTTGGTAGCATCAGACCGAAAATGGCGAGTGTAAGGTGTACAAGTATTTTCGTCATATTCGAGTGACGAGATCACCGTGAAATCGGAGTTTCCGTTCTGAACCCTCGAGTTCCATCTTGCGTGCGGCAGCCATTTTGTGGTTGCCCTCACATAGGCCGATGATAATGGCCGAACGAGTCTCCAAGCACACGTACACTTTAGCTGACTTCAGAATGACCTGAGCGAGCGACCCTCTTGCCTGAAGCCAAACTTGTTAAGCCAGTTCCTTTCCCAGTAGCTGATCAAGATTGCTGATCAAGACACAAGACACCATCAAACCTTTTATTACGCATAGCTATGTCTTATCTTGCTCACACCTGTCTCTGCTCCTTTCTTTATGGTCCATTTTACGATGGGGATGTGCCCGTTTTTATGGTGGGTTCGATCGACCTGTCTGATGAAGAATGTTGGGTTTGACTAAAAATTGATTGTGGGCTGGACAAACTGAAAAATGGGCTTGTCATCATTATTCCGCGGTTTTTTCGTGAAAACATGTGAATGGCCAACTGTAAAATCAGGAATGTTCGCCTGAAGCATAGTATTTGGTATAAGAAGGGATGACTAGCTTTGTGAAGTTGAGCAGTCTCCTGAGAACATACACCGTGTTGTACTTCTAGGATACCTGTTACTGGCTGCAGCCAATAAATCTGATCTTTGACGTCACCAAGAAGTTTCTGTGTTTCTGTAGTCTGAGACAGGAGAATCCGAAGTCTTCGGGTGTGTCCCCTGGCACCGCTGGGTTCTAAATAACCCGGTACTTCACAGGGGTTTCGAGCATGGGATCTAATAGGGATCTCCCAGCTCGGTGATGTGTGGGCAGGCGGCCACGCATCAATTAGCGGGGTAATCAAAGACCTTCATTGGCTGCCCATGAGGAAGCGGACCAAATTCAAGGCCTTGTGTCTTGTTTTTAAAGCACTGCAGGGCATAGGACCAAAATTTCTGAAGCAACACTTTAATTGGTATACACCCAAAAGAACTCTCCGCTCATCTGAGGCTAAACTGGTGGTCACTCATCGTATAAAAAAGGCTAATTGGGGCGGTAGAAACCTCATCGCTAATGCAGCTATCGCCTGGAACTCACTTCCCTCTCAACTAAGACACCAGAATAATCTGATGGCTTTTAGAAAGGCTTTAAAAACCTGACTTTTCATAAATTAGGTGCTAACCATGGAGTCGGTCTCTCTTTCCCAGTATTGATCAGTAGGTACTTTATCCCAGCGCCAGGACACCTCGTTTGGTAATAGCTGCGCTTTATAAATGCAATAAACATAAACATAAACACATGCACTCCATTAAAGACCTTCAGTCCAGCTATTCCCTACACCCATCCCAATTCTATAAATATCTACAACTAAGACACACCCTCCACGTACACATACCGGCTGATACCAGGATCCCTGAATACAGTCCCCCTGAAGCACAGACAATGCTAGGCGACTTGGGGAAGGGGGGTATTTCCCGCATCTACCGGACACAGGTCAACAACACCCCGACCTCACTAGACCACCTCAGGGACCAATGGGAGGAGTGGATAGGTCCTCTGGACGAGAAGGATTGGCCCTCATGTCACCCAGATTGATCACCACTTCCGCTAAACTCCGCTTGATCCAATTATACTATTTGCATGCCACCTACTTAACCCTAAAACGCCTACACCGAGCCGGCCTCTCCCCATCCGCCTCGTGTGCGAGGTGCGGTCAAGACCTGGCCGACTTCTTCCACATGGTGTGGGCGTGTCCACAATTGGCTCAATTCTGGGGCGAGATCGAAGGTGAGCTGACCGAGGTCCTGGGGTGGGAGGTCACTCATGATCCACATCACTCCCTTCTCGGGATTACAGATGGGCTAGACGGGTCCAGAAACGAGAAATTATTCTACAGCACAGCCATGGTTGTGGCTAAGCGGGACATAGCCACCTCCTGGAAGCTTCCCACACCACCAGGTTCTGAGAAATGCGAAGGGGCGGGAGTGGTGTGCGGCGCACAGGAGAAACCCTTGTATGAGGCACGGGGGTGCTGTAAGAAATACCGGAGGGTCTGGGGCAAATGGCTGGGAGCCGTGGTATAGCTTGAACTCTATACAGGACGTTTGTATCCACTGCTGCATGGCGGGTTAAAAGTGATGTATTTGTTCTTTTACGTGTCTCGCAACACTACTGGTACTATCTAATGTCGTATTGCTGGTGCCTGTTTTTCCTTTTTGTAAAACAATAAAATTGGTTATCAAAAAAAGTAACTGGGAATCATCAGGAATAGTGTGACTAATACATGAATCAATCATTTTGGGACGGTACCTCTTACAAAGGAATTTGTAATATCTGCTGTCAAGACTAGTTAACTATTTTTCATACATGCTACTTGAAATGCTTCTGTATGTGATCTGGATATTTTTTATTCCGTCGGCTGCTTTGTCACTCCTTCCTCTGATATAGGTTTGAATAGTGTGAGTAAGTATCCGCTTTCAGGTGGGATAAATAGGTTATATTAACTGTACTTTTAACAATGACTTCCCAAATGAAGAAATTCGGAAATTCTTGAAAGTATTGCTGGGATTTACAAGGTGAATTTCTAAAGCCATTTCGTGGAAGATGCTGAAGGGTTTCCTTTGTTTGTTGCAGGGCCTCAAACGCAATGTCCACTCCATGTTTTTTCTCCTTGGTTTTCTCTGCTTCCAAGTGCATTAGATGTCTTTAGGAACATGTCCTTCCTCACTCAATCATTAATGGATAAATTCCAGAGCTAATCTGTAGCCATTTGACTGAGTCTAGATTGGACATGAAAATAGCATTACTTACAGTTGTCAGGCGAGTGATCTGGTAGGTTTGCAATGCCAGTGTGTAAACGGCAGGTAAGAAGAAATGACCAATTCTTTAAAATTATTAATGTACAGCAGAGAAAAAAAAAAGGAGTACACTCAAGGAGAGGATGTAGCTTTACGGCTAGAGCAGTTGACCTCGAAGCTGAGGTACCAAGTTTGAGTCTTGGCAACGAAGTTCAACATCCTGTGATTCTGGGCAAATCACTTAATCTCCCCTTGCCTAACAAAAATGAATGCGTCCATCTGTAACGAAACTGGTGCTATGTAAAGCGCTCTGATACCTGATGTCTCGGGT
The DNA here is from genome assembly GCF_964261635.1 of Lissotriton helveticus. Taxonomy (NCBI): domain Eukaryota; kingdom Metazoa; phylum Chordata; class Amphibia; order Caudata; family Salamandridae; genus Lissotriton; species Lissotriton helveticus. The sequence continues at coordinate 584,455,124 of NC_136063.1, read as the reverse complement.
CTAGTTCGCGCTATATAAAACTCCTCCAAAAAAGGCTAGTGACTGGTTCCTCCACCCTCTTTGCCATGCTTCCATAATCCGACTCAGGACAGCACACTAACCCTGTTAGATATCTATAGACAAGGGGGAAGCAAAGTAAGGAGGGTCGTATTTAGAGTTGGATGGTAACAGATAGTTTTAAGATTTCTGGAGAATATGCTAAATTCAGAGGATAATCCACAGGAGGAATGTCCTTCATAGCACTGAGTGGCATGGTTTAGGTAGGTTGGTGGTGGTTGTGTCATATTATTAGTATGTCCATGCGGGCTTTTGAATGCCAATTTGACTGGCATGATTGTTATAAGGATCTCAGTCCAGCCTAGATAACAGATGTAGGCTCCAGTCTGTTCTGGTTACAGGAAGCCCGGGTTGAAGAACAGGACCACCACGAGAGATATAGAGGTGGTGCAAGGCCCGCACTGATTACAGTGAACCGAGGTATTGCACAGCAGTGTGAGGGTTCCCATGATTCTGGAGTACTTGGACGTAGCCTTCTGACCATGAATGTTGTAAGGGAAGCATGGAGAAGTACTGCTCAGTACTAGTGATGAAAACATAACCTGTCAAAGGATTGCCCAGTTTATATCCATACATTGATGAGGCACCTCCTGTTTCAAGTGACTGGCAGAGGAGCCAATGTGGGGGTTCCAGAGACCCTAGTTGATCTTGTAAAAGCAGGAGTGGTCCAGTAAACTGTGAGATGCTGTGTTTGCTTACTGTATTATCTGTAAACACAGCACGTTGAGGCTGAGTCTTCACTATCTCATGCTTTGTAAACCCCTCTCAACCCCTGTATGTCTAATCATCCAACTCACTCTGTCCTCTCTCTGAAGACACCTCAGCCACTGCAGGACAAGTAGACCAGCTGCTAATGAAGTAACTGTGCTGTGAAGCAGTATCTGCAAAGCAATGAACCGCAAAAGGGCTGTTGGCCATAGCCGTTGGCCAAAAAGACACTGTTACTCTGCAGAACTCCCAAGGCAAACAGTATGCATGAAGGGAAATCCGGCAAAAAGGACCCAATTAAAAGCAAGCGTTGCATAAACATGAGATCATGGTAAGACCGCAGCTCCCTAAATGGTGGCTTGCCAGCAGGACTACTTGGAGAAAAAGAGCGTACACCAGGAGGCCTGGATATATGTGGCACCCGTACAACAAAATACACAGCACACTAGTTTGTGAGATGCTTCAGCTAGCTACATTGCAAGCATACAAGCCACAAAGATCAGAAAAATATGAGACTTGACAGAAAAACAATGACCTGATGCTTAGCTCAAATATTTTTTATTTGGAATGTAGGTGTTTAGATAGAACCACACCCGTGCCTGTCATTACAGATGAGCAAATTGTTAACAGGATTACAAAGAACTAAACACCACACCCTGATGAATCATTTGCTCATTTAATTATTTAAAAAGTAGACACTTCGATGAACTCTGCACTCAAAGACCCCATGTGAATGGAATGCAGGACAACATGACGCTGGATACAGATGTTTCTGTTCATCAACTATTCCTTTGGCCACGTTCATAACCGTGACTAATTTTTTGTCAGGCTATTTGGCAGTAGTAAACAAAGTGTGAACACATTTCTTATTATCTGACTTAAGTAAAAAAATACTGAGCAACGTTACATTATTTCTATCACATTTCTCAGGATGGATATAAGCAACTCTTGTTCTACTAACAAGGTTCTCTTACGCCAGCATCATTCACAAGATGATATTTCTGTGCTGCACTCTAACGGGATGCAGTCCACATTATGCACTTACAAAGCAGTTGTCCAATTATATGAGCCTGAGAAAGTACCATTTTTGAAGATCTCGGTAAAGCTATTATTGAAGGAAAACACATTGTGAAGTCCAGCGCTTTAGAATTAGTGCACAACAGGCCTTTTAAAATGGGTTCTAAATACCCAAGGCTCATATCAAAAGGTTGTTTTCTGGACATTCATCTCACTGGAGAACAATACCACGGAATTAAGGTTTCCACAAATTTTGCTCATTTTGTTATCAGGGCCTAGATCCCACAAAATCCAAAGAAATGCATGCCTTCCAGGTTTGCCTCTAACATTTCTAAAGAGCATGCCCCTTACACAGTATACTTCTAACTGCCACCCAGCATATTGTGAGACCCTCCATCCCACTATTGTGCATCGTACAACTAAAGTATTTGGGTTTTAAAGACCCTGCCCTTTCTTGTAGAAAAGTCTTAGTTGAAAGCAGTTCCCTTAGATGAAGTTAGTGGACAAGATGATATGGCAAGTAACATGTTCCATCTCTTGAACAAAATGTCCCTGTATAGAATCACATAATAGAACACAACGGGTGCTTCCTAGCATTTAGGTGGCCTTAGAACAAGTATAAAACCTTTTTTTTTGTTTTAATGATAATCCTAGGAAAATATGATTTATAATGGTGCCAAGAAATGCTACTAATGACTTTGAATTACTGCAACCAGAAGACATGTGTTAAACACACGTGGATGACTAAAATTATGTATAGAACAATGAAAGGATAAAGAATAGAAAGAAAAAATCCTTAGGAAAGTATTGTCCTGCACACCCTGGCACTCAGTAACTGACTCTTAGTGAGAGGGATCTCCCATGCCTCTAGCATATTTAGTTATTTGTTTATATTCTCCAAAGGACATCATAATTCTCCTCACAGGGCTGTACTTACCTCCCCACCGATGCCCTAACTGTACCCCGTGGAGCTTGATATGTAGTCTAGTCCAGTAAATTAAATTCCGAGCAAATTTGTGTTTGGCATGTGGATGATGGCAGGGTGAAAAGTCGTCTAAACAAATTGCAGTTCCACAGTTCTAAACTCCTCATTCGGGATTCCAGGAAAATTTCACAGCCATATCTTGTCATTAATGTAGCTTAATCACGTTAAGCTGTGGTTTCAAGGAAGACCCAGCGAGGTAATTTGCAATTTTTCGTAAAGCATATGTCAGATTCCTTGCCTTAGTATCCAATTCCTCTTTATGTTTTTGAAAGGATCCGATGTTATTGAACCAGAGGCCCAAGTATTTATACGAATTTGCCAGCGTAAATTGTTTGCCATTTAAACACGGACCACTTTTTTGATTTTCCTGTTCCCAAATTGTAACACATGTGATTTGTCGTAATTTACAGTTAGGTGGTTCCTGGCACAATTAGTCTCAAAACGTTGTATGTTGCAAACCAGCAGTAGTATGATAAAAAATTACTGTATCATCCGCATACATTAATAACTTTGTTCTGGCCTTTATAAGATTCGATTTCTGCCATCTCCACCATTGTTTATTTCATTGTCTTTTCTTTTTCTTCAGCTCAGCGGAGAACCAGTGATTGTTTTTTTGTCAGCCAACCCCAGGATCCTTAACTATTATTATGGTTATGATTAATTATTCTCAATCTTACCTCATTCTATACATTGGCATGAATGTCTGATCTTTCTCTTTGTATAGTTACCACATCTTTATCAAATATTAAAGGCATGCTATTTCGCTAATTCTTCATTTGTGGGTCGTTCTTCCATTTTTATTTTATATCCGGATATATGATTTCCCCCTTTAACCTTTTAAGCTTCAACAAACCTATCAATTAGCCTACTTTTAAGTTGCTTTCATGGCACTGTATGTCAAGGGCCAATTCGGCACTCTGAAGAAAGTGGTCATTATCGAACATTCCCTCTATTTTAAATCTATATACATTTAAAAGCTTCCACGCTGACGAAAGTGTGATCAATTATTTTTGCACTGTTACTGCATTGCATCTGTTATTCTTGTAGGTTTCGCAGGTAGGCTTAGCATTTTTATTGTGTGTTACCTGGCAACTTTTGCACTGTTCGCTCCTGACCCCGTTCCGCCGCGGCAAAGTGCTGATTGAGCGGAGGGTCCCACAGTGAGCATCACAACTTTCTGCCTGCTCCCTCACTTCCGCTGGTTAGCGGGCTCGATCTCTTCCTCACTGAGACTATATAAAATGGAGATTAGAAGGAGGCGCAGCGGACGAGCGCGATCGGGCGCGCCAAAGGCAAGCCGAAGGCACGCCAAAGGCAAGCCCGTCTGCGCCCGGTCGCGCCCAGCCGGGACCAGGGGTCAGTCATAATGCCCAATTGACCACCTATACCTTCTTTGACCTTTATAATCTACAGCATAATGGGCAGATTAACTCTAGCGCTAGGAGGGCCGCCATAAAGTCTGGTATCCTGGCTCCTCGTATCGTCCCCTTCGTCTCACACGCTCCCAGTGCCTCCTTTTTGCCTCATGAACCCTCCCAGCCGTCCCCTGATCCTAAACCCCCAGCCACAGACTCCCTTGTTATTACCTATCTGAACACTCGTTCGATGGTGAAACATCAACTTGAGATCTTTCAATTGCTAGACGCTAACAACATCGATATTCTCCTTCCGTCGGAAGCCTGGCTGACGGACGACTCCACCCCCGACATCCTAGCAGCAATACCCGTTGGGTATTACATACTCCAAACTAATAGGCTGCAGGGCAAATCGGGTGGCGGAGTTGCGGCCATTATTCACCAACAATATAATTCACCATTTTAGAAAGGGTCAATCTTCCTCGGGTCGACAGTCTTATTTTGAAATTTTCTTCCCTGAAGTTCTCCTTTGTTTGTGCTCTCTTCTACCGTCCCCGGGATTATATGCCCCTGTTTCCCCAGCTTTTTGGTGACCTGGTTTCCCATTTAGCAATTAATCACGCCAGGATTATCATCATTGGCGATTTCAACTATTGGCCCACAGACACTCGTGAAAGCAACCTTTCAGCGGAGTTCTCGGATCTCCTTCTGGGCATGAATTTCTCTCAACACGTCCACAAAGCCACTCATATTAAGGGACACATCTTGGACCAAGTCTGGACCTCCAATATCGATATCACTCCCCTTCTAATTTGTCCCTTTCCTTGATCTGATCACTTTTTTATTTCTATTACTCTGGCTCATATCCCCCTTACCCCACCAATTCCTGTCAGTAATATTTTAGCCCGAAACTGGAAACGGGCTAACATGGAAGAATTCCATACATTGCTGGCTACCTCCGCCCCCAGTGAACAGGCTTCTATTGCCTGCCAGGCTTCTTGCCTTGAAGGCTGGTTAGAATCAGCCAGCGATAAGGTCGCTCGTTTGAAAAAAATAAAAACTAAACGCCCCCACGACGCTCAACGCTGGTTTTCTGAACAATTAAAAAAGGAAAAACTGGCACTCCGGCAGGCTGAGCGCCGCTGGCGGCCCGCATATGCCCCTGAGGATAAAACAGCATACGTGGCCTTGCTAAAACAATATAAAAACTCCATTCTCCAGACTAAGGCAGCATACTTCTCACAAAAAATCATTAACTCATCCTCAAAGGCGAAAGACATCTTCTCTATTGTTAATGTACTCACACAACCCAATCGGGTAATCGTCAAATCTGTCCCCTCACAAACACTTTGTGACTCACTAAATTCTTTCTTTATTAATAAAATTATCTCTATCAAGAATAACATTCCTATCCCTACCTCTCCTGTCTCTCCTGCCGCACCCTGTAAGAACTCATTTTCACTGGATCACTTTCCTCAGATTACTAAAGCAGACTTCCTGATTCTACTGAATAAAGTGGGCTCTGGCTCGCCTATTGATTGCTGTCCCCCCCCCATATTTTGAAGGAGGCTTTCCTCGCTTGTCCCGATCCCCCGCTCTCACTCCTGAATAAATCCCTGGCCAAAGGTATTGTTCCAGACACTTTCAAACGAGCCGCAGTTGTTCCTATCTTGAAAAAGCCTAATGCAGACCCCTCGGTATTAAGTAATTTTCGACCCATCTCCTTGCTCCCTTACCTTAGTAAGATACTGGAGGCTCATGTTACAAAGTGCCTAAGCTCATTCATTGAGAACTCCCTGTTCCTTGATTCTCAACAGGTGGGTTTTAGGCCGGCGCACTCTACTGAATCCGTCATTGTGGCTGTCATGGACGAGCTTTGGAATGGAGCTGACAATAACATCTCCCAAGCACTTGTGCTTTTGGACTTATTGGCGGCCTTTGACACGGTCGATCATGAACTCCTGATCGACCGTGTCAATAATGCGGGCATTCAGGGCCTGGCCCTGAAGTGGATTAGATCTTTCTTACACCAACACTCCCAGGCGGTCCATCTGTCCACCTTTTCTGCAACACAAACTAGATTGACTTGCGGGGTCCCCCAGGGCTCCTCTCTATCGCCCCTCCTGTTCAATCTGTATATGCAACCTCTGATTGTCTCCCTTCGCAATAGCCCGGTTACCATCTTCAATTACACCGATGATCTTCAGCTGGTATTCAACCTTGATTCCACCACTGCTCCAGCACTAATTTCCAATCCATCATGCTTTCTATTAGCGAATGGATGTATCACAGCCAACTAAAACTCAATCCTGACAAAACAGAGCTTGTCTTAACCGGAGGGTCCTTTAGCCCTTGGGACTCTAGCTTTTGGCCATCTTCCCTGGGCATTCCTCCCCATCCTGCAGACTCCGTGAAGAGTCTCGGTGTCATCATATGCAAAGACCTGTCAATGAATCCCCAGATCAACGCAGTAACATCTTCATGCTTCTTCCACCTTCGCAGAATTCGGAAAATCTGCAGGTTCCCGACTACGAAGGCCCTCACACTTGTCATCATGGCCCAGGTCATTTCTCCCATCGACTACGCCAATGCTCTTTATGTTGGCATTCCAGCCTATCAGCTTCACCGCTTACAACTGGTGCAGAATCAAGCAGCCAGGCTTATTTTTCGCCAACCCAAACACCAACATATTTCCCCTCTGTTGAGGAACCTTCACTGGCTCCCGGTGGCCAAACGCTGCATTTTCAAACTCGGCTTTACCATCTTCAAGGCACTATCTGGTCAGGGCCCTGTTTTTATCGCCTCTAGGATTCATCGGTATGCCCCTTCCCGCGATCTCCGCTCCTCCCACCACAACCTGCTTTCCATCCCCGTCTTCAAACGGAAAAAACACGGTGGCCTCAGATTTTCATCTTTGGCCCCCAGGTTATGGAATTCTCTTCCTAATGAAATCAGATCAACATCCAGTTACTTTTTATTCAGGAAATTTCTGAAAACCCATCTGTTCCGGCAAGCCTATGATTGGCCTTCCGCTCCTAGCGCCATGAAACCGCCTGGTGTCCGTGCGCTGTACAAATAATTTTAACATAACAGGTATATCTGATGGAAACCTACTAAACAGTGAACACCAATGTTATAAAAGATGGTCACTAAATTCTTACTTTGTTTTGAAGGGTTTTTATTTACAAATACACACTTGGGTAAAACATCAAGTCCAACATTACATGGACTATCATCAAACAGATTCATGTTAAAGTCCACAGTTATTCTTAAATCTAATCCCATGTGACTCTCCTTCATTGTTCACAACAAGATTATAATTTCTGATATTGCCTGCTTCTTGAATTCCAGGAGTAAGTTGGCATAAATATTTATTAAGAGCACAGTAGCAAATTCTGCACCTTTTTTCCTGTACCCAATTGAGGAAACTTGTAAGCATGGGTGGTCTATTGAAATTGGTGTGTCTTTAAAATCCAGTGATGCTGTTATGAAAGTTGTCAATATATAACTAACAAAATGGTATCGGAGGGCTAAAGGGACATTTAAAGACCTGTCTAAGTTCTATCCCCTTGAAGGAACAACATGAACAACAAACAAACTTAGAGGTCTAAATCAGAAACCTGATCTGAATATCTTTCAAAATACCTTCATGTCTAAAAAGTACATCAAGATAAAGAAGTGGCTAACAGTTATGAACAACAGACCAGATCGCCAAGAAAAGGGCCACCTGTAATTGCTAATCAAAACCCATTATGGATTCCCATCAATAACTTGTATGGATCAATGTTTTCATTTGGTAATCCTGCCAGGGTATTCTCTCTCTTGATCATTGAGACATACGGCATACCCCCATCTTTGGCATGGGGTAATGACCTACAATTACTAGATTAGACCAAATGATGATGATCTGATGGGAAAGTGCAGTGCAAAAGAATGAAGATGAATGTGATAGTTAAAACAGGATAGGGAGCTTTAACAAAAATTACTTTATTGGGCATAAGCCCCTTCCTTGTTAAAAACAAGAACAGTGCAACAACATAAACGCAGTTTAAACAAATAGCTGCGAGAGCACCAACATGTTTCAGCCTATTATGGGAGGAAACCCAAGGCTTTCGTCAGGGTCTCTGTTCTCAAAGAATGCTACTGCCAAATTAGTGAGAACCGTGTGAAAAAATTATAATAAAAAACACACAAGTGAATTAATAACAGTAAAGGATATATTTCTCCTACATCTGTTTCAATTCCTCCTTGGCACCTGGTGTGATCTATAACAACAAAAACATATGTGGACCCTTATTAGGTTCAAAGGTCTGTTAAAAACGGTAATCTATTCATTAGTGTTCAAGATTTTCAAGTACTCACCCAGTGTGCCCGGGGAAAGGACCTCACCTCTTCCTGGACCTAGCTCAGGTAAATGTGTGACCCCGCTCTGTAAGGACAAGACAACCCCTACACCTACCCAGAGCCTCAAGGCATACCACCAGCAGAGAGGTTTGTAGTACGATCAGTGGGTACCTCTCTCTACTGAGGAGAAGGAGGATATTATGTGGTGGCTGACCCACATGGAGGCGTGGAACGGTCTGGCGATTTTCGGCTCGGTTCCGGACATCATCATAGAATCTGACACCAGCAGATCAGGCTGGGGCACCCGCTGTGAGGATTTCTCCACCGGAGGCGTTTGGTTATTAAACGAGCAGAACCCCCACATCAACTGCCTGGAGCTCCTGATAGGTTCCTTTGTGGTTCGTTGTTGGACATGGGGCGGAGTGCGGTCATGTGTCCTCCTAAAGGTGGACAACATCTCAGTGGTTCGATGCGTCAACCATTTGGGGAGTCCTCGCTCACGAGCCCTAGCAAGGACTTTTGGGGTTTCTGCTTGGCTCATCACATCTCGGTAACAGCGGAATACCTTCCAGGCCAGGACAATCAGATTGCGGATTGGCACTCGAGAAACCTCCACAATTCCAGTCTATGGAAACTGGATCCTCAGGTCTTTCAGTGGTTGGAGAACCTGTGGGGGCCTTTCTCGGTAGACCTATTTGCGTCACGTCTGGACCACAAAGTCCCGAGATTTTTCAGTTGGCGACCGGGTCCAATGGCTTCTGCCACAAACATATTTCTCCAGGATTGAAGCCAAGAGAGGGGCTACGCAGTTCCCCCATTTTTGATGATCACAAGAGCGGCGGCCCAGATTTGCCGTCAGGGGGCAGAGGTGGTAATGGTGACCCCGTGTTGGAGATCGCAAGTTTGGTTTCTAGTTCTTCTGGAACTTTCTTGGGATTCTCCAATCCTACTCCCCCTGTTTCCTCACCTGCTTCTGAACCCAGACAGAGTTCCTCATCATCTGGTCACCCAGGGTTTTCTTCTTCTCATGGCGTGCCAGCTTTCAGGCAATGGTGGTCGCTCCCGGGCCTTTCGAGACCGGCTGAAGTTCTCTTGTCAAAAGCATGGGCAAATAGCACCACAAAACTTTATTGTTGCGCCTGGACAAGATGGGTTCATTGGTGTCTTTGAAGGGATTTGGATCCTGTGTTAGCTGGTTTTGTTCCAATCCAGAACTTTCTGGCGGACTTGGTAACAGAAGGTTTGGCATATCCCTCAATCAATGCGATGAGGTCGGCAGTTTCAGCGGGTCACAGCTCAATAGATGGGGCTCCAGTGGGGGAACACCAGTTCGTCTGCAGGCTTCTGCCTGGTATCCGTCTTACCTTTGCCCAGAACCAAGCTATTCGGCCCTATGGTACGTCAATCGAGTCTTGAACCTTTTTCTGTCTTGGCAACCGAATAGGGACCTTTCTTTAAAATAAATCTCATCCAAGCTGGCAATGCTTTTATGTTTAGTCTCCTGCAGGGGAGTTTCTGATGACCGTGCATTGGATATCTCAACGAGAGTTTTTTCCCCAGACGGGGTAGTGTTCACAGTGGGACGACGCACTAAGTTTCATACCTGGATAGTCTCGTACCCGGCTTTTCCAGCTGTCTCAAAATTATGCGCGGTGAGCTGCTTCAAGGCATATAAAGAAATAACTCCGGAACTCTGCCCTCCATGCGAGCGTCAACTTCTTATCGCTCTGAGAAAACCGCACAAGGCTGTCTCTTCCCCCACTATAGCCAGGTGGGTGAGTTGGGTCATGCAGGAAGCAGGCATTGACACAAAGCAATTTGGGGCCAACCACTCAGCCAAGGGTGCGATGGGTTCCAAGGCTTTTTCTCTAGGGGCTCATCTAGCAGTCTTGATGCGTGCTTGGTCCTCGGATTCGACCTTTAAAAGGTCTTACTTCAAACCTGTAATAGAGGTAGCTCAGGTTGTAAGCTTTAAACTAGCATATTCTGAGCCTCCATTCTATTAAGGACACGGAGTCGAGGATTCTCCCACCCGGGGCACGGTTTGGCAAACCCACGCATATGATGGTAAGTAACCGATTCATGTTCATAAGATTTCCAGTCTTAGTTGGGAAATGTATTTGATACAGTTGGTTTTTCTCGTATTCCAAAACTAAACTGATGGTGCTGTCTGCACAACAGAAAGCTAGGAAGACGAGCATAACACTAAACGGGGCCCCACTTGAGGTGGTGGAAGAGTTTGACTACCTGGGCATCAGGATTAACAACCGAATGAAATGGGACTCCCATGTAGCCAAAATGCTTCTAAACCTCAAAAGAGCAATCCTGAGAAACCAGCGCTTATCCACTAGTAGACCAGTAGCCCCAGCACTGGCAGTATATGAAGGAAAGGACGTAGCCTCTGCTGTCTATGGCTCAGAGCTGTGGGGATGTGAGAATACCATCGACCTGGTAAGGGCAGAGAATAAATTTGTGAGGGACCTGGTTGCTCTCCCGTTTTCTACACCCCTAAAACCCCTCTTTTTAGATATGGGTAAACATTCTATTGCAGACGTGGTGCGTCTTTGCCCTTTGCTGTTCTGGGTGCACCTGCGAAGGACACCAGAACTGGCAAACTATGCGTTGGTTCTGGATGAGCTGATTACCCTGAACAGGGCAAATAAGATACCATGGTTAACCAAACTAAGGCAGATGGTTTTGAAGCTAGGGTTGGGTCAATTTTGGACCTCCCAGTCCCCTCCCCACAAGCAAATCATCAAAAAAATCTATTGGGATTGGGTACAGGAGAATGAAGCAAAACATGCAAAGTGGGGGGTACTAACAACACAATTTATGGAATTTAAACCTTAGAAAAAACTTGTGCCCTTCCTAGATCTCATACAAATCCCAAGGGATAGGTCTCTCTTCCTGAAAATGAGATATGGAATCCTACCCCTGAATAAGTTCATTGCGGGTTGGAAAGGAAGGGGGGCTCACGCCCACTCCCTTAACTGCCCTGGGTGCCCTTGTACAAGCGAATCTCTTTCCCACTTCTTGTTCGCTTGTAGGGCATACAAAAAAACGAGATCAAAATGGTTAAAACCGGTATGCAGAGAGCTGGGTGTGAGAGAGTGCAGAACTGCCTTGCGCATTCTATTATCAAATGTAACATCCATGCTGGTTGTATGCTGGGTCGCTAAATATTTAGCCAGTGCCTGGTCCATTCGTGCAAAACTCCTGATCAAAGACTAGAGCTAGGCTCGGGTAGCTAAATTGATGTTATACCCACTGCTGCTAATGCATCATTGAATTCTCTGTTTTAAATGTAAATACTATGAACTTTTATCTTTTTATCAAAATGCATTTCATCTTTTTAAATATGTGTTTTTATGTTGTACTGTTTGTACTTTTATGATATGCAAATATCGAATAAAGTATTCATTCATTCGTATTCAATTGTTGAAGCCTTGTAGTTTTAGATTGGTTTTTTCTTGAAACCCTTATGCTGTTTCTGCTCTTCTAGGGAAACATTGGTTCAAAACAGGACCAGTGATGGATTAGGATGTCTCGCAGGAAGAAAGAGGAGGGACAGACAGAGTGAAAGGACTATGTATTGGTTATGGACACTATGGAAGGACTATGTTGTTGGACACCTCCCTTGGTGTTATGGGAGTTGATGTTTTCTTTGTTCATTTGCTACTTTTAATGCATTCAAAGATTTTTATAAATAAGTCTTTCTGGCCACTATGAGATTTATATGTTAATAAAGTGGAGAAAGACTAAAGCATAATCCTCACCTCCGTGTCCTTAATAGAATTGAGACTTACCTTTACGGTGCTAGGCAAATTTCTATTCTGGAATTATATTTTTATCCTATTAAGTCCAGCCATATTGCCAGAGTCAAGAAGTAGAGTTTTTGGCTGCATCACTATTTCCTTTATGCATTGACTAGGACCTTTCATGCTAAGGGCGGATATTTATTTCTGATAATAGCCTTGGCAGATAGTGGTCCAGTGAGCTTGTTTTACGACTATTCCCCTTGAAACCTGTTTCTGAGGTTGTTGGTTGGCAGGATCTTGGCGAATCTGCCTCCAGTGAACTTGTATATCAAATGTTACTAGTGTCAAGTTGTCCATTTTGCCTTTTGCGGCCATCAAAAGGTTGGCTGGGCCACACACTTAATTTAACCACAAAAGGACACTCGATGTTAGGGGGTGGGATATATTGGCTTTTGATGCTTCTAAATGCTTATACACCAGTTTGCAATTTCACCCCAATGAAAGTACACTTGGATGACATTCTTGTGATTATGTTAGATGTGCACATGTAATTCTTATTGGTAGCAGGAAAAGCTACAATTAGCTTTGATTTACTTCAACCATAAGACATATATATGTTAAACACACAAGGGCGAGTAATTTTTTTTAATAAAGAATGGATAGTAAAATGCCTAAGGAACGTTTTATCTTCCAAGCCCGGCACTGTATTGCACTTCTTTATAGGTGGATGTGCACGTGTGATTAAACCAATGGCAACTCTACAAATTACCCAATAGCTGAAATGGGCTGACCCTTCGCCCCATTCTATAACCTCTTGTGGCTGGAACCAAAATGTGAATGACATTTTAAAGGGATAAAGGCTGACCCAATCATCCCTCCCCTGCTAGGTTCAAATATATGTAATTTGTGTTTTGTTTTTTAATTATTTGAAGTTATTAGATACAATTTTAAAAAGCTAAAGCGGTCTATTGTCCAGCCCTAAAAATGGCAGAATCCCTGGTTCCTCATCATGTAAGGCCCGACCGAACCAGTGCCTCAAGCTCAGAGCCACTGAAAGCGAAAGCAGGCCTGCAGCCGCCCGGCAAGAAACCCCCGACCTGACAGAGAAGCGTAGGTTACCCTTGAGTTGGCAGCTTGTGCTGCTGTCTGTGGCGCCGCGGTGCTGCTGCTGTCAGCTCTCCGGCCTCTGGGTGGAGCCCGCCCGGCCTCAGCTGCTGACGCGCCAGGAAACCCTCCGAGCAGACACACACACCGCCTCGCGAGCGGCCCGGGATCCAGGAAGGGGGCAGGCGGAACTCGAAACACCAGGGCACGAGCGAGCGGGCGGGCTGCTGCAGCCGGACACACGGGTCGGCGCCTCGTTGGTAAGTGATATACAGACTTATATATTACTTGTGTTGTATGCTGCGCTGCTAGAGGACAGGTTTGCGTTTGAAAGCGGCGTTGCTACTGACAGACGCCTGGTCACACGAGCAACGATCACAGTGTTTTGTTTCCATGAGCGAGGTACGGGGTGGGGGTGTTTTGCTCTCACAACTTACAAACTGCACCACGCACAGCCCTGCTCACTTCCTTCACGTTTTATAGGCGTTTTGTAGCGCACTGAAACAAGCTTGTTAAAGTCTTTTTAAAGCTCGGTGCTGGAGTTCATTTTATTGACTTTGAGACGTTTCTTGCAGTCCGCATTTTTTTACGTTTAAAGAAGGCAGGAAGAGGTTGTTCTGTAAACACAGCTTGTCTCAAAAGTGGATGCTTGAGGAAACTCGACTACTTTAAAGAGCAAGACGGGCGGCGGTACATTTAAAAAAAAAAAAGGTGTTTATTTCTAAACTGGAAAAGTTTGACTAAGAGGCGGCAACACAATTAGATAACTGTTTATGTTGTGCACGAAGATAGCTCTAGTGTGTAAGTCTGCCCACCGTCTTATCTGAGTTTACATTTACTCATGCTTATCAGTTCGCTGACCACAGCTAAGATGTAGAAGGCTAGGTACATATTGATGTTTAGAACTGTTAACTGGTAGCACAATCGGTGCCAAAGGTTGTGGTATTTCGGGGGTCTAGGAGCTTAGCAGTATATGTGTTTTATCTTTGCTCCTCCAAGCAGGCCCTACTCTTATAATCACTGGTTCCGAGACACACACATCGTAGCTGGCATCAGCAGTGACCGCACTACATCCCTTTTTGACTTAATCAAACCACTATAGCCCAATGCAGTGACAAGTCTTTCCCAAGGCCTGACATTTCTGAGTTGAGATTAGATACTGTAAAGTGGTGTGTGCAGAGTGTCAGGAATGTAATCAATGTCAAGAGATTCTTCATCGATCAGCTCTTCACAATCCGTATCTTCTCTGAGACAGAAAACCACGGAGAGCGCCTTTCAGCTATCTGGAGAATGATGAATTCTATGTCACTGGGTGTCTTTGTCTCTTGTCCGTGATCATGGAACCATGACCATATATCACAGTTATTCGTTAGGACCAAAAATAGCACTTCATCTGTATGTGGTCAACATTGAGTCCCATTGCATGTCACCCTGGCTCCATGCTTTGGGCTAGACACTCCTTACACACTCCATTATTTTCTTTTTCGTACGATTCTAATCGTTCTTCACTTCTTCTAATGAAGAGGGTGGATAAGTTGTCCCATGAGTGATCCTGGTGTGAATCTTCAACCCAAAGAATAGTTCTGGTGGGGATTTGCCCATAGAGCTATGTGGCATATCACAATACTCTCTTACTGACTGGCAATGTGAAGATTGTGTTTATTTTTGTGCTTTCATGGCCTTTAATTAGGCCGAATAAAGTTGTTTCGATGATGATGACTGGCAGAGTATTTGTAAAATCAGTTTTGAAATCTGTCTGCCTTTTTAGGTCTCGCCTACAGACATTTGTTAGCTGTTTGTTGCAGAAGACCTATAATTTCCAAACTGTGTGTCCTGACACAGTACTGTGTCGCCTGCAAATGGTGGGTGTGTCGCAGGCACTTAGCACATAAGTGCTGCTAATTAAGAGGCATTCCTAGACACTCTGCTCTATGCTCTTTTAAAGACCTGTGAAGTGCTCGGGTGTGGCTGTGTGTATGCCCGGGAAGCTGGGGAGAGGTGACAGAGGGTGACAGACAGAGGGAGACGGAGGGAGGAAGACAGAGGGAGGGAAACAGAGAGAGAGGGAGACAGAGGGAGGGAGGCAGAGGGTGTCAGACAGAGGGAGGAGGGCATTGGCAGGATGGAGACAGAGGGAGGGAAACAGAGGGAGGGAAACAGTGGGAGGGAGACAGAGGGAGGGAAACAGAGACAGACAGAGTGATGGAGGCAGAGAGAGGGAGACAGAGGGAGGGAGTTAAGGGAGACAGAGAGGGAGGCAGATGGTGACAGACAGAGGGAGGAGGGCGACAGAGGGAGGGAGACAGACAGAGGGAGGGAGAAAGAGAGAGAGGGAAACCGTGGAGACAGAGACAGAGACAGAGGGAGGTAGTATGGGATAGCCAGAGGGAGGGAGAGGGAGACAGATCGAGGGAGTCAGAGGGAGGGAGACGGAGAGACAGGGAGACAGAGAGAGAGGGCGGCAGCGAGGGAGACAGAGAGAGAGGGAGACAGAGGGACGGAGACAGAGGGACGGAGACAGAGGGACGGAGACAGAGGGAGGGAGACAGAGGGAGGGAGACAGAGGGAGGGAGACGGAGGGAGGGAGACGGAGGGAGGGAGACGGAGGGAGGGAGAGGGAAAGAGGGAGAAAGAGGGAGGGAGGGAGAGGGAGAGACAGAGGGAGACAGACAGAGTGAGTGAGATAGAGGGAGAGAAAGAGAGAGGGAGGGAGACAGAGAGAGAGAGAGAGAGACAGAGGAAGGTAGGGAGACTGAGACAGACCTAGAGACAGATAGAGACAGAGAAAGATAGAGGCAGAGACAGGGACAAGGGCAGACGTATAGAGGCAGAGACAGACGGAGAGATGGAGGCAGAGACAGGGACAAACAGATAGAGGCAGAGACTGAGACAGGCAGAGACAGAGGCAGAGACACAGAGAGGGAGAGGGAGGGAGACAGGGAGAGGGAGACAGAGGGTGACAGAGGGAGAGAGCGGAAAGAGACAGAGAGAGGGAGACAGAGAGAGGGAGACAGAGAGAGGGTGGCAGAGTGAGACAGATGGAGGGAGTCAGGGGGAGACAGAGGGAAGGAGACAGACAGGTAGGTAAACAGAGACGGGAGACAGAGGGAGGGAAACAGGGAGGGGGAACCAGAGGGAGAGGGAGCCAGAGAGAGGGAGCCAGAGAGAGGGAGCCAGAGAGAGGGTGGGAGACAGAGGGAGGGAAAGAGGGAGGGAAAGAGAGAGAGAGAGCGAGAGAGAGGGAGAGGGAGACAGAGACAGAGACAGAGAGAGAGAGAGAGAGGGAGGGAGACACAGAGAGAGAGAGACTGAGACAGACCTAGAGACAGATACTGACAGAGACAGGAACAGACAGAGAGAGATAGAGGCAGAGACAGGGACAAGGGCAGACATATAGAGGCAGAGACAGACGGAGAGATGGAGGCAGAGACAGGGACAAACAGATAGAGGCAGAGACTGAGACAGGCAGAGGCAGAGACACAGAGAGGGGGAGGGAGACAGAGGGAGAGAGAGGGAGACAGGGGGTGACAGAGGAAAGAGACAGAGAGAGAGAGGGAGACAGAGACAGAGAGAGGGAGACCGAGGGAGGGTGGCAGAGTGAGACAGATGGAGGGAGTCAGGGGGAGACAGAGGGAAGGAGACAGACAGGTAGGGAAACAGAGACGGGAGACAGAGGGAGGGAAACAGGGAGGGGGAGACATAGGGAGAGGGAGCCAGAGAGAGGGAGCCAGAGAGAGGGAGCCAGAGAGAGGGTGGGAGACAGAGGGAGGGAAAGAGGGAGGGAAAGAGAGAGAGAGAGCGAGAGAGAGAGAGAGGGAGACAGAGAGAGAGAGAGAGAGAGAGAGAGAGAGAGGGAGGGAGACACAGAGAGAGAGAGACTGAGACAGACCTAGAGACAGATACAGACAGAGACAGGAACAGACAGAGAGAGATAGAGGCAGAGACAGGGACAAGGGCAGACATATAGAGGCAGAGACAGACGGAGAGATGGAGGCAGAGACAGGGACAAACAGATAGAGGCAGAGACTGAGACAGGCAGAGGCAGAGACACAGAGAGGGGGAGGGAGACAGAGGGAGAGAGAGGGAGACAGGGGGTGACAGAGGAAAGAGACAGAGAGAGGGAGACAGAGACAGAGAGAGGGAGACAGAGGGAGGGTGGCAGAGTGAGACAGATGGAGGGAGTCAGGGGGAGACAGAGGGAAGGAGACAGACAGGTAGGGAAACAGAGACGGGAGACAGAGGGAGGGAAACAGGGAGGGGGAGACATAGGGAGAGGGAGCCAGAGAGAGGGAGCCAGAGAGAGGGAGCCAGAGAGAGGGAGCCAGAGAGAGGGAGAGAGACAGAGAGAGACAGAGGGTGGGCGACAGAGGGTGGGCGACAGAGGGTGGGCCACAGAGGGTGGGGAGCAGAGGGAGGGGAGCAGAGGGAGGGGAGCAGAGGAGACAGAGGGACAGAGGGAGGGAGACAGACAGAAGGAGACCATTTGCTCACTTTTGCTTCAAAATTTTCTTCTGGGAGAGAACCCCCCTCCGAGTCACCCTTAGGTGGTTCGGGCTCGCTCGCTCGCTACACTGCCTTACTGTGTCACAAAATGATGCATCTCCAAAAAGTGTGTCACCACATGAAAAGTTTGGAAAGCTGTGGTGTACAATAACAATACTTACCGTGGACTTTAGATGAGCCTGTTGCTTATCATTGGTTGACTTTATTGCCAGTATAATTTGCTTGTTTCTTATTCAAGGCCTTCCTTCCTCTTCATGTTTCTTCCTAGAAGCATTGCCTGATTTCCATCCTTTTGAGTGGGTGATTTGTATCCTTTCATAGCTCATGTCAAGGAACTACTTTTTTCTTTTTCTTTGAGCACTCCACAGGAACATGTGTTTTCATGCTCTTTCCCCCGTTCTTTGTCTTCCCTCATCACATCCTCATTGTTCGAGCGCTGTTTCCATGCCTCCCAACTCATTTATAAAAGCAGAGCAGCAGGTATATCTTTAGTAGGGTATGATTTAACAGCAGACTTTATTGAGTTGGCTTTGGTTTATCTCCTGCATTTCACATGTTGCATCAAAACCCAGGTATTGGAACACAAAGTCAGCATTTACGGCACTGGGAGATTGGTGTACTCCTGATCTGAGCTGGCATTTGAGGCAGAAGCTGTACTTGGAGTCACTGGAAAAGAGATGTCTCTTTTGTTGGAGGCCCATAATTCTGCTTTTTAGGCTGCTGCTGAGCACCAAATGGCTCTAGCATTTGTTTCAGTCCAGAGGAAAGTAAATTAGGCTTTGCAAAGTATTTTCTATTACATTTCAACTTAGTCTTTTTAAATTCTGTTCAGGGTTTCCTGCATAAAAAGTAAAAGTTGAAGAATAAACTGTATCAGTTATTAAGATTGAAAATATTGAAGTAAACACACTGTTTTGGGATGCCTTAATTTATGTTTTCTTTTCATTGAAATGTTTTTCATTTTACTTTTTTTTTAACAATGCTTCACAAATGAGCATTGGTGAAGCCAATAGTTTGGTACTCTCGTTATAAAGGAACTACCTATTGGTTTTCCAGTTATTGTTAGGTGTTGCTATAGGCAGCTATATTTGTACTAACAGATTTAGTTGTCTGTTGCGAGATCTCATGTTTTTCATTTTACAAAAAATACAAACAAGTGTATGGAGATATGCATAGAGCGCGAGATAAAAGGCTTTGGGTCATCCTCCTTCAGGCTTTGGCTTCTTTATTTTTCTGTGTTAGTCATCGATTGTATGGGGTATCTGTCAAGCCGGTAGCATTTTGTGGTTGATTACATTTTGACAGTGGTTTTACATACAGGCAATATCTACTAACGACGCCACGTTTTTAGTTTTTACTTGCACCCCATTATTATGTGACGCAGTGGTGAGGAAATGTCCTCACACGTAACTCACACGTTTTGAAAGTTTCCCTTTTTAGGTCTCGGCCTGCGTAGGCTGCGCTTGCGCTGTCTCGCTGGCGAGATTTTATGTTTTCCAGAGTGGGGGCTTAAACCCGCCCCTCTTCTCCATTGGCTGGCTTCCTACACGGAGGCCAGCCATTGGAGAAGAGGGGCGTCTGTCCATTTAAGCCCTGTCTTTTTCGGATTGAGGGGCGTGTTTTTTTAGGTTCTTTCTCTCCTCTTCCCATTGGCTGGAATTTTACATTCCAGCCAATGGGAAGATGAGAGAAAGAAAAACACGCCCCCGAATCCGAAAATCACGGGCCGTTTTGGAGATCCATTTCTGGCCTGCAAGGGGCGGTGCAGCGACTACTGGCTCCGACTGAGGGGTTTATTCTCAGCCGTTCCCGGCTCGTGGATGTCCCTCCACCCTCACATCCCCGGACCCGCCATGGAGCGCTCTTTGGTGTTAATCTCCTCCATCTGGCTGGAGTTGGACTGAGAGCCCGACGTGGACGCCTGCCTGTCCCTGTCGCCGAGGAGAGCGCCGTTGGACTGGGAATGGTGGTGCCCGTGCGGGTGCATGCCATTCAAAGGGCCCATCATGCCGCCCCCGGGGGCCCGTGTCCTCTGCCCAGGTAGTCTTTGCTCCTGGAGAGCATGGCGGCATGCTGCCCGAAGCCATTGGGGGAGAGCATCTTGTCGTTGGCCAGGTGCCCGCCGGGGCTGTAGGAGACGCCTGCCTGCTGTGCAAGCCCCATATCAGCTCCCCGGCCTGGGAGTGGGACACGCTGTGCCGGTTGCCCAGGTTTTCCATTGTAAGTTCCATGGCGCGGAGGTGGCTGGCTCTTCTCCTCGGCTTCCCAGGTTATTTCGGATTCAGAGCGGGTGCATCGGTTCCAGCGCCGGGCACTCAATCCAGCATGATTTGACGAGGTTCCGCCGTGCCCGGGGCTCTGGTCCTGGAAGTCGCCCTGCTGCCGGCGGCTCCTGCGGACTCTCTCCCGGTCTGTGCGCCTACAGTAGCGGGGCTCAACCCAGTGCCGGCGCGGCGGGGTTGCTGCTGCTGGACGGCTGCACATTGCATGAATCCCAGCCCCACAGCCAGCCTGCGCCTCACAAGCAGCCGCGCCTTACGTCAGCAGCTCGCAGCTCAGCCGGCACCCATGCACCTTCCGTCTCACCCTCCCGCCTCCCACACCCCCTCTTTCGCTCTCAGTCTCTCTCCCTGTCGCCACTCTTGCCCCCCGCCCCCCTCCCACTTCACTTTAATCGCGTCCCGTTGTTGTGTTTCCCTGCCTTTCTCAGCTCCTTCCAACCCCAAATGGGCGCCTATCTCCACTCACACAGCTCCTTTAGTTCCAGCTCCGTTTGCAAGCATCCAGTTGAGATTGGCCATCTTTCTCCTGTTTCCTCTTTTTACCGCTCTTGCTTATTTTCGTGCCGGTGCAGCCTATATAATTTCACCTTCCGTCCAACGGGCGCAAGTGTCTGTGAGAGGAGATCCACCGGGACATGCTGGTGACTGGGGAATACGAGGCAAGCGAACAGCCCGGGGTTAAGACCCACTTGACCGATGGGGTGGAGTGTTCTAGGTTCACGCAGAATTAGTTAATCGGACTCCGGAATGTGTATCTCAAATCGAGTGACAAGTTGTGGACGACTGAACGCAACTGAGCCCATGGTATAATGCTTCAGGAGGCCGAGAAAGCCTCAACTCACATATCTGATTATTGTCAAATGCTTTTCTATCCTCAGTCAGGGCTAACGAGCAGCTGGAGGGTCGAAGGGTTGAAATCAACAAGGGAAGAAGATATAGGTTTCTTAACTTCAACCTTATGATAACACCGGACTTTCTGTCCTTGCAAAGTTGACGTTCTTTGCATAAATAACCATTCCAAGAATATGTAAGTCTTCCAAGTGTTGCCTCTGTTCCCTGGTTGTGATCGTTTTTTCTTGCCTCTGTTCCCTGGTTGTGCCCGTTTTTTCTTGCCTCTGTTCCCTGGTTGTGATCGTTTTTTCTTGCCTCTGTTCTCTGTTGTGCTCGCTTTTCTTGTCTCTGTTCCCTGGTTGTAATCGCTTTCCTTGCCTCTGTTCCCTTGGGCGTTACTGGGCAGAGGTGGGCGTGTGGTGAGGGGCAGTGGGTGCCCAGGGCATGGACGCCAGCGCACCGGCTGACCAGGACTGAGGGAAGCAAAGGGTGAGCTCTAGGAGTTGGTGGGGGCCTTGAATAACCCATTTGTAAATAAGGAGAGTCCCCGGGGTGAGGGTGGCTGTGTGTGTGTCTCTGTGGCTCTGTGTGTGTGTGTGTGGCTGTGTGGCTCTGTCTGTGTGTGTGGCTCTGTGTGTGTGTGTGTGTGGCTCTGTGTGTGTGTGTGTGGTTCTGTGTGTGTGTGTGTGGCTCTGTGTGTGTGGCTCTGTGTGTGTGTGTGGCTCTGTGTGTGTGTGTGGCTCTGTGTGTGTGTGTGTGGCTCTGTGTGTGTGTGGCTCTGTGTGTGTGGCTCTGTGTGTGTGTGTGGGTGGCTCTGTGTGTGTGTGTGTGGCTCTGTGTGTGTGTGGCTCTGTGTCTGTGTGTGGCTCTGTGTGTGTGTGTGGCTCTGTGTGTGTGTGTGTGTTGCTCTGTGTGTGTGTGTGTGTGTGTGTGGCTCTGTGTGTGTATGTGTGTGGCTCTGTGTGTGTGGCTCTGTGTGTGTGGCTCTGTGTGTGTGGCTCTGTGTGTGTGGCTCTGTGTGTGTGGCTCTGTGTGTGTGGCTCTGTGTGTGTGGCTCTGTGTGTGTGGCTCTGTGTGTGTGGCTCTGTGTGTGTGGCTCTGTGTGTGAGGCTCTCTGTGTGTGTGTGTGTGTGTGTGTGTGTGTGGCTCTGTGTGTGAGGGGGCTCTCTGTGTGTGTGGCTCTCTGTGTGTGTGGCTCTCTCTGTATGTATGTGTGTGTGGCTCTCTCTGTGTGTGGCTCTGTGTGTGTATGTGTGTGTGGCTCTGTGTGTGTGGCTCTGTGTGTGTGGCTCTGTGTGTGTGGCTCTGTGTGTGTGGCTCTGTGTGTGTGGCTCTGTGTGTGTGGCTCTGTGTGTGTGTGACTCTGTGTGTGTGTGTGACTCTGTGTGTGTGTGTGACTCTGTGTGTGTGTGTGACTCTGTGTGTGTGTGACTCTGTGTGTGTGTGACTCTGTGTGTGTGTGTGACTCTGTGTGTGTGTGTGACTCTGTGTGTGTGTGTGACTCTGTGTGTGTGTGTGACTCTGTGTGTGTGTGTGACTCTGTGTGTGTGTGACTCTGTGTGTGTGTGTGTGACTCTGTGTGTGTGTGACTCTGTGTGTGTGTGTGACTCTGTGTGTGTGTGTGACTCTGTGTGTGTGGCTCTGTGTGTGTGTGTGGCTCTGTGTGTGTGTGTGTGTGTGTGTGGCTCTGTGTGTGTGTGTGTGTGGCTCTGTGTGTGTGTGTGGCTCTGTTTGTGTGGCTCTGTATGTGTGTGTGGGTCTCTGTGTGTGTGTGTGGGTCTCTGTGTGTGTGTGTGGGGCTCTGTGTGTGTGTGGGGCTCTGTGTGTGTGTGGGGCTCTGTGTGTGTGTGGGGCTCTGTGTGTGTGTGGGGGGCTCTGTGTGTGTGTGGGGGGCTCTTTGTGTGTGTGTGTGGGGCTCTTTGTGTGTGTGTGGGGCTCTTTGTGTGTGTGTGGGGCTCTTTGTGTGTGTGTGGGGCTCTGTGTGTGTGTGGTGCTCTGTGTGTGTGTGTGGCGCTCTGTGTGTGTGTGTGTGTGGGGGGACTCTGTGGGTGTGTGGCGCTCTGTGGGTGTGTGGCGCTCTGTGTGTGTGTGGCGCTCTGTGTGTGTGTGTGGCGCTCTGTGTGTGTGTGTGGCGCTGTGTGTGTGTGGCGCTCTGTGTGTGTGTGTGTGGCGCTCTGTGTGTGTGTGTGTGTGGCGCTCTGTGTGTGTGGCGCTCTGTGTGTGTGGTGCTCTGTGTGTGTGTGTGGCGCTCTGTGTCTGTGTGTGTGTGGCGCTGTGTGTGTATATGTGGCGCTCTGTGTGTGTGACGAGCTGTGTGTGTGTGTGGCTCTGGCTCTGTGTGTGTATGGCTCTGTGTGTGTATGGCTCTGTGTGTGTATGGCTCTGTGTGTGTATGGCTCTGTGTGTGTGTGGCTCTGTGTGTGTGTGGCTCTGTGTGTGTGTGGCTCTGTCTGTGTGTGTGGCTCTGTCTGTGTGTGGGGGGGCTCTGTGTGTGGTGCTCTGTGTGTGTGTGGCGCTCTGTGTGTGTGTGGGGGGGACTCTGTGTGTGGGGCTCTGTGTGTGTGTGTGGGGCTCTGTGTGTGTGTGTGGGGCTCTGTGTGTGTGTGTGGGGCTCTGTGTGTGTGTGTGTGGGGCTCTGTGTGTGTGTGTGGGGCTGTGTGTGTGTGTGTGGGGCTCTGTGTGTGTGTGTGGCGCTCTGTGTGTGTGTGTGGCGCTCTGTGTGTGTGTGTGGCGCTCTGTGTGTGTGTGTGGCGCTCTGTGTGTGTGTGGCGCTCTGTGTGTGTGTGGCGCTCTGTGTGTGTCGCTCTGTGTGTGTGTGTGGCGCTCTATGTGTCTGTGTGTGGCGCTGTGTGTGTGTGTGTATATGTGGCGCTCTGTGTGTGACGCGCTGTGTGTGTGTGGCTCTGTCTGTGTGTGTGTGTGTATGGCTCTGTCTGTGTGTGTGTATGGCTCTGTCTGTGTGTGTGTATGGCTCTGTCTGTGTGTGTGTGGCTCTGTCTGTGTGTGTCTATCTCTGTGTGTGTTGGGGGCTCTGTGTGTGTGTGTGGCGCTCTGTGTGTGTGTGTGGCGCTCTGTGTGTGTGTGTGTGGGGGGGACTCTGTGTGTGGGGCTCTGTGGGTGTGTGGCGCTTTGTGTGTGGCGCTCTGTGTGGCGCTCTGTGTGTGGCGCTCTGTGTGTGGCGCTCTGTGTGTGGCGCTCTGTGTGTGGGGGGGACTGTTTGTGTGTGTGGGGCTCTGTGGGTATGTGGGGCTCTGTGGGTGTGTGGGGCTCTGTGTGTGTGGTGCTCTGTGTGTGTGTGGCGCTCTGTGTGTGTGTGTGGCGCTCTGTGTGTGTGTGTGGCGCTCTGTGTGTGTGTGTGGCGCTCTGTGTGTGTGTGTGGCGCTCTGTGTGTGTGTGTGTGTGTGTGTGTGTGTGGCACTCTGTTTGTGTGTGTGTGTGTGGCGCTCTGTGTGTGTGTGTGGCGCTCTGTGTGTGTGTGTGGCGCTCTGTGTGTGTGTGTGGCGCTCTGTGTGTGTGTGTGACGAGCTGTGTGTGTGTGACGAGCTGTGTGTGTGTGTGGCTCTGGCTCTGTGTGTGTATGGCTCTGTGTGTATGGCTCTGTGTGTGTATGGCTCTGTGTGTGTATGGCTCTGTGTGTGTATGGCTCTGTGTGTGTGTGGCTCTGTGTGTGTGTGGCTCTGTGTGTGTGTGCTCTGTCTGTGTGTGTGGCTCTGTCTGTGTGTGGGGGGGCTCTGTGTGTGGTGCTCTGTGTGTGTGTGGCGCTCTGTGTGTGTGTGGGGGGGACTGTGTGTGTGTGTGGGGCTCTGTGTGTGTGTGTGGGGCTCTGTGTGTGTGTGTGGGGCTCTGTGTGTGTGTGTGGGGCTCTGTGTGTGTGTGTGGGGCTCTGTGTGTGTGTGTGTGGGGCTCTGTGTGTGTGTGTGTGGGGCTCTGTGTGTGTGTGTGGGGCTCTGTGTGTGTGTGTGGGGCTCTGTGTGTGTGTGTGGGGCTCTGTGTGTGTGTGTGGCGCTCTGTGTGTGTGTGTGTGTGGGGCTCTGTGTGTGTGTGTGGCGCTCTGTGTGTGTGTGTGGCGCTCTGTGTGTGTGTGTGGCGCTCTGTGTGTGTGTGTGGCGCTCTGTGTGGCGCTCTGTGTGTGTGTGTGGCGCTCTGTGTGTGTGTGTGTGGCGCTCTGTATGTGTCGCTCTGTGTGTGTGTGTGGCGCTCTATGTGTCTGTGTGTGGCGCTCTATGTGTCTGTGTGTGGCGCTGTGTGTGGCGCTGTGTGTGTGTGTATATGTGGCGCTCTGTGTGTGACGCGCTGTGTGTGTGTGGCTCTGTCTGTGTGTGTGTGTGTATGGCTCTGTCTGTGTGTGTGTATGGCTCTGTCTGTGTGTGTGTATGGCTCTGTCTGTGTGTGTGTGGCTCTGTCTGTGTGTGTCTATCTCTGTGTGTGTTGGGGGGCTCTGTGTGTGTGTGTGGCGCTCTGTGTGTGTGTGTGGCGCTCTGTGTGTGTGTGTGTGGGGGGGACTCTGTGTGTGGGGCTCTGTGGGTGTGTGGCGCTCTGTGTGTGGCGCTCTGTGTGTGGCGCTCTGTGTGTGGCGCTCTGTGTGTGGCGCTCTGTGTGTGGCGCTCTGTGTGTGGGGGGGACTGTTTGTGTGTGTGGGGCTCTGTGGGTGTGTGGGGCTCTGTGTGTGTGGTGCTCTGTGTGTGTGTGTGGCGCTCTGTGTGTGTGTGTGGCGCTCTGTGTGTGTGTGTGTGGCGCTCTGTGTGTGTGGCGCTCTGTGTGTGTGTGTGGCGCTCTGTGTGTGTGTGTGTGTGTGGCGCTCTGTGTGTGTGTGTGGCACTCTGTGTGTGTGTGTGGCGCTCTGTGTGTGTGTGTGGCGCTCTGTGTGTGTGTGTGGCGCTCTGTGTGTGTGTGTGTGGGGCTCTGTGTGTGTGTGTGGGGCTCTGTGTGTGTGTGTGGCGCTCTGTGTGTGTGTGTGGCGCTCTGTGTGTGTGTATATGTGGCGCTCTGTGTGTGTGACGCGCTGTGTGTGTGTGGCTCTGTCTGTGTGTGTGTGTGTGGCTCTGTCTGTGTGTGTGTGTATGGCTCTGTCTGTGTGTGTGTGTATGGGTGTGTGTATGGCTCTGTCTGTGTGTGTATGGCTCTGTCTGTGTGTGTGTGGCTCTGTCTGTGTGTGTGTCTCTGTGTGTGTGTGTGTGTGTGTGTGTGTGGCTCTGTGTGTGGGTGCAAATGCAATAGGTCTTGCATTTGCGAGAAATTAAGCTATTGGCATTGCAAATGACAATGCCATTTATTTATGTTTTAAAAACAAAAATAATATCATGAGCAATGCCAATAGCTCTAAATTTAACAAAGACGAGACCATTGCATTGTAAATGCTTGTTTTAAAGGACCTCAGTTGCCCATGACATTTTGGTTGCCACACTTTAAAATGAATCACTCTTTATTGCAAGGTGGCTGCCAAGCTTTATAAAATGTACTCAACTGAGAAGTGCAGAGGGACGGGGAGCTACAGCGGAATCATGTGACAATACCAGTTTAATACTCTTCTACCACAAGGCGCTCAAAAATAGGACCTCGCTTTCAAGTGAAAGGTTCCCGCCAGTAAGGTAGTGTCTAATATTAAGGAGGTTTTGGTACCTGCCGTAGCATCTGCTGCTCTTGGTCTACTACCTGGTATTGTATTAATATTCAAATGTTTTAGGCAACAGTGTGACTGCAGATTCTCCATTGTGCCCTGTGCTGGCTTTGTTCGCTTCCATTCATTAGTGAAAGTCAAATGAGTGACATGTGAACTCCACAGGCCTGCATCCACCGCACCTGTTACATTCATTTATAGGGTAAGGCTTCCTCTGACTAGCACAGAAGAGATTACCCTGTCAAGGGAAGGCCAGGCTTCTTCAGAATCGGAGACTGTCACTTCAGCTGAAGTGGCAGAACATTAGTACATTGTTTGTCTCACTTGTTCTCATTGTTAAAGATGACTTGTTACAGGTGTCAATAAAAATAGATGAGTCATGATGCACATTAGGGCTAGGTAACAAAATAATCTATGCTTCCTTAATGCTGTGCCTTTCCAGAATATTTCCATCTCTGATATATTCCTGGATTTAGTCTTTTATATATTGAATGCAGTGACAGTAAGATTCTATGTTATCAACCGAGATAGAAAATGTTATGTAAAAGAGACTTATGCATTTTCCCTATCCAAGATGATGGCAACTCGATGTGAGATTTTACATCTCGAATAGAACAAATATAAACTGGTTAGTTGTCGTCAATTTTGAACATTTAATATATTAAGCCACTTTCCATGAAGATCCTTGCTTTCCAATGTTGCTTTACGTTTGCTTGCATCTCAGTATGCATGAAGGTAGTTTCTTCTACGATCATCTCTGGACCAGTGTTTCTTCACTCCAGGGTTTGGAGTATTTTCGTCAATTGTGGTTTTCGCCTATGAGTTCCTTACCAGTTTATGAAAGGATATAGGTGCTTCTACTTGGACAGTATCATGTTAGTGGATGCTGACTGATCCGTTCTTGTTGAGATGAACTGCATTTTGTTGTGACTTTACCAACTGTGACTTTGGCACGCCAGAATACAAGCCTATATGACCCCTGCTTTTTTGTTTGACAGCAACTCCCATGTGCTAATTGTCAATTAGCAATGTTTATTGTATGTTCAGGCTGTCTGTCCTAAAGTTCCCTTACTTTTGGTGTGGTGCAGTTGGAGGGCTAATGTTAGACCCAGTGTTTCTTGCGCTCTCTTATTCCCCTGTTCTCTCTTATTCCCCTGTCCACAACCCTTCCACAGCTCAATGTGGCATATATTTTTTCCTAATGAGTTAGCTGAGGTTGTCTTCCAAGCCCATTAGGCGGCTCGCTGCCTTTTTCTTAGTTTGTTGCACCATTATGGTCATATTTTCTGCCCATTTGAGTAATTACCTTTTCATTTTGCGACCTGTGGTGCACTAGTGGATCTCCATGCCATGGCCAGATTTGCAAATCTGCTGTCAACCTTTGTGTTTTTTAGCAGGCACAACCCGGGTCACCTGTTGAGTGCATGTTCTCTTAGTTGTGCTTTGTTATGAATGATCTCGTCGGTACCCAAATAGACTCGCTCAGCTGCAGAACATGTGCGTTAAATCCACTTGTTGAGCATGACACCTGGTATTTTGTCATGCATTGACGAATACATCCTGTGTAATCGATTTGGTGTTTGATAATTGTGGTGCAATAAGTTATATTGTTTCAAATTAATCCTGGAGTTACGCGGCACTGTCATCGGATAACCCAACCAATGTTTCCTCTATTTCTTTTTCAACTTGTGTGTGGCAATAGAATGTTTATGAGTGCACTTTTTTACATCAGTTTAAGGAACTGGATATCTGTAAGTGAGCCAGTGTATGAAGCAGCAACCTGAATGCAACGACGAACCAAGCTATAAGCGACCACTTGGTGGTTGAGAGGGATGTGGCAAAGCCTGCGCTGCTGGAAACAGTTATTCTCATGAGAACTGAAACACGCTACACTGAGATCAACACAGTACAGTGCACCACTGTGGTATGGGAGAGGCTCCATAGAATGGAGCTCCTGTGTTGTACTTGCCGGAGGATCCCCTGATGTTGCATCCCCATTAAATTAGGCTCCAGGAAACAAAGTCAGCAGCACCTGGGCATTAAGAAATAGGGCAGCCTTTATGAGGAGGGACTGTACACTACTCTGACTACGTTGACAGCCTTTGCTGCAAGCATCCCACTTAATACCTTCCTATACAATAGGCTTAAATCCATCGGAGACACATCATACCGGACCACCCGAAGGAACCACCTTGGTTCATGCCACTACAGATCACTGACTGCAGACTTCCACTAACCACTTCTAACCAAACTATACAAAGAAATATAGAAGGTAATGCCAGAACGACCCATCTCTGCCAGAGAGGGATGGGGGAGGATCTTAGAACCCCAATACCAGATACCTTGTGGGAATGCTGCTGTACACAAACGGGGGAGCCGACTTAGACCAATTCAGTTCCTTTTCCTACACTGGGTATATTACTCTCCAACAACATTATCTAACAGGGGAAAAAGTGAGACGGATACATGTGAGTGCTGTGGAGCACCCAAAGCTGGCTTTGTACATCTGGCGTGGGCATGTGGGAAAGTAAGAACATTCTGGAATGGGATAGAACACACCCTACAATGAATCTTAGACTCGCCTATTGTGATACTGGCACAAATGGCACTTATGTGATGGGTGAGAGGCATCCAGAGAGATATCAGGAAAGTTACTAAACTTACGCTGCTGGTGGCCAGGCACTTTGTGGCGATGCACTGGGGTAGAGGATGCCTTCTGACTAAACATCAATAAATAGTTGAAATGATATACTTCAACAACCAGCAAGAAATATATGCGGAACTGTGGCCTGTCCTGTCCTTGAGACATAGTGGCGCACTTCAGGTAATATCTATGAGCGGAAGCAGGGGGAGCAACTAGCATTAGCCCTGACCCACTCGCTTGAGAAGGGACATACCGGCTATATAGGGGTTGGGGAGGGAGGAACAGACCTGTGATACATTACAACTATGTGTGAATTAAGATCCTAAATGTGCTATACAATGTTGGTATGTGTTAACTTGAAAAACAACAATAAAAACAGTTAAAAAAAAGTTACTGCTTCACATGAGGTGGAAGGGAGGGGTGAGCAAAAAAGGGGCTATATATCAAGATTTTAAAAAAAAACTTCCAGCAGCGCAATTTAGTATTTCATCCGTTTTTTCCTATAGGTTGCACAATCTGAAATCCTGGTTATGGTAGGGTCACTTTACTGAAAAAGAGTTTGTTTACAGTTGATGCTTGCCCCAGCGTAGGTGACATCTGTGGATATATTTTGAAACATAAAATGTTTTTTTGATCATCACAAAAATATATATTAGACATTTGTTTTGGGCAACACTCTTTCAGAAATGAAGATCATGTGTTGGTTTTAACTATGTTAAAATAAATAGTAGACACTGCGAGAGGTACAACCACAACAGTGCAGTTACTGAAAGTGTTGGTCTGTGTGATGTAGATATATATGTAACCATGTCGGAACGATGAATAGCCACAACCGTGTTCCCAATTGCCATTATAATCATGGGGATAATTATAATAGGCCTTATCAGTATGGCATGGCTTGGATCCTGTGGCACAAGGAGCAAGGGTACATTTGCAATCACCATCTTCAGGTAAGGTTACTTAGTCAAAGCTATTCAAGGAACTAAGAGAAATAAGTGGTCTTTTATTCATACTGCACTTTTTGCAATTACAAGAATTTTCATATTTTTTTTTGTAGAAGCCATGTGGCATTTTTCTAAACCACAATACACCGAATACAACGGAATGCATATATATATATATATTACAACCCACCTGCTACCAATCTGAATACTTCTCTGATCCCAACAACCATCTCTATTTCAGTTCACTAACTCCTTAAACAACCATCACTTCAAACATAAAATGTAAATTAAGTGTGAACAAGGCTTCCTTAGCACAAATAAAATGCAATACAGAAAAATATCCATCTTGCATACTTCAAAATAGACATGGCAATCCATTTTCTTCTTTGTTATAGTGCAAATGCTTTCAGGCCAATATCGCTATCCCAAGCAGCCAGGAAAACTTAATTATTAAAGCAAATATTGATTCTTTGCTTCTGCATAACATTTGAAGAAGTTGTGCTGCTTTTATTCCATTGCTTTATTTTAGAATTTGTTAATGTCATAGTTAAGAGAAGGAACAGCTTTTCCTTCTTAAATAGACAATAGAGAAATGATTACAGTAAAGCTACCGTCATTAATACATGTGCGCACTCCGCATGCTTCTGTGCGTGGCAGTAAGCGTGAAGCTGGGTGGATTCATAGCTGTACGCAGTAGAGAGAACTGTGATCCCAGCATATTTCTCCATTTGGCATCCATTAAGTCTCTTGCACATACGTTGCACAATGTGGATGGCCACCAATCTACTCATTCTTAGTTGTAGTATTACTTATAGGACAGGGTGCTTGCGGCTTCTCTCTACCGTTTGCTCAGATCTTCTGTACTGTCCTTATTAATGTGTTGTCTGTCAAGAATTGGGGACGGGATACTTTTCTTGCATGAAATCATAGAGATCTTGCATCCTTCCCATCCCTGCTTCTGTCCATATGTGCTTTGCTTGTGCTTCTTGCAACTTAACAAAGAGTGGCATGCACCAAAGTGGCAACCCGGTAGCACATGTGCTTCTTCTGATGCAGTCATTAGCATCATTCTGTGCCAGCAGTATCTAGCCGGTTGTATCAGTATGGGACCACATTGCTCTTAGGGTACTGCAACAATATAAGGTAATTGCTATTGCCTTTCAAGACCTACCAATAAGTAACACGGTCAAGATTGCCAGGGTCACAAGGCACCGTGTCACCCATCGCAATTGGGCAGCTAGGTAATAATGTTCTAGATTGTGTGCTCTGAGCCCTTCTTGGAGGGAGGTGCAGCTTACCCAGAACATCTTGTATATTTTGCATCTCCACATTAAATCTATCTGTACTGTTTTAGCCTCTACAAAGCAGAATTTGGGAAGATTTGTTTGCATGGCAGTGAAGAAATAATGGAATCTTGGTGGTAGTACCATCTTAGAAATGACACCCAATAACCAATAGCTATCCCCTGTTCCAGAACATTACTAAGCTTCTAGTTGATTACAGGGTTTTGAGCAGATTACCCTCAAGGCAGCCTGAAACTTCGTGATATACATGTACCCTCAAGTATTTAAATGTAACTGTTTCCATCTATGTGCCAGGCTTTCTTCCCCCTTCTTATCCACCCACTTTAGAAGATAGAGACAAGACTTGTGCATATTTACTTTTAGGCCTGATATCTCTCCAAAGGTTTTAAAGATATCTGGCGTTTTTCTAAAACTGTCTCCATGTCTTTGAGATATCTCAGCACA
The DNA here is from genome assembly GCF_964261635.1 of Lissotriton helveticus. Lineage (NCBI taxonomy): Eukaryota > Metazoa > Chordata > Amphibia > Caudata > Salamandridae > Lissotriton > Lissotriton helveticus. The sequence goes on along the minus strand of NC_136063.1, from coordinate 584,423,227 downwards.
TCATCAGCGTATAATGAGCTAACATGCACGTAACCACCAGTCACCAGCCCCTTTTGTCTACTCTCTATGTGGAATATTTCAGCCATTGGCTCCAGCACATAAGCAATCTGGAGCAGGTATAAAGGTTGTCCCTGGCACTGCCTGGCTCTCTTTAAGACAAAAGCAACATTATTTTGCTAGTCCTTATACTTGTGGTTGTGGCTGGGTATAGCATATTTATCCTTGCCAAGATCCTTGGGCTCCTTACTTGTAACAATGTGAGCTGATATTCTTAATTTAAAGAATCAAAGGCATTTCCCATGTCATTGATATTGCAGGACCTCTTGTGTACAGCCTGGCCTTACATAGGACAGCCTTCTTACCTTTCCGCTGTATTCCTTTGCAGCACAAATCTTGACTGGTCTGGGTGTACCAGTACAAGCAAGAGAGGTGAAATCCAAACTTTCCCCCAATATTTTTCAGTCTAGTTGGGTGAATGGGAAATATGTAGCCATTTCCAATGGGTCGCCATTTGGCTTAGGTAGTATGGTTATTAAGGTCATTTAATTTAATTCATCATCACGCACTGGTAATTTCGTGCTTTGAACATAGGACCATGTCTAGTCTTGAGTTCAAGTCATGCATGGGATTGAAACATTATTCTGCGCCCTCTGGGTTCAATGAGTGACACCCATCTGTGAAGTTCCAGTGTTGGGTCCATACAAAAGCACTAAGGTTGTCCTTATTTTTTTCACACAAGGCTTCTGATTGTTAACATTTTATTCTGTTCAATAAATGATGACAACGTAAAATGTATTCGTGTTTTCATATTTGGTTACATTTATGTATGGTTAGAACTTTCCAGGGACTAGATAAACGTTCGATGTAAATACATACTTTGATGTGCAAAACCTGCTAATGTGAAGACGGTGCACTTTCTTTATTATATCACAGTATGTATATGTTATTGTCTTGATTTCAAGTCAACACGTCTTGCTGTCCCTCTATTAGGTGTTCTACTACGTTACTGAATATTTAATATCCACCTACAAGAATACTGACTTCAGAATATTGACTACTACTATATTGTCAAGGTAACTATATATAAGAAAGTATAGGTTTACAATCTTTGCTCCATGTCTACCTACCCATATGCTGTATTGTCAGGAAGGGTAGCTGTGGAGTTAAGAATAGTAAATCTAGACTTCCCTATATATACTGACCTTGATGATTTTGAGGTTGTTGATATTCTACAGTGGATGCTCTTGTATGTGGATATTTTTGTCCTCACTATTCTAACATATGTCACTCTATGAATACTCAAAACCACTGAACAGAGAAAGTTGTTCGTGTCGCTAATAAAGTCAAATCGGTGTGCTTCGGTTTTAAATTCAACCAGAGCCAAATAAGTCAACATGATGTAGTATATATGGTTTCAGCACACAAAATAGTTCTTGTCGCCTTGTATAAATTCCTAATCTTTATCTTTCACTGTTGGGAATAAGACAGCCACTTCATATTTTGTCCCCCTGCTTCTGGGGAACAGAGTTGACTTCTTTTGCGGCACAGGGAATAACACGGAGTCTCCTATTTAGCGATTCTTCTACAGCTGGAGACAAATGCAACCTTTCTCTATCTAACTCTTCTCCAACCCTCTCCTGAACTTAGAGCCTAATAAGGGAGGCGTTTCTGGAATTCGTTGGAATCTTTTCTTAGCCAAATGCTCAGCTTTTTGTACTGACAAAACTGTTATGCATTTAACCAGCAGATCCATTTCACCCTTTTCAAATGGCTGTCTTTCTGCATCTGAATGTGAAACTACACATGCTCAGGTCCAGGTCACACAGTCCTTCCTTTCCTAAACTTATATGAGAGAGTAGAGAAGTGTATATGGTTAACAAAGTATTGTGGTTATGCAAATGTCTTGTTAAGCCCATGTTTACAGTGGTCCTCTCCCAAGTGGGAGTTTATCCCCACTGTCTTTTGCAGTGTTCACAATTATGTTTCTATATTTCAGCTCCCTGTGACTAGAACTCACAGCACAGGCCCATTCCCCAATCCACATCTTCCTACTTGCCAATCAATGAAGAATGCGTGGTCGAAGCTGTTGGCTTTGTCAGTGTATCTTTAACTATGAATCTCTTTCCATAGTCATTTCTCAGGAGCACTGGGTGTCCTTTTCTGCTGATCAAAACTCATTCATTTTGCAAACCCCATAAGTCATTTTCATTTACTGAGGACCATTGTTCAATATTACTATCTGATTTTCCGTGCGGGATTTATTTTATATAAAGTTGGGATCCTATCCACCTCTGATGTACCAGTACAGATATTTCCTTCAGGAAATCTGAACTATTCATCAGTGATGATTGTGAATTATTTCCTATGTGTTTGTGTCAGACTTCAAACAACTACATCTTCCCTGAAGTGTCAATGTGGCAACATTTCCAGAGCCTCTGGTCCTGACTGCTTGCTTATGCCCTGCCATGCATGTAAGAGCTGATCAACTCTTCTACCACTTGATCTAAGAATGGGAACCGCCCGTTCTGCCACAGAATACGTTTAGTGGCAACAACGCCAAAGTGACTCTCATGCACAATCCTCTTGAAAGACTGGGAAATGACCAGCCCAGTGCCTCGCAGAATCGTTCCTCCCTGTGGCAAACAAGTTGAGACTTAAAAAGCACCTTGACAGTACTGTGATGGGGGTGCTCCTAACTTTTTCTTAAACTCTTCGAATGGGGCACTAATCAAAGAAAAGAACTGGGTGGTACATCGCACAGTAACCCGCCACACCCAAGAAGGAATGCAGAACAGACATATTCCCAGGAAGGACAGCTGACGTTAGAGCTTCAACCTTTTTGATACCAGACCAAATGCCTTTTTGATGCAAAACGTACCTGAAGAATGTCTATGTTCGTTTATGAAAAATCATTTTTTTTTAATGTAGTGTCAGATTTACATCTGTCAGAAGCTTTATCAGTGTCGTAGTTCAGGGAGTTTGGAATGCCCTGAATTATCTTCCTGATGGCTTCCTGTAAAACCTCCGCTGCTGACCAGTCACCAAAGCTGAGGAGATTCTATCATTAAGTCCCATATGGATGGCAAAAGTAGTAATGTAGAGAAGGGTTTCTTCCGGTTCCAGCTGATACTTTGTTGAGTTCAGATTTGGAGTAGAATTGCCACACCATGCAGTTGATGGATCATATCCTGACTGCAAAAGGCAATGTGTTTCTCTCTCTGAATTGCAAAGTTAGACAAGATTCTTGTTTTGTCTCCCACTGTCTCTCGGGTAAAGGAACAGTTGAGGAGAGTCGGGGAGTGGGCCCCACAACCACTGTCTCAAGTGACGTCTAGTTGAAACAAATTGCGGATTTCCACCTTCAGCTGAATATGCAGTATTTCACAAAAGTGCTCAACTATGGCCCGCACTGAGCAATTGTATAGTTTGATTTGTCCTTCAGCTTTCCAATCTGTTCAAGAGCTTTGGAAACCTTTATTCAACTTCACAGTTAACTGTTGCTTTGATCCTGACAATGAGTGTACCTCCATAAAGCCCAGCTTGACAGCTGACCTGAAAGTAAGTAGGCATCCGTAGTCTGCAGCTTTGACTGTAAGGTAGTTGTCACATTTACACAAGTGATTCTGGTGCAACAGCCCCATGCTGAAATAACTCTTGCAGGGAAGGAGCATGCATGAATGTAGTGCCACATTGAAATCGAGAGACCGTATACTAAATTCAGCATCTGTTATGACATTAATAGCTGTACAAGTACCAACCAAGAAAAAGATTTTCGCACCTTCAACTTGAATACCGAGTATTAGCTCTGTAATGCCATCATCGTCCGTTATACAGCGGCTCCTGATGGTTCAGGCCATTTCCCTGACTGGGTGAAACTACAAGTATTTTGTTGTCTGGTGAGCTTCCTTAATTGCATTTCTGTTTCTACTTGCTTTAGCCAAGTTCCTTGTTACTGAGCACCAGTCAGTTTGCCTCAACCTCTTCACTATCTGCTTGGGCTTTGCACATTTTATGATATTGTCTGTCCTTCCTGCAGCCGCTGCATCTCTCAGCCATGGCTGGACATTTACTTCTGTGTGAGGTCCATTAGCCACACTGGTAGCATAACTACACGCATACAGAGGTAGATGAACAGGATTCCTTGATGCAGCAAACTGGAATGTGCATTAGTCTCATGCCTAAATTGATCCATTGCTGTAGCTTGGTGGTCAGCAGCAAGGCGTATGTACTTTACTTGCCATTCTTAATATATCATCCAGTTTCCTTGAGTTATAAGCAGCTGTGACGATTCATGTCTAGGCATGATCTGAAAGGTTCTGTTTCGGCATACCATGGTTCATGAATTATATCGCTTGTGTCAAGCCCAGCACAGTCTAGGAGAAGGCCCCTATTTCTCCCATCATCTTTTACACCCATCACATCAACAAAATGTTAAAATTCTTGACCATCTCGCCCAGCAATGCCCCACATTCCTTGACTTATTTGCAAGAAAGTGAGGTGGCACACCCAGTACCAAACCATCGGATGAGACTGCAGGATTTTCAAAGCTGTTGCTTTGCCACTCCTTTTAAGTCTTGAGCTTTTTCATCACTAGGGCATTTTTGTAAATAGACCTTGCCAATGTGGGTGCAGGGGAAACCGAAACAGCACCTGCACAGTTGCTCATTTGTGGATTCAAGACTCCTTCAATGCTAATGTAATGTCTTCATATACATCACTAACAAGGGCAAGACGCTCATACGTAACTTTATTAACTATTTGCAGTTAGCACAATCATTGACAAAAACAGCAGCATTTCAGATGACCTTGTCCTTTCTCCACTGTGGGATCCTCTAGTTTGCTTGGGCCGTTTTTGCCTTTCTAATTAGTTGGTCTGTGAACATGCATTAACTGGTGTCAATATCCGCTTGTCAGAAATGCTCTGTTGTGACAACATTACAATTACTTTGACGTTTGACACTATATTTCTGCTCCTTTTTGAAAACCAGTTTAACAAGTGAAGTGACTGTCCGGTGAAGAAGTACATAAATCACTCTCATCCTCTTGCACTTAGTTTGAACATGCATTGAGCATTCCATGGTGGTTTTCATACTTAGCATTCTCCATTGTTAGCTTTACTGCTATTTTTTTTGTGTTTCCATTTTCACCTTCTTAAGGACACCCACAATGTACCACTTTTTTGCTTCTGCTTCTAACTGTACTCCGCCCGACTAAAAAATATTCTTTGTGTTTTAATATATGTGATTCTTATGGCATCTGCAAAGTATAACTATTATTAAGGCTGTAAACAAAATGGTATAATGTTTTTTAAACTGTGCAATTGTCTTGTACTTTTATTATTTGTTTTTACGAATCGAAATAGTTATTTTGATGATGACACCCACAATGTACCACTTTTTTGCTTCTGCTTCTAACTGTACTCCGCCCAGTCTGAACCTCACTAAGGTATACAACAAGATGATGAATAGAATGCTTAGATTAATCTCAGACACTGGTAATTACTCGGGCTGCATCCCAGTTCATCGTAATTTTGCACACCATGTCACCTCAGTTTGAACCCAGCTCCAATGGGAACACTCCAGCCCGACTACTGCCCGACCAGGCCCTCCCTAAACTGGATTTCAAGCAACCTGGCCTGGCATTTCAGGCTGGACTGTTTCTGTTGGAGCAGGGTCAAGACTGATTTGCATATGGTGAGGTCCAAACTGAGGTGGCGTGGTGGATGAAAAACGATGGACTGAAGTGCGGTCAGAGCAATTGTCAGTGCCTGAGAATATGTGCAGCATTTCATCCATTACCTAGTTGTCGTTGTAGTTGCCACCCTAAGTGCAACTGGTATGCCCAGGCATGGGTCTTGTTTTCACTGTGACACTGGAACCAAGCTACACCCGAATGAAGAGCCCCAATCATGGCAAAACCGGTCTTGGGTTGTTTGTTTTGCGTTTTAAGCTGAATTGTTCCTATTGGAACAGGAACAAGACTGATTTGCATATGGCAGGTCCAAACTGAGGTGACTTGGTAGGTGAAAAATGATGGATTGGAGAGTAGCCCCGAGTGATTGCCAGTGGCTGATATTTATTCATGCATTTCATCCAGCACCTTGTTGATGTTACACTTCCCATCCTAAGTGCGATGGGTGGGCCCAGATGTGAGTCCCATACTCACTGTGCTGCTGGAACCAAGTTGCATCCTACTGAAGAGCCCCAATCAGGGCAAAACCTGTCTTGGGTTGCTTATGTTCCAGTCCAGTGAGGACCTTGCCTGGCAGTTCAATATGGACGGCTCCTATTGGTGCAGGGTCAAGACTGATTTGCATATTCGAGATCCAAACTTAGTTGGTGTTGTGGGTGAAAAGCAGTGGACAAGAGTGTGGGCTTGAGCGTTTGCCAGTGAATGGGATAAATTCAAGCATTCCATCCATCACCTTGTTGTTGTTGTTGCATTCGGAAACTTATTCACTCAAAGCTATGCTGTACAAGCCCTATTTCTGACAGTGAACAACATTACATCTCTCCTAAAAAATCTAATTTATTTACAAGTTATATTATTAATCCGGTTTCATCTTCCTTGTCTAAGTCCTTATTAATGTGAGGTGTGCACGCCTCCCAGTAAGATCCTTGTCACAAAACTTCAGAGGAGTACCTGTTGGCCGTAATAGGAAGTGACCACTGATTATTGAAGTATTGAAGGCAGGAAGTCTTGAGTATTGGTTTCAGTATAATAAGTTCCACTTCCATGTGTCTCTTCCAGTGGAGTTATAATTTGTTTTATTCCATTTTCTTAAAATATGCGGATAAGCTGTTTGTGTTCATATCAAGGCTATAGAACCTGTTATTGTTCATACACTATTCATGTCAACAGCTTCCTATTTGTGATGCAGAAGTCGATAGAAAGATCTAAACAGAGTAATCCAGATGTATAATCTTTTGTGATTTATAAGAAATTTGGAAATCATCAGTTTGTCTTCTTAGTGTGAAACAGACAAACCTATGATATATTTATAGATATTTTCCCAGATTTTTTTCCAGGTGAACATAATGGTTATCATCCAAATCTAAAAAGACCCTGAATTTTGACAATTGTTTATACACCACCTATGAATGCCCTTTACCCAGTCCCCGACTGTCGGCACCCTCTGAAAAGCGCCATTTTAGACACAAAGTTTGTCCCTCTGCACGTGATGTACACTGGGTACAGCCAGTGCTGTAGCCCTTTCCCAGTACCCCTCCATAGCGGTGTGACAGTGTAAAAAAGTTAAAAGATGCCAAATATATTCTCCGTGTCTAAAATAGATCTCCCATAAATTGCCCTAAGCCCCTCTCAGTTCATCTTCATGGCCCACCCATGCTGCTGCCCCCCTCCCCCCACCCCTTCCTAGATCCAGGTCTGTTATGAATGTACTGCGAGGTTGAACTCCTCAGTTTTAACTAGCAGTGTTTTCTGCTTTTAACCATCCAAGAAGAGGGAGATTCGGCTATAAATAGTTTGTCATTCAAGGAGTGCGCGTTTTTCTCAAGTTCATTTAAACCTTTTCTCAATAAATTGGACTGTGCCTCTTTGCATCTCTGTGTTTAGTTAATCCCAGAATGTCCTAAAATGTACCTTAAGCGAGAAGAAAATAGCCTCTTCAGGAAATGAGCTTCTGACATCTCTTTTCCTGTGGTATTATATGTAACATTTTTGGCAGAGCAACTGAAAAGTTTCTTTCTACTCTTTTCCCGCCAAATATTTTAGTTTTGTGACAGATCCCAGGCATGTTTCAGAAATTGCAAACATTTTTAAATAGAAGTGTGTTCGCGGCGACCAGAAAAGTTACACTAGTAGGCTGCAGAGTTATGCATTATTATGGCATACTTCTAGCACTTTATCGAGCTCTAAACTGTGAAATGCAAATGTTGCCATGTTGCACCACATTTTGCTTGCACTAGACTACATTTTGTTTTGTTTAATTTGAACGAAGGTCGAGTGTAATTGAAATGAAAGATAAAAGATCTGTTTTAGGATAATTAAGCTTCGGTGTTTACCCTTGCTGCTGTAAACACAAATATAAAACGTTACAGAATAAATACACAAAGGGGCTTTGATTCAGTCCCCTAAAACCATTTATTTCATGGTTAGAAGTGTCTGATCTTGTCACATCCCACAGAAGAGACATTCGGTGGGTGAAAAAGTTAATCAAAGAAGTATGCAGTTGGGATTACGGTGGCTCAGATAGATCAACAGTTGTATGAGGTCCTGTGGAAAGATTCTGAAGGTGAAGTCTTTATTTGTGTTCCTTTCTGTTGTGCACGAGGGTTAACTATTCGATCCTCTTTAGTTATCGTTCATTCTTTGTATCAACCCTAGAGATAGCAAAGAAAAAACAAAGTTGTGATAAGTTGAGCATCGGCTCTTGAGAGGTAGGCGGGGGATGGGTAGCATTGGGCTGGCACAGTGAACAAGGTAATGGTTAAAACAGAGCCCTCGCCACTCAGTTGGCCTGCCGGGCAAACCCCATTGGATTCTGAGGAGCATCCCGTCATCTACGACGACTGGCACATCAACAGATGATGTGAACCAGCTTAAATGAGTGGACGCATTTCACAATTGACTTGGACTCCTTGGTCAGTCCGTTTCATATTTTTCCTGTTCCTTTTTTGTTTTTATAAAGAGTTGTCTGAAAAATAAGACTGCCGAAACTTGTATCATTCCTAAAATGCTGTTCCTGCATCCAGTGAAGAGGCCATCTTATGTGAGGACATTTGCACCGTTCCAACATTGTTGCCTGTTTTTTTTCCTGGAAAGCTTTGTATACCATACTTTCTGTATCTGAATTAGAGTGCCTTACTACTCACAAATTCAACTTTCGGTCAATTTTGTTGCTCGGCACCCTCCTGTTCCGCACTCTGCTCTCTGCCTGCACAGAATCTGGTCCTTGGCTCCTCATAGCCTCTTACTCCGATAGCCTGTCTGAGGTCTGGCTGTTGCATCTCTTTTGCAGGAGAGCGCCTTGTGAAGGAAAGAGCCAGGGGCGTTCAGTTGAGCCAGACCCGCTGTGCTAGAGCCATTGAGGTTGGTGTTCAGGAAGCGGGCATATCAGGGAAGACTTTGAGCTGCACTGAATCTGCCCGGACCACAGGCAGCAGCAGTGGTACAGGCCCCAGGCAAGTGGCAGATTTGGGATGCAGAATGTTAGGAGTTTCAGGGTGTGGGGTGCTTTATGCCTTCTGCATCTGCTTGACCCTGCTGGAACCAGACAGATGGACAGGTCTGGGAGGATGAGTTATAGTGGATGTATTTTTGGTGCTACACTAGATTCCTGCTCATGGGTGCTTCGTACTTTTAATTTTCTATGCATTTGCTGCAACACTGTTCTTATTGTTACACCTTAATGTGATACTAGATTGGTTATTTTACTGACTTATTATGTGAAATTATGACCAACAGGCACTTATTTTTCACACACAGGTATTCCTGGTACCTATTTTAATGGTGGGATCTTTAGCATGCAATAAAATTTTTTTCCACGCTTTAGTCAATTTCTTCTCATATTATCTTTGGGATATTGTTTAATGATGAATACATTTTGTATTGGGCATGGTCATGTTTTTCAGAATTCCGGAACTCTGCCCAGCTCCAGCATTTTGTGCTCTCATCAATCTGAGTTCATGTGTCTGAGCTTGGGTTGCAATGATTGAGGTGTTTTCTCCAGAGCTGAAGCTTGTGAAGATGAAGATGCAGGGCTCTCTGCTCTTCCGTGGAGCACTTTCAGTGTATGCGCTGCTGTCACCAATGAAGGTGTGGTGTCGGCAAACCTAGCCATGCTCTCCGACATGTAGTTGGAGTGGCTGCTTCCATGGTGCCACTGTTGAGCAGAAGGCTGTAGGAGCAGCAGTGGATCTGTAAGGTCAGCAGATACACCAGGCCCAGGACGGCATGTTTAGCAATGGGTGGAACAGATAGACAGAGAAGGCAGTGACTGTGATCATGAACATGTTCCCAAATGAGCCGTCCCGGACACGGGAGTGTGAGTGTCTCTCGAGACCCTGTGTCAGCAGACTATCTCTTTGGGGGATACCAATGCCTGTACTCTCCAGTAAGCTCTGTTCTGTTATCGCTCTGTTAATTGTGCTCAAGAAAGAAATGAAGGTTACCTTGAGAATCAAAGGGCACAAGAAAGCTGATGAGAAAGCCTTAGAACATGTGCCCCTATCGAAGGAGCAAATCCCTTTCCTTCTATTATAAGCTGCGTGCCAACCTGGAAGAAAATACTACCAGGTTTGGGAGGGCGGTGTCTGCCATTAAGGATTAAATTGAGGCTTCTACAAACGACCGGGTGCATGTGGAACAGGCGACGGCTGAAGGTATAGGGCCACGTGCTGGTTTAGTGACCTGGCAAACATTAAAAATTGTGCCATTAGAAATGTGGTGCGAATGGAGCAGTGTCCTAACATGAGGAGCTGTCCTCAAATTAGGGTCGCTGGCCTGTATATGTCAATCGATGCAACCTGTTGGAATCTCTGTTGGGGAGTTCTGAATGTGACCTGGTACACTAGGCTTACAGGACAAGAAGAGTGAATCTACAGTGGGTGACAAAATAATTATCTTGCTAGACTCGACCAAGATAAAGGAATCAGATTCGATTTTTGATGATAAGCATGCTTTTTCCTCTTCACAATGCATATCCGGCACTCTGAGGAGGAAGAACGAGCTAAGGTGACCAAGGAGGATATTGCATGACAGAGGAAGCACCGTGGGGTTTCCAGTCAAACTTAGTGTCCTGCAAGAGAGATGCTTTTTCTAAGAGTGGCTTTACCAAGCCTGGAAGGTGCGAGCGGTGACTGTGAGGGAGAGGATCATTTGTTGAGGTGTGAGCGGTGACTGTGAGTGAGAGGATTATTTGTTGATTCTCGGTGTTTCTCTGGTGTGGGAAAGCAGGTGGTGCCATCCTTGCATGGTGAGCGTGGTGCAGGTCTTTTGGTGTGACATTTTCAAGAGATGTTTGGAGTTACTTGTTCTTTGCTCTTCTCCTTTCCTCACCCTCCCACCCTTTTGATTCAGGTTAGTAGCTCACTGCCACAGTTTGTTCAGCCAGTTCCAACTTGGCCTCTTTTTCAAGTGGCTTTGAAGGGCGCTCCTCTTTCCTTACATGTTTCCTTCTTATTTCTTCCGATACAGCCCTATGAGACATATTGCGCAGCCAGTCAACATAACCGGGGGGCAAGTTCTCATCTACTTCATGGCTATGTGCCTTTTTGCTAATCGCAACACCAGCATAAAACATTTACAATTTAGTTTCTTTTTGGGCGGGGCCGGTATCAATCCCAGCAATACTGCTTTTGGGCTGCATGTTCTCTCCCACCTGGTCGACTCAGAGATTCTGCAGCACCTCTTCCCAGTAGTGCATCAACAAGGAACAGCTCCATATCACATACACAAAATCTGCCGCTGGAACACCGGATTGCGAGAGCGTTTGTGTCCTGAGGCGGAAGCCGGGACAAGAGAGTGTTTTGTGCAGATTGAAAGCTAACATCTTTTAAACTCACCGCGCCGTGTATCGTATTGCTGTCACTGTTCTTTTTAAAAGTATTATTTGCACTCGAGTGTCAGAGCGCTGTCTGCCCTCCTGAGCTCGCTGTCAGTCATACCGCAGCCGAGTAAGGTGCTGCCGGGGGACTGCCTTAGACGACGCCATCTTGGGCGAGGACCAGACGAGCGGTCTAGTGCTCGGCCCCTCACGTCCTTGAGGGGTATAAAAGGGCCACCTCACCTAGGGAGCGCAGCGGGCGCGCCGGCGGCACGCCGAAGGCAAGCCCGTCTGCGCCCGTCCGCGCCGGACCCGCGCCTAGCGCGGGAGACTATGGCCTTTTCCAAAAAATACACTACTCAAGAGCGGAGCTGCTCAGGATGGATAAAGACCCCTGTAAACATCTGCGAAGAACAAACCTGGTGGAGCTCTCCTCTACTTTTAGGTGTGCCTCCTGTGGCCTGCAGATGCTTAATAATTCCCCCTTTGCATCACACAAACTGCCCAACCAGCTTCTGGCCACGAGTAAGTGCCTTAATGTTCATCTGCGGGCCAACAACAACCAGAAGTCTGGTTCAGGGTGTACGGTTAGTGGGAAAAGATTCTTAAAATGTATTTTGTTGAACACTAGATCTATGGTAAAACATAAACATGAAATTGAAGCACTGATCTCGGACCACGCTGCTGACCTAATGTTTCTAACAGAAACATGGGCATCTGATGACTCAGGCTCGGACTGGAATGTTGCTGTTCCCGAAGGCTACTCGGTAGAATATGTAAATAGAGGTAGAGCAGTGGGTGGTGGAATCGGGATAATCTATAAATCCCACTTAAAAGTATTCGCACTCCCCCAACAGGACTTAGAAGCCGAAGCCATGAGTTTAAAAATTAAAGACAATAACTGCCTGATTTTCGCGGGCCTGCTTATCTATCGTCCCCCCCGGTCCGAGAGCCCCGTTTATTAGAGCATTACATACCTACCTAGAAACTACCTCGGACTCTATCACCTATACGATTTTGGGTGATTTTAACTTCCACTTAGAAGCAAATAACGACTCTGAATCTACTACATTAACTGATAATTTTCTTAGTTTTGGCATGACTCAACTAATCTCAAATCCCACTCACATTGCAGGACATACACTGGACGGCATTTTTACAAATAATAATCATATTAAAGTTATTTCAACTCTACCAGTTCCCTGGTCCGACCATAATGCTATTTTTTTTAATCTGCAATTAAATAACCTGGTCAACCGACGGAGAGGTCTTACACTCTCTGAAAAAATACGTCCTTGGAAGAAGCTCAAACCCACTCTTTTGGCTAATATACTTGCTAAGGGTCCCCCTGTATTTGAGCATGGTAACACTGATAATGGGGCACTTAAATATCATAACTGGATCAGTCCGGCAGTCGATGAGCTGGCTCCAGTGGAAATAAAAAAACCTAGAAGACGGTTTGCCACTGCGCAATGGTATTCTGCAGAGGTGAAACTAATAAAACTGAAATGCCGGCGACTAGAGCGGTGTGGCGTTCAGATTACAGTCGCCAAAGCAAAATGGAATACTCCAAAGCCCTGCATGAATATAAATCCGCAATAGTTCAGGCTAAATCAGCCTATTTTACAAATAGAATCCAACTTGCTTCCAACACTGCTAGAGAACTATTTAAAACCGTCACCCATCTGACAAAGAGCCCCCGTGATACTGCCTTTAGTCCCAACCAGAACATGGTGACAAGCATTGCCACCTTCTTTCAACAGAAGTTTCAGGCAGTTTATGATGACCTTAGTACCAGGTAGCAGCAGATTCATTTACCGACAACAGTACGACCGCCATGCTGTCTCATCCCAGCTTCTCCTGCTTCCCTCTATTAGAGGAGACGCAGGTGATGGACCTAATCACACAGATGAAATCAGGTTCCCCGTTAGATTCCTGCCCACCACATGTACTGCACATGATTCCAGAGATTGTGTCGGCTGTTCTAACTCCCCTGTTAAACAAGGTTATCATCTCAGGTGAATTCCCCACCAATTGGAAGAAAGCCTGTATCCGCCCCATCCTTAAGAAGGACACATTGGATACTATCGAACTCAAACATTATCTGCCTATATCCTGCCTGCCCTTACCAGCCAAGATTCTGGAGCAAGCTATGAATAAAGAAATGATGAGATATGTAGACTCTAATAAGCTATTAGATCCTTCACAACATGGATTTCGACCTTGTCACTCAACAGGGTCCGCCTTGATCATGGCAACGGAAAACATACGAAGGACAATGGATGAGGGTGGCAGAACGGCCCTGATTTTACTGGACCTTACAGCGGCGTTCAACACCGTTAATTATACAGTCCTGCTAAGCAGACTGAGAGCCTTAGGCTTTGCCGGCACTGCTCTGACCCTTTTAACATCTTTTTTGGATTCTCGAATTCAGCAGGTGCACTGGGAAGGCTTTCAATCTGATGAATTCACCCTCCCAGGTGGGGTCCCCAAGGGCTCGGCATTATCACCTACATTGTTTAACTTGTATGTCACTCCTTTGGCCGCCCTAATTCAATCTCATGGCCTACAATTAGTGTCGTACGCCGACGACACTCAAATTGTAGTGTCAGTATCCCAGTCAATTGAAGCAACAGCAGAGCGTTTCAAGACATGCCTCATTTGTGTAAAAAATTGGATGAGTGGTAATTTTCTAAAATTAAACACGGATAAGACCGAGATAATTGAGTTCGGCCAAAAACCTTCCGTTTGGAGCGACCTCTGGTGGCCTCCTGAAGCGGGCTCATGCCCTGATCCTGCAGACAAGGTCAGGAATCTTGGTTTCATGCTAGATAAAGATCTCTCGTGTAAGGCGCAAATCAATCAGGTGACTTCCACCTGTTTTTATACCATCAAGGTTCTCAGAAAAGTCCTACCATACATCCCGTCAACATTAAAAAAGACGGTGATGGGTGCCCTGGTAATGTCCCGAGTGGACTATTGCAACTCACTCTACCTGGGCACAGGAGAAAAACCGCTGACCAAACTACAGGCAATCCAAAATGCCGCAGCCAGGGTCCTGCTGAACCTACCACGCCGTCATCCAACCTCTAAAGCCATCCGTGAACTTCACTGGCTGCCAATTAGGAGCAGAATACAGTTCAAAGCCCTCTGCCTGGTCCACAAGTCCTTGTATGGCAAGGGAACTGATGATCTTACCAAACTCCTTCCTCGGTACCTGCCAGCACGCACTCTGAGATCAGCCAACCAAGACTTAGGGTGCCAACCAACAATAAGGAGAGCTCGATGGGGTGGAAAATCCTTTTCCTACCAAGCCTCCAGATTATGGAACTCTCTGCCCCCCCGCACTGCGCTCACAAAAATCCAAAATGTGCTTTAGAAAGCCACTGAAAACTTTGCTTTTCTCTCTGCAGTAGAACTTGCCCTCACCGCTTTCTCTGTACTATAGCGCCAAGACGCCGCGGCATTCGAGCGCTTTATAAATGTTTCAGTCAGTCAGTATCTAGCACACCTATTTGATCTTGTGGCTTATATGCTATGTAAGGTCTAAGGTGTGAGATGCGGCTGGTGAATGCAATTGTATTGCAATAATTTAAAGCGTTCATTGGTGCTCACAGTACGTACACCCGTGTACACCTTCTCCCAGTCCTTCATTGGGCAGGTTCTCTCCCAACACTTCCTCCCATTTCAACTGAGCCTTAGGCACTAATCTCGGTAAGTCCTTCCTCCAGGCCCGGTATATATGCGAGATCCGTCTGTGACCTCCCGCTATTTCTAGCCGTGTTGTTAGGGTCCATGAAGTGATGGACGGAGCGTTTGAACAAATCAAACACTCACCCCCAGTCAACTGATCTGGGTTTAATCCATCACCATTCTTTAGTTCACTCAGCCACCCCAGTTCAGACATGGCTATATGCAAATCAGTCTGACCCTGTGCCTCGTGGGAACAGTCCAGCCCGAACTGCCAAGCCATGTCTTCCCTGGACCGGAAACAAGCATCCTGGGACCGGTTTCGGATTCATAATCCTCATCAGCCAGGCTATCTTGAATCCAGTGGCCAAGTGAACAAGGGACTCACGTCTGAGCATACCCTGCCACACTTAGGGCGAACAAAGCGATACAAAAGGGGATGATGGACGGAGCGTTTGAACAAATCAGACATTCACCCCCAGTCAACTGATCTGGGTTTAATCCATCACCATTCTTTAGTTCACTCAGCCACCCCAGTTCAGACATGGCTATATGCAAATCAGGGTCCATGAAGACAAAGGCTCATCTGGAAAGCACAGCCATATCTCACACGCAGTTGCCAACATCTTGGCATATTGTAAATATTGGCTTGTACCTAATGCAAACAAATCTACAGCGTCTTCTCCCTTGATAAATTGGCCGCCAAAGTATAGATCTCCTAGCACCTCACATCCTCCTTATTTCCATTTCTGTACAGACATAACCTCCCCTATTTTTGCAAACGGTTAAACTGCCCACAGTGGCATATCTCATGCGTAAGGGGCACATTGTAACACCTTTGTGACTGCACATTCCCACACCCATCCCACATGTATCATATACGGTAAATGTGCCAGTATCCGGGCACCATACATAAGCAGTTCAGGCAGCATAAGGTGTCCATGAGAACTCTGCAGCATTCTCTTCTCCCAATTGTACTCCTCGTTCAACCAGTGGACCACGTGTTGGAGGTGTGCTGCTAAATAATAAAGTTCTACATTGGGAGGCTCAATTCCTCCCCGGTCCTATGTCTATTTCAGCATGGATAACCCTATCCCTTTTCTTTTAGCAGCCCATAGTAGAGCCACTATTAGGTTGTCTAGTTGGACAAAATACTTTTTAGGAGTATCGTACAACGTACCTTTCAACTTGTGCAGGCACCGTCGCAGTACAACCATATTTACAAGGGCTGCTCTGCACATCAGCGACAAAGGAAGGTCTCTCCAGAAACAGATCGATGCTCTTAAGCACCCCAATACTCTCCCAATTTTTTAGTTTTGGGCAGGCAATCTTGATACCCAAATAACGTATACCTCCCTCGCCCCATGGAAACCCCACCGCTGGAAGTGCCTCCAGACGTATTGCGGTCATACCACCAACTGGTAATAACTGAGAATTGTGGGCATTCACCAAAAGACTGGAGGCCTCCCCAAAAGCCCCTAAAACATATAAAAGCACTGGAACCGATTCCTCTGGATTGCGAAAGTATACCAGGGCATCATCGGCACACAAGGATACTATATGTGCCATCTCTCCCACCCGGATCCCCAGGGTTTCAGAGTGCGTCGCAATAGCGCTACCTTTTGCTCCATGGCTAGTGCAAACAGTAAGGGTGACTGGGGACACCTCTTTCAAGTTCCACAATGCTAGTGGAACTGCGACGACACCATGTCACCTGTTCGCACCCTGGCACATGGTTCAGTGTACAATAGTTTAATCCATGCTATGAATTTGTGGCCAATTTCCACCTTCTTCAGTATGCTCCATGGGTTCTCACAGGCAACAGAATCAAACGCCTGCTGAATGTCTAGGAAAGTCAAGGCATACATTCCTTCACTCACTTGTGGCACATGTAAGATGTAGGCCAGTCTGTGGAGATTATACATGGTGCTTCTCTGTGGAATGAAGCCACACTGATCCTCGTGTATTAGTGACAGATACAGGAGCAGCTGTGCCACCAGGACTCCACTTACTATCTTTACATCCTCATTCAGCAATGAATGCGGTCTAATTGAGGACACCTCTACCAGATCTTTGTCGGGTTTTGGAATTATCACTATATGGGCCTCACGCCTAGTTGCAGGTAGTCGTCCCCGTCGGAGTGCTTCCTGATAGACCTCCAACAATCTATCAGTGATCATATCCGCATATCTTTGATAAAATTCAGCCGGGAGACCATCTCCTCCCGGCATTTTGCAAAGTTTCAAACTTTGCATTGCCACTAGGATTTTCTCTCTCGTGAGAGGCGCCTCCATAGTTGCCCTCTCCTCTAACCCCAACCGTGGGAGTTATATCGCTGCTAGGAAAGCAGCCCCGTGGTTGTCTGGCCCCACAGTTCGTACCTCCTATGCGTTGCAGAGATGCACCCGGAATACCTTGTTGATTGCTTGTTGGGTTTTGATTAAGTTCCCGATTGCATTAGCAAAACCATGACCGGTTCCTGGGAGTCTTGTCTCACCAGGCGCACCAACATGTCCCCTTCTTGTCCTCCTTCACAGGGAGCCTCTGCCGATATGCCATGTAAGCATGATTTTCCAGTCTACGCCAGCCATCTAAGAGGTCACTACGAGTTTGGTGCCATTCCTCTAACCTCTGCGGCTGTGAAGGGAGATCATCTTCTATTACTGAGAGTTGGACCTCTGCCCGGGCTATATCTCATTCCAGCTAGCGACTAACGTGATACGACTTTTTAAGGCATACCCCTTAAATAACTACCTTAATCGCATCCCAATCGTATGCTCTATTACTGGAACTAACCCGATTTTCCTGAAAATGATGAGAAAGTGCCTCCCGCACCGTATCCTCAAATGGTGGGTCTGTGAGTGCCCCACCTTGCAAGCGCCATAGGTGTACCGTAGGGCGTGTTGAACCTCTCCCTAGACTCAGCAGGAGCGGTGAATGATCAAATAAGTATCCCGCTAGGTTGGACGCCTCCCCCAACCCCTGCACCATTCCCGTTGAAACTAGACCGTAATCTACACAACTATACATTCATGTGGCAGAGGTATAACAGGAGAAAGTTCTAAAGTCTGGATGTTTTTCTCTCCAGACGTCCAGTAGGTTCAAACCCCGCATCAGTTCCCTGAGCTGCCCAGTCATGTGTGGTTTTGTGTTTCTACGAGGAGGCTCGTGATCAAGCACCCCATAAAGTACACAGTTAGTCTCCTGTTAGTATCACCTCTGCTGACAGGTAAGGCGTGGCAGCGGACAGCACTTCATTATAAAAGTTCTCTCAATCAGTATTAGGAGCATATACATTTATCAGACTCTTCCATCGCCCAGCTAAGGCTCCACTTTGGATGACATAGCATCCCTCCGGATCCACAATATGCCCCCGAATGTTGAAGGGGACCCTGGGGCCACCCATATCATGGTGCCAAAGGCGTACCCGAAGTATGTGGTTGCATATAACTGCCCCTCCACCTTTTGCGAAGACTTGAGATAGTTTCCCCACACGAGTCTCCTGTAAGAACACTGCAGAAACAAGGCAATGCTTAAGCTAGGCATGTACTCTACGTCTTTTCTTCAGCTGAGCTAAGCCTCTGACATTCCATGTCAGGAATTTAAAGACATCCTCCAGCCTCATTCGCTTCTCTCCAATCCAGTCCAGATCCAGTGCAACCAGACAAAATCTCCCCCAGCAGACCACCAGAGCACAACACTACAGAACACCAAAGCCTCCAGTTGCATGAGCAGCCAATGTTGCCCTAAAACTGCATAACAAACATAACATCACCCCTTCCCAACGCCCCCCTTCCATTGTGCAGTAGCACTAACCATCCCTGACTAATGCTAGGCAGCATGCACTAGTGATTCCTGCCCCACACCCAATAGTCGTATTACTATCAGACCTAGAATACAAATAAAAATATATGGATTATACTAGTGTTTCACACACTGTGGTTGCCTGCAAGGCATTACACCCGCACAGCCTCCTTGGCATCCAGACCCTTGGTCCTAACTGTTTCTACCAGCTCAGGAGTTCACTGAACACCCATTCATATTTCCCCACATATCTTTTAGTGTGAACTCATTACACCTCCTTACAATATAGGAAATACAACTGTCCTTCCATGGAAAGTTCTCAATCTAACATTCACAGGATAGCCAAAAGTAGTTGCAAGCCAACGGGCACCGCTACATCAAATAGTCTCTTAGTTCAGCTAAACTTTGTTGTCTTACTCACTGTACAGTACTCGGACATCAGACTGGGCTTCCATCTGCTTCGTCGAGTCTGAAAGGGGTCTTGCAAGTCCAGAACCACCTCTGTGTCTCTGAGGGTGCCATTCTCACACACCACTATGTGGCCCTTTGGTTTGGGGGCCTCTGACCGTCTGCCTCTCTTTGCCTTTCTCCGCAGTTGTGCCAGGTGTCATTACCTATTCATGGATGCCTCCCCTGGGCGCGACGATGCTGAAACCCCAGCCAGCGAATCCACCCAGTCACTAGCTTCGCTTGTCGTGAATACAAAGTGCACCTTCGAATCGAGCAACACTGGATTTTCAGCGGAAACATCAGGCTGTCCCACAGATTAAGGTCACGTAGTCGTTTCTTAACTTCCAGATATGATTTACTTTGGTCTAGGACCTTTTAAGTCTAATCTGGGAGTATAGATATGAGCCGCCTCTCAAAATTCGGTGGGTCCTCAATGCGGACTCACTGCAAAGCTGCGTCACGGTCTCTGAAGTTAAACAATCAGGCTATAATCGCCCGTGGTGGCCGGCGTGGGGGTGGTACCAATGCTTTATGTGTCCTTTCGATAGTGAAGAATTTGGATAGCTTTTGTGGGTGCATAACCGAGACCAGCCAGTCCTCTCAGAAAAGTTGTGCGGACTGGCCCTCTGCCTTTTCCGAAAAACCTATAAAACGCAGGTTACTTCTCCTGGATCTCCCATTGGCATCCTCAATGCATTCCTCAAGCATCACCGTCTATTTCTGTAAGGAGGACGCTGCTTCACGCAACGTGTCGACCTCGCGTTGTAGGTCATCCACATGCCCCTTAGTGTCGTTACACCGTCCGCAACCTTTTGGAGGTCAGCTCTAAGAAGGTGGACATCAATGGCCACAGAATCTATTTTAGTGGCCATTTCTGCTCGGTCCCCCTTATAACCTCCATCAAGTCCGCTAATGATGGGTCCTTCTCCCTGCTCTGCACCCCCTGTCTGTCTCCCGTTTTTTCAGCCATTGGGATGGCTTGGGTGTATTTAATAATTTTATTAGCCTGCACCGATTTTGCCCCTGATCCTTCACTATGCTGCCCTGGATCGCATTTACTGCACTGTGGCATTACCTGAAGTCTCCCACTGTTCTGGGCCGAAATTGAACACGGGCGATCACTGACCCTCAGGTACAGGGCCCCAGGGCAGCTACACACCTGAGGCCTTCTGCTCTCAGACTCCCGCATGAACTGGACTGCCGGTCTCTAGGACGCATCTACACCCCTGAGTGGTCCAAGAGTGGTCGATTTCCCTCCCAGTCGTATCCAGGCATTCAGGGGGCAGTCAGACTCTGAGGCCCACTCTCCACAACCCCACACGGGGGTCTTATCCCTGCAGGGTCGGGGAACCCCCTCTTCACCTTTCCAAAGCTGAAGTTGAGGGAGAAGGGCTCCGATCAACTCAACAGAGGCAGTACATTGCCGCCCTCACGCCCCCCATGGCCGCACTGACAAGCACCTTGCTACCAACAAACCTCGTCCCCTGAGCATACTCTTCTCACCCGAGGCAGCAGGCCGGGACTGCACCAAAGCATCGTCTCCTGCAGGACACGTCCCCTCTCCTGGAAGGCCGCCTCTGCGTACACCAAACCTGACAGGCCGGTGCACTACAGCCAACAGGGCATCCCTGGCTGACTTTACTCTCAGGCCAGGTCTCAACAGGATGAGACCCCCAGATGTAGCCGATCATCTCAGGGGTTGAGGGGGCACACAATTCCTCCAAGGCCAGCTGCTATTTCTCTCTCAGGCACCCCTGCACCTCACAACTCCGCACATTCCTACAGCTTCTCCGCAAGATGGTCTGCTCCAGGCCTTGCTCTCGGGCAATAGACTCCACCGCCGGCACAGCTAAGCGGTGGTAACACTCCTGCGTCACCCCCTCTGCGAGGCTTTTTCTACTCCTTGTGTGTTGTTGAAAGCGAATTCGTGGCTGGATGGGGAGGATAAATGTAGGATATTTATGGGCCTGACCCGAAGCTCTTTACAATGCGTCCAATGTGGCTGCCATGAATTGAATTGAATTGAGCTTTTATATAGCGGAACTGTCACCCTACGGGTATCCTGGCGCTCAGACTTAGAAAAATCAGCCTACACGCAACCGGAGCAACCGTAGGGGCAGTATTAAAGGTCAGTCCTAGGGAAGAGCCAAGTTTTCAGGCTCTTTCTGAATTCCGTCAACGAGTTGGCCTGCCTAATGTTCTGTGGCAGCCCATTCCATAGTTGGGCGGCCACCACGCTAAAGGCCCCCCCCCCATCCTGGAGCGCCTAAATCTAGTAGTCGCCAACAGGCCTGTACTAGAAAATCGTAGCTGCCTTTTTGGATTATACCACTTAAATTTCTCTCGGAACGGGATAGGACCCAAGTTGTGCGCAGCTCTAAATACAATGCAAAGTGATTTGAAATGCACCCTTTCCCTGATGGGCAACCAGTGAAGTTCTCTCAAGGCCAGCACTGTTGAGGACCTACGTTGTCTATTCAGCACCATCTTTGCCGCCATGGACTGGACTCTCTGCAACCCCTGAAAGATGTATTGCGGCGCTCCCAGATACAGGGAGTTGCAGTAGTCCAGCCTACTCAGCACTATGTTCCTCACTACCAAGGCGCGCGTATCTTTAGGGAGTAGTGGAAGGATCTGGCGTAGCATACGCATCAAGGATAGGCATACCCTCACAGTCTTGTTAGCCTGTGATTCCATTTGAAGGTTGCTTTCCACCCAAACTCCCAAGTTTCGCACCATTTTAGCTGGGGGAAGAGGTTCCTCTTCAGGTGTAAGCCTGAACTCCAGAGGTAACTGTTGGAACAATCTAGCCGTGGGGCAGTAAACCACCTCTGTCTTCCCACCATTAAATTGTAGGGAGTTACTCCTGAGCCATCCAGCCGTCTGCCGCATACACTCCTGGAAGAGGTCCAGCGACACTGCTTGTCTCCCCTCAAGGGAGAACACCAGTTGAGTGTCGTCGGCATAATTGACCAAGTCAATGCCAAAGGATTTAATCATAGGGAACAGAGGCTGAAGGTAGATGTTAAACAGGACAGGGCTGACCGCAGAGCCCTGCGGTACCCCATATTGCACTGAAGACTTACTAGAGGTGAAAGGTGCCAAATTCACCATCTGCTGTCTTCCTTATAGGTAGGATCTCAGCCATTTTAAAGCCTGACCTGACACCCCTATACTCTCCAGCCTTTCCAACAATATTACATGGCTCACCGTATCGAATGCGGCCGACCTATCGAGTAACACCAAAATGGTGTCACTCCCACTGTCGGCTCGCATCCGCAGATTGTCCAGTACGGTCGCCAAGGCGGTATCTGTGCCATGGCCTGGACGGAATCCAAATTGGTCCCTGTCCAGCAGATGGTTGTCCTCCAGATAACAAGAGAGGCTTTTGCTGACTACTTTCTCCAGGATTTTAATTGGATAGGGCAAGAGAGAAATAGGTCTAAAATTTGCTGGTGTATTGGGGTCTAATGATGTTTTTTTTAGCAGAGGTGTTACTACTGCTAACTTCCATGCCTCTGGAACAACTCCCACTTCCAGAGATTGACTGCAAATCTGTTTTAACCAGGGGAACGTTCCATGGTCTACAATTTTCCAGATTTTATGCGGAAGAGGATCAAGTGGGGAGCCAGAGGACACACTGTTAGCCAAGATTTCAAAAGAGTCAGCAGTAAAGGCGGGAAATATGTCCAGGGAGATATTAGCCCGGACCACTTCAACTGGTCCACGAGCGGAATTATCCAAGTCACTACTGTTATTAAGGTCAAGGTCTCCGACAATTTTCGCTATTTTATCTTTAAAGTGAGCAGCAATCTCCTCGCAAAGTTCGTGCGAGGCAGCTACCTTCTTGCTTGTGCCTATTGGGCATGAGAGTTCCTTGACAATTTGAAACAGAGCTTTTGTACTGTTGGAGGCTTGTAGAATGGAATTAGCATAGAAGTTTGATTTAGACAGGGCAATAGCCTTTTTATAGGTGGCTAATACCAGCTTCAAAGCTATCTTATCTAATACAGAGTAGGTCTTCCTCCATTTCCTCTCCGCTTTCTTACAGGTTGAGTGTAGTAATCTTAATTCCTCGCTGTACCAGGGGGCTGAGGTTTTCTTCCTATTTTTTAAACTCTTTAAAGGAATTATGGGTTCTAAACTATTAGTTATGTGGCTACAAAAAGCTTCATAATTCTCCTCTACCGTGGAAGGGGAGAAAAGATTTGCATTAGTGAAAGGCTGTAAATTGTCCCTATCCAGTTTGGCCCACTCTCTACCCCTTCTGTATGTAATAGAGCATGTATTGTCGCTCCTAGGGCTGGGAAACTTGATCCTAAAGTGGATCAGATGATGATCAGTCCAGGTTTGTGGCAATACCTCTGTCACCTCTGTCTCTGTCTCCAGAGCAAACAGAAGATCCAGCATATGCCCCCCTAGATGAGTGGGTTGCTGAACCAGTTGATGTAGGTTAAGGTTCCAACAGGAGCTTACCAGATCTCGTAGATGGCTGCCCAGACTGCCATTATCCCATAGATTAAAATCGCCCATTATGACCATTCTAGAATGGGTTAGACTCAGATTGGTAATTATATCCAAGAGTGCAGGGAAGTGTGTGTCCTGTCCCAGGGGTCTGTAGCAGATCATTCCAGAGAGCAGCCTACCTTTGGCCTCTTGCACAGAAAACCCCAGGATTTCTATTCCTTTAACTTCATCTATCTCTAGCGGCGCAAAGTTCCAATCCTCTTTAAAAATGACCCCTACCCCTCCTCCCCTCCCCACAAGCCTGGGTTTATGAAAGACTTTATATCCCTCTGGACATGCAAATCCCATTTCTACAGAGGAGTCAGGGCTAGTCCAGGTCTCCGTTAAAAAGAGAGCGTCTAGATTCATATCTTCACTCAAGCAGCAAACTTCAAGATGGTGCTTGACTAGGGATCTACAGTTGATCATCCCACAATTCAGATGGTTTTTGGCCTGACCTGTTCCTGAGGGAAGCTGGATGTGCCCTCCACTTACTTTATTGCCTATTTCCAGTAGCTGTTCCCTGGAATATTTTATCCATCCTAGTTCTGTACAGGATCGAGCAGCATGGCTGGCGCTGGCCGCGTTCGTGGCGCAGACGGGCTTGCCTCTGGCGTGCCTCTGGCGCGCCATCAGCGCGCCCGCTGCGCGCTTGCATAGCCCAGTCCTAAAAAGGCCATCTTGGCCACACCCTTTAAGTTACTTCATAAATGTGTGAGTTTTGCTATTTTGTTTGTGTCTTATCAGTTCACGCGCTGGTGAAGTCCTGATATGTAAAAGTGAAAGCAGATCTAAAACTTTTATTTTGAACCCCCCCCCCCCCCCTCATCTCTGAGATGAAAAATATTTTTGGTCACTGAACCCACAAAAACTCATTTGTTTTTACAATTACTATGTAAAATTCCAAACATCCACTTTGTCAGAAGCAAGTAGATAGGTTTTGGTTTGCAGTGTGTCTTGATTTGACTAGATCTTATAATAAGATGTGAAAGGGCAAACTAAAGTCATTTTGGAAAAATTTGTAAAATAACAAAAAAAAAACCCAAAAAACTGCTTTGCAAATAATGTTGACCGCAGCCCAGGGATTTATCAGCTGAAGCTTGCAAGCTTCCCTAGTCATACAGTATGTGGGTCACCTCATTGATCGTTTTAGTTGTTGCCTCCTCTGTGCTGAACATTGTATAACAAAAAGATTGATGAAGCCCAAGTTGCTGACTGTCCTGTAGATATTTGGAGTTATATGTTAGGGATGGCCACCCGACGATTTACAATTACAGATGAACCCTAGCTGCTGATGGTTACATAGAACCTTTCCATATATATATGTGGTAGTTGTGAAGTAGTGAGATATTCACATACACAGGAAGAGCATCAGATTTGTGATCTCTCTGCGCAATCACAATTTGAAATTGGGGTTTAAGAGTGTATAAATTTACAATCCAATGTTGCTGTGCTCCGTCATTTCAAGGACACATTGCTAAGTTATCTACTGGAGTAGCTAGATCATATTAGAAATTGTTTTATTATCATGTTTTTGTGAGGTGTCTGAAAATCTCCCAAATATTCTTCCACATTAATGATAAACTATTTTCTTTTCTGGACTCGGCGACAAGCTTTAAGTCTCTGATACTTCTTATGGATTTGATTGTGCATTGGGAATCAAAACTTTCTCTCACAATACTGATTGATTGCATTCTATATTTGCATAAATTATGCCAGAACATGCAGTGTGATGCAAAGATTGTTGCAAAATATTTTTTGATTGCACCTGGAGTTTGTGTTTTGGAATGCATGAAATAGCATATTGACTTCTCTCTGTCAGAATAGTAGTCATTAAAGATCTACATGGACCTTCTCGATGTGGAGGAAAAGTCTCCAGTTAAGTTCAAGTTTGAGACATTTATTGAGAAAAATCAGTAGTATGTAAATCATAAAGATTGCCATTTAGGGGATCCCACTCCTCGGCAATAGAGC
Source organism: Lissotriton helveticus (assembly GCF_964261635.1). Classification (NCBI taxonomy): domain Eukaryota; kingdom Metazoa; phylum Chordata; class Amphibia; order Caudata; family Salamandridae; genus Lissotriton; species Lissotriton helveticus. The sequence continues at coordinate 584,397,297 of NC_136063.1, read as the reverse complement.
AGGCCTCCCCGATACAAGACAGACCTAAAACATATACCCTACGCCGCACAGTTTTAGAATTAATCACATTACAAAGTTGCTACTAAAAGAACAAGCAGGTGGTTGGTTCGGTGAAGTCATGAGAATTAGATGTCTTTCACGAGTAACTAAATGTAAATAGTTTGTCTGAATAAAGTAGTTTTCAAAGGTTCGTGTCTCGTATGTCAGGATGCAGCAAATCCGAGGCTCGGAGATGGGCACATCCAGTGACGCCAGTTCACATGATCAAGAAAACATGGCAGACAGGTTACAGTTTCACTGAACAAGCAAACATATTTAAATTCTCGTTCAGTCAGTGTTCATTGCTCAATAGAATCATCCCCTCATGTAAATTGACTAAGTGATGTGTTTTGATATGTAACTTATTGTCTGATGGAGTCTTTGAAAGTTTTTTTATAGGCAATGGATATTAAGTTGCAAAATATCCTTAAATGGTTGCTCTGAAATCAGTAGTGAATATTTTGATACAGTCACTATCCAGATTCTGTACTTTTTCCTATATTTGCTCCAACCCCTGGGGTTTCAACCCATTCTTGGCTCCTTGGGTACAGCCCTTGCTTCCAATTGATACATACTCTGTACTTGTTCTATAACATTGGTGTTCATGCCTTAGAAGTAAAAAATCCATTTTTGGAAATGTGCATCAGTCTGTTTTTTTTCCCCTTGGTATAAAGTAATGGGCATGTAAAGAAACCTACAGCCTCGATATTTTATTACATAGAAATAATTAAAGGGATACTTTTCCACAGATTATGCCAGCATTGAAAGCATACTGTATTTGCATTTGAAAATGTCCAAGGTATGATGACCAGGTTCAGAGCGATGTGCCACAGAGAGATGTTGTGAAAAAAGCAGCTTTATTCATTTCTAAAGCAGCAGAAGATTGCTCTGACATTGGAGTTTCGAGGGTGCATTAAAGATTGGAGACGTTTATGTTATTTCGTATTTGTAAAGCGCACTATCACCGCAAGGCTATTCTGGCACTGAACAGGTGTGTATGCTTAGCCTTGCCTATGGTGGGTTAGTTAATTGAAAAGCCAGGTCTTCAGCTTCTTATGGAATTCAAGAAGAGGAGGAGGCTCTGATGGGGAGTGTGGGGGTCATTCCACACTTTAAGAGCGATGTAAGAGAACGCTTGTCCTCATTTGGTTCTGTGTATACATGGGATGTGTGTGAGTAGGAATCCTGCGGAGAAAAGGCATTTGGGTGGTTGGTGGAAGGAAATGTGACTTCAGGTAGGTGGGGCATGAGTTGTGTAGTGCCTTCCATGAATGAATGTGTGTGTGTGTGTGTGTGTGTGTGTGTGTGGAGTTTGAATGGAGTGCTTTTCTGTATCCAGAGCCAGTGTAGATCCTTGAAGTGTGGCGTGATGTGAATTCAGCTTGGGAGGTTGAGGATGAGTCTGGCTGCCGAGTTCTAGACAGTTTGTTGTCTTCTAATAAGTTCCTTGATTAGCCCGACGTAGAGGGTGTATCCATAATCCAACTTGAGGGTGATGAAGGCAAGAGTTACAGTTTTTCTAGTGTTACTTGAGAGCCATTTGAAGATCTTCCTCAGCATCTTCAGGGTGTGGAAGCAGGATGCAATGATGGCCTTGACTTGTGCAGTCATACCCAGTTTCCTGTCGATAATTATTCGGAGGTTTCTGGTGTGGGTTTTGGGTGTTGGTGTGGGTCGGAGTTCGACTGGCCACCCGTTGGAACCCAATGGTGAGGTGTTCTTACTGAAGATCACTACTGCTATCTTGTCGGTGTTGATCTTGATTCAGACAGTTGGTTTTCATCCAGTTAGCAACACCGGTCATAAAGGCAGTAAACTTGTTTCTTATGTTCGGGGTCTTGTCCGAGACGGAGAGTATGAGCTGTGTGTTGTCTGTATAGATGAGAATGTTGATTTGTGCGCAGATGACACTGGATTATATATTCATTGAAGATGGCGGGCTGAACGATGAACCTTGAGGCTGAACAATGAACTTTGAGGAACTACATAGATGAGTTTGTGGGCTTCTGAAAAGTAAGTTGCCAGGCTGACCCCTCCGTTAAGAAGGCGCTCCTCTCCTTTGAGAAGGCGCAGATCCAGCAGAGAGCAGGTCCTTGGATGCCAATATGGTGCAGGTGCCTCATGAGGATGGAATGTAACACCATGTCAAATACTGCAGAAAGCTCCGGGAAAATGAAGGCTGCTGTGTCTCTTCTGTCTAGGATCATGCCGATGTTGTCTGTGGTGTTAATGAGTGCCATTTCTGTGCTGTGGTTAGGCCTGACTCCAGACGGCATGGTGTAGAGGAGCTGGTGGTTGCTGAGTTGGCAAGTGAGGCATTGGTCAATTAGTTTCTCTAAGACCTTTGCTGGGAAATGGTAGGAGGGAGATGGGTCTGTAGTTTGAAAGCGTAGGTAGTGCATTGGATGGTCTCTTGAGAAGTGGGCATGACAGTGACATATCTCCAGAGGTCCGGGAATGTGGTTGAGTCAATGGAGGCATTCTGGATAGGTGTTTGTGCTTTACTAATCAGTAGGATTAATTTTTGTGAAGGTGTGGTGAGGGGTCAGATAGGGCCCCCTGAGTGGATGTTCTTCATGGTAGCAGAAATTTAGACTGTGGTGACAGTTGGCCACAAGGTCAGGGTTAATTCTTCGGCTGTGATGGGAAGTTGTTACAATAGTAACTGGGTCCGGTTGAGGGTCGAATTTGCTGAATATGGAGGTGATTTTGTCGCAGAAGAATTCAAAGACGTTGTTGCAAAGGTCTAGTGAGGGGGTGAAATAGCTGGTTGTGGCAGGAGATGCAGAGAAATCTTGGATAATGGTGAAGATATCATTGCTGCTGTTAGGACTTGCATCGATGCAATCTGGAAGAGCTGTGTGCTTGGTTTTCCTTGTCTGCTGGTGGTAGCATCTTATGGCGGAAGAGGTCTTTATCTGCGGTGTCTTGACTTGTTATCCATTTGCGCTCCATTTGCTTGAAGGGGAGTTTTGTCAGCCTGAGTTCCTCTAGGTTCCACCTGACCTATGCTTGAGAGTAGCTCAGTTGGGTTATGCTTGAGTGGAGCCAGCTGTAAAGGTTTTTGATGGCTTTCAGGAAGTTGCTGGGTGAGGTTGGGCCAGTGCTTGGAGATGGCAGAAACCCCGTTCACTGTTGAGTTACTTTTCCAGCTGCGGCAGGCAGTTTCGGTTGTGGTAGTGCTTGATGGGTATGCTGAAACTGATATGAGTGTTGTCTTTGTAGGTCACAGTTGCAGGCTTGTTGACTGTGATGTTGCTGATTGAGGAGGAAATCGGCTTCGGGGGTATGGCTGGGTTTGGTAACATGCTGGGTGAGAGCAAGGTTTCTGAGGTTTTGTAGAAAGGCCATAGAGTTTGGGTCCGTGAGATCTTCTATGTGAAAGTTAAGGTCTCCGAGGAGGATGGAGGTACTGGCTTTGATGATGGTGATGGGTGTGCGAAGTTCGTGATGCTGCTGGCGATATTGATTCGGGGACCTACAGGTCTCTATACGTGGGTTCCATCCAGTGAAAAGTTGGCTCTTATGCGTATCTTGAATGGAATATGTTACATATAGCAGGTAGGCATTGGGGATGGCTGTAGCAATGGGCGAGGTTTGGTTTAGCCATGTTTCCATGAGAGCGAGCAGGTCAGGAACAAGGTTGTGTAGTGGATCCCATATCTCAATAGTGTGTTTGGTGAGTGAGCGGGTGTTGAGGAACATGCATGCGAGTGTGGCAAGGTGTTTGGTCTGGGAGCGAGTGGTTGGTGTGTGTGAGCGAGTGGGGGCTGGGTGCTGTTGGTGTCGGAGTGGTGGTTGCAGGGTGTGGGAGAGTGCATAAGAACTTGCAGGAGGTACATGTGAACCTACCTTCTGTGTTAAAAGTTCAAGTTCAAGTTTAAAATTTGTATAGCGCACTACTCACCCAGAGGGTCTCAAGGCGCTTGAGGGAAGGGGTACTTTACTTATCGAATATCCAAGTTTTTAGCTGTTTTCTGAAGGAGAGGTGGTTCTGTGTAAGGCGGAGGTAGGTGGGGAGGGAATTCCAGGTCTTGGCTGCTAAGTAGGAGAAGGATCTTCCTCCCATGGTGGATCTTTGGATGCGTGGAATTGCGGCGAGGGCTTGATTGGACGATCGTAGTTGGCGGGTAGGGGTGTAAAAGGACAGGCGCGTGTTGAGGTATTCGGGTCCTAGGTCGTAGAGGGCTTTGTGTGCGTGGGTGAGGAGTCGGAACGTTATTCTCTTGTTGACGGGGAGCCAGTGGAGGTCTTTCAGGTGACCGGAAATGTGAGCTTGGCGGGGGATGTCTAGGATGAGTCTGGCTGAGGTGTTTTGGATGCGTTGGAGTTTTTTCTGTAGTTTGACTGTGGTTCCGGCATAAAGGGTGTTTCCGTAGTCCAGTCGGCTTGTGATCAGTGCATGGGTGACCGTCTTTCTTGTTTCGGTGGGGATCCAACGGAAGATTTTTTTGAGCATACGTAGGATGTTGAAGCATGATGATGAGACGGCGTTGACTTATCTGGTCATCGAGAGGGAGGAGTCCAGGATGAATGCCCAGGTTACGTGCGTGGTCCGTTGGTATTGGTGCGTTTCCCAGGGCCGGAGGCCACCATGAGTCGTCCCATTCGGAGATGGATGATCCTAAGATGAGGACTTCCGTTTTGTCCGAGTTCAGTTTTAGACGGCTGTTCTTCATCCACTCGGCTACTTCTTTCATCCCTTCGTGTAGGTTGGTTTTGGCGGTGTTTGGGTCTTTGGTGAGGGAGAGGATTAGCTGTGTGTCGTCTGCGTAGGAGATGATGTTGAGGTTGTGTTGGCGCGCGATGGATGCGAGGGGACTCATATATACGTTGAAGAGGGTGGGACTGAGTGATGATCCTTGTGGTACGCCGCAGATGACTTTGGTGGCCTCTGATCTAAAAGGGGGGAGGCGGACTCTCTGGGTTCTTCCGGCGAGGAATGAGATGATCCAGTCCAATGCTTTTCCTTGTATTCCGACGTTGCTGAGGCGTTGTATAAGGGTGCTATGACAGACTGTGTCGAAGGCTGCGGAGAGGTCAAGTAGGATGAGGGCAGCTGTTTCTCCGTTGTCCAGTAGAGTTCGAATATCGTCTGTTGCTGCGATGAGGGCGGTCTCGGTGCTGTGTTTGGCTCGGAAGCCGGACTGTGAAGGGTCGAGGGATTTGTTGGATTCGAGGAATGTGGCGAGCTGATTGTTGACGGCTTTCTCAATGACTTTGGCAGGGAATGGGAGGAGCGAAATGGGGCGGTAGTTCTTAAGGTCAGTGGGGTCTGCTGTGGGTTTTTTCAGGAGGGTGCTGAGTTCGGCATGTTTCCAGCTTTCCGGGAAGGTAGCGGAGTTGAGGGAGCAGTTGATGACGTCTCGGAGATGGGGTGCGATAATGGAGTCTGCTTTGTTGAAAATGTAGTATGTAGGACATGGGTCGGTTGGCGATCCTGAGTGGATGGAGTTCATCAGGCGAATGGTGTCTTCCGTGGTGATTGGGTTCCAGGCGCAAAGGTTGTTGGAGGGGGGTTTTAGTTCGGAGGTGGGTGGGGTGGACTGGTCTCCAAAGCTGTTATGTATGTCAGCGATTTTGTTGTGGAAGAACGAGGCTAGAGAGTCGCAGAGGTCTTGGGAGGGAGTGATGTCGTTGGTGTCGGCGGTGGGGTTGGTAAACTCTTTGACGATGTTGAATAGTTCCTTGCTGTTGTGGGCGTTGTAATCGAGTCGATCCTTGAATGCTGATTTCTTGGTGGATCGGATCAGTTGGTGGTGTTTGCGGGTGGCATTCTTGAAGGTGGCTAGGTTGTCAGTGGTTGGGTTTTTTCGCCAGGCTTTCTCGAGGGTGCGACAGATCTTCTTGGATTTCTTGAGGTCATTATTGAACCAGGGTGCTCTTTTGCTATTTTGCTTGATTTGATGGTTTTTCAAGGGTGCTAATTCGTCAGCGCTGTGGGTGATCCATTGTGAGAGATTGGTGGCTGCATGGTTTGGGTCCGATGATTTGGCAGGTGGGTTTTGGTGAAGCGATGTGAAGAGCTGGACGGTGTTAATTTTGTTCCAGTTTCTGCGGGGAATTGGTTGTGGGTGGTTGTGGGTCGTAGTCTTTTTGAAGTTGAAGTGAACGCAGCTGTGGTCCGTCCAATGGAGAGCTGTGGTGTGATTGAAGGAGATGTGCTTGCTGGAGGTGAAGATTGGGTCGAGCGTGTGACCGGCATAGTGGGTGGGGGTGTCCACAAGTTGTTTGAGTCCGAGATTAGCGAGGTTGTCCAGAAGGGTAGTGGTGTTGCTGTCGTTCTTTTCCAGGTGGAAGTTGAGGTCTCCCAGTAGAATGTAGTCCTCGGAGGGGAGGGCGTGTGGGCTGATGAAGTCAGTGATGTCTTCGCTGAATTGTGTGCGGGTCCTGGTGGCCTGTAGATGAGGGTACCTCTGAGTGTGGTCTTGGGGTCGGTGTGGATCTGGAAGTGAAGGTGTTCGGCGGCTGCGAGGTTATCGTCGGAACTGGTTGTGATGCGGATGGTGTTCTTATGGACGATGGCGATGCCTCCTCCTGTTTGGTTGATGCGGTCCTTTCGGATGATCTTGTAGCTGTCCGGGATGGCTATGGCGATGTCGGGTGCTGATGAGGCGTTCATCCATGTTTCTGTAAGAAAGGCGACGTCCGGCGATGTGGTGTCGAGTAGGTTCCAAAGTTCAATGGCGTGTCTATGGACCGAGCGGGTGTTGAGCAGGATGCACTTCAGGTGGTTAGTGTCGGAGCTCTGTTTGGAGTTTGTGGAATTGGTGTGGGTTCTGATGCAGTCGAGCTTGCAGGAGTGGCAGGTGAAGGGTCCATGGGTGTGTCCTGGGGCGGCTTGGTAGCAGTTTGGGAGTCGGCCGGGGTTAAGTGCTGAGAGGGTAGCTGCGTCGTACGTTATATGGGTGGAATGGGTTTTCGGGGGGGCAGGGGGTCTGGCGCTGGGCGCGGTCCAGGCGCGGACGGGCGTAGACGGGCTTACCTTTGGCGCACCTTCGGCGCGCATAGGGCGCGACCGCAGCGCGTGAACGCTGCGCGTAAGTGTGACTGTCATAAGTGGATAGTGGGGGGGCGGAGCGAGGGAGGGTCAGCTGGGAGGCAGGAGCGGGGTGGAGAGGCGGGCTGGGAGGCAACAAAACAACAACAAAATGGCAGCAAACCAAAATCGAAACAGGACGAGATTGGGACTCAGGCAAGAATAATGCAAAGATGTGGGCAGAGGCACCGGCACAATCAGACTCAATTTCAATTAACCAGCAATGCTAGCTTTCCGATATAGCGCTACGAGGTCACACAGGCACAAGACACAATACGCGCAATGTGGGCTATGTACTAAAAGCGCTACAAAAATCAATCAGGCAGTTAAATGCAACCACAATCAATGCGAGCAGAGCACAGATGCTGTTAATGCGATCAGAGTTCAAATGGTGATGGCAGCAAAGAGCAGCAAAGCGCTACGATACATTACAGCTTCTGTGCCAAGTTTTTGTTATATTAGTAAGTATTCCCTGAGAACGAAATTTTCCAGTTCTTCAGTTGGCGCCCTAACGCGGGGATCATCAGAGAAGTGACTTTCTGTGGGAGTGATCGTGCCAGGAGACTGAAATAAACTGAGGAGGACAGAACAGGATTCTACTAAGAAGGTACTCTGTGCACGGGGTTTCTGGAGATTCTTTGATTCTGCAGCCCAGTATATTTATGACCTTCCTGATTTTTGATCCTCCACATGATGTCACTCCTGACTGATAACCTTTTTGGCGTGAGTATTCTTGAAAAGACCATTAGGTCATGTAGAACTTGACAGTTAGAATCTGGATAACATTTTGATTAGTAAAGTGGGTCGCTCCCAGTCCTTTGTTCTTTGGTTCCTTAGTCTGGTTCTTAGTTTGATTTGTCCTTAGTTTTTATTTGAATATTGCAATTTTCAGAAACCGAGGGTCTTGTATATTTACGAGTGTATCGATAGAGATAGCCCCTTGAAGTTTGTAGCTAGATTAGTGAGCTATAAGATGCCTGATCTTAGCGAATTTGGAGATTTGTGTTGGCCAACTTTGTATATGTTTGTATTAGCCGGCTTCCCCAAAGGGGATATCTAAATAGGTTTAGATTTAAAAAACATATTTCTTCCTTGGTGATTTTGTATCCCCAGGGAATTAAAATATGACATAATACAAAACAAGGATCCTTTGTTCTGTGCAATTTTATGAATGGAGATATGCATAACGATTTTTGGTGTTCTGCCAGCCAAAGCTAGTGAATCAAGTGTATTGTGGCTTCGTGCACATACAGCAGTCTGTTGGGCTGTGTTTTTTGCAGTCTTTTGGAACCCTATTGAGACGTGTTTCTTGTAAATATGACTTACAGCTAGTATTTACAAATGGCTTTGTTTTCGTCCTGAGTGTCGATTTGTGGGTTCAATGTGTGTTTCAATGTCTATGTGGTTTTTCTCATTAGTGTAACTTTAGTAATAGCTACAGCGCTGTATTGTGTGTCCTGAGTGTTTGAATACTTTCTCTTTATGTCTGCAATGAGCTCTCAATGTGTGTTTGTGGGTTTCTTGATGTTTTCAGTCTGTTAAGTAAAATGTCAGATTAATCAATATTAAGTAGAAATTAAATAACACTCCAGCAATTTACTATGTCACATGCTAAAATCGCTATGTGTTGCTATTCAATTTACAGACTAAGCAAAAACGCATATGTGCAAACTGTTTAATGCTTAGAATAGATAAGTTAAAATTCACATTCACTAGGAATATGAAGGGCCTCAAAAATAATTGTGTGTTTTGTAGCAAAACGAATTTATAGCATTTTTTACTTGCATGCATTGTAATGTAGTACATGTAAAAGGCAAACACCTCAGCTAAAGTGATTTTTTTCTTGCTAGATTTAAATGCATCTTTTTGCACGCGCATTTTTACAACTTGAAATGTCTGTTTTCAGTAAAACTGAAAGCGTGCTCAGGTTTATTTGGTTCTGTCGCTAAATACTGATTGTCCTTTAAAAACTGGCACGAGAAATGTCATGTTTTAAGTTAGGCTTTTTGTGCGTAGGCGCATAAATGAATGCATCTAAAATGATAGGCAAGGGATGCAGCTTACCTTTATATGTGGAGTTATCATAAAAACAGATAATTGGTTTAATTGAACGAAAAATTATTAATTATGGAAAAATTATTTGAGAAAAAAATAAGTGCTTTTTAAAATCGTTTTTTGATATTTATAAGCTTAATACTCATACTATGACCTCCTAGTATTACAATTTGATTTAAGTTATGTGTTACGGTGTAATTAGGTAATTTGCATGTTGGTTTTCACTTGGCGCAGGTGTAAAAAAACTCATTTTTCCAAGGATTTACATGAGATATGACTAATGTCTAATATCTGTAATGTGTAAAGAACATCCTGAGGATGATTAATATGTAAAACAATTATAGGATATTTATTTTTAAGTGCCCCAAAGATAAAAGTCGAAATTGAGTTAAATGGTTTTTTAACACAGATTCTTGTCATTTACCATATCTTGAAAGTGTCTCTGACTTCAGTAAATGCATACATTTGTGCATAATACAAACTTGTCGGTTGTTATTGAGGTTGTTTTTCATAGCTCAGTGAGCCAATGTGCCGGTGCAGAGGTTTGTGTTTAATATCAGGGTTGAAGGTTCTAACTTTAGCGGGGCCCATTTAGACGTTCATCAATGTTAGGTGGTTAAAATGAGTACCATTGTATAGGGTGGTAGCAAGCATTTGTTCTAAAAACTGGTATGTGTGAACTCTTCACAGTAAATGTAGTAGGCCTTCTGTCTTTGTCATGTTGACATTGTGACCTTTTAAATTCGAGCATTGTCTCTGTGAAATGCAGAATAACCTAGCTAAAAAGGCCTCTGAAAGGTGGAATTTCTGGTTTAAAGTTAAATACTTAATTCCAAAGGGAAATATAAAAAATGTTTCTTGAAAGGTTTCTTTAAAAGTCCCAACATCATGACATTTGTATTTCTGCTCTAAAAAATAATGTCTGCTAGTACAGAAAATGAAGTGTTGCATTACGTTATAGACAAAAACATAAGATGCAGCCTTTTACTAAAATTTTGAAGCCTACATGAATAAGTAAGAACGATTTGCCAATTAAGACATTTTTTGGGGGGAGATTGTGGCACAAGGCTAATTTTAGATGTCAGGGAAAGGATTTTACCTCTAAAAGTTAAAAAGGCTTCATGTTGCAAGGTGACTGACAAGATGGTAACAGTTAAGTAATGGAAATTTATTTTTGTGTTTGTTAATGTGTATCATGTTTTGTCTTCTGCTTAAAAGTTACAATTGATGTGTGTTTATTATCAGAAATGTCTCTCTTTTGTGTGCTGTGTATTGTTTTCCTTTTCGCTTCTGCTCACAGATCATTCATGGATTGCTCTGGGGGCTTTTAAGCCGAACAAGACACGTGAGTTTGGTTGGTTGAAATGAGATGGTTTTTTTTGCGCAACTCCTTTGAAAAGAAATGTCCATGCGTTTTTCATGTTTGTGTATTTTGTTCTATCATGAATTGTTCTTGCTGGTTCTGTGTGTCCGAAAGTTGTATTTGACAGCAGATACCCACTATTGGTGATCTACTGTCAAACAGGAGGGTATCCTTACACGGTATTATGCGTCACCGCTCATTTATATATGCTATCGTTTTACAGAGAGTATATCTGATGGCTTGACGTCCATTTTGTGCGTTTTTGCATGTTTTATGTTGTATGTTGCTGCTTAAGAAATTATTACAAATTCACCCGTGTCGTTGTGAGGGGACATGTATGACGATACGTGTCGCTGTCAACAGTTGGGTAAAATTTTCGCTGATACTAAAATTCACAGATATGATTTTTTTTGTTCATATTGTGAACCAGACAAACAACACTTCACCAGTGTATGTCAAATTTGGCTATAAGTATTGAAGAAAAATAAACAGCAAATTGTGTCATTTGTAGTCACGATACTGCCCTTTCCTGTAAGGAACAGGCAGCCCTAAAATTATATATCCTGATTGGACGTAAGGATAAATTATAGATTTGTGACTCTTGTACATGGTGACCTAATTTCTATATCACATTAGTCAGTTTTATTCTGCTTCCTAAGTGGCCTTCCTATGGCTCTGGACCGTAAAAGAAACCAGGTTTCATTTTTTCCTGAAGAAGGAACTGGAACGTTAGCTGAGATTACCGTATCTGGTGCAGAGGGCCAGCGGTAGAGTTAAATTTGTAAACTATTGTGATTTTTTTTTTTGTGTATCACCCATACTCTTGGTATTGTGTCACATGCCTGACTATCACCCAAGCACATCAGGCCTAGTTATTGGGGATTTTAGCTGTGTCCTATTCTCTTTTCCGTATTCCTTTCACCAGTCAGCTTTTATTATTATTAGTGTATTGTTCAGGTTCGAACTTTCAGATTGCAGTAATGTACCATGGACCCCCATTTTATGTATAATTCCCTGTTGCATAACTAGACTGGTTTCTAAGAATTTTCTTTAGGCCTATTCTGATGTTTTTCCAGTCTGACTGTTAGGACTGTTAGGACTGATTAACTGACTCAATACTATAGCAAGATAGGCTTTCCACCTCAATAGGAGACACATTACGTTTTTTGAATATGACAAATTCAATGCCTATTCTAAATTGGTTTTTAGTTCCTTTTTTACTGCTTTGATTTTTGATGGACCAGATGTATTATAAATAATGGAAATACCAGGACTCTCTAGTTCTTGTCTTTTGTTTCCACATCTTGATAATTAGCTTTTGTATTGCATAGTCCACCTGATGCACAATTAGTAGAAGAAAGTATCTACATGTCCCTGATAATATGTATGTGATCCCGCTTTTGAGGTGTTCTAGATGAGGAATTTAGGAACACCTATATGAAATCATTGAGATAAAATGTGTTTACCCACTTAGACGATGCCACTATGTGTGAGGACATCCATTCAGATAGAATTCCCATGTCGCTATGATGATGAAAGATATGCTCTCACACGGAAACCCAATTGAAGAGCCTAGAGGCACTGTTTTGCCTGTTGCCTTTGTTTTTGTATTGCCTTTGAGAATGACAGTGTATTTCAACGCAGAATTGTCCCATGGCGTGTGGCCACTCCTTTGAAGATCGCAGGCCACCTGTTTGCAGTCCCCTTGTTGTACAATGAACTGTTTAAAGCATCGCACTTGCTTCATCAGAAGGCGTTCAACATCAGAAAAGAAGAAGGAGCTGGTTTTGCCACAGTCCCTTGAGATTTCAGTGCAAAAGAGCGCCTGTCATGTGCTGGTTAACCTCTGACAGTGTGCAGTCCCTTGAGCCCCTTGGCCTGAGTTTTGGCCACGCACCCCTTTTTCCCTTGCTTCAACGGAAGTGCAGTGCACCGGAGGATCCAAGAGTGGCAAAAGGCACTCCATTCTGGTGCCCATGAAAGAGCGGCCTGAGAGTCCTCTGACACTGAATGATGAGTGTTGGAGTCTGAGAATGGTCCCGGGTCTGCACAAGATGATCTGTGCCCATTGACCAATGAAGAGCACAATATCTGTAGTGTCTGCCGCAGAGGAGAGATACGGTGCACTGCCTTGAGACATTGAGACTTTGTGAATGAGCTGTGAGTGTTTGCCAGGAGGGCACTCCAACAGATACTGAGCATCAGAGCATGGGAGGCCTGAATCCAAAGGCCCATGCAACAACTGGAGCAGACTTGATTGGACAATAGAAGCCTGTCAGAGAGGTTTTTTTTTTAACAGACTCTGGGCATAGTTGGTTTCACAAGAGGTTTCCGTGTGATTGTATAGACTAAGTGTTAGGAGAATGAATTTATTGTTCAACTGGCATTATTTTTAAGTAGTATTCTGTTTAGTAAAAGCAGATTAAAGTCCATTTCCTGTGGAAGAGTATCCCCTTTTCACCTCAGAGCATTAATGAGGGTCACCACTGTTTCACTTGAACATATAATAAATTACAGAAAATGCATAGGAAGACCTACAATGTTACTAGATAATTTTAGGATTTACCTTTTGCTTAGGGTTGTGAAAAATTATGATTTCATTCGTAATAGCGGTCACTACTTTGTCTATATGTTCTTAATGACGTGTTTTCTAGTGTTTTTTTAAACATGGCATTGTCTTTTATGGGTGGGATTGTTTTTGCTGCCCAATTCACATCTGTACCCACCTCCCAACCTATGTCTCTTCCTACTTCTACTTCTTTGCATTCTTTCCAGATTTTACCTGAAAAGGACTAGTTAGGAGGTCAGAGTTTACCGATAATTCCTTTTGTACAGTTTCTGCATCGACACCAGTTAGTAGTGAACATCACCAATTGTTGGGTGTGTGGTCTTATACCACATACTACAGATAGAGGCATTCCCTATTTGGTCCTGCCATATATGGCCTTTGTGCTACTGCGTTTGTAAGGAGACCTGTCCCGAGAGAGTCGCTAAGTAATAGGATTATGCTTCAGCAACATCTTGATGATTTGTTAAATATAGACCTGGACTCAGACTAGCGTGAGTATAGGTTATTGCCTATGTAAGGGCAAAAGGAGCGTCTGTGGTACTGAAAATTTTGGACCTGTGTCATAAACATCGTCGTATCATGACGATTTTGATATCAGCAGACCGAGAATGGCTAGTACACTATGCACAAGCATTTTCGTCATATTCAAATGACAGAATCACCCTGAAATCGTAGTTTTCGTCCTGAACCCTTGGGTTCCATTTTGTGAACGGCAGCCATTTTGTGAGTTGCCCTCACATAGGCAGATCACTAAGGCCAAGCGAGTCTTAAGGACACGTACACCTTCTTTGACTTCTGTGTGACCTGGGCAAGCTGACTCCACTGCCCGAAGCCAAACCTGTTCGACCAGTTCCTTTCCCAGTAGCTGATCAAGATTAAGCATGAAGGCACAGGAGATCGTAAACCTTTATTGCACACAACTATGTCTTATCTTACTCACACCTGTCTCTGCTCCCTTCTTTATGGCCTGTTTACGATGGGGATGTGCCGGGTTTTTATTATGGGTTTCTGCAGCTTGTGTAAGAAGGAATGTTGGGTTTTTGCATGTTTGCAAAAGCTAGAACTGCCCCTTTCTTTTTGTACTGAGCCATGTAACGCTAAAAACATATAAAAGGCCTCTGTGTTCCTCAGACTACCTCATTCACTTGCTACGGCTTCTGGGTGACGTGGCCTCACTATGTTAAATTTAATAAAGATGTCTTTTCATATTACAGCTTCTGTGCCAAGTTTTTGTTATATTAGTAAGTATTCCCTGAGAAAGAAATTTTCCAGTTCTTCACAGCTGAGCAGGGAAGCGTGGGGAGCGACCGCTTCTGAGCGAGTCAGGACGGTCACGGTTATGCATTGCAGCGAGCGGGGGCTGGGGTTAAAAGCATGGAGGAGCACTGCAGGGTATTGGTGGATAGGGTGAGAACCAATTGAGCTCATTAGCTGTCAAAGGGTCTGTCATGAATACTTGTTTCTACCTCTCGAAGGTTATCATCTACATTGATTGTTGCCTATTAAGCAGTATTTTTCATGTTGTCCTAGGAGCAATGCTGGTGCTCGTCCCATGGTTGCAGGCTCAAGATGAATCTGGTGTCGCAATGAGGCTCAGAATCATGGTTGTTCAACCTTCTGGATAATGTATAGGTTGGTCTGTTGTGTTTCTTTAGTGGAATAGGAGTATATTGGCCACAGGTATTTTGATATGACAACCGAACCTTTAGAGAGTAGCTTATTGCAATATTACTTTGAAGTTTCTAGGTTTATTATTAATATCTAGGAATCATTTTATTCCATAACAGCTTGTTTGGCGTGTTTTCAAGTTTCATTTAGTGTGCACTATGCTTCAAGGACTTAAAAAAAGTAGTATTTCTTTACTATTGGTCAGTTGAGCCAAAGCAGCTTGGAGAATTCGGCAGTCAACCAGAATTCGTGGTTCTCCGTCACTTTCTTCAATCTAATTGTCTCTTAATCTTTATTTTTTTTTTTATTAAACAACTCCAATTATTGCATATAGAAAAATAGAGATACATGTGAGTAAATAAATATATAAATACCTTCATGATTGATAAAGCTATCAAAAAGGCACTAATTCTAGGATTTTACAATTATGGAGAGGCACAGACAATTTAAAAAAAAAAAAGAAAAATTAAGAAAGAATACACAATTCATTACATTAGTTCATTACATTACGAGACATCAAAAATATACATACTCTACTTTTACCAAAAAAAAAACCTACTTTTACAAAAAAAAATACATACTATAGCGGGAGAGATTTTTCTTACAACCTTCTTACTTTCTTACTCCAGGCCGCGATTGGAGACCAGATCTTACTGCCACGTCTTCTAGAATGTCTCCCTCTAGTAGAGTAGATGGCTTTTTCCTGATTATACTCCCCCAAAAATCTTGCTAGCCATATTTGTAAGCGTGGGGGATCCACATCCTTCCAGCGAGCTGCAAGTATTATTCTATAAACTGCTGTCCCCACGAAAAGACATGATTCCTCCTCCAAATCAAGCCCCAGAGTGCTATCATAGCCAAGAATAAGAAGAGTAGGTGATTCCGCCACCTTATGCCCAAACACCTCCTCCCAAAATTCTGACAGCATCTTTTTAAGTGATGTTAATTTAACTTAATCATAAAACATATGTGATAGGGTGGCTGGGCCCACTCCACACCTGGGGCAGTCACCATTTATTCTTTTACCCCATGCAAACAGCTTAGCAGGGGTATAGTACAAATTAAAGATGGGCTTATACAGCTGGGCTTTTAAGTTAGAAGATAAGAGTAATCGTGATGTTAAAAATAGGCTCATGTCAATGTCAACATTGGGGTTAGCAAGTTTTCCAGCCCAAGATGACTCTGTATGTTCCAGGTCATCTTGAATCTTTTCAAGAAGCAAGCCATATATTATTCCAATTCTAGTTGAATTTTTACTTATAATATCAAGGAATGGGGAGTTTTTAGGTTAAGAATAGTATTAACTTGAATACATTTAAAATAATCATTATTACAAATTTTAAAATTTCTTTGTAAACTCAAAAACCTGGTATTTGATTCACCTCCCCAAAAATTCCATATTGTTGTAATCCCCACGTTTTCCCATTTTTCCGCAATATCGTCATTAGCCTGTATAGGTAGTAGAGAAGAATGCCACAAAGGGGTGTATCTATTAAACTTTGGGATTGCCATATATCTGGAAACCCTCCTCCAAATTTTCCAAGCACTACTGATACATTTGAATTTAACTTTTTTATAGTAACTTGGCTCTAGTTGTTTCAGCAAGAGCCCTTGAGCTTTCTTTCCAATTGATAATTCATAGATGGATGGTATTTCCATGACCTCTGTGTTCTCAGTAGCAGCCGTGGTATTAAAAAGTGTTACCATTTGATGAAGAAGGGCAGCCCAATAGTATAACATCATATTAGGGATTGCTAGGCCACCCCTGTTTTGTGGTAAAGATAGATATTTCAGAGACCTCCTAATCTATCCATATTGCCAGACAAAATTAGACAGTTGTGATTCAAGTGTGTTTATAATATTATCTTCTATAATTAAGGGAATAGCTTGAAACATATATAGTACCCTAGGAAGTACATTCATTTTTAGAAAGTTTCCCCTACCAATGATTGATAAATGCAGACTATTAACTCTCGTAAGATCTTTTCTTATGTTTCTTATTA
Source organism: Lissotriton helveticus (assembly GCF_964261635.1). Taxonomy (NCBI): domain Eukaryota; kingdom Metazoa; phylum Chordata; class Amphibia; order Caudata; family Salamandridae; genus Lissotriton; species Lissotriton helveticus. The sequence goes on along the minus strand of NC_136063.1, from coordinate 584,380,561 downwards.
GGGGTTCATAGTTCAATTTGTTAATGTTTTCGACGCTTGGGCTTAGACATACCCCAAGATACGTGGCTTTCTCTGCTTTTCTAGGATCATCATAGTCAATGTTATTGGTGCATAAAATAATTGTTTTATCTCTATTAAGAGAGTATCCAGAGTATTGCCCAAATGACAGGGTAATAATCTTTATTTCTGCAATTGCCTCAGCGGGGTTTGGTGTTAATACTGCCACATCATCGGCATAACCGAGTATTTTTGTTTCATACGCACCGACAGTGATTGGTTTTATTTCCTGGGTCTGTAGCAATTTAATAATCAGAGGGTTGATGTACAGAGCAAACAATATCGGGAAGCAGGGGCGTCCCTGCCTTGTTCTCTTGATATAATAATTGAAAGAGATTCAATACCCATTACTTGGAGCTGAGCTCTTGGTTCTTGATACATTGCTCTGATCGATTTAATAAATCCAGGCCCAAAATTGTTAGATTCAAGCACACCCCAGAGAAATTCCCATGACACCCGATCGAAAGCTTTCTCGGCATCTGGGAGGATCATCGACATCTGGCCTCCTGTCCCGGACATGATATCCAAGAGCGAGATAACTCTACGGGTATGATCCGTTGTACCCTTACCAGGGATGAAACCATCTTGCCAAGGGGAGACCAGATGTTCGATGTCCCTCCCGAGCCGATTAGCCAAGATCTTTGCTTAGAGCTTAGAGTCAGAATTAATCAACGAAATAGGACAGTATGATGATGGAAGCTCGAAGGGTTTACCCTTTTTAGGAAAAAGAATTATATTAGTCTCTTTCCATGATTCTGGCGGCGTGCACCTCGATTGTATCTCAACAAACAAATCCAATAGGAAAGGTAGTATTTGTGCTCCTAGTATTTTATAAAGCTCTAAGTGGATTTTGTCGGGGCCAGCAGCTTTCCCAGAAGCCAGACCAGATAGGGCAAATTGCAGCTCTGTAATACTAATCTCTTTTTCGAGGTCCTCTCTGGTTGTAGTATCTATGACCTTACTCCACCCAGTGTCCGTTGCAAATTCACTTAGAAATTTTCTAATTTCATCTGAGTTAGCTATGGTATCACTTTGATAGAGCTTTTGGTAGTATTGTTGAAATATTTCGACAATATCCCCTGGATTCGTATATTCCTGACCTTTTGTTTTAATAGCGGTTATCGTGTTATATGAAACCTTCTGTCGAGTGCGCAGAGCCAGCTACTTACCCACCCTCTCTCCATTTTCATAGATATTGCTTTGGTGCGACTGAAAGGTTTCTGCTGCTTTCTGGGTCAGCCAGCTGTTTAGTTTTGTTTTTAGAACCAGCATTCGACGCATAGTATGTTTTCCATCTTCACCCCAAGCTATTGATGCAACATGTTCTTCCTCTGCTCTAGCCAGATCTTGCATCAATAGATAATTTTCTTTATCATGTTGTTTTTTTGTTCTAGTCACATAGCTAATTGTCTCCCCCCTAAGGATGCTTTAAAACAATCCCAAACAACCCGCCTTGAAGCACTGTATTGATTCATATCGAAATACCCTTGAGCCCAAAGGGTTAATAAATTTTATATGATCTCTATTTACCAAAAGGTTCCTGTCGAATGCCTATTTTGATAGTTGTCTGGTAAAATTGATTGTTAACCTCATGCGTGCTGTGGGTTTTCCCGCTGTGCGCTGAGAATCGCGAAATCCCACGGTTCATGACGAGCTCAGCTCGTCATCAGCGTACGAGAGGTGTACCTGATGACGAGCTGAGCAGGATCCCAGGATCGAATTGATTTTTAGCATCCCAAATATCCACAAGATCGTAATTATCTCTAAATTGGCTGATAGTTCTAAATACCCTTGGTTTGCGGCCTGAGTATCTTTCCTGGCTCTGTTTCCTAAACGCAGACCCCAAGGAAATATTGAGATCACCACAAAAAACCAGCGATCTTGACCAAGAGGCAAACTCCAATTCAAGATCTTCAAATATTTGTGGGTCATCTTGGTTCGAGCCGTAAACTGAACAAATAGTTATACCCGATGCCAGTTCTATAATAGCCCACCTCCCAAGGGTGTCCACTGCCTTACGTATAGCTTGTCTTAAGGATATTTTGGCTAGAATTGCTACACCAGGAATATTTGACGTTTGCGTGGTACAGGCAAGCAAATTGTAGCCACCAAACTTTAACAAATCTTTTTTATCCCAGGGCAAATGTGTCTCTTGGAGAGAAATTATATCCGAGGAGTTTTGTTTAATTATTTCACATAGACGGGCTCTCTTACTCCTATCATTAAGATCTGCCACATTCCATGAACAAATTGTTATCTTCCCCATTACAGTTTATTAGTTAGTTTCGGAGAACCTGCCACCCTAATCCCAAAGCCCTGACCAGCTTTCCAGATATCTTGTGCCTTTTGTGTATCTTTTATCAGTACTATACATTTAATTGTATTGGTTACTATATCGGTATTGTTATTGGAGTTGTTTTTTTTCAGTTTTTACCCCCTGCCCCCACCACCATTCCCCCACCCTTCCCAACCGCCCCCGCACCCTTGTGAGGCATACAGACTCCATTAGAGTCTGTTTGTGATAAGCATGCAACACATGACCAGAGCTCAGTCAAACATCTTACATATATATATATATACATACACAAGCTGAGCTCCACAGTTGCCCATATTATTTTTCATGTTTTATTTTATATCTTTTCTTTCTTCATCTTTTCTTAAGTCAATATTTGCTAGTCCTAGCTTAACCTAACTTAACCCATCCAGATATTCTTTGGCCTTTATTTCGGAAAGGAAGAATTTTGTTTGTCCCCCATAAATCACTTTAAGCCGAGCGGAGTTGTTCAGATAGGCCTGCGCTTTCTTGTCTTGATTAATTGGCGCAGCCTCCACCGCCTTACGACGGTGGAGTGGCAAAAATCTAGCGCACAAAATGAGACCTCATTTCTGGTGCGCTTAGACTCAGGTCTGGCTTTCTCGAAGATCGCCTGGCGGAGCAGAAAATTGCCAAAAAACACAAGAATGGCTCGGGGATATGCCCCCGGTTTTGTTGGTTGTTTTAGAGTGAAGGGCACGCTGAACTTCAGCAGCCCAATTCCACCCAGATAGTTCCGGCAAAGAGTCACGAAGGTCCACCACATATGAGCGAATGTCTTCCCCCTCCACCGCCTCGGGGACCCCTAAAATGCGTAAGTTGTTCCTACGCTGGCGATTTTCGAATTCCTCCAGTTTCCATCTGACATCTGCCAGCTCGGCTTCATGAGATTCAACCCGTTCCTGGTTCACAGTGATCTCTGATTCATTAGAAACAATTCTCGATTCTAGTTCAGTCAGTCGGTCCCCAAATGTACTACAGGTCCTTGTCAATTTACGCACCACTCCTTGCACCTTACGTAGGGCCCCTTGAGCTTTGCCCCTATCCTGAGATGTCTCCTCGCGATGTGACGCAATGGCTTGGAGAATAGTGTCCAGGGTTGGAGCAACTGGATCTAGGTGTACCGGGTGATCAGATTGTTGTACTGAATTTGACAAAAAAGAGGAATTACTAAGTTGGTTAGTCAGGGTATAGTCCCAGGTCAAATCCATTGCCCCATGGTGGCTCTTCTTCCTTTTTAAACAGTTGTTAATTTGAGCCCCGGATCTTCTTTTTTTCTCCACTTCTCATCAGTCAAACAGGAAGCAGTATCATCGGACCATTCACCTTCATCCAAAAAGGAAAATAAATCGCTGGGGTCCTTCTCTAGCTCCAGGTCAATGTTATTCATAATAATCTCATTAACATGACCGGTGTTTGTTACTGTATTGGGGTCATTCACTGCTATTTGAGGTGTTTGGGGTTTGTGAGCTGGGTTACCTAAAGTATGTGACTGAACAGCCCCCCCGTATTTAGTCCCAATATCGGAGCTTGACACCCCCCAGCGTCTCCCCTGCCGGCGTCAATGTCTATCATCAGGGGGGAAATGGTGGAAGCATACCCTCATTTCTCCTAGTGTCAGTGACCCCTGCCGGGGTCAGCGCTCCAGCGACATCAGTGCCATCGGGAAACGGGTCCACAACACCAGGGCACTTGTTCACAGTCAGCACGGCCACAGCAGTAGTCACTCCATCGATGTCTCCAGTCTTGTTCTTCCCATCTTGACCCGGAAGCAATCTCGCCGGGGTCTTCCGCAATAGATCCGCCACTGAGGGGCCGGTCACGCTCCTCTTCCATACAGCAGCAACTCCACGTTTCGGCGTCTTGGAGACCGGTGCGGCCCCCTACCCCTCCGCATATCCTCCGGTTGTCTTGTTTCCCGGCTCTACGGTCTCGCTGCGCCAGCCTCGCTGCCCTTGCCTTGGCAGCCGCCGACGTTGCAGCGATCTTAGGAGCCATGAAAACGTCAGCCACAGCACAAACTGCAAGGTGAGTTTTAGTACCAGCTCCTTCCTTTGCTTTGGGATACTCCTTACACAGGTAGCGAAGAAGAGCGAGGCCAATTACGGTGCCTGAAGTTGGTAATTGGCTTCTAGCAGGTTTTGTTTCTTCCAGGCACGGTTCCGTTATCATTTCCTCTCCTATGAGCCACAACGAAAAGAAGAGAGCGGGGCAATGACTTTTAACTTTTAGCCCAGCATTACCGAGAATTTGTTTTTTCCTTTGAGAGCTCTGGTCAGCGTGTGCACTTCGGTTTCACACAACCGCCATCTTGCCTCTACTACTGTCTCTTAATCTCAACGTAAAAGTTGAACACAAATACAGTTTTGTAGACACTACCTTTTTGCCAAATCCTGGTTTGGTGATAGTTTTATTACCAAGACAATTGTATTGCTGTTCCAGTTTGGTGACCATGACATTCAATTTGTCTTTTTTGTGCACTTGTAAAGTGCATTTGTTTGGTATAGTGTCTGCTTTTTGAATTGAGTAATTGAGATTTGTCAGATACTTTGAGATGTGTCGCTAAACCCTTATGTTATTTTGGCATTCAGTACTAGATGTCCCTTTTTAGTGGAAGGGGCTGTTAAATCAGGTTTATCAAAACGGAGTTCGGATACTAGTGCAGAGTCAGACCCCAATGCTTCTCACGGACTCTGTGTTTATAACGTCTTTCATGGACACAGTTTTCCTGAGCTATCTTTGAATGGAAATCATCTTGTCCCCAGTCAACCCCGAAATAAAGTTACTCAAATTGGGCTAGCCCTTGATTAATCTGTGGGGTCTCAGCCCTGGAATGAGCTTTGGCAACCAAATTGGCAGGGGCCCCTTCCAGCACTACAGACTCTAACCCACAACTCGATATTTCTTACACTCTGCACAACAGTAATTGAAGATTTAAGCACTAAAAAGGTTGCCTATGGGCTGGCAGGACAATATGTGTATGGTCATTGCCTTTATAAGGTCCCTTGATATTGATAGCCCAAGGGTAGCAAAGAGCAATCTCTTCTCCCCGCTGCACCTTGTCTAAAGGCTGGGCAAATATCGTCATGGCACACTTACTTTGTTCAGGAGCCCCGTTGCCCCACTGGATTCACCACTTTCACTTTGAAGCCCAAGGAGGTTCTCTAACCAAGCTATAAGTCTTCAGCAATCCACTTTGTGGGAGGTAGTCCTCTTCCATCCTGGCAATTGAAGAGGCCCCTATACCTACCCATGTTTTTCCACTGCCTAAGTCATGACTTCTCACTGTCAGCAGGTCTGCACGCAGATTATACAGACGAATGCAAGCTGCAATTCACCTCCTTCAGCCGTCTTGGATTATTTTAGCTTTGCTTCAGTGGGTGTGGCATCTCTTCTCTGACCTCTCAGCCGACAATTTCTTGAGGCAGTCTGCTATTTTTACATTCTCTTGATGATGACTGAGGATTCTGCTTGTGAGGAGGAACACTTCTGGGAGGTCAGCAAAGAGACCTCTTGATGGACCTTTGGCCTTGGAATGCCACAGAGTGTGACATTTTTAATTGCAGTTCTGCTTTCATGCAGAACATATTTTTAATTTATTTCTGTTTCCTAATCTGAACACATTGTGTTACAGTGTAAACAATAAGGTTGTGACCACTGCGATAGTAACTACAAGAAATATCTGGATTAAGAAGATTAATGCATTATCTGCATCTGTCTAGATGGCAGGTATTCCCATGGTCCATTTACCCTTCTCGCTGAGTAATAGTAATCCTGGCGCTTTTACCCACCTTAACAACACTCAACGTATCAAACTCAGAAGAGTGGCAGGCTGAGTTGATCATTTCAGAATTCAAACTTGCAACTGGCATTTTTGCAAATTGATTTTTTTGTTTGAATATGTTTATTTGCATTTTGTCATAGTACATCAGTATCCATATACATACAGAAATAATAGGAATATATGATTTTACCACGATTACAAGTTCCACGCATGGCATTACCACGCGAATTTTTGTTCGCATGTGTCTTTACCACGCAGCATTTTGCTACGCATGTTTTTACACCGCAATAATAACGTTACGAAACATCTCACGTCCCATTGAAATTTACATAATGATACTGATAGGCTACATAATTATTCAAAACTGCAGTACGAAGGAAAAAGATCGATGTTTTAAACAATAAAAAACAACAGATTCCCTTACATTTTAAATTATTTTTTTTCATAATGCGCTTAAATAATACCTTTATTTACAAAGTTTACATTCTTATCTGACCCCTGTACGTCTTTCACCATCAGCCCTTTCTTCTACCGACCACGGAAACAAGCGTCAAAACAAGTCTATCAAAACTGATAAAGGACTTCTATTATGACGTACACGTCTCCTTGTTGGTGAGGCTCTTTCCTTGTTCGTTTTGAGGCATTGTAGAGCGTTTTTTTTTTAAAGTTTTCTTCTAATTTATTTATAAATATCCGCTTGATTTTGGGGAGGACACCCCCCCACCGCCCCCCCCCATAAGCACGGCATAACAAAAATCTCATTACGTTCTTATTTCCCTGTGTTCATAGTGACCGTATCTTGTCAACAGACCCTACTCCCCAGTTGTTTTGAAATGTTTAAGTCAAAAACTATGGAAACAGGAAGACATGGTTTGTAATTCCGGCCTCCAAGACGAATCACCTTTTTTTGGGAAATATGCTTATTGATTTTATACACAACAAAATGACTATACAGTAACTTCATGTTAATCCTCACCCCAATTTCCCCAATCCCTCTGCCCGATCACACGTCCTTTTTCCAGCGCTATCTGTTCCATTAACGTGGGTCCCTGGTCCCAGTTGCCCAAGATTTTTCGAACTTCTGTTGAAATCCTCACACCTTATATACGTCCTGTTCCAAAATCTTTTAGTGATCCATGCCTATCTCTCAGTCTTGTTGCTTTTCCGCCCTACCAATTTTGTGCAGTAAGGGTCTTGCGTATTATGCACGGTGTACATTTTTGAGTTGAATCAAGCGGAAACTATTCTTTATTGCCACCTCTTGCGGGGAAGCCCAATGCTGTCTCGCAGTCTTTAATCTCTATCTCTTCCAGGTCTTGTTCCCTCCTTTCCTGCAGCCTTAGCAGGGGTTATTTTGTGTTCTGCATTATGGTGCGGTTTGTCAACAAAATAAGATAGCTAGTCACATTCCCCTCTCGCAGTCTCCCTTCCAGGGGGAGTCATCCTGGGTCTCCTTCACTGGTGGGATGCATTCCCTAAGGGCATGGCGCATTTGGCAGTAACGTAACCATTGTGACTCTGCCATGTGATATTCCATCCTCAAATAGTCGAATGGCACCATCCCATTGGCATCCCAGACGGCTGCCAATGTGGAGATTTATCCCATCCCGAAATCTCGTCAATGCCGCTACCTCCCCCAGTCTAGTCCCCTCCCATTGCGTTCTCTGTGTTAGTCTAGTGCCCAAGCCCTTTCCCTTGTCAACCTGTTCCAAATGTCTACACTATCTTGAGGGCAATGCACCCCATACTGCACTTGCAGGTAGCTCTATCTGCCCAATCCTGTTCTGTCTTGACAAAACGTTGGATCCTCCCTATCCACTTAAACCCAATGATTGACCACTACCACCTGTGCAGCCTACCAATATTTCTGGATGCATGGTAAGGCAATGCCTCCTTTCAAGAACCTTGAAGGCAATGCAGGGTTGTCTCCCCACCGTAAGGAGTATTAGTATTAGGGCATCTGTTTTCACAAACAGCATGCCCGGGAACCTATATGGGCTATTCTCGAGGATGTACAGCATTCGGGGAAGAGCTTCCATCTTGAACAGTGCAGCTCTTCCCATCAATGATTGTGGCAACCTAAACCAATGTTTGACATCCCATTCTAGTCTTTGGAGCATGGGCATCAGATTTACTTCATGGTGTGCCTTAGATTCATATGTTAACCAAATCTCAAGGAATTTAAACTTCTGCATTTCTGTAACGAGCAGTAGGGCTAATTCCCTATCTTGGGTCGAGGAGTCTAGGGGGGACAGGATATTTTTCTCCCAATTAATGGTGAAACCGGTATGCCTACCAAAGAAAACAAGCATTGGCCTAGCCAATAGGTCTCGTCTTTGGGACCTTATAAGTGCTTAGCTATGCAACAGTTGATGTTGTTGCACAAAGGATAGTGTGCTGCATAACTAAATATTTCTAATAGCCAAAAAGCGAGACCTATTGGCTTTTTTTTCATCCCACTTAATGCCCCGAGTCTCTGCTTTACTTTCACTGCTGCTGGAGTCTGAAAGACCGCGGTGCTGTTTCACTGTGGTATAGGACAGACACTTGCTCACGCCGTTTTCATGAGGGTGAAACATGTTCACACATTTCTGTCTGATATTCGACGCGTTGTACTTTTTGCTGGAAGGTATGTGGGTCCCCGCAAGTGCCTCCTTTTCACAGATGTACTGCCGCTGCTGGAGGTTTGTATTCTGATGCAGCACCAGAGGCTTGTTATAGCGCCACCTGCGGCAGTGCGACTTTCTCACACTAGCTATGAAAAAGTCATTAAGGCGTTCAGTTTTTATGCTCTTACACTCATTGGCCGCTGTGCATGGACTTTCAAGAGGGACGGTGACATATATATATCGATACTAATTACAATTTTACACGAAAGTGAATGAAGTAGGTACACGGACGTCAAATGATTAACAGCTGCAGGGGTAAAGAAACTACAGTGTTTACAAAGGGAGAGTCTGTAAGTGAGTGAGCAGAGAGAGAAGATACTGATATGGATGGTAGTGAAGGCAATTGACATGCAGAAGTAGACTGCAAAGAGACTGTAATGAAAAGGAAGCGTGACAGATCTCAAGATGGCAGGATCACAAATGAAGAGACGGGAAGACGAGAAATGGCGTGTGAGACCAAGGCGGAGAGAGTGATTGCAGAGTCGGTGATATGAAGAGGGCGAGCAGGATAGAGGGAAACTCGAAGGGATCCCCACCGCTTGCACACATCAGCCTAAGAGCCTGTTTAGATGATGTCTCTTTTACTTTAATTTGAGGCATATGAACACTGCTGTGATGCATCAGAAGTCTCCCTAGCAGTACTCCCATTTAGTTTGTGAGATAGTTTTAGCCCCTCTAAGGGGCCTATTCCAAGGTGCGATTGCGGGATGGGCTGAATTTATGAGTGAAAAATGGAGTGCGGTACACCAGTGAGCTGGTATTTATTCCGCAATGGAGTGTGCATGGTGAAGGGCGACTGGCAGTGATTTTGGAGGTGTGTTCTAGAAATGTTAAAAAGCGGCGCCGTGATCTTTTTTAATTGATAAAGTGCAGTGGATGTCATGGCGAGTGTGTGGTAGTGATCTTGGAAGTGACTGTGCCTGTGAGTCTTGAGAGAATTGCCCGTGAAAACGTGAGGGTGAATCCACGAGTGCTCTGGTTCTGTGCGCGGGGGCATGCATGGGTTCTTAAAATCATTGTACTCTGGGTGTGAGTTTGCACAAGCACTTACCATCCGGCAGCTGCCTAAGATGCAGACGAGGAAAAGGCAGGGAATAGTGTGGCAGTGATCTTTTTCATTGATGAAGAGTGCAGTGGATGTCACGGCGAGTGTGTGGTAGTGATCTCAGGAGTGACTGTGAGTCTTGAGAGAATTGCCTGTGAATGCGCGAAGGTGAATCCACTAGTGCTCTGGTTCTGTGTGCGGGGGCATGCATGGGTTCACAAAACCATTGTACTCTGGGTGTGTGTGCACAAGCAGACGAGGAGAAGTTTTGAACTGAGTTGCGACGTGGAGCGGAAAACCCTCAGGTGACCCATCCCTGGCAGCGCCTTGAAGAGTCTCAGTCCGGCAGAGCTCACACCCCTTTCTTAACTCCCTCTGAGGCTGGCTTAGGAGCCCCCCTTTCGAGCGCACATGTGAAGTCCCACAAAGCTATCTCACTTCACAGCAACTCATCATACAAAGAAAGTGAGTCATTGCCAGGAAGGAGGCAGAGCAAGCCAGTGAGGTCAGAGCAGTTGCAGTCTTAGTTTGCGTCCATTCCAATGTACAAGCACAGAAAAGCGGCTATAACAAAGGGAAAAATAAGCCAGGGCCAGCGCGGCTGCCATCTGTTTCCAATTAACGCAACCGCGAGACGCGGGCGTGATAATTGGAAACAGATGGCGCTGATGCTCGCTCTCGCAAGACGTAGGCCGTGGGCGGATACAAAGGTGGGACATGCACCTGCCTTTGACCAATTACGTCCTGTCTTTTTAGGAAGACTCTCGCAAAGCCTAATAACGTGCGGGCACCACATGCATGAGCTTCAAGAAAAGCTGTAGTGATTCCAAGAGGTCCTTCTGCTAGAGTAGCGCATGTGCGCTGCGCTAGGCTCGACCTAAAAATTATGTCCCGTAGGCTAGCCAGTGTCTGTTCCGGTCTTGTTAAATACATCAGAATATCATCTGCGTATAGGGGTATGCACTCCTCCAACCCTATTCCTTCTGGCCACCTGCAATAATCTGCACCCTTGCAGCTAGGGCTTCTATCGAAAATGCAAATGGCATTGGTGTCAGTGGCATCCCAGTCTGTGCGCCCCTCTGCACTCAAATTTCGGGATGTGTGTCTGTTCATTTTCACCCTAGCTTTCGGTCTACCATATAGCAGTCCAACCCTCTTCGTGTACTTTGGACCAAAGCCCATTCTGGCCAGGACTTCAAAGAAGTACAGTCATTCCAGAGAGTCAAAGGCCCTTTTAGCGTTGAGTGAAGCAATGACGCATTCCTCATTCGGAAATTCCGCTCCTGCCATATTGTTATGTAGCCTCCTCTGATTCAGCCTGATCGACCGTCCCAGCATGAACCCTGCTTGGTCCTTGTGTACTTAATCCACTATCACTCCCCTTAGTCTCATTGCCCAAACCGTTTGCTAGAATTTTATCTTCGGTATTAAGTAGAGTGATCGGCCGGTAGGAGTCCCACTGATCACGTGATTTCCCTGCCTTAAGGATCAGAACAAATTTAGCCATCCGTCTATCCTCCGGCAGCTCCTCCGCCTGGAATGCAGCCGTATAGGCAGAATGGAGAGGTGCCGCAGTCCTCGGTTCTGTACCTTCCCCCTGTATTCCTTAAAATAAAGTTTAGTGGACTTATCTAGCAGTTGCACTTATTGTTTGTTCAACAGGCATCAAGTATCTATCCTCCAGGCCCCTCTGCCCTTCTGTCGGTCTGTAGTAAGAGCTATTCGCAACAGGGAGTGATCACTTATCCCCCTGGCCAAGTATTCTGCCTCAGCAAACCTATGCAGTGAACAGTCAGGAGTGAGCAAGTAGTCAAGCCTAGCGTGCATGTCATGCACATTCGAGTAAGAGGAGTAGCACTTCTTGTGTCTGTGAAGTGCTCTCTAGACGTCACACACCCCCCATCACCAGTGTACACTTTTCCAATTTCCTGGGAGTTGCCTCACCCTCTGGCATTTTGCTCATCCTGTCTAGTCGGTATCCGGTGTGAAACTGAAATCCCCTCCCACTATTGTAAGCGCCAGTGGAGCTTCTAATAGAACCTTGCTGACTTTATCGAGATTATCAGTCTATCAGCCTGGTGGCGCATATACGTTAACCAGTAGAACATGTTCACCATCTAGTTCCCCCAATAGCGCCACATAGTACCCGTCAGCATCTATCCATTTGCAGGTCACATGGAATGGCATAGATTTTATAAGAATCCCCACTCGCTTGGACCCTTGGTGAACAGTGCGTAACATGCCAATTTGTATTTGCCCCTTCCCGTGTTATGCTGCTCCTCAATGAGATGTGTTTCTTGTAGGACATCTGTGTTATGCCAGCTCAAAACCTTAATGACCAGCCCCTGCTTCCTCTTAACTTCTCCTACCGTTTACATTCCACTTTAGCAGCGTCATGTCCTGCACTTGAGTCATGGTGGTTGCAAATCCCTCCTCCTGTCTGTATATCCCGTCTCCGATTGTGTTTTGTCCTTATCCCCTTGTGTATTTTTGGACCCCAATACTTGACTTAATTTTTTCTTCGAGGCAGATTGCCGTGTCCCCGCCTCTCCCAGTTTTATGGTCGGAACATTTTATAATAAATGTTGGTATCCCTTATGGGACCAGGATCGGCCAGAGAGCTCAGAAGGGCGCGACCCGACAATCAAGATCTTTTCACCTTGTTACGGCGGAAATGTTGTCGGATGCCCTCTGTCGGTATCCCTGCATACTTACAGGAGATCTAGATTCTGACCTTGATTTGGTTCAGAAGTGGCTGAAAACAAGATTTGAGGAGTTAGCTCCAGCTAAGCCAGCCAAATCAGTCCTCAGCCATGTGTCCGCCCCTTGGTTCACTCCTTCACTACGGAAAATGCGCCAAGAATGTAAAAAGGCTGAAAGTTTATGGCGGCGCAATTATGAGTTAGAGGAGAAAATAAAATATCGTGACGCTATTAAACTTTACCATAAACATATTTCTGAAGGCAAAAAGGAATATCTTGAGCGTAGAATAGATGAAGCGGATAACATGAGCAGGGAACTTTTTAGAATAGTAAAGGAGTTTTTCCCCAGCGGCATGTTCTCCCACTCATTCTCACACAGAAGAGTGGATTAGGCAGCTAGCTGACTTTTTTGTACTCAAAATTAAGGCTATTCAGGAGTCCTTCCCAACGGTGGATGCTGATGCGTTGGCATTTAAACTGAGTTCTGTACCGTTATTAGGGGAAGAGACAGGGCCCATACTATCGGTTTTTCCACCGATGTCCTGTGCCACATCTCACGATTTTGCTGTCCCGGCTTCAGTCTGGCTCACCTCTGGACTCATGTCCAGCAAAATGTTTGGGTAGAGTGGCTTCTGCAGTTAACATCTTGCTGAACCCCCTGCTTAATCTCTCCCTGAGTTCGGGAGTGGTGCCACGGGCATGGAAACACGCACTGATTCTGCCGTTACTCAAAAAACCTTTATTAGATCCCCTGATGCAGGCTAACTATAGACCAATCTCCCTGCTTCCTGCTCTGGCTAAGGTGGTTGAGAAGCATGTACAGCTCTCGATTACCAACTTTATCGAGAGCAACAACATTCTCCATGATTCTCAATCTGGTTTCCGTGCGAATTATAGCACGGAGACAGCACTCTTGGAGGTGACCGAAGCTATCAGAGAAACCCTCGACCTCGGGGGGAAGGCTATGTTAGTCATGCTTGACCTGTCGGCGGCTTTCGACACCGTCCCACATGACGGTCTCCTTTTTAGACTCTGGGAGATCGGGCTGCGTGGGACGGTGTTGGATTGGTTTCAATCCTTTCTATCGGGTCGTTGACAGGTGATCTGGGCACCTCCGTTCTCCGCTGAAATGCCACCGCTAGAGGTGGGGGTTCCTCAAGGGTCTATTCTGAGCCCCACCCTTTTTAATATCTATATGGCCCCTCTGGCGGAGGTAGCGGAGGCTTTTGGTGCCCAGATCATATCTTACGCTGATGACACCCAGCTCCTGTTCACTTGCAGGAAGGGAGAGGTTTTTGACGGCGACAGGATCGGTGTACAGTCATAATATCGAGTCAATTATTTCGACTGGACAGAATATCGAGTAAAAAATATAGAATGGACATAATATCGACTAGACATAATATAGACAACAAAAATATCGACTAGAGAAAATTAATATCGAATAGAATGGACATAATATCGAATCAAAAATATAGAATGGACATAATATCGACTAGACATAATATAGACAACAAAAATATCGAATTTAAGGTAAGTTAATAATAATTTTTATTTTTTGTGTAATATAAGTCTGTAGCGGGTTGTGGGTTTATAGGGGAATAGGGTGGGAAGTAATTTAATTCTAATTAATTAAATATGTTAATTTATTTATTGATATATATATTTAGAATTAATTGTTAATTAATTATTAATTGGTAATTAATTAAAATATAATTGGTAATTAATTATAATTGATTAATTGATAAATATTTTAATTTTAGTAATTTATTTTCTGTAGCGGGTTGTGGGTTTATAGGGGAATAGGGTGGGAAGTAATTTAATTATAATTAATTAAATATGTTAATTTATTTATTGATAATAATTTAGAATTAATTGTTAATTAATTATTAATTGGTAATTAATTAAAATATAATTGGTAATTAATTATAATTGATTAATTGATAAATATTTTAATTTTAGTAATTTATTTTCTGTAGCGGGTTGTGGGTTTATAGGGGAATAGGGTGGGAAGTAATTTAATTATAATTAATTAAATATGTTAATTTATTAATTGATATTTTTTTTAAATTAATTGTTAATTAATTATTAATTGGTAATTAATTAAAATATAATTGGTAATTAATTATAATTGATTAATTGATAAATATTTTAATTTTAGGGTTCAGGGTCAGTTTTCAGTTTTTGGGTAAAGGGGTATTTTTAGGGTTCAGGGTCAGTTTTCAGTTTTTGGGTAAAGGGGTATTTTTAGGATTCAGGGTCAGTTTTCAGTTTTTGGGGTAAAGGGGTATTTTTAGGGTTCAGGGTCAGTTTTCAGTTTGTAGGTAAAGGGGTATTTTTAGGGTTCAGGGTCAGTTTTCAGTTTTTGGGTAAAGGGGTATTTTTAGGGTTCAGGGTCAGTTTTCAGTTTTTGGGTAAAGGGGTATTTTTAGGGTTCAGGGTCAGTTTTCAGTTTTTGGGTAAAGGGGTATTTTTAGGGTTCAGGGTCAGTTTTCAGTTTTTGGGGTAAAGGGGTATTTTTAGGGTTCAGGGTCAGTTTTCAGTTTGTAGGTAAAGGGGTATTTTTAGGGTTCAGGGTCAGTTTTCAGTTTTTGGGTAAAGGGGTATTTTTAGGGTTCAGGGTCAGTTTTCAGTTTTTGGGGTAAAGGGGTATTTTTAGGGTTCAGGGTCAGTTTTCAGTTTTTGGGTAAAGGGGTATTTTTAGGGTTCAGGGTCAGTTTTCAGTTTTTGGGTAAAGGGGTATTTTTAGGATTCAGGGTCAGTTTTCAGTTTTTGGGGTAAAGGGGTATTTTTAGGGTTCAGGGTCAGTTTTCAGTTTGTAGGTAAAGGGGTATTTTTAGGGTTCAGGGTCAGTTTTCAGTTTTTGGGTAAAGGGGTATTTTTAGGGTTCAGGGTCAGTTTTCAGTTTTTGGGTAAAGGGGTATTTTTAGGGTTCAGGGTCAGTTTTCAGTTTTTGGGTAAAGGGGTATTTTTAGGGTTCAGGGTCAGTTTTCAGTTTTTGGGGTAAAGGGGTATTTTTAGGGTTCAGGGTCAGTTTTCAGTTTGTAGGTAAAGGGGTATTTTTAGGGTTCAGGGTCAGTTTTCAGTTTTTGGGTAAAGGGGTATTTTTAGGGTTCAGGGTCAGTTTTCAGTTTTTGGGGTAAAGGGGTATTTTTAGGGTTCAGGGTCAGTTTTCAGTTTGTAGGTAAAGGGGTATTTTTAGGGTTCAGGGTCAGTTTTCAGTTTTCGGGTAAAGGGGTATTTTTAGGGTTCAGGGTCAGTTTTCAGTTAATGGGTAAAGGGGTATTTTTAGGGTTCAGGGTCAGTTTTGGGTTTTTGGGGTACAGGGGTACTTTGTAAAAATAAAGTAAAATTACATTTAAATTACATTTATTTAATAAAATTAAATTATATTAAATTATATTATAATATTTTTTATTAATTTATATCAAAAAATTATTATATACTTACCAATACTTATGTTGTAATGGTATGCGTTGTAAAGGTATATGCGTTGTAAAATCTTGCGTTGTAAATGTATGCGTTGTAAAAGTTTTTGCGTTGTAAAAGTTTTGTTGTAATGGTAGGCGTTGTAAAAGTATGCGTTGTAACGTCATACATCCCTGGAGTGGGAATAGTAATTTTAACCTCTACGCTACCCAGCGCTTTCCCTACTGTTGCACCCACTGGAGTGGGAGTAGTAAATTTTACCTCTACACTATCCAACACTTTTGCTAATGTTGAACTCACTATAGTTGTAACAATAAATTTTAAACATTTTCTAAAATGTTATATATGTTTATTTAATAATATGTTTAAATATATATATATATATATATATATATATATATATATATGTGTGTGTGTAATTTTTGGTGATATAATTTTTTTAATTATATAAATTATTTATTAAAATTATATTTTTTTAATAATTATTTCTAAGTTTATATTAAATATATTTATTACTATATTAGTTTTAACTTAATTTTAAGACATTTTAAAAAATCGATATTTTGACAGTCTATATTTTTGTAAGTCGATATTTTGGAGTCGATATTTTGGTACTTACCTGTTTGAAGATAGGGAGTCGATATTTTGTCAATCGATATTTTTGACTCGATATTTGTGTATCTCGATATTTGTGTCGTCTATATTATGTCAGTGATCCGACAGGATCAAAGACTGTTTGAGTGCGATCTTTGCGTGGTTTCAGTGGCACGGCCTGAAATGCAACTCAGATAAGTCTGAGCTGCTTTTCTTTGGTTGTGCCCCTGATCCTTGTTGGAAATCGTGGTGGCCCCAGGACATGTGCCCACCGGAGAAGGCGTCGTCCCAAGCTAAGAACCTTGGGGTACTATGTGACGACGACCTCTCTTTTAGACCCCATATCATTGGGTTGTCTGGGAAATGCTTCGGCATCCTGAAGATGCTCAGAAAGTTTCTTCCACTCCTCTCCTTGCAGTATAAAAAAATTACGGTCCAGGCGCTAGTTGGGTCACGACTCGACTATGCCAATGCGCTATACTCAGGATTGCCTAAATATTTGTTGGCCAGACTGCAAATAGTGCAGAATTCAGCGGCAAGAGCTATATTTGGCCTGCCTCGGAGGGCAAGAGCCTCGGATCTGCTAAAAAGGCTACATTGGTTGCCCATCGCCAAAAGAATTGTCTTTAAGATCCTTACCTTGGCATTTAAAGCCCTTCATTCAGTAGGCCCGAGCTATATTAGGAAGCGCATGGTTTTTTATGTGCCGCGGAGGATGCTGCGGTCAGCTGAGCTGGCTAAAGCAAATGTACCGTCTATTAGACGTGCCCGGATGGGAGGACGGTCCTTCTAGTACTTGGCGGCTTGCCGTTGGAATGAGCTTCCTATCACTCTTCGTAGAGCCAATTGTCTTCTCTCCTTTAGAAAGGAGCTAAAGACTTGGCTCTTTGCTTCATAAATCTTATGACCGCTGCGAGTTGCTGTATTGTGTTTTTTGGTTTCCAGGCCTCTTTGCCAAAGCGCCGGGACACCCTTCGGGGTAGCCGTGCGCTATAGAAGAGTTGGATATAACATAACATAACAATACAACATGAACAATTCCTAAAACTATTCCCAAACCTACCTTACCGTGCTGTGGACCTGAATCTAACCACCATCCAATTCACAGTATGTGTGATCCCCCAAACAATGACAATATAACAATGTGTCTTGCAAATCAATTTTTTGGTATATACCTCTCTTCCCTTTTTTTTTTTTTTTTTAAATACAAGATTAGAAGTATTGGAAATCAAGCTAACTGCTGACAGACAGTATCCGTGGAGAAAATTGGACTTGTGCCCAGTGGACGTACAACATTATCCCAGGAGAGGCAGTACCCAGTTTCAGTGTCTCTTCTACTTCACCAAGTTATTGGCTCTTGGACAAATCTTGTTCTCTCTTTAACTCTGTCCCCTTTTATTCCATTATGCAGGGATTTAAAAAAAAAAAGCTTCATACACAAATTGAGCACTAAAGGATAAGCCATATTGCCAGGAAGGCCTCTGTTGTAGTTTTTATTCATAGATGATGATTTCATCAAATTTGTTGGGCTAAAAGGGAGGTTCTTGACTAGCAACAACCACCTGACACGCTGTTATTTTCTTAGACTTCAAGTTTGGTTTAACTCATTGGTATGATATCAGCATTTATGTAGCGTTTACTATTCCTGATGAGGTATTCAAGTACTTAATCTGTTTGAGATTAGGGGAGATGCAGGGTTTAGAAGTCTCAGTAGGTATTTCGGCTGGGCCAACACCGTTGATTAATGTGTGACTACAGGGTCCACACGCCTCTAAGGTGCCCTACGGGGCCCTAATAGGCGCCATTAGAAGAAACTGGGCCAGGAATTGTGTAGGTCTGTGACTTGCATGGATTATTAGGTGTATTTCACTTTTATTTTAAAAGGTGTGATTATTGAACACCCAATACAGGATAGTGTCTGTATATTTATGAATATATAGGGATTTCTCACAATAAGAACCTGAGCAAGGCCACGATATCTGGTTCGGTCCAAGTGGCTTAAACTTGTAGACCTGATCACCTAGATATTGTTGGGGATCATTACCCCCTCCCAGTTACATCTCTTTATTTTTTTTAAGCTTACCCTAATTCCCAGATACACAATAAAATCAGATTGGGATATCTGAGATAATTTTAATACACATTTCCCAGATCCCACCAACAATCCCATTTAGGCGTACTTCCAGCGCAAGAACGTTGAGATGACTCAGCCACAATAGGTGCCTACCCGATGATGGAGCATGCCGCCGGAGAACTTCGGTGGGTGAGGGTCTCATAAAAAATCTTAAGGGATTTCAAGCTCAATAAGGTTTGTGCTTTTTTAGGGGCATCTTCTCCCCTTTGATTTTTCTGAGATTAGGGGAGGGCAGACTCTGGAATAAGAAAAACAGCATCTAACAATACTGAGGACCCTGTACACAAAAACATTATAGAGTTCACCCCCCCCCCCTTATAAATGTGCATGGTAAAAAATTAAAACTGCTAAGAAAGTGCTTGAATTTTTAAGTTCAGCCATATAATATAGTGCTACTTTTACATAACGACTTCCTGATCATATAAGTCTGCATGCGTTTAAAAATACAGCCGACTATCAAAGTGTTCTAGTCTATAAATTAAGCTATATAATGAAGTGCTAGTTTTACATCATAAGTGCATAATGACTTCTTGACCAAAGTGCCGTTTGCCCAGCTTAGTAACCACAATTTCAAATGCATACTAAGTACTACGTTGGGCAAGAACATAGGGAATTAGGTATTGGTAAGGTTCAGGTACTGTCTGTTGCAAAGACACCTTGTAAAAGCCTTGGCGGATAGTCATAAGAATATCCATCTGCATAGAATCACTGCATCAAAATGTAAAGATAAGAGTAATAACAACTGCATGATGAAACTTGAACAATGTAAAAACTCTATAATATGCCCAAAATCTCACTATAGTTGATGGCTAGCAGTCTAGTGGGCCTCAATGCTACAAATATATAAGAAGAAACCTTTTTGAAAATGTGTTTGGAATCTGTGCGCATGCATGAATCAAAAGAAGCCATACAACCTCTGATGAAAAGGGGGTAGAGATAAATCTTTTAGCCTTCAGAGTAAAAGAGCACGACAGCATAAAATGCATGACAGATTCTGTCGTCGTCCCCCCCCCCCCCCCACCACCAAACTCACAAGTGCAGGTGGGTGGGCCACTGTTGCTGTATTTCCAGCTGCTAGTAAAAGGTTTCACTGTCAGAATGCATAGTCTAAATCTGGTATAAAGAGCCTTTTTCATTCTTGAATACAGAATGTTCAAGTACAGTTAAAATTTGGGAAAATGTTTGAATGCTTGAAGATGGACTACCATTTTTCCTCTCCGATTATAATCATGCATCTTCTCTCTTACCCACTAGCTATAGTTAAGCTGTCAGGAATGTTCCAGAATTCTAAGCAGTCTATGGTGTTCAGTGTAACAGCCGAATGATTGTACCAAGGTAGTTTAGCTGACTTTGCATTGGACCAAAGTTCCGACATCATAACCACAGGTTAATCAGCGCAGGTTTTGTCCAAATTCTTGACCAGTACAGTAGCGGTCGTTGTGCTATATGCTTCTTGACATTTTGAGGCCCACATCAAGCCTTCATGCATCCTTTGGGTTCCTGGGCCGAGGTCAAGAAGTTGACATGAAACCTGGTTCTCTGCTTTTGCCAGGCCCTTAGCCCTTGTATAGCCCCGCAATTCTGCCCCATTGGACCCAGCTGCCATGGCTTGTGCTTGATTTACCTAGAGCGCAGGGCCTATGAATCTACAGCCCTGACATTTAGCAAAGCTAAAGACTCCACTGGCATTCTGACTCAGAGTTAATAGTATAGGTCCACGCCCGCTAATCGAATTCCATACATTTTGAAAGCGTTCCCCAGTTTGTCACTGCTCTTTAGGATCATATATTTTGTTTTCGAAGTGTTCATCCAGAGCTCCTTCATGTTACAATAATCCTGAAGTGCCTTAAGGAGTTTGTGCCTAGCGATCTCAGCGCGTGAGAGAAGCACTGCGTCAGTAGCGAATAGCAAGATTAAAATTTTTTGTCCCTCACAAACTGGCACATCAAGATTTAGGGCCGCTGTGGTATTCCATGACATGACATGTTAGAACTTATGATGTCAGTGGAACCTCAGTGTGGAATCGGGGATTCGTTCTGGGCTGCTGTTGGAAGAAGACGTGTTTCTTCCTGTGGGTGTTAAGCTGTTCCGCTATCCAATAAATCAACACCTTGGAACCTAACTAATATCTTGTGTTCATTTATAACGCAAATACTGGCGACGATCGGGATCTTCAATTCTGAATCTGTCTAACAGCGGAATTTCACGGCGGAACAGCGTTCACATGATCAACTGCCACCTTCATAAGGAATTAACGGCTTTTCGTCGGTTTGGGTAACGTACTGCCACTCGATTGAGTTTTTTTTCTCTCACTTGCTTGTTTAGCGGGGTTTCTTTGACAATTCACCCGTAATTTCAACCCGCTCACCTGTTCACCGTTGAACCATTCAAATTGGCTGAGCGTTCCAACGCGGCTCGAGGGAGACTCTCTTCTCGTCATTGCCTGACGTTCGCCTCTCTCTGCCTCGAAATCAAGACGCTAAGCATTGTGGGTTCCAACCTTCAACCCCAGTGACGCGCTGACGTCACAGGCGTGCCGCCATCTTGAAATTCATCGAGGAAAACAGAAAATCCATCGGAGATCACAAGTTTTTGCTTCTTTGAGTGTCTAAATCACAGTTTCTCTTCGAGTGGGCAGTTACTCAACAACTAATTGTAGGTACTTAAATTATACATCTTTTACATGCTTTTGGAACCCATATTGATTAATAACAAATTCGAAAAAAGAAATGTCAAACATTGCTGCTCCCCCTCATTTTCTACAAACAGCTGGAGATCCAAACATTGAATGGGACTTGTGGTTCCCTATGTTTATGGCTTATGTAGACGTCCTGGAAAAGGAAGGGTGTTCTGCTAAACGCAAACTAGCCCTTTTACGACATTGTTTGGGAGGGGCAGGAATTAAAGAATTTGACAATCTTCCTCCGATTGAAGATGCTGGTGACATCGATGTTTTTGAAAAAGCAACTAGGCAAATGAAAATCCGTTTTGGCAGGAAAATAAATACTGTCATGGAGAGGTTTAAGTTTTACTCTCGCATTCAAAAACAGGATGAGTCCATAGAAGACTATGTTTCGGCACTACGCTCCTTAGCCTGTTATTGCTCATTCGAAACAATTTCCTATGAACAGGTTCTTAGAGACCAAATTATGATGCGAACAAAGAGCAAGAAAATTCAGGAGAGACTTTGGCTTGGAACAGAAACCACTCTTAATGCTGTTATTAACATAGCCAAGGGTATAGAACAGTCAGAGTTGTTTGTATCAGAAATTAGAGGTTCAAATGTCAAATCCTTAGTTCCTGAGCCTGAAGTCTCCTTGGTTAAAAACCAATCTAACCCTAATTTTTCTTCCAGGAATGTTTTGAGGAAAGATAGTGAGAAAAAATCTAGTGAAGTCAAAAGCTACCCAGATAATAGATTTGGCCAAAGAAAAATTATTTCATGTTACCGTTGTGGTAGTCCCAACCATGTTGGCAATTATAAAGGTTGCCCTGCCTGGGACAGAGTATGCGTCAAGTGTAAACGTAAGGGTCATTTTGGCAATGTTTGTCGTTCAACACAAAGAGTGAATTATATTTCACAAGAGGAAGAGGAAGTTCTCAATAGCTTCAATTGCATTCTTTCTGTGGATGAGGTTGAACTGGATGAATTTCCCTCTTATCCCATTCTGGTGGATGGAATGTCCATTGAGCTAATGATGGATTCGTGTTCACGGTATTCTATCATTAGGTTAGATTTGTTTAAAAGTTTCTGGGACAATAGGGAGCTTTGTGTTCCAGACATTCATCCTGGAGGTTACTCAGGCAAGAAAATAGAATTGGAAGGGTACTTCTGGGCCAAACTTCAAGTTAAAGATCGTGTCACCAATGGGAAGGTGTATGTAGCCACTAAAGGGGTAGCTATTTTAGGATAGCCACACCAACGTGAATTAGGCATCAAACTAGATCCTAATGCCAACCCTCCTGTGTGTTTCATAGAGCCAGAGGTACTAATATCTTGTGTTCATTTATAACAGCCGCCAAGTTTTAGTGCCTTGTCTGACCGGATGCTTATGTCGAAGCTGTTGGGCCCATCTAACTGAGGACGTATTGCTATTCTAGAGGTTTCTGATTGTCAATACTAGTTTTTCAAGGCAACCCAATGATAGCATCGTTTGCCATAGCAAACCATATTTCACAGTGTCAGAGGCCATTTTGAGGTCCATAAATGTCATGTATAGCCTTGACTTTATGTTGCATGTGCATTTCAGGCCGATGTTGTATAGCCACATGGCTTGGTCTATTGTGCTTTGGCCTTTTCTAAGCCTGCTTCCTAGACATTTATGAGCTCATCCAATTATCCGAGTATGTAGAGGTTTTTCATAGATCTTCCAGATTGCATCATGTAGGGTCAATAATAGGAGGCATCATCCCTCGGTCCTTTCTTATGGAGTGGTACAATAATGACTGTTTCCATGAGCCCGGAACTGTATCCTTGAGCCAAATTGCATTATAGGCGGATTCTAATGTAGGTATCTGGTGCACTAATGAGTAGACTTGACACAAAAACAAACCAACACCAAGGCTGTTTGAGGACTTCATTTCTTACTCACTGCTCCTTAGATGATGTTGCACAATCAAGCCAACTCTAATTCCCCATCTGAGAATGAGGTACCAAGCCAAACCTTACCTCTTTCTCTGGAAACAGTGACACTGTCCCACTACACTGGAAAGTTCCGTCCACTCTCTCAATGGGATGCAGAATGAGTTGAGTTATCCTCCTCATGTGGACATCCACCAGTTGAGTGCCAGCATTGCAAAACACACTCTTTTCTGACTTTTTATCTTCCATAGCAGTTGGGTCTCACTCCTCTTTGCACCTTTAGCATGGTGAAGCCTACCAAGCCAGCCTGCACCTCAAAAAGAAGTGAAATAAGTATTCCCTGTGGCTGCTGTACATCCCACAATACGAATGCATGCAGAGGCTTCAACTTAAGTTGAATCCTCCTCGAGCCATCCTCCTAAAAAGTTGCCACATCCTGTTACCTTGGTCTCCAACCCACATTAGAAAGTTCAGGCATACATACTCCACCATACTTTACCAGTACTGGATCCTGGAAGATGAAGATGGTGTGTTAATTTCAACTCCCTCCTGCTAAAAAGCAAAAATCCACCTCTACCTTCTTTTTATCAGTGGTCTGCCTCTACTATTCTTTATATGTATAAGGGTTCCCATTCACTGGCATTTTATAAGGAAAACATGACTCAATTGAACACTTCCCAGATTCGTCTTTTGGAGCCTCATTTAGAGCAAAAGCTTGATCCAGATATACAGGCTCTATCAAAACCACTTGGCCCCTTTCTATATTCACTTTGTCTAGGATTTCTTCATGAATATATTTAATACCAATCGGTCGGCAAAAGACGTAACCCTGATGCCCCTTTCTTCAGTCTTGGTGTAGCCGCAACTGGATCCAGAACAATCCTCTGTCCCTCCTGAACTTCCATCAGGCTAAGCCTTTCCAGTTATTTTGAGTTACTTGTTGCAGCAGAAGCTGGTCTTTAGCTAGGAAATTAGCCCTTTTCCAGTTCCAATCCCATGAGTGCCCTAGCAAGCCATCCTCTTAGCTACCTTCGAATCTGGACTGCAGTGATTGCAATACATGCACATTCATACTGCATGGCTATCTTTTCTCTTCTTTTCCGAGGTGCTTAAAGCGTTGTTTAGTTAAACACCTGCTCTGCTGTTGAAGAATGAGAAAATGTATGTCTCGGTGGCTGCTTTGTCCACTCCATACCAACACTAATGATCTAAATAGAATCCCAACTCCTCAAGTATGCACAGTAATTAGGAATTCTTGTCTAAGTCAGGGCTAACCTTTCTTGTCATTTTTTCCTCCAGTGGGACAAGGGCATCTGTTACCTCCCATCAGGGCTTTGCTGTAATGATAGCGTACATGATTGCTTGAAAGAAAGACAAAAGCAGACTATTTGGCAAAGGAGCACATAGAAAGCAAAAAACTTCTCAAGCCGATCTACTGAGAAGTGGATGTTTGTGAGAGTTTGAATCTTGGCCAGGCTGAAGAGCTCAGAGAATGGATCAATAAAGATGGACCATTCAGAATACTAAATATCTAAAACAAAACAACAAAAAACTGTCCAATTACAGGTGAGGTTCAGCAAACTCAAGATGATAGATTCAGGCAGAGGGCCTATTGAAGAAGTAGTAGAGGACTAAGCATCAACAAGCAACAAGTTAATTGAAGTAAAGACACTCAAGGCGGCTGAAATGGAGTAGGTTTCCGTAGTGCAGCTATTAACCTTAACCTGGTAGTATTAAGTAGCCATTTTGAAATGGGACAAGAAAGTGGCATCAGCCTGTGGTTGACACCTTGGGTAGGAATGGTGGGATTTTCAGGCAACTGGTATGTGCGTTGAGTGAAGCAAGAACAGCACTGTGGGCTATTTAGTAAATGTGAGCTGTAAGTAAGGTACTGTGCATGATGTGTTTGTAGCAGTGTAGGTATCACTGCACCTTTGAGAGGATAAAGACGGTGGTGAGTGCGAGACAACTGGGACACTGAATCAGAGTACTGTCTGCAGGGGGATAGGCACCAGCAAGAAAGCTGGGAATAATGTTAAGGAGTTCAATAAATTCTGCACAGGTACAAAGGGCAAAGTATAATCTTACGAGTGGAGCCAAGATGTATGCTGAAGTATGTGTCTTAAAGGGATATGATGCTGGGCTGAGGGTAAGGCACATAAAATGCACAGCAGAGAGCCACCGTGTATGTTTAGAATGAGATTTAGTAGTGCAAAATGCCTAGCACTCAGTTTGCTCTTAGAAGATGAGAAAGTTGTGAACGAAATCTTGCTCCAAGTCCAAAATCGCCAATTCCCTGCACTGCAAATACAGAGACTACAAGTCCAGTCTGTTTTTGTCTCAGAAGCGTTTCCACCATAGTCTTTCATTGATGGTGTATTTTCTAAAGGGTAATGTGTTTCCTCTAATGAGTAGAACGAGCTAACTATCTAAGCATAGAAAGTATAACAAAAAAACTATTATAACTTTATTTTCATTTTGTCTTAAAACAGCACTTGAAGTACATTGTACACCTAAGTAGCGAGTTTCTTGCATCCAAGACGCCCCTAACAACCCCCATAGATATACCCCAGCTTCCCTCCCATATTCATATGGCACATTCATGTGAATCAAATATGGGACTACCACCACGGATGCGCTGTCAGACTGATTATCCATCTTGATGTCTAATCCGTATGAGGCCCTTCATTTCCCCTAGACTTCACCAGATTTCTTGGGGCATCCCTTTCCCTCGTAAACGACCCTTACGCTACCATACATCTCTTTATGCCTTCTAGCCGCATGTGTTTAAGTCAGTGCTTGCGTCTGACCCCTTGTGAAAGAATGCCAATCTTGCTAATGGAATCTTTGCTAGCTAAAGTCTTCAGATACTACTAAAATAAAGCGCTTGGCTTGCCAGGGCTGGCATACACAAGAAATCAGAAGAGATTGAGTGGTATACGGATGTTGGAGCAGCCGGATCTTCAAAGCTTTTCTGAATGCTTTTTCATTGGAGAATGACTGATGGAATGGGGGAGGAAGTTCCATGAATTTTGTGGAAATGGGCAGTAAATTTTCACAGACACAGTTTAATAGATACAACTATACTGCACACAAACTAAAAAATAAAGGTTCCCTTCGTAACACTGCACTGTGTTGTCGGTGACATAGACACCTAAATATTTGAACTCTGAGGGGAGAATCTGTATCCTCACCATGTATGGCATTTCCTCTTGACAGGGAGCAATTGGGTAAATCGCAGATTCTTAAGCATTCACAAAAAGGCCGGAGTTGGTCAAAAAGATATGTAAAATTTGGAGCGGCCTGTGTCCCGACGCAACTAGATTGTCTAGAATTAGGAAGACATTGTCAGAATAGATTGAAATGTTATTGCACACTTCAACGGACCACTGGAAGCCCCAAATTAGCACGTCAACTCTCACCCAGGCCTCCAGGGGTTCAATCACCAGTGCAAAAAGCAAGGGCGACCGAGAGAAAGTTGGCGGGTGCCTTGTGCCACAGGGAACCAATCTGATTACACTCCCCCACCCCCAACGTGCACCTTGGCCTCAGGATTGGTATATAGAAGGTGCACATATTCCTTCTACCAAGCCCCTCTCTGGGAAGTAGGGCAGATTGGTATCTTTTCAACAAAACATTGCACTAGGTCGTCACAGTATGCACCAGTGGTGTGTGGTTTTTCATTGAGCTGCATTACAGGTCAGTTTTTAGTAGATGCTGAAACTTGCCATTGTTTGATTGGTTGAATTGTTGAGACAATTAGCCATGTTGGCTTTTTTTTGTCCTCTGGATGGAATTTTCGTAATCTCTGTGGCTGATCTTTTACAGTGTTTTGTCGATTATCAGTATGTGATTTAGTCATTTCCGTTCACAGATTCTGGTTTTGCTTTTTAATATTGTCAGATTGTGGTTGCTTCGTTTGTGAGTTGCTTTACGACCTTGCTTACATTTTTTAATCTTTTTTGTTCTCTTGTTAAAAACAGAGGTGATGTTATGGTATATGTTTCCAGCTATAGATCCTGGTTCAAGGTTGGCTGTTTGGAAAATGTGTCTAGTTGTACATTATTGGGGTGCGTAAGATGCTAATGGCTGTTGATATTTGCTGAGATTTGATCACACAGTCTTCCCTTCCTGAGCAAAAGTTATGCAGCTGACTTGGTTGATACATGTAATTGTGTTAAGTGTATTAATGTTTAGAACAAGAAATCTTAATTGTTCTGTATTGTTTTGTTAAAGATTATCGAGTAGCGTCCTGTATTGACTCCAGACTGCTGATGGTACTCTTAGTATATTTGGTGACTCCCCCCCCCTCCCCCCCATGTTGCCCCTAGTTCCTAATTGAGGTATTACTATCAGTACCTCGATTGGAACTGGTGGAAGATTGAGACTGTCAGCTATATCCTTTGGTGATCTGTTCCGTTAATCAAATCTTAAGAGTTCTGGACTGCAGGCATCTTAAATGTGTTCACTACCCAAAAAGTACATGATACCCTTGCAACTTCACTGACCTAGCACAGGAACCTTTTTCTCTACGCCCAGTTCAAATTTTATTTTTCTCCATCACTTTTTTCAACACAGTGATGGTAAAATGCCCTTTTCGCCTGCCGTAACCACAGGTCATTGTCACCTCAAGCTTGTCTGAGTACTGCTGGGAGACACTCTGCTAAGACCTATCAGTTGGGGACAGTAGGATACATCTGACTTGTCCCTCCACATAAAGATGATGGATTTAAAGTTGGCATTCTTGTCATTGTAGCCTGTTTGATACCAGGAAACAGGTACTATCTTTTTTGACTAGTCTGTAAGCTACCAGGCGACCTGTGGTCATATTCTTCTGATGTCTAACATTATGGATCTCCACTACCCTGCAATTGTAAGCAGAACCAAGCATTCCTCAATGCACTGTTCTAGGCCTAGGTCAGAATAGTGCCAATTCAGTGCAATTATTAGCAGGAGGATTGTTGATATTCATTTTACTGTTATTGTAATGATTAGTGTTATTTTTTTATTAATATTATAATAATCAGAAGCGTTAATTTGCCTTTTGGGAGAGTGGTATTCCAACATCCTAACAAAATAGGTTAATCCTGTACAGTGAAGAAATTTCAAAGTGTCCTTCTCAAAACTCCATTCGTCCTGATGGCCACATCGGGGATTGCAGGCGTGGTTAGGCTCTTTAGGGTTTAACTGCTTAAATGCAGTGGATGAACTGTTCATGTCCAGCACGTTACCTTTGTAGGGAGGGAGGTAGACATAAATGAGACATCACCAAAGTGCTAAAGAAAATCCTTCTAGTGAGAGCACCAGAAGGATTTTCTTTTTGAAAAATCATGTTGGGACAAAAGGGAAGAACTTCCCTTGCTTCTCAACATTGTTTATTTCGAATGAGTGTGATGTACAGCGTGCCGGCATTGTACTGATTGAAAGTGAAACCAGGTGGTTTCACTTTGATCTGTGCTTGAGGGTGGCATACGTTGTTCCCGGAGCACCGATCGAAGCAGGAGAGGTACTGCTGAACAGGAGACAATGTGCCTCAGCCAGGCGGATGATTTCCCCAAGCAGGGATCTACCCACTAGACATCAGGAATTTTGTTTTATTGGGGAGTGGCCTTTTCGACAAGAGCAATTGCTCACCTTACCCAAAAAATGTCTTACCCCCGTAGGTTGACAAATAGGGATTTAGCCTCAGTCTGCCCCAACACTGAGGCAGAAAACTCACTATGACACCAGGGATCTTTTAAGGAAAGCATTCAGAAGGAGGGTTAGGGTGGCTGCCCTGGCACAGGACCGTGCCCCCACCCCAAAAAGGGACAAAACAGAATTTCTTCACACAAAGGGTAAATACGAAGGGTTTCCACCCAATCTGTTCTTCATAAAGGTTGGACCGAAAGCCCACTAGACCAGCTGGAATTTCGTTTTTGGGAAAATAAAGAGGGAGGGGGCAGCCTGACAGTGCATCAGGCCACAACCCCACCCCATAACATCATTAGATGTCTTTGCCACCTCCAACCCTGGTAGACATATTGGAGGTGGGGGTTTATCCCCACCCTGAGGACATATTGGGGGGGGGGTTATCCCCAACTTTAAGGAGGGAGCAGAATCCACCTAGACACCAGGGATTGTTTTTTTAAATATGGGGCTGGGGTAGCCAATCCGATCATTTAGCCTGGCCTCACCTCTAAAAGCCCCACAGACGTTCTACCGCTCCTGAGGGCCATTTGGGAGGATTGCCTCAATGATTAAATAATTTTGAATTTCAAGCGCTACACTTTTAGTCAATTTGTAAACTATGTCTTCTGCTTTCTTGTTTTGAACTTGTACATTAATACGTAGGATTATGCTTTGTCTGTGAAAATACATAGGGCCTCGTTTAAAGGTGGGTGGTATAGATTTTCTTATAACTAACTATAGGTCATACCAAGTGAGTATACGCTCACCACAGGCAATCGGTTGTTGCTTAGCATTAACACCCAGGGATTAAATGACAAGAAACATTTGTGATTTTCACAACTGCGAAAACGTGGTTACTGGTACATATCTAGCTTTTACAAGTTCAAATTTTACTCTAATTTATCCTTGCTTCGCTTAAAGGTATCTGCTTGGTCATTGGTCATTCAGGTAAATGTTGGGTGGAGCTTTTCCTATTTCCCCATCACTTATATCGCTGCTTTACCCCCCATTCATCATGTTTAGCTTTATATTTCACTTTCTTTCTATTTCTCTTCCTTGTTTGTCACTTTTCATTTACTTTAGCAATGCTGAAATTGTTGAATGTTCTCTTTTTCTCGCATACTATATAGTTTTCTCATTCCTGATGTTTTAGAGTTGTGCCTCTTTCCCCTACGTTTTCTTTCACGATTTAGGTTGTGTGCAGCTTTGTTCTCTCTCTAACTTAATTCTAGTATGAATTGTTATGTCTGTTTTTGACAACTCCCTTTGTCTTTTTTTATACTCTTTCTCTCTCTGTGTTGTCTTGTCTATAATTTATCCGTCACTCTTCCTCCAATAGACACTCCTCGTTTTGTATTTATTACTTTATTTGTTGTAAATAGTAGAAATAGAATTGCGCTTGTCCCTGCTTCTTTGTCCTATCTTCCACTGACCAGGAGCTGCTACACTCAAAACTTGAGCAAGGGGGGTCGTCTTAATCAAGACATTGAGATATGTGCTAGGCATATAATATTCTTTAAATCTTGTAGTTGGATGGCCTTATTTGGCTGTTTTGTGCAAATTATAAAACCATGTTTCTACCTGTCGCTTATCTGGGGCAGCAAGCATTTGAGACTTTGCCTCAGGTTGCTGTCTGCTGCTAAGGAGGTATTAACGATAGCATTCTGCAAGCATCCATTTACACTTGAGGGTTTCCCCCCTGAAGTGCTATTGTAGCAGCTTCTAACCGCATGTGTATTGACTTGTTTGCTGTCTTGTCAGTCACCACCACCTCTTAGGCTTTAAGACAAGTGCAGGGCTCCGAGAAGGCATGATGTTTTCCTTACCCCCTTGATGATGACAGCAGATCGTTCAGAGGGTTCTTACCAGCCATACTAACTTTCAGATGAGGAGAACACTATTTCACACTGGAGTTCCCCTTTAAGTCATGAGCCTTGTTTTCATTAGTGTCTTGTTCAAGAATGTGCAGAATGTACCTAAGTGTTGCACAACTTCGGTTTAAAGTTCCGTATTTATTGTGCAATACCGAAGCCTGCAAATAAGCTGGTGTAAATATGTAGCAATTGGGGGTTGTTATAGTTTGTAATGCAGTTTTCCTGCCCCATTAGGACTGTACTTATGTATTAAACGTTTGCACCATAACTGTTAAGAAAGTTCACTTCAAATGCAAAAATGCCATCAATCACTGACCTTTGTTATCACACGTTCCTTCTGTGGTTCTGAAATTCTGGACCCTACTGTTGTCCCGGTATCGAGGTCTGATACCCGTGTCCCGAAACATCAACGTACCATGACGAATTTGGTGTCGACGAACCGATAATGATTAGGACATCATTCCTATGCATTTGCGTCATGATCGAGACATGCTAACACCCCTGAATCGTAGTTTCCGTCCCGACCCCTCAGACTCCATTTTGTAAACGGTATCCATCTTGTGTCTTGCCCTCATGATAAGTCAATTAAAGGTCGAGCTTGATCTAAAAGGACATGTCCACCTTCCCTGACTCCCCCCTGACCTGTCCCAACTGACTCCCTTGCCTCCAGCCAAACCTGTTTGGGCAGCTCCTCGCCCAGTGGCCTAATACGATAGCATCAATGCATAACATGCCACAAACCATTCACTACATCCAGATCATGTTTTCTACACACACGCCTGTCCGCGTTCCCTGTTTATGGCCAGTTTTATGACTAGGAGGTGCCTTCTTTTATTGGGGCTTCACCGATATCTGATGGAAGTTCCGGGCTTGGCTGGGTAATCTATCACAAATTGGACATCTAAAATACGGGCTTGCCTACATGACTTCGCTCTTTTGTATTATTGTAGAAATATGTGTATAGCCATATCATAAACTCAAGAATTCTTGCTTGCAGCTATTATTTTTGTATATAAGGAGAAGGCTGGTTCTGTAAAAACGAACAGTCTCCTGAGAACACATGACCCGTGTTTGTCGTGCTTCTAGGACACCTGTTACTTGGTAGCTGCCAATAAAACTTGATCTCTGACTGCGACTAGAAGACTCAGTGTTTCTGTGGTCCGGAACAAGGGAGAACTCGGAGGTCTTCGGGTGTTATCCCCTGGCACCAAACGGGTTCCTAAAAACCCGTTACCTCAGTTGGCGCCCAACTCGGGGCGGTATCAAGCGGCGACGGTCCAAGCCAGATGTTCGTGAGGAGCTTCGTGTGAAAATTCCAGAGGACGGCCAGCCACTTCAGCGACCCCTGTATGTCGACGTGGTTCCGAAGGTCTTTGCTGCGAGGTTCCCCGCGTCCCGACGGCTACGAAGGACTGCTGCCCTGACTATCGCCTTGTTTTGGACCCAGTGATCCTTGGTAGAGCGAAACGATAGACGAGTCTTCTAGCGACGTCACCGATCTTCAAATACTTCAGTTAAGTATAAGTGGAGCGTCTCCCAGTCCTTAGTGTTTGGTATCCTTGAGATACGCTTTGATTTGGTACTTGCAAGCCCCAAAGCCGAAGGACTTGTGTATTCACGAGAAATATCGTAACAGATAATCCTTTGAAGTCTGAAGCTAGACTAGTGAGCGAAGATGCCTGGTTTTAGCAGACTTGGAAACTTGTTTTGTCTTGGTTATAGTAAGGACTCCCGATTAGAGGATTCCTGTCCGGTTCCTCCGATTGGAACTCCAACATATGAGCTCTATGTAAAACACGGCGTAGGTCCTATCACATATAATGAAGTGTGGATAAAATACACCCGCAAGGATGGTGTTTTAAAATGGCCCCAATATGGTAGTTTCGACTCAGAAATATTAGATAACCTAGAGGTCAAATTATTCAAGAGAAAAGCCCGGCCGGCGATGTTTGACTCTTTCCGCTTATGGCGCAAAGAAGCCAAACAGAAATAAAATTAGCAAAAAAGAATAAAAGAGGTATGTCAATGGTGCAAGCTGCCGTTGCATACAGGGATAACGAGTAAGAGCAGTAAAACGAACAAATACTTAGGAGCAAGAAACTAGCAGTAGATAAATGCTACCTGATGTTACCAAATAAGGGACAAGGTCAAGAGGAGAGATCCGAGAAAGATCCATTAATGTCCCACTTATTAAGCTCACCTCCACCGTATGCGTTAGACGCTACTACAACGCCAAAGCATTTTACAATACCGCGCCCCGGCGCACGTAACCCAGCTCTTGCACGAACGCCAGCTCCTCTTCAGCTGGTTTCTACTTCTCCGGCGCAGCCTTCTCAAGGGCCGCCATCTTTGCTACATACTCCATCTACTTCTACGACTTTGCCTACAGCTCCAGCTATTGTCTATGATACTACGTCTACTACTACTTCAACTTCCTCTGCTATTGCCTCTACTTCTTCTTTGCCTCAGCCTGTTTTTTCCGAGGCACTTACTCCTCCGCAAGGTTCTCCTTCTATTAGACAAAGAGTGACAGGTACCGTCACTAGTCTATTTTCACCTTTCTTTGGGTCGCCTAAAACAACGCCTAAAACAGAACATAGACAGTCCCGTAGTCAACTGCCTGATTACGAGGAAAGAAAAGTGCTGAATGAACTAGCACGCCAATGGATTACGGATACTGTTAGATATGATGTTCAGTCTGTTATGGAAGTTTTCCGTCAATGGAATGCACCCACTCAGAGATACGTATTCGAAGAGATGTGTGTATATCTGGGCGAAGATTTGGAGACGAATGAACCCAAATACACAATGAACGAACTGTGGCGTACACGCTTTAAGTTCTATGAAGGTATGATTATAGGTGCAGATGTTGAGAAAGCGATAGAGTTATTGCTCTCTTATAGGAGTAAGGGAAACGTCTCTAGATCATGTCACGAAGACGATGCACCAGGTGGGAAAAGAGCGAGACAGTACCCCATGAGAGAGGTTGCTCCGGTTTGGAGGGAAGGTGATGCGAATGCGAATCCACCAATTCTGCCTCATTTCCAGCGTGTATGGGTACATGTCCCCTGGAAAAGATCCGAAGTCTTAGCACTCAAGCAGACACTGCCTGATCCTCGTAAAAACCCGACTGGGTATTATAAGGAGTTATCACAAACTGCAAGCTCATGTATAATGAATTTAGCGGATATAGACATGTTGTTTGGGAACGTTGTTCCACATCCTTTATGGAGCAAAATACGTCATACGACCCATGACCAAGAACTAGGTGACTCATGGGCGAACATTGCCGCTATAGATGCTAGACAAATAGGTGGTTCTAAACCTGAGCCGTTAATAGCTGAACTTCCCGGTAGAATTATCGCGTACATGAAAACCATAATGCCTGAAGTACGCGTAAACTGGGACAAGCTATCTGCATGCAAGCAGAAGAAAGATGAGAATGTGTCTGACTTTTTCACAAGATTTGAGGAGACTTTCACCGATCATAGTGGTCAGGATATGGCTACCGAGGGTGGTCAAAGATTGTTTGTAGACAAATTCGTACATAATTTAATCCCTGAACTGTGTAATAAACTGAAAGATTCAGAGAGTGCTTGGGCTGTCTCTACGTCAGCGCAAATTTTAGCTACAGCCCAGTACTATGAAAATAGGCGCAAAGACGAGCTAGATAAAGTCGACAAAAAGACAAAAGATTTAAAAGTTCTTCTCCAGCAAGCCTATCCGCCTCGCACGGCTAGTCAGCCCAATTATCAACCACAACAGCAGTATTCGAGAAACGCGCAAGGAAACGAGTTTTCCCATCAGCGTATTGCTTATGGCCCGAATCAATGTGCGTATTGCAAGGAAGAGGGTCACTTTAAAGGTAATTGTCCGGCTCTTGCGCGACGTTTGAGTGGTGCTTCAGGTGTAAGGGGAAGAGGTGTTCAACATGCCCCTAGAGGTAGGGGCCGTGGAAATTTCACCCAGAAGACAACTTCTTTTCCGCCTCAGAATTCGATGAACAGCTTTGACCAACAGAATAATGCATCGTCTAGGTCAGCTCAGTACTATGCTGACGACTATTACACCGAACACGAAAATGAGGGTAACGATTGCTAGGACAGCCATGGACAAAGAGAGGGAGTTGTTTCAGTTCCAGTAGATCAGAATGGACCTTATGTCGAGGTAATGACCTCA
Source organism: Lissotriton helveticus (assembly GCF_964261635.1). Classification (NCBI taxonomy): domain Eukaryota; kingdom Metazoa; phylum Chordata; class Amphibia; order Caudata; family Salamandridae; genus Lissotriton; species Lissotriton helveticus. The sequence goes on along the minus strand of NC_136063.1, from coordinate 584,345,528 downwards.
GGAGTGACAGAGCCATTTCTGCTGGATACTGGTGCTACAAAAAGTTCTATCATGCACTCGAAACTTCCTGGCGCACCTTTGTCTGGCGAAATGAATGTTTCAGTAGGTTTCTCTGGCGCCCCTGTTAGAAGCCCGATCTCTAGTCCTATATCTCTTTCTATTGGCCCATGCGAATTAGAAGCACCCCTCATTCTTACAACAGGTTGCGGTGAAAATTTGTTAGGTTTGGATTTGCTAAAAAGGTTATATGCGACTTTGTACTGTTCCCCCTTGGGAGTACAACTTACTTTAGGTAAGAAAGTCATTTCTCCAATGTATTTGTCAAAGGACAATATTCCGACTGAATTGTCATCACTTCCTGATATACTTTGGGCTAATGGCTCCAATGATGTAGGTCGTTTGGAGATAGCACCGTATGTCATAACATTGAAAGCCAACGTTAGGTTTCCACGTATTCCCCAATACAAAATATCTAGCGAATGTGAAAAGGCGTTATTGACGATTGTCGACGTCATCGAAGAAACAACAGGAAATGTTTGTAACAGTCCAGTTCTGCCCGTCTTAAAGCGTACTGATCCTTTACAACCGCCTGTGTATAGGTTCGTCATCGGCCTCAGAGAAGTGAACAAGATAGTTATCCCACAGTTTCCAGTTGTCCCCGACATTACTGCTTTATTGACGATGGTTCCAGCTTCAGCAGCTTGGTTCTCGGTGATTGACCTGAAGAACGCTTTCTTCAGCATCCCGATTGCTGAGGAGAGTAGAGATATTTTTGGATTCAATTTAGGAGGACGAAGCTTCCGCTTCAAGTGCGCTCCTCAAGGCTACTGCGAAAGCCCATCAATATTCAGTCAGGCCCTGAAAACACAACTAGACACGATTATTCTACCGAATGGTTCAACTCTGATTCAGTACGTAGACGATCTGCTGATCGCTGCAGACACTGAAGAAATTTGCAAACGGGCTACGCTGTCATTATTGCATCACTTATGTAACATGAAGCACAAAGTCTCTCTCTCCAAACTACAATTTTGTCGACAAGAAGTTACCTACCTAGGTCACATCTTGTCGAAGGAGGGAAGGAGACTGACACCAGAAAGAATACAGGCAATTGCAGAACTGAGTGCCCCAAGGACACAGAGAGAGGTTCGAGCCTTCTTGGGCATTACATCGTACTGTAGACAATGGATACCGAATTTCTCACTACTAGCCAAACCCTTGCTGGCACTACTCTGTAAAGACACGCCAAATCCTATGCCCTGGTCTGAAGATTGTCAGACGAGTTTCCACGAGTTGCGTGATGCATTATGTTCGGCTCCTGTGTTGGGAAACCCCAACTACAGTAAGCCTTTTACATTATATGTCCATGAGAAGGAAGGTTGTGCATTATCAGTTTTAACACAACACTTTGGGGACAAACAGCGCCCATGCGCGTATTTTTCGGCAACTCTAGACCCTGTGGCTAAAGCCCTACCAAGTTGTCTGAGGGCTACCGCCGCAGCAGCTGTCTGCATTCGACAATCCGCTGGATTAGTCATGAATAATACTCTGATCGTTATGGTTCCGCATGCAGTAGACATTTTACTAAACAGGACGAAGACACAACATCTTACTAGCGCTCGACTATCCAGTTACGAACTTACACTGCTAGCAAGTCACATCCACATAAAGAGGTGTGATACACTGAACCCCGCAACGTTATTACCCATTCCGACAGAACCAGACAAGATTGATAACCATGACTGCTGTTTTAGGACAGAAGAAGAGACAAAAGGGAGAGTAGACTTACAGGACACTCCCCTTCCTGAATGCAACAATACTTTATGGGTTGATGGTTCATGTTTCAAGCTGCCGAATGGTGATACGACTGCAGCATATGCCGTAACGACATTACACACCATTATAGAGACCGCGCGCATTTCCCATAATTCTGCACAAGCTGCAGAGCTAATTGCGCTTACCAGAGCATGTGTGTTAGCGAAAGGAAAGCGAGTGAATGTGTACACTGACAGCCAATACGCCTTTGGTGTGGCTCACAGTTTTGGGAGATTGTGGCGTGAACGTGGATTCCTGACGTCACATGGTGCAAAAATACAACATGGTCAGCTAGTTAATGAGCTCCTCAAGTCACTGACCTTGCCACTACAAGTTGCCATTGTGAAATGCAGTGCACACAAAAAGATTCAAGATGATGTTGGCCGCGGGAATGCATTTGCAGACGAGGTTGCGAAAGAGACTGCAAGGAACACAATGAGTCGGATGTATGTTGTAGGTCCCGCTAGATGGATTACGGATGTGGGAATGTGTGAGGACACCGTTGAAAGCGTAAAATCTATACAAGCCGAGGCAACTGAGAAAGAGGTGAATGAATGGAGAGAAAGTAAAGGTAGACTAGACGCGAATGGTTGTTGGGTCGAACTGTCAGAACACCAGCGATGGCTATTACCTAACGCATATGTACTTGCAGTAGTAACCATGGCTCATGGAGTTGCGCACATTAGTTCGAGAGGAATCTGTAAAGTATTGGCCCCAGTATGGCAAAATGGTAATATCCCGAAATATGCAGAGAATGTGGTCAGAAACTGTATGGTGTGTTTGAAGTACAATCCCGGTAGGGGAACCCCAACTCCAGCTGGTCATTTTGCGCCTCCAACGTATCCGTTCGAGGTTTTGCAGCTCGATTTTATTCACATGGAGAGATGCAACAATCTGAAGTATGTGCTCGTTGTTCTTTGCGCTTTCTCCAGGTGGGTGGAAGCGTACCCCCTTAAGGACAATACTGCCTTGTCAACTGCCAAAGCCCTTGTCAAAGAGTTCTTCCCGAGATTCGGTATGCCTAGAATCGTCTGGAGTGATAATGGAAGTGAATTCGTAGGACGCGTGATGAAGAGAGTGTGTGAGTGTTTAGGCATACAACAAAAGTTTCACTCTGCGAATCACCCCCAATCAGCTGGATTAGTAGAGTGCTACAATGGCACTTTAAAGCTCAAATTAGCCAAGATCCAAGCCTGTACAGGTCTTAAATGGCCTGACGCCTTGCCCCTAGCACTCTTGTCAACCAGAATGACAGTCCATTCCAGGTTAGGACTTAGTCCTCATGAGATAGTGTTTGGCCGCCCAGCCAATGTCTGGGGCGTGCCAAGGCCAAAGAAACTCAGTGAAATAGAGCACCCCGTACTGCTTGACTATTTGTGCGAATTAACAACTAAATTGCGTGTTTTACACCAACAGGTTCACAGCTCCTCTCCGCCAGCCTCTGACGATCCAGGTCACTCCATCGAACCCGGCACGTGGGTCTTGGTGCGGAATTTCCAGCGCACAAACAACGGACAGCCGAGGTGGACCGGACCGTACCTGGTACTTCTTTCCACGAGATCAGCTGTTCGGGTGGAAGGCAAAAAGAACTGGGTGCACGGGACCCATTGTAAACGGGTCCCTCTGCCCCTTCCATACGACCGGTGGGTCAACGAAGGAATTGCCGACTCCGAGACAGAATCCATACCTCGCTTCATCCCTTTCAGCGATGCACGTTTAAAAGAAACTGGTACCGAAAAGGAGAGTGATCATATTTTACAAGGACTTGTGCCACCGTCTATGCAGTTGGACACTACCGAACCTGAGACATTGTTTGAAGACCACACCGTACCAGGAAAACGACGGTACAATTTAAGGTCTAAACAAAGAGACTAATGAAAGCAAACGAATGTGATTTTCTTTTCCCCTAAGAACTATTTTTGATTTTTCAGCTCTCTCGCCCAGGAAACTTGCTCATTTTTGATTTTCGAACCGCCATCCGGTTCTGCTGCTAGGGTCGCGGTTGAAGTCTGGGGAGTGCAACTGGGGACGTTTAGGTCAACGGTTCTGGTTGGTCCAAGGGAGTTACCCCGGACTGAACAGAGCGCACTCCCTGGCAGAACCAACCTACCACCGCGGGCAGCAAGTAGAGGATGGAGTTTCCTAGGGTAAAGAGACCTGCCAGACTCACGGACTTTGAAAGACAATTATGCCCGATACTGGCCAAAAGAAGTTTTTTGATAATATGTATTTTTATGTTGTGTAGCATAGCAATGTTCTTGACTGGTTATACTCTATTCGTCTTTCAAGTTTCCTTGTTCTCAAATGACACTCGGCCAACTCCTCCTCTCACTCTCTCCACACACTCCTTTCACCCTCTACCTGAACACGAGTCTGCCAGAAGACTCGAATTTGTAAATAACTCATTCATTCAACTTCTACACCAACACCAGTCCATAATGAACACATCGAACTGTTGGGTATGCGGACTCATGCCGCACACGACTGATAAGGGTATCCCATACTTCATCCTGCCTTTCAGTTATTATGGTTCTCTGTGGGCTTTCCAGACCATGTTCCTATTCGCCCTAGAACCATACCCGACCCGTTCTACTGAGAGTGATTCCAGTAACAAGGCACTAGTAGCAGGGATAAGAAATATGAGTAGAGAGTTCGACACATATCTAACGATTCCCAAAGATGAACTCACTCCGTACACTCGTTGGAACGTAACTAAATATGGGGTTTACCTGAGTAAGAGCCAGACAGCAAAGAAATCCCGCCCAGTTTGGATAGTACCCAGCAGAGGTCACTTATGTTTACAAGGTATCGGTAGGGATCCCAAAGCACAATTAGGAAAGAGTATATGCGCGGAAACATATGTGTTCGCTTCCCGAACTTCCCCTATACTATTAGCAGCCAAAGGCACGTATTTCGTCTGCCATGACCAAGCCTACACCTGGTTGCCCCCTGACTTCTCAGGTACATGTTTTATCTCATTTCTGCTGCCTCCCACCTACACGGCCAGAGCAGATTACCATCGGACAAGGACAGCTAGAGGTGTCGTGAGTAAAGACGACACCGCGGGTCAGGAATTCGCTGACTTCGCAAAGGGTTTTCTGCCATTTTGGGGGCCTATGGTGAACAGCAGGAATATTCCCCAGTTATCGAGGATAGTTGAATCCGCCGTGATTACAACGGCCGGAGCCCTTGGCAATTTGACGACCGAACTTCAGTCGGATTGACTTATGACCCTTCAGAACCGAGTTGCCCTAGATATCATACTCGCCGATCGTGGTGGTGTGTGTAGAGTGATCCAATCCAGTTGTTGCATTTTCATCCCTGATAACGCACCGACAGTGTACCAGGCCATCTCTAAGCTACACGAGATATCTGGTTCCCTTCACGTAGAAAAAGGGGACTGGTCCTTACTAGGGTGGTTCTGGGAACTGATCGCTACATGGGGATGGAAAACACTGATCTTCATTGGGATGATCTTAGCACTTCTGTTTATGTTCTGCCTGTGTGTACAGTGCGCTCCTGCACTATGTGGCCTCTGTGCTACCTCATGTGTACGGAAGCCTGTGACAAGGGACGAACTGAGCAACAGAATGATGCTACAGCAGCATCTCCACGAATTCCTTCATACAGATTTAGACTCGGATTAACATGAATTATTGCCTTATATGAGGGCAAAAGGAGGGTCTGTGGTTCTGAAATTCTGGACCCTTCTGTTGTCCCGGTATCGAGGTCCGATACCCGTGTCCCGAAACATCAACGTACCATGACGAATTTGGTGTCGACGAACCGATAATGATTAGGACATCATTCCTATGCATTTGCGTCATGATCGAGACATGCTAACACCCCTGAATCGTAGTTTCCGTCCCGACCCCTCAGACTCCATTTTGTAAACGGTATCCATCTTGTGTCTTGCCCTCATGATAAGTCAATTAAAGGTCTAAAAGGACACGTCCACCTTCCCTGACTCCCCCCTGACCTGTCCCAACTGACTCCCTTGCCTCCAGCCAAACCTGTTTGGGCAGCTCCTCGCCCAGTGGCCTAATACGATAGCATCAATGCATAACATGCCACAAACCATTCACTACATCCAGATCATGTTTTCTACACACACGCCTGTCCGCGTTCCCTGTTTATGGCCAGTTTTATGACTAGGAGGTGCCTTCTTTTATTGGGGCTTCACCGATATCTGATGGAAGTTCCGGGCTTGGCTGGGTAATCTATCACGAATTGGACATCTAAAATACGGGCTTGCCTACATGACTTCGCTCTTTTGTATTATTGTAGAAATATGTGTATAGCCATATCATAAACTCAAGAATTCTTGCTTGCAGCTATTATTTTTGTATATAAGGAGAAGGCTGGTTCTGTAAAAACGAACAGTCTCCTGAGAACACGTGACCCGTGTTTGTCGTGCTTCTAGGACACCTGTTACTTGGTAGCTGCCAATAAAACTTGATCTCTGACTGCGACTAGAAGACTCAGTGTTTCTGTGGTCCGGAACAAGGGAGAACTCGGAGGTCTTCGGGTGTTATCCCCTGGCACCAAACGGGTTCCTAAAAACCCGTTACCTCACTTCTACTTGTGTGAACATAGCTTTGGAAAGGGACGTGTGGGAGAATACACCCTATATCTGAAGGTTGCCTGTCTAAGTGGACTAGTACACCCATCTCAGTTATGACCATGGCAAAAGAGTGCCTTGTGGCTGCAATGGGCAAAAGGAAACTGAAGGAGTCAGAAGGGGCAAACTGCTTTCAATGTCTTGCTAATCACCAGAAGTCACAAATTAAAGTTCAGTTAAGTTAGAAGGATTTGATGCGACATTAAGTAATTCAGCAGCAATGGAGCACCATGCTTCATGCTGTTGAGCAGAGCTCTTGCTGCTGTGTGATTTATGTTAAGATCAGCGTCCAGGGTCGTTGTAAAGAAAGAACATCCTTACCCGCTGCTCCCTCACAGCCCGTGTCTTAATTAACAGTTTAATTAATTTGACAATGACATAATTACTTTTTCAGTGTATTGCTCTGAAATGACTTATTGCTCTAATCATTTCATTATAATAGACCCTGGCAGCTACGTACACTTGTTTCTCATGTACCTGTTGTCATCCTAACTCTCCCAGAAATATTTCACTCCATGAAAACATCCCATACTCACTAGGAGCAGGGCCCTGCACTTGTCATCCGCAGCGGGTTTTAGACTTTCAGACAGGCCCTCTGTTATGCTCATGTCAGACATGCATCTTCACCCTTCGTTTTACAACAATTGAACTTAGAAACTATGCACTGACTTTTGTCCTTGATAGCATTTTTATGTTGTCCTGTATGCCGCCATGATATGCCTCTCTGCCAGGATCCTGGTTTGAAAGATTCCTTATAAGTCCCAAAACAACTCTGAATTTGTTCTGAATTGTATCTCTTTTCTGAGGGGCAGTGAGAGGCCTAGAGCTTTTGGAACCCCAAAGCCACGCTGCTTGTAGTACCTGTTGAGTAAGCGTCCTGACCACAAAAAGAAAAATACAAATCAAAAGATAACTGAAAGCAAGAAGAGACATATGGTGTTAAAGCTTTAGAATATGCAACGAACAGTATCAACATGAGCATTCAAGAAGGAATAAACGGCATTTGCTCCATTGTAGAAAGGGGATCCAGATGAGTTTTTAATAAGTCCTTTATAGTAATTGCCATCCTTAATGATTGCTTATGCTCTATTAAGGAGTCCTTTTGAGGAGTGAATGTTTTATACAAAACAATAATAGAGCTTCACAGTCGGTTGTGATATCTCCGCTTTATAAAATTCATAAACGAAGGTATTTTCTTTGAATCAATTTTTTTGTTACAGTTTTTATACAGTGCAAACTCAAAAGGTATTTGAGCGCTTTACATGAGAGCACGTTTTTTTTAATTAACTTTATTTATTACATTACATATAATACACAGCAATGGCACAACACATTTACCCTGACTAAGGATCCAGCATAGTACAGGTAGAACAATCCATGAAGGGCATAGACCCGCCCCCACAGCCCCCATCCAAAGATAGCAGCATCACCTTCGGGACTACGTGCTACCCTGATCCCTCATACTATTGTTAGTAGCAAGTCAAGTCGATTTCCCTGGCTGGAGAACTCCTCCCTTCGGTAAGCCCCACTACATCATCCACTCCTCCAACAAAGCTGTCCTGGAGCTCTGCCCATGTCTGCAAGTTCTCTTGCACCTTGTCATCTCGTCTAGACAGTTTAATGTGCTTCTCTTCTGCTAGGGCCAATTCCTTAACATCTTTGTACTAAAAGGGAACCTGAGGACCCCTGCTATTTAACCAGCAAAGCGCAACCGGTCCGCAAGCCAATACCAATACCAGTGCCAAGTTCCGGTATTTATGTTGCATCTTTCATCCTTTTTTCTTAGGAACCACTCCCAGGAAAAGGAAACTCTAGAGGAATACAGCAAAATAAATATAAAAATTTCGGCGAAATCATCATCTTCATGACATTGTTTCTGCCATAGAGTGACAGGTGTAGATGATTAGTACGCTCAAGTAAACTCTCAGACTTTTTTTATCATAGGTAAGATATTTATTTCGGGGATTTGTGAAACTGGTGATGTGATCTTAATGCCCAAATATGTCGCAGTAGGGACTATGTTAGGAAGTAATGGGGGGTTGTGGCCAGTGAATAAGATTTGTGTCTTAGCCATATTTAATTTGTAGCCCGAGAAGGTAACAAACTGCTTGGAGAAAATGACAGGAAGATTTCTCTGGGGGTATAAACGACATCGAAGAGCCTACCAAAAAATTATAACACCAAAGGACAGGGGGGGCTGGGTTGTCCCACACTTCTTCTATTATTTTTTATCTGCAGTGTTGCTATTTATCTCCCCTTTAATTATTAGTGATAAGGCCCCGATCTTGGACTCCCACTCCCCATCTATTTATGAATTGGTTCTAGGAGTAGAGGCGGTTGTTTATTAAAATTCACTGAGCCCAGTTACTATAAAAGAACTAAATTCAAGATTTTAAAAGCCGCCTTTAGGGTTTGGAAAGCCATTAAACGAATTGTTGACATCCCTAGAATTATGAGATATACTCCCCTGATGTCCTCTCATATTTTTCCATTTGCGGGGACACACAATATTATGAAAAGATGGCGCAACCTTGGCATCACACAGCTTGGTGACCTCTTACAGGATAATAAGCTGCTACCATTCACCCAGCTTCAAACCAAATTTAAACTACCGAATGCTGACTATTTTAAATATCTACAGTTGCATAGTTACTTTAATACATTAGCGGTTCAAGAACGCACATCGCTACAACAAATCCCTCTGATTGACTCCATGTATCAAACAAGAAAGATTGGCTACTTTTACAATCAGCTGTTGGCCTTATACCCAGATGACCTATCTTTTAGACAGCAACTCTGGGCCGAGAAATTGGGAATGGACTCTATTAAGATGGAGGAATCCATCCATCTGGCAAAGTCAATCTTGATCTCCGGAAGGAGTAAAACACAGCATTACATGGTGTTGTACGATCTTTATTACACGCCAGCTAAAATCGCAAAATGGGGTTCTTCAGTAGGTACTGCTTGTAGTAGATGTGGTCTGCACGCGGCGGACGTGGTGCATATGTTTTTTTTATGCCCACATTTAAACAGAATTCTATCAGAAATCCAACTCTTTCTCTCTTAGATACTTGGAACATCTGTAACACTTAGATCAGAGCTTGTTTTATTAGGAGTTTCTTCTACATCTATGATAGATGTTCACAAAAAGCTGCTATTTTTTTCGGTTGTGATTTTTCGTTCATGTGTGACTCAAGATTGGATTAGTCCAGACCCACCCTCTTTCTCTGTTTGGAGAGGGCGGCTTCTGGCAAGATCTATCCTAGAACGTGCCATCTATAGAACGAAAGGCCGTAAAAGAAGGGCAATAGGAATAAAAATCTGGGAAACTGTAGAGCGATGGATGGAGGGGGAAGTGGGGCAGTAACTCATTTATTCAATTAGTTTATTGAGTCTTTATTTACAGCGCTGCCTTTTCAATGTATAATTACGATTGGAAAATTGATATTCCTTTTCTTTTTCAATGCTTGTTGTATATATGAAACACTCTCTGCTGTCTTTCCTTATTGGTTACAATGTTTTCTTTTGTACTAATTATGTTTTGTAACCTGATCAACCCGCAATGAAAAACAATAAAATAAAAAATAAAAAAATTCAAAAAAGGAACCACTCCCAGGATACCTTGCAGCGGCCGGGGCTCCAGCGGGAGGCCCAATAACCACTGTCAATGTAGCAAAGACCGACTCGTGCCATCAGGGCACAAGCCGGGATATCTCTCACTGACCTGCGTAACAAGTGGTCTGAGGACCTTGGGAAAGAATTAACTGACCAGGAATGGGCTTCATTGTTGGAGTACCCCAAAAAGGTATCTCGCAATGCCAAGTTCAAATTCATATTACAAAGGATGTACCTCACGCCACACTGCTAACAGCGTATATTCCTGGACGCAGAACACCGGTGCCCCAGGTGTAGATTAGAAAATGACGACCTTTTTCATATGCGATGGGCTTGCCCAATATTAGCAGAATTTTGGGTGGGGGTTGTCCAGAGCTTAAGAACCACAACAGGTATTCCTATAGAACAGACAATTGATAGTTGTGTGCTTGGCTTTCGCCGCCGCCCCAAATCACAGAAGGTGCAAACTCATCTCTTTGACTTGGCGGTACATATTGCTAAGCACGCTATTACCATGCGGTGGAAGTCGGCAAAGGCTCCATCAGTTTATATTTGGCATAGAGAGATGGCGCGTTGGGTAGTGCGGAGAGCACTGCCATTAGACGAGAGGAGGCCTGAGGCCTACGTAAGACCCTGATTTCAATGGAATGGGACCTGTTAATAGAAGCATTCAAGGCCCTAGAACATGTGCCTGTTCCTAGAATAAATGATGAATAGTATGACAATTATCCACGGGTGCCATCACCCTTTAGGGCTCTGTACATGTGCATTATTGTGTGCTGCGAGGTGCCCAGTTGTAGGATAGCCTCTAATGTCCCAAAGCGGCCCGGCGGAAACTAGTCCAGATCCCCTAGCCGTCGTTGCCAGCTTTTCATATACGAGGAATTGACCAGGGCCCATACCAAACATGTCTTGTGCTTTGCTGAATGAGAAAAGGGGTCACATGGGTACACATCCCCCAGGGTCTCACATCCCCCTCCTCCCATGAATTAGCTGTTGTCATTGTCTACAGTATCTGTCTAAACGGCTGGAGAACCCACAAACTCTGAGGTCTGGCACAGGGTGGCCTCTAGAGCACTCTTTTAATAATCTGCTCCCAAAAACGCCCAGTCTGCCTAATAATGTAGGAGTATTGTGCTGGGATGCGGGGGCCTAGCATGAGGAGCTCCACCAATGAATCATCCCCATGTGTTCCCGTTAGCAATCTTTGCTCCCAGGTGTTTTCCTCAGTTGCCCATTTAGTGGCATATTGTTTATGGGACCCGTAGTGCTAGGCCTGCATGTCCGGGAGTCCGAGATCTCCCTCCTCCAGATTTCTCTTTAATAAATGTAAAGAGGCCTGCCTTGCCTGCCCAGACCAGTTTTATCAGGAGGCTATCCACCATTCTAAATGTGGACAAAGACAGAGAACAAATAGTATTCTGTAGAGTAAACTGGCAGCGCCATGATAGAGTTGCAGTGATGTCCAGAAGTCTATCGACTTTTGGAGACCCCTAATCGTAGTCCCCTTATTGTAATTTTGTTTGTGACAGGTGTGAGCCGCCACTACCCCCAGATATCGAAATTTGGCAGTCCCTCACCACAATCCTAATCAAGGAGCTCATTAGGCGGCTGAGAAGCCAGGCTCACCAGGGGGTAAAGAAGGTTTTTCCGTAGATTGGTACATAGACCAGAGACCTTCCCAAAGCAGTCCAGACACCACAACAGAAGGTCCGATGACTGTGGCTGTTACAGATACAGCAGAGCATCGTCGGCATACAAGGACATTAGGTGAGTGACATTCCCCACTCTGCAATTTCTGATCGGATGTAGAGCGCAAGAGGCTCAATAGCAAGCGCAAATAATAATTAGGACAGAGGGTACCCTGCTGTGTTACCCGCTGAATGGCCCACGCCGCCAACACCCGCCCACCTGTCTCAACCCTGACTGTGGGTTGCTCATAGAGCAATTTAACCCATTTGCAAAAACCCGGGCCAAATCCATACGATTCAGCACCTTCCACAAGTACTCCTAGTTGAGCATATCAGAAGCCTTTTCTAGGTCATTCGATGCAAGGGCCTTCTCTTTGTCTCCGTCTGTTATGGTATGTAGCGTATGAGCCAGTCGCCAAATTAAAAACACAAACCACATATGTAGGTAAGGAAGTCTGACTGACAATCTCTTTCATGCAGATGTTGAAAGAATCATGTTGAAATGCTGGCTTCACTTGTAATGCATGGACTCATAACCGCTCTGCATGGGTATAGCTGCCTTTCAGAAGTAACAGCCTGCTGGTAAACCTTCCTTATAAGGATTGGACAGTAAGCTTCTTCTTGGGAGATGTGGTCTACTGACTAAATTGGTGACTGCTGCCTAATATCAATTGTAAGCTTGGTGTCCTCATCTGAACACTTTCTGTGGCACTACGCAGATAATTCTCACTCGTGGACCCTCATTTCGATTAGCCACAAAATTTGGTGGGTCTTAAAAAGTACCTGTATTCCATTACTAAGCATTTTTATTTAAACCAAAATATTTCTTTCCTTGGCTTCTATGCTTGGTCAATCACATTCAACATGGAGAAATGCTTTTTAAAGTCCATCAACATATACTACAATGAAAAGGACAGTAGAGTACATGCACGGATAGCACCACATATGAAATTAGGAGTGTGGAAATTTTTCAAAAATTGACTTGGGCAGGGGACAAAATGTTACACAAATCTACTTGTCCTGGGAAGGTAACTGTTTGCCCTGCCTAGTCCATAAATCACGAAGGCCGGTCTGCACAGAGAGAAACGTGCACTGTAATCAGTTCAACATACTGAGAAATATATATTTCAAGTGCAAGTCCAATTATGCATGGTCATACACTCACAATTGCAACTGTTGTACTGGGTGGTTATACAGCATGTGTGCAGACGTGTCAGTGTGCACTGCACCCAATTATCACCTAGTTGTCATGTAACACATTTTCATGTGTAGAGGAATAGAACCTAAAGGCAGAGTGCAGACTGGTAATTGACTACATTTCCTGAAGTGATTTTGGCAGTGACCAGACTGTATCGAAATAAGAAGTTGTAGGACAGAAGGGTGTTCTTCATCATAGGGCCAACTCATAGCTGTCCAGCTTCAAAAATACTCAGATGTGATGCTCTGATAAACTTGTGGATGGGAAAAACTGCACTTCTTGACAGAGCTTATGACTGGTTCATTGGGCAGCAAAATCACGTAGCAGGTGAACTTTGGATCACTGAGGCAGCATCCACAAGTACAAAGACACAAGAGGCAGTAATGGGCAGTTAAAACAGTCTCTCCTTTTACACTTCTGTGTGGTGTGTTTCTATTATGGTGCACTCACTGCTACATTTCCACATTATTCTCCCACACAAAGAGCATATACAGCACCGGCAATATCAGGACAGGGTTCTCTCATGCACACAGGGCAGCTTACCCTGCTGCTGCCATTGCTAACATGAAGAGGTGCAGCTCAGCAATTTATGTTCAAGTTTATCTCCCTTAGATATGTAGGACATGTAGCAGCTGTAAAATCTACACGCACTCACACAGCTGGAAAGCAAGCATTCTTCTCACAGCGAAGGGAAGGAGTGTTACGTTGAAAATACAGTAAATATAGAAGTGGAGAGCAGAGCATCATTGAGATGGGAGCTAGTGAGTAACTGCAGCCACTCAACATTTCATGTCACACCTAGCAAGGAAGCCTAGGCTCGTACTATACTCACCTTATCTTCCGATTATTAACAAGAATTGTATCCCAATCACTGGTGAGCTACTGGTTCAAAAACCACCTCTTAAATATGACATCAGTAAAGCCGGAGACCTGTTCACTGGTGGGCAGTTCTTCACTATATCAGAGGACGAGAAATTCAAAGAGGCTACGTTCATGGACAGGGTTATTCTGAACCGGTTACGCACAGCTATGCAACCGCTACTTTCAGATTTCCCACTAGAGCCAGACCCATTTGTACCACTTTCTACAGTCATTGAGTGCACGGGGGAAGAACAGCTCACATCCAAACTATACAGGGCATGCGCAGACATCATCGCAATTGATGACACCAAAGTTCGGGAGCAGTGGGAGGATGATTTGAGGCATCCAATCCTAGACGATCAATGGACAGCGTGCTGTATACGGACAAAGGAAATTTCCTTGAACAGTCCTCACAAACTAATACAGTTCAAATTCTTACGTAGACTATATGTCACTCCAGAGAAACTTCACAGGATAGACCAGACCAGACACCACTGCTGTTTGAAATGCGGGGCCCGCATGCAGACTTTGCACACCTCACCTGGAACTGTGGCAAAATTAAACCATACTAGGCAGATATATTTTGAGGTTTGGGAAATATGGTAGACATGGATTTCACACCCACACCAGGAGTCACATTAAAGGGGTATGTGGTCAACTTTCCGAAGGGTGCTGAAAATTCATCATCCTGGGGTTGTTGTTGGCTAAGAGAGAGATTGCGCTCAGGTGGGGGACAAAGGTAGCTCCTACGTTACAGGATTGGTTAAACAGTCTTACGTATTGCAATACCAACAGCGAACTGTTTTGCAACACTTTGCCCAGGACTTCCCGCCCAAAAGACATTTGGGGTCCACTAAAAAACTATCCAGCCGCCTCGCAACTCTTAAACACCACACGACATGTATATGGGATTGTCCCAACGGGAATGGGTTGAAAGACAAAATAAATCAAAAATAAACGGAGAAAGGTCACATAAGGAGATAGACCAACTCAACAATTGTGTCGCCCACCCAATATGGCACCGCCCTGCAGACACTACCGCTAAATTCAAGACAGACTTGTGAGGGGAAGGCATGGGGGGTCGTAGGAGAACAGCAGATATGTTATCACAGTTTGCAACAGATGTCAAGTTTGACTGACAGTGGAGATGCACCTTCTTAGTTTTTGTTTTTATTTTTCACCCTTGCCTTCGTATTGAGTTATGCACAAAAACAATGTTTGATTAACATATTTACTGTTGTACTCGAGAATCTGGTAAATAAAGATTTGAAAAAAAAGGAGGCCTATGCTCAGTCACAGTACAGTTGGAAACACTTTCTAGGCCACTTGGATAGTGTGAGAAGTTGGCCTGGCATATGCTGTCCACTAGTTATAGTGGGTACCTTTTACCAGTCCAAACAGCCCCTTAGAGGTGATAGGTTAAAGACCACTTTATTTGAAAGCTATCCTAGTGGTAGCTATGGAGAGCAGCCTTCAGGCTAAGTCTTGAAGGAATGCAAAGCAGCTTGTTTTACCAGTCTATAATCTCTTGAATGACCAAATGAAAGGAGAACCACACCAGGTATATATATAAAATATATGTATTTATTCTAAACGCACCCTACTAGTCTCTTTATGAGGCTAGAGGTCAAAGCACATATGTTACACTTAATATATCACAGTAAATCAGCACAATATACTTTGTGCCCTAGGAGCGTACCAAACCATATATTAAGAAAGTGGTATAAGAACCACGAGTTGACTAGACACAAGGCCTAGAGCCTGTAGAATCGCTGGGACCACAAGGAACCACCCAAGGTAGTGACACAGGGGACCCAAGGGGGACGCGTGCAGTGTGAGAACACAGCCTCGAGACGCCGTTAGCTTCTATGGGGAAAGTCGCGGTTGGAAATTTAAAGATTAAGGACACTTAGGAGAGGTCTTTGTGCAAACCCCTTTAGACTTCAGGGAGTTCTAGGGTCAACACCCACAGAAGCACTGGCGTACTAGAGTTACCTCACCTAGGGAAGCTGTGTGCATAGGTGTCTTTTGGTGTCTGGAATCGTCGTTGATTTTAATGGCGATCTGCTGCAAAGTGCTGCTGCCGTTGAAGTGGAAAATGTCCGGTGTGATCCAAGCCTGGATCGAAGATGAGAGGAACCTGAAAGCAGAGGGGACAGAGTCTGGGTCACTTGCCAGTGACCAGAGGCACAATAGACAAATGCCCACTGATGTTGGGTGATTTCAGGTTGAAGAGGTGAAGCTGGACTCTGCAGCCACGAGGACCAGGAGCGACGACGACCAGGAGCTGGATTCGAGCTGTCCCACGAAGGATGTCGAGTGACCGGATTGGACCCAACAAGCCTTGGCAGCAGCAACCCATGCAGAAAGTGAAGAAATGCTTCAGTGCGGACCAGCAAAGTCCAAGGGACTCACCAAGTGGTGGGGAGTCAGGGCACATCTGGAGCAACCAGGGAAATCCAATGAAAGTCAAAGTTGCCTTCTCAGGGACCCACCAGTCAACGGACCAGGGATCGCGAAGGTTCCTCAAACGAAAACACAAAGGGCCGGCTCACGGAACACTCGTGGAGTGTAGGCCAGCGATTTTCGGTGGAAAAGGTGCTTTGGGGTCTGGGCTACAAGTAACCCAATGCACAGCCTCAAGGAACATGGAGAAGCTAATGCTCTTGCAAATGTGCACAGTGTCCAGGGGTTCCGGTTCCACGGTACCCACGAGGGCTATGGGTCTCAGCTTTGCTGGGGACTCAGGTTGGCCTTGGGGAAGTCTGGAAATCCACCTCCTGGGCTGCAATTACTTCAGGGTCCGGCGGGAGCTTCGGAGATGCAGACCGGTCAGATGCGTCTTTGGTGCCTGCCAAGCAGGGGAGTAACACCTTTACTCCAAGGGAGATTCTTCAGTCATCTAGTCGTGTAGATCGTCGAAGTTCTAGGATATGTGTAGCAGAGTTTCGTCCAGGTGTAATCTAAAGTCCTGTAGTTAGGGGTTCCTTTCTTATATCCAAGGGAGGAGTTGGACACACTCTGGGGACCCACCTATTGGAGGGTTTGTAAAGAGGGGTGGCTACACCCATTTTCTTTGTCCAGTTTTGCGCCAGAGCAGGGGTTGGTAGCCCCTGCAACCGGTTTGAACTGGGCTATGCACAGGGACACCAAATGTGCCCCCAGTGCAGACTTCAAAGCACTCTTGGAGTGCACCCACCCAGCCCCAATACACTACAGCCTGTCTGGGAGGTGGTTACACCTCCCTGTGACAGGAAACCTATTGTCCATGCCTCCCCTGCCGAGGGTTCGTCCAGCAGCAGGAGGCCTGATTCGTGTCTGTGGCTGCAGCATCCATTTTCTGATGACAGGGCTCGTTTAAACTGGTACCGGGTATACCTGTGTCTACATGTCTCTCCGTGTAGAAGGGTGGAATCATACCCCCTGCCAGGATTGGCGGGGGGGGGGGGGTATGATTCCAAAGTGTTTGACACCAACAAACACAACATGTTTCCGTGCACCCATTCCAAATCTAGCATTCTCCTCAGTCTCTGGTAGGCCTCTGGGGTACCTATGCCCTTGGTATCTAAGGTACCATATACTAGGGACTCACAAGGGTACCCCAGTAACCAAACTGGAGTGTACCTAAAGTACTTGGAATCCATTTAGAGAGGAAGCAGCTAGGCTGGGGTCCTGGATAGCAGGGCCCCAGCCAGACTAAAGTCGAAAAACAGTGAAACATCAGCAAAAAGCGGGGGTAACCATAAGAGCAGATCCTACAGATAGTCAAATGTTATCTGGTGAATTAAGTTTGTTTATTCTTCAGCGGATTTAAAAATCTAATAATAGCTGAACAAACATCGAAAAGCGCCACAAATGTATTTTATTTTCTCTAGTGACATATCTGGTCTGGTGGTTTAGTGGACTAATGCATCCACTGTAGGGCCCTGTGTTTGACCTAATGATCACTGGTTCAAATCCCCCAGGTCCACTTAGCCTTTCATCCTTCTGAGGTCGATAAAATGAGTACCATTGAGTTGGGTAACAATAAACATCTATTATTCAACGCCAAAATACCCTTCTGGGTGAATGTGCGCTTTACAAATGCACATATTATGTTGTCAAGCCAGGACACAGGCCTGAACACTGAGGCACTTTCCCTCCACCTCTTGCACTGATGGTAGAGTCCGAGTTCAAGATGCAGCATTCTCTCCTTTCACCTTTAAAACTGGGAAAGCGTCAGAGTCTGCTTCATGTGTGAAAGGAAAGCACCGTGCTTGTCATGTGAGCCAGGTGTGGGCGTTTATTTTTTGCAGTTTGTTTATACAGCCCGATCACGACCCAAAGGTATTAGAGCACTTCTCATGAGCACCAGTTACATTACACAAGGTCATGTTCATTATTTTTTTGGGTTTGGCCAGAGCAGATTGTGATCTGCCCAGAATCACAGGATGTTTAGCAATGCTGAGACTCAATCCTGGTCCCAAAGGTTCAAAGTAGGCAGCTCTGTCAGGAGCGGTATGGGTATGTATGTGTGTGTGAAGGGCATAGGGATGGTGGTTGGTAAAATGGTGGGGCAGCCCCACTCTCTCTAGGGAATAAGGGGACTCTTTGCTTCCTTCACCTAGTCTGAAGTCTGTGACAGGAGGCCCTCGCCCTCCCGCTTCTCCTGCCCTGCTCTCCAAACCCCATGGCAGCAAGTCCTGAATACTGTATTCGGAGGGCAGTGTGATACTGCACGAATCGGAGGAGAAAGGGTTAGTGAGCCTGGGGGCGGGGTCAAAGCAGTGGCTAAAACAAAAATAAATATATTCTAACTAAGAGATGCAGAGGCATGAGTGAGCAAGATGTTACAGATAAGGGATATGCTCTACAGAGTATTAATGTAAAAAGATCTTGTATATTCCCACTCAAAAGTCAACAGTGTATTATCTCTAATAAACTGACCAAACAGAGTCACCCTAACTGGATTCCGGAAAGACAAAAATACATGACTGAAACAACAAGCATTTACAATGCAATGGTTTTGCCTTTGTTAAAGTTAGAGCTATTGGCATTGCTCTTGACATTATTTTTATTTATGTTTTTTTAACATAAATAATGGCATTGTCATTTACAATGCCACTAGCTTTATCTCTCGCAAATGACACACACAAACACACACAGAGCCCCCCCCACACACACACCCACACAGATCCCCCCACACACACAGCCACACAGAGCCCCCCACACACACAGCCACACAGAGCCCCCCACACACACAGCCACACAGAGCCCTCCACACACACCCACACAGCACAAGCAGGCAACAGGGGCACATGGAGGCACAAGCAGGCAACAGGGGCACACGGAGGCACAAGCAGGCAACAGGGGCACACGGAGGCACAAGCAGGCAACAGGGGCACACGGAGGCACAAGCAGGCAACAAGGGCACACGGAGGCACAAGCAGGCAACAGGGGCACACGGAGGCACAAGCAGGCAACGGGGGCACACGGAGGCACAAGCAGGCAACAGGGGCACACGGAGGTTCAAGCAGGCAATAGGGGCACACGGAGGCACAAGCAGGCAACAGGCGCACACGGAGGCACAAGCAGGCAACAGGGGCACACGGAGGCACAAGCAGGCAACAGGGGCACGAAAACGGAGGCACAAGCAGGCAACAGGGGCACACGGAGGCACAAGCAGGCAACAGGGGCACACAGAGGCACAAGCAGGCAACAGGGGCACACAGAGGCACAAGCAGGCAACAGGGGCACACGGAGGCACAAGCAGGCAACAGGGGCACACGGAGGCACAAGCATGCAACAGGGGCACAAGCAGGCAACAGGGGCACGAAAACTGAGGCACAAGCAGGCGACAGGGGCACACGGAGGCACAAGCAGGCAACAGGGGCACACTGAGGCACAAGCAGGCAACAGGGGCACACGGAGGCACAAGCAGGCAACAGGGGCACACGGAGGCACAAGCAGGCAACAGGGTCATGAAAACAAGCACAAGCAGGCAAAAGGGTCACAAGCATGAATTGTAATTTAGACGGGGCTGAAGTGGAGAACGGTCAGTTCGGGAAGTAGTGCGGCTGGTGCAGTGGTACCAGGCCGAAAGGTGAGAGGGGCTGTCTGCACCCCAGTTTGGACAGTTTCCACTACCTAACAGGGATTGGTGGGAGGGGGGCGTACTTCTTGCTTGCTTTAGGGCTGTTACTTCGGGGACGCAGTGCACGCTGCTGCCTGCTGCCGCCGGGACACGACAACAGGCAGGGAGAGGACAGGCTAGGAGAGAGCAGGGAGGGGACAGGCTGGGAGAGGGCAGGGAGGGGACAGTCTGGGAGAGGGCAGGCTGGGAGAGGGCAGGTTGGGAGAGGGCAGGTTGGGAGAGGGCAGGCTGGAAGTGGACAGGCTGGAAGTTTAAAGGCTGGGAAAGGACAGGCTGGGAAAGGACAGGCTGGAAGTGGACAGGCTGGGAGAGGACAGGCTGGGAGAGGACAGGCTGGGAAAGGGCAGGGACCATAAAATACATAGATATAAAATCATTTAAGATCCCCCGTCTTGTAACCATGTAACAGACAGACATAGAAAGTAAAAAAATATAAAACATTTATTAATCTTCATAGCGCCTCGAGAGGCTTCGCACCTCCTCCCCTACAAAAAGGGAACGAAAGATACTTATGTAAGGAGAGGATGTATGCAATGCAGCGCCTTGAAGCGAGACCGGGGACTCTGAGATGTCCCCAAGCGCTGCCTGCCGAGAATGGATCAGAAAAGGTGTAACCGCAATGCAGCGCCTGGAAGCGAAGACTTGAGGCTCGGAGCTCCCGCCACACCCACCCTCTGCATAGAAAGTGCCAAAGTTGGTATACACTTAATGCAGCGCCTTGAAGACAGACTCTGGCCTGTCAACGCGGTGGGGGCGGGGGGAGAGGGCTGGGGTTAAGGCTTCGGCGGAGGACGGCCAGGGAGCCGGGTTCAACGGGGTCACCTTGACTCTGACCTTGGACATGTCTGTAGACCCTGGTGCAGCGCCTTGAAGCGGACCATGGGCTTCAGAGTCGCCCACATCCACAGGACGACATGGAGGAGGGGGGGGGGGGGGGAGGGGTACGTGCAGCGCTTTGAAGCGTACCCCACAATCCACAAGAGTAATATCGGATGGGAAGGCAACACCGCGAGGACGTGGCCTAAGGACCAGAGCGGCTGACTGTGGCACTGAAGAAACAAGTTCGAGTCTCGCATCGTCTCAACATCCTGTGATCCTCGGCACACCACTATATCTCCTGTGCCTGAAATAGGATGTGACCGCGTGTGATGTCACCGCTGCTCATATAAAGCGCTCCAATACCTTCGGTCGAGATAGCCTATATAAAACTGAAAATATATAGCAAGCATTGGCAAAGCCAGGTCCCGCCTATGTAAGAGCTGTTGGCTTTGTCAATGTGTTGAAGCCTATTACACACCAGCCTGGCTGCGGTTCAGCATGGGAATGTAATTACCATATTGATTTGCACTTCACTCCGATCTGAGGCGGGCTGGGCTGTCGGGAGGGCGGTGTGACCTGCGGCAGGCAGCGTCGAGAGCCTGATTGCACGGCCTGAGAGCTGGAGGGATGCTGTGAATCAGCTAGAGCGGCAGGTTGGAGAGGCACTTCGCTACAAGCCGCGATTGTGAGGCGCTGGTGTGCCTGGAGCCGGGCCAGCCCCGCGGGCTCCGGGAGGGCTCTGGGAGGGCTCCGGGCCTCGGGGGTACCCGCCCCCCACCCCCGAGGTACCCCCGAGAGGGTGGAGCGGACGGGGGAGAGGCGAGAGAAGAGGCGGAGGTGCCACAGCGCCTTAAAGCCGGCTCAGCTGGGCGCAGATCACCAACCCTCAGAGTACAGGCGGAGGACAGGGACATAGCGCCTTGAAACCGGCTCAGTTGTGTCTACATCACTATCCCTCGGAGCACAGAATGACAGGGACACAGTGCCTCAAGAAGCGGCCGCAACCCGCCCATGAGAAGAGGGGGCAAGGAGAAAAGGCAATACAGCGCCTCGAAACGGGCTCGGCTGGGCGAAGATCACCAACTTTCAGAGCGCAGGAGGACGGGAACATAGCGCCTCGAGAGGCTTCGCACCTCCTCCCCTACAAAAAGGGAACGAAAGATACTTATGTAAGGAGAGGATGTATGCAATGCAGCGCCTTGAAGCGAGACCGGGGACTCTGAGATGTCCCCAAGCGCTGCCTGCCGAGAATGGATCAGAAAAGGTGTAACCGCAATGCAGCGCCTGGAAGCGAAGACTTGAGGCTCGGAGCTCCCGCCACACCAGCCTGGCTGCGGTTCAGCATGGGAATGTAATTACCATATTGATTTGCACTTCACTCCGATCTGAGGCGGGCTGGGCTGTCGGGAGGGCGGTGTGACCTGCGGCAGGCAGCGTCGAGAGCCTGATTGCACGGCCTGAGAGCTGGAGGGATGCTGTGAATCAGCTAGAGCGGCAGGTTGGAGAGGCACTTCTCCGGTCTCCCCGCGGGCGCCGCCATAGTGCTTGCCGTCTTCCTCTCCTTCTTCCCCGGGCTGCGGGGGGCGGGCACTTCCGGCCGGCCGCGCTAGGATTGGCTGGCCGGCCAGTCACGGGGCAGGAGAGACGCAGAAGTGCCGGCAATGCCGGACCAGACTCGGGGGCGTTCCCGGCGTCGCGTGACGTCGGCAAAAGGCAAAGAATGTCAGGAACGCCCCCGTGTCTGGTCCGGCATTGACGGACAGGCCCCTCGTCCAATGGCAAGGCTCCGTTTACGGAGCCAGCCAATCAATGACGAGGGCCGACCCAAAGCACCCTACAGTTCTCAACAGGATTTCGCCTGCGCGAAAAAGCTGCGCAGAGCGCAGCTTTCGCTAGGCAAAACCTAAAAACTGAAAAGAGAAACCAGCTGATTATATCCCTGGTCAGAAAGGCAGGAGTTTGCAGTCTGGACAGAGTAAAGGAGAGATAACTCTTACTGAAAGGTACAGGTCTCTCTTCTCTCAGTTGTATTATCCAACTATCTGACTTAGCAACACTCTCCTGCACACACAGCCAATAAAGTCTCCCCCATCCCCCAAAGGTGAATTTTGATTAATCTTCTAGGAAAACAAGATAAGATGTTCCTTTTACAATTGATCGAACATTTTAATTGTGTAGTATGTAGTTTTGAAAAGTTTATTTATCACTTAAGGTCGCGCCTCCTCACTGTCGTCCTCTCTGCAGTAGTAAGTCACAGAAATTAAGCTGTCTGACCATCACAGGTCTAGAGAGGGACTACGGGGCCGTAGGTGCAGTTGCAACTCTTTCAATTGTGAAACCCCTCCATGCTCGTCTCTTCTCCGGTATGCCAATGGTAAGGGCATTGTGTTTTATGCATCTTCTGCTGTGTATTACAGTGACCGAATTCCTTCCTGCAATGTCAATCTGGTTACAAAATACAGCAACGTCCTCTCAGAGGGACTCCAGGGCAGTTTCAGTTCCCTTAACGTGATTTGCCAACTTCCTTTCCTCGCCCTGAGCATCCCTAGGTCCAGTGCTGCAGTATAAGTGTTCTACTCTAGAGCTGTTCCTGTTTTCTAATGACTTTAAGAATACAGTCTAGTATGTCTGGTGAAGGCACATGGGATACAATGCATGGCACCTGCTGCAAAATATTGAGGGCTTTTTCTGCATCCAGGGAACTGGTGAGGTGCTGAAATAATGAGTGTGTGCTCTGTGTTGTTTGCTTTGGTTTGCCCATTATGTAATTTTAGCTGTTTGTGTTTGGTGTAGGATAACTCTGTTCAGTATCAGAAGGCTGGGTAAACACAGGATATAACAGTGCAAAGTTCCAGGTATCATTCAAGTTACCTCTCTATAGTTCGGGTCTCACTCCCAGCTCCTTCCACTCACAGGAGAGTGCCTTATGGGAGGGTACCTCAGCAGATTAAGGAGATGTTTATCTCGTGTAGAGTGCAAGTAAACAAGGAGCAGATTGATGTGTAGTATGAGGCCCTCAGCAAAGATTTGACAATTGCACTCCTTTCACAAGCTTACTTTGTCTCCAAGCCTCAGATTAGTATTGGCTCCACATTAACACAGCCAAACTCTTTTGGGCGTGTTAATCGTGTCAGAGCATGCAAGGTTCTTACCTTGTTATAGCACCAACATATGCATTTATGTCCATCACATTTCCTCTATGATAGTGGGACACAGTATTGCTTTACTTCTTTTACTATAACAAATAGATTTCTCCTTCCCTCTGTAAATGCTGTTGGTGCACGTCACATTTCCCAGGATCAGACTAAAAGAGCACCACGGCCTTAAAAACACTGCTATACAAGCTACTGCAATCTCACTTCTGAGTACGGGAAAAGAGTCAGGATTTTTTCCTCCAGTATTGTATATTAGAAGCATAGGTGGTGCGCGACACATGCTTACTCCATGCCTCCACATTGAGGACTCTACAGCGCAGGCCTCACTCGGTTCCAGTGTCTCTCCCAATCTGCCAATCCGTATCTGCATATTCAGCTGCATCCAGATCTGCTGCTGCGTGTGTAGTGACCAGAGCCCCTCCAACTGCCTCTCCGGTAAGCGGCAATGCCTGTGGCCTCCCCAAGCTCACCATCCTTTTAGGCTGCTTTTCCACTTCACTCTTAAGGTTCCATTGTAGCACATAATGGGCTCCCTTCAAGAGGCACAGTTATAAATAGCAAATTCTTCAGTAGGGCGGATAGTCCCTTCATGTGCATGATTTAATGGGGACATGCAATGGCTCAGAGCGGAGACAATCAACTGTTGTTGGCCATCTTGTCTGCTCTGTATGGAATTACAGACTTCTGTTGGAGATGGTTTTTTTTCATTAGTAACCCTTTTCTCCTGCCCTACTACTATCTGGGGATAAAAAGCCTGCCTTGAATTACTCCTACTTTCAGTAGGGTGTCCGTGAACTCCAACAGAAGAATTTATGTGCAGATTATGGAAAGTGATTAGCCAATTTCACAATCCACTTTCCAGTCATTTCTTGTTTAGGGTCTTTCAAAAAAAAAGAAAACTGCTGTGAGGCAGCTTAATTTATAATAAAAAAAAAGTTTTGCTAAGTAAGGTTTTATCAGTATTCAGCAGCAATAACAAGTGATGCATCATAGAAGTATTTTGATTTTGTTGTGTCTAACGAGTCAGTCTGCATTTCCTTGAGTTGTAACAAACAAGGGCGATCAGCAGTTTTAATTTTAATTCAGACATTCCATTTGCCCTACTCTACCCTATTGCGTGCAGTCAGGTTCCTTGCATCTGTTATAGATATCATGTGACAGCACATAGGTGTGTTTAGGAACAATGCATAATGTATGAATTGTGTTTGCTAATTAAACTATTAATTTATTCCTGCAAAATAAGGGGAAGGTCGATTTAAAATTGAAGTTAGTGCATCTTTATTAAAGTTGGATTTCATGTAGATTTGTGTGTCTTTGATAGATCCCTTACTAATCTTTACCTACAGTACTGACAGAAGTACACCAGTTTTAAAATTATATTGTAGCTGCTTAGTCCCCATGCACGGTATCCAGTGTACTGTGTGAGGGTGATCTCATTGCCCCTCACTCACCAGACCGGGGCATTGTCCCTCTCTCCTGGAGGCCTAAAGTTTTCTTGTTCCTTCCCTAGTGAGCAAGACAGAAGAGCAAGTGAGGCAAAAGAGAGTTGTGGGCCAATATTTGGGCTAAACTTTTATTTCTCTTATGTGTCCACCGGGATTCAGCCATAGCCACACTTCCTATCGAAAGAAAAAAACGTGCCATAGTTACTAGCTCTGTGCATGGTTTGATTTTCTCCAGTCCCTGAACACACAGGGCTACAGAATCTGAATAATAATACCCATTCTCACTACCTGAATTTCTACAGTGGAGACCCCCATTCGTCAGATACTTACTGCCTCAAAGTACTTTAAGAAAAAACTCAGGATGGACATTGACATATTGATTTCTTATATATGTATAATCGAGTTCCTGGTTTCTGGTACACACTGCATCCTTAAATAATTAATTGCTCATCTTCACTACCCTTAGGGCCAAGTGCTAAAGGGGTGTATGTAGTGCTCAGTTTTCAGCACGTTAGAAAGGTAAAGATCCAAAACACCAGGGTTTCATAAAAAGCTCCGATTGTTGCAGTGTGAGCCCAGTAACCCCTGACTGCCCTGGTTGTCCCAAAAAGGTCCCACTGTAGCCTGATAAGAAATATTTTGAGGTGAAAACCTCTCACATTTATCCATTTATCCAGAGTTGATCTGGTCCTTCATTGCATTTACATGGCATACTCTAGTACAGCCTTTTAACCAAAACATTCAATGTTTGCCTAACTTAATATAGTATGCCGGGGTTTATTTTTTTGGATAGTGCTGCATTTGAAGAGATCTGCAGTTCCAAGATTAAGACAGAAAATGTTATGTAGGCCTAGAGTAATCTGATATCCATGTGACATTTGCCCTTGATCCACACAGTGAGGTCAACATTTCTTGGAGAAGTTTTTCAAAAATCTCTCGATGGAAGTCTCAATTAAACAAAAAACACACAGACCTCAGTAATCTCTGCCTTCATGTCATGTTTCTGTGGCCTATTTTAAGTTTATCTTTATTAAAGAACATTGCCTTTGCAGGGCATTATGGGGTACTATATTGGAACCCTCAGTACCATACTTCATATGACCCAATATGCGGTCAGTATTTTTGGTTGGTTTGGGCACCCATGGATATAGAGTAAGCCACAATGCCCCAGTTGATGAGTGACAGAGGCTACATACAGCGGTACACCCCCTCCCCCACCTCCTGCTGTCTGTGTCCCTTATTTCAAACAACTTTTGGCCTCCTCACCAGAAATGTAGACACCACTGCACAACTGTCTGTTAAATGTTTGCCTGTTTCTTTAGGAATTCACTGTAAAATGCATCCTTTATTGCAAATTTTCTTTGTGACACCCACCAAAAAAATCATAAAAACATTTATTTGGTCCCTTCCGCTTTAAAACTATACCTGGAGGGGAGCGCAAGTGGACCACAGAGAGGCTGTTTATTTAGGCTCCAGGAATGACCCTTGTTCTTCAGAGCCCTATCCCATTCATAGGACAACTTTGCCCTTGGATCACATTTGCTAAGGTGTGGGAAAGGAAGGAATATCTGTGGAAACATCAAAATGATAGGGGAACTGGTGAATACGGAGGCGCCATTGCTGGCTGATGTCCAATGAAGCTAGGTGTGAGATTCAAGATGATGCCAGTGGTGCACAGTGACACCCAGGGACCTCACTAGAGATGCGATGGGTGAGGTGAGGGGTGAGAGAGAGAACCCTTGAAGTGAATGCGCCACCACAAAGAAGTGGAGTGCAGGACTCTATCAGTTGTCAGAGAAGGATGCTAATTTAACTAGAGTCAGTACAGGCACACACAACCCAGAGCACTTCATGCTTTGCAGTTAATATGAGCAAGGCGGTATGTGGCAGAAGTAGCAGCACATGATATCAACACTGGTGGGATCAGACTGTGCTCTGATGTTGATTTGGCTCACTCGTGATCATGGAGAAGCACTCTCAGGATGAAAATTATTTTTCCCTTGGAAAATCAGAAGAGGAAAATGATGGGAATGCACCTAATGAGGCAGAAGCATTGTTGCTAACATGCTGGTGGAGCAGAAAAGTAGTGTGGAGGCATTGGACGTAAGTGTGAAAAAAACTAAACAATGTAGTAAAATGACCAAAAGCAGTAGAATTGCCATTAACAAAGGGGGAGGCCTCCATAAACAATGTGACCAATAGAGGAAAGAGTGGAGATGGTGGAGGAGGAGCAGAAGGAGCTATGGGATTTATATGGCTGAATTTCAAGGGCATTGACCCTACACCCTAAGATGGAGGCTTTGTAAAACACAAACTGCACATCAGAGTGCTTGGTTTTTCATTGCTTGCTTTGGGGTCAGATGTGATGAGGTGCATAATTTGTGCACACTAACCTCCTTCCTGATTCATTATATGCAGGGATATGGGTTACCATTATTGTGACTCTTAGAGCCCCTGATCTATGGGATCCGGGTTTTTTTTTAACCGCAGCGCTGCGGCGGCTTTTCCCGCTGTGCGCGGTAATTTTTTAAAAAACGCAGTACATGACGAGCTCAGCTCGTCATGAGCGCACGGCAGGTTACGCTCATGACGAGCTGAGCTCGTTATTAGCCTGGAAGGGGTTAAAGCACCTCCTCTGAAGCAAAATTCACAAGTGGATCCTCTTTTACCCTGATCTCTGTCCAACAACTCGGGCTCGGAGGAAGGGTTTTGATTATTGCAACAAAAACTATTGGCTCTTTCAGTTAGTTTAGCATCTAGTGCCTCAATGATGGCTCAAGGAGGAGACAACATTTGTCTTCACACAGATGGAAGCTCCACGTTCCTTTGTAGAGGAAGTTAAAAAGGCTGTAGTACCTTATGCATACACAGTGGTGTGAAAATGGTGTACGTATTGACTGGAGGAAATACTGAACTGACTTGTGCTATCACTTTTGGTGGCCTTGACTTTGTATACGTTAGATTTCTTGTGACGTACCTCCTGCATTCCCTTGATTGACACTATTCCCTTGTGTCCCTTCCCAAGCTAGTTGGTCTCCTTAGTATTTTTCTTCCGTTGCCTATTCTTCCACTGTCTGCTTTTATACTTGGGGCTGTGTTCTGAAAGTTGCAAGTGGTTAACGCGTTAAGTTAGTCTAGGACTTGACTACTGACTGCATTTTAAGAGTGGGTGGGCTATTTTGACTTCACGTGATTTTTGTTTGGTGTGTTTTCCACAGTAATTATTGCTCGAAATGCTGATGTTAATAAAAATTACGTAAATAAACAATTAGACCAGGTCCCCATGTGCCTTGGTTATACGTTTAAGTGCTTTGCCCCTACATCAGGTCTTACTCCGTCAGCCTGGCCTCTCCATCTCTCTAGAACCTTCATCAACATCATATTATTAAGTTGCATTTTTTGTCTTACTTTGTTTTCTCTAGAATTTTCTAGGTACCTTGGGATTGTGGAGCAGTATGAATGGCACGAGAAAAAGATTTTTCATCATACATACATAAAGTGCAAATTTTGTGGAATAATGAATCCGAGCCAAAATGGCATGATAGCCATGCATATAGTCTAAGTCTTCACTTTGAGTACTCATTGTTCTGAGGGCTAGTGTTATTTAGAGGTACAAAATAAGAGGAAGAGAGCATGAGAAAACAAAACATGTCAAAGGGAGCGTTTAAGACTTTTGATATGAGGGTATCATTCTTGAATTAGTTGAAGTTGAGAGAGTAGGTTCGGACGCGGGGGTAAAGTTTCTAGAATTGCTGGTTCTTCAGTAGTAGCTGCTTTTTTCGCCTCTTTGAAGGTGGGAAGGATGCCATTTGTCTAATATTAGTTAGAATAATCTTCTGTGAATGTCTAGAACAAGAGTGGTGGGCACATGGATTTTTTTGTGGAAGTGGGGTGTTGAGATGGCTTCTAGTTGGTTTACAATAATCATTACTTGCAAAAGACAGTCGGCCCAAAATCAATTAACATTGTGTTAGTGTTTTAATCTGCTGCAGTGAATCGTGGTTCAAGCTAGATTCTAATATGTAAATCTTTGTGTAGCTAAAATTCACTAAAGTTTGTACTTATAAAGCTTCTGTAATTAAAGAGATATTTTCATTAAAGATTGCACATGTTCTTTAAAAAAAAGCTCCGAGTGCCTGTATCAAACACACTATAGTTCGCTTTGTTGCCTGAATATGTAACATTCTTTCCAGCATTACCCAAAGACATGCATTAATTTATCGTGAAACAAAGAGATTGTTCAGAGCAGTTTTGGCTGGCATTGCCAGGAATCTTAGAATTATTCTACATTGATCACTGAACAGTGAACCACTTGTGCTCGGCTGAATTTCTAGAATGCAGTTGAACTTTTCTCATAAAGATAAGCAGAAAACTTCCCCTTCTTTCATGTCTAACTTATTTACATGAAGAAAGAGGTGTAAGAAGGTGCTTCATAGTCAATTTTTTGATTTTCAAATAAAACACGTTGTGGGTGCATTTAGTTGTGCTTGGCATAGTCGGTATAATTTTGAAACGATTTCTTGAAAAATGCAACCAATTTAGCAGCAAATTAAGTGAACCAATTATCAACACATTATAATTGTGTTACAATCCTTAATAAAAAAAAAAGACCTGCCTATGCAATCATAATTTTTAATTCTTAAGCTAAATGTCTTTAAACAGAATACATTGGAGGTTTTTTCAGCATAGCATGGTATAACTTGTACTGCTAAACTATACAAATAAAACTAAATATTTTCTTTGTGTAGAGATCGACAACTATATAATTATGGACACAAACAAATGGCAGCTTAACAACAGAGGCACTGCTAAAATGGTTGTAAGGCGAAACATGATTGAATCCACAATTATATCGCTCTGATCATATATGCCTGTTTGTCGCACAAACCACATATGTTGATTTGGTTTACAATGCCCGGATCAGGTGTTGCGCACCTCAAAAATGGTTTGCCACCAATTTGAATCATATATTACATAAAGTTTTTAAAGCGCACAATTGAGAGGCAACCTTAAGACAAAAACAATATGTATCAGCCAAATGCAATTTGTATTTGAAAAAGGATGAGTAGAGAGGTGTTGTCCTTGATTAATACTGTTCTTTATTCGAATTTCATTATGTAGGCATGGGAAAAAGACTTTGCGCAGCCAACGCGTTTCGCTCAGTTACGTGCTTCTTCAGGGCTGGAATATATACAAGCATAATTTACATTACTGGTTTGATTGTAACATATTAACATTTAACTCTATTTACATTAGTCAATTAATTGAGAGGATAAACAAGATTTGTGCAGAAAAATAAATATTTAAATATTATAATATAATAGTTTGTCATTTAACCATATATCCATTTTTTTACATGCGGTTTCTATTTTTCATTTTTTATATGAAATACATTTTAGATAGCAAGGAAGATTTGCAGCGATATTGGGTTTCTGGGAGGGAAAGCCCATCAATATTGTGAGTGTCTACATATCACTGGCACTACATAATATAGCTCTGCCTGGCGAGCACATCATCCACAACTACGACATTTCACGTTTCACTCTGGGGCACACAATAGCCTATCACCTGTAGACTTCAATCTCACATTGGCAGACGGAGTCGCTAGATTTACGGATATTCATCATTTAAGGAAGGGGTAATTCCGATCAGTCCCCTATTTTGGCCAGTTACGCCGCAGAAACACAAAGCCAACACTGCACGTTCTCTATACACCCAGGGTATTTAAAAAGTCCACAAATACGTAATAGCCTATTCATAACCACAAATTACTACTTTGCAGGGGACAATCCATCTCCTTTGTATCAGACCACAAAAGGGAAAAACAGAAAGTGACCAAAGCCCTAAAACAAGAAGTACTAGACCTAGAAGCAGTGCACTCCCAGAACCCCTCAGATTCTAACACACAACAACTTAACATAAAAAAGCAAGAATATATGGGAAGAAGCCAGGCAAGCAGCTACATGTCATAGGATCTACGAAGTAGGGGAGAAAGCAGGCAAATTGCTTGCCTGGTTGGATAGACGCAAACGGGCAGATAGATGGATAGCCTGGCTCCAGACAGACGCAGAGACCCCAATTAGAGACCCACAACTCATTGCAGACGATTTTGCAAAATATTATGCCAAGATCTATACCCCAGTGACCACAACCACAGCAGCAGAAACCACAGAATTCCTAGAGACATTCACCTCACTACCCTTATGGCTGAAGAAACACTACAACTCGAGAGTGACCTCATGAAGGAAAAAATAACATCTGCCTTCTTTGTTACAACGAACTCCGAATAGTTCTTGGATACATCACATACTGACCCCGTATTTCAGATGGATAGATACATCTTGAGAGAGGGAGGAGCATTGGGAGTACTACACGCAAACACTAGCAACAGGAGCTATACAGGGCCTACAGGACAAACGGTCCATCTGTGGCACACAGTACACAAAAAGCTGGGCTGGCACAACAAGCTGATGCAGTATACCCCACTTTGGGAGACCGAGAAACTGGGTCAACTAATTAACTGTCCTGGATTCAGTAAATGGGATCTCATTGGAATTACAAGGGTGGGAGATCTCTGGGACAAGAGTTAAGTCATTCCATGTGCAAAGCTTCAACAGCAATACAACATGGCCATAACGGAAACATTTCAATATTTACAGGTCAGAGACGCACTTATGGCAGTGATTCCAGCAGGCCTGACCCTCCCAGAGGCTTCACCGTTAGAGGATAGGCTGCTCACAGAAAGAATGGACCGCAAGGCAAGCTCCTTAACTTATCAAAACTAATCAATAATTGCCAGACCCAATGGCTTATGAGAGAGATGGCAAAAAGACATAGGGTAACTTCACAACACTGACTGCCAGGAAGCACTGGAATCCCCGCAGGAGGTGGCAATACCCTCTAGAATGCGATTAATACAACTTCAGGTGCTCCACAGAATCTACCTACCCAGAGAAACACTAGCTAGAATGGGAAGAACTGATTCCCTACTCTGTTTGCATCAGTGTGGGGAGGTAGGCACATTCTACCATAACATATGGGACTAACCTGAGATCAGGAATTACTGGACGACAATTATGCACACAATCACACAGGTATGCGGAACCCCTGTATCACCCGAACCCAAAAGGTGCCTTCTCAACATCTGGGAGGCGACAGACCTCCATTGCAAAAATCAAGACTGGGCGACGCTAGGTATGACGATTGCAAAGCGTAATGTCGTGAAACACTAGGGAGCGCAGCCTGCACCAACCCACACACAATGGTGCAATGATATGGATTGGGCCATGGTAGCCGAGATGGCAGTCTATATAAGCAGGGGATGCCCCACAAATGGGAACAGGTGTGGGGAGTATGGAGTACCTATAGGGGAGGGTTATGCACCCGCCCTCCCGGAGCCCAACACTAACAGGGTTTTGAAGAATTTACCCGGACAACCTCGCAGTCAAGCGACAGGAACAAATTATGAACAATGTAAAGGGCCATACATATCAAAGCACCGATAATTGCTGAAATGATGTCTACAATATCTGTTTTGTATTATTAGCTTGTGCTTCTGTTTAATAAAAGTTAACCCCTTCGCTGCTAGGCCTTTTCCACATAAGGTATTCACGCCAAATTTGCGTCCTTTTCTTCCAACATATGGGGATGTACCCAGAGTTTGTTGATTCCCCTGGCGGGGACCAAGAAATTAGCCAAAATACAGCTAAAGTTTTTTGGGGAAAATTGGGAAAAAGTGCTGCAGATGAAAGCGTCTGTTTTTTTCCCTGCAAATGGTATCACAAAGAGTTTGTGGTGCTGAACTCACCATCTTCCCCGCTTTCAGGGACTGAAAGACTTATGTCCGAAAACCAAGATTTATTTAATAGTTTTGGCATTTTACTGGGACATAGCCTATTTTTGCAATTTTGTGTGCTTTCAATCTCCTTTCAGTTAATGTTAGAAATAGTTATGAAAGTAGTAATGGATCCTGGAAAAATATGCATTTCAGAAAAGTAGACAACATTTTGAATTCAGCAAGAGGTAGACCCTTCAAGTTTTTTTTATAGAAACTCACAGTTGAAAATAGGAAAAATTTAAAATGAGTTGAAAAAAACAGCCATTTGTGCCAACATTTTCACCTGTAACTTCTTCTAACTATGACAGATTTTTTAAAGCAATATACCGTTCCTGCCGCTGGACCCTTCTGGTTGTGGAGATATTTAGGAGTTGTAGGTTCACCTAGAACCCGAAGAACCCAGAGCCAATAACTGAGCAGCGTCTTACAATGCTTTCTTATTGTGTACCGGGCATATAGCAATTCATTTGGGAAAATATAAACAGTGAAAAATCGGTATGAAAGACACCTATGTATTTCGAAATGGTAACAAAATATAGAGTTTAGAAACAGTAGCTATTTGCACATCTCCGAAGTTGTGGGTACCCATACTAGCATGTGAATTATAGGACATTTTTCAAAGTGACTTCTTTTTTACACATTCTCTTACATTTGGAAGGCAGAAACACATTGAAAGTCAATAGGTAATAACAGTTGCTCTACAATGCTGTGTTCCCCTTAGTCTCCCAATAAGAATTATACCTCACTTGTGTGGATAGGCCTAGTGCCAGCGACAGGAAACGGCTCAAAACGCAACATGGACACACCACATTTTTACAGTGAAAACAAACCCTTTTTCTGCAAAGTGCCAAGCTATGGATTTTGAAGCCTAGCTCATCCGGCACCTAGGAAAACCTAGCAAACCTATACATTTTTTAAAACTAGACACCAAGGGGAATCCATGATCGGGTGACTTGTCTGGCTCTCACCAGGTTCTGATACCCAGAATCCCTTGCAAACCTCAACGTTTGGCAAAAAAACACATTTTCCTCACATTTCTGTGATGGAAAGTTCTGGAATCTGCGAGGATCCACAAAATTCCACCCACCCCACATTCCCCAAAGTCTTCTGATAAAAATGTTTTGGGCACATGCACTTTAGCATTTTATAAAGTGTCAAGAGTCCTAAGACTAACAAAAACTAATTCAGCAAAAAGAGGAGGAGGAAGGCAAAGAAGTTTGGGGGGAGACCCTGCAGAAAGGGCCATTTCCAACACCAATCTGCAATGTAAGCGTGCTGTCCTAGCACTGGATAGTACAGTTGACTAATTACAGTGTCCCGTTTTAACCAAACCTTTTGGTTTTCTTTTTTTACTGTAAGTTTATTATATTGTGTAAGAGAATATTGAGCTGGAAATGTATGCCTATTTATCCTTAATTATCAGGGTATATGTATCTTCTAAATGTCTTCTGCCTACATTAGTCAGTATTAAGAATTCTCTTCTGTCATGGAAATTAAATTTGAGCAGGAGGATAATATTTATGTGGGTTTCCAGATGAAATAAGAAAGGAAGTCTATATACATTTAGTCCACTTGTTATACGGAATTTATAATTTAGTGTCTTTGTATTTTGGTATTATCATTGCATAACTCAATTATTGATCCAACGTTTTTTCTCTCAATCCTTCAGGAAAAAAGAGGCCTCTATTTTAAGTCAACGCGTATTGACTGCCAGCCAACCTGTAGTAACAACAGGTGAGCGATAAAGAGGATATGTATAAAGAGATGAATGGAGATTGGTATTAATCAAAGGATCTTCAGTGGTGGGGCATATGGCAATGTAGTCTTCCTATCTGAAGTTTGTTCTAAGTCTGTTTTCCCAAGAACCTGTGTAAGGCCTTATTAGTGTTATAGTGTAAAAACAATACATTTCCTCTTTCCTTCTTTTTAGTAATGTTTAAATATTTTAGAAAATAATTGATTTGACCTATTTTTTTTTTATTTCAGGCTCTTCACAATATATTAATTGATTCTGTAATATAATGAGAAATGAAAGCAGCAGTGACTCAGCCCTGATCAGGTGAAGAGAATGTTTTCCTGCAATGTCATTTATTTTGGGTCTCTGTCCAGCAGATATTAGAATGTTTAAGTGTTATGTTTCAGAACACAGGTGTATGTGCTGATAGCATCTTTAAAATGCATCCGTTAGATTATTGTATTGGGTTTAGCATAACAAAACTTTTCAAGTTTAGCCAAATAAAAAGCAAAAATCTTCTAAAAATAATTACCTGAATGTAACAATAACTCACCATATACATAATTTACCAACAGCCATTTTTCTATAGCTGCATCTTTCCACCATCAAACTAACTTATTTTCTCCAATTGTGGTTTTCGCTTACAGATCTGATTTATTAAATCCAGCCTCTGCCTTTCCTCCGGTTACAATGTTAGAATAATGTTTGCAAGATGCTGCCTTGGGAAGACTCTATCCAAGTCATGGCATTTTGACCTCTGTGCACTACATCACAAGATCCAAAAGCTTGTTTTACAGTAGGTCCCATGTTTTCTCCACACTCTTCTTCCCACAGAATTCTAGTTAATCATATATTTGTGTGCGTGTATGTATGTATATGTGTGTGTATATATATATATATATATCACTCCGTTGTTTTACCAGTTTTCCTCCAACACATGAAAACGCAGACCACAGAGTAAGAGTTCTGGTCGCCAGTACGTAGTTCTAGTTAGGACCTATTATCCATAGGAAATCGCAACATTCTATTTGGAATAACTTTGCCGCCGGTCAACGAATCTTCGCGAAATTTTCAAAACTTGTGGCCAGCTCCGGTCCGCTCCTATCCTGGAAGTCTCAGGGTGATTCGTCAAGCTGGGGCCGAGAAAAAAGGGGAGTCCCAAAACGTGTTTTCCCCATGCAATTTTCCATAGGGACCTTTAATCGTAGCTACAGCCCGAACTGCTGAATGGAATGACACCAAATTTGGCAAAGAGGTAGTCCTTGGTTCACACTCGTGCCTTTTGGTTAAATGGTGTGAATCTGTTCAGTAGTTTTTTAGGTATTAAAGGAAAGAAATACATATATATCTGGGCAGAGCCTAGCGACACATTTCATCGTGAGATCTGATTGGCTGTCAGCACTTCATCCAAGAAGTGTTGGCAGCCATCTTGGGACCAATATAGATGATAGCACCTCATTAAAAAGCATTGCAGTTAATAGAAGGTTTTAAGACTTTAGTTACATTATAAATCATTTGTTGATGGTACCATACTCATTTTAGGAATTGTGGTGTGTTCTAAGGTGATTTTACCATGTGAAAAAGCCTTCTGCTCGGATATCATGAATCATGTTTGAGAGAAAACTATATTCCCATGCTTTTCCCACAGCGGTTTGGAAGGTGATGTATAAGCTAAACTGAGAGCATATTTTCTGTAAATTCACATTATCTTTCTCAGTCATTTGAGAATGAAGTTTGACATTCTCAGTAAAATATGTACATCCAACAAGGGCAGCGACTGTCAGTTGATTCCTTTGCGTTCTACTGCAGCTTCCCATAGTGTTCTAAAGAAGAACTAGAGTGCTAACAGCCTTACTTATGACAAAAGTATAGCACACCTGAAGCCATCTTGATTGGAATAAAGTGGTAACTCTTGAAACATTTAATTTAAAAAGGAATAAAATGAGGGTGGTCATTTAGCCATAGAAAGTATGATTAGTGCTGCAGAAAGAAAAATTAGGGCACATTTTGAGTGACTTCTCAAATCCTCTTCTATTTCATTAAAAACAATTCTGACATGGAGATTGACACATGTACTTTCAATACCAGCAGCAGACTTCCCTCGTGAGCAGTAGCTTTACTACAGTGATCTAATGAGCAACTAGAGTGCTAACATTCAGAATTTATGGCAAATGTGTGACACATCTGAATGCCTTCTTGTTGGAACCAAAGTAAAACACAAAGTATTTCCTACTGAGGAGACTGTAGTAAATGAGTAAATTAGGAAACTTCATAAAAAATAAGTCTCCCAAGATGGCCGCCAGAGACAAAAGAGCCCAAATGTAGCACAAATATCACCCAGATGTAGCACAAGCATAGCCCAATGACAGAATGTCCCACAGTGTACTTAAGAACAACTAGAGCGCTAACAGTCTTACTTATGACAAAAGTATGGAACACCTGAAGCCATCTTGATTGGAATAAAGCATTTAATTTGCAAAGGAACAAAATGAGGGGCCTCATTTTGCCATAGAAATTATGATTAGTGCTGCAGAAAGAAAAATTAGGGCACATTTTGACTTCCCAAATCCTCTTCTATTTCATTAAAAAATTCTAACATGCAGACTGAAACATGCACTTTGAATACCAGCAGCAGACTTTCCTGGTGAGCAGTAGCTTTACTACAGTAATTTAATGAGCAACTAGAGTGCTAACATTCAGAATTCATGGCAAATGTGTGACACATCTGAATGCCCTCTTGATGGAACCAAAGTAAACAAGCATTGAAAATGCAATAGGTCTCGCCCTCGTTTAAGTTAAAGCAATTCTGTTTGTAATTAATTGGCTTTTTAGCTTTGCTTTTATTAGTGTTTTTCAAACTTTCGTGCACATAACATGCATATGTATGCATATATGTATATGTATGTATGCATGCATTTATATTTGTATTTATATAGATATATAGATTATATATATGTTTATATATGTATGTATATATATATGTATATACACATACATATATATAAATGCATATATATATATATATGTTCAAGCAAATGTCCCTTCTGGAGGAGGAGCGACCATTCAGCTGGTGCCGGTGCCGAGTCAAGGACAAGACTCGTTACAATTTTCCAAACTACCGTGAGCAAGAACAGTAATCTGTTTGAAACGCGTAGGTGAGGAAGTCGTTTCCTTGATGGATTAAATAAGCTTAATCAAAACCTAGAAGAGTGCGGTGTTTTATTTCAAATTTGCTTTGGAAAAATATATATATATATGTGCATATGTAGAGGCTAGAGGTGTAGAGGCTAGAGGTGTAGAGGGGGAGAGGTAGAGAGTAGTAGAGAGAGGTAGAGAGAGTAGTAGAGAGTAGCAGAGAGTGGGTAGTAGAGAGTAGTAGAGTGAGTAGTAGAGTAGCAGAGAGTAGTCTAGTGAGTAGTGGAGAGTAGAGAGCGAGTAGTAGAGAAGTAGAGAGTAATAGAGAGTAGTAGCGAGTGAGTAGTAGAAAGTAGTAGAGTGTGTAGATAGTGAGTAGTAGAGAGTGAGTAATAGAAAGTAGTAGAGAGTGAGTAGTAGAAAGGAGTCAGTTAGGGTCAGTCAGTGTCAGTCAGTCAGTGTACGTGTCAGTCAATCAGTGTCAGTCAATCAGTGTCTGGAGAGGTGTGGCTCACTGGTTAGAGGCGGCAGACCTGTAAGCAGAGAACGGCCCGGGACCAGGGTTCAGTTCCCAACGCGGCAGGGTCTTGGACCAGGGTCAATAAACTCGATAATTCTCGCCTCAGTGCCTACTCTAACCAGGGAACACACTCGGTAACTCTGGGCATTAAGCTTGCCTCATCTCCACAACGGCCCCCCACAGATGCCGGGGATGCCTGGTTTCACCCTGGCGATACCCAGAAAGGGACCATCTCACAGGGAAAACCAGGACGGGTTTCCCAGCGGTCTACAGCGCCAGGACACTCGGGTAGAGTAACAGTGCGCTTTACAAGTATCCCACATTTACATTTACATTTACAAGCAGCTCTGCTGACCCAGTTCTATGGCTCTAAAGCAGTTCTGCTGACCTGGTTCTCTCGCTCTAAAGCAGCATTACTGACCTGGTTTCTCTGGTTCTACATCAGCTCTGCTAACCTG
Source organism: Lissotriton helveticus (assembly GCF_964261635.1). Lineage (NCBI taxonomy): Eukaryota > Metazoa > Chordata > Amphibia > Caudata > Salamandridae > Lissotriton > Lissotriton helveticus. Next base: position 584,306,490 of record NC_136063.1, on the reverse strand, counting down.
GTTCTCTGGCTCTAGAGCAGCTCTGCTGACCTGGTTCTTAGGCTCTAGAGCAGCTCTGCTGACCTGGTTCTATGGCTCTAAAGCAGCTCTGCTGACCTGGTTCTATGGCTCTAAAGCAGCTCTGCTGACTTGGTTCTCTGGCTCTAAAGCAGCTCTGCTGGCCTGGTTTCTCTGGCTCTACAGCAGCTCTGCTGACCTGGTGTGGGGGTTCCACTGGTGTATCGAAAAGGTTGACAGACACGGGGGCTCGTGGTAAGGATGCTTTTATTTTTGTACACAAACGCCGTTTCTGTACAGGCACTCTGTAGAATGGGAGCGGGGTTTCAGATTTCTCCGACGTGGTGGCTCCCGCTCCGGACCGCCGTTCCCACTGCCTCCTGGGTGTCGTAGGCCGTCTCTCCGCCGTCTCGATGAGTCTCGGTACCGGCAAATGAAATGAAAACAAGTGTCAGGCAATCTGTCCCCAACCTCGGACTTGGTACAGGGGAAAAGGGGTGAGGAAGCACACGTGCACACAACTACCCCTGGCCAGTGGTGGGGTATCGGTGAGGGTGGGGCTTTAAGTGCTTAGGATGAGGTAGGGTATGTGTGCTCAGGACGACTTGTTCCGCCTAGTGCCCGCCCACCCGCTGAATCTTGACCGTACCTGGTCAAGCCACACTTCGCGGGAAGCGTGGCTGGGCGGTGAGTTGTCCCGTTGGCCTCCCGGCTTGTTGGTGTTGCCGCCGTCTCTGTCTCCCGCCTTCGCTGGCCTCGGTGTCTCCGCCCTCGGATCAGCTGCACTCCGCTCCTCCTCAGGATACTTTTCCGCTGCTCTCCCCTCCTCTCGCCTGTCCTCTTCCTCCGTCCTCCTCCAGTCTTCCTCCGTCCTCCGCTGTTCTTCCTCCGTCCTCCGCTGTTCTTCCTCCGTCCTCCGCTGTTCTTCCTCCTCTCTCGTACTCCACTCCTCTTCGCTTCCGCTCCAATCTCGCCACCAGTCTCCTTCGCCTCCTCCGGGTGTCTCGCACACCTGTGTGCTTTCTGGGACGGGTTTTACCGTGTTGCAGGGGGTGTGTCCCAGGACAGGTGCCGCCCAGTTAAAGGTGCAGGGTCGCAGCGCGGACTCCTCCGGCCGGCCGCTGATGACGTCAGGGGTTTTCCATGCCTCCGTATGCTGGGAAGAAAAAGGGGACACATTACTAGGTAGGCCAGGGGGGCCCGCATCCGGGTCCCCATCGTCACACCTGGTTTTCTGGCTCTAGAGCAACTCTGCTGACCTACTTCTTAGGCTCTAGAGCAGCTCTGCTGACCTGGGTCTCTGGCTCTACAACAGCTCGGCTGACCTGGTTCTCTCCCTCTAAAGCTGCTCTGCTGGCCTGGTTTCTCTGGCTCTACAGCAGCTCTGCTGACCTGGTTCTCTGGCCCTAGAGCAGCTCTGCTGACCTGGTTCTCTGGCCCTAGAGCAGCTCTGCTGACCTGGGCCTCTGGCTCTACAACAGCTCTGCTGACCTGGTTCTCTGGCTCTAAAGCAGCTCTGCTGACCCGGTTCTATGGCGCTAAAACAGCTCTGCTGGCCTGGTTCTCTGGCTCTAAAGCAGCTCTGCTGACCTGGTTCTCTCGCTCTAAAGCAGCTCTACTGACCTGGTTTCTCTGGTTCTACATCAGCTCTGCTAACCTGGTTCTCTGGCTCTAGAGCAGCTCTGCTGACCTGGTTCTTAGGCTCTAGAGCAGCTCTGCTGACCTGGTTCTATGGCTCTAAAGCAGCTCTGCTGACTTGGTTCTCTGGCTCTAGAGCAGCTGTGCTGACCTGGTTCTCTGGCTCTAAAGCAGCTCTGCTGACCTGGTTCTATGACTCTAAAGCAGCTCTGCTGGCCTCGTTCTCTGGCTCTAAAGCAGCTCCGTTGACCTGGTTCTCTCCCTCTAAAGCAGCTCTGCTGGCCTGGTTTCTCTGGCTCTACAGCAGCTCTGCTGACCTGGTTTCTCTGGCTCTACAGCAGCTCTGCTGACCTGGTTCTCTGGCTCTAGAGCAGCTCTGCTGACCTACGTCTTAGGCTCTACAACAGCTCTGCTGGCCTGGTTCTCTGGCTCTCAAGCAGCTCTGCTGACCTGGTTCTATGGCTCTAAAGCAGCTCTGCTGGCCAGGTTCTCTGGCTCTACAGCAGCTCTGCTGACCTGGTTCTCTGACTCTAGAGCAGCTCTGCTGACCTGCCTCTTAGGCTGTAGAGCAGCTCTGCTGACCTGGTTCTCTGGCTCTACGACAGCTCTGCTGACCTGGTTCTCTGGCTCTAAAGTAGCTCTGCTGACTTGTTCTATGGCTCTAAAGCAGCTCTGTCCACTCCTACAATCATCCTGACAGAAGCATGTCCTTATCTAATCACTCTGCTGAACCATAAGTGCTTATAAACGTATCCTGCTGTCAACTATTAGCACTCTAGGAACCCAGTCACTGTCTATGCACTTGCAGAATGACTCCGGCATTGAGACAAGCAGTGGTACAGTGAAATTTGCACAATATATGCAGTCTCTTAACTCCTTGCAGACTACTGAGTCAGTCCTGCAAAAGTCCAGGTAATAGTCATGCTTGTCTGGAATCACACTGTGAGTCTGTGTCCACTCCTACAATCATCCTGACAGAAGCATGTCCTTATCTTATCATTGTGCTGAAACATAAGCACTTATAAACTTATCCTGCTGTCAACTACTAGCACTCTAGGAACTCAGTCACTATCTATGCACTTGCAGAATGACTCTGGCATTGAGGCAAGCAGTGGTACAGTGAAGTGTGCACAATGTATGCGGTGCCTTAACCCCTTGCAGACTGCTGATTCAGTCCTGCAAAAGTCCAGGTAATAGTCATGCTTGTCTGGAATCACACTGTGAGTCCGTGCCCACTCCTACAATCATCCCGACAGAAGCATGTTCTTATCTAATCACTCTGCTGAAACATAAGCGCTTATAAACTTATTGTGCTGTCAACTACTAGCACTCTAGGAACCCAGTCACTGTCTATGCACTTGCAGAATGACTCAGGCATTTAGACAATACCTAAGCACTTATAAATTAACTGAGCACTGTTTGCAGCACTGTCATCATTCTAGTTACTAGTGATGTTCCTATAGAATGACCTAGGCACCAACACAAGGGCATATACAATATTCTGTGCACAATCCCTACAAACCTCTAAGCAGATACATACTATTGGTACACTCCACTAAATACTGAAGTAGTACTCATGCAGCCTAGGATACCTCCTGTCAGTCTCATGCCGTTCGTCAATCAGCCATCCAGCACTATGTTTTTATCGTATCACTCTCCCAATACCTAAGCACTTATGGGGCAGATTTACAAGCCCCCTGCGCCACCAGTGCGGCACTTTTTGTAACGAAGTGATGGCGCTGGGGACTCCTCCATATTTACAAGGAGAGGAAAAACTACCCTGCGTGGCTTTTCCTCTCCTTGAAAATACGACCCATTCAAACGCAGCACTTTGCGTTGAAGGGGCGTTCCATGGGTGTTGCTGTGTCTGTTCCCACACAACACCCATGTAATAACACATCTCAAGACTTACGAGAAAGTGTAACTCTGTAGATACGTGTGAATGGTGCGCCACCCTAGAGGTGGTGTAGCGAGGCACAACAAGGAGAAATGTTTTCATTTCTCCTCGTTTTTTCCTCTTTCAATGCGTGCTGCATTCCACAGCACACATTGAAGGAGGAAAATGCCTTTAGAGATTGTTTTTGTGCAGGAAGTAGTCCCTTCCTGCACAAAAACAATCTCCCCACAACACAGATATCCTTGCACCATGGTGCAAGGGTGCCTGCGTCACTGCATTGCTGCGGTTTGTGTTCTAGTGCAGAGGGAGCACAGAATTGCGACATATTCATGTAAATATGTCACATCCCTGTGCTTCAGAAGTGCCACAGCACGGTGCAGCTAAAGGGCTTGCAGTGTCACGCTGCAGCACTTCCTCATAGCTCTGCCCCTATAAATTCACCATACAGTACTAATGCATTCTTTCAGTCAATCATGCTCTACACATACATTCAACCAAACTTTCAGACATTGCCATGCAACTACAGTTCTTTTTTTAAACCAGATAAGGTAGTTCTGAACTTTTTTTGCCTTCTGTTTTTTGTTTTCTATTTTTTTATAGTTTTTTTTAACAATTTTGTGCTTTTTTTGGTGTTTTTTAAAAATTAAACAAAAAAGGAACTAAGTAAACAGTTAGCTTTTGGAATTCCACATCATTCCAAAAAAAAAAAAAAGTTTCCCTCCCCCCACCTGATTCTGATGCCGCAGATTTCTCACAGTTGACATGGAAATCACCATACAACAGTTACTTATCATTAAATATCCTTTTAGCGGACCCCCCTCCATCCCCCCTGCAGTTCATAGGTTTATATTTACCCCCTAACACTAGAGAGTAGGCTCCTATATACTAGGAGCACACACGGGCATTAACCAATGAGGTACACCAGAATAGAGTGGGGCACATTACATCAGCCCGCATCCCTGCGGAAACCCACCTGTATAGGCATTCGGCATGGGTTACTTTACCACACCTTACGCCAGATTAACAGGGGCTTAATATCCGCACACAAGATGTTGTTTCTTACTTGAACTATTGGATGTACAATGTGTTGAATGCTCCACAACATGTTTACATTGCCTGAATGCCTGTGTACACCCGACATAATGTTTCACTGGCAAATATACAATGATGTACCATGTAACAAACAATAAAAGCAAAACTCTCAATAATGAAATTTTAAACAAAAAAAATGTTTAAAAAATTGCATTTGTGGATCATTTGAGCTTCACAAATAGTGTCCACTGATTGTTCACCATAACAGATGATGGTTTTGCACTTAGTGCAGTGCTGCTGCAGAAAAGCAAATTTTGGGCGAATGTCTACTGGTGGTGCTGAAGTGGACGTTCCGGAGGTGCTAGCAATGCCTGGTGGTGGAATTTTTGCTGCACGCCTCATTTCTTCTCGTGCCAGATCCTTCGGGTGAATGGTCCGCCGATGTTTATACATACTCGCTGTTCCACAGGAGTATTTCTTGTCACTGCCTCGCGACAGGACCCTGCCACACAGCAAGCATGTGACTTTCCTTGCATTGACCTTTTTTTCTCCGGCTGGAAAGGTGAAACATTTCCATACCACTGATTCAGTCTTCTGCTTGGGTGGAACTTCCTCCAAGATGTCTTCATCTGAAGAATGATGAGGAGCTTGCGAACCAGATGCCATTTCTCCAATGCAATTTTTTAAAGACACCAAAGAAATTCCAAAACCAGTTCTGGAAGAAGAAAAGATGTCTCATCAACTGCTGAAAACAGAATAATTAAAATGGGTGGGGTCCTTCAATAGTTACAGTGGGAAATGTTATGAACCAATCAAATCTTTTTTTTTTTTGAGGTCACACACGCTCACGAAGCACGCACCCGACACGACTTCACGAAAATAGATGAAATTTTTTTTGAGTTTATTACAAGTAGAAATACATTTTTTATGAATTCCTTAGATAATCTTTTGCCCTACTATGTACATTAAAGACACGTACATATAATTTTAGAACATAAAAATTTCACAGGAGTCACGCGCCCCAGCACGTATATGACGTCATGTGGGGCCCGCCACCGCACAAGCGTTGCGTACTGTAATATGCATGTGTGGCGAATGCGCGGGAGCAGGAGTCGCGGACCAGTCGCGCACCGGTCGTGCACACCACATAACATTGTACGTATATGACGTAACTGAAAAAAAACACGCACTCGTCGCTCACCATATGCGGATCCTTCACGACTTTTCCAAAAGGGAAGCTAGAATACGCGGACTCGCTGTGGTAGGTACGCTTTGGGTGCCCAACTCCCCGCAAAAATTTAAAAAAAAAAATTTTTAAAGGAAAATTATATAATTATATTAAAATAAAAAAAGTAAAAAATATTTCAGTTTTAAATTTATTTTAATTATTTTTTTCAATTTTTGAAAAAAAAATATCATTTTGTTTAATAAATAAAATATTTATAAATAAACTGTAGAAATTCAGTACAAAAAAATAGGTATAACTACTATTGCACTTAAAAATTAGCATTTAAAAAACCTTTGAAATTTACTGAAAAAACCATAGGTTTCAGAGACGTTATAGTTAGAAATGAGCATTTAAAAAACCTTTGAAATTCACTGAAAAAAACATAGGTTTCATGAGTGTTATAGTTAGCTGGACATTTCCCTCGTACACAACCATAGAAATTCCTCCGTTATAGTTAGTTGTGCTAACTATAACTCACGCACCCGCAATGCACTGCTGATGATGTCACATATTACATCATTCATGACAAGGTCAGTGACATCACTGATGACATCATCCATGTGACAATCTGATAACCTCATCACACTGGAATATAACCTTTGATCACTCACTGTAAAATACAGAGTACCATATTTGAAAGCATTGACACACACATACCAGTTATTACATACGCAGTCACTGATTCCTAAATCTACACACACAACTGTCCATTCACCACAGAATCACTTATACATGCAGTCACTGATCAATGGTAACACTATCAAATGTACTCATACACCTATATAGACATTGACACATCAGCAGTCATCCTAGTCGGTTATGCAGTGATGCTACTCACTCATGAAAACAATCAATCACACTTACATGTACTCACCCAGTTATACACACAACACCTGATTAATACATACACATAGTAAATCATAGTACTTTGTTAAAACATCACTATTACAATTATATACTCATTCATACAGTTACTCTCACAATCACTGACTCTTACGTATACTTATTTATATACACCAACTCTCATAGAATGCCTTTTATTTTTCTACTTTATTGGAGATGTACCACTGACACACATATTCACTTACCAACACGCAAATGAACACACTCAGACACCCAAACAACAGTTTCCATAAACACTCCTAAACCCATATGCCCACTCACACATCTATGCATAGAGTTAAAACTCCCCCACCCAACCACATATACACTCAGTCTCCCTTACAAATACTAAGCCAACTAATCAATAACTAATATAGACACTCATGTAGATAGTGACCAATTGATGCAGCAGGTTATACAACAACAGAGACAGTGATACACACATTCACATAGTTTGGTTACTAACCCATATATTTAGTGAGACACATTTAATTACTCATTTAAACAGTCAGACTGCTACTAAATCCTCCATCCAGACAGTTATATATCCACTCAATCTTCAATACAGATTGATATATATATATATATATATATATATATATATATATATATATATATATATATATATATATATATAAAATAGATATTTAAATTTGAAACAAAACCACATTCACTGGATGATGTCATCAGTGATGTCATTTGAGATGTCATCAGTGATGTCACTGACCATGTCATGAATGATGTAATATGTGACTTCATCAGCAGTGCATTGCGGGCGCGTGAGTTTAGTTAGCACAACTAACCATAACGGAGGATTTTCTATGGTTTTGTACGAGTGAAATGTCCAGCTAACTATAACACTCATGAAACCTATGGTTTTTCAGTGAAAAAAAATAAATATATATATATATTCACTGAAAAAACCATAGGTTTCACAAACGTTATAGTTAGGAATTAGCATTTAAAAAACCTTGCAAATTCAATAAAAAAACATAGGTTTCACACATGTTATAGTTGGGAATTAGCATTTAAAAAACCATGCAAATTCATAGAAAAAACCCTAGTTTTCACACGTTATAGTTAGCTGAACATTTCTCTCATACAAAACCTTTGAAATTCCTCCATTATAGTTAGCTCAGCTAACTATAACTTGCGCGCCCGCAATGCACTGCTGATGACGTCACATATAACATCACTCATGACATGGTCAGTGACATCACTCATGACATCACTGATGACATCTCAAATGACATCACTGATGACATCACTGATGACATCATCCACTGAATGAGTGTCTTTCTGAAAAATAAATATTTTTATATATGCATATCTAAAGATCGATGGAAGAATAAATGGGTAAATAAGTGTCTAAATGGATGTTTTTTTTGTAAATTTCATTGTATAACTGACTTATTAAGTGTATCTTAGTGAATACATGTATTAGCGAGCAATGCTTAAATATGTAAATATCTGTATCAGTGTCTCACTTTGTGTATAAGTGGCTGCATGGGTTGGGGAGTAGCTACACGAGTGTCTATATGGGTTATTCGTTGGTTTTTTGAGTATCAGAATGAGTGTCTGTATGGTTTGGTGGCGGGTATTACTTATGGCACAGATGCATGAATAACTGACTCACTGTTTGTATGTGTTTTGAAGACCGCATGTGTGCAGGACTGCACGGGTGGATGAATGTGTGTATGGGTGTGCTAGTGAATGAATGACTGCCTCAATAGTGTCTTTATGAGTAAGTACATATGTTTTAAACAGGTATGTGTGAGTATCGATGTATATAAGTAAGGATATATGACAGTGACAGATTCAAAAAGTTCCTGTATAAATAAGTATGTGTTTCTATCACTGATTGTTTAAGAGAGTAAGTATGTGTACGTTTCTGTAAAAGTAAGTGTAGTGGTGTGTGTATAGCTGTATATGCAAACAAATGGATGTTTGATAGTTTATTTGCATGTGTGAGTATGTGTATGAGTAACTGTATGGATGAGTGTCGGTGTGTAACAGTATTTATAAGTATATGAGTACATATGATGAGTGAGTACATGTATAAGTGACTATATAGAACTGTTGGTGAATGAGTGCATGGGTATGTAGATGGCGGAATTACTGAATAGGTTGTTGGTAAGTGGTATTGGTATCTCCATTTTTTTTATTTTTTTACTTTCTATTTCTGAAGGTGTGTATCAAAGGTTATATTACGCCAAAAGGAGATCTGCCATTCTTTCACAAGGCTGATATCATCAGTGATGTCATCAGTGATGTCACTGACCATGTCATGAGTGATGTTATATGTGACGTCATCAGCAGTGCATTGCGGGCGCGCAAGTTATAGTTAGCTGAGCTAACTATAACGGAGGAATTTCAAAGGTTTTGTATGTGAGAAATGTTCAGCCAATTATAACGTGTGAAAACTAGGGTTTTTTCAATGAATTTGCATGGTTTTTTAAATGCTAATTCCCAACTATAACGTGTGTGAAACTTATGGTTTTTTCAATGAATTTGCAAGGTTTTTTAAATGCTAATTCCTAACTATAACGTGTGTGAAACCTATGGTTTTTTCAATGAATTTGCAAGGTTTTTTAAATGCTAATTCCTAACTATAACGTTTGTGAAACCTATGGTTTTTTTCAGTGAATTTCAAAGGTTTTGTAAATAAGTTATAAATGTATTAATTATTATGTCTTTCTTTTTATACAAATATCTTATATTTTTAATATAAATATTTATATGTATTTAATTTTTTATAGTATATTTCATATTCTTATTATAAAATAGTAACAAAACTAAATTGCAAAGTAATTTTTGGATTAATTATTGCTTGACTTCGGTTTCAAGTATAATACAACTCCAGCAATGCTCTGGGGCCCTATGCTCACAAAACTGTATCAATCCTTACACCTGCTTCAAGTGCAAGGTTTTGACACAGCATAAGCTCAAAAGTGACTGAATGAAATGTTAAACATTTCACTCAGTCACTTTTAGGAGGCGTTGCTGCACCCCCTTCTGCACAGGAAAGCCTCTTCTGGCACAGGGCTTTACAATATAATGCACCCTCTAGATGCGTCACATTGTTAATAGCACACACCATGGCACATCTTTTGCACCACCGCTGTGTCACAAAAGTGACGTAACGGCTGTGTAAAAGAGGCACAAGGGGATTGTAAATCCGCCCCTAACACATACAAATTCACCCAGGCAGTTTCACCAGCAGCGCAAATTGAAGCATAGACTTCTAACATATGTATGTACATATGTTACATTCAAGTGCTTCGCACATACCACAGTATACTATAAGTAAACACGTTATACATTTATGTTGTAGCACTTCCTTATAGCTCTGCACTTTCACATTCTCCATACACTAGTAATATATTCATTCATTCATTTATGAACTACACATTCATTCTGACAAACTTTTACATACTAACATAGAAATATAGTTCTTTCTTTGACCAGTGAAGGTAGTTCTAAAAAGAACTGTTTTTTTTTGCTTTGTATTTTTTTTGTGTTTTCTCAACAAATTCCAAGCGGAACAAAAGAATGAAAAAAAGAACAACTAATGTCGAGGACAGCAATGATCCTGCATCCTGCGTTTCATCAGGTCTCTAGACTGGTCCCCATAACACAAAAGTTTATCGCAATAAATGCAAAGAATTTTAACTTTAGCAAAGTCAGAATCAATATGTGGGTGTGGACTGCTTGCTGAAAATGCTGCCGCAGTTGATGGGCTTGGTGTAGCAGCAGGTGGGTTCTCGTGCAACCTCCGTCTTTCAGCTCGAGCAAAGTTCTTGGGGTGCAAGTTCTTCACGTGTTGCACCATATTTGCTGTGCCAAAGGAGTATTTATTACATGGATCACCCCTTGAAAGAGTTGTTTGGCAAATTTTACAGGTTACTTTTGCAGCATTAACCTTTTTTTGACCTTCTGGAAAAGTGAAAAACTTCCAAATTAGAGCTTCTTTCCACTTCTTTGGACGTTCTTCAGGAATGAAATCTCCCTCAGAAGAACTGCTGGAAGATGACTCTATTGCTCTTATTATGGTGATCTTCCTTCTACACAACAAATGCTTCTTCTTCGAAAGTCAAAGTCAATAATTATAATGGGACGGAACTTTCAACAGTCGCAATAGGAAAAGTTACGAACCAATCAAATCTCTACTTTTAAAGTCACATGGCTTTGCGTACGCTTATGATGCGCTTGCGCAGCACTTTCAATACGAGTACGCATGATGTTCTACCGCGATTTGTGTAATTCTTTTTAAACGTAATATAGGATTATTAAAAGTATTTTAAAAAAAATCATAGTTATCCCAAATGTCTACCCTTAGTATCTACATTAAATACATACATGTTTTAAACCAAGTAGAAACATTGCACCCTTTTGCGTACAGAACGCTGTACATGACGTCACACCGAAGCTTTAATGCGATGCGTAACATCAAAGCATATTCGTACCGTATGCGCGGGTACACGCTGAGTATGATAAGCAGTACAAAAAATGGGGCGATCTCCCTCTCAGTGACAAATCAGACCTCAGGACGCGCTAAGGAGAATGATTAGAAGTGCTGACTCATTGCAGATCCGATTCTGGGCCTGCCTCTGCGTACATTATAACACCGCCCCCATCTCTCTCTGTTGTTAATGGTTAGTGCACACACTCATACTTGCACATGCGCTGTGCACGCCCACCCACACTACCCACATGCCACCACCTAGCATGCTTGCTATCATTTAGCCTGGATACCAATACATTACCCAATGGCATGTCCCCCAGGGCCATCATTCTTGCAGACCGCGAAAACGCTACCAATGACGGTCCTGGCCTTGGTGTGGTCAGCCCCCGCGGTTCCCATATAATGCGGTCACTGACGTAAGCACACTCTCTTTTGCCTGCCTGTGCTGCGATGACAGACAGACTGTCGAAAACAACCCAGACTCAGCGAAACCGCAGCTTTCAAGACACGACAAAAGACGACAGAAGCAAAGGTAAGAGAAGTCGTCACAACATCAGCCTCCTCTAAATTGTATATACATAATGCTATTTTTTTATCCTTCATATGGCTTTTCTACCCCTCAATGGTTTTAAATTATACTTACATAATTGAAATATTTCTTTATAAGTCATGAGGTCCTATACACCTCTAATCTTAAAAATAGTGCGTGCATACATTTCTGTGTCGTATTTCTGTACTACGCCACGTGCTTAGGCCTCTATTATTATTAATTGTGCGTCCATGATAGTATTTTTTTTTCTGCGTCACGAGGCCGTCCCAGGCCTGTATTAACTTATTGATCTTCCTTTGTTTGCTGGAGCAGCTACAGTCTTAACTACGGAATATTAAGAACCCACATTAAAATTCACTTTTGATAGTAGTTACGCAACTCAGTTTACGATGACTAATCAAAATGTCCTTTTGTTTCCTTCAGCAAACATCGTTCAGAAGCAACCACGGCCTATCGAGCAACAGCAATGGAATTCTCTGCAACTTATTGAATGTACTTTGACGTATATGCAGACTTCAAATCGAATGGTGAACTCCGGTGGCCGCACTCTTTATACAAGGTAAGCACAGCAGCCTAGATCTACAAAGCCTTCATAGCAATGCATTAGAAATAAGTCGCCGTAACGGGCGTCAGTAACGCAGTAGGCACTTCCATATAGACACCACTTGAACGAGGCACTATAACAACTGAAATATACCAGGTACACTGCACTCGTAAAACTGTACTGTTAGCTTTATTTGTGAAACGAGAGAGGGCCATATCATCAACCCTTAGCGACAAAATTATCGCCACTTTATCGGCAGCAAACTGCCGCTAAAGTGGCCATAATAGGTTTGATAATATGCTCTATGGAATTCCAATCAAAGCTCATGTTAGATGTGAAGGACATCTGACATGAGCTTCGATTGGAATTCCATAGAGCATATTATCAAACCCATTATCGCCACTTTAGCGACACTTTCCTGCCGATAAAGTGGCAATAATTTTTGTCGCCCAGGCTTGATATTATGGCCCAGAGTGCGTAGTGTACAGCAGCTTCTCTGTAAAATCTATAATTACCTCCGAGCAGTGACAACAGATAGGTTACAACAGTCTGACAAACATATCATCAACCTTATTATGCCACTTTTGAGTCACTTTCAACATGGGTAAAGTGATGCAAGGGGGTAGTAAATCTACGTCTGGTTCAACAAAAAATCTCAACTTCAGACTCTGCGGCACAGTTTTAATGTTGTTCTCTCTCTCTCTCTCTCTCTCTCTCTCTCTCTATCTCTCTATCTCTCTCTCTCTATCTCTCTCTCTATCTCTCACTATCTCTCACTATCTCTCTCTCTATCTCTCTCTCATCATTTCTCTATCTCTCTCTCTCTCATCATTTCTCTATCTCTCTCTCTCTCATCATTTCTCTATCTCTCTCTCTCTCATCATTTCTCTATCTCTCTCTCTCTCATCATTTCTCTATCTCTCTTAAACTTAGACACTGCTGTCTGCTTGGACGTGTAGAAGATCTGCTCAACTTAAGTTGTGAACTCCACTTCCTAATGTGTTTGGCGCCAAGTTTACATAACGGTAAGTACAGAGGCCTAGATCTACAAATCCTTCATAGGAATGCATTAGAAATAATTCGGCATAACAGGCGTCAGTAACGCAAAAGGCACTTCCATATAGACACCACTTGAACGCGGCACCATAACAAGTAAAATGTACCAGGTACACTGCACTCGTAAAACTGTAGTGTTAGCTTTATTTGTGAAACGAGAGAGGGCCATATCATCAACCCTTGGCGACAAAATTATTGCCACTTTATCGGCAGCAAACTGCCGCTAAAGTGACAATAATAGGTTTGATAATATGCTCTATGGAATTCCAATCAAAGCTCATGTTAGATGTGAAGGACATCTGACATGTGCTTCGATTGGAATTCCATAGAGCATATTATCAAACCCATTATCGCCACTTTAGCGACACTTTCCTGCCGATAAAGTGGCAATAATTTTTGTCGCTCAGGCTTGATATTATGGCCCAGAGTGCGTAGTGTACAGCAGCTTCTCTGTAAAATCTATAATTACCTCCGAGCAGTGACAACAGATAGGTTACAACAGTCTGACAAACAGATCATCAACCTTATTACTCCACTTTTGAGTCACTTTTAACATGGGTAAAGTGATGCAAGGAGCTAGTAAATCTACGTCTGGTTCAACAAAAAAATATCAACTCCAGACTCAGCGACACCGTTTTAATGTTTTCTCTCTCTCTCACTCTCTGTGACATCATTTCTCTATCTCTCTTAAACTTAGACACTGCTGTCTACTTCGACGTAAAGAAGATCAGCCCACCTGAAGTTGTCCATCCCAATGGCTGCAGTGTTTGGCCGCAAGGTTTATACAACGGTAAGCACAGAGGCCTAGATCTACAAATCCTTCATAGGAATGCATTAGAAATAAGTCGCCATAACGGGCATCAGTAACGCAATAGGCACTTCCATATAGACACCACTTGAACGCGGCACTATAAGAGAACAGGAATATACGAGTCACACTGCACACTTAAAACTGTAGAGTTACCACAACTTGTAATGCTTCAGCTCATTTACTCACATCTACATAATTCTAAACTCTAATTTTCTTTTTTCTTTTGCAGATTACCAATCGGACACCTTTTGGAATCCATTTCACAATTTCTTTATAACATTGTTTAAGTTATTTTGCCAGTTCTAATATAGTTATAATTGAGTTTCGTTTATATTTATTGTTTAATCAAAGTTAATAAAAAAAAAACGACATACTACTTTTATTTTGTGGGGGAGGGGTATGACGGTCCACAATAAAAATAATGTTGAAATACTATAGTAAGAAATTCAAGACTAGGATTGAAAACTACTGAGTTCTTACTAACTGATATAATAAATACAACAGTGAGAAACTACTAAAATGGCGGTGGACGGAGTACGTAATCAACGTTTGGTACCTCGGCACTACCTTTTTAATAAATATATAAAGAATATGACTATTAATACTGTACAAAAGTACAGCACCGGATGAATCACATGAACAGGGAAAAGAAAGCGACAGATTTACTAACTGATATAAAGAAAGGTTTGCTTGTTGAACTTGAAGAAAAAAACGTGAACTTCGAAACAACGCTGAGCATGCGAAGAGAGTACAACTGCTACACCAAAAAAAGGAAAGCTTTACATACAAAAGGCGATACATTATCGCCACTTTTATCAACAGGAAACTGCCGATAAAGCGGCGATAATGTGCATGATAAAAGGTCCTTGTAACTTCCCGTAGCAGCCCAGGTTCTGATCCTAACCTAGGCTGCTATGGTTATTCACAAGTACATATTATCAAGACCATTATCCCGCTTTATCGGCAGTTTCCTGCCAATAAAAGCGACTATAATGTATCTCCTTTTGTTGATAATATGGCCCATTGCTCTTTTTTTTGACCAGTAAACTTAGGTGCATATTATCAAGGGCCGGTGTTTTATTGACAAGAAACTGCCGATAAAACGGCGATAATGAGCTTGATAATACGGCCTTGTTATTTCCCAGAGAACCCCATGTTAGCACCAGAGCAGAGGCTTCTATGGGAATTAACAAGGACGTAATATCAAGCCCACCCTCCCAACATTAATGAAAAACTCCAGACAATGCGGATACCTGGAGCTGGAAGGTCATTTTCCATATCACTGCCCCAGAAAGGTGGCCTTCCCCGCGACGTGTACGGCGATAGAGAGAGCTCAAAACATATTTTTTTTTTTAAAAAGACCCAAGGGGTGCCGCTCCCCGAGACTGCGGGGAGTAGGAACGTAACCCACCCCCGCATACTTCAAAATAAAACCAGAGGAGTGCCGTTCCCCAGTGCTCGGGGCACCTTACAAGCCCCCATTATGCAGAAAAATTGCCCCCGTAATTTACCCCCCCGGGACCTAATGAACAAAACAGACTTTTCCTTTTTTTCCCCACCTTTTCCACCGCGTACAAGTACTGCACAAGTACCCCACCATTTTTTATTTTTTTATAATTAAAATTGACCCTAAAGATCCATGTACCACCCCTGACCAAGACTATAGGCTCAGAATGTTTCTACCCTGCCCCCTTTCCTTATTTCTCAACTTTGTTTTACTGTTTTCTTGTGACTCTGCTCTCCCGACAAACAACATGGCTGCCAACACTTCCTGTTTTGGAGTATTGACAGCCAATCAGCATGCAGCTCCTGCTCGTAATTGTAGGTATTTACATACGCGTACGCCGCGTTTTATCTTTTAAAAAAATAGAGCCTAAACATCCCTGTACGACCCCCTGATCAAGCCTAGAGGGTCAGAATATCTCTACTCTACCCCCTTCCCTTATTTCTCAACTTTGTTTTACTGTTTTCTTGTGATTCGGTTCTAGCGAGGCACAAGATGGCCGCCAACAGTGCACAGCCAATCAGCATGCAGCTCGCGCTCGTAATTGAACAGATTTCAGTACGCGTACTGAACTCCGACTCTAGATATGGCTATGATTTTACTTGCAATTTTCTCAGAAACTACTGAACGGATTTACACCAATTTAATTCCGTTCAGCCGTTCGGGCTGTAGCCCTGGCTAAAGGTCCCTATGGAAAATTGCATGGGGAAAACACGTTTTGGGACACCCTTTTTTCTCGGCCTCCACTTGACGAATCACCCCCAAAACTTTCAGGGAAGGAGCGGAACCGAGCAGACCATTTTCTTGGAGAAATTCGGGAAGATTCGTCCACCGACGCCAAAGTTATTCCAAATAGAATGTTGTGGATTTCCTATGGAAACTAGGTCCTAACTATAACTACCTACTGGCGACCGCCAGTAGGTAATATATAATATATCCCGCTAGGATCCAAAAACGTTTTGTGTTTTTTGAATGTTCCAGCGAAACCGCGGTAGATCCACAGGAGCATTTTCTTTTGTTATTATTATTCTCCCAGGTGAGCCAGGTTCCAGGGGAAAATTGGTTGTAATTTAAATTGTGAAGGGTGGTGCACAGGGGCCCCCTCTCTGAACAAATTTCGACCGCAGGGTCTCCATCCCCTGGGGTCCAGCCTTTTGTAAGATTGGAAGGAGGGCACGTGAATCCCGCCCGGGCTGACTTTTGTTCCTGGGTATCCCAACCCCAGCGGCCCAGACATGCAAATAAATGGGAGGGCGCTATGTGGCACCCCCCCCAGAACTATTAATGGCCCTTGGGACCCCATTCCCCACGGCATGCTCCAGCTATGTCCTGGGGTTCCCACCCTTGGAACATAGCTGTTTCCCTAGCCGCACTGGGATTTATATTTTTGCAGAAGGCATTCCGTTGCCTTTGTCACCGCGTAATCGGTCCTCTAAAGATCTAAATCCAGTCCTAAGTCTGCTCCCTGTGGGCTGGAGCATCAAAAATGGGACTGGACTTTTAATGTCATGCTGTGCCTGTTCTAAAGCGCACAGGGAAACAGAAATATCGCTCCAGCCCGCAAGGAGCAGCATTTAAAATAAGAATACCACTTTGTCCTTTTTTACATGGAAGAAGACCACGAGCCCATATAAAAATAAAAAACTGGCAATGCTATTTAGGCTCATGCCTCTTAACCTGACCCTGTGGCCCCTCCCTAATCCTGCCCCGTCACCAAGTTCTAAGTACTTGCGCTGCACTTTATTTTTCCCATTTAAACCGTAGTCGTCGCATGCACCAAGATCCTGCTGTAGGTGGGGAGATGTGGCCCACAAATTGCAATACCTGCATCTGTTTTACCTTAGAAATGAATATGTCACTAAGATTGCTTGGAGTCTCTGCAGTACATGCATACTCCCTCGTACCCATCTCACTGATACCGTGCACAGTACAAGTTACGCCCAGATGTCTGCAGCAGGTACGCCATCCAACTCCTAAATTATAAATCTCTGCAACAGGTGCATTATGAACCAGACAAGCAATATCAGTCATTGCTTTTGAAACATATGCCCGGCAGATTACGTTTTATACAGCCAGGGGCCCATCCCCACAAGCTATCTCTGTGAGGAAGGCATTTTTAGTGGATTTGAAACTCATTGCCTACATTCTATCATTTAACGCGATTTCTCAAGCTTCAGTTGAGAGATATCAATGGTATAGATCGCAAAGATAAAAACCTAGTTGGGGCCCCTGAGAGTAGAAATTGAGCCTGCAGGTTAGGCACTGGAACGTCTTAACTATAATGACTGTGCAACCAGAAAAACGAAATTCCGACACTTGAATTGGTTGTACCAATTAAATAAAAGTGCCAGTGAACCTGTCTGCCTATCAAGGCAACCGCTGCGTAAGATGATTGCATAGGTGGGTCGCTCAGTTGTGTTAAAGAACACACATCCTTTGGCGAGAGCTGAAGTGCTTTCCAAGAGCACTGAATGTTCTAGTAAAGGCACCTTTAGACGTTTTGACCCGGTATTTTGTAAAGTGCGAACTTGTCACCTCCAAGGGTCTCGAGGAGCTGGGGGCCGTCGGGGAGGTTAAATGAACTATTGCCCAAAGTCACATGGTGCTGGGCTGAGCAGCCCCTAGCACCGGGGATGGAACCGTGAGCTCCGTGGTCAGTGATTTTGAGTATTATCTTTTAGGTTTGTCTTCAACATTGAATTGCATTGAACAAACACACAAGCTAGATGGCAGGTCACCCAAGGATCACCCTTGACTTTTTGTTACACCATCCATCCTCACAATTTCAGCATAAGTTAGAAAGACTCAACTCCCTTCTTCCATTTTTGCTACCACCAACATGTAAACTGAGCATAACCAACAACACAGGCCAGGCGTAGGTTAGAGAAGCTGTACTATGGCAGTGCAACGCTTTGTGTTTTGCCCAGAATGAAAACGGCTCCTCTTTCGGTGGCCCTCAATTCTGCTGCTAGTCTCGTAACTGGCTCTAAAAATTACAACCACATCTCTCAGGACCTGCTGGCCTTAAAATGGCTCCCAAATGAAGCTTGGATACAGCTGAAAATTGCATGCATGGCACACAAAGCCATCCACTTCAAGACCCCGTTGTACCTCGCTCAGAAACTGGACCTCTCATGTGGTGGTTCAAGAGCCTCCAGAAGTGCCAGCACCCTATTACTCAAACCACAAAAAGTCAAGAAAAAAAGACCTATAATCGAGCATTCTCAGGTATGGCGCCATGGATCTGGAACTCTCTTCCCCCCCGAAGTGAGGATGATTCCTTCCACTGCCCTTTTCAAAATAGAAGTTAAAGGGCTCTTATGTAGAAATATCTGACTCAGTCTGACTTCCCCATTTGACTTTGGGGCTATAGACGCTGTTTTGTGGCCCAGCGGCTTGGCTCACGAGAATGTTGGACATTTTAGGACTATGTACTATGTACTTTTTCGCTATGTTGAATATTTGTTTGCCTGTACCCGTCCTGCTGCATAATCTGTAAAGCGCTCTTGATACCCAGTAGTGCCAAAAAGTCAAGCAATTTGCAAACACTGCTTTACAAAAACTCATAAATAAGGTAATGTTTACAAGAGCTCTCGATCTGGCCTGCTAGGGCACGTGGGATTAAAGTGGCAGGACATCCGACGTGTTTGAGTCAAATGTTTCTCTCCTGCAAGGCAGACCGCGTTCGGTGAAATAATTGTTTACAGGTTGTGCAGTTCTAAAGGGCTCTGCCATTTGATTGAGAATGAGTTCTGTTGTGATTAAGTAATTATAGGCATTCTCACAGGTTAAATACATCAGCAGCTGTCAAGGCAGCTTTCTTTATCTGACTGCCTACATACAGAAATAATTGAGGCATGCATTGAATTAAATACGTGATATCCAGAGGAGAGCAGTTACTATTTCGTGAGCTAATGTGGACAGGCGCGGGCCGGCACGGACCGGCCAATGGTGGGCCGGCTGTAGATCTATCCAGTAGGTACACACATGTGGAGAGATTTAGCGATCATGTAGCTCACAGTGTATGCCCACTTGAGGCATGAAATAACATTTTACAAACAGTGAAGATGAGCCCCATAATGATTAGAAATTGCCAATGTTTGGCCTAGCTTCTAACCCTTTTAATCATAAGACAGACATCAACCTAAATGTCTACGAGAGAAAAGATATCACGGTGCTGCGGAGGGTACACAATCGCAATCTGCTGGTGAAAATGCCCGTAAATAGCCCCCCATTTGCTGGCAATAACTTCTCAGCTTGAAAAGGAAGCTAGATCTGGATTTGGGACTAAAGTTTCAATAGCTATAAAATATCACCACCTACTGCTCTTTCAGAGTAACTATCAGTAAGATGATTATTTGCAATGAAACGAATGAAGACTAACACTGCCAGTACATGACAGATTAACAACGCTCTGCCCCCCGAGAATGCCATGCTCAATCTACCACTCAGCTGTAGAGTCACGTGCCCACCGCGTGGACCCTCCTCGTCTCACCTCTGTTTCTGAACTGGCCATTAGTAGAAGGACCCGCGGGTGGGAACTCCAAATATGAGGTTGAAAAAATGTTCTTCAGCGGTCGCCGCCCTAGCCTCCCCAGCAGGCCGACTGAGGAATCCAGGGGCAGGGTGCACCAGGATTCTTCCGGGGCAGGCAGGCTGCAAGGTGCTCATCCGGCTAATCTACAGCCTTTTAAGATGTCCTACCCCCCCCTGCAAGCCGCCCAGGTAACCCCTCTGCCCCCCCGCCTAACCCCCAGGTAACCAATCGCTGCCAGCCACGGGAAACCTACCTGCAAAACTTTGAACCTGCGGCCACCGTTGGGCCACCGCCATCAAGCGGTCCAGACCGGCCCGCACCTGTCTCCGCGGCCTGCGAGAGGGGCTGAGGCCCTTTTGTCCAAGACATTCAATTCATGCTCTGTTAATCATCTATTCAGAAGATTAATTGCTTAAGTTAGCCATCCTATTCTGTCTTTGCGGCCCCTTGTATGAATTCCAACTGGGCCTTTTTGCCTCTTCCTCTTCTACTTTCAGCTCTCATTAGCCTCTTTTCTGCTTCACATGAGTCCTCCATTTGCTCAAAAGTCTGCATTTGTTTAAAAAAACTCTTTGTGGTCTCACTTGTTTTAGCTATACCACTGGTAGATGGTTCACTTATATCTGATCTCTACTCCAATTTATCTGACGCTCCACCTGTTTCCAAAGCATCCTTTTTAGGTCTCCCTGAGCCAACGCGCATGCTTTGTCTGCAAGACTTAAGTAAGGGGCTTTCAAAAATGCTCCCAAAGGCTTTTCCTGGTGGATTGCCTACATGCATGTGTGCTGGAACGTGCACATCGCACACCATTTGGCATCCTGTGAGCCTCTCTCCGCACTCATGCTGGTTTGCTTGCAGCCGGCATCAGACTTCAAACACTTCAAAGTAATCCGCTCCTCTGCCCCCCGCCGTTTCTTTATCTCTTCCTCCGCATCACTGGCTCGCTCTGCCTCCGTCTTGTTTTTTTTGCACAGGAGCACATTTTACACTTTTTTTGCTTGTGTTTTGTGAAATGGGTGCAAATAAGATTTATCTACTCGATGCCAACTTTGCAACCAGAATCATGTTTGGTTTTCAAAATCCCTACCTAATTTTGGAATAAAAGTTAAAAATATTTCATTAAAGGTGCGTTGGCAACAGTTACAAAAAAATCGCTTCCTGGTGTTAGTATTTCATTAGCTTAGTGGGTTCCTTGGCGGCCGCACAGATCTGGCAATAGCTTACCAGCCACGAGCTGAAATCCTAATAGCGTTAGGGGTGCCATTAAGCTGGGTACAGACATGTGTAATTTATGCCTTCTGTCTCCTACTGAAAATACCGAAGGTCTTTCAGAAATTCAAGAACAGCCTGCAGTGACAATTCCCCGTGTGCGTTTCAGAACCAGCTTTTCGCTACTTCTCTTTTCTCAAACAGTCGATTTTATTCTGTACATGTTTCTGGGTCGTTTTTTTACTCAAAATACTTGGTAGAAGGAGGTGCAGGCGTTTCCAGTCCTATTGCCCATCCCTCAGCATTATTGTAAACATTCTGGAAAACTGCTTTCTTTCCTTAGATTAATAAAAACCCAAACGTTTAGCCTCCTGCAACTGTTCGAAAATCCTCCAAGCTACCTTAAAACTAGAGGAAATGGCACAGGTACTGTTACTAGGCCCTGACCAGGTGTGTTTGCTCCCTGTAATGTCAGTGGCTAGAGACAACCTACCCAATTAGGGCTACATAAATCCTTCATTCATTCACTCATCCATCCATTCCTTCATTCACTCACTCCCTCATTTGTTCATTTATGACCAGTTCCTGTCCTTCGTCAGGAGTCTCAAGAGGGTAGGATTTCAATTGGGCAGAAGCCAAACCCACCCGGATGCTGAAGCCCTGTACAGGCATGCCAGGTGATGTCTTGGCTGTCACGTAAGATGAGGAAGTGACTCCCGCCAGTGACTTTCGTAATATGTTTCGACTGGAATGGACCCCTCATCGCAGTTGGGTCTTAATCAGGTGCAGTCTTGTTTGATACATCATGCTTCCTTGCGTTTGGACTCTCTTCCTTCTTAGGAGAAGGGCTTCCCGGTAGATGTCATCTCTGATGGAAGAGTCCCTGGACTCTAGACACTGCTCTTCCAAGGCGATGCTCTTTTGAATGGGTACATGGTGGCCTGCAGTGTCTCTTCTGCACCATACTTAATTTCATGTCAGATTTCTATCCCAATGAAGAAACCGATGTACCCATACCCTTTCATACTGTCCTACCTCCTCAACTGGGGGACTCCTGCATACTCCAGACATACCACGTCCTTTGGGATTCTACCAAGACCGTGCAGACCCTTCAAAGTTAAGAAGCTAATTCGGATCCTGGCTGTAGGCCAGTAGTCTCATTAGTTTTTAAAAGGAGAGAAAGTTGAGGTTCGAGGTCAACGCTACCCTTCTCAGAAACACCACAACACTGAAGTATGGAAAACGTGCATTAAACAAATGCAAGCCAATGAGGCCACATATCAACATGCATACAAACAAATAAGGAACTCAGACGCACGCGCCTGGCCTACGAGTGCCCCATAGCGTCTTTTGTGACTTTGCACATCGAGATAGTTTACATATTGTGTGAACATTCCCCAGACGTTTAACCTGTTAAATCCTGGCCTGATCAGCAGATTGGTAGGGCCGGCTTGCCTTGTAATGTTGTAAGAGACCCTCACAAGGGGCCCTCATACTGGCCTCCCATTGGTCGCCTCTCATTCCATTCATCAGTTGCACCTGGGGACTCCGGTGAGTCTATTTGTGGAAAAAGCAGGTGGAAATCTATGTTTTTAAATAGACCAATGTTGCTTGCACCTGCTGCTGTTGTACTCCACACTTGTTCTCTACTCTTTAGCCACGCTTTGGACTCGCTTAGGACTTTTTATTGTAACTTTAAAAAAATTCTCTACCGTTTTTACGGTTTTAAAATTCTGTATGTGTTTGGAACGTCTACAGAAGTTGCATTATTCAATAAACACTAGGGGAGGGGGCGTGGGTGAGGAGGGGGGAGGGGGCGTGGGTGAGGAGGGGGTTATTTGCTTGCCTGATAGCCACTGGCACCCTTCTACGTCACAGGTGGGCAAGCCATCTCTGGTAGTGTAGTGAATCAGCCCAGTAACATATTGCGAGTTGTGCAGAAATAGTTTGGGCGGTGAAACAGCGAGGACCTTGTGCCGTTCGCTCCTGTTGTCCCATATCGGCTGCGAGTAGCTCTCCCAGCCATGATGGTTGCTGTGCATTCTGGTACATGCACTTTTGCGTGTTCCATTGTGTGCACAGAAATACAAGTACCAGCATGCAATGGGAAGCACACAGCTGTATGAGCTTTTTATGGCCGACACGAAACAACCTAAAATGTGCACTGTGTGTCTGAAATTTGAAGTTAGAGGGCCACACTTTCAATGAGAATGTCTGGTCTTTGAAGTGCGATTTTTAAAATAAGACGTGCTTGCAGGTTCCTCGTGTTTGAAAGGCAGACTCCTGTGTGGAGTGTACCCTGTGCTTTGTAATCCCCCAAGGGGCACAGGGCACTGGCGTCTGCTTTCAAGCATGACTCCCTACTTGAGTAGAACTGGCAGAGCAGTGTATCGCTTTGTTTTACAAAATATTAAAGAGATGAAATGTTTCTTTCTGTGCCTGTCATTGAAGTTTTGTCGGGGCTTTCCTTTGACGACCCCTCCCTCGCCGAGCCATGCGCCTTCTGTATCCCATACCCCCGACCACTCTGCCCCTTTGAAGGTCTGAACATCTGTTTTTTATAGCTTTAATGACCGGAGGACGTCCGAGGCCCCTGCTGGGCGCGGCGCACCTTTTATTAGGTATTGTCTTCTTAGGTCTAGGCTAGCGTAGGCTGCGCATGCGCAGTTTCCCTTGTTAGGTCTCGGCTAGCATAGGCTGCGCATGCGCAGTCTCGCTTGCGAGATCTTATGTCTCAGAGTAGCGAGGCTTAAACCCGCCCCTCTCCTCCATTGGCTGGCCTCCTAAATGGCGGCCAGCCATTGGAGAAGAGGTCTCTGTGACGATCTCTTTTCGCTGTAAGCCCCGTCCTTTTCGGATTGAGGGGCGTGTTTTTTTTGTTTCTTTCTCTAAAGAAAAACATGCCCTCCAATCCGAAAAGGACGGGGCATTCAAAGTCTGGTAAAATGTCGGGCATTGCATATTGGTGGTACTTTTTCGCATAGTATGGGTATCCATAGCAATATGGTAGACTCTTCTGGTATAATTCTGACGTTACACAAGTGTGTTAATTCATGGCCTCTTTGCTGCTATCTAAAACTTGTGGGTTGATCGAGCATCCGCGCTAGGTTCTGAGCCCGGCTCAAGCGCGGTTCTGAGCCCGGCTCAAGCGCGGTTCTGAGCCCGGCTCAAGCGCGGTTCTAAGCCCGGCTTGCGCTCTGTTCTGAACCCGGCTTGCGCTCTGTTCAGAACCCGACTCGCGCTCTGTTCTGAACCCGACTCGCGCTCGCTTCTGAGCCCGGCTTGCGCTAGAGCCCCGTCCGCGTCAGCAGCGGCCGCCGCCGCCCGGAAAGATCATTACGAAGGTAGAAAGTCCGACGTACACCTCCTGATGTTCCTGGGCCCTGTTACACCAGTGATTCTGCCGCACTGCGGGTGTCTGGCGCCGGTGGGTCTGCTGATGAGACATGGTGGAGCCGCCGAGCGTAGTGCACCTTTTTGTTCCGGACAGATACAGGGCTTTGCTCTGTCTTGGCGAAGGTGGTGAGTAGGGAAGCTCGGCTGTTCGACCTGGGTTCTCCATTGGGAACCTGTAGTGGTGCTGGCCTCTGGTGGCTATCTCTGGGGGTCCTCCCTCCTTGGTGGCTGCCTCGATTTCCTCGGTGTTCCAGCGCTGGCGGGCAGTTTTCGGGCTGAGGTTGCCTCACTTCGTGGTGGCCTGCTGGTCCTCGCCCTATGCCGGTAGGCAAATTGGAATCCTCTCCATTTTGTGTGCCCTCCTCCACCTCTATGTGGCTCCACAAGATGGCATCCTGAAGTCAGTATGGTCAAAACAATCTCACCTTTTACTGTCTACCATCTCAACTGAGGTAGGATGCTCATTTTTGCTCGGATATTAAGGAAGACTTCCTTCTACACCCAAGAACAGTCACTCCTCTTTATCACGACTGATCAAGCATATTAACAGCAACTTTTAGTTGTCTTTACACTTATATTTTATGTTTTGTTTGCCCCATTTCCGTATTGTGGGTGCTGAATATATCCTATTTGGCCATCTTGGAGTATGCTCTTCCTATATATTACACTCATGGCCCGCTTTGTTTTTTGATGTCTACTGCAAAAGCATGGTTAGTGGGGCCCTGATCTGTTTTGAGTCTAGAACTTACACTGCTATAACCTATCTCTTTTGAGTCTAGGGCTTATACTTATATCAGAATGTTATATCGTAGTTAATTTGGCACTTTAGAGTTTATTGTATTCTTTGCATATAATTGTAGGATAATCTACCACCCCAGCCTACTGCTTGTTTGCTGATTACATCTCGACATCTCTACCATTCAATCATGCGCCCGCCTAACCCCACCCGGAACTCTAATCTTGTGTGTTATGGACCCAACTCCTGGTCCATTAACTACCCTAACAAAATGACCAGTAATGCAAAAAAGAACTTCAAGCACAGTACTCTAAAACAACATCCGGAAACACTCATGTAGATAACTTCCACTCAGCGATCAACGACAACACGAAAACTAACTTCATTTTTTACTCTAATCGCCCGACTAAATGGAAAAACACCTTATCTCTTCACCTTCAAGTCGCCAAGTCAGTAATCATTCCCTATGGTGAAAAAATCTCCACTACCATATCACCAACCTTCACAGGGGAACTCCCCATTTCCATGTACAGAACCTGAACCATTCTCATACAGGCCACCGACCTACACCTCACCACTTTTGACCGCCACTTCCCCTCACTTTTCTCCTTGTTAACTCAACCGAGCCATCATACCCTATCTCCCCTCGCCCCCTCCACCCTCACTAATAACGTGGAACTGATCCAATCCCCCTGGTCTGATGAACCTCTCCCTGACTCTTGGATATCCTACATCTCTCACTACAATCCCACTCCCCCTATCATTACTCTCAGTCGCCAAACACCCACCATTATCACACCAGCTAATCACACCAGGAACAACAAACTCACAACTAACAAACCCCACAAGGCTGATCTTGACAGCTTGGTCTCTAACCTTAGCCCTCCTGTGACTGAAATCCCCACAGGCACTCCCCTCTCTACCCTCGATAATCTGAAACCCTCCCTCACAATCTTCCCCTACCGCCTTCACAGACCCTGTTCCCCCGACCCTTATTCCCCCTTGTCCAATGTCATTTCCAATCCAGTGGTCACTCTCCCCCCCCCTACTACCACTGCACACTCCCCTTCCGCTGCCCCACATCCACAGGCACAACCTGTTTCCTCATCCACTTACCTCACTGACATCCCCCGTGACACCCCCATGTCCAACGCCTTCCCCAATCCAGCAGACACTTTCCCCCCTATTATCACTGCCCACTCCCCTTCCGCTGTCGCACTCCCACAAACACAACCTGCCTCCACCGCTAATCTCTCTGACATTCCCTGCGACTCTGATGTCCTACCTAGAATTTCTCTCCCTCCTCACTTGGACACTAGTCCCACTTCTTCTCCTCTGAACTCCTCGAATGGGAACATTACAAATCCGGCTCCCTGCGTCCAACCTCTCCCCTCTCCTAATCCTATGGACTCCATCCAATCCCTGACCCCTGTTCAATCTCCCTCCATCGACCCAAGTCACTCTCGGCCCCTGCCTAAAAACTTAAACTTTTTCAGCTCAATAGCACAGCAACTGAACAGAATGGAGCTAAAAATTAACTCCCTTGCCGCTGATTTTCTATACTTACAACAAGACCTTCTCAACAGGACCAAGCAACCGTGCTCCCTCCCCCCGGGAAGTTTTGCTCCTACCCTACTCAATACCTCTCCCATGGCCCCACATAGCACCCCATGGTCCTCCAGTCCATCAGCGAGTCAGGCACTTCGACCTAACCGGGATCGCCAACCCTTTTCGGCACAGAAACCTGATGAGATCAACGACTCTTACCTCGCTTTGAGCCAGAAGTCAGCCCCTTTCCCCATCCCTGTTATTATCGGCACTAACAGAATCCCTAAAACTGTCCACTCGCCTAGACCTCCTGCTCAATACTCCTCTATCCACCTAACTCCCCCCATCATCAAGACTCCCCGCCCTCTCTCTTGCATGCTCCTAAACTACAGATCAGCAGTACAACACGCCACAGATATTGCTGAAGCTCTACTCGCTGAAGAAATTTACATTGCTTTCCTCACAGAATCCTGGCTCAAAGTCCACTTCACCCCCATTCTTGACATTCTCACACCTCCAGGGTACACCATCATCAGACAAGACAGGCCGATCAAAACTGGGATACAGATTACCAAACTTAAACCTGCAGAATACTGATCGTTTGAATACCTGGGTGTCTAACTCACTGCCAAAGGCACCTCACCCATCAAATTCCGCACCATCTACCATCCTCCTGGAGAGCGTACCCTTTTCCCCGAAGAACCAACACGGTTCTCCATGACAGACACTAAAGACGTGTTCCTAGGTGACCTCAATATCCACTGAAACGACCCAGAAAACTCCACTGTCTAGAACCTATCCAACCTACTTAAAATATATAACCTCAAACAACTCTGCAATAAACCAACTCACATCAAGGGTGCAACACTGGATGCGATCATTACCAACAATGAACTGGTCTCTCTGAGAGCGATTTCTCCCATTGACTGGTCCGACCACCACCTCATTCTGTTCAAGATTGATGCACTTGTCAGCCACCGACCTATTTGTGATGACAAACCTGAACACTTGACCAGAAACATCAAAGAAGTCCCTTTATCCGAACTTGAATCCAGGATTCATGCCCATCTTCAACTCCAACCCTCATCATGGAGGGCTGATGACCTCACTACACACTTTAACTCCAAAATGACAGAGGTTTTAGACCAAGTACATCCACTCAAACTTAAACAACTGAGGCAAACCAAATCTAAACCCTGGTTTAACGTGGATCTGAATGATGAAAGGCGTCAACTCAGACAAACGGAAAGGAAGGTCTTGGAGACTAAACCCCTCGACCTTACACTTAGCGCAACTTAGATCTGCTCGGGAGGCATACAAAAACACATTTTCAGTGAAAAGTCATCTTTCTTCCACAGCCAACTAGATCTGGCGAAAAGCAGACGAGAGAACTCTTCAATATTGTCAAAAGCCAAACAAACTGCACTCCCTCTCAAGAAATCGAAGCCACCAATGAGCGATGTGAAGAAATTGCCACCTTCTTCCAAAAATAATGTCTCTAAAATTGATCAATCCTTCATACAAACCGCTAACCCTCCTTCCCTCTTAACATGCCCCCCTTTAACCACTCTTGACCATTCAGAAAGAGTTCTTAACAAGGACAATCAGACCTGCCTCCAGCTAAAAAACAATGCGCATCAGTCCGACTTTGAGCTAATGTCGGAAAACAAGGTCTTCAGTATAATTTCTAATCTAAAACCTTCCTCCCACACTATGGACCACCTCTCATCCACAATTATAAAAGAACTCAACCACGCTATTTCCCCTTTCTGGACAAAAATCATCAACGCCTCTCTCACCTCAGGCTGTGGCCCAGACCCTTCAACTAGGACAAATCACACATATTCTCAAGAAACCAGGGGCCGACCCTAATGATCTTAATAACCTCAGACCTATCTCTAACCTCCCATTCCTTGCAAAACATTGGAGAAATGCGTTTTCCACCAACTCCACAAACACATTGATGAGTTCAACCTTCTCGACACCTTTCAATCAGGATTCAGGAAAGGCTGAAGCACGGAAACCGCTATGCTCAACATCTCTGACGACATTCACAAGGCTTTAGATGAAGGTGATCCCTGCCTACTCATCCTTATTGACCTATCTGCTGCATTCGACACAGTAAATCATCCAGCTCTTCTGGAGACCTTGTCGAAGCGCTCCGGCATCAGTGGAACAGTACTAAAATGGTACACCTCCTTCCTTCAACACCACTCGCAACAAATTTAAATCAACTCCTGTCTCTCAAAGCCAACAAAAGTCACACTTGGGGTCCCACAAGGCTCGATCCTCTCCCCGTCCCTCTTCAATCTCTTCAT
Organism: Lissotriton helveticus; assembly: GCF_964261635.1. Classification (NCBI taxonomy): domain Eukaryota; kingdom Metazoa; phylum Chordata; class Amphibia; order Caudata; family Salamandridae; genus Lissotriton; species Lissotriton helveticus. The sequence goes on along the minus strand of NC_136063.1, from coordinate 584,277,142 downwards.
GGAGCCCCTCACAATCATCTTGAAAAAAGCTGGGGTGAATTACCACCTTTACGCGGATGACACCCAAATCTATTTCAAAATCAAGTCTCCCAGCGACATCCAACACCTCAATGCCACTCTAACTGAGATCCAAACTTGATTCAACGTTAACCACTTAAAGCTCAACCCAGATAAAATTGGACTAATCCTATTCTCTCCAAAAAGCAACCATCGTCCAATCCAAGAGTGGCTCAAAAATCTGCTTGCCTTAAACTGCCCCCGCGTCCTATCTGACTCAGTTAAGTCTCTAGGCATCACCCTTGCCATGAACTTATCAATGGAAGCCCACATCAAAACTCCGCAAAAAGTGCTCTTTTCTCTCTAAAACACCTCAAGATATTGAAACCTTTTATTCCCCATAATGACCTCAAGACAGTAGACCAATCCCTAGTTCTCTCTAAAATAGACTACGGGAAAGCCATCGTAACAGGGACTCCAAAAGCTCACCTAAATCCTCTAAGGGCAGTGCTGAACATGGCAGCTCGACTCGTATCTGGAGTAAAAAGATTTGAACACATCACTCCAGCTGTCAACTCCCTCAACTGGCTTCTCATGGAAGGGAGGTGTATTAACAAGCTGGCCTGCATCACACACAAAACCCTTCACCCTCCGGCCCCCAACTACCTGAACAACAAACTGATCAGAGCAGGTTAATCCAGAACACTGAGAAGCTCCAACTCACTCCTTCTTATTCCTCCGAAACTAAAAAAGAAAACCACATAATACCGATTGTTTTCTGCCAACGCTCCCAGGATGTGGAACGCTCCCCCTAGAGTCCTCAGATGCAACCCCTCCTTCTCCTGATTCAAAAGGGACCTGAAACTCCATCTCCTTAACAAATACTTTCCTGACCAACGTCAACTAACCTAGACTCCAAAATCCGAGTTGACTCCTCTCTCTCTTGTCATTCAAGTATAGTTGGTGACCGGACTATGTTAAATACCTTTTCTTTGTATTGTTCACTCCCCCTCCATTGCACTGTTAATTTATTTTTCATGCTGTACTTTTTATCTCTGGTTTGCTTCCTTACTGCCGGCCTACTATTTAATATAATTTCCTTCTGTTTTTTACAGTGTGTATGTAAAGCGCTCTGATACATACGGGTCAAGCTAGCGCTATATAAAACTTTTTTTTTAAATAAAATTCAAGCTGCCATGTTAAAATATACTGTTCAGGAGGGTTTGGGGAAGGGGTGGAGTGAAAATGTCACCCTAGTTTTAGAAAGAGATGGCTAGCCCTATTTAAAACTCTGCACAAGGGAGAGTCTGTTGAGAACTTTTGGATTTGTCATCGATGGTATTCGACGAATGCCCACAAGGAAGGAGAACCACCTGATTCCACAGCAGGTATAGACTTAAGGACTTTTATACTCCAGCTTGACTGAGGGATTAGGAGGGTTTTTCTAGGGCCAGAGGCTGCGGCCACCTTGCACTCTCTGAGGGACAGTACATCAGTGGACCTGCAGGGGGGACTCTGGGTTTTCTCTGGACGGGCCCGGCAGATGCGTAACTTCCATCAAGAGGGGACCAATGACTCTGCTTCTCACACAGGTGCCTAGCAAGATGGTTAAAGCCATGGGGCTTTGGGAGTGTGGCGGGGAGGATATTCTGCTTGCAGACTGTGAAGGGGCTGCTGAGGAAGTCCCAGGGTGAAGGCAGGTGCCAGGAGCCTAGACAGAGAACAGGTCCAGCATCCGGAGAAGTGAAACCCAGCTCCAGGAAGAAAAATTACGTTTGGGGGCCAGTAGGCCTCAGAAAACTACTCCTGGTAGCTAGAGCTTGCCACTAGGAGCAATACAACACCTTCCCTAAGCAAATCGGCCCGGGAAAATAGGTAGAAAAGTGTGACCACAGGTGGACGTTGTGAAAAACTAAGGGTATAATGTTCACAGGAGATTTTAAAAATACCCCTTGGGTGGGCTATGACTAGGGATGAATGCAACCTTCTTTAATCATTTGTTAGATGGGGAAGAGGTATTTCTGGGGACTCCTCCAAAAGAAAATTTCTGACCCCTAGACCCCATCCCTGTGCTTCAATTCAATTGAAGCTGTCCAAGGAGTCCCTATCTACCCTGGACAGGAGTGCTAGGGTGAGACAGTGTGTCTCTTCTGTTCCCCATGCTTGGGTCTGGGGAAGGGGGGGGGAAGCAGAGAGTCCACCACCTATGTCTTCCTGTCTGTGCTGACCATGGGCGGGAGAACTAAGATGCCTGGAGCTGCCAGAGAATGGCATACTAAGAGAGTGGTGTGGGGAGCCAATAGGGTCCTTGTTCCCCCCTCCCTCGACCCTCCAATAAACGCAACATCAGGTTGTCGTAAGTGGGCCCTGGCACATTGCTCTTAAAAAATACTTGCATCACAAGGCTGTAGTTTCAAAAGCCTTACTGCAGAGCAGCAAAGCTGCTTATTTGATCTGGACAGCCTCTGGCAGTGGAGAACCACATAAGCCCCTGTGAGAGGCTTAAAAATGTATATAATGTTCTTTGTGGGGCTCCGGGTAGGGCAAAGGCACCAACTACGTTTCTAAGAAGTGTTTGGTGGTTGGCAAAGATGGAGCATTCGCCCAGAAGATTTCGCCTGTAAAGTTGCCCTAAGTCTCCAGGGGATTACATAGATGTCTCTGGGACCAGTTTGCGGTATTTTCTAACACTCCTGCAACTTGTGCTTTTGACAAAAGATCTAGAGCGCAGGGACCCACTGTTGGTTAGTCCTGAGGCTGCAGTAGAAGCATGTTGTAGAAGAAAGACTCTTGCACATATTCTATTAAAATTATTATGTTCATTATGTTTATTTTGTACAAGTGTGCTGGGATGCTAGTCCACACCGCCGCCCCTAAATAGGCATCGTAGTTGTCTGCTTTGTTACCCTGAGAGAGTCAAGTATTACATTGGGGTACTTGGTTCCCTGTAAATGGAAGGTTGCAGACTTTTTAAAAAAAAAAACGTTATTTTGCATTTTAATGATAAACAATACGATACATTTGCAGTTTTGCAGACAAGCACGTGAATGGCATTAACATTTCACAGCACATTGTTAGTTCCTTTGTATTACATTTATATGAAGGGAAATGTATATCAACGTCTTCGCGCTTTAAAAATCAAACAATCATTTATTACAGTTAACAGTTTCAATGTCTCAGTTGCAGTTCAATTCCGTGGCGTACGAGGCTGTGGTATAGTGTACACTGTGGTGCAGTAGGTGGAAAGCGGGCATGGTATGGTATGTTTGTCCAAAAGGAGATTCCTACCCCACCCCTGTGGGGACAATGTCCTGCTCTTGTTGTGTAGGCGGGTCTCGCTGTTGTTCCTCCAGGTATGCTCTGAAAGGACTCCAGATGTCTCTGGGCCTGGAGGTGGAAGGAATTGTGTTTGCATAAAGTTTGCTTCTCCTGGGGCATGACGCTAAGCTACTAAGCCAGCCTTTGATTGTGGGAGTTGATTTACCCCCCCAGTGAATCGCTACTTCATGTTTGGCCAATAAGAAGCACATGGCTACAAACCGTCGGATTTTCTTGGGTATCTGGACCATGTATCCTTTAAGTGCAATCTTGGGCAAGGGGGCAATCGCTATCTTGACCATGGCGCTGATGACCCTGTGCAGTTCTACCCAGTAGGTGTGGATGCGAGGACATGTCCAGGCCAGGTGGGCAAAGTCTGTATGCGGGGCCATGCATCTAGGGCAGCTGTGTGGCCTGGAGGGGTCTATTCTATGAAGCCGGGCTGGAGTTGCGTACATCCTGCGAAGAAATTTGAAATGGATCAATTTGTGACGGCTGTTAAGCAAGACATTTTGGGTCACTGCGCCGCTTACCATCCATTGATCGTCTGTTATTGGGTTCCCGAGGTCCGCCTCCCAGTCTCTACGGATCTTGGAGTCGTCCAGGGGGATAATGTCTGCACAGGCCTTGTAGAGCTTGGAGATGATGTATATTCCCTTTGTGCTATCTAACACTATCGTTAGCGGAGGGAAGGAAGGTGATTCAAGGGGGAAGTCGGGGAATGTGGCACGTATATCGCCAAGCGAATACGCGATAGGACGAACCTATCCATAAATGTGGCACCTGGGAAGCGTGACTCATCACCAGCCTCAAACACGTGGCCCTCTGGGAATAGGTCACCCATCTTTGCAATGTTGAATTTTGCGCATGTGCGTTGAACGATTTTTTCACCTATTATTAACAGGAACCTGGGGTTCGGGATTGGAAGTAAGGAAGCGTAAAGTAAGGGGGTATTGGTAAGCCTCCACAGCTTCTCCCAGGCCCAACTAGTGGTGGAGACAGTTTGGATATCTTTGGGGTCTCTGGGGAAGCCCGTCAGTAGAATGGATGCCAGTGTTTCCGTGAGAACTAGATCGGCCTCCGGTCGTAAGTAGAGAATTCTGGCATCCGGGTGGTACCGTCATTTGAGCATAGCTGCATTGTGCAACTAAATAATAAAACTGTAGATCCGGTACTCCGAATCTCCCCCTGTGCCATCGGACCCGAGCTCCTTTATCACCCCATACTAATTTTACCAAGTGGGACCGAAGAGTCAAAACAAATCTATTGGTAAGGGAAGTGGGATGTTGTGAAAGAAATAGAGGATCTTAGGGAGAACAATCATTTTTATTAGGGCTACTCTGCCAGCCATGGAGAGCAGGAGTTTGAGCCATTTATCTATCTGCGCCTCTAGTGTGAGCATCGCAGGACCATAGTTCAACCGGACAATCTGGTCTGGGTCGAGGTGTACGTGTATGCCCAAGTAGTTTACAGAGCCGGAACACCATTCCAGTGGAAACTCAAAGTCCCATTGTTCTGTGCAGGAGGTGAGGGGGAAGATCACGGACTTGTGCCAGTTTATGCATAGTCCGGAATATGAACCAAACCTAAGTATTTCCCTTATTAGGGGCTCCAAATTGATCTGGGGGTTACGAACATACAGAATAGTGTTGTCTGCATAGTGACACCAATAATGGGCCTGTATTAAATTGTAGGCCTCTGTGTAGGTATTTTTCCTGAAAATGACGAACTAATGGGTCCATAGCTAACATGAATAATAAGGGCGAGAGTGGGCAGCCCTGCCTTGTGCCTCGCGACAAGGAGAAAGGAGCCGACAGGCTGCCATTTACCTAAGTCGGGCAGTGGGTTGACTGTATAACAAGGCTGTGGTGGCTACAAAGCCAGTCGGCATGCCCATCTTCTGCATGATGGACAAAAAGGAAGACCACTCTAACGAGTCGAAGGCCATTTCTGTGTCTAATAGAATCGCAGCCACTAGTACCTCCGGATTTATTCTGTGGAGGGTGGCAAATAGGGTCCGGAGATTAAATGCAGTTGAACGATGGGGGATGAAACCTGATTGTGCAGAGGAAATTATAGACTCTAATAAGAGAGACAAACGGTTCGACAGGACTTTGGCCAGTATTTTGTAATCCAAGTTCAGGAGTGAAAGTGGTCTATACGAACCGCAAAGTAGGGGGACTTTGCCAGGTTTAGGAAGGAGTATTATGACCGCCTCACGCAGGCTGTCTTTCCAAGGCCTCTGCATAGACCTCTAAGAGCTGCGGGATCAGTAGGTCCCGAAATGCCTTGTAAAATTTGCCCGTGAAGCCATCCTGGCCGGGGGCGGAGGATGTCCTCAGGGTAGCAATGGCTTCCTTAACGTCTGTATCAGAAAAAGTCTTGCATGTATTTCTGGAGGTAAACAAGTGCAATTTCCGACAAATGGGACTCTTGGTCTGTGTGGTCTGGTCCCAGTCTGAAGGTGTACAGGAGACGGAAATTCACTCTGGATTTCAAGTGGATCGGTAGTGTGCTAGCCTGCTTGTGTGCGCAAGTCAGTGATATATGCCTTACCATATGGGGGCCTGATCATCTGTGCCAGTACTCGTCCAGGTGGGTCACCCTCACCATACTGTTTGGCATTATTGTAGTTCCCCATGTAAAGGAACAGCGTTGTAATGGCACGCTGGGTAAAAGCCTGCGTTGTAATGCCATACAACCGTCATGCGCAGCCAACTGCCTAGTGTCTATCGTTGTAAGATTGTGTTCTAAGTGGGCTAATGTTCTGCATAGATCTCGCAGGACACTAGTGTGTTTGGAAATGCACATTCCCCTTATGTGCACCTTGAAACCCACCCACAGCATTGTTGCGGAGTCAACAGAGCCAGTATTAATGGCAAAGTATTCCTCAATGGCTTCACGGGTATCGTGTTGGAATAGATCATCCTCTAGTGCCCGACTTGGGAACCTCCATTGCCTTTCGAAGCCATCGTGGCGGGGGATCTTAAATATCAACAACACAGGTGAGTGATCAGAGTACGTTTTGGAGTAGTGTCTGTACGGAGTGGCACCAACTAAATATAGCCGTAGAAGTCAGCCAATAGTCAATTTTTGTCCAGGTGTTGTGGCAGCTGGTATAGTGTGTGTAATCGGTGTGTAGTGGAGCGATCTTTCGACTGACATCTGTTAACAAAAATTGGGTAAGGAAGGAGTATAAGGCCTTGCGGGTGCGGGGTTTGGGGTCGGGCGCCTTGGACGTGCTGTCTAGGGAATGGTCAGGTGTAATGTTGAAATCACCTCCCACCAGGAGGGGCATCGGACCCAGACTCATCAGCTGTGACAGCATGGAATAGTAAAAATCAGGGGAGTCAGTGTTCGGGCCATACACGCACACCAGCGCTACTTTATGTCCCAGCAGCGTGCCAGACACAATTACGTATCTCCCGTTGCCGTCCCGGGCAACCGCGTGCATGGTGAAAGGGACTCTCTTGTCTATGAGGATAGTGGTGCCCCGCGCATAATTACTGTAGTTCGCAAAATATCTATTGGTTCCCCAGGAGGCAGCGAAGTTGGCCCTTGCTGAGGGGAGTAAGTGGGTCTCATGCAGAAAAGCTATATCTACTCTATGCCGAAGTAAGTAATGTACCACCTGTCGCTTCTTACGTGTGTCATTAAGGCCATGAATGTTCCGTGTCATCATCCTCAGCTCTGTGGGGCCGGGGTTATGTCCTACCTAAGCCATGGTATTAGTGTGGATCTTCGCTGAAAGCGCAAGAAATGGACGTTTCCGCCATTCATGACTGCATTAAATCGCATACCTATACTGACGTATCGTAATAAAAACAACCCCCCCCTTTAACCCCCTCCCAGCCTCTGTACCCAACCAGAGAGGCGATACCAAAAGTAACCAAGAAAACCAGAGTACCAATTGCATCCCAAAAATGTTCTCAGTTCACAAAACTGATGCAATGTGAACACCAATGGGGGGTGGCAGCGCCCCTGCCGACTCCCAGCAACCATAATGAAGTATGGCATAAAACGATAGCCCAATGTCAATGGTCAATAGAACTTGCTGGCCAAAAAGAAAGTTCAGCTGGGGCCTGATCTGGAGAAGAGTTCCATACTCGCCTCGGTGACGCTACGGGGAGGAGAGGACCTGCTTTCTTTGCGGGGAGACTTGGCGTTTTGTTTATACGTACAACAAAATTCCTGTGCCTCTGTGGGGCTGTCAAAGACACGTGACTGACCATTGATCTCAACGCGCAGTCTAGCGGGGTATAGCATGCTATTCTTTAGGCCTAGGTTTCTGAGCGTGGCTTTGATTCCGTTGTATTTGCGCCTGGCCTCCTGGAACATGAGGGTGAAGTCAGGAAACAACGACAGTTTAGATCCCTGCCAGATGGTGTCGTCCTGCTCACGGCCATTCTGAGTGACTTATCTCGGTCTCTGAAGAGTCGCACAACGATGGGTCTGGGTGGGCAGCCATGGTTAGGTCTAGGTCCCAGCGACCGGTCGGCCCGATCCACCACAAACCCCGGGGTGAAAGAATCTTTGCCAAAGAGGTCAATCAAGACCATTCCACAAATCTGTCCATCCTCCGTGTAGCTGTCGACGCTGGAACTCCAAGTATGCGAACAATGTTGCTCCGACTTCGCGCCTCCAAATCCTCATTCTTAACTGCCACTTCTTTAAGGATGCGTTCCACCCTGTGCAGACGTTTGAACGTTTGCGCCGTCCCATCTTCCAGTTCGGAGGTGCGTGATTCTACCACATCCAGCCTCCTGTCGTGGGCCTGTATTTTGGAGCCCAGATCCGCCGTGTGCTTATCCAGGGTGTCAAAGCGTACGTCCAGGGCTCTAAACCCCGCTCTCCTTTCCTGCAGGAGCGAACCCATGGTGCCAGGAGGATCCTCCAGCGTGTTGGCTTGTTGTCCGCCTTCCGCCATGTTGGTGACTTCTCCGGGGCTGTATCAGGGACTTTCTCAAATGGGAGTGGTCGCTGTTTGGGATCCTTGCGACCCATGCCTTTGCCCAGGTCAGGAGGTGGGGGTTGGCGCACTTTGTTTTGGACAGGTGGTGTCGGAAACAGTATCGCAGGCGGTGTGGGCACCTTGTCAGGGCTCCAGCAACTCTGAGAGGGAGTGGTGTTTCGTCGCCTAGGCAGGGTTTGCAGCACCTATGTGAAGTGTGCGTCTTTCATTGCGTATGTTCCCAACGCTACAAGAGTCAAATGCGCCCCAGTGGAGGTGAGATTGACTACGATCCGGGCGGGATGTGGTCAGCCTGCTTACAGATTGATTGAGATGGAAGCACCGAGATCCACGGAGGGGGGTGGCAGGGGGGCGTCCGTGTAAGCAGTCCGGTGGGGATGCAGCGGAATGGGGGGATACAGCCGCAGAGCGGCAGCCGAGTGCCAGTAACCAGGGAAGTAGAGCTGCTGCAAACAAGCGTTTTTCCCGCTACGCGCGGGAGTCCTGGAAATCGAGCGCCACTTGTATGCCCATGCGTTGTCTCCCCCCTCGGCGGTCAAATCTCCAGAGTGGCTCGGGACACAGAAGGCCGACCGTGCCCTGCTCCAGAAGCGATCTCAATGCCTCCGGAGCCGAGACGCCTGCAGCGGTGTCTCAAGCCCCACCGCCTCACCTCTCCCCGACAGTGTGGGGACAATGCCGCTTGCCTCTGCTTCGGTCGCTCTTACAACTGGATCGTGACTATGCCGCCATGTTGGTATCAGCAATCGTCCACGTCATTGGCAGATTACTGCTCACAAAGCGTAGATCGGGCAGCTGCTGACTCGAATACAGACCGGAACATTTCAGGCGTACATTGCTGTGGAAATCACAATCTGAGGCCGTGCTGGATCGCTGGGAATGTTTGTATTGCCAGGACAGCTAAAGGAGCTTTAAAGCCGCGCGGCCATCTTGGTCCGCGGCTAGGCCATGCCCCCAGGTTACAGACTTACTTGTAAAGCACTCGCATCATTTGCAACAAATAACCCACTTTCTTGCAGATGGCTTTTGTTTATCAGAAGAGCAATCTAGTGGAATTCATTGACCTGTATTTTAGGAGTAGTAGAACCTTTAGTCGACTGTAGGTTAGATAGTCAGCCTGGAGAGATCTTGCCTATTCCTTCTCTGGCGAACATGGAAGAATAAGGCAAATAGCAATTTTGAGTGGAGAGCACTATGGGGTGCACCTTGTAGATGAAATTATTTGGAAATCCGGTGTATCCCACTCACTTGTCCTTTTCCTATGTCAGTCCGTTTATGGCCTTGTGTGGTGATGATAGCTTCTTTTTGATAAGTACTGTGAAGGTAGTGTCGAAGCAGTTGTGTGAAAGCTGGGCTACCTGACCAGTCTAAAGTCATCTCTTTAGGGGCTGAAACAATTTCAGTTGTCAACCAAGAAAGTGTTTTTTACTGTTTGGCTAAAGGAGGATTGTTGCCTAATGAGTGATTTGAAGACGTGACAAACAGTGTGTGCAGGTAGAAACGATTCCAGTGGACCAAATTTCTTAATGTTGATACATTACCGCTGGCCTTGGGAAATTCTGGGATAGGTAGCCGGGGGATTCATTCACAGTAAAAGGCAGAGCAGTGAAATACATGTCAGAAGGATAGAATTCGGGCAAGGCACAATGTTTCCAGAAAAGCGTTTTTTCTCAGTTTCATATGGCGCAAATTTGCCCAGGTTGCCTTAGAGCGCTTTCAAAGAGAGCCAGACTTTATACATTTTTAAGCAGGTGGAGAGTAAGTGACTTGCCCAGAATTGCAGTAGGTTGAGCCAAGACCTGTTCCCAGTTCTGAAGTTGGCAGCGCCAGCTACTTAGCCACATCTCCTCCTTATGTTTCTGTATAAAATGGCATCAATTAACACTCAGTTGAAACTGTTTCAATTTAACTTTCCTTGCAGGACCTGTACCGATGTATGAATAGCAGAAGTGTGTAAAAGGGTCTGAGTGTTCAAGGTCTCCATTGCTCAATCTATATATGAATGTCCAACATTACAGTAGTTCTAGAAAGGCTGGAGACATCACAACGGAATTATGAACAAAATAGTAGAATTAATAGGATCATTCAAGGAAACGTTTTATAAATCCTTAAATGATGCCTCCATTGGCTATGATGGAGTGAAGTAGGCTAAAAACAGAAGATGGCAGGCATTATCCTACAGTTACCTCGTCAAAGTGGAAAATTGACATGGATCGCAACTTATCAGAAAAAGGTTATTTGGACAATGATCTTGACTTGGCGACTGCCAATGTTGTGTGAGTTATTATGAGACTGTGAGTGCAAGGGAAAGTGGGTGGTATGAGGTTGTAATGGAAAGTAGTGGTGTTTTACACCTGCCACATTAATGATGGTGCTGCCTGTACTTTGCTGTTCCACTATGCGCGTAAGAGTACCACTGATCCAAGGATTGTGTGAGATAGATTGTATGTAGCCTTCTCTGTTTAACAGTGACTATTTATCCTGTTTAAGATGTTTAAAAGTTTCACAATTATCTGTGAATTTACACTAGTGATGCATTTCATAAGTTATCAGTTTGATGGTGGTATTAAATATTACTTTTCGTTTTAAAGGTCTGCTACCACAAGGCAGGAAAGAAGATAATATGCCAGTTGTATTTCCATCCCTATCTTGTTGATGCCTGTGTGGTTGTTTATCAAGAAAAAGCGTGGTGGACTATTCCCTGATAGGAGTGTCTGATGACGATCCATGGATTGTCTTGGTTGGATATAGCTTGGATTGCATGGGCCCATTTGAGTTCTTTTAGCTTTCTGAGTCCTAGCATTGCCTGTTAAAATAGTTCTATTTCTCTTCAAAGTTTATGGAGGATGAGGAGGGGCTGAATTTGTACCTTTTGGAAACTGCAGTGGGCGATTCTTCTGGTGAGCCACGTTGAAAATATGTAACTTGATGAGAACTAGGGTAATCTTGTTTTCGTTTTTTGGTTGTCTAGAATTTGTCAGCATTGCATCTATTCAGTTCAAAGCTCTAGAGTTCCATTAAGCACACTTCTACCTTTTTAGTCCCACTAGAGTGGCCCTTTATTAATCACGTGGTGCCAGATGTATAAATTGGCAAGGGTTGGAAAGTGAAAACCTGTAGAGATAAACTTTACTAACCGTGCAAGGCTTACTGCTCACTGACATTGCCCCATGGCCAGTGTTCATTTACAATTATACAGAGTGCATCCAAAGAATACACAAGTTTAGGGCACGCGAAAGGTAACAATAATCTGTACATGAATATCGGAACAAAAATAAAATTTTCATTTTATATATATATATATCAATTAAAAGTTTGTAACAAAAAAATAGAGGGTGCACAATACTAGGTTCTGAACATATAACTTATATTCGCTGACTCAAAAAATATAGTCCCAAGCAGAAAAAACCCTTCTGATCAGTCCACCGAAGGTGGCTAGAGTTTGTGTGCAGTAACAAAGATCAAAGTATATCGTTTTATGATTCTTCTCTTAGAAAACACTCTCTGTGTTACTACCCAAGGAGTTTATTTGATTTGATTTGATTCATAAGTTTTCTGTGGGTAATACAAGTTGGGTCTTGAAAGTTAAAATTACAGCTGTTCAATACGTGTTTCTTGAGATGACTGTCCCGCTTCCTCACTGCTGACAGGAGTCGAACGACTGTGAAGTTCAGAACTCTGTACATCTGGCCTTTAATCATTACCCCAAAGTGTGGCCTTCACATATCTTGTGGCTTATACATATTTTGCATTCCCAAAATTATGAAGAGCCACGTCCAGTTATTTCTGATAATTAATTAATTTCCTCATTACTCCTTCTTCATCTCGCCTCTTTCTTTGAAGGGTTGAACTGTTTTCGGAATTGCATTTTCCTAGGTAACGTTAATTCATCTTGATGGCATTTCTGACAAAACTTTTCAATTGTTGTTCACCCATTGTACCATTGGGGAAATGACCTCTTGATGCAGATGCATGTTATGTAGGGCTCGTGCCCCTGTACCCCAAGGGCTCGAGGACACCTCGAGGGCTCATGGTCATCAAAGGGTTGGAATGTAGGTTGTTTGAACATGGGGGGTAGCGGTTGGGGCAAGCGGTGGCTGGAGTCTGTTGTACCGGCCAAGAGTATAGTCTGCTCTTACCTGTGTCCATAATAAATCCTCGTATGCAAATCTTCACTGTTGTCCGACGCCCCCCATTTCACAAAAAGTTTGGTGACGGTCTTGGCTGGTGTCTGGGCATCAGCAAGCGTACGTGCGGCATTCTGTGAGGACACGGCGACTTCGAGGTTCTGAGCAGACTAGCGAGCCCTGTGTGGTTGGATCCTAGGTCCTCTGGGTGTTGAGTGTGCACACCTGTGCCACATTTTGCCTTTGACCCTTGGTTGGTTGCCCGTGGCTGGAGGCGAAGCTCGTGGCAGCTCTAAACGGGACCCACTGCAGTTTAGAGGCTTCGTCCCATTCATCCCGCCTACCCTAGGAGTTGGCCTGTCTCACAGCTGGGTTTTGTGTGTCTCCGCCCACTTTGGCTCACGTCAGTGGCGTAGATCTCCAGAGGTGGAGTCTTCAAAGGGCTTCCACTCTGCCTTTCTGCATTGTTTGGGAGTCAGCCCGCACCACGGCTGGTGTCTGCGGGTTACCGCCCTCTCTGTTTCTCACACCTGCAACAAGCACTTCTGGATGTGGAGTCTTACTGCTGCCTGACGCTACGTTCACTTCTCGGAGAACAGGTCTTACGTTCCATTTTTTGGTTTTTTTGCGCCTTCCATCAATCGAGTTTGTGCCGTGTTTCTTCAGTATTCACGCGATACTGGAGTTCCTGCTCTTGCTGTTGTTACAGCGGTGGATCAAGATGGCTTTTCCTGGTATTCTACGGTGATGGGCACACCTGGTAAGAATTTTCCTTTGTGCATGCACTGACCTCTACGGTGATATACACACCTTGATTTGCCTTGGGTTATTACTGTTGGGGAATTCTGTTCTCAAGTACTTTCTGGTCGGTGATGCACACACCCAATAATTTACTACCTGTGCTCACACAGCGACAGCCGTGATGTGCACACCTTTATCACAAGAGATTTCACCTTTAGCCTAAGTATTGTTTTATCCACATTTCTTTTAACCTTATTTACTGTGTATTTTTCATCCTGCTTTTCTAATAAGTTGGGGTCTACTGCAATTTTAACACAGAAGCTTCAGGAAGTAACGCTGTACCTGCGCCTGTGATATCACCACATGTTTCAGTTATTCCCCCACCTTTTTTTATGCAGCCTGGCACACCCCCATGCCTTGGGATGATTGGGTTCTAATATTAGATAACTATTTGGAAGCATTAGATGGAGGGGTGTTTAAGCCTTCACGGAAAAAAAAGCTTTTTGTTGAGTGCTGTTGGTAAGGAAGGTTAGAGAATGTTCAGGTGTTTGCCGCAAGCTGTTGGTGTAACCGGTGAAATCCTTCAGGATGTGTATATGGAGGCCAGATGCAGATTAGAGCTACGTTATGCCAAGAAGGAAAACATAGTTATGTCCAGGTACAAGTTTTATGCCCAACATCAGAAGAGGAAAGAGAGTATTGATGAATTTGTTTCTAGACTTTGTGAATCATCCACCAAGTGCAATTTTGCGGTAATGACGGATGAACTCATAAGAGACCAATTTATTGTTCAATGTGCCAACAAGAAAATCCAGGAGAGATTATGAGTGACTAAAAACCCTAGCTTGAGGGATGCTATAGGGAAAGCCAAGGTTCTGGCACAGACTAATTTGTGCATCAAGGAGCTATGGAGAACAGAACAAAAAATGTATGTTTCTGAATTGGGTGCTGTAAACAAGTTCTCCCAGCCTAGTTCCTCCCGTGCCAAACACTTTGTCCAAAGAGGTAGGACTTTGCCTTCTCCTGCCCCTAGCAAGTGATGCAACCGTTGTGGCAGCCTCAATCATGCTTCTGATTTCAAGTTGTGTTTTGCTCAGAACAAGGACTGCTTGAGGTGGGGTCGATTTGGACATTTTGCAAAGATGTGTAGATTGGCTCAGAGAGGCAAAGTTGCCTGTGTTGTTAAGACTGCCCAACAAGTTGAAACCCCAGATAGAATTCTATGTGTCAGTGGCCTGAAGATGGTGAAAATGATTTACATAGACTAAACAGACCCAAAGCATTATTTAAAGTGAATGGCAGAGAGGTGTTGCTGATGGTTGACACAGGTTCCAAGCACACCATATTTCTCAAAACAATTTTTACACATTTGTGGGGGAGTACAGACCTGGAACCCAGGGACATTACAACCACAGGTTACCAAGTGGAAACAATCGACATAGGGTTTATGGAATCTTTGATTGAGTTTGCAGTGAGGGCTGTTTGTGGTAAGGTTTAGGTCTCTGAAGATGGGCCTGCTATTTTGGGTTGGGTTCATCAATACGACCTCCACATCAAAAGTGATCCAAGAGCTCCCATGCAAGCCATGGTGGTAGAGGATGAATCTGTTGAGAATATTTTGAACTCACTTAAGTATGTTTTCAATGAAAAAGTGGGTCTACTGAAAGGATATGTTCATAAGATTCTATTTATAAAAGGCACGATTCCTGTGCAACACAAGCTCAGGAGAGTCCCTGTTATTGTTAGAGAAGGTGTAAAATAATTATTGGATGAAATACTAAAGGAGGGGATTTTTGACCCGGTGGAGGCTTCCGAGTGGGTTTTGCCAGTGGTTATCACACGCAAAGCAGATGGTCGCCTGAGATTCTGAGTGGACTTGAGGTCCCTCAATCAGAACATCATTGCTGACAACTACCCTCTGCCTAACATAATGAACTTGTGATGTTGCTGAAAGGTGATAAATTATTTTCCAAGCTAGACCTTAAGAGTTCATACCACCAAATCAAGCTCCACCCGGACTCAATGCCCCTCACTGCCTTCATCACTTTAGAGGGAACTTTTCAATTTAGCTGCATGCCTATTGGTCTCTCTTCTGCGGCAAGTGTTTCAACGCATGATGTCACAATTTGTTAAGGGAGTGGCTAACGTCTTGTATTTTCAAGATTACATCTTAGCATTGTGTTCCTTGACCGTTTCATCAAAAACTATGTTGAAACAGACTCTACAAATGATTGCTGACTTAGGAATTACCTTTCGCAGGGAAAAGTGTTCTTTTCTTACTGAGAGCGTGGAATATTTGTGCTATACGTTATCATTTGAGGGTGTCAAACCTAAGAGAAGCATTCTCAAAGCCGATGATCAAGCCCCAAGACCCATTGATATGGATCAGCTGAGATTGTTCATGGGTCTCATTGAATATTATGCGAAGTTTAAGTGTTTCGCTGACTAGACTGAGAAACTCAAGGCCCGCTTGAGGAAGGGTCAGAGATTTACAAGGAGCTCCGCACAACAGGAATGCTTCGATTCCATTAAGAAAGAAATTTGCAATGCAGGGATTTGTGCTCCTTTTGACATCAAACTAAAGACCATAATATCTGTTTATGCTAGTGCGACAGGCTTGAGTTAACTCCTCTATCACAAGCATTGTGAAGCAGAGAGGACAGTGACCTTTGCATCTAGGACACTAGCCAAGTCTCAAAGGAACTATTCTGTTATTGAGAAGGAAGCCTTGGCTACCGCTTGGGGTGTTGAGTACTATCGCACGTATGTGTGGGGCACAGAATTCTTATTGCGATCAGATCATAAACCTGTTCTTACTGTTCTCTCTCCTGGAGGCGCAGGCAAAGGATCTGCTCGATTAGCCAGATTGGCAGCTAGGCTGCCAGACTATCGTTATTTCCTTGAGTACATTCCAGGTTGGCAAAATAAACAGGCTAACTGCATATCTAGGTTGGCGTTAGACGGGTCTGAAGCTGATAACACTGTTGTCTCTGATAAATATGATAATCCCATTGCTTCTGTGGTGGATGCGGTGTGTGAAGGGGCAGGTGCTTTCTCCTTGTAGGAGTGGAGTGAGGAGATGGCTAATGACAATACACTTATCGAAGTGATGCGTCTGGTGACCTCTGGTAGAAGAAGAGAGAGTTGTGTAACTACATCTGTACGCCCCTTCCTCAACATTTTGGTGGAATTGTCCACTTATGGTAGCAAGGTACTTATGAGAGGGGACAGGTTTGTTCCTCCTTTTGCATAAGGGGCAAAATCATTAGAATGGCTCATGAGGGTCACCTTGGCCAGGGTTTCACTCCACGTCGGCTCAAGGTGCAGTTTTGGTGTCCAGACACGGATAGTCAGATTTTGGAGTGTGCCATTAGTTGCAAGATCTGCAAGGAAGGTGAGAAGAGACTCAAGGTTGGAAAACAAGCGGTCATGGGTCACATCTCCAATCCCGGCAAAGCTTGGCACAGTGTCTGTATTGATTTCATTGGTCCCATGTCAGAGATGGACGAAGAGGGCAGGAAATAAATGAAGCGGATATACTAAAAAGCATTACTTGATTATGGATATCAATGATACGTTGCCATGCTTGTTTTTGTTGGAGAGCTTAGAATCCTTACAAAATTTGAACCAGCAGCTTAGTTGCTCTTTTCCAGAGACCTAAACTGTAATGGCAGCTTTGGTACATGACAGAGTATTGTGTGATTCTGGGAGAATGTAATACAAATATGGGCTGAGTATGTAAATATGTGTGATGTAAGGAAATTAAATAGAAAGGCAAATGCAGTCTGGTCCTGTCCTAATAACATGTCCTCACCCACCATCTTGCCCCCCTTTTCATCCTGTTGTCTTTAATCTACTTCCCACAACACTCCACACACAAGATATTGCTGTTTGTATAGACTATCACATTTGGGATGGTTCTGGTGCTATAAAAATGTCCTCCGTAAAGCACGCAATTGCGCTATGAATCTAGTTTTGCACTATATCAAAAACGTCAAAATTAAAGGTAACCTGTTTTAATAGAGCATCTAATGAAATTGATTTGTTTAATACTACATGCTTTGGTAAGTTACGTATGAGCTGCATATTTATAAATAAAATACTGGTGTGTTTTTGTAAACAAGGAGTATTTACAGCAAATTATTCTCATTTGTGGCCAGCAGTCTACATTGTCTATTAACTTTTGCGTTTATTTATTATTTCAAGGTTGCTTGATGGAATGTGATGCACCCAAGTGGATTAGTCATCTTTGAACATGCTACGGAATAAAGTTTCTTAAGCCATTCCCGTGGTCTGCTGATCGATAGAAACTTTACAATGGATATAATGAGTACCAAAGCCAGCTGTCCCAGTGTTAGCATCCCGAGCCATGATGAACATCGAGAGAAAAAGAAGAGGTACACTGTAAGTATGCCGCAACCCCACGCGTGACGCATCCTCATGCAGTCCCAAAGGCTTTAATGAGAGATTAGACCTTCTTTAGCACATTACCTTGCTTTGAAATGCTCCATCAAAACACTCACCTGCCATGTAAAATGAAAAATCACCATAAGAAAGAAATGATTAGCTGAAAGTGGGTTTTGACTTTGGAATGGACAAGCAATGTTAAGTATACTTGCAGGACATAAAGGTTCCACAGTTACTGGCACCAAACAAAAAAAATGGAAATTGAATTTGAGATATTAATCTCTATGGCATAACCAATCTTAATTGATGCTTTTGTTGATCAAATCCTTTTAACGTTATCATAAGTAGATTATTGCTAGAACAGTGTCACAATTGTTCAACCAGTACACTGCTTACAGGCAGGTCAGTTGCCCCAAGAAAATCATTAAACCATCATTCAATTGACACAGCAATAATCATATTGAGCATATTTAATACCATAAGAGAGGGTCAATTGTTGTTTCTTCATGTTACGTAGTGTTTTGAGTCACAGATATGGATAAGCCAAACCAAGCTATGCAATTACCTAGCATGGGTGATGTTTAAGCCATTCTCACTGCATTTCTCTCATAATCAAGCACTGGGAACTTGGCAAATCTGTATACTGGTCAATGTATCATATTTGTGATTTGATCATGATTCAAACAATAAATTAGTTGAATCAAATATGTTTTTGAATTTGGTACAATTGATTCTAAAATTCTTCAGTGATTTGCAGACCTGTCCATCCTCTAATCAGTGCCCCATAAGTAGGCATCGTATTAAGCACCCTCGATAGACAGCTGAGAATGATGGGTATCTGGAGCCGATCACCATGACAGCAGCTATTGAAGGAAGTACCTCACACATTACTTTTAATATTATTTTAATGCATTTAGCATTTTTTAAATAAAGAGCTCAAATTGAATCGGCATTGAGTTAGAAGATGAATCCAAAAGGCCCTTGAATGCACCTAGGACAGCTTCCAGAATGATAATTTGTTTCGTTTTCTAGAGGGTTCAAGGGTGTTGTCCGGTGTGGGGGTAGCGTGAGTGCTAGTTCACAGTAACCAAGGACTGGACACTGGTGTGAATCTTTTGAACCATGAGATTGTTGTTGCATGATTACTATTATGAGAGGCAGGCAGCACAGTAGAAGATTTGTTTTTTTCATTAATATTTTTTTATTTTATTGATATAAAAATATGATGTTGCAGTGGGGAACGCCAAAGCTATGGCTCTTGTTTCATAAATAAAATATTTTCTACATATTCTCAGTATGTCCATCTGCAGAGCCACCATGGCTGCCCACTCCAATTTTAAACAGGGGGACATAACAATTAACAAAGATATGGAACCAACCCATTCAATCAAAGGTGGCCGGAATACATCTTTCCCTCCCTGTCCGCTTAAACCTTAAATGGGTTATCAACCCAATAATTAATACTACATTAAGACAAATCAACTCACCCACTGACCTCAAATGCTTCTGCAAGAGTTCATGCATTATAACCTTTTATCTACAGAATACATGTACTCCTTGCCCTCGTGCCCGCCATCTATCACAAAAGATAGTATTCCAAGAGACTCCTACTGATCTACTCTTCATTATCCCATTCATGCTCTTCCTCCTGTTTATGTTCTCCAGCACCTGGTCAGCAAACAGCAAGGTTGTGTGGCCTTCACACTGCAATGCTTTTTTTATGTTTGCCACCAAAAATAGCTCTCACCCTCATCTGTATCTTTTGTTGTTCTGTTGGTCCTGATGTTATGGCATTATCCACATAAATATATTATTTCCTTCCCTTTTTCCTATTTACTCATGTTTTGTGTTTCCTTGCTCTTCTGTTGATGTTGAATTCCTTCATTGTGTTATATATGTTAGCGCTGAGATGCCCAAGGGTATTCACGCGGTTTACAAATCCCATAAACATATGAGATTTTGTCTGGTGAGTTGCAGACAGAAGAGGATCATAAATAGCTCCCACCCATGCTGTTGCTGCCAAAGCAAGGGGTTCACTACACCCGGGCCCATAGAACTTGTTGCAGCTCTACCTTGTTTGCTTACTTCAAAGGATGGTTAGGCCAGGTGTAGTAGCACATCTCTCCGTGGACTGGCACACACTTTTATGAGGAGTTAAGAAGGGTTAACGTCTGCTCTGCACTGGTCTTTCATGGTGCTTGGAGGATCGGAGCCATCTTGGGGGACAGCCCACCATGCCTGCAACACTGGCATTTTGTTACATCGAAACACATGCTACCATGGTAGGCAAATATTTGGTTTTGGTTAGTCTCTGCAAAAAACACTCTTCGTAGTTGATATGTGCTTTGAGAATCATTGTAAAGCAGTTTTAAGAAATGTTGTTTTATCCGTTCTTGCAACTGTAATTTTGTACTTTTTTTGTCTTTTCAAACCGGCTCAACGGAGTTACACCAAATTTGGAAAAAACTTTATCGTTGGCTAGAGAAGGTGATTTTTGTGATTTAGTGTAAATCCATTAAGTAGTTTTTCAGAAATTGAGGTTCAAAATTGATTGAGATCAGGATGGTTAGATATGCGAGAGTCCTACAGGCACGCAACTTCAAGTAGTGGAGCATTCTTATTGGCCGAGGGGGACGCTCCCTTCCCCCACCACCCTCTCCCGTCTGCCTCTTTGCTACGGGGTCTTCTGGTCAGCCACCTTATTTCTGTTCATGTGTCTTTCAAATTCTGCTTTTCCCCATGGCAGCTTACTTCTTTGGGCAATGGGGTAGTTATTTGCTGTCATTGACTCTGTTGTCCTGTGGATGATTGCTGTTTGATACATGTGCACAACTACCTGAAAATGAGTGATCTACAGTGCTTGGACTGTACTGGTGGGCCACTTCTTTGGTTTTCCATGTTTTTCTTTTATACGTCCCCTTTGATGTAATTTTTGTGTTCGTTATTGCTTTCATAGAGCATTCTGCAGCTCTGCAGAAATTCCTAATGGTTGCACATTTCATCTACAGTGCAGTGTGTTAAATCCTGTCTGGCTGCAACTTCTACCCTGGACGGCCACCTTGGAATGATACTGTCCTTACTGTGACATTGCTTGACCGACCCAAGATGACCACCATATTTAGAAGCACCATATTGGCTACTTTGTATTGGTACAAAAATGATAATTCTCTTTACCTTAGCAGGTGTAGATAGTTATCCAGGGCAATGTTTACTGAGCTGCAATCTTAGAGTGGTATTGTGCTTAGGTAATCATTGTTTTTACCGCCGCAAGATGACCAACACATTGCTTCAAAACCTGGCAGATATGTTGGAACGTTAAACAAGGATACACTAGGTACATTATATAATTGCAAGATGACGGCCCACTAATATATTTAATTTTGCAAGTATACATCTGCCAAGGTTAATTGACAGTATGTACGTATGTGACTTTTTGAATGCCTAAACTCAACAGTCACTGGCAATGTACTTTCAGCTATAAGCCAGATCTATTGACAGTGCCAGTGCTAGTTGAATATTGTGTGGTAGTGCTGGACACTGTTTTCTGGAGTCTGGTTAAATACCTCGATTGGTATTCATGCCAGTAAAGGCAACCAGTGGATTGTTATCAGAACCATGCATTTTTCTTTTGACATTAACCTTGCAGCTTCAGTATTCTGTAGTTTCTTTTGCTGGTGAGTTTCTTGTAAGTACTAGAGAACTGCATCCTACAAGGCGTACCTTTTTCCGTTTGAAAACTCCGCAGTGGAGACTGCCTCAAAGAATGGCTGTAATCTTAGTAGTAATAGTTAAAGTTGTCTGCTATAGTTGTGGGGATTAGCCCAACTTTGACCATATTCACAGGATGTGATGCTCAGCACTGTTACTTTTTCGTTCATATTATTAAGTAGTAAACAGATATCTCACATTCATACATGTATGGATTCAACAAATTATGTTAAATTGATGGTTTCCCTACTAAGTAGATGCAAAGATAGATAGATGTATGTACAGAAACATAAATCGGTATGTAAAAGTAGGTCATGGAGGGGTTTATGAGTTAAGGGTATAGCATTAAAGGTTGACATCCTGGGCTCTACGGAGGACCACATTTTCATAATTGATGATGTGTCTGAATTCACAGGTGCAGCAATATTTTATTTGTTGTCCTAGAGACATTTATTAACCCGTTAGGCAGGATGTTGTAGTAGATTCTCATATGTGCCTCAGGGGTCAAGTAGTAGAACGAGTACACCTTCCCCTTTTGAAATGAAGGAGAGTAGTTTACACTCTAGACACATTAGGGAGATTTTTTTTAGGTCTCGCCTACGCAGCGCGCAAGCCCTGCTTAGGAGGGACCTCTTGAAATCGCTCCGGGCTTTTGTGGAAACTCGTGCACTGTTTCCAATGGGCCCTCGTGAATGTGCGGCGTTTGCCTTGCGGGAGCGAGCAGCGGCGCCATCTGTTAGCAATTATCGTGCCCGCGGCAGCTCGCTCTCATATGGTGAATGCTGTTGATGCTTGTGGGCCGCGCTCGTCTTTTCTTTAGAATTGTGGATACACCATGATTCTTGCCTTAGATTAAACAAAAAATGCATGCACGCTTGGTGCCAATACGGGGCTGCAGATAAGGTGGTAACTCCAGTGTGTACGCCCTGTTCAGACTGTGATGTTTGTTTTTGCACGTATCCTGCTTCTGGTCACACGCTCGTGTAATTCATTTAATTGAAGTGTATTTTCATAATATTTTCTTAAGTTAAATGTTTCAGCTGTGAATCTTATTGCGCGCTGTCTGTAACTTTCAATAGATTAGGTTTGTGTCTGTGTTCGTGTTTCACACGAATCATTGTATAGCGCAGCGACGCCCCAGGTGCGCAGAGGGGGCTTTAGAAATCCTCTCATGTCGATAGATTTGTAGAGTTTGTTCTTGGTGTTTACATTCGGGACACTTCCTCAGAGGGCCCGAAGGGTAGCCCATGGGTGCAGATGTGAAGGGGGGGAGAAGGCGGGTTGTTCAGGGTTAGACACGGCTAGATCTCGGCCACCTGCCAGGTTCCACTCCTTTCATTCTCCGTGTCGCCCCCTCCCTCGGGGTACTCCTAAGAGCTCCGGCAGGCGGATTCACGATGGAAGAGGTTTTCGCTGCTATGAGATGGGCACACAAGTCAGCCACAGCTTGAGCGATAGCTCGGAGGATTAATACACGTGCTGTAGAAATGCGTGCACAATGCGTATGTATATCACCGGAAACCAACAGGGCCCAGTCAACCCTTCATTGTTCTGGGGTTCATAAAACAAGTATTACAGATTTGTATAACACAAATTCCTGTACTATACAGAACAAACATTAGGCCTGCTCATAAAAGGTTACCAGGAATGACCCTGAACAATTCTGTTTATTACGCGTGGTGTAGCGAAGGGCCTTGGGGTGGAAAGAGTTTTACTGAATTTTCCCACGCCTTCATGTGAACTCTTTCTGTTAGCAAACAGCAGGGTATCTGGGAGCTCCACAGATATCAGGGTGTCTGGATGCTCAGCATGGTAGGGAGCTGAACGTGTCAGGGTGTCGGGAGGTCAGCGTGGCGGTGTCTGAGATATCAGAGTGTTAGGGTGTCTGGGAGCTCAGCATGTTGGGGTGTCTTGGAGCCGAGAGTTTCAGGGTGTCTGGGAGCTAAACATGCCAGGGCTCCTGGGAGCTCAGCATCTCAGCATGTTTGGGAGCTCAGTAGATATTAGGGTGTCTGGGAGCGAAATATGCCAGGGTGCCTGGGAGCTCAGCATATCAACATGTTTGTGAGCCTAGTAGATATCAGGGTGCTCAGAAGATATCAGGCTGCCCCAGAGTTTCAGCACGCTACAGGGTGTCTGGGAGCTCAGCATATATCAAGGTCCGGCTGATTACTCATTGCACAGTGTGGGGAATGTTTTTTTTTTTGGGGGGGGGGGGGGTCCTGGGGCAGTTAACAGTAACAGTATCCTGGTGCTGTCATTTATCGCTGATGTCCCAGTCTTACAATACAGTTGCACTTCAGTTAACCGGGGTGGCGACGTCGAACGATAAAAGCTTATAGCATGATACAAAAAAATTAAGCACCGTAAACCTAATATTCAGGCAGTGCTGTATCCTTAAGAGATATTCTATTGACATGGACTAAATAAACAGCTAGAATTATGAAAGTTACTGAAAACTGCAGAGACTTTGGAACTATCCCAAGTATTTGATAGCATTTACTCACTAGTCGTTATAATTTCTCTGCCATTTTCCCTATGACCAGTGTTACAATATGGGATTGCTGGTTGGTTGGTTGGTTGATAGCTTTATTTCGATATGCATATATCATAAAAGCATTATACAAAAATATATAAAAACAGCACATCAGAAAATCGTAGACTGTACATGATAACATCAAATAGTAAAAACAGAATGAATAAGTTATTTATAAAAAGAGCATTAAATCGAAAAAGACAGTCTTTTAAGACGAATCAACCAGGCCCATTTTAAAAATTTGGAAACCGCACAAACAATAGGGGGGGCAGTATTAGTCAGTAAAATACGTAGAGCCGCCGAATGCTGGCGGATACCCATCTCTTTACAAAGCGGTTTAAGCCAAAAAGATCTTGGGCGCGCATAGTCTGGACAGTCGAGGAGAAAATGCGCCACTGTTTCGCAACAGTTAGAACAGAGGGCACAGAAGCATGATACCTGCTTATTCGAATTCCATCTTGAAAGGAGGTCGGCTAGGGGTAAAGTTCCTAGTCTGAACTTGATGTACAAGGCCCGATCCATTGGAATGGTGATAATGTCCAAAAAGGGTTCAAAGGCAGTAACATCCTTAATCCTCAAATATGCTGCGGTGGAATTGCAGTGGTGTTGATTGCTCATAAGTTTTGAGGACACCCAGTCCCAGTATATTTTTTTCAGGGCCTCCTTTGGGGGAGCTGAATGAGTGAACCAACAGGAACCCAAACCGAGTTCCCCGAGCAGGTGTTTGATGTCCCTGAGCCACTTAATCTTTTGCCAACCGACCGAGTGCATTACCTCTACCAGCCCGTCTGCATAAGATTTTAGTTCCGGGACCCTCCACAGTCGGGCCCACAATAGGAGAGGCCGGAGGCGGGCCAGGTCTTTAATTGGTTTGCAGCCCGCATCCATGAGCATCGGGACAGTCGGGGTGCTCATCGGGACAGCCATTAGATCTTTGACGAATTTGTTCTCCGCTCTAGACAGAGACTCCATGCTGCCCAGACCCCATAACTCTGCTCCGTAGAGCGAAGCCGGTACCGCTCTAGCCTTGTATATATCAATAATTGGTGATACACAATGTTTCGATGATGTGTTGTACTCCTTTAGCAAGGCTCCCCCCACCCTTTTGTGGACCAGTGTCATTTTAGTGGTATAGGGTACCCAGCTCATACTGTCGCTCAGCCGAATTCCCAAATAGTCGAATTCTGCAACTTTTTCAAGGGGGATAGAATTCAGAATGGGAGGGCGACCCAGTTTTCTAGGGGGGTGCATGACTAAATATTTGTTTTTTAGGTCTCGAGCCTGCGACGCATATGGCGAAGCCATATGCATCGCGCAGGCGCGATACTATAGCTGTGGAGTCTGCTTCCCAGGAGACAGAGACTGGCGCGCGCACGCTCTGGAAAGCGATCGGAGCCGGCCGCGCGCGCGCGTTCCCAATCTCCTGTCTCTCTGGTTCTCACTCCTGCTGGACGTCCCACAAACCCTCCCTCGCTCCCGCCGCTTTCCCTCCCTGCGCGATGCTCTTTTAACAGCCTGTGCTGCGAGAGACCGGCACACGCAGGCTGCTCTCCGGAGCTCCGCAGCTCCTGCCTCCGCCCCTGGTCCTGCCCTGCCCCGCAGCCCATGGATCACCCACCGCATGCAGAGGTGGCTGGCGGGCCCGTGCCGGAGTCACCACAGCCGGAGAGCAGGGGCTCTGGAGAGGTCCACGCCAACCACCGGGCCGAGCTGAGCGCTGGACAACTCCTCATGTGGATCGACACGGCCGCCTGCCTGACCGGTGAGGACTGCGCCCGCGGGGGGCGCTGCGCGCACTGTCCGCGGTGCTACCTGCTGCTGACCTACTCTCAAATGATATCCTGAGCCTCTGACCGGCATTTCTGACAATGCGCTGATACACCCCATACTAGCACTCAGTGATACATTTAATTATACAATGCCCGTTGGTATGCCACTTGTTTTCCATGGAGCCTGGTTCACGCCCCTCGCTCCTTGTTTTTTAAAGTTACGCACGGGCGCGCTCGTGCGTGCGGGCGTGCCTTTATATTGTTTATGAGTCTGGCCATTACAGCGTAGTTCCCGTAGTTGCTCCATTTGCTCAGGGATATAACCTGAGCAGATAAAGCTGTTCAAACGGCAACAACATCGCATCATAATGGCTAGTAAAATGTTTTATGCTTTTAGCATTCTATGGCAAGTAAAATGTTTTATGCTTTTAGCATTCTATGTGGAGATCCACTCTCGCCTCTTCAGGGTGGGAAGGAAGGGTTGGGGCTCGTTCACTTCTACATGGACAGACCTGGCAAACATCCTCGAAGCGGGTCTCAATCACGCAGGGGCAACTGCGGTTTGATTAATTGGCCCGCGTGATCAGGACTTCTGTGTCAGGCCCACAGTGTTGTCAACTGCAAGGAATCTGTGTGCTTTTTGACGGCCCTGAAATATGAGCTTTAGCTCCGTTGCGAGCATTCTAGTGAGGAATTTATCAGGCCATGGGGAAGCTGTTACAGGCACCATGTCGAGGCTGAAACAGTATTCTCTCATCATATTGTTCCTGTTTTATAGGCCAAAGATATGTTTATGGATCTTTATATGACTGATGTGCTGTACATCATGCACTGATATACTGCAGTGAACATCAATGAAGATGGAAGACCTTACAGGTTAAGAGGGATGACTGTTACTTCTTTACGGTGAAACCACCCAGAACAGGTTGGCTGATGAGCGATGAATAACTCTGATTACGACACACAATATTACTGCACTAGGTCTGAGAGTCGTAAACCAGGACGCTGCAAGCTTAAAGCGATTGCAGGTCGGAAACAAGGGAAACAATTACTAGAACGTATTTCACCAAAAAGTAAAATCAAATGTTTCCTGAAAACTGATCCAGCAACACATATCTCAAAACAGTAGCCAAATATTGCAGTTTGTTAATATTTACTCCAAGTCCTACGTTTAATTGGCATAATTAAATAAGTAGGGCAACTGAATCAGAAATAACCAGCATTCTATATGCATTCTGAAAAATAGATTTTACAATCTGGTTCAGTATCATTTAACCAAGACCCCACTAGTAGCACTATTGGAATAGATCAAAGATGCCACAGACAAGTTTCAAGTTTTGTGGCGAAGGAAATACTGCTTGTAAAACGTAAAGCGCACTTTTCACCATTGGGAAGAAAATCTCACAGCAAGGATTGTGATGTAACAGCACGACTAGAACTTCAGACCGAACTCGGTGAGATAGCTCAGTGAGTTCAGTGCTAGCTGATGGCGCCTGTCGATCCATCAGACGCAACTTGAATTCCTAGAGCCAGCTAAGCCTCTTCTCGCTCACGATGAGCTTAAACTGAGCACCATCGAGCAGGTGCCTCATAACACATCTTCTCTATAGCGGTTCGAATCGGTCGACATGTAACCAAGCACTATAAAGCCATGTATTATTATGTGTAGAGAAGTATTTATATTCTGTGCTAAAACAAAGAAACCATTTTTATTTTGCTTCTTGCTAAGGGCGCTAGCATGGGCGGGCAAAGCTAGGCTCGCATTTCACTTGTCTAAACACGGACTCATTTATTTGTATCCTTCTGTTTGTGTAGGGGATACTGCATAACCCATTGGCTTCTAGGCGATTGATAGAACCAGTCCGGGGCTGGGGTCGTGATTGCAAATCTTAACCTGCCGAGGCCTCGCAGTAGTGAAGGAGTTGTAGGTTCTGTAAAGCTTCAGTTAGGGCCCGAGGCCTCGGGGCGCTGTAGGGAGCTCAGGAACCAGCCCTGGAAGCCCAACAAGAGAAACAGAGTCGGGCCAGACAGTTTATTAAACATCAAGGGTTATTTTTTAATGAAGGTAAGTTAGGATGCTGGTTTATGTGATTGTTATATGTTTTTAAAGATGTTGCTAATTACGTTTTATGGAGATTTTTTTAATAAACGTATTACTACTGCAACCAGAAGCGACTAGAATAGATAGCAGGCACTACACGCCTTCAAGGCACACGTTTCTGAGCTGGCTAATCGGGCCCCCGAAGCGCAACTACTTCACTCATTCAGAGTGCACTGTGGGACAAAGTGATCCAGGAGGGAGCTTGTCAACTCACTCCTCACGTGTTTTTGATGGCTGAATGGGACCCTGCTACCTCTTGAGAGATAGTTCACCAAAGATAAGCATTTTGTGAGCGTTTCCCCTTATACACGCAAAGAGGTTAGTTTGTATCGTGCGTTTATGAAGCGCTTCATACTGTTGTCTGTGCCTTCTTCACCCCCGCCCTCCCTCCATTTGTCTGTGATACCTACCGTTTGCAATAGGTCTCGCATTTACGCGAGTTTGCTCTGTTGGCATTGTAAATGGCAATGCCTTCTATTAATGTTTTGGTTTTTAAAACACAAATAAAAGGCATTGTCATTTACAATGCCAATAGCTTAAACTTGCATAAATGCGAGACCTATTGCATTGCAAATGCTTGTTTGTACATTTATAACGAGACCTCTCAATACACAAAAATCCTGAAATCGGTTCAGGAGCTTTTGAAGGCCCTGGGGAGTTTTCGAAATGAGAAGGGTGTCGTCAGCAAACAACAAAGTTGGAATCTTGACGTTACAGAGTGTGGGGGCGTCTGCTGGTTCTTCAAGCAAATAGTCTACCACCCCATTCACATATAGCGAGAAGAGGGTGGGTGCTAAGACGCAGCCCTGCCGTACACCCCTCTCTACCTGGATCTTGTCAGTCTTCTCCCCATTCAAACCCCATCTGACCTGGGCATAATTAGCTTTGTGCAATTTCATTAGGAGGTCCACAATGTATGGGGGCATCCCAAGGCCGTACAGCACCCTCCAAAGTTCCTCCCTGGGAACAAGGTCAAAGGCAGTCTTCAGGTCTATAAAGGCCAAATAAAGACTGCCCTTGCCCAGTACCACCACCTTCCAGTACAGTAACAGGAGTCTAAAAACTTGTTCGATTGTTCCTGTGCCTGTGCGGAACCCGGCCTGCATCTCGGATAATATATAGTTTTCATCTACCCAAGAAAGGATCCTACCCAAAATTGCTTTTCCCGCCACCTTCTGGGTCGAGTCCATCAGGCTTATAGGCCTATAATTTCCCGGTAGATCACGATTTCCCTTTTTGAATATTGGGACTACCTCGGCCCCTTTCCAGGATTCTGGGACAGACCCTCCCTCCATGATGGCATTTAGGAGAGCAGAGATCAACACCCCCCAGTCACCTGGATATGCACGGAGAAGATCCCCGGGTAACCCATCCGGGCCTGCTGCTTTTAGTGGGGTAAGGGTTTTAATTAAGTTCGTAACTTCTTGAGCGGAGAAAAGAACCATATCTCTGTCCAAAGAATAGGAAGGAAGGATAAATTGGTCGTTAAGTGGGCCTTCAATAGCACAGTAGAGACCCAAAAAGTGATCAAACCATGCCTTGGCAGTGATGGAACAGGTCCTCAAGGTGTCATCAGGACGGTTCCTACTGCCCACCAAGTCCCAAAACCTTCTGGCATCTCTCCCTCGACTAGCCGTCAGGAGTTCCTGCCAGAAGTTGTCTTCCCATTCCTCCTTGGCTAATCTTTGGCAGAATGAGTATGACCTTCTGGCCTCCCTAATCCTTATTTGGGATTTAGATTTAACTGCGTCAACTAGCAGAGTCTTCGCCTCTCTGCACGTACGGTTAAACCAGCCTTGTCTAGCCCAAGAACCTGCTCTCTTTCCGTTAGTACTACCTGGGACAATAAAAAGATCACTAAGAGCCAGGGTTAAGTTACAAAATCTTACAGGTACATCCCCCACCTCACCCCCCATATGGGATTGCGCTTGGTTATACATAAGGAACTTATATGTTTACAAATGTTTTTTGATGCCCCAGTTAAGAGGTAGCAACATTGCTAAGTCTGTTCCTCTGTTTCAATGGCTCTGTGTGCAAGACTGGACAACTGCTAAGGCTTCGGTCACAAAAAGTTACATTAGATTAGTGAAACCAAAAACCAATAGTCACCAAGTGTAACTGTGGAACCTGCTGTGACACATCTCTTATTTTTCTCTTTTTGCTCTTTTCACACCCTCTTATTTCATCTTCCCAGAAGTTGGGTAACACGCCCATTTGGCAAAGCTCTAGTTTTAGGCAATACATGTCTTCCCAGAAGCTGTTTACAGATGTGTACCCACATAATCTCTTCATCACCTGTTTGGGGAAGTCATTTATACACACATCTGCTCAGTGTGGTACCATCTATATGAAATTCCTGCAGGACCTGTGCTAACACCATCAATAACTTTCAGGAGGCTTTAAAATTCATCGTTAGACACAGTCAGAGTCCAACTATGGATGCCCGAAAAGCAGGCATACATATAAAAGCCTTTTTTTCTCAGAGAAGGTTCGTCACTTAGTGGTCCACCTTTTATTCCTGAGGTCATTCTCACTGCCCCATGGATGGTATAAATATCTGGTCACAAAACTCGTTCCACTACCTTATAGTCCTTTTCAACTTTAAGTTTTGATGACCAAGAAAGTGCCACCAAATGCCCAGGAGATGAAGGCTGTTCAGAGCACGACCTCTCTCTTGCGCCAGACACTCAATTTCACTATTCACACGAGTGTCCCTCTCAAACATGGTCCTGACGGAGGTCTTCTTCCAGGAAGAGGCCACGTTTGGTAGCACTGGTACCTGCTCTCACCCAACTATTTGGTGTGAGTCGACGTCTTGGTGTCTCTGTCCATTATGCCACTGACACCATTGCTGAAGAATGAGACAATGTATGCCCTAAGGGCAGCCCTGTTCTACCCAAATAAAGTAGCTCTCGTCATCAAGGTAAATCCCTCAAATGGGCTCAGGAGATCTTTAAGCAGCCTAAAGCTGAAGACTGTGGTCTCGCACATAGATCAGGAGCCAAAACGTAATTCAAGGGATCTTTTGGTCAGACAGTGCCATTATAATGTGCCAGGAGCTAGTTATCCATTAGAAACATGGTTTAACCCAGCATGCTCGGTGATACTAGTTTCAATTCCCCCTGCTCCTCCACTCCTCCCTCCACTCCCCTCTCTTCCTCCACCTCCATGCCCCCCTCTCTCCCTTCACCTCCACTCCCCCTCTCTCCAACTCCACTCCACCCCTCTCCACCTCCCTACCTCCACTCCCCCCCTCCCTCCACCACCACCATTCAACCTCCCTCCCTCCACCTCCACTTCCCCTCCATCTCCACTCCCCCCTCTCTCCATCCACCCCCCTCTCTCCCTCCACCCCCCTCTCTGCCCTCCCTCCACCTCCACTCCCCCTCCCTGCACCTCCACTCCCACCTGCCTCCACCACCCCCTCTATCCCCTCCCTGCACCTCCACTCCCACCTCTCTGCACCTCTACTCCCCTCTCCCTTCCTACAACCCCTCTCCCCCTCACTCCACTCCCACCTCCACTCCCTCCTCCTCTCCATCCTCCCTCTACCCCCTCCACCGCTCCACTCCCCTTTCCCTTCCCTCCACCATCACCCCCCCTCTCCACCTCCACTCCCATCACCACCTCCACTCCCTCCCTGCACCTTTACTCCCACCTCCACTCCCTCCTCTCTCCCTGCACCTTCCCTCCCTCCACTTCCACTCCCACCTCCCTCCACCTCCACTTCCTCCACCTCCACTCTCCCACCTTCACTTCCCCTTACTCCCCCCTCACTCCCTCCACCTCCCTCCCCCCACCCCCTCCATATCCACCCCTCCACCCCCTCCAGCTCCACTCCCCCCTCTCTCCCTCCACTCTCCCCTCTCTTCCATCCCTCCACCCCCACTCCTCCTCCCTCCACTCCCCCTTCTTCCACTTCTACTCCCCCTCCCTCCACTTCTACTCCCCCCTCCCTCCACCTCTACTCCCACCTCTACTCCCACCACCCACTCCCTGAACCTCTACTCCCCTCTCCCTCCCTACAACTCCTCTCCCCCTCACTCCACTCCCACTCCCACCTACCCCCTCCACCTTCACTCCCCTTTCCATTCCCTCCACTCTCCCCTCCCACCACCACCTCCACTCCCACCACCACCTCCACTCCCCCTCCCTCCCTGCACCTTTACTCTCACCTCCACCTCCTCCTCCTCCTCCTCCCTCCCTGCACCTTCTATCCCCCTCCCTCCACTTCCACCTCTACTCCCTCCACCTCCACTCTCCCACCTTCACTCCCCCTCACTCCCTGCACCTTCTCTCCCTCCACTTCCACGCCCACCTCCCTCCACTCTCCCACCTTTACTCCCCCTCACTCCCCCCTCACTCCCTGCACCTCCCTCACTCCACCCCCTCCATCTCCACTCCCCCCTCTCTGCCCTCCCTCCACCTCCACTCGCCCTCCCTCCACCTCCCCTCCCTCCACCTCTACTCCCCCTTCCCTCCACCTCTACTCCCACCTCCCTCCACCTCTACTCCAACCTCCTACCACCTCTACTCCCACCTCCCTCCACCACCCACTCCCTGCACCTCTACTCCCCTCTCCCTCCCTACAACTCCTCTCCCCCTCACTCCACTCCCACTCCCACCTACCCCCTCCACCTTCACTTCCCTTTCTCTTCCCTCCACTCCCCCCTCCACTCCCACCACCACCTCCACTCCCCCTCCCTCCCTGCACCTTTACGCCCACCTCCACTCCCTCCTCCCTGCACCTCCTATCCCCCTCCCTCCACTTCCACCTCCCTCCACTTCCACCTCCCTCCACCTCCACTCCCTACACCTCCACTCTCCCACCTTCACTCCCCCCTCACTCCCTCCACATCCCTCCCTCCCCCCCTCCCTCCCCATCCACTGCCCCCTCGCCCCACCCCCTCCCTCCCTGCACCTCCAATCACCCCTCCCCCTATTACTCCCTTCCTTGCATAAACAAAAAGACTAGAACACATTTTTGGTGTTAATTCTGTTTTTTATTAGGATACTTCACTTGTGTTTTCTAGCTTTTATGTAAGGTGACAAATAGTTATAACACTTATTTAATTATAACTTATAACTTTTAAACATGCTGCACAACAGTCACAATGCTTTGCAACTCATATTAAAAACGTTAACAAAGCCAGTAGCTCTCAACACTTATACTACCCAAAGGCGAGACCTATTGGCTATGCCAATGCTTGTTCTCTCTTGCATTTATGGTAACTTTCCTATCACCACGCAACTGCAGTTCTCCAGGTGAGGTTGGACGCCACTGGAGCTAGCTTTCTTCAATGAGTGAGTTAGGAAAGTAGTAATAGACGGGGCAGGTGACAGCTCAAATGTTGCTGGGATCAAATGCTGATTTGCCGTGAACGGAAGTCTTTATTTATTTTTTTACAATGTGTTGGGTCATCATGTTCTTGGAATAACTGGTGATCTGTTTGCTCGTTACTAGTGTTATGTGTGAACAGAACTTTTAAATAAGCTAGCAAGAAAGATCTCTACAGCAAAATATGACCCTGATGGTAACTAATTTTTGTAGTTCATAGATATTAGCCCGTCGTTATTTGAAAAGGGCTAGATATAGGTACGCTGTGGATCTTCTATATGCACACCATAATCTCTTCAGCCTGAAATATACTGTAGTTTATATTTGAAGTCATAATTTTATGCTTCAAAAAAGTGCGATTGTTTAGATATAATAACTTACGATCTGATTCCCTTCAAACAGTCACAAATGTACTGCTGTAAACGTATTCCTGCTTTCGAATGCATGGAGCACTCCCTAGAAACTGCAACAGTAGCTTTCTGATTTTTCGGATTATTCCAAACTACTCACATATGCTGGAGTGTTTTACATGGATAAATGTACATTGTGTACTGCAGGTGTAAATACCTCTCGACAGTGCAGTTGCACTTTAAAATAATTCTCTCTTTTTAGCATAGAAAAACTAGTTTCCCCTATGGGAAACCTCTTCCTTCAGGCCTCCGTCATTTCCCTCCCTATTCTCACTCTATATACGGATGTACTCCTGCTCATAACGAGTAGCTTAAAATGCAGTATTGAAGAAATCTATTTTGCAAATTAAGTGTACAGAAAAGAGGGGCACCCAAACCCCTGTTTTTGGACCTTCATCCTGAAATAAGACAGAAGTGAGCTCTGTGAAGATTAACTGCTTGGTATACAGTGTGGCTTAATCTAGTATGTAATAGGAAAACAGCACAAGTAAATCGAAAATCAACTTCCATTGGTCATGCTAATAAATGTGCATATACATTATATAGAATATAGTTATGAAAAACTACAAATGCATCAGAAATGTTCAGCTGATAAGCTATAGTTCCAGGTAAGTCTTTTTTTTTTTTACTACAAAGATTTTTAAAACATTATCTCCAATTAAGTGATTAGTTTTAGTCTATAACATTTACATTTCAACATGTATGGAATGCTGCCTCTTAAGTTAGACATTGAATCCAGCACAAATGAACACACTAACATTAATTATTCAGTCCTCGCCTGTGACACCACTCGGAGTTATTACAAATGTTTTAATTTATTTAACAAATAAAATTGTTCCTTTAGAGGTTGAACATTTTGTTCAATTTACAAGTCTTTCCTTTTTGCTTTAACAGGTTTACAAAGTCATAGTGTCTGTTGGAAGAAGTGAATGGTTTGTTTTTAGACGATATGCAGAGTTTGATAAACTTTACAACACGGTGAGTAGTTGGTTTTGAATGTCTTTCCTAAAGTAATTTTTTAATGTCTATATTCAAACTAGATTTTGATGTTTTTTAAAATTTTTGTTCTTATCTATTTATTTGCTTCTGGTTAAATTTGTTTGGATTTACTTCAGGTTCACCTCAAAGATTCATGCCAGGTATGACTAAATCTAGGTTAAAATGCTGAAATTGAGAAATGTGTTGGAGAGTGTTCACTATGGGAGACACAGGGAACCTGCTGGCCGCATTGTCACACAGTTTGGTGCAGAGGGCAAAGGTCTGTTTGTTAGTATCCGTATCCATTGTGAAAACTATTCTGTAAGCCTGGTGGTGTTGATGGCTACCACATGATGATAGCAGTGTACATTGGGCAGAATGATCAAGTGTAATGGAATAAAAGATATGTTAAGAGTTTGTCTTGTGATACACAATTGAATTTGTTTTTATTGGGTCATATTTGCCTACTTGTAATGAGAGCACAATGGAGATCCAACAGAAATGGGCAAAGCTACACCAAAACAAGATCATTTCCTGTCGAGCATGCGCCTAGCTATACACTGATTCTTCAGTACGATTTTATGGACAGTACTTCTGGCAGTAGTCCTTGTTTTAAATTCTTCAAATGGTTTCCTAAATGAAGAGCCCTTTTTAGAGGCATCACAAACAATCTTACTATTCTAAATGGACCCGCTTTTAACAATAGCGATAATTGATAAGAGCTGAGCTGTAAGTCAGAGTTCATGGCGTGCAAACAAAAAGCGGTGCTGTTTGAGCGCCTTAATCTAGTCACTAGAGCTGAAGTCAAACGGAGCATCTTTACTAAATTGAGAATTCGGGTAATGCATAAAGAAACAGGGAGATCTGGGGCAGGATTATGCTGATTACTAGATTTAAATAACAGTAAAAAATCACAAGATTAGAAAACTGTTTCATCTAAATAAGTTTGCTGCCATTTAGACTATGAATTAGGAAAGCAGGATGTAGATTGAAAAATTCCAACTTTTTGTTTTCATCCCCATCTTCCCTCTCACCACCTCTAGATGTAGTCTAGGTTTTATGTGACGTAATGGTGATTTCACATTATTTGTTGACTTGCTGTTTGACAACAAACCATGTTCTAATGGTCAATGTAATGAACCATTTTTGTTTTATTTCCCTGTAGTTGAAGAGTACATGCCAGTACCTTTTGTCACAAGTGTGCTGGCACGAAGAACAAATTATAAATATTACCTCTACAGGATATGTCTGTAACAGCAATTTTCTGATTTTACCCCCTCTCTTTTGAGACATTCAATGTTCTCTTGGTTTGCCCCTCGCTAGGTAGTAAACGTTTTTTAGCTTCACCTCTGGGCAGGCAGTTTCTCCCAGCACAGAACACAGTTGTTCACGGTTACTCTGCTTGTTACATTATCTAGGCACTTTTATCTTCCCTTCAGATTGCTTTATGGCTATTTCTGCACAGTCTTAATTTCTTGAATATTTTCTGGGAGCCCCCTGCTTTTACCACTCGTTTCAATGTCATTCATTTTAGTTTGGTCCTTGTGTTTTTGCTTTGTGTGCATGCTGTTGAGGCTCTAGTTGCCTCCAGTGATCCCCTTAATTGAAGTCACATTTCTCTATTTTATGAGGCCTTGAATAGGACTTTTGATACCTCTATCTAGAAACCCTCTTCCCAAATCAGAACATGCAGTTGAGAATTTGTAGCTAATCCTTTGCATTTCGAATCACCAGTGACAAATTTCAGTTTTGGGCTAAAAAGAAATGATTGATTGAGACCTTATTTGTTTGTTTTCTAGCCATCTGTAGGTGTCATTCATTGAAGCTGCTGGTGTTATTTGACCAAAGCGGTACAAAAGGGGGGGGGGGTGTTATTTGACCAGCCGCTTTCTTTTTTTGTCTGTCATTCATTCACCTTTTTTGATTCTTCCTCGGATCACACTCCTGTTGCATTCAATTTGAGCTCAGGGTGTTAGCACTTTGTACAGCCGCCTATGATCCTGCAGCTTTTCAGTTGTTTAATTCCACACTCTCACTAAGCCATTTGTATCATCAGCTCTTTCGTTCCTCACCTTCACTAGTAAACCCGATTGAAGATTGTATGCTGATAGATTGCTGCATCTATTTGGGTTCCGTCATTGTGCAAATTCTTCAGCACCTAGCCATGACTGCGAGGCTGAAATGACATGAAGTACCATTAAACAATAATAGTTGCCATCTTCACTCCCCAGCTAGAGTAAGGGGCCTGGGCCTCTAGTTTCTACTAGGGCTGCAAGTTGCAAATTAATCAGATCACCACAACTTTATCTCTCTCTCTCTCTCACACACACTACCCACCCTATTCCCCCCCTTTCGTTCAAGGAGGACTTTCTGCATCATTCACTTAGTGGAGCTCACCCTGTACAATAGATGCCAGGTGACCCTTGTAGTGCTCACCTAGTTCTGCCCATCCCACAATGCACATTTTACAATGTGGCATATGAAACCTATATTATTAGAAGGGTAATTTTGAACAAGCTTCAGATTTGCTGGCCAGTGTTTCTGTTAGTCTCAGTGTTGGTCAGCTTGCATCGGATTCTTTTATTGGCATTTGGAGGCATGCATCTAATTAATTTAATGGCATTTGAAGCCAATAGCGCTAAATTATAGTTACAACAGTGTTTGTGCTACTAACACTCAGCAACAAAAAAAGTCTAATAACGTTGATTGTAAAGTGACTAGTTGTTAATAGATATTTAGGCATAAGAAATACTCTACAGCAGTGCCATGCCAATGAACTGTATTTTTGTACTGCAGAGAGGGAAGAAAGAGCACAGGGCAATATTTCAATTAGTGAATGATGATCGTGCACACTAAGTGATCATTGTTGTACATGAATATTAGGGCTATTCAGTTGTCCATCAATTTCGTTTTTTTATTAAAATCCAACAGCAATGAGATGCACAGTGAGTGTCCCAGTCAAAAAGAGAATATGCATTCTTTATTTAAGATATTTATAAAGCATACCCTCATCCCCTATGTGATATTCTGCCACTAGACCTCATATTTGCCCAACTCCAACCATCGCAAAAGTAGTTAGAACGAAAACAGCAAAGTCTTCAACATCCTCCGAAAGACTAACAAATCTGCCGTGAAACGTAAATTCAGAGGCAAGTTAATCCAGTGGGCAGCTGCCAAAAAATTATAGGAACGACCACCCATTCTAGATTTCTTAATTCGCCTGCTATACATCGAAGCCTGATTCGTGGAACGGAGATCACAAGCTGGCTTATAGAAAGAAACTCTGTTGTGTAGAATTGCTGGACCGGTGTAATAGAATGCTCTATGCGCATGGCAAACTAACTTAAAAATAGATCTCTTGCGGACTGGAAGCCAGTGAAGAGAATTTAGACAGGTAGAAGCAGAGCTCCTGCAAGGCCTTTTACAAATCAATCTTGCCACTACATTTCGAATGGATTAAAGGTGTGTAAACGAATAATCCGCCATGCCTACGTGCAACACTTTCCCATTGTCTAGCCTATTCATATCTAAAGCTTTAACAATATTACTTCACCATGCTCCTGGGATCCACAGAAATCGTCTGCAAAGAGTACGTAGAAGTCCAAAACAGCTACTACACACAATATTTACTTGGTCCTACATTGAAAGAGAGTCCTCAATCAGGAAACCCAAATTCTTCGCTACCCTTTTCGGTCTGGGTGCAGGGCCTAACATCAAGGGTCACCAAGAGTCATTCCAGACATAGCAGGCACCACCAAAAGCAAAATGTCTGTTTTGTCTCCATTACATTTCAGACAGTGTGCCTGCAACCACCTTGCAACTTCCAAGACGCAGCACCCCAAGTTCCCTTGAGTCTCAGTAGGGTTATCCTCGATGGAAATAATCAGCTGAGTATCATCAGCTTAAATAAGGATCTCAAATTCCCAAGCCTTGACAATGGCTGCTAAAGGTGACAAATAGATATTAAACAAAGTGGGACTAGGAGAAGATCCCTGAGGAACCCCACAATGCAACATCCAAGGGCTAGATTTAAAAAGGGGCAGCTGTACCGAATGAAATCTGTTGCTCAAAAACAAGCGAAACCACTACAAAGTAGTAGAATGCAGGCCACTTTCATGCAGCCCCTGTAGCAAAAGGCAGTGCGACACACTGTCAGAAGCCGCAGACAGGTAAAAAAGGATAAGGGCCACCGATTTACCCTTATTCTCCAAAGATCTGATACTGTCCAACAGTACGAATAAAGTAGACTCTGTGCTGTTTTTAGCTCTGAACCCAGTTTGAGAAGGGTCCAACAAATTATTACTCTCCAAATACTCAGAGAGTTGGATGTTGACTGATCTTTCCAAAACCTTCCCCAAATAGGATAAGATCGAAATGGGGTGATAGTTGGACAATATAGAAGTGTCTGTACCAGCTTTTTTCACCAGCGGCAAAACCAGAGCTTGCATCCAGGCAGCAAGAAACTCTGCATCCTTCAGAGATTTATTCAAAAGTATTGTTAAATACGGACTAAGTATAGGGGCCAAGCGAGTGTAAATAAAGTGTGGGCAAGGGCCAAAAGATGAGCCTGATTTAACCTTACCATCATCTCTTCCACTATTTCCTCCATTAACTCAGAGAACCTACCCCAGTTGGAGGAGGCCCCCGGGTACAGACTAATTTCCCTAAAAAGGTCCCTCATCACCGGGGATTGATCTCCAAAGGCCGAATAGATGATATCAATTTTATCATTGAAGCACAAGCCAATTCCTCACCAAGAGGGGCTGAAACTCTGTCTGATCCAGAGCTACTGGATGAGCTAGTTCTTTATCTTTAACTATTTCAAATAAGTTGCTTGTTATCAGCTTTGAGTGCATTAAATGGGCATGGCCCCGCACAGGATAGGATTTCTGGCTATCGAGCTCACTCCCAGTGTATGTGGGCTTCTGTCCAGGATAGTCCCCACCTCTGTTTGAAACAGAATATCCCAGTGCACCTAGCATTCCTCACCTATCACACAATCAAGCATCTCTCCAGAAAATCCATATCTCTTCTTAGTTCATAGAACTCTCGGCCTTCATACACCGTTTTCTGCACTGATACACCAATGTATTCCCCTCCATCATGCTTACAAATATGGTGCTCTATAACTACCCCACTCATGGACATATGCTGAAGGGCCTACATTATAGAAATCGTTTTTATATCTAGACTTTCTCGCTTCCCAATGTAATCAAGTGAGGGGTTACCAATCTGTCCACATCAGGGCTGCAACCACCTCAAAAATCACATTGTCCTAGTATGTTTGGGTCCTACACAGTTGTTATGTAACCTGGTGCAGTATCTTAAGTTGTACAAGCATTAAGTTGGCATTTCTGGCCACTGTACCGGCGTGAGTCTTGTCGCAGTGGCTGTCGTTAGTCGAACCTAGTGTGTCCATCCATTTAACCCTGAATCATCCGAGATAGTATAGTATATTACTGAGGTATGTATGCTAAGCCTTAGAAATAGCCTGTTCTGGAAATCAAATAATCATCACTCTAGCTTCACTCGGCATATCTTCCTATTTAAGCTTATGGGCGGAGAGAGCATGTTGGACATGAAATAATCAGTTCCTATTTGAGCCAACTTAAAGTCAGCCCATAGATGCTTATAGGATTTGAGCAATTTATTTAATTCAGGTCCTTCAAAACCCATCATCAGAATTGCATTCAACATCTCTAAGGCCATAAAGAAAGGATGCTAAGATTACTCTATCTTCCTAAGTTGAAGTCACATTCATGAGAAATTGCTGAATCGGGTAGCAGTTGAGAAAACTTTATCAGAAGTACCATTCCCCTTCTTTCTCTGGAGAAACCTTTTTCTTTTCGTTTTTTTTTTTATAATTCTTTTTATTTGCAAATCAGGAAAATTAGAACAGCATAGAGCACATACATTCAGGGCATTGCAGCATTAGCATTTACATTGTCAGGAATACACACGACGTAAACAGTGTTACAGTATATCTCATTAAAGTAGGTCCAATTCATACAGTATTATATCCGTTAATCAATTAGCTAGTCAACATTTCTGATCGTGGGAGGTTCGCAGATAGTACCTCTATACTCATTCCATTTAGTCCATATAGCTACCCATTTCTTTGGGCATCCCCTTGCCACGTACACCGTCTTTTCCTGCACCATGTTCCAGTCCATGTCCTTCTGCCAGGCCCCCAGTGTAGGTGGTGTAGCTGCCCCCCATAATCTCGCGATGTTCCTCTTTGCTACTGCAAGACCCATGGTGGCTCAAACTTTGCCTTTCGCAGGGGAGAAACCTTTTTCAAGACGTCCTTAAATGTTTTTACAGTGGCAGAGGCAGACACATAGGAATGGTCATGCTTTCCATGTGCTCTACTACGGAACTTGGTTATGGGGCCCTTCAGAATCATTACTTAGTAATGCTTAGGGCATGCTAAGAATTGCCACCCATCACACACTACTCCTTACATACTCCGAATTAACACCCATCATGTAATATTCCCTCAGGGAATTGGATATTTTGTTTTTAGTAAGCCACACTTCCTTTCGGGCCCTTCTGTAAGTGCCTTAACGTGACAAGTTCTCCCACACTGTTTTTCTTGCAGGTCTACTACTTTATTTTTATTCTTTGAACATTTAATGGGCTTGGAGACTAAAGTATTTTATCATGCAAGAAAAGGTAAGCAATTGAGTGGGCCTCTGTCCATGCACCCCCTGATCAGCAATCAAGTTAAGGTATATTTGTTTTCATTTAAGGCAGAACAGGTGAATTTTAGCTTTATTTCCTGTTTCTGCAGTTGCAGCTGTCTTGGTAAGGGATCCTGGCTATTTCAGAATGTGGATGTTCATAGTGGGAAGCCACTGAGGGAAAAGCCTGGGAAAAGAGCTCTGGAAGTGATTCACGACTTGGTTTGACTGATTGTAGGCTGCTGCGGATGCCTGCAGCTTGCTCCTCTCTCGCCTCTCCTCTCTTCTATCGCCCTGCGAACGCCCTCACTCTCCTTAGGGGGGCAAAGCGGGGGCACAAGAGCACTGCCACTGCACATAGTTGCTCTCTGGTGCCTGGTTTGGGGGGGGGGGGGGACCGGAGTGCTACGCTGGCTGTGGGCTTGGCCTCGATCAACACTGCAGGGTTGCTGGTTTGGCCTGGCCTGGCCTCTGGATAGCCCCAGGACCTTTCTATCCCATTGTGCTGGTTCGCAGGCTGAGAGAGGCGGAGAGTTTGAGAAAAACAGCCACCCAGGACTTGAACTTTGACCTATAAATCGTGAAATCACATACAAGTGTGTGAGAGGAGTGGGGGTGTGGGAGCCAACGCCTGCCCACCCAGGGAGGTGAACAGCCCTGGTGAAACATCTGGTTAGGCTCCTGAGGGGGTTCCAGTGGGACTTTTGCAGCAGAACTGTCATTTTGCTGTTACTTTGCTGTCATTTTTGGTGTAGTGTGCCCACAAGGGGTATCTAGGGGGTATCTAGATGCTGGCCCTAGCGTCTTGCAGATGCCTGGAGGTCAATTTTATGAGGTCGAGCTATTTTTAGGTCCTACTCGCCCTTTCTGGCGAGTAGGAAAACATACTAACTTTTGTCCTCCGTCTTTGAAAACGGAGCAAATTTGACAAGATAACAAGATTTAAAGGCCTTTTTATTGCTCACAAAGCAAATGAGCAATAAAGATACCTTTAAATCTTGTTTTCTTGTCACATTTGCTCCGCTTTCAGAGACGTAGGTCAAGTAGGTTACTGTTAGGTCGAGGAGATTTTTCAAGGTACTAGACCTGCAGGAATAGTACAATTTTTCAGATTTTTCGAGCCCTACGCCATCTCGATTTAGACCCTCAGCCTGGAACACTGAGATAGGGAGTCAACCGAGTAACAAAATAAAGCAATAGAAAAAAGAAAGGAGAACAAATAATAAACAAATGGCTAACTATGAGGTCAGGCAGAGACAGAGCACCCTTCCCTCCAATAAAAAGGAAAAGGAAAACACAGGTAAGGACTGCTAAAAATAACAAAGCAAAAATTGAGAGGGAAGCTCAAACATTAATCTCACCAGTTTTTTGTATCTCTGCAAGATCAAATAATGCACCAACCAAGATTGACTTCTTAAAATACCCAGCGGGAACAATGCTCACTAAACAAGAGGAACAAAACCTCGTACCAGTACCGATTACACCAATAAAGAAAATAACAACAAGGGACAAACAAATCAAGGATACAAATGACTCAATGATGCCCACAGGTTTAACCGGGGTGCTGTCAAAACAAGAACCAACGGAACATAAAGATAACTCATGGTGATCCATAACAGACTTGGAACTTATCACATCTAAAGAACAATCCCCGCAATTGATAGAATACCCACAAGGGGAATCCGACAGTCCACTCTTGCAAAAAACTCAACAACAATTTATAAGCATTGGGGTTCAACAACCAATTGAGGTACAAGTAAAAATCAATAATCAAACACCAAAGCAAGCACACCGGGTGGAAGCGGTTCAAAACACACAGGCTCCAGAAAAAACACACTCAAATTTTAACACCATCACAACTAAAACAGTTGTCCAAAGGTATGAATCTGTGTCAAAGCCCCAAGATAAACGATTCAGTATTAGAAGTCAATACAGTGCCAGCCACCGACTCAGGAACCTTATGGGATATCTTCTTTAAAACATCACAACTTACTTTAGAGGCACTGAATTACCAATCAAATAAGATGGATGTCCAAGTAGACCTGCTTAACATCATGGCAAATTCAATTACAGGGATTGCTAAAAAATTGTCCAACCTGAACTCCCTAATCACGCGGGCACAGGCTTACGCAACTACACTAAATACGGACTGTGCCTGTTGCCAAAAAATTGACAAATTAGCAACAATCCCGGAAGTCCTGACCACCCTCATTGAGGAGCTTACGTTCAGAGCAACCAAGGATAACTACATTAACACACTTGCAAGACCTCAACAAAATGCTACAAAAGAGGAATTAAGCAAGGTCCGCGCAAACAGACTCAGCACTAGACAATCAATTTACAGATACTACAGAAAAAACAAATATGGAAGACAAGCAGGAAAATCTAATCCAACTCGCGCAGGTGAACCTGACAAGAAGCATGAAGAAAAAACTAAGAAAACACAAGAAGTGCGAAAAGACCACACAAATTAGAAGAAGTTTGGGGCAGCCAACATACGCCTCAAATGAACCAGTATAACTCCGGATCAAAAACAGGACTTGCAATTGAAAAAAAAACCCACATCCGATCTTTACCACATTGTCAAACGTAAATAAACATTCAAGAGATGGTCCTGCCACGGCAAACATCACAACGAACTAGCAACCTGAGAAACACAGGAGAAATTTGAACAAGTGGAGTAGCAAAGAGGGGCAAACAGGTTATAACAACAATCCGCTTGGACAAAACAACAAACGAGCACCCCAAAGAAAAAATGGGGAAAGGAAAGAAGCAACCTCAGTCTGTTACACCTAATTTTTCAGGAGCGATATCGTGCGAAGGAACCAAACACCCGTATAATGTGACCGGCAACAAAATCCATCTTGCCGACAAAAGATATACTAACAAAAGCATCTTTGAACCACTCTATAAATCAAAGGGCAGGCACGACACCTTAAATAGGGGCAACTTATTAAGGCTTCTTCAACACATACCACCACTGTCCCACATAATCGTAGATATGGTGAGCGTTCACTTTGAACTAAGGGATGAAGATCCAGCCCAGGAAAACACGGTAGTGACCTGGATAAATCATCACATTCCAGAAACAGTGTTCTTGGAAAATGATATCTTTAAAAATTGGGGAATAGCGATCACGACACCCAAGCAAGAAAAAATAACCGCTAATCTTACTTGAACCATCACCTACTGCCAATCACACAAAGAATGCTAAGGAACATCCCCACAGTATACTGAAAGGCACCTCGAATATACAACTAGATCGGAACTATAAAAACCTAAGCATATCTGTCAGAACACAGGAGGAAACAACCATAAACAGAATAATAAAAGAGGCACCCCAGAAAATCCGATGGAGGGAGCATTATAATAGGACTAACAGTGACACACAGAGTTGTACCCGCTATACCTGAAGTAAAAGAGCATATTGCCGATCCTTCGGGGGACCATCAAGTGCAGCCCGACACAAAATTGACAACAGCAGTAAATACTAGTACTTTAGGCCTATATAAAAAGACACCACATATCCTTAAACTTGTCTCCTGGAACGTGGCAGGTTTACAAAAAGCTCTTATACAAGTC
Organism: Lissotriton helveticus; assembly: GCF_964261635.1. Classification (NCBI taxonomy): domain Eukaryota; kingdom Metazoa; phylum Chordata; class Amphibia; order Caudata; family Salamandridae; genus Lissotriton; species Lissotriton helveticus. The sequence continues at coordinate 584,232,475 of NC_136063.1, read as the reverse complement.
ACAGCAAAAAACAAACTGCTAGAGAGTGACATTATATGCCTACAAGAAACCTGGGCCACAGAGCCGGCACACCTGGAAGGTTCCGCCGGTTTCCACAAACCAGCCACCAAATACAGCCGCTACGGAAGACCTTCCGGTGGGATCTCGACTTATGTCAAACATGCAAAACAACTAACAATAAGGTCTTTAAACACTGATTAAAATATGCTGCAGGCACTTGCCGTAGAGGGAAAAGGAGACAGGGAAGACAGCGTCTCACTGCTCTTAATAAATGTATACCTAAACGCATTTGGTCAATTGAAACTAGAGGCCACAAAATCAATGATTACCACAATACAGAAAATTCTATGCACGCATTTACCATCGGCATGTGGGGGACTTCAATTTGCACCACCTGGGAACAAAGCAGTGCGAAAGGAAGTACCTAACCAGCGCTGAAAGAATTGTAACTAACTTTTTACAAAATTACGAATTCAACTCAGCCGAGAATCTACTAAAAAGTTCAGACCCAAACAACCAAGGGACAAATACATTTAAGAATTGTTCTACAATTGATTATATTTTTTTGTGCAACCAACTCGCTTGCAAAATAGACAATTTTTAAATTAAGGCAGATGACACTAGCGATCACGCAATACTCCAGGTTGAACTGTATATTACAATCAAAGAACGAGAAAGAATCACCACGGTAGCCCAGTCGACAGGCATAGAGGAATATGCCCTGTTGAGAAGAATAAAATGGAACAAGCATCAGGCAACTGCATTTAAGGCCTGGAAAGAAAAACAAGAACGCACAGGTAACCACTCTGGTGGTAAGCCCAGTTTGGAAAATTGGTCAGAGTGGACCACTGCCCTGAAGACAGCTCTGAACAAAAGCAAGAAAACTGATCTCAAACGAAAAGAGAAATATATTACACAAACCGCGCATAAAAACATAAAACGTGGTGTCATAACTCGCAAACTTAACAAGGCAAAAAGAGCACATAAGATCGCAGGCTCGAAAAGAACACTGGACAAGCACAACAAACTGCATAAGGAGCGGAAACACTTGCTATGGACGCTCAAGCAAAACAAGCTTGATGAAGAATGGATCAAGATACACGAGCTAACAAAACCTTATAAACATCGACAACTCTGGCAATACATAGCCCAGTTGGACAATGACAATGTAGATAGGCGTAACTCTGTACACGCCGTCACATGGTTGAGACGTGTTTCAGCAATTTCTGTAGAAAAGGAAGGTTGCACTGAACTCAGATGGACCATGGACGGCCCCACAGAGGGTATAAACAATGTAGTGGAACCTACTACTGTAGTCGTGAGCAATAATCAAGACGTGACAGTTGTCGAAAAAGTAGTTAAAAAGATAAGGAAAGACAGGGCCCCAGGACCTAATGGCCTCCCGGGCGCAATGTTTAGGGAAGATCCAACATACTGGGGGAGAGTCCTATTCAATTCGATTCACTGAATGCCGACTACATGCTAGGGTGCCAGACTCGTGGCGCGGGTCAATTTTACAACCTATATACAAGAAGGGCGACAACAGAACAAAAAAACTACAGATTAATCGCCCTTCTGGACATCGAAGGGAAAGCCTATGCATGCACCCTATTAACAGAACTAAACAGATGTGTCGAAGAAAGTGAAATTCTTCCTCCCTATCAAACAGGGCTCCGCAAAGGCTGTTGGACAATCGATAACATCATGGCCATATCATATTTATGCCAGCAAGCCAATGTCAAAAACAAAAAACAGTCTTTGCCTGCTTAGTAGACTACTCAGCAGCCTTCGACGGGGTGCCGCGCTGTAAGCTTTGGTCTAAATTGCGCAACTGGCAAATTCCCCCAGGCCTTCTCAACGCCATTATCTCATTCTATAGCAATACTGGGATCTAAGTTAAATTAGAAAAGAACACCACAACAAAAAAGTGCCTTACAAATCGAGGCCTAAAACAGGGATGCGTACTTGCCCCAACACTCTTCAATTTATATACAGCAGACCTGGGCAAGACTCTCTACAATGTCAACCTCGCAGTCCCAAAAATTGGAGCCAATATAATTCTAATTTTACAATACGCGGACGACCTAGTGGTTATGGACCACATAAAAACAGGACTACAAAGGGGTCTAGACTCCTTAAACACCTACAATCAGTCCAATGCATTAACAATAAACTCTGAAAATTCCAAAGTATTGATCTTTGTGCGTTGTACAAAAATAAATTACTCAAATGGCACATGGGTGAAGAGATAATATCAGTTTCAAAGTCTTACAATTATCTCGGGTGCTGGCTGAGTGACTCGGGCAAAGCATCTTTGCATGTACACAAAATGAAATCCAAAGTAGAGTCTACAATCTCTACGCCTTGTGCAAACTACATGAGAGAATGCAAAGCCCAACGACCATCCCAATAAGAAAGGTGTTACAATCCAAAATAAGGGCAATTGCGGGTTACGCACAGCAAGCATTTCCAGGCAAAATGAACGCAATGATGGAAAAAGCGCAATGCTGGGCGTAAACTACCAAACTACACCCACATTAGCTGGATTCGCCTGCAGTTTGGCTTGGTACCACAGAGTTATGAACGCTTGGGAGTGCATGCAAAATATTACTATCAAGTACTCAAAGCTCTGGATGGGAGTCTGAAGAGCATGCTAAAACCCATCTATGGAGGAACCCTCCAACCCAAGGCAACTTTACATGCAGAGAGCAGTAGAAATTTTAGGTCTGGCACTACAGAACGGGGGACAAAAGGACATAAACTACCTGGGCATCAAAAATGCAATCAATAAACAATGCTATCAATTGTCAAGACAAATTGATTTAGCACAATTTGAAAGTGGAAGTGGCCAATCTAGGCAGATGGCTATATGCATAGAGCACAAATCCTAGCCTTACCTACACCTAGCATTGGGGAGTAAGGCCCTAAAAAACATTCAGTGGGCCAGACTAGTACCCCTCCCAATAAAAGAACTAAATCAGGGGTGGAAATCCCTTGAACACAAAATTATCTGTAGAATCTGCAATTTTAAAACAGAATCATTACTACATTTGATATGCTTCTGTCCCGGCCTGCTACAATCCCGTCTGAAGCTATTAAAGCCAATATGGCCACGCAAAGGTGTTTGGACAGTAAAAGAAGCAGTCATGGTTCTATTTTCTTGCATTCTACCGACAGACTTGGCTAGAATCGGGAGATACATGGAGTAAGTGCGGCAGACTTGGTAAAGAATATGATCTCGCCTACCCCGAGTAAACAGTCTTGCCGTGGCAGACTAAGGCACACTTCCGTCGTAATGCTTCATGCACAATTATTCACCTTTTTAGCGTTTTAATTTTAATCGTCTTTTGCATGGAATTAAATTGGCTATAACTGTAAATTAATGCTTTTAAATGCTCTTTTTTTTTAACTATCCTGTTATATTGCAAATCGTTTTACGGAACTGTGTAATAAGGAGCGGGCTTACAGCTATCAGGTCCGAAACCTGATCAAGCCCAAGCTATGCATGCACGGAAAATGCTAGGGTACACTGGGGGACCTGAACATTCTCCCATAAAAAAATCGTTATCCATTGTGTGGATCCGAGCCAACTTGACGTATCCCTAGACCTCACTACTGTAGCGAAACTGTGCGATACACTAAGCCTGATAGATTTTTGGGAGATCCCTTGGTGCCCTGGAGCCAAGCCTGAGTTCAAAAATAAAAACTGTCCGATTGTTTTTACAGGCGCTAAACTTTTTGCCTTGACCATGGGTTTCCAACAATTATGAGCGTCAAATAAAACACGCAAAAAACCAACAAAATAAAGGCTTTGCTCAGAGTAAAATTAGATACCATAACAGTCTTGCTTCATGTCGATTTGGGGCTCACTACCATTACGTATGACTTTGAAAATTTGACCGACAAGTTAAGTTGCCCCATAAAAAAACATACCTGGCCAGCAGCAAATCCAACCCGTGCGCAGTCTGAGCCATGAGGACCGCGTCATCTGTGTATAATAAAACAAGGAGTAATCTGTAACCAATCTTGGGGGAGTCAGTCGAAACTGATAAAAGTGCAGACTCTTGCCCGTTAACATACAAGGAGAACAAAAAAGGGGCAAATATGCACGCCTGACGAACCACACAGCTCATCAAGAATGAGCAAGTACATGCAGCACCTTGAGAAAAATGCATGAGGCTGAAGTCTTTGAATGGAGATCAGCTAGGAGGGCCACAATACTAAGATCAACCCCCATCTCACTGAGCAAAGCCCAGAGTTTCACTCGATTCACCCTGTCAAAAGTGGATGTCAAGTCCATGAATGCTAAATGAAGATATTCAGAACGGGCCACCGTGTATTTATTAATAATTAGATGGAGGTTCAACCATTGGTCTGAAGACGACCTCCCCATCCTAAAGCCATATTGGACATCACTCAAAATTGTATTTTCTTCTGCCCAGTCGTACAACTTATTTAAGATCACCCTCCCCAATACCTTGGCAGTTGTATCTAATCAAGATTTTGGCCAATAACGTTGTGGGTTCTTTTACTCCCCCTTCTTAAAAATGGGAACAGTCATGGCAGTAGACCATGAGGGTAACGGCCCCTCCTGTGCAGCCGCATTCAGGACCTGCGTTAGAATTGGGGTCTAGACCTCTGTATTTGCAGTTATGGCTGATGACATTTGAAAGTGGGGGGGGGGGCTTTCTGTTGCAGGGTACTGCGGCGAACGAGCACGAACAGCTTAAGGGAGATTCGGGGGGTTCACCTCCTCCCCCGACCCCCCGAGAAAAATTTGAAAAAAGAGTGGTGAAATGGTGCATTTTCAAGCAAATTTAAGAAGCAAGAAGGTTAATAAAGCAATTGTGAAAGTGCAGTTATTACATTAATAAAGGGATGTCATATAACAACATGTAGATAGAAATGTTTCTGAAGCTAGGCCCTGCCAGTGCCACGCATCTCTGAGCAAGATACACACTGTGTGCCAGCAGAGCTTAGCGTCAGAACCATTTCTATAGTTATGTTTTTCTATTACAGGAAATCACAGGAAATGGGCTCCTGACCAGCAGCAGTTATCTGGCATGCATTTCAAAACACTGTGTGTGTGGTCTTATGTTGTTGAATATTCATGTCCTGCTCTTGAAGCTGGCATTTACTAGGTTTAATCAATAGCTGTCCCAAATGCAGAGTGAAATACATCTATGGACAGCAGCACTGCGAAAAATAGATCAGTGGACTATTGGTAAATCAGTGACGTTATCAAGTATCTGGTTCCAGAGCTCTCAGGGCTCTGTACAAATGGATGGTGCAGGCACAGCTTCTTTATCATTACACACCACAATTCTAACCATCACTGGCACTCCAGAAAGCATCCACTGCACCACATTCATGACTCGCAGAGCTCCTTGGTATTCCAGTATTAGGATCCAACACATAGCTCTGCGAAAGCACCGCGTTCCTAACAAACAATTAGGTGAAAATGCCCCTGCTTTTCCAATACTGAGTTCCCACACAGATCTCTGCTAGCCAGGTGACTACAGCTATGACTTGAAGCAACCTTCGTATTCGAGTGCTGAGCTCCAAAGAGGCCATTTATAATGCACCTATTTCCCCCACTTATTTCCACACCTACACATGCTGCGATTCCAGAACTGAAACTCCAGAACTGGAACTCCAGAACCGGAACTCCAGAACCAGGTGTGAAAAGCACCCCAGAGATGGATCCAATAGCCAGTTCTGACAGAGCACCTCAACCTAACCTGAATCACCCCCCATTGGACTGTTATGGTAAAACGGTGATCAACACACAACTTTGCTAATATGTATCTTATTTCAGAAGTGACCCACTGTCTATTTCTCTAGTCACAGCGCCACCAATGATTCCACCAGGGCACTCCAATACCACATTTTCGCACAATTTAGCCGGCACTGAGACTCACACATAGATGTCACAAGAGACATCAATTATGCCCTGGTCCCTGACAACAGAAACTGTTATCATAACTCTTTTTTGTGAACCGACCCTTATAAGGACATTTGGGTAAAATGTCAACAACGCACCAATCATAAAAAAATAAGCGTTGCCGTCTCTTCAGGTTTTTGGGAACAAAAGACCATGGTAGTGTGCACAACTTTCCCACTGCACTGCTAGGGAACACGCTTCATTACCTGATGCTAATTACAAAACCTTTGTTCTTTCCCTCAGAAATGCTTTATTTGCTCTCTCATTTAAATCTTTTTTCCCCCATTGTGGCCTGCCCTCAGATGAAACACTTCAGGCACCTTGCCAAGTCTCCAACTATTCCATCTGCGTCTATTCTTGGTTGGGCAAAAATAATTAGAGTGCAGTGCGCCACAGGCGGAGCTTCTCAAGGAAGAGACCCGAGGTATGCACGGCTGTCCAAGCAGCAGGATTTCGGTCCAGTGTATGGAGAGCTACCTGCAAATCTCTGTACCTTAGAGATGAGGTTCCAGGACGCTACCAGCCTGTGATTTATGGGAGTGACTGGGTTCATACATTTTTGAGTGTAGAGGGATAAAAAACTGTCAAGTATTCCTACCCCTCCCCGAAATATGCTCAGCTGCTGCAAGGCTTCAAGGCTGCAGGTGTCCTGTTCCTTCTCTCACTTGGCCCACAGACCTGAGGGCCTGTGCACCCCGTGTACTCGTACAAAGGTGTCTCCAATCAGATATGGCAGAACAGCACACATTCTCAAGAGTCAGTGATTACTGCTCAGACCCCCACCCAAAGGCCCACATAGGATGGTCAAGTCTCAGCACATGACCAAGACCGGCTAGTAGAAACCCAACTGCTCTGCCAGTTTCAGGTAGAAGCTGTTAAGCACAGCCGTGTTCAATTAAATGTTGTCAAGGTCACACAAATGCAGACCCATAGTCAACAGTGGTGCCAGTACAGTGGTAGCACACTGCCTAAATCAGTAGGATTAGCAGGTATAAGTAGGACAGGCAATGTGTAAGCCTCATTTGCACAAAATATGAAAATCATAAGAATCAGAAGTGCAAGCCTGCCTTGCAGAAAGCACGTGAAGTACTGGCAGCAGCAGTAGATCGAGCCTGCCAACAAAAAAGATATACTGGGGGGAAACCATAAACCCGATCAGTTGGCCAAAACATCTACTGTTCTCCCATTCTGTTGACTCATCGACTATGAAAATGAAAGTGCTTAATGATTATTATTGTATGACTTTGTTCCATATGCATCTGATGAGTTGTACGAGATTTGATTTGCTTCTATGAGCATGTAAACTACGCCAATAAGTTAAATTAGTGATTTATTGCACCCACTACAGTGAAGCCTCAGCAATCTGGACGTCACATGTTTTAGTAATGATAGAGCAACTCAATAACCATCCAACAAACGTGTATAAAATGAGAAAAACCAAGGTGGGTTAAAGTACATGCAAACAGGCTATTATGTCATCCAGCAACCAGTTGTTTGTTTTTGGAGCCTATGTAACATTATCAAGAGAACTGACACGTATTTTCTGATGACAACAGCAACTGGACATCTAACAGAACTACTTAATGTCTTTATGTGTGAGATACGTTAAAGTGAAATTAGCTCACATACTGTTATCAGTAAGATGGCTCTGTGGGTTAATTTATTGTAGCTGCTAGAATCTTCTGTCACCTGCAAGTCACACGTTTGAATCACAGGTAGATTGCCCGAGTCTATAATACATCTAAGACCAGTGAATCGAGTGCTATTAAATTGGGTAATGCCTACTAAATACAGTACTTAGCAATCGGAACTCTACAATATGGAGCACTATATATATAAACAAATTACAATAACAAAGTACTTTCTTAATTTGCTTTCAATATGTTATATGTTATATATGTTATGTTATAAGCTGTTTTGTAACGCGCTCAATTACTACCGGAGTATCCTGGCGCGGTATACCGCTGGGGAACCCGTCCTGGCTTTCCCTGTGGGATGGTCCCTACTGGGAGTCCCCAAGGTGAAGCCAGGCATCCCCGGCGTTGATGGGGCCGTTGTGGAGATTAGGCAAGCTAATGCCCAGAGTTGCAGAGTGGGACCCCTGGTTAGAGTAGGCACCGAGGCGACAATTATCGAGTCCGCTGACCCTGGTCCACGACCCTGCCGCGTCGGGAATTGAACCCTGGTCCCGGGCCGACTCCTGCTTCCGGGTCTGCCGCCTCTAACCAGTGAGCCACACCACTCCAGAGGGAGAAACATAAATATCTATATAGTCATGCAAACCTTGCTCGCCATATTGTAATATTACTTATTAATTATAAGGGGTTTCCAATGTATTTATCTCGTGTCTGAAATTGCACTTTCAAAGGAATTAAAACTATGGTCAGGATGAGAAGTAAAGTGATAGGAATATAACAAGTATAAAAAGTAACTAATATAGGGATGCGTAAATACATAATTGATTGGAAACTGAAGTACTGTGAAAGAGCCACCTGCAGTAGAAAACGAGATGCTTCCAAACGCCACAGTGCTTTTGAAATACTATGGAAGCAATTCAGTTCAGAAGCACCCATTCTGAAAATCGGATGCAAGACAACACTGCTCCAAGGAAGATAGTGTTAAATCTTTTGTTAGAAGAATGGGAATTGGCAAAGGATTTAAGAACATCATTTGAAACAGCTGAAACCACGTTCAAGTAAATGCAGAATGAAAGAATGGCATGAATAAGTTGTAAAGAATGCGTCAATAAGAAACACAACTTTTACACCTCACAATATATGTAATCATATTGGATCGTTCTTGAAAATCCCTAATTTAGGGAGAGGTTGAGCCCGAGCTAGTAATCACGGCATTGTGTCTGTGTAGCAAAAAAAGTGAAGAATCCTCATCGTGCTTCCTTCTGTTATACTCCCGGGTGCGGTTTTACTAATGGAGTTCCCTACTAATGAGAGCCGCCCTTAGAGTAGACTGAGTCGCAGCAATTTCTAGCCAGTAGGCCTCCCTTAATTTAATGAATACAATAAAAAAAATAAACATACAAGGCATCTCCATTCTCCTCCGGTCCCGTGCGTCTCTTCTGTAACGTGGTGGAACTAACTTCTCCCCGCTCTTTTCTTTTGCAAATACTAAACTGCCAAATCAGGAGACTGGATGTGACGGGAGGCGGCTGACCCTTTTTTACTTACTTTGTATCTTGGCATTTGATAGGGCATGGGGCGACTCCCGCGCGTCTCCTCTGCAACGTGGTGGAACTAACTTCTCCCCGCTCTTTTCTTTTGCAAATATTAAACTGCCAAATGAGGAGACTGGATGCGACGGAAGGCAGCTGAGCCTTTTTTACTTACTTTGTATCCTGGCATTCGATTGGGGCGACTTTGCGAAAAACGCGTCATCGCCCGAACAGGATCCTATTCAGAGGCCTGCACTACACTAGGCATGCGCAGCATACCTAATGGTTTGTGAATGTGAGTGAGGAGCAACACTCCTCACTCACATGTGCAGTCAGACCACCATCTTCTGGACTCCTGCTCGAGTGCTCTCCCCGTCTCCCCTGCATGCGCTTTGCGTTGACATGCACACTTTCACCTGCCGGCCCAGAAATGTAAACAGACGAATTGAAAGCTGTCATGTCGTCTGTTTACATTCCGTTGCCCGAACTGCAGACAGTGAGCAAGCAGTTTCTTTTGTGGGGTGGCGCCCCTATGGACCAGCCGCCACATCCAGGGATGACCCAGACCATTTCTCCTTCAGGAAGCAACTCAAGACCTGGTTCTTCGAGCAGTAGCAGCCCCCCCTTCCCCCCCCCCCCCCCCACCCTCCCAGCACCTTGATACCCTTGCGGGTAACTAGCGCGCTCTATAAATGCCCTGATTGATTGATTGATTGTGTATTTGCTGTAAACATGTCTGTCAATATGCTGTCAGGGCCCGGGGCCTTGTTGATAGACAAGGCAAGAATGCCTTGTATAACTTTATCTAGAGTGAACACCACTGGATTACCAACTATTAGGGGTGCAACGGGGGTTATAACTCCCCCACCAGCCATTACAGAAAAATAGAGCTAGAACCGCAGATTATTCGTTCCGCACCTCACACCAGTTTCATTGATTCAGAAAGTCCTGTGCAACAAACCCCAGGACCAGCGGTTACATGATGCCTGTGTGTCCCATATCCTAAGTGCAGCTGTAAATGGGTGTGCACCAGGTAATAAAATTCAAGGTATGGTAGTTGTACGAGGAAAGTCTTTATTTCAAACCCATTTTTCCATACGATAAGAGCATACAGCTCAACTAACACATTTTGTTTTCATTTGGAGAACTTCGTCAGGGCTGAAAAATACCATGTAAAAAATACACTGAATCAAAATAAATTATATATTACAAAATCACAAACTCTTGGCAAAAATGGCACAGGACTAGAAACAGAACACAGTAAAACTGAAATATACAAGAAAATCCTAAACATGTATAGTGCGATAAGTTACAGGATGTGAAGCATCCAACACTATGTAAAACCACATTTTGAAAACACGAAACAATTTAAAAAGTTTGAAACAAAAAATTGTACTCTAAACACAGAGAAAGATATTTACAAGATAAGTATAAATAGGTGTTTAGAAACGTGATCAATAGCAACACCCTCACCAGCCCCCTGATTGTAAATGCCCTCAAAATGATCCACCCACTGGTCTCTTCAATTTAGCTCGAAGTTTCTGAGATATTTAGTTTTGGAGTTTAGTTCCTGTGAGAAGCATGGGCAAGTGAACTGCAGACTGTTTTTCTTCGCTTTAATTGAATAGATTTTATTGCCACATTCTATGACGAAGTATTAGGCTTGTGAGATGACTCCAGAGATTAGTACAATGATTGGCCATGAGTTCATGAAGTGCAATTAAATCAGCTATACATTTTATGTGAATGATCTTCCTAAATGGATGCTGATGGGAGTTTCATTTTCAAAAGTGATTGTGTCAGCATGATTTGGAAAAGGATGAAGACATCAGATCAGCTGATGTACAGTGGATTTAGTAGAGATTATTAGGTCAAGTATTTTCCTTTTATAAATGTTGGATAGGTGAACAGTTAGTTTGTCGTGCTTGAAGATGTGCTTTGTGCGTGTCTGTGCCTCTCTATTTGAGTTCCTGTAAGCATGCGGTCTATACACATTGGTGCCAGTATGTCTGTTGGAATGGGTGTCTCTGTGTCTTTTGCGCTGTGTAACATAGGTCCTTCTATTGGTGTTTTGTCATGGGTAGTTGTATGTCTGTTTGCCTGTGTGTTGTCAATATGCCTGATAGTTTGTTTGTATGAATAGCTGTGTGCCTGTTTGTCCACCTTTAGTGCTTGTTTGCCTTTTGTTATCTGTGAATTGGCATCTGTGTGTCATTTAGTCTGTGTTCTGGGTGCCTCTAAACTGTTGCTTTATTTCCCTGAGGATCTGTTGGTTTGTTTACATGAGTATGTGTATGTGTGGTGTCCTGTTTGCGCCTGGATGCCCTTGGTTGTATTAAGTGTTTCTTTATTTATTTGTTTATTCACTCCTTATGTTGTTGCTCTATGTGCTGCTTGGGTGTATCAGACTGTTTGTATGCTGTGTGGGACCATGTGTGTCTGTATGGGTATTGTCTACCTGTGTCTGTATGTTTTCAGTACTCGCATACCAGGTTGTTCATTGGTCTGTGTGAATGTGTCATGTGTATATCACTGCCTGCATATCTTTATGTATGTGAATGTATGTTGTTTGTCTCAGTTTGCATGAACTAAATATCAACTTACTTTGCCATTGCTTGTTTTTGTAGTATATGGCACATACATTTACTTAGGTCATCCAAGTAACAGGTAGTACCACAACTCAGGTCCACTGTATTCTTTTTAGCTAAGATAAAAATAATGCAATATTGAATTATTTGTACCTTGTTTTTAACATGTGAGCTAAATATTACACAAAGATTTCTGCGATGAGTATTTGGCGTCATTGAGCTGCCCTGCTCACTTTGAGAATGCCTGACAGAAAAAGGTATTAAAAAAAGACACAGATATAAAATTAGTCACTGAGATGTTCATCGCGTATAAAACCGGCAGTAGCATTAATAATGTGTACGCAAGATCTTGCCTTGAAAATTACATATCTAAGAGCCAATGAAAAACTTTTATGGAAAGCATGCACTGCACAGTGCCAAAATAGTTGACCTTTCAATACGAGCAAAAGTTGTTATACTCTTGATGCAAGCTTATAAATGTGCAAGTAATTAGCAAAATGGCAAGCCACTGAAAACACCACCATAAACAGCTATTTTTTCATAAATGCATTTATAGTTTCATTAAGGAGGTTATCTTTGCATTTGACTTGGCACAGAGCATTACTGACAAAGTTTCGGTCACAAGAAGTCCTTGTTCCCAACCTTCAGCTTGTTAGGGGTATTCTGACACTAATGTCTTCTTTTCATGAAGGTGGACTTGAATTCTTGTACTTGTTTAACCTGAATAAATTGCCCTTGCTTTGCCTGCGGAGTAGAATGTTATACGACATTAGACGGTTCAGGTTTTATAGTGAAAACTTGGTACTTAAAAAATGTGCCAAGCATTGAAATCTTTGATGTCATTGCACTTTAATTCTTGGATCCACTTTTCAATGGTTTTGTCTCTAGGACACTAGAACTGCAGCAATGTTTTATTCCGGTGTATTAAACATCAAAACGCTGTGGAGACTGTGATAAGAATGCACACATAACTTAAGGGGACCAAAATTCGTCTGTTTGTTTTATTTTAGCTTAGAAAACAATTTCCAAATACAAACCTGAAAATTCCTGCAAAAAGAATATTTGGGGATAATTTTGATCCAGGTGAGTGGACTTTTTTTATACTAAATTTGTTTTGAGGTGGATGGGGACAATGTGTATGTTTTTATTACTGCTCTCCTGGCAGGTGATCCTTTTCAGCAGCACTTCACTTACCTTGGTAGATATAGTGCTAAAAGACACTGTGTGGGAACATTGTACTGCTGTTGACCAGGCTCAAGACCTTTCATCAAACCTCTGCCACCTAGAGCATATTTAAGATGTGCCCAACCAATATCAGAAAACACAACGTGTATATTACATTGAACCTTAGATTTTGATCACACTGCATAGTCATAGATACATTTTAAATCCAAGCGCTTCATCTTTACCTGCCATGATTTCAAATATAAGCCTATCTACTTTTTCACTTATTGACAAAACAAAGAAATTCATTTGAGATTTTCAATGAAGAAATGACTTTATTCTGTTAAGGGCCTCATTAAGAGCTTTCTGGTGTGACTCCTAGTAAATCCGCCCCTCGGAAATACCAGTACTTCTATTGTCAGAAACTCCAGGGGGGCAGAGTTAACAGGGATTACCGGTCTGACACTGAGGGTCCTTTTAGAAATGAGGAATTACTGGGGTAAACGGTCATGCCAGTCTAATTGCTCAGGTGCTCTCTCATTTCTCTCAAGGAGTTTCACATTTCAAATTTAGCTGATTTCTGCAGCTACAGTCCCTGGGTGAAAAACTATAGGTCCTGCTACTCTGCAGACCTTGTATTTCTAAAAAAGGATGGACACATTGTTCCCAGGAACTACAACATACCTTGAGCACCTTCTTATACCTGTGCTGCTGGTCTTCACCTGGAAATTTCTGCCTCAAATGTCGGCACTATCTTGGAAAGTTAAGAAGACATTTATGGTTAATGACCTTGCGGCCATCTTTGATTAAGAAAGGTACTAAGACACTTATCAGTTTTTTCAAGCTGTGAACTATGTCTGGAACGTGTGGTTGCAAATACACGTCTAATTTCATAAAATCTTACAACATTGTGCAAAGACAATTCATAATTAACAGAGAACCCGTAAGCAGGTAAGATGAACCATTCTATTTCAGGATTGGAAGTGAACATCATGCTTTCTTTAGCGTATACTCATCGGCGTTGCCACGTTATCAGTTGTCTTGAGGAAGACTTCCTTAAACCTAGAACCTGGGGACCAATCTGCTGCTTTCAAAATGACTATATATATAAGTAAATGCATGTCTTTTTCAGATTTTAGCTCTGCTTTTTATGTCATTTGTATTTTGAGTGGGTGAAGGAAAATGCCTTTTCTTACTGGTGGTCTTCATTCCATGGTAGCCCTAAATGAGCTTCATCACTCTGCCATAGTTTGCTCTGGTTGCATGAAAGTTTGAGCTCATCACTTCCAACCATATGTACTTACATTTTTTAAGGTCCCCTGTATCAGATTCAAGTCATTCGTCCATTTTGAGCCAATTTATCTAGCAGGGAAACCCCAGGCTAGTGGTGGTTTCAGTGTTTGTATGTTAACAAATAGAGGACGCAAGGGAGTTATTACTATTGTTCCAAGAAGACTTCCTCACCATAAAGCTTATTATATACAAAATGATCTTCATGAGTGACTTGTTGAAAACTAGCCATAATTGTTTGTTCTTCGGTTATACTTGGAGACCAATAATCTACGTAGTCCTTATATTTATTGGGATATGCCGAAGGGCAGTATATGATGTATTTCCTGCTTAGCGAACCCTCAACAATGAACTTTTGCTGGTTCCTTTTTAAGAAATTCAGCAATCGTACCCTGCATTATTGTACTTTGTTTTGATTTCACTCTCTTCTTACTACACCATTACTACACCATTTTTCATAATGTTTACCTTTTTTTTAACCATTTATAAACTAACACATACCCTTTACTTAATATTAGTCTAACATGTAATTTTACAAAACTTAAAAATGTGCCAGGCATCAAAAGCACCTTACTTATCTACTAAGAAAAAAAGTTTACCTTGATTTTGTTAAACATTCTAACGATGCTTCACCATATTGAGTAACAACATAATTATGTTATTTGTCACATCAAGAGGTATGTGTTAATTTAAAGTTACATGGTGCAAATTCTGCCATGAAGTGGTCTTGAAGTGCTTGCTGGTATCAGTAGTTTCTTGTCCTAGTTTCAGGGATTCCATTTCAGAACAGAGCTTTGTGATTTGTAGTAAATAGTAGTCAGTTTGAGGTTCCTTCCTGTTTTGTTGTTAATAATTAAGTGTGTAATATATTTGCTAGATGTGGTCAGAAGTCTAGCCAAAGTGCTTTTGTGCTAACAAGTTTATTTGACTTGCTCATTGCCAGTAGTATTGTATATTCATCAATAACCTGTAGAAATTAAGTGGTGTTGCTGAGTAGTAATATCCATCTGCTGGCTGATCTGGGCCTTCTTGGGTGGATGTTATGAGACTTCTTTAAATGTGTATTGTTATATGATGTTGTATGGTGACTGAACGGGTGAGTGCTGTTCCAGGCATGTTGGTAATTACCAACGTAGTATATTTGTACAGTATTGAATGTGTGTGCATTGTTGTGTCTAATATCTTGGGTTGGAAGTTCTTGTGTTCTGTTATTTAATAGGAATTGTTTTTGCAGGCACTTTGACAGCCAACTATATGGTATGTCTGCACTGATTTGTATATTGCTTTCTGATGGAGGTCACATTACTGTTGAGCACTGATGCACTACAATAGCCATTTAAGGTATTTCTGATGAATATTTCTAACCACAGATTCTTCGATTTTATAATAATCCCAAGAACTAGACTGGACCTGGTTATTTTTTTCAGCTATGCTCTCTTCGCGCACCAGTAGGTCGTGTCCTATGGCTCCGCAATAACATCATACCACTCCTGAAGCGACGGAGCAGAGCCCCATATGAGCACCACTCCTGCACATTGACACCAGTCCTTTCATTCCTGTGAATCCGGAGCTCTGCTCACAACTTTAAGCTTTTCCAACACCAAAATTGCCCAGACAGTGTGCCAGGGAAGATGTAGTCCCTGAATGTCGTGACTGCAGGAAACAGATGTCGGTTACGGATCCTCAAGATATGTGTCTGTGGTGCTTAGGCTCTGGTTACAACTCAAAGTGCTAGAAAGCTAAACGAGTCACATCCCCATCCTACCACTAGAAGTCTGGGAAAAAATTGTGCAGCAAATAGTGGCTTTCAAAAGTCTGTGTGTAAATTTTTCAGATGCCACCACTCCCTCTGGTGCATCTTTAGTCCCACGGAGCCACAGGAGCCTCCACGTGGACGTCTGATGCCGGGCCCTCCACTGATATTGATTGCCTCTCAGATTCTTTTCCATGGACCATACAAAAGCTGGTCCAGATTTCAGCGCCAGGGTTCACCCCAGTTTTGTAAGTGCCGTCGCCGATAACAACTCAGGTGGTACCAAATCCAATCGCATTGCTGGTTTCTGACCCTGATCTGAAGTCGGACTGTATCGGGCCTTTGTAATGGCATGATATATGGAAGGCGCAACCCTTGGTTATGCACATCAAACAGAGCTGCAGAAGCAGACTCTCCCTTGATGCCTGCATTATCAGGATCTAGAGGCTTTCTTCAGCTCCAACTCAGATTTGGTCCAGGGACATGCCTAATGTCCCTCACAACACTGATGATGACGAGGAGGTGGAAAATCTGTTTCCCTGAGTTACACTGATGATTACCCAAAATGCTGGTGGCCCTGATGTCTCACCAGAGAATAGAACTGGACTCACCACCTGGTTCACAATAGGAAGAAAGTGAATCTTTTACTGTATCGGTGTGACGAGCAGTAGAAGTGCTAAATTTGCAATTGCTCACTGTGGAAAATTAAGCAAGCTTATTGCTGGAAATTCTTCAACCAGGTCCAGTTTCATCTTAGCCAATATTATCTTTTAACAAGATTCTTACGGACCCACTCATGGCCACTTGGTCTAAGCTATGCTCAGCAACATTAGTCAGCCAACCTGTGGGAGATGGCATAGGCCAGCTCCTGCAGATCATGACTTTGTGATGAAACGTCCAGTGCGCCTAAGCCTTTTGGCACAGGCATCCACACCGATAGGGAGTTGAAACATATTAGTACCTTGTGGGAAGAAAATGTTTTCCTTGGCTATTTTAACTTTACGATCTTTGACTGTGGTGTGCCTTCTGTCCAGGTACACCCATGTCTTTTGGGACATGACCAGCAAGATCTTACCTGCTATCCAAGAGATTCTCTGGCTCAAATGATCCCAGACTTACAGGATGCAGATAAGTGTGTTTCGTGCAGGCCTGTCCACCACTAATCTCATATGCCTTGTTACTGGCACCAGTGTAGTGCTTAGAATGCATGCCTGTAGGCAATCAGCTGGGTTTTCCATGGATGTCCTTTAATGAATGTAGACCATTTGGGTTAAACACAAAAAAGGTGCCTGTAGGAAAGTGCCTCTTTTTGTATGGTTAGCCCCAACTGTTTGCCTGCTGTGATTTCGAACTGTAAGTGCACTGGGTCCCTGCTTGTCAGGTTCCCACTACCACATCTCTTTCCCAAACACTGTACCACAATTGGCGCAACCTCAGTTACTCCTGTTAGTCCCTAGTAAATCATACCCCTAGCACCCAAGGTATGGGTACTGAAGAGGATCCTCTGGGCTGCAGCACTTGTGCCACCCCAGGGACCCCTCACCAAGGCAATGCACTCTCCCATTGCAGGCTGCGTGTCTTGGTGCAGAAAAATCAGAAGAGTTGACATGGCACATAGCCCTGTGTGCCATGCCAACTATACACTGCATAAGATATAGGTAAGTCACCCCTACTGCAGGCCTTTAGCCCTAAGGAAGGGTGCACTATATCCTATGTGAGGGCATATCAGCATGAGCAGATATGCCCCTACAATGTCAAGTCTAATCTGGTATGTTTTCAATAAACAGGGAAGCCATAGGGAGTACATGGGCTGGATACTTGCCAACACAGTTTTCCTAGCTCCATGATGGCGTCACTTATTTCTAAGATGTTTGGTACTAAACACCTTGTCTTAATAAATCTTCACAGATGTCAGTGTTGGATTTATTGATAAATTCACACAGGAGATCATTTTAGAGCGTCCCTTGAAAACCAAGCACTGGTGTGGTCCCTGACTTGTTTTCATGCCCCCACCAGACATGTTTCTAACTTCATGGGGTGAGAACCAGCGTCACTTATTTCTAAGATGTTTGGTACTAAACACCTTGTCTTAATAAATCCTCACTGATGTCAGTGTTGGATTTATTGATAAATTCACACAGGAGATCCTTTTAGAGCGTCCCCTGAAAACCAAGCACTGGTGTGGTCCCTGACTTGTTTTCATGCCCCCACCAGACATGTTTCTAACTTCATGGGGTGAGAACCAGCGTTCGCAGAGGACAGAGATAAAGCCTGCTCTGGGCAGAAGTGCTTCACACCTCCTCCAGGACAGGATGACCTTCCTGAGCGATACGTTTCAAAGGTGATGCCGCCTTTGAAATCTAATTCAGGAACCTTCAGATAGTAGGGGAAGCCAAGCCCCCATTCCTGCTCCAATTTTGTGGGGAGGAAAAGACTGGATAATTAGTTAGATGAGGAGGAGGGTCCCCACTCTCCGTACACCACCCCTAGAGAGGTGCAGGCGTGGTGAACCAGTCTCCTGGAATTCCACCATCTAGGGGTGGTGGAACCACAACCTATCAGGGCTAGGGTGGTGCCCCTTCCCACAGGAAGTGGTCGCTAGAGGGTGTAGACACCCTAAAGGTAAGTAGCTCATAGGCTACTACCATTCTCCCCTTGTAACGCCCCTAAATTCAGTATTTAGTTAGCCCTCCCAGACCTGAACATCAAATTTGACGGACATGCGAAGACCAGGGCAAAGAACTGCTGCACAAGAACTGAAGCCCTGCTGCAGAAGAAAAAGGTGCCAAGCCCTTCTTGCAGTTTCAAGGACTCGACAAGTGCCGCCTGCCTTGTTGTCCTGAACCTGAGAGGACTCTAAGAACCCAGGAGCCCCTCCAGCCTTCAAGAAGTCACCAAGAATCTCCCTTGGAGTGAAGGAATCATTACCCTGCACACCGCAGGCACCTGTCCCATGAATTTCGGAATACTCCTAATGGAAGGCAACCGTCTGCTGTATAGGAACTCATCTAGCTTGACCGCCTCTTCCAAAAGCTCACCGGAAAATCAGGCATGGCAGCCACACGGAAACTAAGTAGACTGCAGTGCTTAGGCTTTGACGAGGAGTGGTAGTCGTTTGGCTTTAATTGCTCCAGGGCTTTTTGGTCTCCCAAGTTTAGTGAGTCGTAGCCAGTTGTGGGTAGTGATAACTTGTCCAAAACGTAGTATGACGTTCATACCGATGTTACCTTAATTAAAGACTTCAGACCTAACTGCCTAGGCCTTAGTTCAGCTGACAGTAAAACCCTCTATTAACATAATTTGAGAGTGCAGTGGCCATGGCTTCTTGTGTACAGGTGAGTTGCAGCTCCTAGATGGTGGATAGGTGCTGCCAGGGCAATAAGTAGTGCCAACAACCGCTTTTTTGAATTTTCATCCAGGGAGAGAGAAGTCTGCTAAAATGGAATGTTGTTGAAAACGGTGTCCCTTTCTTGGGGATTTCGTTCTGTTCCATCAATCCACCCCTCAATCCACCTGCTATAGATTTAGGTCTAACCACAATGTTCAGGCTTTAAATGTTTGTTCACGGTCACCCTATGGGGTTCCACTAGAGGCATTTGGTACCAAGCTACACCTCGGGGGTCTTTTCATTAAAGTACCTTCAGTTTTCATTCCTGCATTGTGAGAAGATTATAATAACATTTTGGTGACCTAGATGGGATGATGACTTGAAAAGTGTAATTGTGCTGCTTGAGAAAGGATCTAGAAGAGAGAGCAATGTGCTAGGCCATATGTCAAGTTTGTGGATGAACTCACTGTCTTTGCCCATGTTGTGGTGCACAGTAACAGATTTATACCTCCACTAGGTGTAAGTGGCAAACTTATTTCACTAGCCAATAAAAGCCCGCTTGGCCAATTCCATGAAAAAAGAATGGCTCTAGGAAAGGTTTTGGTGGCTGGCCAGGTCTGGAAGCAGAAGTCACGTTGAGAGCAGTGGACTGCAAGTGTGTACAAGAGGGAAGTTGGGAATATGTTGTTTCAGAATGTACAAGATCCTGGTGTGCCTTGGGTTGAAGTTTGTTTGGACTTTATAGGGCCGTTTGCTGGTTTGCCTAAGTCACAGTGCTTTGCAGCTGTGCTCGTGGATGTTCATTCTAAACCGTTGGAAGTGATATTAATGAATTCTTTTCCTGATTTGGATGCTATGAAAAAGTGTCATAAAGCAAAGCAAAGCCCCACCCCCCTTCTTGTAGAATGTGATATGGGGCCTGAGTCTCAAATATCTCACAAATACTCATACTATGGGCTGAATGGGGCTCACCTAAAGGGTTGGAGCTTCAGGGGCTGGTGTTGCGTCTCCGCTATCGGAGTGCTTAACAATATTGTATGCAAGTGAGGGTGTACCCCAGTACATCTTAAAGTACAATGGTACCCTACTTGTCTCAGCAGAAAAACAAGAAATATTGGAAGAGTTGGGAACTAAACATATCAGGACATCTCTCTATAATCCCCATCCTAGAGTGAAGTGAAAACGTTGAATAGAATGTTAAAAGAGCATTAGAGATGGCTGTTAGGATTAGTCTCAAAGTTGATGATGCGATTAGAGATCTGGTCTTAGCTTCTCACCATCCTGTGAATTGTTGTACCTGAGTGTCTCCATTTGTGAAGAAGGGGGGCAGGTTCCAAAATGATACGGAATTGGCTACAGGAGTTGATATCTGGCCAGGAGCAAGCAAAGAGCAATGATTTAAGAACGTGTAACAAAATTAGGAAAGGGAATTTGGTCAAGGTGAAGCCAAATAGCTTCAAGGCTGACTTCTCAAAAGAGGCATCAATGTACCCAGAATCCAGGAGCCGAACATCTAACTTGTCCTTCTAAACATGCCCCCATCTCCTGGTGGCCTCTCTTCTGAAGCATCTAGAAGCAAAAGGGTTTTGCAGTGAACACAACCAAAGCCGATAAACTCAACAAAGGAATGTACAATTTATCTAGACCTGATTTTTTTTTTTTTTAAAGCAAAGTTTCAGCATGGTGGATGCAGAGCCCTGCTGAAAGTAGAGAGAAAGTCTTGAGTAAATGTTTTTATCATTCACTTTAAAAGACTGCAGTCCAAACAAGTGTGGGATGCAGTGAATCACAATTGGGTGACTGTCGGCATTCGGGAAAATGTAACATGGATGTGGTCAAGAAGCGCATATTTGATTTGATTTTGGTGAAGCCTAGAGAGCCAGCTTTTGTGTAGTAAGCTGAGCAATGTCTGGACTGCTTGTACATGGAGTAGTCACTTCAACAATAGTCCTTATTGTTTGACTTTGGAGGAAAGCAATATAAGCTTGATTATTTGACTACTAGGACCATTGTAAATTAACATACTTAATGTGCTACAAGAACTTGGTAAAAACAGAAATTATTCTGTTTTCTAAACAGATTTTCTTCAACAAAGAAGAGCGGGGCTGAATGAATTTATTCAAAATTTACTGCAACAGCCACAACTATGCAACCTGTAAGTGCCATGTTTGTCTGTCCATAGAGATGGTGTAGACCAAATATGTTTTGCAGAAGTAAGTGTACGTATAATCAATTATATAAAATTGCAAACACACGTGTTATATTTCTTTGAAGAAATATGTTTTGTAAAACTGATATGTCTGGAAAGTTGAAGTGAAAACAACATGAGCCACTCATTCCAGTCCTGGCCCTCCTTGCATCTGCAACTGCTCAGTTGTTCAAAGGTACCTCTAGTATCTTGTTATCTAGTTCCGCCTGTACCACTTCAACTCCCTGATGTTAGGCATCTGTCTATACTACGAACGGTTGACTGTAGTCAGGCTTCTTCAGCATAGGTGCTTTTCACAGTGCTCTCTTCAGTCCTTCAAAAGCTTTGACACTCTGGGTTCCTGGGAGGCTTCTTGGATGTCAAAGGGGCAGCTATGGCCTAATTGTAAGGTACAAAGTTTCTGAAGTAACTGGTGAGTAATCGAAAGACTCTTGCTTGTGTTTGGCTAGTGGGCACCTCCCACTCCAACACACACTGAATTTCAGTATCCAGCGAGGTTATCTTCCAGTTACCCAAGATTTCCAAGGTAGACTACAGAGGACATGGTTGCCTTTTTTGTTTAATGTTTTTATCATACAAGTGCAATGTCACCTAATTTCTATCATCGCAACAGTTGTGTTACCATGGACAATTTTTCCACCGCACCCCCTGAAATGTTATGTCCTTGAAAACGTTGGCTGTGACAAATAAGTTGTTGGGACATTGGATGAACAAATTTGGAAAAATTAGCAGTCATAAATTGTTCTGGACTGTGACTGATTGACTATATATACACAACATGGACGATGATTTTGACAATACATTTTGCTACATATAAGAAACATTTTGATTATGTATACTTTTACTTCCTCAGTGTTTTCATTTATTTAACACAGCATGTGCTGCAAATACAGGGTGCATCTAGGTGTGCTACCATACTTTTGAGTCTGGTATATCTTGCTCATTGGTAAGAAACAACGATAGGCGATAGGAACGGGCATACAAATAGGCACATATTTAGGAAATATATCCAGAAACATAAAACCAACTAACCACAAACAAAAGCTCAACTTCAATCCCAAGTATTTCAGGAATGTACTTTGTAGGTTAGAGTCATAGATGCTAATGGTAGAAGAGGATAAGGATGGTGTGCTATTATTCAGCAACATGCTTCACTCGTATTTTTTTTAATAAATTATGTTCACTCGGTTCGCGATTCTCAAAGTTAATAGAATTTCGTCCACAGCTGATCTAGTGGCTTCCTACAAACACACTTTTTTCCATGAATGACAGGACTTCCAAGGTGTCACTGCCATTTGTCAATGGGAGGGGTACTCTACTCTTCCAGGACATTGCTATGTGGCACTTGGCTAAAATCAATGTCAAGTCTATGTATATGTTGCCTAATTTTTGGGCTTTAGGTTTTACAAACAACCCCAGCAAAACTCCAGCTACTCCACAAGGTGCCTCCAATACACTTGAATCTCCCTCCATGCCAAAACCATATCATAAAAGCCTGCGTTTGGGACTACACCTAGAGCAAGTTATGTCTTTAGTCCCCTTCATTTGGTCACTTCGTGTGGGGGTCATATGCAAATTATTACATTTGGTGTATTTCAGCCTTATATTCCAGTAATACTTTTGTGTGTACTCTAGGATCCTAATCCATTCTTTAAGGCTGAGGTTTCTGTACATTTCAGCCTCCAATTTAATCTTAATGTGCAGCAAGCAAACCTGGTTTGGACATCTTTAAAAAGGAGTGGTAGAACCAGGTCACCACCCTGCGCCGGCTCACTACCATGAGTAGTAATTGCAGTACTTTGTGAGTATCTTATTCTCTAGCATTAGTTTTCCATATAGTCTTGGCCACCTGAGTTAGTGACCTGTATGTCAAGAATTGTAAATGTTGGCACCCAGATTAATTTGACAGTGCTTTGAGGGATAGCAACTCCCAATATAAGTCACCTATCATGATCAGGCCGACTTGCGACCATTATGCCAGTGCTTGGGGTTTGAACCAGTCTTTACACTTAGGAAATCCCACTAGGGGTATGATAGGGGCATAGAACGGTCTGGTCATATTTTACAAACACAGTCCCCCCAATACCTCGGGCAATAGCTGACAAAATATTTGTGGAAGTGGGCTTTCCAGTCTTACCTAGCATTCTTGCGACTAGTTTCCTCGTAATTTTTCCAGTCCCATCTGTCCTAGTTCTTGGGGAAGCACAACCTCTAGCCATCTAGCAGTCTATTGAATCTGGTATGCCAGATAATATTGTACCAGTTAAAGAAACCCCAGTCCTCCCTCCATTATCATCACTAAAATGTTCTTAGAGCCACTCTGTGATCACTCCCAGTTAATATGAAGTCTGCTAAAGTTGCCTCTATTTCTCTTAAACCGCACCCCGTCATCCAAATGAGCAATCTTGGAAGCCTCATATTTTCAATTAACCCAATCCTGCCCATGACCAACCATTCTGGTCCCTGTGAACTGAGGATGTCACATGTGGGTGCAGCCTCATTGCCCATACCGAGCTCAAAATTGTATTTCCAATAATCAGCATAAATGGGTGACTATAGGAGGCTTGATAAGCTGGGGGTTCTTCGTGGTTTGGGAGTGGGTGTCATTAACAGCTCGCTCGTAGTGTTAGGGAGATTTCCCGTTTCCCAGGCCAATGTATACATCTTGCTCAATTGGTATGCCAGGATTTTACAATACATACAATATTACCTAAAGCTAACCACTTCATTGAATGCCTGTTTTCCCCTTCAATAATGGGATTCCCCAGCACCTCGGCTACCTCCTCTGAATACCTTGTGAGCATCAGTCTGCACAAATAATTCTCGGGTTGGTGTATTAAGTACTCTGCTTTAGGTTTATAATCATTGCTGTAATTTTCTTTATAGGATGAGTTTATGCTGAAATGGTCTCTGAGTACCTGCCCCACACTCATTAATTTGGGTAATTACAGTACAGTTGCAGATTGGTATAGATAACCATTCCAAGATGCCTCCCTGTCTCTCACCCTTCGCATGTACATGAGCCAAGTACCCTGTATAGTCAAAGCACTGCAGCTTCTCAACTGCCATGGCATACTCCCTCCAAGGATTTAATAGCCTCTGATTCTTTCCTGGATCACCACTATTACTGTTTCAAATCTCCATAATGCCTCACACATTCTGTTCAAGTCCCTAGCCAGTAATTGCTGCTCCCCCACACCTCTACCTATGCCATGAACCTTAACTACTGTTTTACATACTTCCCGGTCAGTAAGAGGACTCACAGTTGTGCCCTGATCTTCAATAAAGCAATTGAGTGACTTGTAGGGCGATTCTTTAAGCTCTGGGTCCTCCAAAGCAATACACTGTAGGTGCCAGGTGGGAATTAGTGGGGCCGGCCTCCCCATCTGATTTTAAGGATCAAAGGGTTGTGGTCTTCCCTGTGTATTACACTTGGTATGCAGCCAAGACTATATGCAGAGATTCCACAGTGTGGTAAAGACGGGCATGTAAATCATACA
Source organism: Lissotriton helveticus (assembly GCF_964261635.1). Classification (NCBI taxonomy): domain Eukaryota; kingdom Metazoa; phylum Chordata; class Amphibia; order Caudata; family Salamandridae; genus Lissotriton; species Lissotriton helveticus. The sequence continues at coordinate 584,207,530 of NC_136063.1, read as the reverse complement.
TTGGGTAGTAGTAGTAGAAGGAATATTCTATAGTCTGTGGGTGGATGTGTTTCCAAAAGTCCACCATTCCCTGTTTTAATGACCTTTAAAAAATACCTTGATCACCACGGTGGTAGTGAGATCTGTCTTAGTCTATGTTTAGGACACAATTGGTATTTGCTCCAATCACTCTGGGAGCCTGAGGCCAATTTGCTAATCTGGCTGAGACCTTATCAGAAATTTGGAATTTATCACTGTTAGTAGCAGAAAGACTTCCTAGTGTCACTTTGCGGTCATGCAGCCCTCCTGTGTACCATCACATAGTGCCTCTGTGTATCCATGTATCTGGATCTAAAACTCAACACACTGAAAGCACAGTTAGTTTACCAATGAGTATCCGAGGGCCTTCCCTATCTCGGTCTCTCCTTGGCACAAATGCGACCTAGGACCGTGGTGGCGAACCACGCGTCTCTAACCACCCAGGGTCGCAAGGACTTTGCGATATGGCACCGGTTGCCCCTCTCAAGGTTTTACCGGATCACAGTGGTCAAGATGTCCATCCTCGTTTGCGTCCTGTACATTTTTCAAACTCTTGCTTTGGCCCCGCCTGACGGCGCAATTCGCTCACTCCAACTAGACGTTAATAATTTTAAATGGGGAGGCACTAAACATAGACTCCAGAAACATTTAATGTACTGAGCCAAGCAAGAGGTGGGGACTGGCGCTACTACCAAGCCGCCCAGCTCTGCTACCTCACTTGGTGGAATAGGCCCCTCTCTGAGAAACACTGGGTCTTAATGGACCAGGCAGTGGCTGGCACCCAAATATAGAAGGAGATGTGGCTGCCTCAACGGCATAGGGCTTGGGGACTCCACTCATCTCCTGTGACGAGTGCGACCCTGAAAGTATGGGACAGAGTGGCAGTTAAACCTGGCCTAATCACTTTTCCTTCACCCATGACACCTCTTTTTGCTAACCCAGACTTCCCCCCTGGGATGGAGCAGGGCAGCTTTCGAAGATAGGTGTATGGGGGATATAGGTGCTTTGGCTGCTTATTTGACTTAATGGTCTTCTCTCATTCGACCAACTAAAACTTGGCTACTCCCTGACAAAAGCAGACCAGTTCTCATTCCTACTACTACGCCATTGGGTATTAGGTCCTGACATGCACCCATGTGCAGGTAGCCCATTGACTCCGTTTGCAAAGTGGTTGTTTCTTAAAGCAGACGATAAGCGTCTTGTCTCTGAGATCTATGCTTATTTGGGCAGGACAGGGCCTGACTGCCGACTCCCGGTCAGAAGCGGAGGGAGGCTGAAATGGGTAGATCCTGCTCGGGATAGGAGTGGGAGGATATATTTTATAGAGTCCCTCACACATCACACACAATGATAAACACCGAAACAGCATATAAGATAGTCTCCTAAGGGTACTACATGCCGATCCGCATCCAGAGGTGGAAGATGGACCAATTGGGAGACTGTTGGAGAGGCTGCGAAAGGGCCGGAACTCTACTTCATTTCCTATGGCACTGTCAAACACTCACTGGATATTGGGAATGAGTCCTAGATTACATTGACATCGCTTTCAACACTACCATGCCGTGATCGTCAGCTTACATTATTCTGGGGCTCCCAAATGCGTTTACATTCCCTCTGTGTTCCCTTAGAGGAAGGCAGATGGCCCTGGCCCTGAATGCAGCTAATCGGGTAATACTCTCATTCTGGGCCACTGACAAAACACCGGGTCACACTACGTGGTTGCACCAACTTGGGGATGGACAAGCTATCCGTAGAGGTCACTCCTTGACGTTCCTCCTACTCTGAACTTTGGGTCCCCTTTATCTCAATCCTTTCTAAGGAATTTAGAGAGTTGTCCTGCCCATCCTATCTCAAATTCCAGAGACTTCCCCCTCTGAGCGTTCTGGGTACTGTTTGAGGTGGCCTTGATAGGGTCTCGGGTTGGGGGCTACTAAACCTCTGCTTGTCACCCCTCTAGTAGCAGCTAGAAGGAAGGAGGGTGTGGGTTGGTGGGAGAAGTTGTTTGTTCCTTTTTTTTGTTTTCTTTAGTTACTATATTCAAATCTCAGTTTCACCTTGCAATATGCACTTATACACCTGACAGCGATCCAAAACATTGAATGAACGCGGCCGGCCCTGTTGGGTTGTAAGCGGCATACTGTGTCCTTTTTTTGTGTGGACTATTAATAAAAAGAATTTATCCTAAAACTCAACACAGACTAAATGGAAATGCTGATCTTCGGGGACACCTGCTACATGGAACAACTCCTGGTGGTCCTCTGAACTTGGACCCTCACCCATGCCGACAGACCATGCCCGCAACCTTAGTATTATCCTGGACAGCAAGCTCACCATGAAAAGCCAGATCAACACAGTTTCTTCTGCTTGCGTCCTCAATATTTGCATGCTCTGTAAGATCTTCAAATGGCTCTCCGTCAACACCAGACAAGCAGTCACCCAAGCCCTAGTATCCTGCCACCTGGACTAGGCCCTCTGTACTAGGACCCTCACCTATGCCGACAGACGATGCCCTCAACCTTGGCATTATCCTGGACAGCAAGCTCACCATGAAAAGCCAGATCAATACAGTCTCTTCCAAGTGCTACCTCACTCTTACCATGCTCTGTAAGATCTTCAAATGGCTCCCCATCAACACTAGAGGATCCGTTACCCAAGTCCTAGTCACCAGCCGGCTGAACTACGAAAACACACTCTACGTAGGAATCACCATACACTTCCTGAAGCGACTGCATTGATCTGGCTTACAGAATTCAGAATTCAGCAGCCAGACTCCTCCTCAACCTCTCCAAATGGATCCACACCGCCCCCCCCCCACACCTCAAGAAGCTCCACTGGCTGCACGTTCAGAAGAGCTGCCAATTCAAGATGCTGATCCACACCTACAAAGCCCTTCACAATCAAGGACCAGCATACATCAACCACTGTGAGAATTTCCACCAACCCTCCAGACAACTGTACTTCGCCTCCCTCTACCTTGCACACACACCCCACATCTGTCGAAGAAACAATAGAGAACCCGCCTTCTACCTCGCTGTAAAGTCCTGGAACGACCTCCCCATTCACCTCTGGATCTCATCCTCTCTTCTGGAATTCCAGAAAGGACTCAAGATCTGGCTTTTCAACTGAACACTCACGAAGCAGCAAGGCTCTCAGCGCCTGGATACCCTCGCGGGTGCTTAACAGCCCTTTATAAATCTTATAAATCTATTTTGTTTGATTTCAGTTTGTATTGCAAGAAGGGTATCCCAGGGCGAACCCAAATCAACTCGAACTTGGTTGTTTTGATAGGCAGTTTGCCCCTGTATTCTGACCAGCACCTTTTCTAAATTCTTCGGTGCAGTTACCCTAAACTAAAATGCTCCTTCTAGTGTTGAGAATGATGTCTCCATGGCACTAGGTGCTAAAGCAGTCTTCCAGTAGCCACTAGTCAGATCACAAGTGCTCAAGTACCTTTCAGCACCAAGCCAGTCTATAAATTTACCAGCTCTGAGGATTGGATGTGCATCTATCTTAGTGACTTTGGTGAGAGCCCTGTAGTCCATACAAAAGTGGAAGTCTTTGACACCTTACTTGGACTCCAACAACACTGGACTGGCCCAAGGACTCAGCGATTGCTCGGTCACTTGCAAGTCTAACATCTTGGCCACATCTGCCTTGATGTTTAGAGCCATCCTTTACCTCACTGTGCTGAAGGTCATAAAAAAGCTTACGGTTTTCAACTTCCTCTGCCAATACCATGATGTTCACTGCATAATCTTCTTGGAGGTCTGGATTCTGTTTGTTTATATGGAACATCTTCCTGGGATCCGTTGTGGTACCTGTATCCGCCAAGTAGTTAACTTCAGAAATCTTCTGCGCTACCTTGTATAACCCATGCCTCTTGACCTTCAAAGCATTTGGTCTGATGGTCTTCAGCACCAACACCTACTTACCCTTATAATACCCAGTCAGCATTACATTCTGAATGTTTTTCTTTGCCTGACATTGGACCTTCAACTTCCTGAAGCCAGTCACATATTCCCAAAAACACAATACGACTGGAGGAATACTTACAATTTATCTAACAATCCGCAATCATTCAGGGTAACATTCCAACCCATTGTTCTTGTGCCCACCATGCCAATTCATATTAGACCCAGCAGAATGCAACTCAGCCTTTGTTCTGCTCCAATAGTAACAGTCCAGCCCAAAACTTCCAAACAGCTCCTCTCTGAAACAGAACACAAGCAAAGCCAGGCCTAACCTGACCTCTTCAGTGGGGTACAGCGTGGTTCCAGTGAGCAAGGAAACATGTCTGGGCATTCCCTTAGTCTTTTCTGTGACTTGATGTTGCCCCTTAGTGGCAGAAGGCTCTCTTTCTCACAATGCCATAAAATCCCTGCTATACCTCGCTGACAAGGCCTAACAAGGCCAAAACTGGTCTGAGATTGCTTGTGTTTGCTTCTGGAGGGGGCCTTGTCTGGCAGTTCGGAATGGACTGTTTTCATTAGGAACAGTGTCAGGAGTAATTTGCACGAGTCGAGCCTTTGTCTACAGTGGCACAGTAGGTGCAAAATGATGGGTTAGAATGTTACCTCAAGCAATTGCCAGTGGTTACATTATTTACAAACCTTCCTCCCATCATCTTTTATGAGATAAATCACATAGTCCACTAGATCCTTGGACTGTAACTCAGAAGTTCCTTCGCACCCTTTTCTGATAAATGTGATTGGTCTTCACAGTAAGTGCACACACAGAAGCTCAAAGGGCCTAAACCATACCCCTTTCTGTGAACTTTCTCTGTAGTCAAATATGAGACATGATAGGAGACTCCTGAACCATCATTCTCTTAAGGTTCTTGTTAAATCTCTCTACCTAATCATTGGTTTGTGAGTTGTAAGCTGTGGAAAAGCGGTACGTCCCACCAGCTTGCTCCTCCCCATTTCCTTCATGTATGAGGAAACAAACTTTGTTCACCGCTCAAAAATAACCGTTTTAGAAATCCAACCCTAGAAAATATCCCTAGCTTCCACCTTTGCAGTCATGCTCTATAGGGTACCACTTCAAGAGAACTGGTGGCGTGATCCACCACAACCAAGATGGGCTTGTTGTCTAAAGCTTGGGTTGAGGGGTGCTCAGAGGAGCTAACAAATTGACAGTGACACCAAGGACCCTCTTTTGGCAAGCAGGCTAGGTTCTATAAGACATCTTTCTATGTGTGCTCATTCCTGGTCAATAGAACAGATAGTGCAACCTATCCTAGGTCTTTCTAATGCTCATGGGTCATACAAAGGGGACTTTATGGGACTGTGGCAACAGGAACATCCTGTGCACTAAGGGAATCTCTAGCCTCTTGCTATCTACTTTCTCAGGATTTATGAGCAGTCCATCCTTTCAGCCAACGTAGTCCCACAGGTGTAGGGCACTCAATCTATGCCTGGCAGAATACCTCCTGGGTAGATCCTCTGACCACTAACAAATCTTGCAGCTTTGGCAGTGACCCAGACTCCAACACCTGGTCCACTTTGGGTGTCTCATACTCCTCTCTCTCTAGAGCAGGAGTGATGGTCACCACAGCTTGTATCCTGTCTTCCACTGAGTGCCCATGATGGTCTGTGGGCGGACTAAAGAGGCTTGGAGGCAGGGGCTAACGGGGAATGGGGGCGTGGGACTAACCTGACCACTGACTGCTTGTCCCACGTGGTTGCTGGGACACTCACCCTTGGCCACAAAAAGGCTGGAAAGCCTGCTGCCCGTGGTGGCTGGAAGTATATGGGCGTGAATGGAGACCCCTTTTGTAGCTCCGAAGTGGACAGAAGACTTATTTGGGGTTGACGAGGGGCCATAGGCGATCCCAAGGACCTGGCCCTGCTATCCTTGAAGCGCTTCAGCACTGAATCTTCCTTGTCTCCAAAATAGACAGGAGCCATCAAAGGGCATGTTCATTAGGGAAGCCTGAACATTCCCTGAAAAACCGGATGTTCCCCATAAGGAGTGGCGACACAAGGCCACCAATGATGAAACCGCTCTGCCTAGGGAGTCAGTCTTGTTAAGTCCACATCTGATGGAGAACTTTGCTGCATCTCTCCTGTCGGCAACCACCTGAGAGTGTATGGCCTGGGAAACCTCCGGGACCATAGCAGCACTTGTGCTACAGAATCCCATAGTGTTTGGGAATAACTGCCCAAAAGGCACGCAGTGTTCACCGACCGCAGTGCCAGGCTGGTGGATTCCCTACGCGCCAGGATGAATGTAGGATGAGGAGGTTTGGACCACCAAGCTTTCCGGGGTGGGGTGCTGGGTAACAGAACTAGGATCCCCAGGAGCGGGGCGATGGTGGTGGGCAGGCGTTCTACTCACAGGAGCACCTGTGCAGGGTTTGGACCAGGGCCCAAGTAGGACATCTGTAAGGGTTTCATTAAATGGGTGTAAGGGCTCTGAGAGGGGAAATCCCTGCCGAAGGACCTATGTCAAAACATTAGTTTTGACTGCCACTGAGGGTAGGTTAAGGTCCAGGTGCCGAGGCTCCCTTGTCTCATCGGATGGCTTTGACAGACGTAGGGATGTTGAAAAACATTTGGACTTCTTTGGCTTCTTGTGTTTGTGGGACTTACCCGAGTTCCCCGAAGACTTTGTGATTGTGATGAGGAATGCTGGGACGGGCTCCATAAACAGGTCCGGGACCTCACACACAAACAGGACCACGAGCGTTGCAGAGTCGACCGACGTTGGATGGCGAGGAGCTTGAGGGATTGCCCCTCAGCGACTTCGGGTGCATGGCACAGCAGTCCTCACACGCCTTGGAGATGTATTCTGGCTTCAGGTATCACAAACACACCAAGTGGGGTCTGTCTCAACATTTTCCTGTGACAGGGCCCACATTGTTTGAAACCAGCCAATTTCTTAAATTACATCTTCAACCAGTAGAAGAATCTCAGAAAAAAGGTCGACAAAGGCCAGTCAAAAAATGACCGACAGGTAGCTCAGCCCTAATCAGCGCTATCTGGAGCGGAAAGGAAAGAACGAGCGTTAGCTGGCCAAAGGGGTGCCTATATAGACTCAGTGCACATGACTTCCGGCGCGGCTGATGCTGAACTGACGCCACTTACCAGCGCACAAAGGTACTGCCCAAATCCTCTGGACCCATTCTGACACCTGGGAAAATTCAAAGATGAGGAATCTGCGGCTATAAGCCTTTATCAGATATAGTTATTACCCCAGGTCCCCAGTGATCCTTTGGGTTCCCTTGTTAAATATTACTGGTGTTTAATCTTATAGAGCGTTTAGACTGAGCTCAGCGAATAAAAAAAACTCTCCAGATCTTGCAGTTATTCAAATGGTAAGCATTTTTCCAGTCGGCTTTTACTTAATTTGAGCCAAATATGTACCTGGAGGAAGGGGAAATGGCTGGGAGCTGAAGATGGCAGACGTGTAGATGTGGAGCTCCCCACCCAGGCCCGGAATCCTCTGCTTTTGAGCGCCCTCTGGAGGAGTTAATGCTCCTGGAGCAAAAACATAAATCAATTCCTTCCAAGAAGATAGAAAGATACCTTACCACTGTCAGGGGTCAGTGCACCTCCTAAGATATAATAAAGCAAAAGACACACAATTGATGGACGGAATGCAGAACAAATCAAAACATTCACCCCCAGTCAAGAGATCTGGGTTAAATCCAGCATTCTTTTGCTCACTTTTTCCACCCCAGTTTAGACCTGGCCATATGCAAATCAGTCTTGACCCTGTGCCTCATGGGAACAGCCCAACCTGAACTGCTAAGCTTGGTCCTCTCTGGACCAGAAACAAGCATCCTAGGACCGGTTTTGGGGTTTCACCCCTCTTCAGCCAGGATAGCTTGAATCCAGCGGCACAGTGAGCCCGGGACCCACCTCTGGGCATACCCGGCGCACTTAGGACGAGGAAGCAAAAGACACACAATTGATGGACCAAATGCAGAACAATTCAAAACATTCACCCCCAGTCAAGAGATCTGGGTTAAATCCATCATTCTTTTGCTTGATGGATTTAACCCAGATCTTTTGACTGGGGAGAATGTTTGCATTGTCAGCATTCCTTCCATCATTTGCTTGCTGTAACACTTTTCGCCCTAAGTGGGATGGGTATGCCCAGACGTGGGTCCCTTGCTCACTGTGCCACTGGATTCAAGCTACCCTGGCTGATGAAGGGTGACATACCCTGAAACCAGTCCCAGGATGCTTGATTCCCGTCCAGGGAGGACCTGGCCTGGCAGTTCGGTCTGGACTGTTCCCATGGGGCACGAGGTCAAGACTGATTTGCATATGGCTGGGTCCAAACTGAGATGGCGTAGTGGGCAAAAGAACAATGGATTTAACCCAGATCTTTTGACTGGGGGAGAATGTTTGCATTGTCAGCATTCCGTCCATCATTTGTTTGCTGTAATACTTTTCACCCTAAGTGGGATGGGTATGGCCAGACGTGGGTCCCTTGCTCACTGTGCCACTGGATTCAAGCTAGCCTGGCTGATAAAGGGTGAAATACCCTGAAACCGGTCCCATGATGCTTGTTTCCAGTCCAGGGAGATCATAAAGGGGGATATCTTTTTATAAAGACAGTGGATAAAGGACTATAAGGCCTAACCACCCTCCCCTAGGTAAGCAGAAGTATTATTATCATCATAAAAACTTTATTTCGGCAAACAATGCCATAAAATCATCATTAAAAACACCCAATATAATGCATTAAATTCATAAAAGGTTTACACAGTTTACAAAATTGGATATAAAAATTAGGTTTAAAAATTATCAACAATGATCCAGTTCATAATGTAGCCCATCCCAAAAACCCAAATTATGACCAGAGAAGTACAATATTTGAGTCAGTCATGCAGATTCTACAATATCAATCTGGTGGGCCATTCTTCTTAAGATGGCCCTTCGGGTGCACCACATAGTAAATAAGAACCGTGAAATGGAGAAGACAATAGGCATTTGCGTGTCAGTTCTGAGTACCCTATACACTTCGCCACAGTGTCTGGACCTCAGATTCTACAAAGTTGGAGTAGCCAGCGTGACCTAGCCTTCCTATAGCCCTTACAAAATAAATAGCACATGGAGTTCCGTTTCGTCAGGGGAGTTATATAGCCCTCTCCCACTTACTAGTAAAAGAGCGCAGCGGGAGGACTCCGTGTCTAAACTGTACATAAAGCTTTCTGGCAAGGGGTGGTTGTATAACGTCCAGGACCAGTTCTAAACTGTAACTGTTTTTTACTGCCAGGAATTCCGCCGTCGGGCGGCGGGCGGTGGTTCCCCTTTTGAGCTCTCTATAGCTCTCTATCAAAGTCTTTCTAGCAGTTATTTGGCAGGTATCTTCTGCGTTGCTCCATAGATTACCCCTACCCAGACCCTCACAAATACTCTTAATGTATACCAACCAAGGTATCCTCCCTGAACCTCGCAGACCCTTAACGTCAGTCACTTCATCCCTATAAGCAGCTAGTTCTGGGGTGCTCCAAAGACGGCGCCAGTAGAGAAGAGCCTGAGAGAAACCTCGTCCGCAATGGGTCTTACCCCAAGGTCCAAGCGGAGTGGTGTTAAGGATGTACTAATAGGGAGGCCCATACTGTCTGATAAAAGAGTTCTCAGTGCGGTCTAACGAGCCCAATGCGCAATGTCCCCAAAGTTCTGCTCCATAAAGAGCAGCACTCCTGGCCTGAACTTTATAGATTTCTACCACTGGGCTGACCAGTTTTTCAGTGCAGCTCCTGTATAGTTTTAAAACACCCCCCGTTGTTTGATTTAATTTCAACCCTGCTTTATTGATTTGGGCAACCCAATCCATTCTTTCAGTCAACGTCAATCCCAGATACTCAAAGAGGGTTACTCTCTCCAGAGGTCTGCCGTACAAGCAAGGATTGGGGCGGGTGGAGTTGCCTACATTGAATGCCATGTACTTAGATTTTTTGCAGGTTAATCTCCAGACCCCGTTGTTTGCAGAAGGCACTAAAGTTGTCAAGGGGCCTCTGCATTCCCATGGGGGATTTTACCAGCAGAAGTGTGTCATCTGGAAACATCAAGGCTGGGATCTTGTGCTGCGCCAACCTGGGGCATCGATGTTCTACCCTGCAATCAAGAAATCAATTAGGCCATTAATAAAAAGGGAGAAAAATGTAGGTGCCAGGACACAGCCCTGGCGAACGCCTCTCTACGGGCAAAGAGACTGAGAGATCGCCATTCTTGCCATATCTAATTTGAGCACAATTACCCTCATGAAGACGTTTTAGCTGCTGACACAGATAATCTGGTACTCCCATGTCTGTTAAAATTGCCCATAGTTTGTCCCTCAGTACCAGGTCGAAAGCCGATATTAAGTCTACAAAAATGAGATTGAGGCTGCTCCCCTCAATGAAGACAGATTTCCAATATATGAGCTGTAACCTGAATATTTGGTCAATCGTTTATGTTCTAGCTCTAAACCCAGCTTGTGGGGGAGTAAGAATGTTATGTTCCTCCATCCAGACTTGGAGGCGCCCCAGTAAAACTCAGGTAAATATTTTCTGGCTAACATCTATGAGGCTAATCGGGCAATAATTGACAAGCAAAAGAAGATACCTGAGCTTTGTCAGGAGACCCCATACCTCAGGCTGTAGATCCTATTTCTACATTATCGACCTTGCGCACAATGTTCAGACTAAACTCCAGGAATAGGCAGAGAACGAACACAGCAGAGAGTTCTCACGTGAGAGGCATAAACAGTCATGCAAAATAAAGACCTGCGGTGTTGTGCGCAAAAGCAGCATCATGGCTACCGGCCTCATGATAACTTAAAGAGGTCGATAATGTCTCTAGTAACCATGTGACACCTTCATAGAACAGAAAACTCACTTTAACATTTCAACCTTATTTTTTAATATCCAAAGTTCAGCCAATCACAGCAGAGACCTCAGAGTTCCCTTCCCCTACAGAGCCACCATACCTCAGATTTTGTGCACAAGTGTATATGTATACAAAACTCTGAGGTAACCGGTGAGCCTAATCTGGGAGGAGGGAGGGTCACATGTGAATCTATATGCTGAAGAACCACAGTGTATATGTAAGTAGTTTGTTTTTTCCCCAGTATTTTATCTTTTATAGATTCACATGCTTGAATCTGACTAGTAAGCAGAATAACACAATAAGAGAAAAAAGAAAGGTGTCGGGTAGGCGAACTATCCCACCATGACGTAAAATTGAAGCATCGGAAAATCAAGAAGAAAATATGTCGGGGGGAGGAGCTACGCGCGCATCCGAGATGGCCGCGTGAGCACAGGGCTCCCGAGGACCCTCGCTGCCTCCCGCATTTATCCTGGATAATATCCTGATTTGATGGAAGGTCATTGAAGACACAACCCGGCTGATGTACCAGCAGGTTTTTGGGTCGGAATCGGACGCAGGGTCCCCGAGTTCTGCCGTCTTGAAATTTGTGGCCTTCTCCATGGAACAGCCTGGACCTTGAGTTGTAGCAGTGCCCAGGTCGTAATTTAACAACAACTGCTTGAGGGGATCAGACAACAGCCTCACTTCACTTTCGGTTTCGTTTCTCCAGCGCACTGTCTCCTATCTGCGGTGTGTCTGTTGATCGGACGAGCTCCGATGCCAGCTCATTGAGCTTCGAGCTAGCGACTGTTTGGCTGTGGACTCAAATTGGCCCAACTTCACCTCCTGTATTCTTGTGTGTGAATTTTAAGGAGCCATTTGGACCAGATCCCAAGCCTCCCTCCGGGTAACCCGGCTCGCCATGACGGGCAAGCCCGAGGGTGAAAAACGGAAAGTCAAGACCACTATCCGTGGAGGTTCAACCCAGACGAATGTCATGGATCGCTACACACTTTCTAAAGGATCCCCTGGTGGCGCACCTAAGGCCCGGGAGGAGGCTGTCGACGATCCTGCTGTATTGGCGGAATTAACGCTACAGGACGTGATGGGCGCCATTGCTGGTATTCAGTCTTCTATTGGCCAGCAGTATGAAGCCCTGGCTCTGAAGTTGGACACGGTGGCTATTGATGTCAACCTCATTCGAACTGATTTGGCCAAGACGAACGAGAAGGTGAAGTCATTGGACCTAAAGACATCCAGCCTTACCACGGATGTGTCCGACTTGCAAACAGAAGTGCGCAACCTTAGATCTGCTAATGACTTTTTTGCTCGTCGCTTAGAGGATTTTGAAGGCCGTGCACGGCGCAACAACGTGCGTATTATTGGGGTCCCGGAAGATTCTAGTTCACTCGCCACTGATCTTCGAGTGGAGGACCTCATTCTTAATCATCTTGCACCCAAGGGCCTGAGCAAATTCTTTGCCATCGAACGTTCGCACAGAGTTCCAGGGGGACCGGCGAAGCCCGGTTTCCCCCCCCCCCCGTCTGATTACTGCACGGATCTTCAACTTCAGAGATCGCGACGCCATTCTGCAGGCGGCACGGACAAGCGGCCCTACGCAGTTCGAGAACGCTGCTGTGAACTTTTATCCGGACTTTTCTCAATCGGTCCAGAAACAACGAATGGGATTTCAAGGGGTGAAACGGCGACTAAGAGACATGGAACTAAAATACGCTATGTTATTCCCGGCCGACTGCGTGTTGAATATGACAATCGAACATTCTTCTTTGTCAGGCCTGAGGAAGCGAGTGATTGGTTGGACGCTTTGCCGGCTCGCCGTGCTGGCCAGGAACATGCTGGTGGTGCTGAGGGGGGACTGATGGACCAAGAATGATTATGGTGCCTGTGTCCGGAACACTATTCAACGTGTCCAACTGAGGCTCACTGACTTCCTTGATCATTCTATTCGTATCTTGGGAGGTAGCGGGGATGGCGGGACCCCTTTCCTCCTCTGGGGTTTTCTTTGTGTAGATTAGTTCTTTGTAATTGTTAGGGCGACAGGCACACTGCAAATTGGGGTGGCTTTTGAGTCGGTGCAGGGGTGCAGGGTGGGGGGGGAGTTGTGTTGGGAACCTTGGGGGGAGGGAGTGCCATGTTTTGGGATTGTTTGTTTTTTCTTTTTCAAGGCAAGGTACTTTCATTATCTTTGACATTGGTGTGATGCTCGTTTTGCGATGGGAGTTCATTATTGATCTGGATGGGGGGGTAGAGGGTTGAGGGTATTATGCTGGAATGTGAATGGGTTGGGTGATCGTATAAAGAGAGGGGTGGTTATGCAGCTGTTGCGGCGCCTTTCGCCTGATGTCGTTTTGCTACAAGAGACACACTTGATAGGAAATACTTGTCACGCTCTTAATAGACGGGGTTATCGTCTTGCTGTCCATTCTGGATTTACATCTAGTTCTAGAGGAGTGGGTATTTTGCTTAGGGTTTCCCTCCCCCTCGAAGTTGACGATGTGATCCTTGATGCCAGGGGTCGATATGTTGTACTTGTTGGGCGGTGGTAGGGAAAACCAATTTCGTTGGTGTCGGTGTATGTCCCTCCGGGCTTACAATCCACGACATTTACGGACCTGGGGCGGATGGTTCTGGGTCTCCCGGAGGGTGTTTTGATACTGGGTGGTGATTTTAACTCCGTCATTTCTGGCAGAATAGACAGCTATCCGCCCCGAGATCTTCCTGCTGCGCAATCCTGGTTGGGTTACTTCCTGGAAACATTGGGACTTATAGATTGTTGGAGACTAATGCATCCAGAGCAAACACAGTTTACTTTCCATTCGGGAACTCATGGTAGTCTTTCTAGACTGGATTATGTCCTGATACCGGCTGCCCTGTCCTCTTCGATTGGAGAGATTAGACACTTGGCCCGGGGAGTATCAGACCATTCCCCTATTTGGTTTCATCTTAATCTTGGCATCGGCGCTGAAGGGAGGGTGGCCCCGATTAACCCCTGGTATCTTCTTAACCCTAAGACTCGCACTGAATTGATTAAATCATTTGATCTGTATTTTACTGAGAATGCTGGTTCTGTATCCTCGCCTGTTTCGTTATGGGAAGCTTTTAAGACTGTGATTAGGGGACAGGCATTGTCTTTGGTGTGGTGTGCTAAGAAATGTAAGAATGAGTAAATTGTTCAGCTCGAGACTGAAATCACAGACCTGGAGACTGCATTGGAACGAGAGGTGTCTCGAGAAGCATTACATGTCCTCCGCCTTAAACAATTAGAATATAAAACTTTGGTTACTGATGAGGCAAAGATGATGAGTAGGGAACAGCAGGGACGGCTATATGATGTGGGTGATAAAGCAGGAAAATTGATTGCCTGGCTGGACAGAAGGGAGAGAGCGAGTCGAGTGGTTCCGGTGATTGAGACATGTGGTGGTGTGCGTGTAACGGACCCTGTTGAAATTGTTAAATGCTTCGCTGACTATTTTCGGGAGGTCTATACCTCGGTGTCCGACAGGCCCGAGGAGGATTCGCAGTTGTTGCTTCGAGATATAGCACTTCCATGTTTGTCGGAATCGGATCGGGGCTGTTTGGATGCCACACCCTCGGTGGATGAGGTGGCTCTCGCGCTGCGCTCCATTCGTTCCGGCAAGGCTCTGGGTCCAAATGGCCTTCCTGTTGAACTGTATAAATTAAGCCCTGATACTCTAGCTCCCTATCTCCGTGATATGTTATTGGCTGCGCGAGACAGTGGCTCCCTCCCCAGAGATCAGCATCTTGCTATCATTGTGGTGATCCATAAGGAGGGTAAACCACGAGATCGCTGCTCGTCTTATAGACCCATTTCGCTCTTAAATGCGGAGCCTAAGATCCTCGCCAAACTGCTTGCTAATCGTCTTATTACGGTTATTAGCGACCTGATTCTTCCGGATCAATCGGGTTTTATCCCGCACCGTAACACGGCACTAAATTTGCGACGTTTGCATGGTGTTCTCGCGAGGGCCGCGACGCTGCATGAACCGGCCATCTTGGCGTCCTTGGACGCCACGATGGCCTTTGATACAATCGAATGGTCTTATCTCTGGGCGGTACTCGCCAAATTTGGATTCGGCGCTGGTTTTATTGGTTGGGTCAAACTCCTGTATGAAACGCCACATGGCACAGGTGGTGGTTAATGGCCGTGTCTCCGTGCCTTTTACTCTTGGGAGGGGCACGCGTCAGGGTTGTCCGTTGTCCCCGCTCCTCTTTGCTTTGGCGTTGGAGCCACTCGCCGCTTGGCTACGGTGGGAACCTTCGATGAAGGGTATACGCTGGACGCCGGAATTTGAAGATCGCACTTCCTTATACGCGGATGATATTTTATTGTACCTTACATCTCCCCAAAAATCGCTCAACGTATTGTTTGACGTACTTAACTCCTTCGGGAAGAACTCGGGCCTTATCATTAATTGGTCGAAATCCTACATTTATGTACTTGCGGGTGATGTCCCTCGTTTGCCGCGGGGCTGTCCCATCCAGTTGTCGCAGTCTGGCTTTAAGTACTTGGGTGTGTTTATCTCGTTGGATCCGGCAGTTCGCTACGAACGCAATTTACTCCCCCCACTCCAAAGGTTGCGCTCCGATGTAGCGCGTTGGCGTAAATTACCGTTATCTCCCCTAGGGCGTGCGGCCCTTTTTAAGATGATGTCATTACCACGGTTCCTATACGCACTTCAGAATAGTTTTGATGTCATCCCGTCGAAATATTTTCGGGAAGTAGAATCGTTGCAGAGGCAATTAATATGGGACGGATGTTCACGCATCGCTCTTCCAAAATTGACACTTCCCTGGTATGATGGCGGTATAGCGCTCCCGGATATTCATAGGTATTATTGGGCCTCCCACCTTGCTGCCATCAACCACGGGATGTATGGCCCCACGTTGAATCCAGCATTTGAAATGGATAAGTGGCTGCTCCCGGGAGGTGATTACTACAGGACGCTTTATTCGGGACCCTCGCGTTCACAACTCTTGGGACCTACCGCTATAGCCGTGCGGGTATGGCATAGCGCAACGGCGGCTATGGGCTGGAGTGATAAACTAACTGGTGCAACTCCGCTCTATGCCTCTGCGAAGTTGGGTGGCCTATGGAAGACGAAGGGATTTGATAAATGGGACACGATCCGTATTAGTAAAGTGCGTGATCTCTGGGTTAAAGGAGAGGTGAAGACCTTCTCGTATCTGCAAGTAGAGTATAAGCTGAGTGACAGGGAAAAATGTCGTTATGTCCAGGTACCCCATGCTCTGAACTCTGTGTTACCAGTGGGTAGTGATAGTCCGGAATCCTCCCCCCTCGAAGATCGTATACTAGACGGTTATGTGCCAGACAGTACTATCTCATTGTTCTATAAGAAAATGATCAATGACCGTTCGAGTCTGCTTGATCGCCTTCGTGAAGCTTGGATTGCTGATGGTATTGAACTGGATGATGAGGACTGGCAGTCCGCGATCTCCTCTCCCAGGGAGGAGGCGATTCCGGCCCGCCCCCGTCTGGTCCAACTCAAGATCCTCCACAGAATCTATGTCACCGGTCCCCGTCTGATCCATATGGGCTACTCCACGGATGGCATGTGTAGGCGTGGGTGTGGTCTCCTTGGCACCTATCTCCATATCATATGGGAATGCCCTGAGGTGGTGCGATTTTGGAAACGTATACATGAGGTGATGGATGAAGTAACGGGTGTTGTGATGATGCCGGAAGCCCGACCATGTTTATTGAATGTGTGGGGTCCGAATGATTATGACGTGTCGCAGCTTCGGTGGGTGACTCTTGCAAATATGGTTGCGAAGAGGGATATTGCACAGTTGTGGGGGTCCCCGAGGCCGCCTACAGTGACTGCTTGGAAAGAGAGTCTGGACTGGTGCATGTTTAGAGAGAAGACGGTGTATATGGCAAGAGGCAGACCCAAAAAATGGGGGAAGATTTGGAACCAGTGGAACTCATACCGTGGAGATATCTGTACGTCCCCACTCACTGCAATTCCTAGTCCTTCCCAGTCCCCCTGACCTACATTCCTTCTAGCTGTGGTATATTGTGCTGTTCATATGCAATTCTACCTTTGGCACCCTCCCCTCATCTGTATTCACAAAATCTTTTCTCCTGTTGTCCTATATCTCCCGTCCTCCTTGAGCACAGACCTAATGGCTGTACTATTGCTGTATTGCCTTGATTGTATGTTTGATGTGTTGTTTCCTTTTGTTTTATATAATAAAAAGTTACACAAAAAAAAAGAAAATATGTCAACAGTCTGTTATAGACCTACAGCTTTACAACCCGACTTGAAAGTATAAAATAACCAGCAAGTATGTAAAGAAAAAAGGAGGCTAAAAGCCGCCTACCTTAAGCAAAGAGGCATCTAAGTGCAGCTTGTCCAATAGCTGTATCTGCCTTCTTCCAACCGTCAAGGCAGTATTGCTTCGTGAATGTGTAAGCGTTAACCCACGTTGCCGCCCTGCATAGGTCAGGAAGGGATGCTCCTGCAAACTGGGCCAAGGAAGTTGCCACTTTCTTAGTTGAGTGAGCTTGTGTTTTCGTAGGAAGGGAGCGGCCAGCTTTTTCATGACAAAAGGCAATTGTTGAGGTGACCCAACGAGCGATGCTGGCCTGTGTTAAGGCTTGTCCTTTTTTAGGTGCAGACAAAGATCAGGATTTACGGAAGATCTTCGTTCTTTGTAGATAAAATTTAATGTCCAGTAAATGCAACACCCTTGCCAATGCTGAGGATGGATTAGGAAAGAACGTTGGTAAGACAGTCGGCTCATTGAGATGGTAAGTCGAAGTCATCTTTCGTATAAAAGATGGGTTAGTGCGTAGGATAACCCTGTCTGGCAAAAATTCAAGATATTGTTCTTTTATAGTGAAAGCTTGCATTTCACTGATGCGTCTGGCAGACCTAATGGCCAAGAGAAAAGTCACCTTCCATGAAAGGAACTTCAATTCACATTTGTGTTCTGGTTCAAATGGAGGACTCATTAGTTGCAACAAGATTTTATTTAACTGCCACAGTACTTGAGTAGGTTTGACAGGCGGTAAAGCTCTAAAGAGTCCCTTCATAAATTCTTTGAGTTGATTAGACCACAGGGAAGCTTGATCTGAACGTCTTCTAGATCTAGAAATTGAAGCAAGATGAAGTTTTATGGAAGAGTGAAAAAGTCCTGATTTGGCTAGGTGCAAGAGATAAGGCAGCACCTGCTCCGGAGACAATGAAAAAGGATACAATGCTTGAGAGATACACCATGCACAGAATCTCTTCCATTTAGCTGTGTAACATTTCAAGCTTGGAAGGAGCTCAAGACTTCGGTAGTATCGAAGAACACTCCTCAGAAAGACTCAAATCCCTAAATTCAGCGTGGTTAGAAGTCAAGCCGACAATTGAAGAGAGAGAATATGTGGATGAACCACTTGGCCCTGGTTCATGCTGAGAAGATCCTCCCTTGGAGGAAAGAGAATCGGAGCACACACTGATAGGCGATGCAGCTTGGTGTACCAGAATTGTCTTGCCCATCCGGGAGCAATGAGAATGAGCCAACACAGCTCTTGCTTAATTTTCTGAAGTACTCGAGGAATGAGTGGAAACGAGGGAAAGGCGTAGCCGAACATCCCCATCCAAGAAAACTGAAAGCCATCTCCCCACAATTTTGGATTAGGATTTCTGCTTTCGAAAGAGGACACTTTATGTTGAGGAACGTAGCGAACCGATCTAATGTTGGATAATCCCAGGATTGGATGACCACCTGCAAGTGTCGATCGTTGAGCTCCCATTCATGACATTGTTTGGAGACCCTGCTGAGAGAGTTCTCTTGAGTGGGAAACGCCTTGCCAAAATCTGTGTTGAGACGTGCACGCAGAAGAATTAATGATTTGGCTGGAATAATGGATGATTTTTCCAGATTGATGCGAAGACCTAGAGACTCGAAGAGATTCTGGCAGGCTCTTGTTGAAATTTCTGCCCCTTGAAATGAAGGAGCTTTTAAGAGACAATCATCCAAGTAGGGAAACACCTGGTGACCTGATCATCTTAAAAAGGCCGCTATCGGTATCATGCAATTGGTGAACTCCCTGGGAGCAGATTTCAAACCGGATGGAAGCACTTTAAATTGGTAATGGAGCCCTACCACTTCGAACCTGAGAAGTCTTCAATGCTGGGGCTGGATGGGAATATGAAAATAGGAGATCGAGAGAAGCCAGATAATCCCCTTTTTCCATGAATAGAAGAATCTCCTGAAGAGAGAAAAGTCTGAAAGATTGTTTTTTGATGAACTTATTAAGCATTCTGAGGTCCATGGCCAGTCTCCATTTTCCTGTTTACTTTTTGATGACTGAGGGGTACTTCCTCTATGGCCTGCTTGAGAAGAAGCGCTTGCATCTCCTTTTTGAGATCCGGAAGGTGACGGAGCGGAACTTTATGCTGTGGAACATTTGGAGGATGCTGAACAAATTCCAGGGTGTGGCCATGCTGGAAGAAGTCTAAATCCCATTTGTCGGAAGAAATGGAGCTCCATTTCAGAAAGAATTTGGAGAAGACAGGACCGTGGCGTGGGACTATGGTAGCAGGGGCCTGACAAACTAAACTGCCTCCTATTGGTGTCTTGGGATTTTCCGGCAGATTGCTGCCTCTTGCGTCCTGGTAGTCTTGAATAAGACTGAGCAGCATTGGATTGAACAGTCCAGTTGTATGGCTGGTAGGTAATCTGTGGATATGGTTGGTACTGCTGTTGGAATTGAGGCCTGGATAAGAACTGCCCCCGCACTCTATCCCGAAAGGACTGAAAACAGTGCTGCTGGAGACTGCCTTAGCTGTGTTCATGTCGCTTTTATGGTTTTTAGCACCTCGTCTATGTGCTTACCAAACAAGCACTCTCCATCAAATAGCATGTTGTGAACTTTGGCCTGAACTTCCGGACAAAAAGTGGTCGCTCTTAGCCATCCCTGGCAACACAGAACTGCCGCTCCTGCCATCTGGTATAACGCGATAGATGAAACGTCCATGGCGATCTCAATAAGCTCCGAAGACGCTATTTCTCCTTCCAACAAAATGTCCTTAGCCTCTTTCTTTTTATCATCCGAAAGCTACTCCAACAGAGTAGAGATTTTGACCACATCTGTCGGTCATATCTCCCTAGAATGGCTATGGCATTAGAGGCTGTAATGGTGGTGGCTTCCAACGCAGAGAACCTCTTACCAATATTGTCAAGGCGGCGCCCCTCCTTGTCTGGTGGAGCTGTACATAGAGATGCTGGGTTCTTGACTCTCCTATGCGCTGCCTGCACAATGACAGAATCCGGCCTCGGATAACCATTGAGGCATGCAGGCGAGTTTTCAGGAGCCTTGTATTGTTTATCCAGTTTTGGAATTACAGATGGAACAGAAGCAGGTGTTAAACTATAGGGATTGCCCTTATTGGGTGCCTGGCTTAAAATCGCATAAGTAACATTCTGTGTGCTTAGCCGGCATTGACTAGACAAAACGTTTGGAGGCACGCTCCAAAAGATCATGAAATCCTCCAATGTCTGTTGGAGGGGAATCCTCCGGAGGGATAGGAAATGGTGGCATGGGGGCTATTTGGTCATCCCATTCGTCATGGGCACCTGTGTCCGTGTGTATTTCTCCTTCCTCTGTCTGTTGTTGTTCAGCATCCTGGATACCCTCTGTGATGAGTATAGGAGGAGAGAGACCTTTTTCCCTGGTGGATTTGGGAGTCCTTTGGTCAGGGAGAACACTTGTAACCTCTTGCAGAGGTAAAGGCCTCTGCAGAGCATTTGCGTCTGGGAAACGTCTAAAAATCATCAATCATATGACGGAGTTCCGATAGCAGAGAAACTGGAATGTTCACTGATGGTTCCCTAAAATGATGACGCTCCTCCTCCCGATCATCATAAGGGGTAACGCTCCTGAAAGGAATCAGACCGCTGCATAGAAAAAGTATCTCTCTCCGTAAACGAATATTCCCCTGCAAGGTAAGAAGATAGATCATTGTCCACAATGTACTCATCATCAGAATCTTGGCAGTTGACCCTTAACTGTGATGGAATGAATGCAGGTCCAAACAAACTTTCATCCTCCGACTCTTGGAAGTCCAAAAAGTGAGCAGGGAGCAAAGGGGAAATCTTGGTGAAATCCTGAATTTGCTTGTCCTGAAGAAGGGTAATTTTTCCTTCCGTCAACGGTCCCATCGACAGGCTAGATGACGGTGCAGTTGCCGATGTAATCGTCTGCTACACTGTCGATGGTGCGAGGGCGGCCTTCGTCTGCGTGGCCTTTGTCATCAGAATCGACGATGGACTGGTGGTTGATGGTGAAATTCTCGTTGAAGGAGTAGGCCTCATTTGTGATGACGTCGTAGTTACCATCTGCCGTCATCCTGCCGACGTTGGTGTCATCGACGTCTTGACCGTTGTCTTAGTAGCTGTTGTCGACGAGGCCATCAATGGTGCCCAAACCTCAGATTTTCTTGAAGGCTGGTGGACACTATTAGCTGATCATTAACTCCTACAATGGCAACATACAATTTTCTAACATGGGATATCCGAGGTCTCAATGACCATAGAAAGGTGCGACTGGTACAGGCTTTCCTTGCCAGGCAACACGTAGGCATATGTTTCCTGCAGGAGAGTCACTTACGATCTACTGACATGGATTAAAATGAAACACAAACGCTGGGGAGAGTATCATTCTTCCACCTTCCCCAACTATGCGAAAGGGGAGTAGCTATTTTAATACGCAGCGGAGTTGATTAGACGGTGACACAATCACACATAGACCCTGAAGGGAGGTTTGTTATATTAAAAGGTTTTCTGGGTGGAACGCAAACTGTATTGCTGGCACTATACGGACCGAATGTTGATAATCCGGATTTCTTTTATAATGTCTGGGCGAAGGTTGCTACGATTGGATGGGACACTATCATTTGGGGCGGTGATTTTAATGCAATTCTATGTAACGACTTAGATAGATTAGGTTCTGCACACGCTCTTCACCCCCGCTCCAGTCATGCACTCAACACGATTATCTCAGATTGTAGTTTAGTGGATATATGGAGACGACTGAACCCGCGAAAACGAGAGGGTACATGTGTCTCATCTCACTATAACTCTTGGTCTAGGCTGGACCGATGGCTGATTTCAGGCTAAATTGCGGCCTGGACAGTGGATGCACAGCATTTAACAAGAACCTTATCTGACCACTCTCCATGCACTCTCTGGGTTGCCTTCCCCACTTCCATCAAGCGCGAAATCATGTGGAGACTTCCTCCCCATTATCTGCAAGACTCTGCATTCCAAACAGAAATCAAAGAGGACATTTTTTAATATTTTACCTTGAATCAGGTTTCTGTCTCCTTTCCTTCCGTAGTTTGGAAGGCCATCAGGGTTCTCATAAGAGTGAAATGCATAACTCGCCAGGCTGGAGTGCTGAAAGCTATACGTGGCATACTTCAGAAACTGGAAACTGAAATAAGGGCACTTGAGCTTTCACTACTTTGACACATCTGACGTTTCACTCTTGATACCCATTTGTGAAAAACAATCTGAATTTCACGAGGAGGCAAACAGGAGGTCAGAGGACCCAGGGAGATACATAATCATCTCACCGAGTTCTACACCTTATTATACACCTCCTCCACACCACATGTAGACTCTGAACTCACTGCCTACTTTGGAGACATTGGAACTGCTGTGGCTCGGCAATTCGCACAGAGATTATTTAAATAAACCATTCTCCGTGTAGGATATTATACAGGTGATCAACAGCCTCCCCACTGACAAGGACCCTGGTCTTTACGGTCTCACGACCGCGTTCTGTAAAACTATGCTACACTTTTAGCGCCCCATCTCATGGACCTGTACCTAGAATGCTTAGAAAATGGAAAACTTTCTCCACCAACTAGAGAAGCTGTCATTTCAACGATACGCAAGCCAGGCAAACTCCCGAATAAATGTGATTCTTACAGAGCTCTTTCTCTTATAAACATCGATAATAAGTCTATGCGAAACTCATCGCAAACAGACTACAACCCCTATTACCACTTATTACTAGACCAGATCAATCCGGATTCGTACCTGGGCGCTCCATGTCGCATAATTTAAGAACCTTATTCTCCATGTTGCATCAGTTAGATCCACAGACACCTGCACTGGCGGCATTTCTTGATGCTACCTACCAAGGCCTTCGATTAGCTTGAGTGGCCATATCTTTTCACTATCCCCTCCAGGATGGGTCTTAGCCCTTTATTTATCAATCCAATTAAGCTGCATTACTCAAAGGCCCTTGCAGACTGCGCGCAAACGGACTGATCTCAGCCCCGTTTAATATTACCCGCAGCACCAGACAGGGGTGCCCTTTATCACCCCTTCTGTTAGCCATAGCTCAGGAACCCCTTGCTGCAAGAGTTCGACAACACCATAAAACACATGGGCTGGATTACCCCACCAGAGATGTCATCATCTCGCTATACGCAGATGATATCACATTATATATCAGTGGTCCGCTGGATAATCTAAACCCTGTCCTTTAGGAATTTACAAGATTTACCGGCCTTTAAGGCATTCATATTAATTGGGCCAAGTCCACCCTGCTTCCGCTCACCACTGCTACGGTCCCCGTTGAGCCAGATTATCCTATACAATGGGCAACAGGTCCAGTCCTTTATTTAGGGATATGGCTAAGTACTAATATCCAAGAGCTCTGGAACATGAATTTTGGCCACACACTTGTATGGCTGGAGGAAAAACTGACTGTTTGGGCAAAGCTCCCTATTTCATTAGCCGGACGCATCGCTATCGCTAAAATGATAGTATTGTCTAAGCTTTTATATCTATTTATCAATGTGCCACTGCAACTCACTCAATCGTTCTCAAAACTCTCAGATCCTTGATGATGTCCTTGGTATGGGCCGGAAAACAGCACTGTATATCATGGGAAGTACTTAAACTCACTTTGGTTCAGGGTGTTCTAGGTTCACCTGACTTGGCACTATATACCTTCTGTGCGCAGGCACCGTTTTTGCATTACTGGATTTTCCCTACCTCTTTTCAACCGCATGTTGCAGTTGAGGCTGCCGGAGTAGCTCCCTTGCCATTAGAGGTAGCACGGTATCAACCTTTTCATCGTCAACATACCACACTAAACACAGCTGACACTCTACGTTGGGCCTGGGACAAGCTTCGCACTCAAGCAGAACAGTCAATACTATATGCACCATCCGTCAGGCTTGCGCAACATCCCCAGCTGCCCATACTATCAGATACAGGTAGCTCAATACGTGCACGCAACATTGGAAGGGACACGTTTGCGGAATTATACCAGAGCGACACCTTTATCACTCCCTTTACAACAGGCTTGGATGATACTTCTGCATTCTCCAATCTGTTATTATATTACAGCATTAGAGGAACATGCCGCAAAATACACGACACATTCCCTCCCCCCCCCCCCCCCCTCTCCTAGCCCTGAAATCCATGCTCATAAATCCATCTCCTAGCAAATTGATCACTAGGCTCTGTGGTATTATGCAACGCTCATCCCCGATTACACACACCTACACACCCCCAAAGCACTGGCAGGTCTGGAACGCAGAGCTCGACCATCTAATTTTAGATGATCAGTTGCAGATTTGTTGCGGGCAATTAGAGATGCTCTCTCCCAATTATAAATTACGCCTCATACACTTTAATTATCTGCACAGTATCTATAGAACACCCCTGCAGCTCAAACGCATGGGGATTCACCCCCGAAGCGAACTGCTGGAGATGCAAGTCTCCCAATGCCTCGTTCTTACACATGGACTGGTATTATCCTGGCATAAGAGACTACTGGAGGGAGGTACTCTGCTCAATTACTGAGATCTTGGGGATTAGTGTGACTCCCCTCCCCCAAATTATGCCTGCTGGGATATGTCAAGGAGGCCCCACTGGGACACCGTAGGCTACTTGCAATGCTCCTTTTGCTCGCCAAGCGCAGAGATGCATTGCACCGGGGCAAGCGCAAACCCCCTGACATTAAAGCCTGGGTCCTCGATACCACGTTTTGCCAGGAGCAATTGAACATATATTGGGAAGTACTACCACAGGCATCTAGGCCCAAAGATATTTGGGGACCATTTTTAATTTGGCTAGCTGCTCGTGACTCAGGTGCCACTCAAGTCTCTGGTTCTGCTATGCAGTCGCAATATACAGCTTCCAACGATTAATCTGGCAATCCGTAACCTATCCATGGTCATTGCACTGTGCTTCTCTAATTAGCGCCCTCTATTACGGCCTCATGCTGTGCGGCTCGTCTCTGTGCATCTGTGCTTTGTCAATTGCTTTGCTGCATTGAACCCCACTTAAGTATGTATTCAAATGTGTCACTTCTGATTTGTTTTTTTGTTTACTTGTTATGTATGCTATCCTCTGTCTGATACATTCGACAATATGTATTTGGACATTGATCCTCTGTACCTTTTCTGAAATGCCAATAAACAAATTACATTAAGGCTACTTATCACATCTTTAAGTAAGATAGAGATACCTTTTGCAAATTAGGCACTGGGTGACGCAGCCTTGCATAAAGGAGGGCCTTACAAGGTCACTAACAGGTTTTGAAAAGTTTCTGCAAACATAAACACTATTCCTGGTTTCCAGCATCTACGTCATGCTTAAAGCACAACTCTTATCAGTTGGGCTTAGCTTATCAAGGACAATAGGAAAAGCCCTTAATACCCCAATTAAAACATAACCAGAGAGACAAATTCATGTACAAGCATTTTTGCACATCATGCAGCGGGGTGGGAAACACTCTATAAGATTATATATCAATACCACTACATTCCCACCCTTCTTCATAAAATAGATAAGTCACTGGCCCATGGCTTGTTGGAGAGAGTGTAAGAAACTTAGCATAGTACTGCATATAAAAGGGAATGTCCCTAGATCAAGGAATTCTGGGGGAATGTGCTAAGTAGTATATCCCAAAATGAAGGTAGAAGCCCAGTGTTGATCATCTTATGGATCCCATCAGTGGAAATCTGCCCACTACTCCACTACATTCAAGTAGAGGGAAAAGAATCTCCCACCTACTATTAGTTGCCAAACTTACTATTTTGGGTCTTAGGGGAATTACTACACCACCAACTTTATATGTTTGGCTCTAGCGGCTATGGTAACTGTTTTGTCTTGAAAAGCTAGCATACAACATGAAGGAGGAAACTCATACGATTAGGATGATAACAGGTTTAACCTGCCCAAATAAACTTTAACGCCTAGGCCTATTGGACAACGAGTGGTACACATTACTGCAGGTTTGGGTATAGCTAGACATGGGGTGCACGTGAACTTGTCTAGCCAGACATTAGCACAAAGAGTTCCTGTGTGTCACTTATGTTCAAACCGCACATGCCTGCCTTAGGTTTTGTAAAAAACACAGTTGATGGACAGAATGTAGAACAATGTCATACATTCACCCCAGTACAAGGATCTGGGCCTAAATCCATCGTTTTTTTGCACACCACACCACCCTGGGTTAGACACTGGCTATATGCAAATCAGCTCTGACCCTGTGCCTCATGGGAACAGTCCAGTCCGAACTACTGTGGTATATAAATAAATAATACCGGATCTATTTTTGAATAAATGAATGAATGACAGATAGCTCAATAAAATAAGAGTCAAGATTCGAGGTAGTAGGAGTTTCTGCAGGTTTATTACAGCATAAGGACAGGATCAGGACAACCTGCATAGAACAGGGGTAACAGGGCCCAGCAGGACAACTGGGGCCCAGCAGCTGCCGGGGCTTGATCTGGGATGAGCGCGCTAACTTTTAATAACAATACATCAACTTATATACATAGCGCAAACACATAGCATTACATTGCAGTAGGCGTAACAGTGGGTGGAGCAGAAGGCGTGACGCGTAGCAGTCGCGAGAGATAACAGTAAAAGTAGGTGTAACTGGGAGTATACATAGACATGTGATGCAAACGTAACAGAATATGTCATGAATGGGCGGAAACATAGGAGGGGGCTACCTAAGGAGCCGGGACCTCTAACCTAATGGTGCGCGTAAACTGGCAATGACGTGTTACTAGGAGAAGCTGGGGGCTATGAACTCTGTGCTAGGAGTAGAGACTTGAGTCTGGAGGGTCGGAGCGACATGTACCTAAACCCTATCTGGTATCTGATGTTTAGGGAACATGTTGATATAAACTAGAAGTCTTGAGGGGAGAAGCTAACTTGACTCTAAGACTGGACCATGCATTATTCTACATGTAGTGCGTGATGAAGAATATTAAATGACCATTAATACAGTATTTCTCTAACGTGGAGCCGAATAGGCTAGACAATGACGGAAACTATTGATGCAGTTCAGTAGCTTAGGAATGCAAAGAAGGAGGACTGAACTGATAACTGGAACTATAACATACTTTTGGCAGACTCAGAGGCAGAGCCGGGCTGCACCGGGCACTGCGAGGCAGGAAGTAAGTGAAGGGTCGAGGATACAGGTGGGGGCTGTATCGCTCCTCAGCGAGGCTTTCAGGAGACAGGAGCTGAATCTGATGTCCGGGCCCTTTTGAGGCCTGGAAACAGGGACTTTATAATGGAATAACGTGCACACTGGGAAACGTGGCAACGTAGCTTTACATAGGCCTGATATTCGTAGTATTCACGAGGACTGGAAACTAGCATACTAAAGGTGGACACAACTGGAATTGCGTCATTAATCGGACATGGGGAATAACATATGCATATTGGTCATGCACACATAACATATGATGGATGAGGCGTAGGGACACAGAACATGGCAAAATTTACTTTTCCACATTCCCTCCTTGTCACTACGTTTCCATCAGGAAACATCAATTTTCATGATACCGTCTATCATTTCATACAGTACCATTTGCTCGTCTCGAATTGTCTTGGAACGGGATTTAGAACGGGGCTTGGGACTAGGAATACAAGAGGTAGCGCACATGCTGCAAATCGCAGGGCCACATTGTATACAGAGGCAGCAGCTAAATATGATCGCTACTGCAATACCTAGAAAGGACAGGACTTTCCATCCCCAGGCGGAAATTATATTCCAGAACCAACCAGACCATGTCCAGGTGCCTGGATCTTGATGTAACAGATGGGCAATTTTATGGAGTCTGGTTATAGCTGAATAAACAGACGGCGCGTTATTTGGAATGAAAATGCAGCAACTAGATCCGATGACTCTACAGGCCCCGCCCCTATCGGCCAGTATGACGTCAAGGACGAGACGATTTTGCAAAACGACAAATCTCATAGCAGATTGTTCTTCGGTTAAGTTACCTAGAGCAGAGGCAGTCTCATTAACTACAGCTTCAAGGGTTCTTGTTAACCTACGGATCAGTTTACTATTCTGGACAGGTCCTACAAAGAAGAAGAAACCTTTATTGAAATCTGTATACTGTTCTAGAGTAGTTTCAGTATAATCGACAATTGGGGACTCCCTTCTATGTCTAATGTGTACTAGATGTGTGTTTCTGTGATAATCAGATGGGGCTAGGAAAACAGGTGGCAGTAGGAAGGCAATGTAACAGGTTCCCTCCCAATCGAGGGGCAGACGAACATAGGCAGTTTGACCACAAATAAAATAAGAATGACGTGAAGCTTTGAAAATAGATTTCCCACTGTCACTATACTTGACAATAGTAGTACATTCACTATGACCTACATGTATGGAACCATAACTACGGACACATAATTCACCTTTGACAGGTAATACTGAAATAGCAGGTAAGTCTGGAGTAGTATCAGACTGAACATTCAGGACCATGAAATTCGACGAATAATTACCTAAATTATATACTTCATTTTCTAGATCTAAACCTGTTCTGTGGGGGGGACCTTGCTTGTCTGGGAAACATGTGCTGTTAAGAAAAGACAGATCTGTTGCGGATGACGTTAACGTGGACCATGCTCCACACGAACCATTATGTGAGAATGGATAAGGAAAGAGTGGCAGAACTCCCTTCGGTGTCTGGAAAGGGGGGAGTCGACCACACACCCAACAATTAGTGGCATTGCTGGTCTGGTGTGAGTAATGTAACATACGGATGAAAGAATTGTTGCGCATAGCGAGGCGGTATGAATATTCGTGAGGAGGCAGATCACTAAACGTGTGCTCTACTGTAGCATTAGCAGACATATTTACATGAGGAACTGGAAAATACAGGAAGAATGCATAACTGGTGCAGGAAATCATTATGCTGATGAATAATATGAAACTCAGAAAAACGATACATTGAATTGAACTTCGACTGACTCTCTCACTATGGGGGTCTATTTTATACATGTCAGAAACAGTCTAACCGTTTCACCTAGGGGAGGACTTATACAATCAAACTGACTGACTTATTTTACTAGACCTGAGCTTTAACTTATACTCCTGCTGCGGAGTTTTCTCTAACAAGGGAGGGGTTGTAATAATGTCTTTTGCGGGACAGTCCTTTAAAACAATGTCTTGACAGTTTTTAAAATCCTGGGAATCCTGGGAAATGTTCTTGGAGACGGGTTTCAATCCATTAAAAAGTTTTACATGAGAAAGATGGACCCACCCCTTCCTGCCTTCCAACTTGACGGCAGTACGGGTGGTCAAGAGGACCTGACGTGGCTCCTTCCAACGTGGTTCCAGCGGACTTGATCTGTCGAAATTCCGGACCATCACTAGGGAACCTGGAACGATTTCATGCGGTGCCACCTCGGTATTGTCTGGAAAGGCGGCAGCAACCTGTGAACGACAGGAGTTGAGGGCAGACATCAAGGAAGCTAGGTAATCTGTCAGCATATTACATGAAACATCGGTAATACTTCGGGGTCTAGGAGTACCCCACATGTTAGGGGGGCGGCCGAATACGACCTCATACGGGGACAGACCTGATCTGGAATGTGCGACCATGCGCATATAAAACAAAGCGACTGGCAGAGCTACTAGCCAGTCCACACCTTTTTCTTTACAGACTTTAGCAATGCGGATTTTCAGGGTCTGATTATGTCTCTCGACTAGACCGGCTGCTTCAGGATGGCGTACACAATGGAACTTCCACTGGTACCCTAACAAAAGGGAAACGTGTTTCATTAACTCTGAGGAGAATGGCTGACCGTTATCAGAATATACGACTCTAGGGAGTCCATATCTAGGGAAGAATTCACGAACCAACTGCTTGGCAGTGGTGGCGGCTGTGTAATCTGGGACTGGATATGCTTCTGTCCATCTGGACAAAGCGCATACAACTACAAGGACATACTTGAAACCTCGACATCGCTCCATCTGAATATAATCCATCTGGAGGACCTCAAAAGGGTGGTCAGGGGGCTGGAAACCACCTTGTTCCACCGGAACACTTTTACCTGGATTAAACTGACAACATATCATACAGGTACGGACTTTCTGCTTGGCTGCAGCTCGTAAATGCTTGTTGAACCAAATGTTCTGGATACTGTCTAACATAGCTTTTTCTCCTAAATGTGCTGGACTATGTGCGGTATTGATAATGACTTGAACCATAGAGTCGGGGAGAAACCATGTGGCTCTACCCTTCGTTAACCATCCTTGATCTGTCTGGACCCCTCCTTGTTCAGACCATTTCTTGATTTCTTCGGAAGTAGCATGTAACTGTATATCTATGACGTCTTGTGTAGGGTCCTTAACTGTCATGCATGTAATCGGATCTGGAATATGTGTCAGGTTAACTGGAATGTCTGGAGTCTGTGCTGTAAGCTTGGCTGTGCGGTCTGCTAGATCATTACCTTGGGAAATAATGTCTGTAACTTTCGTATGTGCTTTGCACTTCATGATAGCAATGGATGTCGGTAAATGTATGGCATCTAACAGGGTTTGAATAAGGAGACCATGCTGAATCTTGGTTCCATGAGAAGTCATGAAACCTCTCTCCTGCCAGAGCACTCCGAAGTCGTGTACAACTCCAAATGCGTAACGTGAATCTGTGTAAACATTAACTTTCAGGTTCTTGGCATGTATACAGGCTTGTGTCAGAGCAACCAGCTCTGCTGCTTGAGCAGACAGGGTGTCAATACGGTGTGTTTCAATAACGTCGGTGTCAGTAGTCACTGCATACGCGGCGACTAGTTCTCCTGTACTAGTTCTCATACATGAACCATCCACATAAAGTGTCAGGTCAGGATCTGGTAACGGAATATCTGTCAGGTCTTGTCTTGGCTTTGTCGTAATATTAACTACTTCCACACAATCATGTGGGTCTGGATTTGAATTAACTGATGGTAACAGTGTAGCAGGATTCAGAACGTTGCAGCGTCTAATTTCTATGTGTGGCTGGAACAGTGTCAATTCATAACCTGTTAAACGTGCAATTGTCAAGTGCTGAGTTTGTGTTCGGTTTAAAAGAACTTCTACTGAATGTGGGACTTGTACTGTCAGGGAATGTCCTAAAACTATGGAATCACTTTGTCTGATAGCTAGTGCTGTGGCTGCAACTGACTTGAGGCACGCAGGCAACGCCTGGGCGACTGGATCTAATGTGCTCGAAAAATAAGCACAGGGCTTGTATTGTCCTGCTTGATCTTGTGTGAGAACAGATAATGCTGTACCTTCGCGTTCAGTAACGAAAAGTATAAAAGGCTTACTGTAGTTCGGTGTAGCTAGAACTGGAGCTTGGCATAGGGCTTTCTTTAACTCGTTGAAACTCAGTGTATGTTCAGATGTCCAAGGGAGGACAGTCGATACGGCTGCCTCCTGTGTCGTTAACTGTATCAGTGGCTTGGCTAGAAATGCATACTGGGGGATCCATTGTCTACAATAAGAAGTAAGGCCGATAAAGGCACGTACCTCCTTCTGGGTTCTGGGCTGGGGAAGACTCGCTATTAACTGGATACGGTCTGGTGTCAACTGCCTACCCCTCTTGGACAGCAAGTGTCCTAAGTATACCACTTGCTGGACACAGAATTGAAGCTTCGAAGGTGACACCTTGTGCCCCATCTCGGCTAGGAAATACAGAACTGTCAGTGACGCTCGCTCGCAGTCACGTTCAGAACGGGCTGTGATCAGTAGATCGTCGACATACTGGAGCAGGGCAGTGTCAGTTGGCATGTGAATATTATCAAGTTGTCTCTTAAGTGCTTGACTGTAAATACTAGGACTTTCTGTGAAACCTTGAGGAGCGCGTGTGAACATATAGCTCCTCCCATTTAAACAAAATCCGAAAAGAAACTGACTGTCTGGATGAATTGGAACACTAAAAAATGCATTCTTGAGGTCAATGACAGTGAAAAACGTGGCTTCAGAATCAATGGCTGTTAATAGGGAAGAGATGTCTGGGACAACTGGGTACTGCGGAATAATACATTTATTAAGCTCTCGTAAATCAATCACTAGTCGATATACTGGGGGTGCATTTGGATCAGTACGTTTCATGACTGGAATGATCGGAGAATTGCATACATTGGAGTCAGTTTCTACAACTACTCCTTGAGCCATGAGCTCGTCAATAATTTTGGATAAGGCTGCTACAGCCTCAGGTGGCAATCTGTACTGTCTGATTCGGGGTAACACTACACCTGGTTTGAGAGTCACACGATGGGGTGTGATTTGCATGTAACCTACATCAGTTGGACCTTGCGCCCATAAATACTGCGGAACTTTAGACAATCTGGAATCAAAATCTCGTAATACATAGTGACCCTTAAAGTCACGTAGGAACAGACGTATTCCCTCTGGGGAACAGCAAATAACTGCACCTAACTCTTTCAGTGTCTTAATGCCTAATAGGTTTTCTGGACATGACTTAGTAAGTAACAGATCAGTAGTACGGGACAATGGACCTACTTCTAGAGTAACTGGCTTTGATATCTCATTAACTATTGGCTTTCCTGAAAATCCAAGGGAAACATTTCTTGAGCCTGAGAGCGGAGCCCCTGGAACTTCGGCATGACTAATTGTGGTCCTACTTGCCCCTGTATCGATCAAAAACTTTCTGTCTTTCCCTAATACTTGACTGTGAACATAGGGACCTTCTTGATCTACAGGTATCTCGATGAGAGGCAAGCCTACCTCCCTCTCTAGGCTGTTTCATGAATATGGCTGGTACTCTGGATACTCAGACTGTGCATACTGGTACATCTGCGATGTAACGTGCTGTGTTGCAGCAATAGGCTGCGGTGCGGAAACTGTCTGTTGTGCATTCTGTGACTGAGGAATCTGTGAAACTTGTTCTTGTCTAAGCGGACGTGGTCTTTCTTTAGTCTTACCAGTAGCTATGTTATGTTTCAGAACTGCACACTCGTTTATAAAATGAACTGGCTGTTTACAATAATTGCAGTTCCCTTTAACGGGAGCTGCAGGATGACTGGCTTGATTCGGACCCCTCTTCTGACTGTCTTGAGGAACAGATTGTGCAACTAGCACTTTCATTTTCGTGTCTTTCATACGTTTTCTCTCGTGTTCTTGCTCTTCCCTGATTCTATTCTGGTGATACTGGAGCATCTGGAGCATCTGGGACGGAGTATTTGCTTGCCAGGTGCTTTCGACTTTTAAAACTCGATTTTTAATTTGTGGGCTTGAATTCTCGACTAATTTGGTAACAAAAAGGTGAGGGTATGACTCACTACTTGTCTTGAGACCACTGTTAATACTAAAACATTTTTCAAATCTAGAATAAAAATCACTAATATCTTCATCTTGTTTCTGTTTACAGGCTGAGATTGCATCCCAGTCTTCTTTTCTCGTTGTCAATAATCTGGGTAAAACTTGAATCAATAATTCTGGTAATTCTTTACATTTATCTCCAAGACCGGTACCTGGTACTCGTGCCTTGTCTTCAGCTTCTAGAGCTGCCCAATCGATCTTTTTCTCTCCCACCTCCCATTCTTTTTCCTTTAACTTTTCATACACCCCTGCGGGTAACAGGACCTTTAACATTTTAATGATATCTGGGTAAGTGTATTCTCCCATACGGAGCATGTCTTTTAATTCTCTATGGAACCCTGCTGGATCTTTGTCATGACAGGGAATTAATTTCTTCATTTCAAGAAGTTCCATCTTTGATATTGGAGTGTATACAAACACTCGTTGCATTTCGCCACCCGCCCCTTGGACTGGGTGGACTTCTCGTAACGGATTCTGTCTGTCTATGTAGAATGATTTACTTTCTGGGGGTGAGACATGAACAAAATGCGGATTCAGGAACGTTCTATATTTGTGACGCTGTTCTAGAATGACACTAATTAAATCGGTACCTAGACCTCTCCATCTGTACTGGAGTAACTCGTTCAGGATATCATGCAACGGACCTGGATCAGAATGTTGACCCTCATACAAAGTAATGAGGTACTGGATCATATACATACCCACCAGTCGCTGCTCGGCTGGGGGCAGTTTCAGAAACATTTGTGCCACTATTTCGTCTGGAAAAGTGGTAGAATCAGTAATCCATCGGACTGCTGATCGGGCTAGTTCTTGTTCATGCATAGTACTTAATTCACTATAACCGATTCGTGATTTCAGAATGTGATCGGTAGCTTGGAATACTTGTTCTAGGGAACCTTGTTCTGGCGCTGAATGATGAAAAATAGACTTGGGTTCTAGGTGTAAATGGCGATCTGGAAATCTGGATTTTCCTACATACGCTATTCTGGCGGGATTCTCGTCTTCCTCTTCAGGATCAGAGATACTTTCTTTCTCGCTTACTTGTGCTGCTTTACGCTGTTCGTGTATCTTTATTATCTCTCTACGGATTTTCTTGTACATACTCTCCATGGCACCGACGGTCTTGTGCTTACCCTCGGCTATATTATCACTCCACCTCGTCAGGATTCTCATTTCGGCGGAATCTTTAGACGGGTAATCTTGTTCTCTTATTTGACAATTGATCAGGAACTTTAATATCATGAGCTGAATCTCGGCTTTCCTTTGAGACATAATCTCGCCAATACTTTCTGAATCATCCCCTGTACGGATGAAACGATATATTCTGTCTAGATCTTCTTTCATATTCGGCAAGGTGACTAGATACTCGGTCACTCTCCTTACACGTAAGGAATATAAAACCATATTATATTCGCCTGGAACCGGATCATAGACACATTCGTTAAGGGTTTGCCTGATTTCTGTAACAGACTGATGTTTGGGCGTGCGCTGTAACGCTTGAGCATGTAATTCGAGTAATGTTAAACGCTTGTGTGGCGGCGGGGTTTGAGGAAGACCTCCTCCTGCGGCCCCTAGACTAGAATCGTCGACGGACATTCTTCGTCCTGGCAGGGTCGGTAATTGTAACGTGGGCTGGACTTGTATGGCGGGCTGACCCGGGGGTACCGTTAAGGGCACCCCGGTGTCTGGAGGAGCATAAAGTGCCTGATTTACAGGGACTGGCGGAGCGCGAACAGGATTTGCATATTCGGGGACTGTGTCGTCCAGATAGGATGAAATAAAAATATCAGCTGCGGTCTGTTTGTGACGTAGCTTAGTCGGAACTAATGGTGGCGGGAAATTACTGGATGCCTCTGGGGTCGCTTTTGGCAAGCCCTCGGCAAGGAGAGGATACATACCCTTAATGAGGGCATGCCTCTGTCTGTCTGACTGTTCGGTTTTGACTTGTTCACCTATCTCGATTAATTCTCTTTCTTGGGCTCGTTCCTGGGATTCTCTACTTAACTCCGACTTTCTGACTTCCTTTTCGGTTCTTCTATGCGCTTCTTTACGCCATAACTCGATGGCATCTTTCTGTGACTGTCTGGCTTTCTTTTTCCATAATGCTTCTTCTACTCGCATGATACATTCGGCATCCCATGTACCCGATACGGGCCATCTATACTTTTCTTCTAACTGTTTGGTATACTCTACCCATAAATCTAGATATAATATGGCGCTTATGCCATGCTTCTGATACATAAAATGACCTGGACTGTCCCTGGGCGGGACAGGAACTGCTTCTTCTAATAAACCCTTTCTAGTTTTTAACTGACGTAACTTGGAAAATATAGGCATGACTGAACTGTAATCTAGACACAATACAATACACAATGAACACAATACTTATTTCTCATTCATACCACGACATTAAAATACATAAAAAACATTATAAATAACAGTTCGAACAGAATATTACCTGAAAATACTGAGAACAGAAACAGAACAGAATTTCTCGAGAACGGAACAGACTAGAATTACTGGATGCACTGCTGTAACAGTACGGAACATACCGGTCCCATAAAGGGACGCATCAAGACCCGTATCCACCTAGGTGAACACTTCGTTTGTGAGTCTGGGCACCACCAACCCACGGACCAGGAGTCAATTTAGATTGGTCCTGTCTAGATACTACCCCAGCAATGGTACTCACCGGGCAGCACGGGACGGAAGGCCTCGGACTGGACTGGACGACGGACGACGAACTTCGGACTTCAGTTACAGGTGGGCCTCCGGATACCTCGGACCTTGGACTCTCGGCTTGGGCTCTGGTCGGGACTCGCCGCGTTCCTCCACCGTCTCGTTTGGATGCTGGACCGCCTCCTCCGTCTCCTCCGTGGGCCTGAGGGATACTTGAGCAGAAATATCTGCCACTGCGCAGAAGAGTTCCGTCACGACTGCAGAGGGTCAGGGGGTCGCCGTGTGCCTTCACCGACGCGTGGGGAAAGGGCAAGTCCCTATTCGGGCGCCATTATGTGGTATATAAATAAATAATACCGGATCTATTTTTGAATAAATGAATGAATGACAGATAGCTCAATAAAATAAGAGTCAAGATTCGAGGTAGTAGGAGTTTCTGCAGGTTTATTACAGCATAAGGACAGGATCAGGACAACCTGCATAGAACAGGGGTAACAGGGCCCAGCAGGACAACTGGGGCCCAGCAGCTGCCGGGGCTTGATCTGGGATGAGCGCGCTAACTTTTAATAACAATACATCAACTTATATACATAGCGCAAACACATAGCATTACATTGCAGTAGGCGTAACAGTGGGTGGAGCAGAAGGCGTGACGCGTAGCAGTCGCGAGAGATAACAGTAAAAGTAGGTGTAACTGGGAGTATACATAGACATGTGATGCAAACGTAACAGAATATGTCATGAATGGGCGGAAACATAGGAGGGGGCTACCTAAGGAGCCGGGACCTCTAACCTAATGGTGCGCGTAAACTGGCAATGACGTGTTACTAGGAGAAGCTGGGGGCTATGAACTCTGTGCTAGGAGTAGAGACTTGAGTCTGGAGGGTCGGAGCGACATGTACCTAAACCCTATCTGGTATCTGATGTTTAGGGAACATGTTGATATAAACTAGAAGTCATGAGGGGAGAAGCTAACTTGACTCTAAGACTGGACCATGCATTATTCTACATGTAGTGCGTGATGAAGAATATTAAATGACCATTAATACAGTATTTCTCTAACGTGGAGCCGAATAGGCTAGACAATGACGGAAACTATTGATGCAGTTCAGTAGCTTAGGAATGCAAAGAAGGAGGACTGAACTGATAACTGGAACTATAACATACTTTTGGCAGACTCAGAGGCAGAGCCGGGCTGCACCGGGCACTGCGAGGCAGGAAGTAAGTGAAGGGTCGAGGATACAGGTGGGGGCTGTATCGCTCCTCAGCGAGGCTTTCAGGAGACAGGAGCTGAATCTGATGTCCGGGCCCTTTTGAGGCCTGGAAACGGGGACTTTATAATGGAATAACGTGCACACTGGGAAACGTGGCAACGTAGCTTTACATAGGCCTGATATTCGTAGTATTCACGAGGACTGGAAACTAGCATACTAAAGGTGGACACAACTGGAATTGCGTCATTAATCGGACATGGGGAATAACATATGCATATTGGTCATGCACACATAACATATGATGGATGAGGCGTAGGGACACAGAACATGGCAAAATTTACTTTTCCAGACCGGAATCAAGCATCCAAGGACCGGTTTCTGGCTATCAGCCTTCAGCAGCATCAAGCATCCAAGGACCGGTTTCTGGCTATCAGCCTTCAGCAGCCTGGATAGCTTGACTCCAGTGGTGTGGAGAGCCTGGGACTCACGTCTGAGCATCCCCAGCACACTCGGGGTGAAATTGCAAAAAACACAGTTGATGGACAGAATGTAGAACAATGTCATACATTCACCCCAGTACAAGGATCTGGGCCTAAATCCATCGTTTTTTTTGCACTCCACATCACCCTGGGTTAGACACTGGCTATATGCAAATCAGCTCTGACCCTGTGCCTCATGGGAACAGTCCAGTCCGAACTACCAAGCCATGTCTTTCCCAGACCGGAATCAAGCATCCAAGGACCTGTTTCTGGCTATCAGCCTTCATCAGCCTGGATAGCTTGACTCCAGTGGTGTGGAGAGCCTGGGACTCACGTCTGAGCATCCCCAGCACACTCGGGGTGAAATTGCCTGGCTGATGAGGATTATGAATTCGAAACCGGTCCCAGGATGCTTGTTTCCGGTCCAGGGAAGACATGGCTTGGCAGTTCGGGCTGGACTGTTCCCATAAGGCACAGGGTCAGACTGATTTGCATATAGCCATGTCTGAACTGGGGTGGCTGACTGAACTAAAGAATGGTGATGGATTAAACCCAGATCAGTTGACTGGGGGTGAGTGTTTGATTTGTTCAAACGCTCCGTCCATCATCCCCTTTTGTATCGCTTTGTTCGCCCTAAGTGTGGCAGGGTATACTCACACGTGAGTCCCTTGTTCACTTGGCCACTGGATTCAAGATAGCCTGGCTGATGAGGATTATGAATCCGAAACCGGTCCCAGGATGCTTGTTTCCGGTCCAGGGAAGACATGGCTTGGCAGTTCGGGCTGGACTGTTCCCATAAGGCACAGGGTCAGACTGATTTGCATATAGCCATGTCTGAACTGGGGTGGCTGAGTGAACTAAAGAATGGTGATGGATTAAACCCAGATCAGTTGACTGGGGGTGAGTGTTTGATTTGTTCAAACGCTCCGTTCATCATCCCCTTTTGTATCGCTTTGTTCGCCCTAAGTGTGGCAGGGTATACTCAGACGTGAGTCCCTTGTTCACTTGGCCACTGGATTCAAGATAGCCTGGCTGATGAGGATTATGAATCCGAAACCGGTCCCAGGATGCTTGTTTCCGGTCCAGGGAAGACATGGCTTGGCAGTTCGGGCTGGACTGTTCCCATAAGGCACAGGGTCAGACTGATTTGCATATAGCCATATCTGAACTGGGGTGGCTGAGTGAACTAAAGAATGGTGATGGATTAAACCCAGATCAGTTGACTGGGGGTGAGTGTTTGATT
Source organism: Lissotriton helveticus (assembly GCF_964261635.1). Taxonomy (NCBI): domain Eukaryota; kingdom Metazoa; phylum Chordata; class Amphibia; order Caudata; family Salamandridae; genus Lissotriton; species Lissotriton helveticus. The sequence continues at coordinate 584,168,426 of NC_136063.1, read as the reverse complement.
TGTTCAAACGCTCCGTCCATCATCCCCTTTTGTATCGCTTTGTTCGCCCTAAGTGTGGCAGGGTATACTCAGACGTGAGTCCCTTGTTCACTTGGCCACTGGATTCAAGATAGCCTGGCTGATGAGGATTATGAATCCGAAACCGGTCCCAGGATGTTGGTTTCCGGTCCAAGTAAGACATGGCTTGGCAGTTCGGGCTGGACTGTTCCCATAAGGCACAGGGTCAGACTGATTTGCATATAGCCATGTCTGAACTGGGGTGGCTGAGTGAACTAAAGAATGGTGATGGATTAAACCCAGATCAGTTGACTGGGGGTGAGTGTTTGATTTGTTCAAACGCTCCGTTCATCATCCTCTTTTGTATCGCTTTGCCTTAGGTTTTGTAACATGAAAATTCAATAATAATTATTGAAAACTAACCAGTACTCAGAATCACTAGTAAGCAATTCATGCACAGTCTATGAAAAACAAAACTTATATAAACAATATTTCATCATTCGTTTCATTGTGTTGTGTGGAACATTAAGTGACAAGTTGCAAAAATATTGGGGATGTGGTTATGTTTTTCAATGCATAGAGTTATTGTCAGAAACCGAAATCATAATATGTGTAAATTGGTAAAAAGAGAATTCCTCTGACCTCGTCAAATATACATCAAAATGCACAGGTGCCTAGAACATTAATTTTGTCACGTATGTTTACAGCTCCGAGGTGAAAGCATTTCTTCAGATGGACAACCCAAAGCATTTCTCTGACCCTTCTGAAGATGAGGATGAAAGGACCTGTCAAAAGGTAGTTGTTTTGTCTGAAAATAGTTAAAGAATGTGTCTGATTTATTAATTGAACAGCTACTGTTTTCAGTATTTGTAAGTTTTTCTGCGTGGGGAATTCGCATTGACTACAAATGATAGGTCTTGTAATAAGCATTGTTTAAGTTACTCGAACATTGTATCTTAATTTCGGAGTAAAGACATATAGTTTTCTAAAGAGAGAATTACATTACCACCACAACCCTCTTTCTTGTCCAGTCATTGCTTTTGAGCGGAATTGCTTCCCTGAACAGAAAATTGTTTTTTTGCTTTAAATAATTTCTTTCTATCTCCCCTTGTTGTTAAGGGGGAATGTGATGCAGTGCTATACCTGCCCGTTCCCCTGGAGTGTGTGCCGAGATGTTCCAGAGGCTTTGGGTGGGGAGTGCAAAAATAACTTTCTCTCCTCTGGTCCCTCCCACATCTCTGCACTTCAGGAAGGGAGGGAGGGCCGCAACCAGATACACGTGTTGTATGTTATGTTATGTTATAAACCACTTATAGAGCACACGTACACCTGTTAGTTTCATGGTGCTGAGTCTAAGATATGCCGAGCCCCAAGAAAGATTATTTATAGGCCTGTACAAACAGCCATGTATTAAGGATTTTCCTAAAGCTTAACAAGTCAGTGGATGATCTGATTTCTAATGGGAGGGAGTTCCACAATCTCGGAACCAAAGAAGCAAACCTGCATCCTTTAGCTTAAAGGCAGGATTTGTGAGTAACTGAAGATGAATTGAGCGTAGAATGCGAGGGGGAGTATAAATTGATATGAGATTGTCTATAAATTTGGGGCTCCGGTCGTGTAAGGATTTAAAGATTAAGCAACCAGCCTTAAAGGCACAGCGTTGGGGAATGGGAAGCCAATGTAACTTTCTTAAAAGCGGGGTGGTAGGTTGCCGGGTAATCAGTCTGGCTGCTTGGTTCTGAACCATCTGTAACCGCTTGGTTAAAAAAAGTGGCATACCTAGGTAGACTGAATTGGCATAGTCTAAATGTGGCAGGACCGTGGCTATCACGACCTGTATTAAGGCTGCTTGAGTAAGTAGTCTATATATAACACATGGTGTCCCAACTGGTATGATTTAAAGACAATTAGTAAGGATATGAGTACAACATTATCCAGAGTGAAACAAGGAGACTCTATTTGATTGTAGCATGTGCTCATGGCATCATTTTATGTAAACATTTTAAGATATACAGCAGTTGTATCAGCACTGCAGATTATAAATAGGAATTCAAAACAACCCAAATTGTACTAGGTGCTCAAGTGTGTGAGTGAAAAAACACAGAGGCGACGCAGGTGACTATGTGGTCAGCGTGGACGGCGCAAGGTGACTAGTGCATAGATATATACAGTGAATCAAGACAGAGTGGTTCCAGATGATTTAGAATGATAATTCTTTTTTTTTTTTTTAAGAACCAGAGTCAACATAAGACAATACATTTAACTTAGAGACATTGAGTAAAGTATATACATTTGGGACCAATAGGATGATAATTATACAGGTTAAAGAAATAATATACGAGAATAGAAAACAAAAGAACAAATGTGCTGGAGGATATTAACAAAAAGACTCTTTTCCCTGGCCCAAAGTAAGTCTTAGAGGGGGTCCCATTATTTTGCTGTTGCAAAAAGACTAATAACATGAATAAATTAAGATACAGAATCTCATTTGTCTCAACCAATTCCACTAGGAAATAAACCTTCTTTCCAAGTAGAGATTGGGCGCCATAATTTTTCACCACGAAGCTTTGTTTTAATTCCCCTAGTGGCAAATATTGCAGATTCATAATTAAAGACGGCCAAAAAGCGAGTTAACCACATTTGAAAACTAGGGGATGAATCATCCTTCCAGCGAGCGGACAAAATTAATCTTAGTACCGCTGTACCTATAAATATTAATCTTCGTTCAGATTTAGTTAAGTTCAAAGAACCATCATAACCCAAAACATATTGGGTGTCAGACTCAGGCAGTTTATGGTGGAAAATTTTCTCCCAAAAAGAGGCAATCATGCCTTTTATGAGAAGAAGTTCGGGGCAGCTGCTAAATATTTGAACTAGTGTCGTTGGACCATGTGAGCAGCGTGGGCATAAATCGGTCTCTCTTTTACCCCACGCGAATAGTTTGGCCGGGGTAAAATAAAGATCGTATATTGTTTTATACAATTGAGCCTTTAAATTGCTGGCCATAAACAAGTTATTGCTCATATCGAGTACTTTATCGATATCAATATCGGGGTTGTTAAGTTTCACTGCCCATTTAGTTTGTTTTCTCAGTATCATCATTAATATTAGTTAAAAGTATATCATAAAATGTTTCTATCCTAGTGCTTGATGTAGTGAATGCTTCAATTAGGTCAATCTTCTGGAGACTAGTTAAATCGCTTTTAGCTTTTAATTTCGAATGAAGCTGGGCAAATTTTAGAAAGTCCCCTTCAGAGAGACCAAATTTTGTTTTAACATCTTGAAAAGTAGTGTGTGAACCATTTACCCAAACATCATTCAGTGTTCTTATACCCATTCTTTGCCATTTCTTAGCCGTGTGATCAAAATCAAGACCAGAAGTAATAGTGGATTGGAACAGAGGGGTATACCGGGTGATTTTGCCTATCTGCATATGTTTAAGTACCTTATTCCAAATTATCCAGGCACTTTTAATGATTTCACCCTTGATTTGTTTATAATGGGTAGCTTCAGTCTTTCTTAATAAAAGGCCGCTTGCTTCTTGGCCAAGTACAAGTTCATATATTGTGGGGATTGGGGTAATAGTTGTTCCAAAAATAGGCGGTGATTCTAGAACCATTGGTTTTAGATGTTTTTAAAAAGCCGCCCAATGATACAGCATAATATTCGGTGCCGTAAGCCCACCTCTGTTGAATGGAGTGGATAAGTAGGAGAGTGAACGTCTGATTTTCCAGACAAATTTAGACATAAGCTTGTTAATTGATATAAGTATCTTAGGATCTACAAATAGAGGAATTGATCGAAAAAGATATAAGCATCTCGGTAAAATGTTCATTTTCAAATAGTTCACCCTGCCAATAACGGAAATATATATTCCATTTACTCTGTCCAGATCTGTCTTGATCTTATCTATGAGTGGATCAAAGTTGTTTTTTACTAGGGTCTTGGTATTAGTAGTCATGATCACTCCAAGATACGTATCTGCCATGAGCATGTGTTATATATAGTTCTCTACCCCAATCCCAACACGGTTGACGGGTTAATACTCCTGTACCTGACTACATGAGTAAGTAGTCGGCTTATCGTCCCGATCTTTCGCAGCTGGAAGAAGCAGGAAGAAATCACTGCTCCGACTTGCGATCATAATGACAGGTCATTATTTATTGTGACACCTAGACTTTTTAAAGACGAGGAGGGGGTGGGGGAGGGTCCTAATTCCATAGGTCAGAGGTGTGGGCCCTAGAATTTATGGCTGGCCCCAATCAAAATTAATTCAGTCTCATCTGGATTAAGCTTTAGATGGTTGTGGTCCAGTGACGGATGAACAACATGGTAGCCTGAAATTCTGCGACTGATTTCGGTGAATTGTCGATGGTGAACATCAATTGTAAATCATCGGCATAGTTAAAGGTGGCTACATTCCTTTCCTTCAGGGACTGAATCAGAGGCCGTAGATAGATGTTAGCCCCTTCCGTGCAGGGCTGTTTCCCCCGCTGTGCTGGGGGGCAGAGGGGGGGGGGCACATGGAACGTTCAGCACAGCAGCGGAATCAGCCCAGAGTGCGAGCGTTCCACGGAACGGGCGCGGTCATGACGAGCTCAGCTCGTCATGAGCACCGAAGCGCCATAGCTGACCTATGCGGACTGACTGGAAACGATCCTCAAGAAAAGATCTGATCCAGCTAAAGGCTGAGCCCTGAATGCCGGCCTCCCTGACACAGTCGGCCAAAATAACATGGTTGACCGTGTCAAATGCGGCAGAGAGATCCAATAGTACCAGGGCCTGAGGAGTGCCTCTGTCAGCTTTGTCTCGCAGTGCATTCAGGAACGCCAGGCTCACCGTTTCCGTAGAGTGGGCGTGACGAAAACCCGCTTGGTGTGGGTCAAGGTAATTGGATTGCTCCATAAAATTGGACAAACACTTTGCCACATGGGCTTCCAGTACCTTAGCCAGGAATGGGAGCAGAGAGATTGGCGGTAGTTTGACGAAATCTGGGGGGTCTGCTCCTGGTTTTTTCAAGAGGGGGACCACAGTTGCCTCTTTGAAAGCCTTAGGGACGCATCCCTGGGAAAGGGACTCATTCAAAAGAGCGAGGGCTGATCCCGAGAGGGCAGAGAAAACATCTTTTAAAACATGCGGCGGACAACAGTGCCTTAGAGATCCTGATTTTACTGTGGACAGAAGGTCATAAAAGGCCTGGGTGCTGATGGCTGGAAAATGTTCAAGAGAGCAGGGGTTCCTATATGTAGAGGGAGATATCGCGTTGGAAGTATGTGTGGGAATACTGGCTTTAATAATGGAAATCTTCTAAATAAAAAAGTTGTTCAAGGAGTCGCAGAGTGCTTAAGTGGGTCTAGGTTTGATTAGGACTCTGTCTGAATTAGCTAATTCATTTACAATTGTAAAGATTTCCTCAGATCTATTGTTAGATGTCAGGATTCTGGAGGAAAAATGAGTGGCTTTAGCCTACGGGATAGTCTTTTTATATTCTCCCATTGCCGCCAGGTAGGTGTATTTCCCCTCAGGAGAATAATTCTGTCTCCACTTCCTTTCCAGTTGGGGGAGGACCAGTTTTTGAGATTTTAATTCAGGAGAAAACCATCTCTGTGCACCGAGACGACGTACCAAATACATTTTGTAAGTGGAGCATACTTATTACTGGCCGCTAATAGCCAAGCTGAGATGTTTTCTTCATGAAGATTGACATCCGGTTCAAATGTTGGGGCTGTGTTGGCCAGAGTATCGTGGAATTCATGTTTATTGATTGAGTTCCATTACCTCCCCAATTCCCCCGCAGCTGTGGGAATTTTCCCCATAGTTGGGTTCAATATGGGAAACTTTATTAGGTGATGGTCTGACCATGAACATGGCAGGATCTCAAGCATAGACCTTGCTAAGTTAATGGTCCAAATTTGGTCCAATATATGCCCTTTAATGTGTGTGGCTGAAGATACCTGCTGAGCAAAGTTTAACTTGATTAGGAGACCAATAGTTGAAGTCACCTATTAACAAAATTTTGGCTTGGTTAGTTAACAAATTGGCAATTTGTTCAATCAATAAGTGAGGGAACAATGGCATGTGTTGCGGGGGCCTATAAAGCAAGGCACATATGAGCGGGGCGGAATCCGACTCCAATTTGATTACAACGTTGTCTACAGCAGGGAGACAATTTGAGATCTTGGTGAATAATAGCTGCTACTCCACCTCCCCTTTTTCCTTATGGGCGGGTAGTCTGGAGGATGTAATATTCATTGGGTAAGGCAGCCAGAATGTCAGGGGTAGATACATGTGCCAGCCACGTTTCAGTTACTAAGAGTATGTCTGTTTTTTTCAGAGATAAAAGTAGGAAAATGTTAAGTTGATGCTGGACTAAAGAACGGGTATTTAGATAATAAATTAATAGAGCCGAGCACCTGTGTCTGTTCTGAATCTGTGGCTGTGTGATAAGGCTGATAAGCTTCAACACTTCAGTGAATGATTTCCGTGATAAGATTTCATTTTGGCTCCATCTCACGTGAGTGGCAGACTTAAGAACATGCCTCGTCGAGTGAAGCTGTCTTAAGTTCCTGAGAGGAGTATGTAACAAATTGGGCATGATGACTGGCCCCTGGGCCCGGATGGGCGCAGACAGGCTTGCCATTGGCATGCCTTTGGCGCGCCCGCAGTGCGCGTCCACGGGACCCCGCGCTGCGGCCGTCATAAATGGCCCGCCTAGGCCCCCTCCCCTCACTCAACGTGATAGGAGGCCTCAGAGGGGTGTGTTCGGGAAGCAGCTGGGGAGCCTGAATGCCGATTGCTCAGAAAAGTTGGGGTATTTTCTTTAAAAATACATTTCAAATTCACACAATATTAGTTAGATAAAAACGAGTAAAACGGATTGTGGCTACAAATTGGCTATCCACTGGGTAGCCGCACAATGCTAAGTGCCCGCTACCCGGGCTGCGGTCGTCATAAATGGCTGGTCTCTGCCTAAGACTCCTCCCCTCACCCAACGTGATAAGCTGCCTCAGAGGGGTGTGTTCGGGAAGCAGCTGGGGAGCCTGAACGCCGAGTGTGTAGAAAAGTTGGTATTTTCTTTACAAATACATTTCAAATTCACACAACATTAGTTAGATAAAAACGGGTAAAACTGATGTTGTAGGGTAACTTCAGAATAAAGAAAAAGACAGACTCCTCTTAGCAGTGTAAAAAAACAGCTCTTTACTGGCGTGACTAGTAGAGTGGCAAGTCCACACAAGTAAACAGCAGGTATCAATCTGCTGCTTCACATGCAGCTTCGCAGGGCCGGTCGCTCCACGCACCGCGCCCCCCCGTATGTGCGCCCAACTGATCACCGCTGCTGCCCGAGTTCGCCGCTACCCTTGCTAAGTTTTCAGTTTTTAGTACTTCTACTGTTTTTGTGTTCTTCTGTGCCCTGTAATTGTGTCACTGCATTGTTTTCTCTGTGCCCTGTAATTGTGTCACTGCATTGTTTTTTCTGTGCCCTGTAATTGTGTCACTGCATTGTATTCTGTGCCCCCTCGCCGCCCTTTCGTGACCGTTTTCTTTTTCCCCGCTCTGTGACCCCGCCGCTGCTCCCCTGCCCCTTTTTCCTCTGTACCCTCTCCCCCCTCCGATCGCTGCCCCGCTCCCGCCTCCAAGCTGCCCCTCCCTCCCACTTGGCCATTTATGGCGAGGACCGCGAGGTGATGAGCTGTGACCTCTGACCCTGCTCGCAGGGCCGGTCGCTCCACGCACCGCACACCCCCCCCCCCGTAAGTGCGCCCAAATGATCACCGCTGCTTCCCGAGTTCGCCGCTACCCTTGCTAAGTTTTCAATTTTTAGTACTTCTACTGTTTTTGTGTTCTTCTGTGCCCTGTAATTGTGTCACTGCTTTGTTTTCTCTGTGCCCTGTAATTGTGTCACTGCATTGTATTCTGTGCCCCCTCGCCGCCCTTTTGCGACGTCTTCTTTTTTCCCGCTCTGTGACCCCACCAGCTCCCCGCCGCTGCTCCCCTGCGGCCCGCCCCTTTTTCCTCTATACCCTCTCCCCCCTCCGATTCACCGCCCGCTCCCGCCTCCCAGCTGCCCCTCCCTCCCACTTCGCCATTTATGGCGAGGACCGCACATACGCGCAGCGAGCACGCGCAGCAGATGCATCATCTGTGCGCCGAAGGCGCGCCAAAGGCAAGCCCGTCTGCGCCCGTCCGCGCCTGGACCGCGCCCAGCACCAGGAACCATGGCCCCCGACGATGCCAGCCCACATGACGGACTTACGACGCTGCCACCCTCCACGCACTCAACGCCGGTCGAAACCCCGCCTGCTACCGAGCCAAACCCGAAACGCACCCACGGACCCTTCACCTGCCATGCCTGCAAATTCACCTGCCACCGAACCTGCACCACTCCTGCCAAGCCAGACACCAGCAACAATCGCCTCAAGTGCATCCTGCTCAACACCCGCTCCGTCCACAGGCACGCCGTCGAACTCTGGAACCTCCTCGACACAACATCACCAGACGTCGCCTTCCTCACAGAAACCTGGATGAACGCCTCCTCATCCCCCGACATCGCCATAGCTATCCCGGATGGCTACAAGATCACCCGGAAGGACCGCGTCAACCAAACCGGAGGAGGCATCGCCAACGTCCACAGAAACACCATCCGAATCACGACCTACTCCGACGACACCCTCACCACCGCCGAGCACCTTCACTTCCAGATACACACCGACCCCAAGACCACCCTCAGAGGCACTCTCATCTACAGACCCCCGGGACCACGCACACAATTCAGCGAAGCCATCGCAGACTTCGTCAGCCAGCACGCCCTAACCTCCTCAGACTACATCCTCCTAGGGGACCTCAACTTCCACCTGGAGAACAACAATGACAGCAACACCACCACACTGCTGGACAACCTCGCCAACCTCGGACTCAAGCAACTGGTGGACACCCCCATCCACTAAGCCGGCCACACGCTAGACCCCATCTTCTCCTCCAGCAAGCACATCTCCTTCAGCCACTCCACCGGACTACACTGGATAGATCACAGCTGCGTCCACTTCAACTTCAGGAGAACCACGGCCCACCACCACCCGCAACAGGTTCCACGCAGAAGCTGGAGCAAGATCACCGCCGACCAACTCACCACCTCCCTCAGCCAGCACCCTCCCACCAACACGAGGGACCCCAACGAAGCAGCCCGCAACCTCAGACAATGGCTCACCAACTGCGCCGATGAACTCGCACCACTGAAGAACCCTCCCAGCAGACCCGGCAGCAAGAAAGCCTCGTGGTTCACCAACGACCTCAAAAACTCCAAGAAGACCTACCGCACCCTCGAGAACTCCTGGCGCCACGACCAGACGACAGAAAACATGACAGCCCTCAAGAACGCCACCCGCAAACACCATCAGCTGATCCGCACCACCAAAAGGACAACATTCAAAGAACGACTGGACAACAACACCCACAACAGCAAGAAACTCTTCTGCATCCTTAAACAGCTCTCCAACCCCAGCACCTGCAACAACGACATCACACCCTCGCAAGACCTCTGCGACTCGCCTCGTTCTTTCACCGCAAGATCGCCGATATACACAACAGCTTCGGCGCACAGACCACGCACCCAACCTCCGAACCAGTGCCCCCCACCACCACCCTCTGCACCTGGACCCCGCTCAGCACCGAAGACACCACCCGCACGATGAACACCATCCACTCCGGCTAACCAACCGACCCCCGTCCACACCAGATCTTCAACAAAGCCGACTCCATCAACGCACCCCAACTACGGGACATCATTAACAGCTCCTTCGAATCCGCCACCTTCCCGGAGAGCTGGAAACATGCCGAGCTCAGCGCCCTCCTGAAGAAACCCACCGTGGACCCCACGGACCTCAAGAACTTCCGCCCCATCACGCTCCTCCCTTTTCCTGCCAAAGTCATCAAGAAGACCGTCAACAAACAACTCTCCGCCTTCCTCGAGACAAACGGATCCCTCGACCCCTCACAGTCCGGTTTCCGAGCAAACCACAGCACCGAGACCACCCTCCTCACAGCCACCGACGACATCAGGTCCCTGCTCGACAACGGGGAAACAGCTGCCCTCATCCTCCTGGACCTCTCAGCAGCCTTCGACACTGTATGCCACCGCACCCTGATACAGCGCCTCAGCAACATCGGAATCCAAGGAACGGCCTTGGATTGGATCATCTCGTTCCTCACCGGTAGAACCCAGAGAGTCCGCCTCCCCCCGTTCCTATCCACGGCCACCGAAGTAATCAGCGGCGTTCCGCAAGGTTCCTCGCTCAGCCCCACCCTCTTCAACATCTACATGAGCCCCCTCGCAGCCATCGCACGAAAACACAACCTAAACATCATTTCCTACGCTGACGACACCCAGCTGATCCTCTCCCTCACCAACGACCCCACCACCGCCAGAGCCAGCCTCCAGGAAGGAATGAAAGACGTCGCGGAATGGATGAAGCTCAGCCGTCTGAAACTGAACTCAGACAAGACGAAGTACTCATCCTGGGACCATCCCCCTCTGCCTGGGACGACTCCTGGTGGCCCCTGCCCTGGGCACCGCCCCCAAGCCAACGGACCATGCACGCAACCTAGGCTTCATCCTGGACTCCTCCCTCACGATGACCAAGCAAGTCATCGCCGTCTTGTCATCCTGTTTAAACACCCTGCGCATGCTCCGAAAGATCTTCCGGTGGATCCCCACCGAAACCAGAAGACGGTCACCCAGGCCCTCGTCACCAGCCGACTGGACTACGGGAACACCCTCTACGCTGGTACCACAGCCAAACTCCAAAAAAGACTCCTACAGATACAGAACGCTTCTGGGCGACTCATCCTGGACATCCCCCGTCACGACCACATCTCTGCCTATCTGAGAGACCTGCACTGGCTCCCCGTCAGCAAGAGGATCACGTTCAGACTCCTCACCCACACACACAAGGCTCTCCACGACATGGGCCCCAAATACCTCAACAGCCACCTCACATTCTACACACCCACCCGCCAGCTCCGTTCCGACAGCCTCGCCCTCGCCACCGTCCCACGAATTCGCAGAACCACCATTGGAGGAAGATCCTTCTCCTACCTGGCGGCCAAGACATGGAACTCCCTCCCCACCCACCTACGGCGGACCCAGGACCATCTCTCATTCAGGAAACAACTCAAGACCTGGCTGTTCGAGCAGTAGCAACTCCCCCTCCCCCCAGCGCCTTGAGACCCTAGCGGGTGAGTAGCGCGCTATACAAATTCGCTGATTGATTGATTGATTGACCCTCAGTATACATCCTTTTTTGCAGGTCTAACAATGCTTAAAATCTGCCTGTGTGTTAAGGCTGTAAGATTCCCTTAAGCTTGTCAAACACGAGTTTTCCTTTAACTACAACCTTGTTGGTCATGCATCCTACTTTCAAGTGAACTCTTCAGCTCTCTCTCTCATCAGCACAAGTTTTTGGCCTGCACTGTTCTTTCACCATGTATATCTGTGTGACGCTTTCTACTTTTGCGCCATGATTTCACATTTCACATTACACTTATAATACTAAGAGTTAAATGGGAGGTGGGATTTCTTGGTGTCTATGACGACTGGTTAATGGTGGTAAGAGTGAGTGAAGCAGGAAAAGAAGAGTTGCGAGGAAGAGTGAAGAAGATGAACATCAGTCTAGCACAGGCAGGAGAGTATCTGGAGGGGAGAAGGAGAGCACTGGAGGCAAGGGGGCGATTGGAGCATACGTTCCTGCTAATATTGCAGATGCAGCAGTGGCACAATGCTCTGCTTCTAGGAAGGGCTGAATTGGCCTTAGAGGTTTCAAGTGATCATTGAAGCAGTGATAGATTTTACTTGCCTATCCATGGGCCTTTTGGAGTCACCAATTACCTTTACGTTCTTTACCTTGTAAGTGGGTGATACTTTTCTATGTTCAGACTAGAAATGGGAGTAGTTAGCCCTGATTTTGTTTTTGGGGAGGCCATGCCAGAGCTAATTACAAGGAATCGGGTTTAGGACCGTACCTAGCAGAGTGGTACATGAGCTAGAAAGTGGCGGATATCCATCCTGCTATCTTTTTTTTTAACTTTATTTTTCAGTTTACATTTTGTGTATACAAAAACAAATTGGCAATAATGCAGCGTATGAAGGCATACTGTTGACATTATTAATGGCAGTAGTACAGAAGGTAGCATCGGGGGAAGAAAGGAACAATGGGGAAATATAATCATTCGCAAGCTTATTACAGTGAGGAAGTAGCACGAGCATGCCACTGACTTCCAGTGTGGAGATTACCCACTGTCTACATCTAACCCGTTCTCCTCGCTGTCAGTTGTATCCTGCGTGGAGGGCTCCCTCTCGCCAACCCAGAGGTACACATATCACGCCAAACCATTAAGTCTTCTTGTAGCTTCTCGTCCCTTCGGGTGAGTTTCATGTGGGCTTCTTCAGGTAGGGACCATTCTCAGACATCTTTAAGCCAGATGGGCACTTCTGGGCCCTGCTGCCCCATCCAAGTTATAGCTACCCTGCGCCTAGCGAGCACTAGCATTAATTGTAGGAGCTTATATCATCCTGCAATCTTTAGAATGAAATTGACATCAATGCACTCTTCATACAGTACACAGGACACACACACTGTAAGTAAGTTCCTTAAGTAGTTTGTGTCCACTCACTGCTGAATCAGCTCAAATGTTTCCTCTATTTTATTATTTTCTGGTTCAATCATTAAATAGTTTGAACACCACTCGGGTGTAGTTATGAAATTCTACTTTCAATGTAAGTAGCAGGTAAAAGTCATTGAGTGGTATGACATACATATTTAAAAGTGAGAGTGACGAACAAGAGAACTGCATACTCCACTAGTTCTATTAAGACTCTTTATTCTCTATCTGTCAAGAAATAATGTAACCATTGTGCGTCTGCCACCCACAAACCCACATCCTCTCCCATTCTTTGAATTACGAAGTGGTGGGCCACAGTATATAGAACTCTGCCAGTGGTGGGATATAATGTTGAACACTGGCGATAAATGGATCTGCTTCAACACAGCAGGGTCTCCTCCACCCACTTTGCCCTATATCAATAAAAGCCTCCGGTCTAAAGATTGAGTTACATTCTCCCAAACGTTTCCTAGACTCAATGTAGATTTGTAGTTGGAGCATCATCTGGTTATATTTTTGTTCAAGGCATGTGGGCTGCTGAATTCATATCTATAGCATAGATCGCCGCCTAGTGTTGGGTCCGGATGATTGCACATTGTTGTCCTGGAAGAGTCTTCGAAGTATCACAAGATAGGTGGCTCCTCCCCTGGACTACAGTGCGCATGGGCATCGACTCCATCCCCAGATTGGTTTTTTCCGCCATTGGGTTCGGATGCATATTTGATCACTCAAGATCGGAATCGATAGAAACTTTTCTTTAGGCCCGAAGGCCTTTCCTATATCGTCGGTATTGTTTGCGTTCGGTGCCCAGCTCTGTTCCGGCTCAGTTCCTGAGTCGGACATCCGGAGGACCCGCGTGGATCTTCGGTGCTTGAGGCCTAGTCAACGCAGCCAGACTTCGACGAATCATCATGGAACGGAGCCCGTTCAAGAGATGCCCCGTGTGCAACTCGAAGTATCCCCACATCGATGTCCACCCGGTGTGCAACAAGTGCCTGTCGCCGGATCACGATGAAGCCAACTGTATGGCTTGTTCCCGTTTCGCTCCAAGAAGACGATTCGACTTCGGCGCGTGGCGCGCCAGGAGGCCCAGCTGACGGTCCCTGCCCGGTGAACATTTTCGAGGGGGAAGAAGCAGACGAGCAAGAAGATCGGGAGCCGATTTCAACTCCAGCGGCGGAGATCGACTCCAACTACGACGCAGACGTAGAAATGCTCGATACAGAAGACGTCGACGAGGTAGGAGACAACAATGAGGCCTATGGGGCCACGGAAGATAGCTCAGGGGAAGAGCTATGCCCCGTTCGAACAATCACTAAGGCTCAGGTCGAGGGATCGCCACATGGCCTTACCCAAGATCTTGCACCTGGATCCACGGTCTCGCCTACGGGCCCGGCTACGAACCCTCCTACGGAGCCGCCATTCGTGAAATCGAAACCGAAAGTGAAAGCTTCGGTCTCGACGAAACCGAAAGTGATCGAGACGCCGTCGACACAGAAGACGCCTGTCGCTTTGGTCGCCTCCACGCCTTCGGACATGTCGGGCCAGCCGAAGCCGAAGAAGGTTGTCGGTCCGGTGAAGTCGCTCAAGAGCGTCGAACCGAAGTCGCTCAAGGGCGTCGGCCCGCAGACTGGGGCACCGAAAAAGGTTGTCAAGGCCGCCGACCCGAAACCGTCGGCGCCAAAGGCCGTCGACACAACCAAAGGACATGAACTCCAAGAACTGTCGACACGGCACGTCGCCCGGACCAGGCCAAAAGTAATGTCTCACTCGAGTCTGCACATGCTGGTGGATCGAGAACACCTGTCGGGTCGACGAAACCGTCCGCATCCTTCAGAAAGCAGGTATCGGACTCGTTGCAACGCATCAAGAACAAGGCTTCCGCAGTCGATCCGAAGGTCACTTCCACCCGAAGCCCGCTGCCAAACCGCCAAAGTCGACGGCGCCGATCCAGTTCACGCTGCCGCCGAAAGTGGCGCCGAAGGCGTTCGCACCCAAGACGGTCGACGACGCGCCCAAGAAGGTGTCCACGGGACCGAAGCCAACACCTGCAGTTGTAGGCACAAAACATCAACAACCCCTGATGGAGGAGCAGTCGGAGCAATTTATCGACGCCGACACCGGCCAACTTTCCATCTATAAGCGAAAGATCACGCCGGCACAACCTATGGAGTCCTACACAATTCCTTTGAAGAGGAAAAAGGCTTCTACGTATTCCCCGGTTCTAATTGAACCTATTTACCCACGGCCTCAGGACACTGCTCCAACCTCACCCACTTACTCTGATGTGGAGGCTGGGGAAGGGGAGGATGAAGAGTACAACTTCCCTGCTGACACTGATCCTGAGGATCACCATGACTCATGGGCAGATGCTGGGGACCCAGGGGATCCGCAAACTTCCCCGGACACTCAAGTATATACTGTTAAAACCTCGCCTACTGAGGATTATGCGGCATTTAATGCTCTAATTGAGAGGGCAGCTACAAATCACGACGTCCAGCTGCATGCTGACCCTGTTGAAGTGGATTTTCTGTTTGATACCTTTTCCACATCTGAAAAGACTGTCAAGACTCTGCCAATGCTGAAGGGGGTTTTGAAATATGCTGCGGACATTTTTAAAGAACCCACACGTGCCAGGGTAATAAACCCCAGAATTGAAAAAAGTATCGGCCGGCACCTGGCGACCCTACCTACATCAAGGGCCAGTTGCCGTTGGACTCTCTAGTTGTTTCTAATGCCCGGAAGAGGGCGAATTCACAAACTACTGGTGATGCTCCTCCCCCTGACAAGGAATCTAAAGTGCTAGAAGCATCAGGGAAGAGGGTGGCGGCTCAAGCGGTCAATATCTGGCGTATTTCAAACACTCAGGCCCTCTTGGCCAGATATGACAGGGCACATTATGATACACTTGAGACCCTGTTACAACACTTGCCAGATGAGTATAAAGAGGCAGCGGAGATGCTCATTCAGGAAGGGAAGCTCATCTCAAATGCTTCTATTAAATGTGCACTGGACGCAGCGGACACCGCGGCCAGGGCCATTAACACAAGTGTGATGTTGAGATGTCAGGCCTGGCTCAGAATCTCCGGGTTCAAACCAGAGATACAAACCACCATCCTCAATCAGCCTGTAAACCCTGATCACTTATTTGGACCTGAGGTGGATACCACCCTGGAAAAAATAAAGAAAGACACCAAGACTGCGAAGTCCATGGGGGCTCTCCAGTCCCAGCAGTTATGGGGTAGTACTTTTCGTCGCTCAAGCAATAGAGGTGTTTCCAGAGGCCAGATGTCCCAGCAAACACAGTACACGAAAGGTGGTGCACAAACCTCTTACAACAAGCAGAGTAGAGGCGGCTATCGCGGCAACAGCACCAAGGGCAGAGGTTGTGGAAACAACAACTCCCGATCCTCCGCCACCAACAAACAGTGACGCCTTGTCACTGCCCCCCGACCATACCACACCTGTCGGGGGGAGACTCCAACAGTTCCTGCCAGTCTGGAAATCCATCACCACAGACAGGTGGGTCAGAAAACGTATACAGTACGGTTATTGTCTGGAGTTAACATCCACTCCACCCAACATCCCACCAAGGCACCGTCCTATGTCAACAGAGCATTTGCACTTATTGCAGCAAGAGGTGCTCGTCATGCTGCAAAAAGGGGCAATCGAGCTTGTGCCAGTGGAGCAACAGGGCTCAGGAGTATACTCCCTGTACTTCTTGATCCCAAAGAAGGACGGGTCCCTGCGACCCATTCTGGACCTCAGGCCCCTGAACCAGTACATTCTCTCAGAACACTTTCATATGCTCACGCTGCAGCAGGTTCTTCCGTTGCTCAATCAAGGGGATTTCCTCGCAACATTAGATCTAAAAGATGCATATTTTCACATTCCAGTAAATCCGTCACACAGAAAATACCTCAGATTCACCTTTCAGAATCAGCATTACCAATTCAAAGTCCACCCTTTCGGAGTGACCACAGCGCCCAGGGTGTTCACAAAAGGCCTGGCGACGGTGGCAGCGCACCTCAGGAGACAAAACGTTCACGTCTACCCTTATCTGGACGACTGGCTTGTCCAAGAAAGTCAGCCCAGCAGTGCGCTGCCAACATGTCCCACACCATTCACCTTCTTCACGATCTGGGTTTCCGCTAAATTATCCAAAGTCGCACCTTCAGCCAGCCCATGTGCGGCAGTATCTGGGCGCGACAATAGATACTCTGGCAGCCACAGCTCAGCCAAATTCTGTGAGGATCAACAGCATTCAGTCGCTGATCCAGAAGTTCAGACCGCAACACTCGCTTCCAGCAAGTGTGTTCATGCAGTTGATAGGCATGATGGCCTCCTGCATCTTCATTGTCCCGCATGCGAGACTACATATGCGTCCGCTTCAAGAGTGCTTGGCACGTCAGTGGAATCAGGCTCACGGACAGTTGAAAGACCTAGTGTTGGTGACCGGTCGGGCATACGCCTCTCTGCATTGGTGGAATCCACACAACCTTTGCAAGGGCCGACCGTTCCAAGAGCCTGTTCCACAGATCATCCTAACGACGTACGCTTCTCTACAGGGTTGGGGAGCTCATGTGCTCCACTACACAGTGCAGGGACTATGGACAACACAGCAACGGAAGATGCACATCAACCACTTAGAGCTGATGGCAATCTTCCTGGCGATGAAGGCATTCAAGGTACATCTGTGCAACAAAGTCGTGTTGATCCGGACGGACAACATGACAGCCATGTACTACATTCAAAAGCAGGGAGGTACACACTCTCCACAGTTGTCTCATCTGGCTCAGAGCATGTGGAAGTGGGCCATTCAGAGGAACATCTTCCTCATGGCGGAACACCTCCCAGGCAAGGACAATCAGATGGCGGATCTGCTCAGCAGGTACAGCCACCAGATGCACGAGTGGGAGATACATCCATCAGTGCTCCACCCGTACTTCCAGCAGTGGGGTCATCCACAGATAGACCTGTTCGCCACAAGGGAAAACGCCAAATGCCAAAGCTTTGCCGCCAGGTTCCCGCACCCACAGACGCAGGGCAATGTGATATGGATGAACTGGTCAGGCAAATTTGCGTACGCTTTTCCCCCAGCACCTCTAATACCGCTGGTGGCATGAAAGCTAAAGCAACACTCGATGACGCTCATCCTGGTTGCTCCAACGTGGGCCCGCCAACCATGGTACACCACGTTTCTAGAACTTTCCGTGGTACCGCATCAAAGGCTGCACCTCACACCCAGACTTTTGACGCAGAGCCATGGCGACATTCAGCACCCAGATCCGCAACAGCTCAACCTGGCGATCCGGCTCCTGAAGTCTTAGAGTTTGGCTACCTCAACTTGCCTCCTGACTGCATGGATATCATACGGGAGGCAAGAAAGCCCACCACCAGAGCATGCTACGCAGCAAAATGGAAGCGGTTTGTCATGTATGGCGTGGAACACAACATTGACCCGCTTGACGCGTCCACGCACAACATCATTTGTTATCTGTTGCATCTTTACAAATGCAATCTGGCATATGCTTCCATTCGGATACATGTATCCGTCATTGCAGCTTATCTCCAAAACCGACAGCATCTCTCCCTTTTCCGAGTACCTGCCATTAAAGCTTTTCTAGAAGGGCTCAAGCGTGTCATTCCTCCCAGGACCCCTCCTGCTCCTGAGTGGAATCTTAATGTGGTACTCACACGACTGATGGGTCCACCTTTTGAGCCTCTACACTCGTGCAAGTTTCAATTCCTAACATGGAAAGTAGCTTTCCTAATAGCCATTACGTCACTGTGACGTGTTAGTGAGCTCCAGGCGCTCACGGTACAAGAACCTTTCATACAGATTCACTCCAACCGGGTGGTGCTGCGCACTAACCCTAAATTTCTTCCTAAGGTGGTTTCACAGTTCCATGTCACTCAAACTATTGAACTGCCCGTGTTCTTCCAAAATCCAGAGACGGTGGCTGAAAGAATGCTCCACACTCTGGACGTCAAACGTGCTTTGATGTACTACATTGATAGGACCAAAGATTTTAGGAAGACGAAACAACTCTTTGTTGCCTTTTCTGCCCAACACAAAGGCAACCCCATCTCCAAAGCAGGTATAGCCAGGTGGATCGTTAAGTGTATTCAAATTTGCTATCAAAAGGCTAAGCGCACTTTAACGGTCCCCCCTAGAGCCCACTCCACCCGTAAGTTGGGGGCCTCCATGGCTTTCCTCGGAAATATACCTTTGGAAGACATTTGTAGAGCAGCCACATGGTCTACCCCACACACGTTTACTAAACACTACTGTGTAGATGTGCACTCCAAGCAGCAGGCAGCTGTAGGGCAGGCTGTTCTCAAAACACTTTTTCAGACGTCTGCAGCTGGCACAGGCGGCCGCCGCTAATGGAGGGACTGCTATGTATTCTATGCTATAGATATGAATTCAGCAGCCCACATGCCTCGAACTGAATATGCTACTTACCAGTATGCATCTGTTCTTGGCATGTAGGGCTGCTGACATTCATATCGCCCGCCCTCCTCCCCGGCGCCTGTAGCGGCTGCAGAATTTACACTTTCTCTTAGCATGGCCATCGCTCACACTGTTACACTCCATCTTTGCCACAATGGCTAAAAACAATCTGGGGGTGGAGTCGATGCCCATGCGCACTGTAGTCCAGGGGAGGAGCCACCTATCTCGTGATACTTCGAAGACTCTTCCAGGACAACAATGTGCAATCATCCGGACCCAACACTAGGCGGCGATCTATGCTATAGATATGAATATCAGCAGCCCTACATGCCAAGAACAGATGCATACTGGTAAGTAGGATATAGTCAACTCTAATGTCTCACCAGCCTCCTGCAGTTGACAAAAGTATAAAGAAAATCCACATACATACATACATACTTTCATTCATTCATACATACATACAAGGACTTAGGATCAGGACGCTTTATCCACTGGCCTGTTTAAATTGTAATTTGCCTTTTGCTTCCACCTAATACTGCTTGCAAGCATGTGGCAGTGTCAGTCCACTTTAGCCACTGGCTCTCTTGCACTGTAAATGTCAACATTTTATCTGAGCATATGCACATTTGCACAAAAAGTAGGCCAAGGACCTGTGAGTCAATCTCTTCTTTTATTATAGCCCGCCGTAGAGGGCTATGTCGGCTATTAAAGGCCCTCTCCAACCCTTTAACAAGGGAGAGCCCAGCTACGAAGGACTATAAGGCTATTAGAACATTCTGCCACTAGAGGGCAGAATGTTCTAACAAAAAAGAACAAAGCCTTATGGGAGCGTGAGGGGATGGGAATCCCCTCAGGCTCCCTGAAGCCTTTGTTCACAGTCAGAGCTGTGAACAAAGAAAGATTGAAAAGTTGGAGCTCCAGGCTTATACCAGCCATTATAAGCCCAGAGCACTCCATTGTTTTCAATGGAGCTCCCAACATTCCAATGTTCTAATTGTATTTACTGTTGGTTTTTACTTTAAACATTTAATTGCTATTGCATATACTTCCAAAAAACGATTTCACGAAAACATTGCACGTTTTTCAGGCCAGACCTATTGGCTTTGCCAATCCTTGTTAGTATTTTCCTCATTCACAGATGCTTTTCTAAGTGAGGGCATCCAGCCATTTTGAAACTCCTTTGGTCCCTCCCTTGTAATCATATTGCTAATTGCGTCCATTATTGGTACAGGTAAACCTTTCTCCATTGCTTACTTCAGAGATTAGGTATGAAGCAGAGATGTTTCTTATCAGTTAGCTAAAAAGATTTAGCAGGTCTAGCTAAATCGGTGTCACAAGCATATGCTCATCACTGGTGGTGGTTCATGTTTTATAATGCAAGTTCCCTGTTTTTTTCTATTGTCACCGTTGGACTTTCTGTTGGCACAAGCTGTGGTCTCCTCGTTACCTTTATGGTATACCCTGGCAAAGTATAGGCTCATTGCCAACTAACCAACTTGAGACAGAAAACATAGTGGACTGTACCCGCAACACATGGGGTGAACATTCATTCACGTGCACAGAGCAGGTGAGCTACCTAGGGAAGTGAATGGGTCTTACAGGGGACTCTGTAGTTACTTTGTTCGACCTTTGCAAGGCAGCTAAATTGATATTCCTTAACGTATTCATTAGTCAATATAAATTGTGGGCACAGGAGGCATCATCAACCGCGTTTGATTTTGAGGTTTTTTAGGGGCAGTGGGACACTGAATGTTGCTGCATACTTAAAAAAAATCAATGGCTGGTGCAACCATGTTTTGGTGTCACTCAAAATTATTAACTCGAATTGGTAAGCGTGACATGGGGGTAATGGTAGAATTACGTTTGGTAATCTTTATTACTCCTAGCCTTCTCTAACTTTTCAGTGCTTCCTAATTTACCACCCACTCATGAGAGGCGTTTCGGCATCCCACCCGGGTTTGGGCAAGAAAACAGGAGCAGTGTAAACTAAAAGAAAAAGTATTCAAAACGACATGGGGTACACTGTGTTCAGGAAAAGTAAAGATGATTAAAAGTAATGAAGAAAACTGATAATCAAACTGTCACCGTTTAAGCTCTTGAGCACAGAATGCCTATATCTTCTTGACACTGAGTGGTTGCAATATTGTATTGCATCCATTTACAGTTACCATATGTATCCAGATATTGACTTTAACAAATCCACTGTGTTTTACTATTGCTCGCATGATAAAGTGATTGTACATTTCAAGTAAAATATTTTAACATGGTTCCTCTTTAGAGCGTGCTATCAACAAGTGTTTCATATTGAATACTGATTTTAAACCCGCTTGCTTTTTTTTTTTTGCATTATTCAAATGCCAAACCAGAAATAGTCTGTTTACTCGCACACCAGAGGGTTATGCTGTGTGTAGGGTGAAGATCTAGTTGTGTTTCTGTTGATTTCTTAAATCCTGTATCATATATACCCTCTCAAAGTATTGATGCCTAGTCTTAATCATGAAATGGTTGGATTAAAACATTAGACCTGCACAGTCAGGGTGATTCCTGTGCTGTGCCTGTGCTGTGTAATGTTCGTCCTTAAGAAGAGTTATTGTGTCAGTCCCTTTTTTTTTAAAATAAAAAATATTTTTACGTTTTATTTATCGTAATCATTTCACATTGATATAGTAGAATTCATGACATTAGTACTAACAGTGATCATGTGTGTAAGTAAAATTTATCAGCAAACTTCACATCTAAACACAAATGCATAATAGAATTTTCTCATTGTAGGAAATACGAACCAGGTTATCATTTGTATTTAAGGGTAAACCTTCTGTTCCGTGTTTGTTTTATATTTATGAAATGCACTCATAGTCAAAGGGTTCTTGGCATTCGGTGGGATGAATCCAGTCACTCACCCCACAGGAACATGTTGGGACTAAGCTGTAAAAACAAGGGATTTAATGGCCTTTCCAAAAGTCAGATAATTAATTGGAGGGGAAACCTCTATGAATGGCCAACATGTTGAGGGCCACAGCCACGAAAGCTCCTCTTTCAAGTTCTTGACTCCTCAAGCATGGACAGTGAACAATAACGTCTAAACATTTTTAAGAAAGATGGATAAGATCTACATAATGCCAGACGGGTGACAAACCGAGCTTTGAAATCAATATATATCAGGCCCGCTGAAACCAGTGAATTTCACATCATGTTATGGACATTAAAATGAATAAAGCATATACAAATAAAGAAGCAAAATTTAAAATGGGAAAACGTTTCTATATTTGATTGAGAATTAAACAAAATATTTCAGTATTTGAGCATTTGTTAGGTGTATACTTATTTTTGTACTCTGTGTGTTCCGAAAATCAAATCATAGAAATTGCTTAGGCCGGGGTCCCCAGCTTCTCATAAGGACTAGGTGGGGGTCTTTGGGTTACAATAGTGATTCTGTCTGGATCCTCAGAAACCGAAAAGTTAAGAAACGCTGTCCTAGAGTAACATCAGTGAGGGAATGTCAGCCCTATCTTCAGTTTTTGTTCTAATAAGCTGCTTTTTAAAAGGCGTGCTAGTTAGTATAGGCTTCATATCACTGAACTGCTTTACATATATTCTACTTTAAAGGCAACTTTAATGGACGTTACTGCATTTTAATACAACACATTTCCTGCCTGTTTTTCAAAGAGATAATTGTGATTGTGACAGAAGGGGCAGTTGACATAGCATTCATTCTGTGTGACCTGAAAGTTAGACATTGGTGACCGACAGGTGGAGAGAGAGCCAAATAGATCTAAGCTCTAGACTGTATTTTAGGGAATGTCACATACTATGACAGTTTCTTTTTTAGCTTGTTTAAACTGTAAAGAGAGTCCTCAAAATTTCACCCGAGCAAATAATCTGAACTCACTGTACACTACTTACACTATTTATTTTTGGGTCATTCCAACAGAAGTCATTTGCCTCGCGAAATATCAACCTGGGACCATCCGGAAACCCCAAGTAAGTTATCTCTACAATTGCTGAATGCTGAAATTAATGCTGACATTTTCTTTAGTTGCATATATGACCATTTCTATTTCGCAGAAGAATTGATTGTTACATATCACATTTGTGTTTGTAATGACGGAGAATATTTTAATTGTGGTGCCAAATAAGAAATGTGGAACGTAGGGAGACGCAACTCAGCACCTTTGTTTAATTCTGTATCTTCGCAGTTAGCCTTCCTTTCAACACATGAGAAACCTTGTATGTAAAAAAATTAGTGTCAACTAATAACCGGTACAGTATTTCGGATTTACTAAGGCAGGATTTTCTAATTTCATATGTGTAAATCGTTTCCTCGACCATCACTTTATATTTCCGTTTAGAAATCTATTCTGAAAGTCCTCACTTGTTTTAATCCGTTGCACTGTACAGGGTTTCTGTGGTGGTTGCTGAAACGTAACTGGGCTAATTTGTTGACTGTCTGGCTCTTAACGTGAAACGTTATACCTAGGCATAATGCAGAAAGTGCATTTTTAAAAATGGGCAACAAAATGCACTGTGACAAAATCTATTTAAGGAAAGTTTTCTTGACTTCAATTGTAATTTTCAAATTATATAATATTTAATTTGTTTTTTGAGTCCCTTGTATGTTGGTATTCTTTCCTAGAGCTAAGACCCGCTTTAACTTACTTCTTGGTTCATCTCTTTCAGCGCTAAACCAACAGACTTTGACTTCTTGCAAGTTATTGGCAAAGGAAGCTTTGGCAAAGTAGGTGCTTATTTTCCCAGAAGAAAAATTACAGCCCTAAACCACAAGATGAGTGTTTTATGTATCATAACAATATTTTAGATCAGAGAACTCTGTATGTTTGTGGCTTAGTAGTAAAGTTAAAATATGCTAACATTTTCCTTAAAAAATGTGAAGATTGTTCTGAATGGTACAAGTTAAGTCACTGTTTATCTCTTCTCCAACAGGTTCTTCTTGCAAGAAGGAAGGTGGACGGGAAATATTATGCTGTCAAAGTGTTACAGAAAAAAATTGTTCTAAACAGGAAAGAGGTCCAAAGATAATTTACATAATGTTTTTAAAAAGAGGAAAAACATTTATTCCTTTGTTCACGTTGATCTTTTTCTTCCTTTCAGCAAAAACATATAATGGCAGAACGCAATGTGCTTTTGAAAAACGTGAAGCACCCCTTTTTAGTCGGATTACATTATTCCTTCCAGACATCAGAAAAATTGTACTTTGTTCTAGATTTTGTGAACGGAGGAGAGGTGAGTTAAAATCTGTGTTAATCCAAATACATTTCTATCTGTGTTTACTCATTTCATGAGTAAGTTAATAAATATAGGTGTCGTTGAATGCAAAGGAGGCTCATAGTAGTTTTACAGTGTGTGCCATTATATCCAGGTTTGGGATAGCAGTTCTCTGCTTTGATGGAAATGGGCCATTTGTTACTTTGTAGAGTTTGATTGCCTGGAGGAAGAGTAGAGAGTATAATGGCTGGTCTGCCTTCACACACATGATCACATTGTAACCTGTTCATTAGACTCTTCTTCAGCAACCTGCACCAGTGCACTGTGCAGTCACGTTCAGTAACCTTGGGCTTTAAGATGGCAACAGTCAGCTAATTTACTACATGGCTGTTACTGTTTACACTTTCGTACACTAATTTAATATATTCTTTGAACATATGGATAATGCATATGATTGAAAGGAAAATGGTTCACAAATAGGTACCTGTCGAAGTTCTAAGCAGGTTGAAAAGACTCCTGGAATATATGATTTTATATATAGTGAAACAACAGAAAATTGGTACATTTGCGCTTGCAACTGAAAGGAAACATGCTTCCGAAAATGTCTGTTTTCATGATGTTTCCTGTCATTTTTGTTTTTTCGTTGCTCTGGCGGGGCTTTCTAAAATACCCTTTTTCGCTCAGTATTGCAAATCGAGGTCTCCTTCTGGGATGCTATATGTGATCTCCATATTTGCATAATCTTGTTAAGTAGCCTTAAGACGACCTTGTTTACATGCTCTCAGGACATGCATGGAGGCTCATCGCGGGCTTGAGAACCTCACCTATGTGGCTAGTTATTTTTACTTTATTCTCCTCAATGTCCTTATCCCAGCCAACAGCATACCTGCAGCAATTCCTGCTTTCACCCTGCCCTTCAAGGCCTTTTATATTATGCTGCTCCTCTGCAACCCTACTGCATTTGCCTGAGCATGTGGAAGTTGGCATATCATATCCTACACTGCAGTATGTACGACAGTGCTAAAGGCATATGTATAGCTGTATTGAACCTTACCAGTACATTAGGGCTGCTCCCCAGAGTTACTGCATTTTTACCACCAAACGTCTTGTATCCAGTGATTTTATGGTCATTTGGTGCCTACCCCAGAAGCCAAAACTTTATCATCTATTTGCCTGTTCTCTGTCCCCCTCAGATTTTTAATCCAGTGTTTCTCTTCTGCATTTTTTCCTGCCTGCCCCTCAGGAAATCTAGCTGCCTCTCTGAATTGACAGTGACATCTCCCTTTATGGTCCTATGCAGAACTGCAAAACCGCACAGGACTGGGAAACAAAAACTGTGGCAAATTTTATCAGACATGCATGAAGTGACTGAATTTCGCATGCGAGCCCGCCCACTGATACAGGGGAGGCGTGTGAAAAGGCAAGCCTCCTCAGTCAACAAGAGTTGTACCCTTTATTTTTAATGTACTTCTCTGAAGTCCACTGCCCCAATGTTTATGTGCTGCTCTAACACTCAACAATAAGCAAGATGAGGTGATCACTAAGTCTCCCAAGCTGTGGCAGGGTTGGGAGGAAGCACCTTTCCCATAAGGAGAAAAAAAAATCCCAATTTCCCCAGCTGGTGGTCCTTCAATTAACTCTCTCAGGTTGGCAGTCAGGGGCAGCGACTAGGAGGTGGGGGGCAAATGTGCTCAATACCATTCAGAGCTGGGTCCATTAGCCTCACAACACCCATGCCAGTGCCGTAAGTAGAGGGTTCCGACGCACAAGCCTCATCTATTGTCCCCTGTATCAGAAGTATTTGAGCCACCAGAGTCTCTTCACTGATTGTTGTTCACAATTGGTTACGACAAACAGGTTGTTGGACCTGGCCCTTTTTCAGGGTTCTCCCCAAACCTTTTGCCTTCCTCTGCCTATTTTTCTGATCTTTTTGTTGGCTTTAGGACTCTGGGCACTTTACCACTGCTTAGAAGTGCTAAAGTGCATTGCTCTCTCCTCTAATCAAAGTATGATTGGTTTACACCTGTTTGGTATACTTGATTTACCTGTACGTCCCTCGGAAAGTGGTATCCCATATTCCCATGGCTTGTAAATTAAATGCTACTATTGGGCCTGCAGCACTGCTTGTGCCACCCACAGAAGTAGCCTTTCAAAGTTGTCTCAGGCCTGCCGCCGTAGGACTTCTGTGCACAGTTCACTGCACCTTAACTTGCCATTTAAAACTAATTGCGAAGCCTTAAACTCCCCTTTTAATACATATAGGTCAACCCTAAGATAGGCCCTAGGTATTCCTATGGGCAGGGTGCTGTGTAATTAAAAGGTAGGACATGTACCTTTGTGTGGCATGTCCCGGTAGAGACAATCAGCTAATTTTGTTTTTCACTACTGTGAGGCCTACTTTTCTCATAGGCTAGCATTGGGAATTCCCTCATATACTTTTAAATAGTAATTCCTGATCAGAAAGGAGTGACGTTGCTATGTTTGGTATGTTTAGAATAGTGGTGATAAATCCTGGTAACTGGTGTAGTTGGGTTTTTTCATTACTATTTTAGAAATGCCGCCTTTAGAAAGTAGGGAAATCTCCAGATCACTATCTGGAAAACCCAGTGCACTGCTCAAATCACTCGAAAGAGTGTAAGGTCTTTTAAACAATGTTTAGCTTATTTACAATAACAGTTAATAACAAGACATCCAATGTTTACCCAAAATAATAATCAATATTACAACAAATGAAATGTGTTCTGGGGTCTTATGACGTGGTGTTGATGCTTGTTTATTAATTGTTCATGGAGATTGTTGTCATCAATCACAAAATCCGAAACAATGGCATCATATGTTCAACTTAGAAATCCCATTGTATTTTGGGCCTTTAGAAAGTGGACATTTCTCTGCACTTATGACTCTGTGGTTTGCAGCATGACTCCAATACACGTCTTGAGTAGGGTGACAAATACACATGTTGAATACTTTCCAGACATTCACAACACAGGAAGGACTGGGTGTGGCAGGGGATGCATCTACATTCATGTGCATATTGATAGTCTTCGAGGGCCGGAAGAGGTGGTCCTTTCTTAACACTTGTATAGGTTGTGTCCTGCCCTCACACAAAGGGCTAATTTAACCCCTACTGATCATCTGAAGCCAGGGCTAGGTTGAAAGGAATTGTTGCACACTTCTAAGGGTTCCTATGAAGTCACCCCTTCATCAAAGACATTTTTGAGTGTAAGTACAGGGGCTCTGACCACATGTTTTTAGACACTGCGTGGGACTTGTAACCAGACGCTGCTCATTTTACAATCTGCAGATTGCCAGAGGACTGCTGTGCTGCCAGAAGGAACCACCATTTGGACTACCTGATTTATTGGGCTGGCCTGCTGCTGGAGGTACTGCCACTCTGCAACTTGACTTATGTGTTGGCATGCTGCCTGCTACCTTACTTTAAGCCCCCAAGTTTTCTCCAAGGGCTTGCAGGCATGCCCCTTGTTTACTTCGAGGTCTCATGGAGTTCAAAGACCTATTTACTTGCATTGGTTACTCCACTTCTGCAGGACTTTTCCAGCAACCACGAACGTGCTGCCCTAAGAAGAGAAAACCCCTTTGTGTGGGGGACTGTCGGAGTGAGCACAGCTCGCCGTGTTTGGTTCAAAACTGAGACTCTGCTCGTATGTCTGTACTGCTCAATACTGCCTTCCCCACCAGAACCACAAGGATCAGCTGCCTCGTCTCCCTTAATCAATCTCACACTGCGAGGATGCAGCAGTCAGCCGGCTCATCTGCTTTCAACAACCTACTGCACTGTGAGAATCATTGCCTTGGTGCGTCCCTGTCAGCAGAGCGAGGTGCATTAAATTCCATGCTGCACCAAGGGAATCCCTCAGCGTGGCCCTTCTCGTCAAGCGCGCAGGTCGAGTGATGCCAAAGGCATCTACACAGACTTCCACCCCCAGCCTAGGAGGCCTGAGCGTGACATTGGGTCTGGATGCCATGAACGAACCCCAGCAGCGGCATTGAGAAAGGTACTGTGTCGGTGGGAACCCACCGGGTGGTTGCTATGGACCGCCTGCCTCGTTTGTTTAGGTGCCGCTTCCCCACAGCCGTATAAAATAGAGACTTGGTGAATTACCTGAATCGGACCTAAGAGGTCCCAGCATTACTATACTGCGCTCCTCATAGTTGGGAAATACATGCTTTTTCAAAACACTCGCACATTTTAAAGCTCTGCTTTGATTAATTAAAAAAGAATAACGTGTTTACTCAGTGGATTTTTGTAGTTTTGGAAGCAATGTGGTTGTAATACAATAAGATATTTTAATATAATCCTGTGTGGAGTATTATTGCATTACTGTGCAAGTGTGTTGCACATTCGCTTTACATATTGCCTCTCATGATAAGCCTGATTGCTCGGCGCCAAGCTACCAGAGTGTGAGCACAGATTATTTTTGGTGGGTAATTTACTTGGCCTGGGTAGAGCAGTGGGCTCTGCCTGGATTAGGTGTATACCCTAGCCAAACAGAAACCCCATTTCTAACACAGGCACCATAACACATTAAGGGAATGGTTATTTTATTTCCTTCTATAATTGGTGATGCTTTTATTTCCTTCTATAATTGGTGATGCTAGGCGAGGCCAGCTCTGTCCCAGACTACAAAAAGGGCAGGCGTGTTGAAATCATTGCACCAAACAAGCCCTTTATGTTATGTAGCAGCCCAGAAATGAATGCTGGGCTTGAACTACTGTTGAGATTGTGGGCACACTGTACCCCTAAACTTTTACAGTTCAGTGTATGCCCAAGAGTTGGGTGGATCGGGAACGGTGTTAACTTCTCATCACAAGTCAGTGTGTCCCAGAGGTAAGTTTCTAAACAGCGTTTAAAAATAATGCTAAATAAAGGACTGACTCGTAAAGTAAGTTCTGGAGCGGAATTTAGAGGAACCATGAAGGGTTATTGCAACAGTTAAAAGGTACAATATAGAAATAGTAAAATGCAGATTCAACCAATCATTTAACTGCATAAAAGCATTGCTATAAAGGCTCAAGGTAATAAGAACAATGCAGAATACTAGGAAAATTCAGAAATTGACGAAGTCTCAAATGTGCGGCAAAATCAGTAAGAAATTGGGCATCATCCCTAGAAGAGAACAAAAAGATCTGGCTCAACTCCAAACTCAAGGTTTTATATAGCTATTTTCCCCATAAGAAATCAAAGCCATTGTAGTGGGAGCTAGGAATTCCATTTACAACATATCAGATTACAGATCAATGCATTGTTACATAACCCTACCCCCTTACCAGTAACCCATTACATTAATAATGATGCAGCCTATGCTTTATTTGTAAAATAACGAGTTTCCAGTGTCCAAAGTGGTTCGCCCGCGCCTGCAGCCAGCGCTTTTAAATGTCAGCACTCTGAATACCAAGACTGCATAGTCTTTAATCCTCCTCAGGCCTCTATAATCTTCAACCAGGCACCACGTGACCTTTTATCTCACTTTTGAAGGTTCCTGCTTTCCCGTTTGTGTGCTCTTTCCTTTCTTGTTCTCAGGAAATGTCTGATGAGGAAAAATAAGTGTTGACCCTCAAAAATGAATGCCTATGGCCCCCACCGACTCAAATTAAGCACTGGATTCAGCCCTTCTGACACACTGTCACCTGGAACTGGCAGAACAAAGTACTTACATAAACAACAGTCAGCCAGTGTGAATGAAGGCAAAATGCAAGCAGAAAGTCCTTGGGAAATTGTTACATAAGGCCTTTTTCTAAGGCAGTTTAATCGGGAATTAACAAATCCACATGTTACTGCACGTAGTATCAGGTAGACATTCAAACCGAGAGTAAACCTGATGTGACGTCCATTTTGGACAAGTTGGCAGTGAGGCCTAACTAGCACAAGTCAGAAATTCTTTAAACGTGTCACTGCAAACCACTGAGTAGTAATGTTGTAATAAAGTTCTCCGGCTTGACCCGTGACAGGAATTCATGAAGCCGCTCACTTTCAATTGTGAAAGCGCTATAGTGTCACTTATTGGCACCACAGCGGGGCCTGGGCATGCGCGTGTCTGCCGCTGATGCACTGCAAGAAGCAGGAACCGGGTAACGTGCACCCAGAGTCTGAGCAGCGCGCATTTGTGCATAAAGCGCAGTAAGGCTCAACCGCTTGCTCTCTTCTGAACCATCCACAGCTGCTCAAGGCGCTGAATGGCAGGCCCGCCCCTTGTTCTAAGCCCATGAGCTGCGCCACAGCTCCTCAAGGCGCTGAATGGCAATCCCGCCCCTTGTTCTAAGCCCATGAGCTGCGCCACAGCTCCTCAAGGCGCTGAATGGCAGGCCCGCCCCTTGGTCTAAGCCCATGAGCTGCGCCACAGCTCCTCAAGACGCTGAATGGCAGGCCCGCCCCTTGTTCTAAGCCCATGAGCTGCGCCACAGCTCCTCAAGGCGCGGAATGGCAGGCCCGCCCCTTGTTCTAAGCCCATGAGCTGCGCCACAGCTCCTCAAGGCGCTGAATGGCAATCCCGCCTCTTGTTCTAAGCCCATGAGCTGCGCCACAGCTCCTCAAGGCGCTGAATGGCAGGCCCGCCCCTTGTTCTAAGCCCATGAGCTGCACCAGATGCAATCTGCCTATTGTCAATCCCTTTCAGGCCCTACTTTCCTAGGCAAGATTTGGGGAGGCTGGAATGTTCTGTTTTTTCTCAAGCTTTCCCGAAAATGTGGTATACTACTGTCAAAGAGCGTGGCAGTTTAAATCGTCTGGGGTTGATTTTCTGGGGGTAAAAGAAAATTGTACTAGGTACCTTTACTGTTGCTTATTTTTTCCAGGTTGGGTAATAATTCTGATGGTAATAGCATGTTTCACGTCTTGAGAATAGCGATTTATATTTTTGTCGAAGAGAATGGAATGTGGGTTCATAATGTATTCCATCTGTTCGATACAGTAACTGTTCATAGAGGTTTGGCATGCAAAACAATTCGCAACTTACAGTGTACATTTGCTTGTTTACAGCTGTTTTTTCACTTGCAAAGAGAACGCACCTTTGCCGAACCAAGAGCCAAATTTTACGCCGCAGAAATAGCCAGTGCTTTAGGCTACTTACATTCCATAGAAATTGTATACAGGTAAGACTGTTGCTTCTGGTAGCATCTGGTTGCTATTCATTTTCCTATGACGATTGGAACTAATTTGGGTATGTTTTGTATTTGTTCTTTAGGGACTTGAAGCCAGAAAACATCCTTTTAGACTCGGAGGTAAATTTGGGAAACTATATTCTCAATCCTTTGTATGCTATACTGTACATAATATGATATATTGTGTTAAAAAATGTTTTCCCATACGTTGTTGTGCTTAGCTTAAATATCATATGCACACAGAAAACAACTAAGGATCTCAAAGTCAAGCCATATTTAGAAAGAGCAATACCAGAAGCCACGTTGTCAGGCCTTTTTCTGTTTGTACATTTGGATATACTTATTGGTCAAGGTTGGCCAAAGCATTGACTTTTTGCCTTCGCTCATGGTGGACATTCTTGTCTATTTTTTATTAATGTTTCACAATTTCAAAATGTTCAAGTCCTTCACAAGGTGACAAAACCATTGTCCCGTTGCAGCCTCCAGGGAATTATGAAGACAGTGGTGCGAACCCAAAGGGCATATACCACCCTACCTTTGAGCTAGGCAAACCTTCATCCCATACGTGAAAGTATACTTTAAAACTATATCAAGGCAAAATCAAAGTGAACAGCAGTGGCATATTCCAGTTCACACCCTTGTACACACTCCCTGTATTAAATAGTGGCTATAACCAACAAGCATTGGCAAAGCTAATAGGTCTCGCCTATACAAGAGTTATTGGCTGCGCTAATGTGTTTTTAGCCATGTTGTACACCAGCATGGATAAAAGTTAGTGACATAGAGGAGTCTGGTGCAGTGTGGAGTGCAGTGGCATAGAATGGAGGGAAGCAGAGGGTGGGGAGAAGTAAAGGGTGGGGGAAAGAAGCAACGTGGACGTGGATTCCAACATATGGCATTTAGCAGAAAGAGGGGGAAACTAAAATAAAAATCCTAAGAGGGAGATCTAGGCTTAATTACCTCATTAAGAGTAAGGGTAGAAGAGGGGAAGCTGAGAGGAACACAGAAAAAGAGGGTGACCAGGTCTGTGGTAAGAGAGAGAGACAGTGGTGATAGAAGAAGAAAAAGGGAGAGAGGGGGGTGCGTGGTGAAAGAGAGGCGTTGGTGAACTCTCATCACACACACAACTTATCTTTTTAGTTTTTCCTTCACATTGGCCTCCCCACCTCTAACTCTCTCCTGTTTGGTGTTGGAGGATGAGACAGATGGACAGAGAAGCTGCAATCCAGGGAGGGTGAATGGAAGAGAAGTAAAGAAATGAGAGAGAAGGAGAAATTAGGAAGAGACGGGCAGGCAGTGTGGTGAGGGCCTTCCAAATGACCCAACTTCTCCGGGCCAAAAGTTATGCTTGGGAGAGGGCATATATAAATCTAACGTGTTAGCAGTGTGGGATTGACCTTTTGGGACTCTGGGTCACTCGTCCAAAGTAACAAGGGTAAGCTGGAGACTGGAAACACTGAGCACACTGGCTGACTTGAGTGCTACAGAGATCTGCCGCTTTCTCTCACTATTTCTGCTGAGGGAGCTATGCTGCTGCAAACGTTAATGGAAACTAGCTCGTCCCTGGACAGTCTATGCGAGAGTGAGCGAGGCGAGGACTGTGCTAAGGGTGGTGGACGGGAGCCGGAGATAGCAGGTCAAATGAAAACTGGCTGGGTAGGAGTTTATGACAAACCCCAGAAACTTGGTTCTTAACGATGACATTAAAAACAACTTCTTCACCTTGAAGATACAGCCCAAGCTTTCCAAAAGAAGTACTGTTGTCTGAAATTGTTCCTGAAGTCTCTCCAGACATTAGTCCAAAGGAGGACATCGTCCAGATAGACTATCACACCTTGAGCCCATAGGTGTTCCATGACTGGCTTCAGCACCTTGGGGAAACACCATGGAGCGGAGGAGAGATCAGATGGCAGGGAGGAGAATTCTATTGTCATCTCTGCCCATATGAGCTGTAGAAATCTTTGCTGTATACAAAGGATAGGGATTGTGAGATATGCATACTTCAAGTCCAGACTCATCCAGTCTGAAGGACGTAGGATATCCCGTAGGAGGTGGATTCCCTCCATTTGAAAGTGGCGGTAAACTAGCCATTATTTGAACTCTCGTAGATTAATAACTGGACGACGACCTTCGTCCCTTTTGTTATCCAGTAAAAGGTTACTAACGAAACCCTTGCGGTGCTGAGTGGTAGGCGTTATAGCTCCTTTGTTCAGCAATTCCTCCACTTCCTGAGAGATCAGGAGAGAGTCTCGTTCTGATAGTGCAAGGGAACGGGTGAATTGCGTTTCCACCGGAGTGCAATAAAACACTATATGGAAGCCTTTTATTGTTTGGAGGACCCATGCATCTGACATGAGATGTCCCCAGTTGTCTGCAACCTGAGCCAAGCACCCTCCCACTTTTAGTTGAGAAGGAGGGAGAAAACTTACCAGAGCCATTGCCATGAAAGTGTCCTCACTGTTCTCCTCGGCCGCTTTTGACATTCTGCCCTTAGACAAGCCTGGGTCTCTTTTTCCAACAGTTTCCTCTGTCTGCTGCAACGTAGGTTGCTAATTTCTCCCCTGGAGTTCATTGTACCTGGCTTCCTGGAAGAAACCCCTATCTCCCTTCTAGATGCTTGAAATCATTGAGCAAGTCGTTCTTGGTGATTCCTCGCATCCATACCTCAAGATATGGGGGCAGATCAATTTCCTATGATGCACCATATCAGTGCAACAAGCTTCCTTTGGCCCTCGTTCTTGCCCTGATTTTACCTCTTTCAACAAGAGGCTAAAGACCTGGCTATTTTAGATTGTCCTTTTCCCGTAGTTCATCACAGCGCCGAGATGCTCCTTCGGGAGCAATTTGTGCAATTTGTCCACAATACCAAGTGTCCATAAGACAAAGGATAGAAACCGACGAACATGGATGTGTCTTTCCATTGATCATGTTGAGAGCCTTTGCGCCAGTTGTGGGCATACCGCCAACCAAGTGCCCTCTACCGCGAAGGTCCCTTGGGAAATCCGACGGGTTCAAGACGTGCTTCATGGATACCTGTGCTTTCTCCAGTGAAGTAAATGTATAGATACATTTGCCCAGTCTTTAACAAAGGGGTCTTCAAACAGCCGGCCGTGTGCAATGGGACCCGCTTCTGAGGACACAAGATCTCTCAGCTTAGGGTCCACCTTGATTAGGAGAGATCTCCTGCGCTCAGTAGACAGCTCACTGAAAATGATTGTGCATTATGCCCAACCAGATACGATGTCTGGGGAGATGATGGAATCTGATTGTTTATCCTCTTCAGCCTTGTCGCAGATTTTCATGAGGGGTCCTGTAATGTTAAGTAATGTATCCTGGCAGGACCGCCAACTAAAGGTAGTTACTTTGGCATCAATGTTTAGAGTTAGTGCCACTTTGTCTTCGAGCGAAGGGAGAGAACATGCTGCCCTTCGATGAACCAGATTTGTTTTCCAATGGTTTCCTCAGACTGCCTGCAATGTAGGTTGCTACTTTCTTCTCTAGAGCCCATTCAGAAAAATGGGTATGTATCATGTCACCTGGGTCTACCTTGTCGGAGGTATCTGCAGACGGGATGTGAGATGGGGAGTAGCTCAAAGGTCCGGAGAGGGACGCAGTGGCCTTGAAGGGCCTGGGTCACCGTTGGAATCTTCGTGAGTTATCTGCCTGGGAGTCCTACGCCTCAAAGGGGGTGTAGTTCCTCCCGGTGCACTCCCTAGTGAGATAAGGGATTGAGACTCTGCTATCTCAGAGGTTACGGAGTGAGACAAAAACACCTGTTTGAGGCGAAGGCATGCAAAGTGGGTGGGATATTCAATAAAGTAAGCGATTCAGACTGCCAGGTCGCCAGCTTAAGGAGTTTGTGCTCTAAAGGAGTGCTTGCCGAGGCGATAGCTTTTTCTATCCATACATCCACAGCGTCACAGAACTCATTTTCGAAAGGGAAATAGGGAGAGCTTCCCCTCTTACTCTATATAGTCTGATGCATTTGGAGGCCTTGGAAGGTTCCGGTTCAATTATACTGGCAGTCTGAGCTGCAGTGTGGTGCTGTGGAACAGCACTTATAGAGCTTCTGGCCCTTGATAATTGTGCCCTTAGATATCTATGGGCAGTGCACCTGGGATGTCCCCTAAGTGTTTGGGAAAGTGTTGGACCTGCTTGCTATGTACAGACCCCAGGTGTAGCGTCACAGATAGTAATTGGGCTGAGATGTCCAAAGGGGCAAAAAAACGGACCCATGCGGAAATCCACACCGCTATCTAGCTGTGAGCACTAGCCTGTACAGACCCCAATAGAGGCGTCTGTCTCCAGGTGCTGTGAGCAAAGGCTCTTGAGGCAGAAAAACTCTGAGTATTCAAACAGAACTGCCTTGTCACCGAGGTTTTCAGTGCGCCGCTATGGTTCAAATCGGATGGAGAGTGCCCTCTCGTGTGCGGAGGCTTGTACCGTACACAAAAATGGCTGCAGTATTCACAGCAAACCGGCGCTGCGTGAGGAGTGCTGAGATGCTTTTCTGCGGCACCCCATTGATCAGTGGGAGTAAAACCCTGGAGACACATTGAAATACCCCAAAAACCACAAGAGAAAGGAGACACTTATCATTTCATTTGATAACTTTATTTCGGTCCGGAGGACCATAAAAGTGCAGATAAAATACATACAAAGCACAGTCACTATAAAAAAATAAATATCCGTATTTAGAATAAAAATCAATTAAACACACAGTTATCAAGAACCAGAGAATGTTCAAATACATGATTTAAAACACGGAGGTTATAGAAAACGTTTCCTTCTGCGGCACACACCAAATAGAAAACGGGATACAGCAAATACTATTGGGGGGAGGTGTCATACATTAAAACCCTACAGGCCTGATTACAGTGTCTAAACCCCATGTGGAATCAGCCAGCATTTCCATATTGCGAGATACGCAGGGCAGAAGAACAGAACGTGGGGGACATCTTCTAGTTTATAATTACAAGCTGGGCATGTGCCGTTCTTCAAATGTGCCCATTTTGATGTAAATGCCCTGAGTGGTAGGCTGCCATGCCTTAATTGTATATAAAGTTTCCTCCCTAGTGGAGGTTGAATTTTATCTAGGAATTCCTCAAATAGTGG
Source organism: Lissotriton helveticus (assembly GCF_964261635.1). Classification (NCBI taxonomy): domain Eukaryota; kingdom Metazoa; phylum Chordata; class Amphibia; order Caudata; family Salamandridae; genus Lissotriton; species Lissotriton helveticus. The sequence continues at coordinate 584,131,858 of NC_136063.1, read as the reverse complement.
TTCCACTTTTACTAGGAGGTATTCTGCAGACAGCCTACCCAAGGTAGATAATCTTTGTAGGGCTTCACAGTTGTAGTGCTTCAACAAATTTTTAATTTCCAGTCTAGATGTCCCCGGGCAGCTCACCTCCGGTGTCTCCATAGGTTGGACAATCCTACCCGGGCACTAAGGACCTTGATGTAATTAAGACAGGGAATGTTTTTGTTTCTTAAAAGGCCCCAGATCTCCAGGAATTCAGTTCTATAGGGGGCCAGCTCGGGGACCGACCAGAGCCTCTTCCAATAAAGCAAAGGCCGTGCAACTACCAGGTTCTCCATTGATTCCAGGCCCAAATCAAATCTTAGAGGGATAAGAGGTGTACTTTGTGGTAGACCCACCAAGTTCCTCATAAAACAATGTTCCACCCTTAAAAGGTTTGATATGTTTTTATGTCCCCAAAGTTCGGCACCATACGTTGAGGCTGTTCTCGCCTGAAGTCGATAAATTTCAAGGACCGGACCAGCCGGTTTGAAATAAGATGTTCTATGGAGCTTACTGATACCCCCTACTATTTTTGTTAGCCTTAGGGCTGACTTGGAGATCTGACAGCCCCAATCAAAATCTTCCGTCAGGGTAATACCCAAATAGACACAAGTTTTAACACATTCCAGAGGTTTATAATTAAGAACAGGATTTGGGCGGGTCTGTCTCTGTGGATTAAATATCATATACTTGGTCTTCTCTAAGTTGACCTCCAATCCACGCAGAGCACAAAATGTTGCAAATCCGTCCAAAATCCGCTGGATGCCCGATGATGTTTTGGATAACAACAGTGTGTCATCCGCAAACATCAGAGCGGGCACCCTCCCAGTAGCCAACCTCGGTGCGTCATTGTCTAGAGCCCCATTTAGATGTTCCACAAGCCCATTTATTTAAAGGCAGAACAGTGTGGGGGCCAGGACACAACCTTGGCGTACACCGTTTAAAACTGGAAAAGGTGATGAAAGTTCTCCTTACCTCCCACATCGGACTCGGGCATAATTTCCAGTATGTAATCTCTTTAAAATGTCCAATAGATAGGGCGGGAGGCCTAAGGATGCTAAAACTTGCCACAACTTTTCCCTAGGGACAAGGTCGACAGTGGCCCGTAGATCAACAAAGACAACGTAGAGGCTACCTCCCTCCACTTTTGCCGTTTTCCAGAATAGGGTCTGGAGCCGGAATATTTGGCCCAGGGTTGAGATACCGGTCCTAAATCCTGCCTGGAGTATGGACAATATTTTGTTTTCTTCCACCCACCCAAGGATCCTGTCCAGGATAATCCTGCCCATTAGCTTTTGAGATGTATCAATAAGACTAATGGGCCTATAATTAGATGGAATTAACGGGCAGCCTTTCTTATAGATGGGGACGATCTCGGCTCCCAACCAAGTACCCGGTGGATCGTTCCTAGAGAGGATAGCGTTAAATAGGATAGCCAAGTATGGTGCCCATATTTTGGGTTGGGAGCGAAATAAATCCCCAGGTAGTTTGTCAAGCTCGGGGGCTTTATTTGGTAGTAGCCTGAGTAGTGCAAACTCAACCTCCTTCAGAGTAATGGTCTCAGGCGTTGCCTGACATAGTTCAAAACCGGGGGGGGGGGGGCACAGATTCTGGCTCATATAATGCGCCATAGTCAGCCTCCCAAGCTGAAGGTGCTATGTTTGGGGATATGGCGAGGGTACCCCCGCCCATCCCTGCTGTAACGATGGTCCAGAAGGACTTAGAGTCCTTAGATGAGAGAGCTAATCTAAGCTCTTCCCACCTGTTTTCCTCCCAATCCCTTTTTCCCATAGTGGTAGCCTTTTTATAGAGCAGTCGTAGAGTTCTAATTCCAGCTCTGTCTTTGTTTTTAATTGCCAGGAGGAGTTCTTTTTTTACCTTCCTACAGGTGTCGCCATACAAGGGCTGTGTCTTAACCTGGTGGGGTTTATTCCCACTCACAGGGCTAAACACATCCACTAGGGCAGCAGCCAGTTGCTCATGGGTTTCCACAGTTCTACCCTGAGGGCCCAGGTCCTCCATCGCAGAAATCAGAGGTATAACTATCTTGTAAATTTCAGCGAGTTTAATAGGAGAGTCCTGGAAATAAGGCCATTTAACCCTGCGCCTATTATTTGCTACCGTGAGAGGCAACAAAATAGAATTAATTTCAGGTCCAGGGTTTGTCAACCCAAAACTCCCAGGTTTGAGTGTTAGTACAAGGGCATTGTGGTCACTGTCATGCCTAGGGAAGATTTTAAATTCCTTCAGTCTATCCCAGTATTTAAACTCCATCATTATTTAGTCGATAATTGAGTTTTGTTCCATTCTATTGAATGTAGCAGACCCCGGTCTATCAGGATCCAGCCTCCCATTGCACGCCCGCAAGGACGTTGCGAGGGACAATGATTTTATTTGGAGGACCAACTGGGTCCATGCCCTGACAGGTGGAATCTGTGGGTCAAGTACATGCCAAAAAAGGTCCTCATCTTCCTGTTCAGCCAACTCAACATTAACAAGGGGCTCAAACTGGCAATTGAAGTCACCACCAAGCACTATGACTGTTGAGGGGTCCAGTACCTGGATGAAATCCTTTAATACATCAATTGTAACAGATTCCTGCCAATATTTAACTGGCCGTGAATACATGTTTATTATGGCCACCTGGGGCCTATTTTGGACGGTTAAGAGAACACACTGGACTTCAAGAGAATTAGTGGGTATTTGAACAGCCTGGACACCTAAATGTGTACCCACCCATATTGATAGGCCTCCCGATGGTCGCCCCCTACTCTTAGTCGTAGCTAAGATATCAAATGTTGAATAACCGGGCCTTGCACTAGCCTCCAGTGCCCATGTTTCTTGCATCATACAGATGTCGTGATTTGCCATAAAGGAGCTCCACTCAGGCAAAAGCAGCTTGTTTTTCAAACCGGCCACATTCCATGACAGAATTTTTATACAACCATCTGAAACCCCATCATTTACAGACAGATTCCTATTACCACTCTTCCTATTACTACTCTCCAAGCCACTAGTGTCAGTCAAAACCATGTAATTGTTAATCCCTTCCCTGGTTTCACCGTTTACTAGTGCAACATTTAATGTGTCTGTCTCCTGATTTTGTACCCTCTCAATCGAGGCCATCCTAGCATCATCGGGCAAGTCATGCACTGCTGTTAGATTAACCTGAGGTCTGATGACAGCACTTTCCCTGGGTGTGGTTTCACAGTTATCTAAGGTATGCCCTTTTAACAATATGCAGTCTTTCCTCCCAGGGAGTCAGTCTACCTGTTCTAATGTGCTGAACCTGTTTCTTAGGGGAAATATTAATGGCTGAGGGATATACGAATCAAAACCCTCCCAGGTCCTTCTCCCCTGTTGGAGTCTATGTGTTTGGTTATTTTGGCCCCCTTCATACTGAACACCTCTACTCTGGCCATTCCTCGCCCATGGAGTGGGATAGAAATACGATAAATGAAGGGGAAGGATTTGGGAATTAGAGCAAGCTGGCATCCCACTGCAGATGTGTTCTACAGCACAATTTATGCATTTATTTTTGAGATCAGAATGATCCTCATTTTTCCCCTGGATTAAGGGTGGGACCCCAGCAAGCACTACTACAAAAGGTAGGGACTCTGGAGGGAGATCAATGGTCGGAAGCTCAATTTGTGAATCTGTTGTACATACATTTATGCTGCTCAGCCAGTGTGTATGTGAGTATGTATGGAACCTTGGAATGAGTGATGACTGCGTAGAATGTTGGTGTGCCTGGTGGAGGAGAAGAATGACAGTTAGAGAGAGTGGGCTGAGCAGCGAAGATACAGCTCCTGGTGGGGCTCTGTTCCAGCTTTGAACCAGCTCTTGAATTAGCTTGGAACTTGTAACTACTATCTTGGAACTTGACTAATAAACGATCTACATTGAAATACTTGGCTACCTCTAGTCATATGTACCATTTACCTTACAATATTTTGGCGACGCTTGGGATGACACGCTTGAGATGAAATCCTGTATCTTTTGGAAAGAAATCCAATGTAGATGAGAAAACCTGCGTTCATCTACTGAAGGTGAGGAAACCTACAATTCTACAAAACTTTTTTTTTTTTTCATTCAAGTAACAAAGCAAAGCAACTTTAAAGAAAATAATAAGGAGAAAAACGCCCGTTTAGCCCCACCAGTGTCCACTAATATCGGGACAGCCTGCTCCGGGCGCTTCACACTCCTCATGTTAATTATCATTTAAAAGAAAAGAAAACGTTAAGGAAAAGCAGTGTGTGTGAACAGTTTGCATCTACAAGAAATGTGATAACAGTTTCTCCCATAGTGCTTGAATTACTCGACCTGTGAATGTTGAATACTGGCAAAGATCGTCTTTTATTTTCCCCAACAAACTCCAGCCGTACACTTTGAATACGAGACTTTCAGATTCAAAGTTAATTTCTACTTTAAATGTCTGTCGCAGCCTGAGTTTGCCTGGAGGTCTAAAAGTCAACCTGTGGAAAGCTACTCTGTGTTCTTTAGCCACGGAAGTTTGAAGGCAGGTAGACTGTAAATGAGACATTTTGCGTAGATGAGTATTTGCATTTGAATTGCCAGTCATTGGGACTTCGAGATATTTTCAATTTTTGTTTTGCGTGCACTTTGACTTTGCCACTTGTAATAATCGCAGTGAGGCAGTTGATCAACTGAAGTTTCAAATTGTGCTCGAGCCATCTTTCAAAAGAAAATGGAAAAACATGTACGTACCTGATATTCCTGATTACGTCCTTATCTCCGTCATAGTCCTTTCAACTTAGAAGCATTCTTCTGGCGTTCTGCACTGCTGGAAGACGCCCCGCTGCACTGACGCGCCGAGAGCCACCCGGATTTGCGTGAGAAGACGTGCCACCATCTTAGGCAACATCACCATGACAACATCACAGCAAGTTATTTATCGACAGGTCGAATCAGAGCTATTTTTAACATATGGTATTTATGAAAACTTTGTTTTTAAAGTATTCTGAGACAAAGAAAAGTATATCCTACGCTACTCTAAAGACAGACTGCCATACCAATAAATCTCGAATACTCTTCACATTAAACATTCCAGGAGCCACTAGAAATATCTGAAGAGAAGCAAATATATTAC